>NC_141143.1:72556087-73771087 GCF_053477565.2 Lygodium microphyllum | reverse complement strand
CAATCTTGGATTTTGAGCAAACGGTAAGAAAAGTTAATATCAATCATGCATTGTACTCGCAAGCTAATTGAATACCATATACAAAAAGATTGGGTGTGGTTGGAAAATTTTCTATCCAGGGAGGTGACGTCTTGTCCCAAGGAGGAGTGTACCCTTTGTGGCCAATTAGAAGAGTTTGTGGGCATGCAATGGATGGAGTGTCTGAGCCAATCCACCACTTGGAAGGTACTATCCAATCTATACCGTCAATACCAGAGGAGACATACAGCCTTCCAGACTTACCTACAATCTTGGAGCTTGAGATGGAGGCAATGATCGATGCATTGATGCCCATGGATATTGAGACTTCTAATCTTCTTAGAGAGGAAGCATCCATACCATTATATGATGGGTGCAGAGTATCTCGCCTGAAGAAATTGTTTGCACTCCTAAGTGTGCAAGCAAAATATGAGTGGAGTGATGCAAGTGTGGCCAAGTTGTTCAGGTACCTTGTACATACGCTTCATTGATTTCTTTTCGGCACTATCATTAAAAGCATTTGTGTTTTTTCAAGGTGCTTTATGATTTTTTTTCAGGTTACTGAATTATCATATATTACCACTTGCAAATACCATGCCTGAGTCTCGTGATGATGCGCGACATGTTTTACAAAAGCTTGGCATGGACTACAATAACATCCATGCATGTATCAACGATTGCATACTGTTTCGAGGAGAATACAAGACTATGGAGACATGTCCAAATTGTGGTGCTCACAGTTATCGACAGGACTTGCAAGGGCAAACCATCCCTCAAAAAGTTCTTAGACACTTTCCGTGTATCCCCCGCATAAACCACATGTTTTGTACGTCCGGCATGGCAAGCTTGACAACGTGCATGCGCAGAATAGGTCCATAGATGGAGCTCAATGAATATCAGCAGATTCACGCACATGGAGCCACATTGACTCTACCTTCCCAGGCTTTCCTCGAGAGCCAAGGAATCTTTGGGGTGGGAGTCGACTCTTTGGTGGAAAGAGTTGGTTCCTATGGTCTTGGACAAGGAGGAACAATTGAAGGGACAAAATGCTTCCAAATCGAAGGCATTGGTTGGTCAAGCCCCTCAGAAGAAGGGGAAGGACCAAAAGAAGAAGATGGAGGACAACAAATCCAGGAAGGACAAGGAGAAGGAATCAACTTGCCATATTTATGGAAAGACCGGTCACTAGAAGAAGGATTGCCCCCACAAAGACAAGAAGGATATCAAGAAGAAGGACACAAAGGGCTCTAGAGCAGTGGCTGCACCCTCATCAGCTGCTGCTTTTCTACACTTAGCATTTGAGGACTCTACACCGGTAACTTTTGATGCTGCGATGACAACTCCCCAAGCTTGAGAGTGGATTGTGGACAGTGGTAACACCCATCTTTATGTAAGCCACAATCTTTTTATTCACTCTGGCCCAATTTGCATCAGACATTAGTGTAGGTTTATCTTCTTGCAAAGCATCCTCACAATCCTTTAGGAACAAAATTCCTTGCATACAGTCTTTCCAAAGGTCAAATCCATGACCACCAAATAGTTTAATCTCCATCAAACTCTTGATGTTTGAACTGGAAGAAGTTGCAACCATTTTATTACGAACACAAGAGTAAATGCACTAATCAGCGGAAGCATAAGCTGAACTAGCAAAATACCTT
The DNA here is from genome assembly GCF_053477565.2 of Lygodium microphyllum. Classification (NCBI taxonomy): domain Eukaryota; kingdom Viridiplantae; phylum Streptophyta; class Polypodiopsida; order Schizaeales; family Lygodiaceae; genus Lygodium; species Lygodium microphyllum. The sequence continues at coordinate 73,769,411 of NC_141143.1, read as the reverse complement.
GTTGTTTTTCCTCAACCAGAAATAAATCTCTGCTGTTTGCACATTAACCAGCCATTGCACGGGCAAAAGAGGCAGAAATTTACCAAATTCTGCGCGAATCCCCAAAATTTCAAGTCCAAAATTGCATTGTTCATTAGTCAATGAGCTTAAGATTTTGTGGGAGGAGGGGGTCACCATGCAAGATATGAGCAAGCGAGATGGTCGATGGTCCGCCAATATTTGAGTCATTCTCATGTGGACGATGCATGACTTTTCGGGATTCGGAGAAGCTCAGGTAAATAGTCTTCCGTTCTGGTTGGTAATATCTATCATAGCTCGTTCAAGTTTGTATTCACTGGATTGAGGCAATGGATGGCCTGAACCCATTCGATCTGCACTCAACTTCTTACAGTGTGTGGCCTATAATTCTTGTCAACTATAATATCCCTCCATGGCTTTCTACGAAGAAAGGGCATATCATCCTTAGCTTACTCGTCCTCCGCCGCTACAAAGTCAAAAATAGAGAAGAAACAAAACAACAACAACAATAATAACAACCTCTCCCTCCTTCTCTCTCTCCCTCCCTCTCCCTCTCCCTCTCTTTCTCTCTTTCCCTATTATGTTTAATGTTTTCTCCCTCTCTCTCTCTCGTTCTTTCTTTCCTTTTCTCTTTTCCTCTCCCTCTCTCATTTCCTCTCCCTCCCTCACCCTCTCTCTCTCTTTTTCTCTTTCCCTATTATGTTTAATGTTTTTTCTCTTATCTCCTCTCCCTCTCTCATTTCCTTTTCTCTCTTCCTCTCTCCCTCTCTCATTTCCTCTCCCTCCCTCTCCCTCTCCCTCTTCCTCTCCCTCTCTCATTTCCTCTCCCTCTCTTTCTCTCTTTCCCTATTATGTTTAATGTTTTTTCTCTCTCCTCTCCCTCTCTCATTTTCTTTTCTCTCTTCCTCTCCCTCTCTCATTTACTCTCCCTCCCTCTTCCTCTCCCTCTCTTTCTCTCTTTTCCTATTATGTTTAACATTTTTTTCCCTCTCTCTCTCGTTCCTTCTTTCCTTTTCTCTCTTCCTCTCCCTCTCTCATTTCTTCTCCCTCCCTCACCCTCTCCCTCTTTCTCTCTTTTCCTATTATGTTTAATGTTTTTTCTCTCTTCCTCTCCCTCTCTCATTTCCTCTCCCTTCCTCTCCCTCTCCCTCTTTTTCTCTATTTCCCTATTATGTTTAATGTTTCCCTCTCTTTCCTCTCCCTCTCTTCCTCTCCCTCTCTTTCCTCTCCCTCCCTCTCCCTCTCCCTCTCCCTCTCCCTCTCCCTCTCCCTCTCCCTCTCCCTCTCCCTCTCCCTCTCCCTCTCTCATTTCCTCTCCCTCTCTCAATACACATGAATTTTAACAAAAACAAATAAAAGAGAAAGAGAAAACACAAAAACAAAGCAAGAAGGAGCAATGCACTCACCGTACAGGCTCGAGGATGGATTCGGCGGCTCCTCTTCGCCCTCCGTACACTTCCTCCTCTTCTTCGCGAACGGCGGCGGTGGCGGTGAGAAGCTTTCCTTCTCCCTCTTTCTCTCTTTCTCTCCCTCTGTTATAATATCAAGCTCATATTATTCTCCTGTTAGTATGTATGACCGACATTAGCCTTGTCCAGCTATATCACAGTGTGGGACATTAAATAAGTCGGTGGTCTTAGACCTAGTGTGAATGGTCCTATGGACCTTAGTACTATTGTATACACTTACTCTATGTGTGTGGTTATGTGACTATGAATGAATGGAAGAAGAAGAGAGCACGCTTGCTCTTTACTCTGTCTCTGCCTCTCTCAATCTCAACATGGTATCAGAGCCATGCTAGGCGGGTTCTCTAGAGCAGGAGAAAGTCAAGAAGACTTGCAGGAGTTAAAGATAAGATTTTCTCAAAGACCAAACAGGCTGCCATGTTTTCTCCAAGGTATGCATTTGTTCATGTGAGGTTCTATGCTTCATGGAAGTGGTGAAGAATTGTCTGGGACACTTTGGGAGCATCATTGAGCACATTTGAGTGCTTGACAATCGTTATTACCTTCACCACGTGCTGCTGGAAGAGCGTGACAGGCTGTGTGAACTACGCCTATTTTCAAGCTGAATGCATCTGCTGTACTCCATGCTAATACTTGGTCATACACTGATCTATGGCTTATAAACAAGCCTTGGCAAGGTTGTTAAGACTTGTGGCATGCTAATGCTTGACTGGGAATGAGATATGAACTGTGAGAGTTGACTGCAGATCTAAAATCTGTCCAAAATTGCTGTAGACAGAGAGTATTCAGCAGCAGGTACATTACTTTGGAAAGAGCCTTGAGCTCGTAGAGATGCCCAAAAAGGGTCTACTGAAGTACATACATGATAATGCAGACATATATCTTGGATTTTTTTCCTGTAAGCTGAAGATTACTGATCAAGTATACTGAGATTTGAAGCATTTACTTGGTTGGAAAATTGTCATGAATCTGTAGACAGCAAGTATTGTTTACACTTGACGCATTACATGACATTGTTTGGTTCATGTCAAATGTATGACTTGGGATATGCCTACTGAATGTCTGGAGGACTAAGAAAAGCATTAAATACTACTGAAAACTAAAGTCTGGAGTTGGAAATTAATGCAGTTACATTGTCTTGGCTGGGTACAAACTGTAAATGCAATCTATGACTTGGATTTGTGAAGACACAGTGTCTATGGTTACCCGAATGCTCATGTATTGAACCTAACACTTCAAAGTGAATGTATGACATGATTTGAGGCTGTTTTGGAGCTGGATAGACAAGGTTTTACTGAGCATTTGCTGACTGCAATCTATGAGGAGGAAGTTTGACACCCCTACTTGTTGTCTATGCACTGATTTGTGCCCGTATGGTTATGTTTGGATTGCTACATGTATTAGCAGCTATCTATGAAGGTTTGGGACATGTATGACATGTATATGACTCAATTTTGGCTTTGAATAAGCTGCTGGTCCACTGACAGTTTACAGTTTTTAGATTGCATGTATGAACCCTGGCAGTAATACTGCATGTTACAGACTTGAAGCAACTCCAAAGCATATGTATTGACTGTTATACTTATGAGTTAGACCACTGGTTTGTGGACTATTTTGAGTTGTCATTGGGCTGAAATACCCTGGTTTTTTAGTGCAATTAATTGCAAAAAATTGTCATAAACAGTTGAGGTTTGAACTTGGTCAGTCATACTTGTTGGCTTGCAGGAAGTCAGGCAGTGACTAAATAGTGTTTGGTACAACATGGTTAATGCAGAGAGGACTGACAACATAACCTAGATAGTGGGGAAAAAATTGACAGTAACAATTATGCCATATGGAAGTTCCGCATGGAGAACTTCTTAATAGGGAAAGGCTATTGGGAGTTGGTGACTGGAGCGAAAGCTGAACCTGAGCTCCCAGATCGACCTACGGCTGATCAGAGACGATTACACCGAGCAGAAAGAGCTCGTAGAGTCTTGCACTGGCTCTCTTTATGTATCTCAGATATGCCATGGTAATGCAGATAATGAACTGTAGCTCTCTTAAGAATGCATGGGACATTTTGGTCAAGTATTATGGCACAACTACAAGTGCTAGGAAGATACAGTTGAAGCAGAAGTTCAACAACATGGAGAGGAAGAGCAGATCTATACAGGATTATGTCACGGAGGTTAAGACCATTGCGGATTAGTTGGCATCTGTTGGTTCACAGATTGAAGATGAAGGCATGGTTGCTGTGACTTTGAATGGCTTGGGGCCTGAGTATAAGTCTTTTCACACTTCTGTGTCTGTGAGGGCTGAAATGCCTGATTATAATGAGCTGGCTGCATTTCTTATACATGAGGGGGTTAAACTTGGCTTGGCTACAAGGTCAAACAATTCTAAAAATAAGGATGTAATTTTTTATTCAAATCAGCGCGGCCGTGGCAGCCGAGGTAGAGGCTATGGATATGGCAGAGGAGGCTAGTAGAATGCATCCTATGGCAATAACAACCAGCATGTATCGAATGCAAGAGGTGGTGGAAACTTTAGAGGCAGGGGGAGATCTAGCCCTAGAGGTAGAGGCTCCTGGCAACAGCAGCATCCATCTGACAATCCGAATAATAATAAGGATTGTCATTACTGTGGGAAGTATGGGCATATTGCCAAGGACTGCTGGAAGAAGCAGGGCAATCAGAAAGGCAAACAACATGGACATTTTGCTACGTCTAGTCAGGCAGATGATACTTCAGGGGATAGATTGTTTGCCATGCAGTATGTAAAAGACAGAGTTGTTGAAAAATGCACTGATGATGCATTTTGGTACATTGATTCAGGGGCATCGAACCACATGACTCCTCACGGTGATTGGTTCACTGATATGGTGGCTGAAAAACATGGCTATGTCTGTAGTACAGGTGATGACACGTAGCATAGCATTGAGCAATAAAGGCAAAGTGCCTCTTCTGGTTCATGATGGCATAAATAAAAATTTGCATGATGTACTGCAAGTTCCTTCGATTACAAAGAATCTACTGTCTGTTGGTCAGATGAGGGAGCAGAACTTGTAGGTTAGATTCAACAAGCATGGTTGCTTTATTGAAGAGTTTGGCAATGGATGCAAGTTGATAGCTCGCGGCCACAGGAATGGCAGGATGTTTACTCTTGATGCTACCTTGCCAGAGCTGAATTCAGCTATGTTTGCCCATGGTTTTGGCACTATCAGAGACTTGGAAATTTGGCACAAGAGAGTGGGGCATGCAAATTTGCAAAGGCGGCAAATTATGCAAAAAAAGCAGCTTGTTACATGTTTATCCACGTTCCAATATTCAGATATTGGTCACGTATGTGATGCTTGCCAGTTTGGTAAGCAGTCAATTTTGCCATTTGTCAGGCATGTAAGGTAGAGTACATGCCCATTGCAGTTAGTGCACTCAGATGTTTGGGGGCCAGCCCATAATGCATCCATGGGAGGCTCGAAGTATTATGTGACATTCATTAATGATTACAGTCGCTATACTTGGGTTTACATTCTGAAGACAAAGGATGAGGTGTTTGCTATTTTTTAACAGTTTAAAAAGTAGGTTAAAAAGGAATTTGACTGTTATATCTCTTGCTTGAGATCAGATAGCAGTGGGGAGTATGTGTCAAATGAGTTTGATAACTTTCTGGCTGAAAATGGCATACGTAGGCAGCTTACCTGCAGCTACACTCCTCAACAAAATGGGGTAGCTGAAAGAAAGAACAGGGTCTTGATGGAAGCTGCTCGTGCCATGATGAATGAGAAGAAGATGCCACTCTATTATTGGGCTAAGGCTGTTATGACAGCCATGTATATCTTGAATCGGACTCCCACTGTAGGTATTCATGAGATGACTTCGTTTGAGAAGCTATATGGCTATAAGTCGGATGTAAGTCACATGAAAGTTTTTGGTTGTCTTGCTTATGTGCATATTCCAGATGAAAAAAGGAAGAAGCTGGATCCAAAAGCACATAAGTGTGTTTTCATTGGATATTCGCAGGAGAAGAAGGCATACAAATGCTATGATCCCTCTACCAGGGAGCCCTTGGTTAGCAGGGATGTTATTTTTGATGAGATGGGTTCTTGGTATGTATCACCGGCTACAGTGCCATCGGATATGCCTTCCACTCATGTATCTACAGTTGATATGCAACAGAGCATTGCGATGACAGGACCTAGTAGTTAGACAGTATCCCCATGGATAGGGAGATTGAGGAGCTCACCGTCCACTGACACCAGTATGTCAGTGAGAGGGAGATATGATGTCGTGGACAACAAAGGAAAAGAGAAAGTTACTGAGGATGTATCTGGGATGATGACACCTGGTAGAATGACTTATGGATATGAGTCTGCTGACACTTTAGACAGTGAACTTGGTATTCCGACTGTCTATATGCCCGGTGCAAGGCAAAGCAGATACATTTCGCCTCATGAGACAGGGGAATCGAGCAGTGCACCACAGCTCAGACGCTCACGGAGGGTCAGATACCCTGTTGACAGGTTGACATATAGTGGTTACACTGGAAAGCATTATGCTTACATGACAAAAGTGATGGAGATCAAAGAACCAAGTACATATGCTGAAGCAGTGGAAGATGAGAACTGGTGTGCAACTATGGATGAAGAAATGAATGCCTTGGCTGAAAATAAGACATGGGATCTTGTGCCATTGCCTGAAGGAAAATAGACCATCGGCTGAGAAATGGGTCTACAAAATCAAATGCAAATCGGATGGCAGTGTGGAAAGTTACAAAGCTAGGCTGCTTGCTAAGAGGTATATCCAACAGTATGGACTTGATTATGAGGAGACATTCAACCCTGTTGCTTGCCAAGATGGCAACCATATGCACTGTGATTTCTTTGGCTACTGCTAGATGCTAGAAATTACAATAGATGGACATTAAGAATGCATTTCTTAACGGTGACTTAGCAAAGGATGTCTATATGGTTCAGCCAGAAGGGTATGTTCACCCTGATTTTCAGCATTATGTATGCAAGTTGAAAAAGGCACTGTACATGCTGAAGTAGGCTCCGAGAGCTTGGCATGCTAGGATTAGTAACTACTTGCAGAGGTTGGGATTTACTGTTGGTAGGGCTGATCACAGCCTATTTACAAAGAAGATTGGCTTGGTAGTGCTGGTTATATATGTTGATGATTTGATAATCATTGGTGATGATGACTTGGGCATACAATATGTAATGAAGATGCTGAAATCTGAATTTGACATGAAAGATCTCGGTGAATTGAAGTACTTTTTGGGTATTGAGGTAATCACGGGTGAAAATGGTTTATGGCTGATGCAGAAACATTATGCCATGGAAATGCTGAAAAAGTATGGCATGGCTGAATGCAAACCATTGGATACACCCCTTGATCAGAATGTCAAGCTGGACATTAGCACTGGAGCTGAAATTCAGGATGTGACTATGTACATGCAGATGGTTGGAAGTTTGATCTACTTGACCATCACTAGGCCATATTTGAGTTATGCAGTTGAGCTCATAAGTCAGTTTATGCAGAAGCACAGGAAGCCACATTTGGATGCTGTTAGGCGGATTATGAGATATGTTAAGTCCACTGTAGATTATGGGCTGTTCTATATGAGAGATAAGCCCTTAAAACTGGTTGGATACACAGATACGGATTGGGCAGGATGCTCATATGATCGCAGATCTACGAGTGGTTATGCTTTTGGCTTTGGAAGTTGCATGATCAGCTGGAGCAGCAAGAAGCAACCTCTACGGTTGCATTGCCTAGTATTGAGGCAGAATACAGGGGTGCTGCATTGGCAGCATGCGAGATTTCATGGCTGCTCAAGCTTATGGCTGATTTGGATATCCAGGTGGATGCTCCAGTGACCTTATTATGTGACAATCTCAGTAGTGTACTCCTGGCAACGAATCCAGTATACCATGCCAGGGCAAAATACATAGAGGTACACTACCATTTTATCAGAGAGATGGTTCTTGCAGGGAGAGTAGATCTTATGCATGTGAAAACTTATGAACAGGTTGCAGATATCTTTACCAAGTCTTTGGGTAAAGATAAGTTTAGTAGTTTTAGACAACTACTTGGAGTTCATCAGATGATTTGAGCTTGAGGGGGAGTGTTAGAATATCAAGCTCATATTATTCTCCTGTTAGTATGTATGACTGACATTAGCCTTGTCCAACTGTATCAGCAAAGTGTGGGACATTAAATAAGTTGGTGGTCTTAGACCCAGTGTGAATGGTCCTACGGACCTTAGTACTATTGTATACACTTACTCTATGTGTGTGGTTATGTGACTATGAATGAATGGAAGAAGAAGAGAGCATGCTTGCTCTTCACTCTATCTTTGCCTCTCTCAATCTCAACACCCTCTCCCTCTCAGATGCAAGATGTTTGCTCTCCCTTTCGCTCTCTCTCTCTCTCTCTCTCTCTCTCTCTCTCTCTCTCTCTCTCTCTCTCTCTCTCTCTCTCTCTCTCTCTCTCTCTCTCTCTCTCTGTGTATGCACGCAAAATAATGCGCTCGGGTTTCGGCCTGCATTTTTTTCATTTGAGCACCGTTGCTATCTGCGTCGCGACGTAAATAGCGACACCACTATTTTGCGTCGAAAAGTGCCGTCGCTGTACCTCCATATCCTTGTAGTGAATATTATAATAGATAGAGAATAATTAGATGCAAATGAGGCTCATGAGTTCTTTTGATTGTTGGGAATTATGTTGGCTTTGATTGTAGTATACAATCTAGAAGGTAATGGCAAGACTAAAAGCAGCACCCGCCCATCATTAAGGCACTAGCAAAAGTATGTAGAGACATGAGAAAAAGAGTGGCCAAAGATGCTATCATGTGCATTATGGGCTAATAGGATGATGCATAGTGTAGTGACAGGTTTTATGCATGAAAAATTGATGTATGGCTAGAAATCCATTATGTTGATCGAGTAGATGGTCACTATATCGAGTGTGCTACCTTCACAAGAACAATTGACTAGAGAGGAACTGTTTACTCTTCACATTAAATAGATAGAGATAAGACCAAAGGACATTGAGGCGACATTTTCCAGGTTGCACATAGTGAGGCTTTAGAATAATAAGAGATTTGATGAGAATCATCGATTGAGACCGAGGGTAATTCACGTTTTTTCATTTATGATAGTAGCTTAGAAAACTAGCAAGTGCTATTTGCAAGATTTCAAAGCGGTGGTTTGGTCCATATGTGGTATGACATATAGAGGGCATATAGATGACAATGTTGCCTATTTACTCACTGAGTTGGATGGAACTGCATTACGGATCCTATAGTAGGTACATGGATCAAGCTCTTTAAGAGATGTGAATCTAATATATATGAGGTGGAGGATCTAGAGATGGCCACTTGTAATAGTATTGACAATGGGGTGGAAACAAAGGGTGGAGATGAAGACCCTAAACCTCTAGATGATAGAAGATTGGCACATCTGGAGGATGAACAAGTTCGGAGGGGGTGGATGTTGTGACGCTATGTATTCACTCTTGAATAATATTAGGAGAAGGATGTTTGTCAAAAGAAAAAATCATTGTCACTTCTATATGTTTTGATTTACTTAATACAATAATTTGTACTTGTTTATACTATAGAGCAAGTAGGGTTGGTCGTCCTTCTGACTTGACTTACTAATTTACTTATGAGAGAGCTCACTTAATCAAGCAAGATAGAGATTGGGAAGTCATCTTGGTGCATGACCTAGAATAATGACTTGCAAAGTCACTTAAGTGACTAAGTGAAGGGTGTGAAGGGGAATGAAGTATGTGGTGTAGGAGATGGCAACCAACACGTTTTTCGGCACCATCTAGACTAACTAGACTACTGCTATTTATGCCCTATTTGCTAAAGTGGTGAGGCATGCAACTAGAGAAAGAAAGAGGGAAATGTGTGCTCTCCAACATCCTAGGAATAGTAGAGTTATTGTGGTTCATGCATTGAGGAGAGAAGAGAGGAGTTTACAGGTTGTTTTTGAACTATTCACTATAGGGAAAAATAGGGCAGTGATCTGTTCATGGACAATGGAGGCTCAAATAGGGATTTCCAAGTGCTCAAATGCTTGTTCTTGCTCTCTATCATTGATAGACATTGTGTAGACATAAAAAATCAAGTCCTTCTTAGATTTATGGGTTACATCAAGGAGTGTTTTTTTCTTGTTGTAATAAAACTGCCATATAGGTTGAAGTGGATTTTGAAGCCTTGTAATGGATAAATAGTGATCCTTATGGAATTCTATGCTTAGCATCACTTCCTAGCATTAATACCCATCATCTACTATAGAATTTGGCTATATGTATGGATTTATGAGGTTCATATCTTTGACTTTGATGTATGTCAAAGGTTGTTTAAGCTATAGTTTCAGATTGTGAGTTGGGCAATCATCCCAAGTGTGTTTGCATACCAATGATCTAGGCACCTTATATGGATGTATTAAAATACAATACTAAACCATATATGGAATATAATCATTAGATTATGCCTCTATCATTATCTTACACTTCATCTCAACACTTAATACTCTTTATTTCTTAATGTTCCCTATCTCTCTCTCTCTGTAAACCCTTCTTTCTCATACCCTTGGAGTAGACCTTCTACCTTACACACTCTAAAAATGTAATCAATTTTCGAATTTATCAATTTTTCAAATATATATATGTGTGTGTATCGACTATTATCAAATAAATATATTTTATTTTCATCATATCAAACTTTTGGATTTACAAATTCAAACTTCGAAATATACTACCCTTCACTGCTACCAAAAGGTTGATTGAAGAGTTCACAATCATCTTTGGCCCCGACCCTGGCCCCGACCCATCCCCCCTTCAAAGTTGGATAAAGTATGCCTATGGGATATACACAACATTGGGAAAGAAGGTTTGATTGATTCACACATAGACTAGGATGCACGGGTGGGCAGTTGATGCATGGCATGTGGGAGGGATGCGTGTGGGAGGTTGGTTGAGGTTGACGCATGTCCCCTCACCTCGGTCCTTACTTAATAATAGTAAAGGATGTTTCCATTTGTATGGCCCCATAAATGTGTATCTTGTCTCTCCCTTTCACCACTTTTATTTTATTTTCTTTATTTTTCTTCTTCGTATCTCTCATCTCTCTTCACCTCATATATGTGCATATATATGCATGTGTATATAGTGTATGCATTAAATGTTTGTGTACATGTAAATCTTTGTGTGTGGATGTGTGTGCTTGCATATGTGCGTGTATGCATGTTTTATAAATGTGTATCCATTCTCTCTCGCTCTCTCTATTTTTTCCTTCACCCATATATGTTTACATGTATATGAGCATGAATATATATATGTATGCATGTGTACATATGTTTGTGCATGTATTATTTCATGTATTCTTATAGTCCATGTGCATTTTTGTGATTTTAGAGTATGGATATATTGTGTAAATATGCTCAACCATTAAATTTATTATCTCATTCGACCATATGTTTAATAAGAAAAGTAATTCAACTCTTTTTTATAATATATGATGTTTTTAGAATATGTAACACATTGCATGCACATGTCCAACCATTAAAATATCATATCATTTCATATGTCTAATTAAAAGTGAAATTCATCTCTCTTTTCTCTCTAAGATAAGGAGAGAGAGAGAAAGAGAGAGAGAGAGCCACATAGAATTCTTTAAAGACTGGCCTTTCCTTTTTCCATGATCATATCCTATCTTTAATTAAAAAAGAGAAAGTGCATTTAATTGAGAGAGAGAGAGAGAGAGAGAGAGAGAGAGAGAGAGAGAGGGGGGGGGAGGGAGGGAGTGTGTGTGTATGTGTGTACGTGTGTTCAACAGTACCCTTTAAGAAAGAGGCCTCTTTACTTCTTGATTATTAGATCACTTCTGATCCTTGTGCCACATAAGCTTAGGAACCTTGTGGTTTGTTTGGGATCCCCAAAGCAAAGCTCTAATATATACAGATTAGATTTGATGTGTATTCCACTTGTGCCATGTACACTAGATAATAAGTTTCGTAGATCTTTTGATTATAATATTGTATAGGTAGATTTGATTATAATATAATTTAGCCATTATTGGTGGGTGCCAAGCTTCTCCTTCTAGGCCAAAAATTTTAAGGTTTTGATACCCCTTTGAATATGGTTTTACCCTTCTCGAAAAGGGCTACAAATATATTACATGTCAAATGAAATTGTATAAGTTTAGGAAAATAGTTATATGCCCTTTGAAACTCTTCAAAAAAGGAAATGGGAGCTCGGCTTAGATCTTCCAAATGAAATGTTAGGCAACGCTTCAAATTTGAGGCATGTAAATTGAAAAATTCCCCCCACAACATGAAGTCATCTGGTGGTACCAAAATCAAGTTAGAAAATGGCAAAAAACTATCTTGATTGTGTGGAGTGCTCACAAAAAACTTTTTTCCCATCCAATGGAAAAAAGGACTAGGCTTGACCCTAGTCGGTTTTGGGAGGGAAATAGTTGGTTTTATAACTAAAATGCTTTAAAAATACCAGGTTTTCGTCAAGACGAACTTCAATTTCAACCGGTTTTCTGAGAAACTTGCCCGGAAAAAATACACTAAAGGACAGTTTTATGTGAGGCTTGAGCATTGCGTGTGTCACTAGCTAATTTCATGTACGGGCAACGAAGAATGTTTTCAATGAACAGTGCCTCTTACCATCCTTACGGAAATGGTCCGTGGGCAGTGGGCACCTACTAAGGGAATCTTGGTACGAAAGGGATAGCAAATGTTGTGTCTTTTGATCTAGTAGGTGGAAGCGTGATGAACAAGCCACTGAATGTCACTATTTAGGTCGCAGACTATGGACTAGTTTTCGCAGACAGCAGACGAAGGACAGGCAAAGCACGGGAAGACAGGGAGAGGTAGGAAAGTCGATAAGAGGCGTCTCTCTCGCTCTCTCCCTCCTCTTGACAAGCGGCTTCTGTGGTGTGTTTCGCAGATCATATCGATATTGCAGGAGAGATTAGACATTAAGCAACTGCGACATGGGAGGCGGGTCGGATCGCCGCAGCTACTCTTACAAGGGCTCCGGGACCAACTCCCAGGGCAACCACTACTGCTCGCGGGACTATGGCCCCTCCGCCCCAAACCCTAACTCCTACCACTACTCCAACAGCGATGGCTCCTACTACTACTCCAACCCTGATGGCTCCACCTACTACAACAGCGGCAACGGATCTGCTACCTACACCCCCCCCTCGGCCTCCGTCTGGGAAGAGGAGGAAACGGAAGAAGAGACGGAAGAGGAGGAGGAGGAGGAGGAGGAGGAGGAGGAAGAAGAAGATGATGATGATGATGATGATGACGACGAGGACGATGGGGATGAATCTGGTTCTGATGACTGCCATTACGATTCCGATGACGACGATGAAGAGTAAGAGAGAGGAAAGTCTGAAATAAGCATATCACTTGTTCTCTCAGCTAGTAATCCTTCCTGTCTAGGAGGACTCTCTCTCTCTCTCTCTCTCTCTCTCTCTCTCTCTCTCTCTCTCTCAGTACAGCTGCTTCCACAGCATCTTCTGATGCACAGCTTCTGCTCCTCTCCCAGTTAATATCTCTCTCTCTCTCTCTCTCTCTCTCTCTCTCTCAGCTCCTACTTCTGTCCATCAAGCATACGCTCTGATCGCTTATGGGCTACAGTAATGAGTGGATGTAGTCTTGGCACAATAATTATCATCTGTGCATGTTGATAATTACCTGGCCTCTGCTCCGTTATCCTATCCATTGAGCCAAATCCTTGTACTATGGTTTGTTTAGATCAGCGTTGAGAATTTGTGGAAGCTCGTCTTTGCAATTCGATTACTGCATGTTAAGTTAATCAGTACGATAAGGACGGAGGTGTGCCCACTGTCGAGTATGATCAGGCATGGTGGTTTATGGGCAAAACAAGCAAGGCTTTTGAAGATGTTTATACCAAAATCCTTGAAAAACGAAGCTTTTCTTACCTCTTTACTTTAGTTCGACTATCCAATTTTAAAGGTGGAATTACTACTAAACCTAAGTTTCTTTCAACCATTGCTGATCGCCAAGGCATACAAGTATGGATCCTATCCTAATGTTCTGCATGCTCGGTTTACACAGGGTCCAAACCCTGTCAACCATATTGCCATGATGTGCGGGTAGAACTAAGCTCTTCCCTGCACAAATTAAACATTTTATTGTACAAATATTTTTTATTAAAAAAAGGAAAGGTATTACTCATGTAATTTGTACATCTAACCAAAGTTTTAGGCATACAAAACGAATATTATGATGTTCCTCTATCATATTAATATCTTTTCCAAGTTAAAGGTGTACGTATGATAAAGGGATATTTGTTTATAGCTATGTAATGTCAAATGTGAATAAGGCTTTTGTTAGATTTGAATACATGGGTATATTGTGTGTTACAACGATCATAACATATTACATAACTATAAAACTCATGCACGGTTATATGTAAGATGATCATGAGAAATGTGTATCAATAAACAACCTTCTAATATGCAACCAATATGACATAATTAAAATTTGCATCAGCTTATTTATGTAAAGTGAGTATGAGAATAAAATGACTACAAAAATGAGCGATTCAAATAATACATATGCAAAAAACTAATACGATTTGTACTTCAATGGCTTCTTCAAAAACATAACGAGGTTTTGTTATCACTCTAACAAGGCTTCTAAGTTCTCCACAAAAGTAGTTTAAGATGGATCATTCTTATCTTAGCATTCTTGTCCTGGCAATTGATCTTGTACTCTCTCAATGAAAGTAAATCACTTACATACCACCACATCACCTGCCAAGATGAGCAACTTCAAGGAAAAATTAAGTTTAATATTAAATAACATTTGGTTAAATCAACTAAGAAAATTTCCACATCTTGAACTTTTTTACACTAATAGTAGTTTGTGGAACTCATTCATGAATATGAATGTGTAAAGTGCCATCCCACTACATCACAAGAAAACCTACTTGATATGTATCTTGCTTCCAATGTGTGTGATGATTATTGTCCTCTAGTGATAGTTCTTATCTAATGCAACATAAAAGGTAACTTCTCTTTGGGAGGGAAACATCAAGGGTTTTGTCATGCACTTGAAAAACTAGTTAATGGGGGATTCCATTTTTCAAGCATGGGATCAGATTCAACTGATAGAGGTATTATCTCTTAAGTGAGAATTTAATATCAAATGAAGAGTATCATTTCAAACAAGGTGATAACAATCACAAGGGCCTTGAAAGTTATAGAGAGGTGGAATAAAATAATTTGAGTTAGTCAATAGCACGTTGTCGTGATGTTATGAGGACACAATATGAAAAAGTATGGAATGCATCATCATCCGACTTCTCTATTGATCTAGAGAGTCAATGTGATCTGAGCCATTAGTATTAGTGTGAGTTACATGGATTATCCAAAAATACTAGATTTTTGGATAATTTTAGTCTATTTTTTATATTATTTATTGTAAAAATATGAAAAAGTTAGAAAAAGCTTCTAGATTAGGATGGCATGCAAAAAGCTAGTTGCTTTTTTAGCCAGTTAGGAGGATTTTCATAAAAAAGATAGATGGACGAAATCGCCCGCATCGTGATCGCTGTAAACAGGCTGAAAACTGTAGATTGAACTGAAAGAAGAAGAAGGAGTGATCTGGGAGATCCGTGTGCAGGTGTCCTGCGGTTTTACCCCCCTTTCGGAGCCAACGGAGCCATCAGATTTGGGTTCCGGGCAGCCTAGAAAGAGCTGATTTTTCTGATCCACGTTTTTGGTCTACGAATGAGCTCTAGGAGAACTAATGCCTGGAGATTGCTTCTGAGTAGTGCAAAGATTCCAGGTTCTTTCAATACATATTGATTCAATTCATTGTGATTTGTTTTTGTTGTGTTTACCACTTGGGTATTCTCCATCTTCTCTTCCATCTCCTATCTCTACTTCCTTCTACTTCTGATCCTCGGTGGATTCGACCTTTCGACAAAAACCCCTTCGACAACGTGTTATATATCATTATCATCGGTAATTCATAGGTAATATGCAATGGTTCTCAATAAAATCTTGAACATAATAGTTTTGCATTGGACTTAAGGATCCGTTGAAGAAGAAGGACAACAAGTCTAGTTGTTACATTGGGATAGACCATTTGGTACATCAAATATACAATGTAAGGTAACTAGCATTTGAGGCCCCATCCCTTGATGTATGTATGTGAAAACAAAAATCTTTGGGGGGGGGAGAGAGAGAGAGAGAGAGAGAAAGAGAGAGAGAGAGAGAGAGAGAGAGAGAGAGAGAGAGAGAGAGAGAGAGAGAGAGAGAGAGAGACACACACACACACACATACACACACAGAGGTCTTAAAAAATCAATGTTTCTCAATGGCAATGTGGTTAGGTAGTTGGAAAGCAAAATTGAATGCAGCCATGCTTCTTGAGAATTATCATCATGGCCTTAATGCTATCAGCATCTCTACTAAATACATAGATGATGACATTTAATTATTGTTTTGTACGACAATGACATCTTACACCTCTCCACTAGCATTATCACCTTCAACAAGGCAAACTTGAATTGACAACCACTTTTTCCATAATGGATGTGAGGACCTTTGATATATACTAGGATGTCAAGTTAACAAATACCAAAATTAAACAACAATCTCAACATGCCTTGCAAACAATATGTCAAAGCTCGCGATCTGTCATGGCAAAGTGATACATATATCCCTAGAACTATGAGGCCAATACTGAAGTAGTAAAATGATAGAACTTGATTCAAAATGTCAAAGAATGTACAGAAGTTCATATTATGTGATGCTTAGTCTTATGCATTTGACACTTGGCCTAGCCTTTACATCATGAGTCCTTTCTTAACATTTACAAAACATTTAACAAACTCACATTTAGATATGCATTTTTAGAATATAGTACTATACTAATAAAACAACATAGTATATAGGCTAATGAATGATTCCTCACATTGCAACATACTAACCCTTCTCTACTAAAATTTTAGTATGGTAAGTAAAGCTATATTATGAAAGTGAAGTATCCATCAGCTAAAAAGATTAAACCAAAGCCTTGAGCTTTCTCCCACCCATTACACCAAAAAGTAAGCATAGACATGCTCTATAGACATGAATCTATGGACATTTCTATAAACATGTCAATTAGCACATTTATACCCATATCTAGACAAAAAACAATTTAACACATATTTAGACATGGTTCTAGACATGAATGTGACTGCCAATATACATGTGTTTCATCGAGTCTTTCATACTCTATGATTATAGATTAGATTATAATTTCTATCTACCCTATCTTGACAAATATTAAGGGAGTCTTGAGGTCTTGAAAGTGCCTTTTGGGATGGAAAAAGAAAGAGTGTTGAAGACCTATGGGAGTAAAGTCTCCATAACAGAAGTTCTATTTTTGAAAAATCAAAAAATCATTTTACAAAAAGATATAAACACAATACTATTATGAATTTTCATTATGAATATCTACTTTTGGTCTCTTGTAATTGTGATTATGATATTCTTTACATTAATGATATATCTGGGGTTGCATAATAATTATAATTAAATTTGCATTTAAATCATAAAAAAGTTATGCTCATTTTTTCCCTCTCCTTTGTCTTCTTCCTCTCATCTCTTTGCCTTTAAAGAATTAAGTGAATAACATTTCTTGTCAATGCAACCTATTGCAATCAAGCTCCAAATTGATAACTAAAAATAGTCATATATATTTTGAAAAAATGGGATAGAATAGCAAACTATGTACTTTTCATGGTACATAATCAACTAAAGCTTCATAGTTTTAAAATCAATTGGATTGAGCTAGCACCCAAGTCCACCTACATCAAGCTCGTTTGTCCTTATGAAATGGGATATTGAAAGAACCTCGACTTTTTTTGTATTTGTAGAGAGAACTCATGTATAATTCACCAAAAAAAGAAGCAATATAGTGAGTATATAAAAAAAAAAGAAGTAAGATAGTGAGTATATATATTTGTAGAGGGAACTCATGTATAAGCCATCTAAAAAAGAAGTAAGAAATGAGTATATACAAATTTAAAACATCAATACCATTAAAAATGCCATTCTAAAGAAATGAAATTTGAGTATGTTATATCTTAAACTAATAAGAAGAATATAATCATTTATTTCTCTTCTTTTTTCTTTAAGGAACTGAATACAGCAGAGTTAAAAACAATAATATCATTCATTTTGCTTTGTCACTAGGAAAAAAGCAATGTACATGGAATTCCTATGGATCAACACTTTCAAGTAGGTCGTCAGAGAGCTCAATTTGTAATGGACCTAGCCACTCTACTTTCTTTTCTTCTACTTTATTCTCTCTTGTGCTCCCTCCATTTCTCTACTTGTTATTTTGTTTGATTGGCTTTGTGGATTGCTTGATATTTTGAAGCAGTTGTCTTGGATCAAACTTATGTTTCCTTGTAGTTTCTTTGTTCTTGCCATATTGATAATAATATATAGCTATACAACCATGAAATTTTCCATTTATAAACTTGAAATAAGAAAAAACAACCCTTTAAAAATTTAAAATAAACCATCTCAAGTCTACTATAAATCATCTTATGAAACTTAATATATGCACCATGAAAGCATAAATCACATTTTATAAGACAATAACACTACACATAAAATAATATTCATAGCCTCACAATGTCTCATGAAACAACAAAATGGCGAGGGTGTGTAGAAAAAACAAGGTGTAATCACATTTCATAAGACACATTTTTGCTCTAAATGCAAAATGTATATGTGTGCATTCATATAATGCAAAGGTTTATGCATAGAAATAATGCAAAGTATTATTAGTAGAGAATATTCCATTGAGGTTGAGGATAAAAGGATAGGGAATCAACAACATAACTTTCTTTGGTTGAGGGTCGACTTGTCAGATGGATATGAAGCTTTCTTGGCAACTCTCAAGCTTTTTTTGTCTTTTGTATAAGTTGTAATTGACAAAAAGTTTGAATAGATCTTGGAGGAGGAGAGTCAAATCTTGGAAGTATCTCTAGTGTCTTCATTATTTTCAATCATCAAGACCTAACTCCATCAAAATTTGTCTCAAAATGAAGGCCTTTAGATTGAGGTATAAAGTTTTGAAAATCTTTCCAAATAATCTTTTTTTAATTAATGTTTGTTTGTGAAAAATAAACATCCATTCTTAAGATAGATCATATAGAAAACATTGTATCCCAACTTATAAGATAGATTCTTACGTAGTTTTATAAGTCATTACAAGTGACTTACTTTGTCATACTTATCTAAATCTCTTAGATATCTCTATCAATTATAAACTAAATAAAATTTCATTGATTTCTTTTATCATATTTCATTTAGAATTTTGTTTCATAATATTTCATCGTAGATAATTTGGTTTTCAAAATTTTTTTTGCCTTGTCTCATGAAATACACTTTAAGTGTAAAGGGGCTAAAAGATGTTGTGAAATTGTCGCATTTTATGAGACATGTTCATAAATTCTCATTAGGATTTTTTTGGAGGATAAAAAAAAATAGGCACAATTTAGGACAACAATGACTAAGAGAAGACTCTCTTTAGAAGGCATGGAGTAGGAGTTTGTTAAGGAGATAATTGAGGATAGGCTATTTGATTTTCTTTACCAAACAAGAAACTCTTCAAGGTTCAACTCCATCAGGGCTAAATATAATATTCCTTTTAGTTTGAAAGAGTTAATATATTATCTTATTAAGAAGGTTTGGGTCCACATCAAATATTATTCTAGCCATGTAGACACTCTTGCAGTTCATGATCATATGCATTAAAATGGTGTAATTAAATCAATTAATGCTCCTAGGATGACTCTTATTACTAGGTGGAACTTATTGATGAGGAGTCCAAAAAGAATGAGGTGAATTGCTCTTATCACAAGGATCAATGGAAATGTCTCCTTAATTGACAAGGACATCTAATTTCTTGTTTTTCTTTAATACATGAAAGATTCATATGCAAATACAATGCAAGAGAAAAAGGGAGAAGATGTTGCAAGTCTAGGTAAAGAAATTAAAGAGATGGTAGAGATATTCTAGGAGGATTGAAAACCAATTTCTACAAGGTGATCCTCTTATGTTCAAGAGTGAAAACATCATAAAAGTGGAGAAAAAGGAGATAGATTTGAATGTAGAGATTGAAAAAGACCCTCATATTTGTCAACATTTCCAAGCTACCTATTAATAAGACAAGATATGTTTTGATCAATGATATTCAACATCTTTTCAATCTAAGAGAATATTATTTCTTAACTCTCCTTACAAGGTGGGGCCAAAATGATAAGGACTTCATTAGATATGAACCATACTCATTGGTAAGCTGTTGATGTGGAGGGGAACATTTTTCAAGATAGCTCCATAGATTTGAATTCATGTGTTGAGCATATTGTGGACTATTATGAAAATAAGGGTTACCCAATGGTCAGGAGTTTTCACAAGTTTAAAAAATACTTGGTATTGAAGATATGGGGCATGAAGACAATGCTAAAGTCCCCTTCATAGAAGAAGCAAAATAATTAAATAAATATTTATTATAATATCCTTATTGAAAAAGATCAATATCTTGAGGTGTGTAATATATTTTAAAAAAATTATTTGAAAAATACTAATGTTTAATTAAGCTAAATGTATAAGTGACTTTAAGAATTTCACTTGTTCAAAAAGTAAACTTTTTTCTTGGTATGCAGATTGAAATTGAAGACCCTATGAGTACTATCTTTAGAGTTGAATTTAAAGCACAAAAGTGGCATGAGAGCCATGAGGCGTTTTTGGAAAAAAATGGAACAATCACAGATCAAGTAGCTAGAGTTTTTCTAGATGCATTTCAATGCCAGAATCCAATGTGTGTCCCTTCATTGATCGGAGTTCATTTGACCCTTGATTTAGTGGCTACAAGGTTTGGTATTTTGAAGAAGCTACTTAATCTAGAAGTCAAGAAGCAAGTGACAGAGGCCAGGATAATAGATTTCAATGCCAAGAAGAGGCCCGTCGAGTCGGATCACAATCTGAGGACGTTTGCCCCTCCGTCTGGCCCAAAACCACTTGTGGGAGACTGTGAACATGAAAAACTAAATCAGTTATTTTAAATGTTAAAGGCTAATTATGTTTAAAAGAAGCCAAACATCACAAAATCATGTCACGAGGAGGTGCAAATTTTATTTGTGCTCCATTTTTTTCCCCATTTTTGGAGTTTTGCAACTAATCAAATCAGGCATTTTCCTCTTGGCCATGGATTCCTCGATTTCTTTGCTCCCAATCACTTTAGACTACATGAGATTTGACACAATGAATAAAAATATAATATTTTAGTCTTTCTCACATCTCATCCTCTCTCGCCATGAATGTGGTTCATATGGGTTGAGAGAATGAGGGGAAATGGGTGTCAGCTCTTGACGAGATGTGAGGGATGGATCAAGGAAGTGCAAAGGAGGTGCCAGTCTTTGTAAAAGAGCATCAATAGCTTCTTCTTTTTTAAATATGATATGTGCATATGTGATTATAGCATAAGCGTCTTTTATTAATTTTTTATGATGAATCTTTTATTCTCATGATGAAAAATGGTTGAACATGCTTGAATATGTATGAAAGTATAGAATAATCAATAATTTCTAGCAATTCATGTAATGGAAATCACACTTGCAAAATTTGCAATGCAGGATCTAGTAGAAAAATGATAATTTTGTGGATTTTTATGGTTCGAATGGTATTTGTACGTAGATGATATTGAATATAACATTGAGCTAAATCACAATCCATATAAGATTCATAAATTTAAAAATAAAAAACCAATAATTAATATTAAAATAAATGATAAAAATAAAAATATTTTTAAATAAAAAATAAGTTTAAGAGTGAGACAATTTACTAAAAATTAGGAAAAGGTTTGTGAGTCCCGGGGGGTTCACTATAGATGTTGTATGGTATCACGTGAGTGTAAGGGAGGGGGGGGGTTTGGAAGGGAGCACTTAAGCGTATACATTAGAGGTAGACCCCTCTTAATTTCCTATATTGAACTTAAATTTAAGGAGGGGATAGAGGGAAAAAAGAAGGGGGGGTATGCATTTGATCACCTCTCTCCATAGATAGGTTTCTCCATGGCATACAAGAGACCTTGACAAGTAAGGTTAAAACCCTAAACCCTCACATAGTATTGAGTTAATCATAGTGTGGGAGGGGGGGAGTTGGCACTCTCCCATGGTTTTGGTAGAGAGATTCAACTCCCCTTCTTCCAAAGAGAGCTTCGTGTCTGCTTGGTGTAGTCACTTTAAGTATAAAGGGGTTCGATTCCCCTACTCTCTCTCCTCATGTGGTAAGGGGGCATGGGCACTCAAAAACACTATGACACATGCTTCGATGGTATCCAAGTGCCACTACATAAATCACTTTGTGATATGATCATTTTGAAACTTTTAATTGCTTAGGATAATTTCAACTTTTAAAAAGAAAGTTACTATATGTTCTATGAAGACTTACATTTAAGAAAGGGGATACATAAAAAGTCATACATGTATATGTCTTATAAGCTTAAATAGGGGGATACATTCATCTTACAAGCTTCATAAATAGGGATTTTTTTAGAAGTCCTTGCATGCAGGTGGCATGTCTTCTTTACTATGAGTGAACCCCTTGTGTTGTGAGTATATAATGGTTGTAGAGTATAATTTTGCCTCAATCTACACCCATTTTCATATTAGAGTGATCGTTTAGAGGATATTTTTATGGAAAAAATATCGTGAAACATAAGAAATATCCTATATAATAAATGAACACATAAAGAAGCAGAAATGTTAAGAATTTTACATAAAAATATAAGTACTTATACATTGAAATAAAGGATATAGGATTCACTTAATATTTTTAAGCACGGATTAGCCTAGTATTGTTTCTAAGTAATGAAGCAATACATTAGAAAGGAAATCATTGAAAGAATATTTTTCACACGACAAATTGGTTGTTTTGTGGTTAATTTGTTTCAGTATAATATGGCATTACACCTTACATTTGCATTCTCATACATGGTATAAAGAAAGAGAAGGTCTCATGGATGCATTGCAGTTGGTTGTTAAAACTATTGACCAATGATGAGTGTGAGGATCCCTGAGCTATAGGATAGTATGATTTTCTTTGAGGACTCTTATGTGAGGAAACAAAATTATCTCTTGGAGAACTTTATCAAAAGTGTAGATAATGTTATGACTGTGTCTTATGTTTAGATAGTGCATCTTGGGGCCTGATCCCTGAGGTGTAGGAGATTCAGAGGAACCACAATGATTAGGTGGGGATATATGTGTACAATGAGGTGTTAATCACTTGTATGTGTGGGATATTCCCTCTATTGAATTTGGGATGGGCAGAATCGTTGGACTACAAATTGATACACGTGATTTAGCTAGATTAGTATATTATTTCAAATGCTATTGATTAAAAGGCCATGAGGGTGATTTGGTGAGCATAGGAGGCCCGACTAAAGCCCTAGAGCCAATGTCATGTCCGTTTTTGGTCCCAATAGGTGGTCTATTTTCCAAGAACCACTGATAAGTGGTAGTTTTCAAAACTTGGTTAATAGGGACTAGTTGTTTAGTGTATACCAAATAGCATTGAAATAGATCCATTATTTCCTAATAGGCACCATCAAGCCAAGATTCAGTGACAAGAAAGAGATGAAAGGGCTAGATGGAGAGAAAAAATCATTAGGATGTATTCTCCTAAGCACAGCAGTCCAATACAACTAAGAGTGAGAGGTCTTATTAACCCAATTAATATCCTAATTCATTCGTCATGGGGAGGAGGAATCTCTAGCATTTTCCTTTTCCCAAAAAGTCAATCTATCTCAAGTGAAACTATAATATTTGGACCAGTAAAAACCCCTAGAGTAAACCCTATTGTCATGATGGCACAATCCATTGCAATACTTACAGGAACATTAAATTTTTTGGGTCTAGGTATCCCTCTACTCATTTTTAATTAATTAGCAAAGGAGGATGCAAATCGCCACATCAGTGAGTTCCAGAAATTAATGTTCAATTGTTGAATTCAAAATGAAAGACATCTCATGATGTTTTTCAACATGACTTTGAAAGAAAGAGCTGCAATATGGTATCATGGCTTGGAAGTCGGGACCATAACCATGATCAACTTACTCTTTATGTCCTTTTGCAGAGAGTTTGCCCTTGAGAGAGGTGGTTAGTATTGGTTATGTATTTTGAATGTGACACATCAAGAGCCCCATGAGAATGCTCGAATGTATGCCAAGAAATTGAAAGATTTGTTTTGCAAATTACAAACCTCTATTCCTATTCCACCTGTTGCCCAACTGCAGTACTTTTTACATGGATTAAGCTTCAATATTCATGTGCAACTGAGTAGTGTTACTCTTGCTCATGTATACACTATTATTACAAGAGCATAGGAGGTAGAGTTGCACTTACAAGCGGCATACACATGTAGGGAAAACCTAGACTTGAGTGTAGGTGCTAGAAATATTTTGGTATTGATCAATGGAAGTCAAGGTGCGACTAATACCTATGACTAATTGGAATGGAAGAGGAAGCATAATGCAGAATGTGCCCATGCTGCCAAATCCTCTTAATATTTCTATGCCAATGGCTAGCCAAATGGTTCCACTAAATAATGGAAGTCAAATGACAAAGTCCAACGTCATGCCAACTAATCAATGACTGATCCCTAACCAGGTGGTTAGGTCAGCTAAACGATAAGTAGATGATCATGTTTATGAGTCTAATGCATCAAATATTCTTGGCAAAGCCAAGGACATGATGAAGCATCATACCAATATGATAACGAAATAGTATAGACAAATAGACATAGATGTTAATTTCTTAAAGAAGCAGCAAAACTTGACAGGAAGTCGATGTCCTAAAGAGGGTGGCCCATTAAGATTTAGCTATAAGTGGTGTGGTGGTCAACACTTTCCAAGAAACTACCCTAATGTCAAATGCGACATATGTGAAAAGTGCCACAGACATGCCATGATCAAGCAAACCCACCATTGCCACATCATCATTAAACTTTCTAAAAGATATGCCATGTCATTGCTTGCATCATCGATAATGTCATCATGGAACATTCTAGAAGATCTTTAGCCACCCTCATAGAAGGAGGGGCTCGCTATAGAGCTCCTCAGTCTTGCTAATGCCTATCTTGGGAGCTCAAGGAGTTGAGACCTCCAAGTAAGTAGCTTCAAGTTCCAGTTCTAGTTCTTGTCTAGTCATGGTATCTAGTCTTATCTTGTCTTCCATTAGACACATGTTGTCTTATCACATTGTAACCTCATAGTATGAGATCTTTTCTAGTACTATCTTGTATCTTGTTCATCCTTGTAGAGGGAGATCTTATAATTTTGATAACTTGTATCCATACATACAATCCCGAGTTGTGGGATCCTTCATATCCTAATGGGTCCTATTGTTTATACATACGATCTCCAGTTGTGGGATTTTTCGTATCTTGTTGTACCTTGTGCCCCTACGTGGGATTATTTTGTAATCAATTTTTTTAAAACAAATCTTGCATCTACCCTAGTCTCTCAAGCACAATCTAGTACTCCCATAACAGTTTAGCAAGACTACTTTCTAGCCCTATTGCACCATGGATAGCCTCCCTTCAAAACCTACAACAACAAATTGAAGAGTTGAATGAAGGACAAACACAAAGTCAAATAGAATACCATATGCATCTAGGCCTTGTGCTTCAAGAGATGCAAGACCAAATCCGAAACTTGCAGAACAACAGAGAAAGTGATTAGGTGATTTCGCGTGTTTATCAACCCGCAACGAGAGAACCCAAGATCAACATGCCAGAGAAGTTCAATGGTAACCATTTGAAGTTTCAGGGGATTCCTACAACAAGCTATATATCTTCATGCAAGTGGCATCTAGATGATGCTTCTAAGGTGGGATTCATTGGGACTTTTCTTTGTGGCTAAGATTTATCATGTTTCGTCTTAATCTTGAAAAAGAATATGCCATTACTTCATAACTATGAGGCTTTTCTTTACAAGCTTACTTCCACATTTGGAGATATAGACACTACTCGAGTAGAAAAAACAAAACTTTGGAAGCTATGACTAGGTAGCCTCTCGGCCTCCATTAGAAAAAAAAATGAACTCACAAATGGGCCCTTAAAAATAGTATAGTTTAAGATGTGGGCCTTTTGGATTGTCCAATAGGAAGGCTAGATGTTGACATCCATGGAGGGTGAATCTTTTCTCTCCAAATATTGGGTTTTTTATTTAAAAAAGGGGTAGTGGGGGATTTAAAAAAAGGGAGAATGAATAGTACACAAAATTTGAGTTTCTCTAACCCTGTATTTCCTCCCCTTTTTTGGAGAATTTTTACTTCTGGTTTTTTCTCTATCATGAAATCACTTTGATCCAAAAGTTGAGCAATAGACCACTTTCCCTCTCTTCTCTATACTGGTGAGTTTTCATCTCCATTGAAGCTCCTTGGTGAGAGTAATTAGGGTTTTAAGCATTCTGCTTACCTATGCACTTTCTTCTCCATGCAGCTCTAGATTTTAGGCAAAACACAAGTGCCCATCTCTCTTTGCATTTTCTCTTGTTTGCTATTTTTTCAATAGGTTTTGATATTATTTCTTACTATTATTGTTGTTTTATTACAAAGGTTGTTTCGGGCAGGAGACAGAGGCGCTCATCTCTCTCTCTCCTTTCTTTTCCCCCTCTCTCTATGTATCGTTTCTCTTTTATGTTGTGTTTTCAATAGAACTTGATGTTGGTTCTAATTGTTTTTTTCTTGCAGAGTTTATTTGGAGCAAGAGAAAAATGTGTTAATCTCTCTCTCTTTTGGTTTTTTTTTGCTACTATATTTTCAATACAACATGATGTTAGTTCTAACCTTTGTTGTTGTTTTATTGCAGATATCATTTTGGGTGACATTGCATAAGTGCTCATCTCTCTCTCCCTCTCTCTTTATCTCTCTATGTTTCCACTTTTCTACTATTTTTTCAGTATACCTTCATGTAAATGCTAACTCTTGCTATTGTCTTTTGCAAAGATCAATCTGCGCGAGATTGGATAGGTGCTCATTTCTTTCTCTCTCCCGCATACTCACGCACTCTCTCTTTCTTCCTCTCTGCATTTTCCCTTTTCTACTATTTTTACAATAGGGTTTAATGCTAGTTCTAATTTAAGGATCAATTATTGTTGCAGAACTTAACACAAGATAGTGCAAAGATTCTATAGCTCAATTTACAGGTAATACGGGTAAATCTGCCAAATTTGTGGTGCCAAAATCTATTCATTTAATTAGTGAATGTTATTTTTTATGGGATCGATGTTTTCTTTTGTCCATCATTTGCAATGGGTTTTGATCAGCAACGATTCAATCTTATCTTCAGCAGATCAACTTATAGGTAAATTGGCCCTATTTTGTATTGCTTCTATTCATGCAATTATCTAGATGTTTACACTTTTGTTTACATCTTTATACATACATCTTTACATATAATGCCTAGGTTATAATGCATGAGAGAAGAAAAAGTATTCTCTCGATAGAAGTATGTAAGAGAAAAGATAAAGAAGGGAATTGGATCACTGATACATTTCATTGCTTGTCTTGGGTACATATGCGTCCAAGTATGAATGGAGCTTCAGGGTGAAAGCATATGCACTTGCAGATGTATCAAAGCACTGGAAGGGTAAAATTTTAGCTCCCAAACAAAGGAATGTTGATTCTCACCTTGTAATAGAGGCATTTGTAAAACATGTATTCGTGCAAAAACAAATGCATATTGCATCCATTGTGCCCTTTCAATGAAACATTGCATACAATAAGTATTTGTAACTCATTGAGAATGAGAAATTTCATGATATCTATGTAACTACTTGTCTCATATTTACAAAATTATACCCTTTGGATTGGTGTGAGTGGAAAAAAGTTTCATAGGTTCTTTTAAGTATTACCACCTCAAAATTGGTAGATTACTCTTTTAGGGGCATAAAGCAAAGCAACTCGCAAAGGACCTTGTTTTTTTCTATGACTCCAAGTACCTATTGCCCAAGGGCAGTTGAGAATATGAAATCCTTGAGTCTATGCACATATCAAATCTCAATAGCATAGGATGGCCATTGTGTAATAGCAACATTTTGCACATGTGTAGCACAAAAAATTCAACAGACATATTGAACTATATAAAGCCAAGCACTGGCTCAAAGAATGTACATCTAAGTTAGTTCATACCAATTGCAAGTTTTGCATATATGTTCAAGGAATGTAAGGGTTTGAGATGTACCAAAAGCAAGTACGTCATAAAAAGTGCGTCAGAGGATTATGTAACAACCTTTCAAGTAATATTTTTGTCTCTTAGTTAACTATTATCTTACTTTGGGATGGATCGGCTAACTTTCCTTTCCAATTACAGGTACATTGTCACACAATAGACTTTATGCCTAGTGTTCAAGTATCATAGATGGAGGAAGCGCAAGGGTAAATGGTTGTGCCTTAATCAAGAGACGCGTAAAAGTGCAGTTGTGGATGTTACTATCATTTGTGAGGACCGCAAGCCCCAGGTGTTGCAAATGGAGGATGATTGGCCCTTGAGTATAATGCGCCAGGAAATTACAATGTTAATGTAGAATCCACTTGTTAGTTTCTATGTTAAACTAGATGGGAGGAAAATCAAAGCTGAGCTGAGGATACTGTTACCAATGGAAAGTGTGTGGCTCTCCACATATTTTAGAAATTGTAGAGTCTCCCTAAAAATCCCAATACCACAAGTTGTAATATCCAACACTTCGGATTTTTTTTGCCAATAGAATATTGTTGCTTGAAAACTTGTAATATTTAAAAAGTATGGTATTTATGTAAAATCATACACTTTCCACATCAACACATATATATATGCATGTAAACTTTACAAAGACGTAAGTAAAGCCATAACTAAATATCATATGCGAACATCCATTAATGGTTTAAAACTTAAGGTTTTTAAGGTAGAACTAGTTTAGTTCTTATTTCATTTCTCACTACAAGATACAAGCCTTATATCGATGTTCAAAGCGATGAAAATGTTCACAAAAAAATGTTCTCCCGTCGTCACAAAAAACGTCAATATTAGCAATGCCATAGAATAGTCACTATCATCGTCACTATCAACGTCGCAAATGGGATGCAAATAGCAACGCTTTGCAATGTAAACTACGACGCTAATGGCGATGCATGCATGTAAATTTGCAACGCTAATAGCGACAATTACAAGGGAAAAAATTGTGGCAGGGCACCACAAATAGCACTATGTGCTTTATTTGGGCCATACAAAAGAGTTTCAATAAAGTGTACAATGCTCGTCTAAATGAAGGCAAAGTGTACTTGAATCCATAAGACTGATACATAAAATAAATACAAGATTTTATAATGAAAGCGACAGTACAATCATGGCAAGATACAAAGGATGATAATAACATAATGCATAGAAAATGCCTACATAAATCACATGACCAAAAAAGAAGAGACGAAGAGAAGATTGATTACACAGATATCAAGGCCCTAGAGGAAGTTGGGCGGGAATTAAAACAATTTAATGGTCAAAATGTCTATGTTTTCATTCACTTGTATGTTGAGAAAATGCTCTTCTTTGGTGTACCACAACATGTATGGAGTTGTTATTTTGCCAGACTATCCAAGCATGGTTTTCAAGAAAGAATCCATGGTCTTTTTCAGCGAGATGCGGATTGGGCTCTGCATTCAAAAAAGCCCTATGTGAATAATTCTTCTTAGAAGACTCTAGCCTAATGATGAAGAAAAGTTTCACCGACAAATTTTTAGCTGCAACAACTTTATACCATGAGTTTGAAAGTAAATTTGGACAACTTGATGCTGAAGACCAACAAAGTATGGAAGGTCAGAAGATTGAATTATTCCTTAAGGGTGTAGATCCCATTCTGCAAGAGAAGCTTGCTCATTGCCTAGAAGATTCTACCTCCGAATTAGAAGTCAAGGCTGCATGGATAGATGTTACTAATGCAGTTAACATGATTGCTCGAAGAGAGCGGATGCGACTAAAATTGGGCTCAACTTCAACTTCAACAAATCCATTGATGGAGCTTGTTCCACCTTCAAAATCCCCTATTCCTTTGACTAATCAACCAACTCTTTCTTCTTCTGTTCCTTCTAAAAATGATGTCATGGATGAACTCATTAAAAGCATGTGTGACTTTCATCTGAATCTTACAGAAATTAGTTCCAAGGTGGAGAAGCTAGATGTCAAAGTTGAAGAACAAGGACGATCATCAACTCGAAGACCCATGAGAGAAGGCTATAAGAGGTGTTGTATTTGGTGTGAAAGCCAACATCATGACAAGAGGAAGTGTTCTACCTTCCGTGATGCTAAAGCACAAAAGCTCATCTTTTGGAAATACAGAAAAATTCATGTAGCTGAAACTGGTTTTCCACTGGAGCCAAATTTTGGCAATGGTGAAATGAAGAAAAGATTAGAAGATTTAGCTGTAAAGAATGCCTATGCAGTAATTGATACAGCTACCTATGGGCTGCAAATAGAGCCAACTAATCAAATTTGAAAGCATGTAAAGCTAATGTGTAATCTAAAGTATGGATGCAGGCATTAGATCAAATGGAATGTGGCAAAGGAGCCAAAGATGATTTGACTAATGCCAATCGGTGCATTCGAGGAATAACTATTTGGTAGATTCTTTTTGTGCCTTTGCACATTTGACTGACGTCAATCATAAAGAAGTTTTGACTGAAAAAAAGAGAAGAAGAGAAGATGAACCAGGGCCTTTCTCTTTTGGCCCTCTGAAATAGGTAACTAGAAGAACGCCTGAACAACCAAAGCTTGCTGAAAATATAATCCCAGATCATGAAAGATGCACCAAAAACAAAGAAGACCGAAGGAAAGAAGAAAGGCAAGTAGCTAGGCGACAAATTGCAGTCTGACATAGAATCTGTAACTCAAGCAAGTTCTAGAAGAACAAATTCTGGGAAGTAAAATTGAGTTCACCTTAGGTGTAATACTCAGAATTGCTAAACGTGAATTTCATGATGTAATTATTAATGTATCAAAAGAAAAAGACAATATGTTGGTGATGATACTGAAGAAACAGTGCATGCTTTTTTGCAAGCTCTTCGAGTCTTTGTGCAGGATAAAGAGAAGCTGTCCGCACAAGGAATTCATCTTGAAGTAGTTAAAGAGTTAATGGCAACAATTGAAGCTGAAGATAAAGAAAGCATGGATGCAAAAATTAAAGAAGTGAAGGCTGAAAATGCAATGGTTAGCTGGTCCAAACCAATTGGGCAGCCCACCTCTCAAAAAGAAGGTCGTCTACAGCACATGCATGATGAGGAAGAAGTTTGATTCATTCCAAGCAGTCACTACTCCCATACACATTGGGTAAGAGCAACAATGGAGACAGTCGTCAAAAATGGAGAAAAAGAAACACCATGTATTGCACTCTTAGACCATGGTTCTAAGATAAACGTCATGGCAAAGGAGTCTCTATAAAAGCGGCAGATGGCCCATTGATGTTGATCCAGGTTGGCAAATGAAAGCTGCAAACAACTCTTCTGGAGAGTTATATGCTATATGCCCTAATGTGCAGGTAACTATTGGAGACATAAAATACAATTTTCACTTTTTTGTTAAAGACTCTCGTAGTTACCCTATCATTCTTGGGAAACCTTACATTTTTGAAGCCTGCTTGGAAACAAAAGCTCTTAATGATGGTTCTTCCTATGCTCGAATAATCCAAAGCAAGGATAATGAAAGAGCTGTCTAATTTCTTACTGTGTGTATTAACCATCATCGAAACAGAGATCACTGCATGTATCTTGTGCCTCCTAATGCCCAAGAATTCAAGGGTTTTCAGGCTGCACTGCTATAAAAGGAGGCTATGGCAGTGCATCATGTAAAAAGATTGAACCTCCTTATGCTACAGAAACTGTGTCTCTAGCAAATCTGTATGTATGTACAGCCAATAGTATGGGCTGTTATAAGTCTCTTCCAGCCATGACTAAAGCTGAAAGAAAATATTTATGTCATATAAAAAGGGTGTTGAAAACTTATGACATGATGGCTGAAAATGAAGATATTTCAGGTATTTCTTTTGGACTGATTATTACTGACACATTTGACTGAAATATATGCAGCTGCTCATACAGAAAATGAGGCTGAAAATCAATCCATAGAAGTATGTACATTGGATTTTTTTCAAACAATTCAATAATATTTTGAGCAGGAAGACATTGGTTTGCTCAACAAGGCTGAAGCAAAAGTGGAGACAAAATACAAGATACGGTGGATAAGAAAATACAAGATACAAGATACGGTGGATAAGAAAGTGAAGGGGTGGTTGATAGGGTAGCAAATCAGCCAAGTCTTTGTGTACCTTCCAACATTGGTCACAAGTTCACATCTAAAAGTATAAAAGAGCTCAAAATAGGTGAAAATTCTTTCATTTCGTCGGCTGAAAAACACTCTTTTATGCAAATGCTAATGAAACATGGAAAAGCTTTTGCATTTCAGCCAAGTGAAATAGGCTATGTAGATCCAAATATTGTGACTTCTATGGTCATTTTTACGGTTCCACATGTGCTTTGGAACCTCAAGCCCATTCCCATTCCAAGGGCGCATTCGCCCAAATTATTGGAACTTCTAAATGAGAAGATTAGAATGAAGATTTTAGAACCTTCTTTAGCACCTTACTCAAATCAATGGTTTATCGTGCCCAAGAAAAATGGATCCTTACGATTCATTCAAGATCTATAGCCTCTTAATCATGTCACAATCCGAAATGTTGGTTCGGGTCCCACGAGTCATCACCCTCCCCTCATCATTCATGATGATGGATCATGTCCTATCATCTATAAGGTATCCATACCCCTTTGGGATATGCCTAAGATGTTTCCTCTCCCACTTGTGACCACGCTCTTGGGCATATCCAAGAGACCCCTATACATCTTGTGTACCTACTGGGGTAGTATCTCTCGGAGTAGCACTCATAGGGGCGCCACTTGCGGACGGCTAAGCAAAAGATGGAGTGACTGGAGTATATGTCCCCATAGATGTGACAAATCCCATAGGTGATGCAAATCCAGTAGAACGACGAGACGGAGACACTACATCAGTACCTCCACAACAACCACCTCAGCCATGCTCTCTTGAATTTGCACAAGAGCAAGAAGTAGCACCTATATCCCGAGTCGACCGTGGGCTCACTACATCTACATCTCCGAAGCATCCCCCAAAACCACTCCCTCCATCCGGACCAAGTCTGGAGCGTCGATCTTGTCTACTGGAAACTAAAGCATCAAATCTCACCAAAGTAGATCTAACAGAACGGCCTGATGGTGTCCGAGACAGCTCGTGGCCTACCATATCTCTAAATCAAGCCATCTGATCTGGGGACATACGTATGAAGATCTCATGTAGCTCCTTGTTGCTCATCCCTTGACTCATCTTGTGGATCCAAATACCTAGAAAGGTCACCTGCATAGACAAAAATTGATGTTAGCATAATCAATATAAATCAAGCAAAGCACGGTAATATAAATCTTTAAAAAATAATATTACTTTAAACACATATCTTATGTACCCTTATAAGCGATTCGTCAACGAATTGAGTAGGTGGATGCTGAAGTACCCTATGGTCCCATGTCAATATCCTGACACGACTCTGCATACACTAGAAGATCAATAGACAGGTCACCACAAAAGAATGAGTCCACCTCATTCTCAATGAATTCTTGAACTCTTGTATTTCCATCATTGTTACTCAGTTCTGGGTCCTCTACATACTCCAAGCTTTTGGCAGCCTCCACTCCTTGCAATATCGACCCCTCTATTTGCATATTGTCCTCATCTATGCTGGGAACATTGCTTTGATCATATACTCTCGCACTTCAGGGAGCTGAAGGTACAACATACCACCATCGAGGTTGTCGGGGGTTTGGATAGAAAATTACATGTTTAAAATCACGTACAATACAGATTTAACTTTTGTGACATGTACCATGTCGTAATAAAATTTAAAAAAACATGAGTTCATGCACATGTTCACAATGGGCCAACAATACAAATGTGTCCCGCAAAGCCATCCATCTTTTTTTGGAATCTATTTCAAGAAATCCAGATGGACCTTGTCGAACTGTTGCCCCAACTCCTTCAAGTACCACTTTAAACCACTACACATCGAATAGGATCATAGAGAAGCTATGGTAATCCACCATGATAATACTTAGCAAGTTCCCAAAATACTTCATCTCATCTATAACAGTGTTTGGATCTGTTGCTTGTCATCGGTTCTCTTGCTCTAACTTTGCCATGATACCACAATCTGTTGTGGAGCGCATTTTGTCAATACGCTCCACGCGGAAATGTCGTCTACGTAACCACGCCGCACTGTGTATTTTGTAATGTACATTGAAACAATCAATTATTTGTCGCATATAAAATCTAGATACGACAAAACCTACACATGTCGTCACCTTTGGACTACATCCCCTCGAGAATTCCCACCCCTCAGTTGAGACCTCCGCCCCTTCGTGAGACGCTATGGTTAAAGCTCCATGCAACCATCGCGTTGACATAAACTGCAGCATCTCCTCCATGCTCTCAGGATATCAAATCGGTCAATGGCATGTACTACATCAAAATTTAGATTGTGCTTCTTCTCGATCTTTCCTGGCTTGCTTGTACCTAGCGAGTCATGTCTCCATGGAGGCATGGTTCAACATACAAAAGCGATTCACTTTCTCCTCCATTGTAGCATTCATTCTTTTTTCTACCCCATTTCCAACCACCACCTTTTCAGTCAGTCTATCATCGTGTCCTTTAGCAACCATAGCATACTATTGTCTGAATCCACCGTTGGTAGCCACTGTGAAATATGCACTAAGGCCTCTAATACCAACAAACCTTCAACCATGCTACCTTCTGGTCAAGCTCATTGTCGCACAAAGCCTTTCAGGTTTTTCATGAAGCGCTCCAAGAAGAACATCCATCCCATATGGACAAGTCTAACAATCTCCACTTTATCTACAAGATGCACCGGAAGGTGGGTTTGTATCTTAAGCATACTGGTGGGCAGGTATTTCTCAAAGAGACAGACCGTCTCCACTATTCCCCACCTTGCGGATTCAATAGAGGATGTCTTGATCTCCTTCTGTGAGATCCATTGCACTAAATTTGACAACGTATAAATCGCCCAGCGTATTTCTAGAGTAAGTCATCCTGCAATCGCGATCGGTAGTACAAACTGCCACAAATGAAGAAACATTAGGAACAATGACTACACTCCAAATAGCAAAATACGCATGCCACTTACAATCCATTCGTAGTACAAACATGACATATCTTATGCTGATCATGGGATTTTAACCCTAATAATTGATCTTTAGAAACTGCGGACCTGAAAGAACGCATCATACTCGTTGGAGTGCGGATAGACTTGATAATTTGCTTTACAATGCGCTCTTCTTTAGTGGACAAAACCCAAGGAGCGTGAGGTAGCTGCAACCAACCATCAGCACTCGACTGCGGCCAAAGCGCCTCCATCTTACCTACCTTCTTCTTTAATCCATTCATGCCCCTGCAATGTCTCTCCTTTCTGTGATGTGGTCCCATAGTAAGCTGCTCACATTCTTGAAAATATGCATGGGATCCAACAAGTGGTTGATCTATAAGTGGGTCTAATACGGCAACTTGTAGAAAACTAAGAACCGTCGTATTCCGTTTGGATATGACTCCGTGTGGACCATTTTTAGCTCGTACCAACTTTGGGTGTTCATTCGTGCTCGAGGTCGTCCAAGAAAACCTTCCCTCAATTCATGGCCCTCTAGCAAGAAAGCGGTGTGTCCTTGATATACCATCTTCTTCATGGTTCATAACCTTCGGGAGTCTAACTGTGGCCCACACAATGGACATGCATGATATCCTGAGGTAATCAGACGTGCCCCAACACCTTGATCTAGTGAATACAAACTTGAACGAGCTATGATAGATATTACCAACCAACGAGAATAGAAGCCTACTTACCTAAGCACTCCCCAAATCCCGAAAAGTCATGCATGGTCCACATGAGAATGGCTCAAATATTGGCGAACCATTGACCATCGTGCTTGCTCATATCTTCCATGGTGACCCCCTCCTCCCACAAAATCTTAAGCTCATCGACTAATGGACGAAGATACACATCTATATTTTTGACTTTGTAGTGTCCGAGAATGAGTAAGCTAAGTATGAGGTGTCCTTTCTTCATAGAAAGTCATGGAGGGATATTGCATTAACAAGGACTACAGGCCACACACTATAAGAAGTTGAGCGCATACCAAATGGGTTCACGCCATCCATATCAAGACCAAGCCGAAGATTCCTTGGCTCTTGAGCAAAGCCTGGAAAGGTAGAGTCAATGTGGCTCCATGTGCGTGAATCCGTTGATATTCGTTGGACTCCATCTGTGGATCTATTCTGTGCATGCCATATTGTCAAGCTCGTCATGCCGGATGTATGAAACATGTGATTTATATAGGGGATAAGTGAGAAAGTGTCTAAGAACATTTTGAGGGATGGTTTGCCCTTGCAAGTCCTATCAATACATGTGAGCATCACACTTTGGACATGTCTCCATAGTCTCGTATTCTCCTCAAACAGTACGCAATTGTTGATACATGCATGAATGATGTTGTAGTCCATGCCAAGCTTTCATAAAACATGACGCGCATCATCACGAGACTCAGGCATGGTATTTGCAAGTGGTAATATATGAGACTTTGGTAACCTTTTAAAAAATCATAAAACACCTTAAAAAAGCACAATTATTTTTTATGATAGTGCCGAAAAGAAATCAACGAAGCGTACGTACAAGGTACTTGAACAACTCGGTCACACTCGCATCACTCCACATGTATTTTACTTGCACATTTAGGAGTGCAAGCAGTGTCTTCAAGAAAGATACTCGGCACCCATCATATAATGGTATGGATGCTTCCTCTCTAAGCAGATCAGATGCCTCGACATCCATGGGTATCAATGCATCGATCATTACCTCCATCTCACGCTCCAAGATTGTAGGAAAGTTTGGAAGGCTGCATGTCTCCTTTGATATTGATGGTATAGATTGGGTAGTACCTTCCAAGTGGTGGATTGGCTCAGGCACTCCATCCATCGCAAGCCCACGAACTCTTCTAACTCGCCGCAAAGGGTGTAATCCTCCTTGGGATGAGACATCACCTCCCTGTAATAATTTTCCGACCACATCCAATGTTTTTGTATATGATTTTCAATTAGCTTGCAAATACAATGCATTATTGATATACACTTATCTTACTATTTGCTCAAAATCTGAGATCGCCTGATCAATGATCTCTGATTGAAACTCGCCAAAGCGTCCTATGTGTTCTATAGACAATCGACATTTTTCTCTAATTGCTTGCTTACATTGAGAGCAAGGACATAACATTGCTGATTAAGATACGCCTCGCGATCTTGAACATCATGGCCTTCATCGTTTTCCATTTGGAAATTCTTCTCTTGTAACTCAACAAAATTAATGTATGTAAAGTCTCCACCAACCTAGGAACAGGCCTACAGTATGTAAAGTCTAATATGCTATGCATAGGGATGAGGGAGTAGCTACCCTATGTGTGAGTGTTTCTGGTTGTTGAGCCTCCAACAACAAGGTGGAAAAGCTGAAAAATCTAAAGTAGAAGACAAGGCCAAGGAAAAAGTGAAACAGAAGATAAAGGTGCGCCAAGAAGAATCTAAAGTAGAAGACAAGGCCAAGGAAAAAGTGAAACAGAAGACGAAGGTGCGCCAAGAAGAATCTGGAAACACAAGAAGTATAGAAAAGTCCTAAATCAAGGAAAAAGGCACACGAGAAAAAGCGTGAGTCTATATTTTTGTAAAAAAACACAAGGCGCACCATGATTTATGTTAAGAGTGCCGGGCTCTCACTCGTGGAATTTGTAAAGGTGGTTGGGCGGTAGGAAGGAAGCTAGGAAGATAGAAAAACAATGGGACAAAGGGCCTACCGACCATGTAAAAAAGGGGACAAGGGGATGACTGCCCAAAAGGGATTTAGGGTTTTGTATATAAAGTTGAAAAGTGAATGAGAAGCTCATTCTTGTGTGTGGAAAAAAGCTTATTCTTCTTCTTCTCCTCTTCTTTCCTTCTTGCTTGTGCTTGAGAGAGGGAGTGAGTGAGTGTGAGGGAGTAAGGAAGTGAGTGTGTGAGAGTGAGGGATCGAGGAGAAGAAGCTCCCCATCTCCTCTCTTCATCTTCTTCTCATCTCTACTCTTCTCTTGTCTCGCACGGCTATGGAGGATGAAGCTTGTTGGAGAGGGATTGAGGTTGCTTGAGCTTGTCTCAAGGATCGTGAAGCTACCGGCGTGCACGGGAGAGGAGGGTACTCGATCGGGCATCAAGATAAGCTCACTACACCCCATAGGTAGGGAGGGCACGTTGGCTATGTAAGAGGTAGCCATGGCCGCTCGACTTGAAACGCTTGACCAATAAGCGGTCTGTAGGTCTCAAGGG
The DNA here is from genome assembly GCF_053477565.2 of Lygodium microphyllum. Classification (NCBI taxonomy): domain Eukaryota; kingdom Viridiplantae; phylum Streptophyta; class Polypodiopsida; order Schizaeales; family Lygodiaceae; genus Lygodium; species Lygodium microphyllum. The sequence goes on along the minus strand of NC_141143.1, from coordinate 73,731,368 downwards.
TTGAGCTTGAATCTCCCTTTATTTTGGTTTTGTTGCCGGGACCAATGGAATCGAGCCTTGAGAGCCACGCGCTTTGAATCGAGCATAGAAGTAGGGTTTTCAATCCGAACCAGTGCTTGAGATAGATAGGAGATTTAGGTGGTTTGATCTTTGAAACAAGTATTTTGGTTTTTTGTTGAGTAGGCAAGTAGGTAAATCAATCTCAGCCACTATTTTTTATTTTTGTTGCGTTAGGATAAGATTAGGACCAAGGAAACAGGGAAAACAGAAGGGTTTTCTGTTGCTAAAAAGAGGCTAAAAACTGGGGAAAAGGGGCATAAAATATAAATCTTGAGTAGGTGGTTGCAAGAGGGGCAACCATGAGGTTGAAGGAGACTTAAGCATGGCAACAAGAGGCTCAAAAGGTTAGGGGAAGCCTCATTTTGCAGTTAGACATTGAGAGAGAGAGCTTGAGAGAGAGACTGTGAGTGAAGGTACAGAAGGGATTCGATCCGGTCATTTTGCTGTCGCCCAACCATTCCAGGTATTCCTTGACCTTCTCTGAGTTTAGGTTGTTTGATCTAGAAAGTTGGAACTTGTACCAAGACCCCCACGCATGGCATTCGCCATTCGCGCCCTCACAAATGCGCTGCGACAAACGTAGTTGGACCAGGGTGTAGGTGTTTGAGTCCCAGAATTGGACACTCAGACTGTCTGACTCTCGGAGTCAGCCATCTACCAGTCGGACCATCTACTAGTTGGACCACTCTACTAGTCAGACCACGGACCACTCTACCAGTTGAACCATCTACCAGTCAAACCACTCTATTGATGAAGGAAATTCGGTATGACAGCCTCTATACTATGCCAAACTCCCTTCCGCCACAAAGTGAATGAGGTAAGGGCACCACCTAGTCATGAAAGAGCGGACTAGGTCACTATGCAAGAGGGAGAGGAGCTTGTGAGGGAGAAGAGAGGAAAACTAATAGAGAGAGAGAGAGAGAGAGAGAGAGAGAGAGAGAGAGAAAACTACAAAAAATAGATGAATCAATAAAACTTAAGAGGGAACAAGAGATGGAGAACCCTCAAGACATAACCAATATACACAATATGGACACCAATAGCATGGGCTTATTACACTGTAGAGCATGCATAAGCTATAGTAAGGGAATGAACTGCATAAGATCATGAGAGAGAATGGGGAAGGCTCAATAGGGCTGAAGAAGGCCTCTTGGCTCTCCCTTTTTTTGCAAATTACAAAGGACAAGGCCTCTTTGTATAGGCCTTGAGGGTGTTTAGGGAGGAGGTTAATATAGAATAGGAATTAACACCACCAAAGCTGCATTAAGGCAGTTCCACCAATGTGGAAGCTCCATCTAGATGTTTTGTTGAGCAATTTTGTACTTAATGAAGTTCCATCATAGGTGAGTTTTCTCCATTCTCTCCCCCATAGCTTGATTCCAAGAGCTCTCCTATAAAAAAATATAGAGAATCTTCATAAAATAAGATCATATCTAGCAATAATGGAGAGAGAGTAGTGAGAATTCATACATTACTACTACAATTAAGGATGATTTGAGGGTGATTTAGGAGGGTAATTCTAATGGTTCATTAGCTTGAGAGAGAGGAGAAGAGAGGGGAAAGGGTTGGGAGTCTAATGAATGATGTTTTATGGAAGTGTTAAGTGTGGGAAAGAAAGTGTGGGTGTGTATAAAATTAGAAGGTGGTCTCCACCGCAGTTGGAAAAAGTTGGCATCCACCATTTTGGCCATATCTCCCGACTCGTAGCTCCAAAAAATTATAAAAAAATACCAGTCAAAACTTCAGCTCACGCGCTACAACTTTCATGTTGAAAAGCCTTTTTGGATCAGAGTGGAAGTATTTTTAAAAAATATTACAAAATCATGTGCCTATTTTTTCTTCCACTAATGCTTCTAAGAAAGATCCCATTTATTTGAATTATCATAAGGCTCCAAAGCCATGACATTATGAGCCTCACATGCCCTTTGGATGGCTCCAAATACATTTTATGTCTTTTCTTTTCACATTACACATTTTCCCTTCACCTTCCTCCATTGATCTTTACTCTTCATCCCCCCCCCCTTGGTAAACTGGTCCATGAAATATTTCCATCCAGTGATTTCTTGGATTTCCCAAGAGGTTGTTCCCACCCTCTTCTTTATTTCAAACCTCCAAATGTACAAAAAATCAACAAAGTGTTAGACAAATATTTTTTTGTGATTTTCTCGGATCATATAGCCCCCCCTCCCCCCCAACTTGGCTAGAGGTATTTATGCCTCTACACACTCTTTGGTATCTTGAGTTGACCCCACCCTGATGTGATAGGGTTTTAAGCTCCATCCATTTACCCTAGTCTTGTGCACTTTTCCCTCAATGTCTTGAAGTTTGTAGGAGCCATTGTTGAATTTTTTTGTCACCCAAAACGGTCCCTTCCACCGGTAGAGAAACTTGCCATCCTTTCTTTTATCAAAGCGATTGTCATATCGAAGCATTAAAGATGCCTCCTTGATGTTTTTATCTGTTAGCTTCTTGTTGAACTTTTCTCTACATTTCTCAGCTTCCTGGGAGTAGTGGTTGATGGCTTCTTCACGATCCAATTGTAGCCTCTCTAGGTCTAGTAATCTTTGATGTAACTTCTCCTTTTGAGAGCCTATTGTGCCACCTAATACTCGAAGGCTAGCTAATTTCACCTCAATAGGCAAAAGAGCCTCTTGTCCATAAACTAGATGAAAAGATGTGAACACTAACATGGTTTTGAAGGAGGTTCTGTAAGCCCATAGAGCTCCATTAAGGTGCTTGTCCCAATCCCGGGGCCTTGAATGTACATGTTTACTGATAATTTTACAAATCATTTCATTTACTTTTCCACCAATCCATTGCATTGAGGGTAGTAAGGAGTAAAGTGTCGTCATTGAATATTTAGCTTTTGCATGAGTTCACCCACCACATTAGCTCTAAACCCTGGTCCTCTATCTGATAGTATTTCAAGAGGGATACCAAACCTACAACAAATGTGGTCAAAGATGAATTTACTCACTTCCTTAGTAGTGATTCTTCTAGTTGGCATAGCCTCGGCCCATCTAGTCATGTAATCTACCCCCATGATAATATACTCTTTTCCTGATGGAGTGCGTGGTAGAGGCCCTATGGCATCAATTCCCCACTTCTCAAAGGGTCCATAGACCTTGATTGGGGTTTGGGGTTCCGCTATGAGCCGTCATGGTCCTGATTTCTAACATTCTTCACATGTTTGACACCAATATTTGACATCTCAATGTAGATTGGGCCAAGTAAAGCCGGCTTGTAGAACCTTTCTACTTGTGATGTCGTGTACAAAGTGGCCCGCATACACATCATCATGGCAAGCTTTTAAGATCTCTTCAATTTCCCATTTTGAAGGCACTTTCCTAAGCACACCATCCTTAACAAGACAATACAAACTATCATTTACCATGCGATATCTTGTATCCTTCCGAGCTAGCCACTGCCTTTCTCCCTTAGTCAGGTGTTTGGGAGCTTCTCTTGCTCTAAGAGGTGTAGAATATCTTCTAAGTCTTCCTTGCCTTGCTGAAGTGGGGGTTTGATAGCCACTGCTCCCACCATTGACTCATTCAGCTTTGATGATGCTAGATGATCAGCATCCTTGTTCTGGTCTCTTGGTACATGATGTACTTATGCCTCCCTAGATCTTCTCATAAGAGATTTGGCCTCTCTCATTTTACTAGAGAGCTTTGTATTTTTGCATGCCCATGTACATTGCATCTGCCTTACCAATAGCATGGAGTCTCCAAAAGCATTCAACCTCTCGATTGAATTACTAAGACACCAACAAAGACCATGCATTAAAGCTTGATATTCTGCCTCATTGTTAGAGTGGACACCTTCCAAGATGATTCCTTCACCATAGAGAAGGAGAGAAAACAACAATGCCTGCAGCTGCCTTATCCTTAGTTCTCTTGTATGCACCATCAAAGTAGAGACTATAAGTATCTACAAGAGTCTTTATGGATGGGGGTGGTGGAAGGTCCTTTCTTTTCACCCTGAGATTTTTCTCATAGCACATGTTTGTCAAAATATCAGCCAGGCATGCTCGCACATGTATTTGTAACTAGATTAGCATAGGTTTGGTCTAATTAGGCTAAGGTCCAAGCATACAATGAGGATTGACTGGCCTAGATCCCACAAAGTGGATAGGATGTCCAAAAAAGGGCAAAAATCCTAATTCACAGTGGTGGAAACCCTAAAATGCAAAGAGGTGCAAACCCTAATTCACAAGGGTGCAAACCCTAAAAACAAAGGGGGGTGAAAACCCTAATCCTAAAATGGTGTGTTGTCCTCGAGAACTGTCCTTGAGAAGTGACCTAACCATAATCTTAACTTTTGTTTATATAAGGGTGGGAGATCTCAGTTGTATTGGCACTTTCGCAACAATTGAAGCTTTCTATTCTCTTCTTCTATTATATCATCTTACCTCCATTATTGAGAGTGAATGAGAAAGAGTGAGAGAGAGATGTCTTGAGTGAGGAACCAAGGGAAGTTGAAGCTCTTCATCATCTTCTTTCTCTTCTTCTTCTTCTTCTTCTCTACTAGCTTCTCAATTCATTGGTGTGCTTGGTGGTGGATGTGAAGGAGTGATGGCATTGGAACATGCTAATCATGGTCATGGAACCATCTGCGAGTCTTCAAGATTTTTTACTACAACACAAGAAGGTAAGTTGCACCTAGAGGTCTTGTATTCTTGCTTTCTTAGGATAGAGATGAGGATACATCGTTAGTTAGAGTAGAGTATTGAGAGATAAGATGAGAGATTGTCATTGAAGTGAATTGCAACTTTTGAAAAAATAGAAGTCCATCCAAAGTCCCAATTTTTTGTGTGTTTGACTCAACAGTACCACAACTTCCACTGCAAATGCTATGTTAGGACATATATCTATTGTGGCACATATCAAACTATCCACCAAGGATGCATGAGAGATGTAGATAATTGGCTTGATTAACCTTTACATGAGAAGGTAAAGAACATCCAATAGAGTTAATTTCTTGCATATGAAATATCTCAAGGACCTCAAGGAATTCACTATATGTATACCCTCTATATCACATGCATTCAAGGCCTATTTATAAATATCCTTATCTGTTTCTATTCAATATATGTAAAAAATGTGTAAAAATTGATTTTAAAAATATATTATGTTAAAATCACATGATACATACATATATTTATGATTGACCTCCTTGGGTCAAGGACCTTATAAATGTAGTTCTTCTATGATAAGTAAAGGAGATCCTTAGAGCGATCACGTGTGCTGTGTATCCAAGGATATGTGAGGCATGTTCCATGCCTTTTATTCCAATGCTCTTCTTCTTGAAGTAACTTTTCAATGCATCCAACTCATCATGAGCACTCCTAGAAATCAACACATCATCTACATAGAGTACCAAAATCATAAGGTTGCCATCACAAGCCTTCTTTCTATATAAATAAAGATCATATCATTGTGGATATATCCTTGTGAATGTATGAAAGTATTGAACTTGGTACCATTCTCTAGGTACCTGCCTAAGGTCATGAAGGTTCTTTCTCAACTTGCACACTAGGTGTTCCTTACCTTTTTTTTCAAATCCCTTAGGCTACTACATATAGATCTCATCATGCAAATCCCCATGTAAGAAATCCATCTTGTTGATAGAGGTTCAAATTTAGCTATGCAACCAAAGTTAATACCAAGCATGCTAAAACATAGGACAAAAACGGAGGCAAACGGATGGAGCAAGGAGAGAGAGCAATATGCAATTAGCTAACTAGAGTAACACACAACACTTGGTCTACAATAGTGTAATGAGATAGGTCTAATTGTTGATCATAGTTAGCTAACTAAAGTTAACGTACATGAATTATTGAAGAAGTCACATATGGCTAGTGACAACTAGCCTATGGCTATCAATGTTAGGATAAGATGAGCTTGACTCTTAACACTCCCCCTCAAGCTCAAGAAAGACAACATATCCCAAGTAGCTCTTTAAAGTGATTGAACTTAGCTTTCCCTAGTGAGTTGGTAGAGATATCAACTACTTGGTCTTTCAGTTCTAAGATGTAGGAGAGCTATCTACCCTACAGTTATCATCTCTAGTATGAAGTGATAATGTACATCTATGTCTTTAGTTTTGGCATGATACAAAGATTTGTAGCCAAAAGTACATTGCTCATATTGTAACAATATAGTGTGACTGGAGCATCTATCTGCAAACCCAACATACCCAAATTTATCAATAACTTCAGCAATCAAGAAATCTCACACATTGCTAATACGGCATCTCTATACTCTACTACAGTACTAGAGAGTGTAACTGTCAATTGCTTCTTGTTGCTCCAGCTAATCATTCCACTAACAAGGCTAAATGCATATCTACTAGTAGACCATCTACTAGTATCATATGGACAACCTATCCACTCTGCATTACTATATCCCATGAGTTTCAAGTGCTTAAAACTCTCATAGAAGAGTCCAAAGTCTATTTTAGCCTTGACATAACACATAATTCTCCTTACTGTATCCAACTGGGGTTTTTTAGGCTTTTGCATCAATTGACTGATAAGTCCCAATGAGTAACTGAGATCATGCCTAATGATGATAAGGTAGATGAGACTTCCTACCATGTGCTTGTACATAGTAATATCTAAAATTTAAGCTCCAATATTCATGTCTAGCTTTGTATTCTGATTCAATAGAGTATCCAAGGGTTTGGAATCTATCATGCTATATTTCTTCAACATCTCAAGTGCATACAACCTTGGCATTGGAATGATATCATATTAAATCACATCTCAAGTTTTTCCAAATATTTCATATCAAACTCAATTTTCAGCATGGTCATAACATCATGTATCCCAATATCATTATCCCTTGTAATGATTAGGCCATCTATATAGATGACTAGTACCACAAGTCCTACATCTATTTTCTTCATAAAAAGACTATGATCTGCCTTGCCAATTGCAAATCCAAGACTTTGCAAGTAAGTACTAATCTATACATGCTAGGCTCTCGGAGCCGGTTTCAACCCATAGAGTGCTTTTTTCAACTTGCAGACATAATTCAGATAGTGAGGGTGCACATATCCTTTCGTATGATCCATTAACACCTTTTTTGCAAAGTCTCCATTCAAAAATGCATTCTTAATATCCATTTGCTATATTTTCTGGCCCTTCGCTGTAGCCAATGCAATCACTGTCTTGATAGTTGCCATTTTGGCAACATGGCTAAATGTCTCTTCATAATCCAGCCCATACTATTGTACATAAAATTGTACCACTAGCCTGGCTTTATACCTTTCAATGCTACCATCAGACTTGCACTTAAATTTATAATTCCATTTACAGCCAATTGACTTCTTACCATTAGGCAATGCAACCAATTCCCACATCTAATTTTCAACCAATGCATTCATCTGCTCATCCATTACTTTGCACCAATTTTTATCGATGACAACCTCATTGAATGTAGCAAGCTCTCTATGTTCCATGAACTTTGTTATATATGCATAGTGCTTTGCTAAAAATCCACTATATGTGAGCTTGTCAATAGGATATCTCATGCTCTGTGATCGTCTTAACTATAGTGGATTGCTTGATTCCTCTCTTTCATTAGGTGTTACATATCTAGTCTAACTAACTCTAGGAGTATAAATAGACGGAAGTCCAAGCTCACTATCCAAACTGTTAATCAGATCATATCTAGAAGTCAAAATCCCAAGAGCATCATTAAAATTTTTCTCTTTTCCTTTACCTTCTTTGCCTTTTTCTTTGTGTCTCCCCCTCAGTGACATAGCATTGTCAGTGGATGGTAATGCATGATTGTGTCACTTGAGATTCCAAGGCGAAACACTCAAAGGTACATCAAATGTAGGTCAAGACATAGTAGTAATTTGTTGTGGAATAATAGTAGATATTTGATCTAAAGGCTAATAATGAGAAACAGTAGTAGATAACCTATATCAAGAAGCCAACTCATCAAAGATAACATATCTACTGATTATCGTCTCCCATGTAGACGAATCAAAATATTTATAAGCCTTTCACTCTTGAGAATAGCCAATAAACACACACTTTTGTGTCTTAGGATCCAAATTTTTCCTCTTCTTATCTAGAATGTATACATATGCAATGCAACCAAAGCGTTTTAAGTGACTGATGTCCTGGCTTATGTCCATACAACTTCTAACATGGTGTCATGTCATGAATCCTTGTTGTTGTAGGAGTACGATTCAACACATACGTAGCTATCATAATAGATTTAGCCCAATAATATAGTGGCATATTCTTCTCATTAAGCATCGCATGAGCAATTTCCATAAGAGCCCTATTCTTTATTTTTGCTACTCCATTTTGCTGTGGAGTATAGCTGCAAGTATGTTGCTTGCGAATGCCATTCTTTGCCAAGAATCTATCAAACTCATTGTATACATATTCATTGTCATTGTCAAATCTCACATAAGAGATAGAGCAATCCAAATCATTCTCAATATGTCGCTTAAAGTCTATAAAAATAGCCAGTGCATTATCTTTATGCTTCAAGATATGCACCCATATATATAGGCTGAAATCATCAATGAAAGTGATATAACATCTAGATCCACCAAGAGTAGCATTATGAGATGGTCCCCAAATATTAGAATGAATCAATTGCAGTGGCCTAGAGCCATCATTTTGAACATGTTTCATAAATGGAAATCAAGATTGCTTGCTAAACTGACATGCATCACAGACATGACCTAAATCTATGTAGGTAAACTTTGGCAAGCCTGTAATCACCTACTTCTTCTACACATTAGCGGTAGCCTTTGAACATTAATATGGCCAATCCTCTTATGAAATATCTCAAGATCTCTAAGAGCACCATGTAGCTGATTTCAACTAGCATCAAGGGTAAGTATCTGACCATGTATTTTGTCCTAATTAGCTTACAACCATTTCCAAATTCCTCAATAAAACAACCATGTTTATTGAATCCAACTTGCAAATTCCTCTCATTCATTTATCAACTAATAGCAAATTCTTAGTGATAAAAGGAACATGCAAGACATCATGTAAATTCTTCTTCTAACCATCATGTATAACCAAGGGAACCACACCCTTATGCTCAATGTTATACTGAGAATTGTCACCTGCACAAACATAACCATACTTATCAAGAACCATATCAGTGAACCATTCACCATGCAGATTCATGTGATTAGAAGCTCCTGAATCAATGTACCATACATCATCTGACTTATCAACCTTAGTGACATTTTTCTAGACATAGATCATAGCAAAAAACCCATCAGGTAGTACCATTCTTAGCATGACTAGACAAAGCATAATGTACATGTTGCTTGCCTCTTTGATTTACTTGCTCCTTCTAGCATTTCTTAGAAATATGCCCATACTTCCCATAGTAGTGGCAGTCCTTATTATTATTTGCATTATCGTGCACATTCTGAGATTGCCATGAACCTTTGCCTCTAGAGTTGGATCCCCCCTTTCTCAAAAGTTTTCACCACCTCTTGCATTTTGTACGTGCTGATTATTCACATTCTAAGATGCATTCGGATTAGTCCCTTAACCATGAGAGGATACTCTACCATGCCTACCACAACCTCTTTGATTCAAGTTTAAAAAATTCATCTCTACCTTTTGAGCCACTAGAGCATGTGACTAATCCAAGTTTAAACTCTTCATGAACAAGCGATAAAACCAACTCATTAAAGTGAGGCATCTATGATTGTACTAATATAGATGTATCAAATAACTTATACTCAAGTCCTAGACCATTCAAGGTCATTGCAACCAAGTCTTCATCATTGACTTCATCTCCAACAGAGGTTAGCTAATCAACAATAGACTTTATCTCTATGAATAGTCTTGTATTGACCATCCTTTCTTGTTCATGGTATTAAACTTGTGTTTAAATTGAATTTTCCATTCATTGGTAGTAGTGCCATAGTATTGCATCAAGATGTTCCATGCATCTTTCAATGACTTGCAATTCATGATCTGCATGACCATCGCATCAGAGATCCATAGTGAAAGCCAGTGCAAGACTCTGCAAGCTCATTCAGCCAAGTAGGATGTGCTCTCTGTTATTCAGCTATGGGATTTCTTTCTAGAAGCTTAGGTTCAGCCTCATCACCTGTAATCAAATCCCAATATTCTTTTTTAATCAAAAAATTATCCATAGGAAATTTTCATATTGAATAATTGTTATTATCTAGCTTTTCACTCATTATCTATGTGATATTATCTATCCTATTTGTATTAGCCATGTTTGTAGCTCTATGTATTTACTTGCAATATTTAAGTTTTCAATGCTTGACTTCCTATAGATTGAGATGTCTTTTCATTGATAAAATTCTTGTATAACATTCAAGCAACACATGTACATTTGTAGGTATTGAATATCCAATTCAATCCACTAGCTTATTCTCAATATGTCCTATTGAGAGAGTCAACCTCATCACTAGTATTCTATCCTTGACATGATAGTTGTCTAGTCTAGCTATATCAATAGCATGGGTGTGTGCTCTAAATAAGTTGGACAAGTAGACTAACTTGTGTTAGTTGAACATGGTTGAGTTGTATAACCTAGGTTGTCTCATCAGTGTGATTGAGAGACTATAATGAGACAAAAAATATTTTGAAGTGTAATGGGATGGTACTTGTTGTGGCCTCTACACAAATGGGATCAATCTCCTCACATTAAGTGGTGAAAAATGGGCACCAGCTAGCCAAATTGAAAGTGGACTAGGGTACTTTTTACACATATGAGTAGAGAGATGATGATGTAAAAGAGAGAAAGAAGAAAGTGTGCTACAATATGAAGCAAATGATTAAAGATGCTAATATTTAGGGTTACAACTAATGCATTCCAACCCAAAAGGGTGGGGAGATAGGCACACATAAGTGGAGGGATAATGGTGGTGACGATGTAGGAAGAGAAAGAGGAAGGAGTGGAGAGGATGATGGTGCAGAGGGGTTTGGGGTAGTAGAATCGAAAGAAAGGGAATAATGGAGGGATGGAGAATGTGAGAGGATGAGGGTAAGAGTAGGAGAGGGTGAGGGTATGATGAAGTGGGGGCCAAGGAGGGTGATGGAATTGAAATATGGATGGGGAGTGAGAGAGAGAGAGATGGTTTGTGTGATGAAGTGGAAAAAAAGGGTGGTGGAGTGGAGAGGAATGAGGGAGTGATGAAGAAGAGGAAGAGAATAGAGGTAGTAAAAATGATAGTGGAGAGGGATGAGGGAGTGATGAAGGAGAGGAAGAGAATAGAGAATAGTGGAGTGGAGTATGTGTGTCCTCTCCTTGACAGCTCAAAGGGGTCTCTGTTTATAGGTACTTGGTTGGATTATATTATTTTCTAACCCTAATTAATCAAGCATAATCTTGATTGATTAGAGTTCTAAATTGGATGATGCACTAGCTGATGTAAGACAATGCATGAAGTCTCTCTTCATAATATATTTTGTTGTTTTCTGTACATAAGTTCAAAGATTCTGGCTCCAATTAACTGACAACTTTGAATTTTTATAGAATGTGTTCTCATAACCCCTTATCCTCATGTTGACTTTCTTGTATGCTTGGCACCATTTCCTTAAATGTGAGGAGACTCTTATGTACCACTCCAAGTTTTTTTAAATGTCATGTGACTCATCTCCGAATCCATCTAAGACCAATGCTAGATTTATTGTAGATAAATATTCCCAAAGAGGATTACTTCTAGAAAGGAATTTCCTAAAGGAAAAGTAGATCTCTTATTTAATAGAAATGTGCAAGCCTTTATAAACATTGGTTTCTATATAAGGCTTAAACTACCCATCCAAAAGCTATGTATACCTTGCACGATTCTAAGAGGAGATTCAAATGAAAAAGTAAAAGGTTGTAAAATGCACCTATTGTTAACCCCAACACGAAGAAAGCAAAAGGAAATAAAAAAGACGCAGGGCAAAGGTGGAAAAAGGGTAGCCCAATAGAAGAAAGAAGAAAAGAAAAGGCCAAAAGTGCAGGGGAAACCTTAAAAAGTCCAAGGCAAATGCAAAAGGGGAAAGGTGCATTTTAAAATACAAAGGCACACCCTGAAATCTTGTAAAAGAGTGCCAGGTGGTGGAAAATCCGAAAAGCTAAAACAGAAGACAAAGACAAGGCCGAGGCAAAGAGAAACAGAAGACAAAGGCACACAAGGAAAAGTGCAAGTCCAAACTTTGGTAAAAGAGCGCAAGCGCATCATGGTTTAATTCAAGGAGCATCGGGCTCTCACTCGCACAATTTGTAAATATAGATGGGCGGTGGAAAGGAAGCTAGGAAGATAGAAGGACAATGGGAAAAAGGGCCTAGCCCCGGCCATGTAAAAAAGGGAAAAGGGGATGACCGCCCAAAAGGGATTTAGGGTTTTGTATATAAAGTTGAAAAGTGAATGAGAAGCTCATTCTTGTGTGTGGCAAAAAGTGGCTCTCCTCTTCTTCTTCTTCTTCTTCTTCTTCTTCTTGCTTGCTTGAGCTTGTGCTTGAGAGAGGGAGTGTGAGAGTGTGAGGGAGTGAGTGTGTGAGGGTGAGGGACCGTGGGGTGGAGAAGCTCTCCATCTTCTCCTCTCTTCTTCTCTTCTCTTTCTCCCGGTGATAGAGCTTGGAGCATGGAGCTTGAGGATGGAGCTCGCTTGAAGCTTGCACTTGGATGGTGGAGCTACCGGAGTGCGCGAGAGAGGAGATAACTCAACGGCATGGAGGTAAGCTCACTACACCCGTAGATATAGATGGTGTGCCGGCTATGTGAGAGGTAGCCATTAGTGCTCGGCTTGGAATGCTTAAAACAATAAGCGGTCCGCGGGTCTTGGCGGTTGAGCGAAAGCTCCCACACCTATCATTGGGTTTGGAATGTGAAAAAAGAAAGTGGACAAAGAGAAAGCAAGGGAATATGTATAAAAGAATATATTTCATCTACTCCTCACTGAATACAAAGGGGACACCTCCTTTGAGGTGTTGCATATGTTTGACAATATTCTCTTTGCCATGTTTAAAGAGGCTTGAATGGCCAAGGGTTTATTAGAGACTGATGATGAATGAAAACCGTTTTTGCATGAGGTTGTATTAATGCAAATAGGTGCACAATTGAGAATTTTTTTTGTGAGTATTTTGGTATTTTGTTCACCTTCCCAACTTGGTGTGCTTTGAAAAGAGTTCTTGAAACCATTAACAAGGGATATACTACATCAATTGTCTTTACAAAATTGCCAATCGATTTGCCTATAAGATGCTTCCCACTAATGAAGCTTTGAAGCATATTGAATTGCTTTTGCATAAACATGGTTGTACTTTAACTATGTATCATGGACTACTAGCTCTAAGAATGCATGTCCATTCAAATCCCTACATCCTTGATGAACAAATTTATGATAAAGTTGAAGAAGAGAGAACATTCTCACATATGAAATGTATGACTTATATGAGGCTCGTTCAATGGACTGCTGGCTATTTATACTATAACTAGACTAGAGGTTAAAAAATGTATGAGCAATAATACTTATACACATATGTATTGAGGTTCAGTAAAGGTGATATATGTCCATGATATCATTGAGTTGATTGGGCTATGTCACAAACTATTTGTATATTCACTGTTGTACAACTTGGTTGCAAAATGATTATGAAAAAGATAATTCCTACAATGATATGATAATATTCCTAGGTGTCGTGTTAGATGTTTAGTTATACAAAGTAGGGTATTAAGTTAATATACTACTAGTACAATAGAGATACTAGTGCATTTACTCAAAAGTAGAACTCTCTTAGTTGAAAGAAAGCATATTTATGTTATGTAATTGGGATTCTCAAATGTCATTGATTAACTGATAGCTGATCCATGATTGAAATGAGTTGAACTAAAATAAGTTCAGAATGTATGGGTATTGCCTACATGTTATGCAAGCAGTGACTCATTAAAAAGACTAGTGGTGCATGTAGGGAGTTAGGCATTTATACCTGGAAGACTGAATTGAGTTAGTTTAGTTGTAGACATGGAAAATGTTGAGAGGGGTGATAACATTATACAAATAGTGGGTGAGAAGTTATACAAAAAATAATTATGATATTTGGAAATTCAAAATGGAGAATTTTCTCGTTGGAAAAGGCTAATGGGACCTAGTCAATGGTGTGGAAGCTAAAACCTAAGCTTGTTGAAAAGAATGCAATAGCTTATCAGCTTAGGGCACATTATGCATGGATGGAATGAGCTTGAAGAGTGTTGCATTGGATGTCTTTATATATCTTTGATGCAATGGTCATAGAATCCAATTAAAGAAAAAGTTTAACACAATGGACAAGAAAGGATGGTCCATACAAGATTATTTGACTAAGATAAAGACCATTGCATATCCATTAGCTCTAGTAGGAGCTTATGTAGATGATGAGAATTTGGTATATGTGTGTCAAGACTAAAAATGGACTCGACACTAGCTCTAGGGCTCTAGCTGGGCCTCCTATACTCACCCAAACAACCCCATGGCCTTGCGGTCATCACAAGAGCATATAGACAATATGACTATTGATTTATTGAAAGAACACATTTGTAGATATAATCTCTAGATTGTAGTCCAACATGATGCCCTTCTCGACTCCAAGCAAAGAGAGTATTTGAATATATAGGTGGCTAGCACCTCGTAACACAAACAAAGGGAGCACCCCTCATCTTATCACGTTGTTGTGGCCCACTGCGATTCTCCTACACCCCAGGAATTGGCACCAGGATACACCATCTCAACATATATTACATATGCACGAAGTCCACTCTTCACAATATTCATTCCAAGAGATAGTATATTCCTTACCAGATCAGTCCGAAAGAAAACGATTATACTAAACCTACAGCATAGAGAGTCTCACACTCATCGTGGGGCAATAGTTTGAAACCAAGTGCTATGCATCTAGGAGATAGTTCTCTTTATACCATGTTTATGAAATGCAATGCAAAGTGGATGACTTTGAGTGCACAAATATTTTACTTAAACAAAATTAGCATTGTGAATGTGCTCAAATGTTCTTTCCATGATTTTCTTTCACTAACAACTTTGATGCAATAATAAGGCAGTGCCAGACTACTCTGTGGTGCCACTGAAGTAAGATCAAAACATGTATGAAAAGTGCAACAAAAAAATCATATTTTGAACCATATTTATCATCTTCCTATTGTTTAGGATTTTGCTTGCAATAGGTAGGTTAAGAGGTGTTTTCATGTATGTTTCTTCATAATGTAAGCAATATATACACACTAAAACATATAAATGGGAGTGAGCTAAGGAAAATTCTCATTCCCTAACTCCATTACACTTGCACAAACATAGCCCTAATTTTCCATGTGCGATATCTCATTCTTTTTCAATGAAAACTCATTTTTCTCCATTTTTTACATCTATTTGTAACTAAAATTTTGGTTTTTCTACATTTTTTGATGTGAAACACTTAAGAATACTAAGATTCATTATTACTCTACATTTTCTTCATGAAAACACAATTTATCATGATAACACTCATAAAAATGACGATTTAGCATAAAATCACACTTTTGTGTGTTTTGCGTATTTTCAATGAAGTGTGTAAACGATTAAGACTTGTTGTTCATATTGATATTTTTTATAGAATGAACCATTTTCAAATACTAGAAATCGATTTCAACTATAGGAAACCAATATACATCATAAAACCAAGAGAAAGCCCACTTACACATAAAGTCACATACGCATTCATCGTATTTTGAGAAGAAGAAGTTGCGACACTCATTTATAGTCGCAGACACTGCCTTGGCACTTTTTTGATCCATCCCTTGCATTCCGTCATGAACCAGCACCCATTTTCCCTCATTCTCTCAGTCCATATGAACCACATTTATGGCGAGAGAGAAAGAGGAGAGAGAAATATTGAAATTTGATCTTGTTGAATACTACATCGTTTCTAATGAGAATTAGAGCATTGAAGAGCAAAAAATTAATGTAGCCAATGCCTAAGAAGAGGGAGAAGAAAATCATTGCAAGCTAAAAATTGCCACTTTTGGGGGATGGAGGAGGCGTTGGAAAAAATTCGTCCCTCCATGTCATTTGATTTCTCATTAGTTAGCCTCTTACTAATCTAAGGTTACTACTAAGCTTTAAATTATCTAGTTCATTTTAGTATTTTTGCACTTGAGAAAAGTGGTTTCGACTTGATTGAGGGGACAAATGGCCTCGAATTTCCAATCCGATTAGACATGTGAATTTTTGGCATCGAAATCTATAATCTTGGCCTCCATCATATGCTTTCTGACTTTCGGATCCAATAGATACTTTATAATGCCAAACATTGTGGTCATTAAATGGAGGATCAAACAGACTATGATTACGAATGGAAACTTGTGTTGGATTCCTGGTAATGCATCTAGGAAAACTCCAGCTCCTTGATCCGCAATCATTTCATTTTGCACTCAAAATGCCTCTTTTATGGGTCTCGATGTATTTTTATACATAAATCCTGACTTTAAAATCCGCTCTCATTGACGACCATGGGATAGGGCAACTCAGCCTGTCAAATTTACAAAGTGATCTGCACAAATAGAAACCAGAAAGAGCATCAAGGTGCTTTAAATAGAATAAACAACAAAACACAAAACAACTCTCATCCTACCCCTTGACAAAATCAAGGCATGAAGATCCACAAGGGTAGGCCAAGCATAATCTGACAGAAATTGAGGGCTAGTCGTTAACCAACTGCTCCAACACACAGACCATCTAAAAAGAACTATCAAAGGAGTCATCCTAAGTGGTGGTCTGACCTACCTACTTGACATGGACAACTGGACTTGATAATCGGGCATGTAAAAAGGAGGGAGCTAAGTGTATTATAACCCAAAGAGAATAAGGCATCGGTCTCAGATCCTATCTTGATACCCAAGAACCTACCAAGGTCTCACAAGGTGACATTAAATCATTTTCTTCTTTTGCTCACATTTATTTTTGTTCTAACCATCCTTATTTATTTTTCATCTAAATATTAATCTTAGGAAGACAAGACATCATTCGTAGGAACCTACTGGGCCTTCGCAAGGTAATGATCATATACTCTTGGAATTTGTCTTTCTTGATTTTCTTATTTTAGTAGTAGAATCCCTTTTTACACACATCCGTATACTAGGTTTTCCATATATATTTATCATATTCTGTCTTTATTTTCAACAAGCTTCTCTATCTACCTCACAAATAACACGAATTCCTAGAAACAACTACCTAGCAGGCTAGCAAGATAGGGTTCCTAAGAACCACCTCAAAATAGATCTTTAGATCCATTAATGCCTTCACAAGAGGCACACAACTACTCAAACCTCCTCCAAATATACCAAATCAAACCCTGGGACTTCATGCCTTGACTTGTTGATTTCTAAAAGAAGAAAATTCCTCACAAGTACATTTACATTTATATTAAGGGGTAAAAATCTTGAAAAGGAAGAATAACACTTGGACTTAGCCACAAGAAGCTTCTACGCAGCAAGAGCCTCCTCCTGGTACTTCTTTAGACATGTCTGGTGCAACACTAAAATAGAAAACCATCAAATGCACCTAGACCAAATAGACACTTGGCCCTCTTGACCTAACAAACTAAATCATTTCACTATGAAAGGAGTGGTTCTCTTGGCCTAACAAAATAAAGCATTTCAATACGAAAGGAGTGGCCTTCTTGGCCTTATGAAATACAACAATACATCACACCATTCAACAACCTACTATTGAAAGCAAATCCTTTGTCCCCACATAAACTCTATTGAAGCACAAAACTAGACCAAGGGATGGGCTGCTTAGGCCGTACAAGAAATGTATCAAATTATTAGCTAGTCCCCCTACATAAATGGCAAGGGTGTTCGATGAATATGTTGTTGAAGGATCATATGTGTCTATAAAAGAATAGGAAGATGGTCAATCACTACCTGGCTTATCACCCATACTAACCATAGGCAGTCAACATAACAAGACATGTCAACAAAGCGATCCCCACAATAGTCTTGGGTTAATAAGATCAAAGAATTCTAATAGCCTCGCACGACCGCAGTTGAGAAATGTATCCTTAACAAAGGTATAATTTACCAACGAATCTGCAAAGTGATTCCATTGATAAGGAACCAGCTGACAAGTCTATATCCCAAAAATTTGAAGTATATCCAAGGCTGCACAATGATTCATCCATAGAATGGGGTCCCTCACACTATAGGTCCCATTCAATTAGTTAATCACTAGCTGGGAGTCGCCTTTCACCAATGAATAGCACATACCACCATGTCGGGCTATATTCAGCCCCATGATTAAGGCCTTGTATTCTGCTATGTTGTTATTAAAAGTGGTGCCTAAATAAATCCCATTTTCATAACAACTCTATGTATGAGGTCTTTAATAACCATACCAATACTTATGTGCTTCGCAGCCCCTCGTGAAGCTTCATCAAAATATTTGTACTTATGGTAGTCAAAGTAGAGGCAAGAGAGGTATGACAGGTACAATCCCTCCTTCCTCACTAAACTCAATAGGAAAACTAATAGGAATCCAATGATAATTAGACCTTAATATCCCACGTGAAAGAACCCTTTTGCCACTCATTAATATGATAACTCTTACTCCACCAAATTACTCGATCTTAGTGATAACGCTGCTCTAAATACGGATGTTCAAGATAAGGAATGATTCTTCCCATTTGATTGCCTTGGCACCTACTACTGCAAGTTTAAGCTAGATCTTGGATGACCTGCAAAGGCACCAAGTCTGACATCAGCCCCTACATATAATAGGGCTTCAACTTATTAAACTTTACTTTATTTTTAAGTTTTACCCCCTACAAATCTACTAAAAGGGCTGTAGAGTCATTCTTTCCTATACATACAATCTTAGAAGGGTCATCCCATTTGGGTTCTAACTTACTAGGAAATAAGTCGTAGCGTGCATCATAATAGAGGACCAACCAACCCTTGAAAAATTTATATATCTTTTATCACAAAGGTCATGAAGCACTTTCATCCTCTTCTTCCCTACCTCTTGATGTAACAAAGCCTGAAATCGAATCTCATCAAGATATGCTAGGGAGGTCAACCTTTCTCGCAATGAGTTAATTTCACTAAAAGAATGGTTCAATGCAAACCTCATAGTAGATAACTCAATTTCAAAGGGCAAGACACACTCTTCCCTATATACCAACTTAAATGGGGTGTGGCCTATTACTCTCTTGAATGTAGTATTATAAGCCTAGATAGCCACATGAAGTTTCTTGTCCCAGTCACGCTTACCCTCAAATACAATCTTGGATAAAATCCCTACAAGTTGCTTGTTTTGGTACTCTCTACTTGTCCATTCACTTGGAAATTATATGGGTTAGTTTTATTATGCTAAATTTTTAGAGCTTCAATCAAGGCTTCTATGAACTTATTCAAAAAGTATGTCCCACGGTGTCGCAGGGCATAGGGTTGAAGGTCACCACAGGGGTTTGGCAAGAAAACTGGACAAGATAGATGGAGATGTATTTTCAAGAGATAAGTAGATTACAGTGAATGTTTGAAGGTTCAAGATGTACTTCACGGTCAATCACAAGGGTTTGAGAGAGAAGAATGTATGGGGGTTCAAGAGCTTAGACTCGGGAGATGGTAGAGATAAGAGAAGGGTTGAAGGTTTCAAGCCAAGTTCTTGAAGATGTTGATAGAGCTTCCAACTGCATGTTCTTAGCAAAGATCGCAAGAGTATTATCTCATAAGTTCTAACTCAAATCAAGCTTGTTTTCTTGACTGTAAGAGCAATCACAAATTATAAAATCAAGGACAATATGCTGTCATATATCATAAACAACTCTGCATCCCATCATTCATACATGATGCCATAACATGAATCAACTTTGCATGATTACATTTAATGTAGACTGTTAGGGACAAAAGCTTATGAGTCAATTACAAGGCTTGTAGGGAAAAAAGACTTGCTTCAAGAGAGCTTCAAATTGAGTTCCTGATAAGGATAAGTTAACAGAGCTAAGAAATAAGAGAAAAAGCTCCTCTTAATTCAACTCAAAGCATGTATGAATGATCTACAAACATTGCCTTGCCATAGGGGCACATAATACTTGCATATCTTGACAAGATGTCTTCTATAGAGTAAGAAATGAATTAAAACAACAATGATGTAGCTAATTCTTTGAATATGGCTGAAGATATCACCTCCAAATCAACCCAAATATCTTTCGAAATTCACCTTTAATGGTAGCATAAACTTCCCCTAACACGATGTCGGTGCGTTTGGTGTGTTGAGAGTCCACCACAGGGTGAGGGTAGATTCAGGGAGAGGAGTAGACCGAAGAGAAGGAATTCAAAGAAATTGAAAACATAGAAGAATACTCCCAAAAAGAATTAGAAAATATAGAAGAATACTAATAGAGATAAAGCTTGTTAGTTTATTATTGCATTATGAGAAGATAAAACTCTAATAGAAAAAAACGTGTATAAAATAATATATTCCTCTATGCTGCTCAGATTGCCAATCTGATGCCTCCATCGGCTCCAGAAGGGGGGTAAAATACCAAGACACTTCGCTAGAATTCTACCAGATCACTCCCTCTTCATCTTCCACTTTGGATTGTTGTTCACTGCCTGAAAATAGCAATCACGTGTCGGGCGATTTCGTCAATCTCTCTTTTTACATAAAATCCTCTCAAATTGGCTGAAAGCTACATGCTTTCTTTTACATGTCATCATAATCTAGAAGTTTTCTACAGTTTTATGGATTTTTACAAGAGATAATGTCTAGATATTTTAAAAAAAGGTCGTTCATGACAATGCCACATATTCATTGGCTAAATTGGATGGGACAAGCATGAAGATACTCGTAGCTGGAAAAAGAATCAAGCTCTTCAAATGAAGAGAAGGTTCAACATATGAGTTAGAAGACTTGGATATAATTCAAGAGCATGAAGACATAGAGGAAGAAGAAGAGGCAGAAGATGAAGACATTGACATGGCAGAAGATACTTCTTCTGACATTGCAAATCTATAGGACTTTGGCATATGCTAGAGGATGTGCAGGTTAGGAGGGGATGGATGTCATGCCGCTATGTGCACATCGTCCGAAAAACTCTAGAGTGCGGCTTCCTTATAGATTTAGAGAGACAATGCCATTTTAGACATTAGTGTTAGTGTCCATGGTCCAAAAATATTAGATTTTTGGATAGGTCTTAGCCAAGCACCGAGTCATTTTCTTGAATTGCTCTTGGCCGAAGTTGATGTCGCTTATCAAATCTTCTTTTGTTCTTTAGTATTGCTGTCTTTAGCTTCTCAATAGTTTCTTGAACATCTTCAGGCCTTCTTTCTAGCTGCCATATGCACAAAGTCAGCAACTCTTCTCTACTGATGCCTTTCTCCCAAGGTAGAAGACTCCATGTGAGAATAGATTCTTCAATTGGCATAATCGGTTGTTGTCCATACATAAGTTCAGCTGGCATATAGCCAATCATTGTACTATGAGTAGTCCGGTCAGCCCATAATGCAAAAGGTAGCATTTTAGGCCATTCTTTGATCTTTCCTCTATAAGACTTTGCTAGAACTTTGAGAATAGCCTGGTGCCCTCTCTCACTTTTCCCATTGCCTTTAGGGTTGTAGGCGGATGTTAAAGCCAACTTAATACCCAATTGAGCAAAGAAGTTGTGTGCCTCATCAACATCCAATTCTCCTCTATCTGCAATTACTTTACCCACACAACCATATCTGCAAAACACATCTTCAAGCAAAAAATGACAAAGAGCTTGAGTGGTCTTGGTTGTTAAGGCTTTGCCTTCAACTTGATTGGTTAGATCCTTTCTTGCAAGCACTAAATATCACATATTCCATATTCCTGTAGGCATAGTTACAAGATCAATAATAACCCATCTATAATGTATAGACAAGGGATAAGTCAGTTGTAACCCATCTCAATGCTTGACCATAGAATACATCTGACACACATATCAGGTTTCAACAAAATGTGCTATGTCCCGATACATGTTTTGCTACCAATATTTTTCTTTCATTTTACTAAAGGTTTCCCATATGCCTCTATGGCTAGCCCACATGCTTTCATGAAATTCCTTCATTACCTGTTGTTGCAATCTTTTGTTACCTAAAACTCGGGTAGGCGCTCCTTTCTTCTTCTTTGCGTGCTTCCATAGATTCCCTTCTTTGAGAAAAAAGCCATAAGCTTTCCTCTTAATATGCTTGAACTCTTCATCAGTCCAAGACTCCTCCTTCTTCATTGTGCTCAAATATTGGCCACAATCTTCTTCATAATCTTCTTCAAGGAAATGACCTAGAACTTGAGCAATGCAATGAGCATGCTGGCTACTAGTTGACCACCCTTCTTCCATGGATAAATCTTTGGTCTTTGTTGTTGTATGTTGATTTACAATAGTACATTTTCGTGTTCTTACTGTACTTAATGGTATACCATTAAAAAGATTAGCTTCACCTGCAAGATTCAGCCTTGGATTTGTATATGCAGCAACTGAAAATGTACTTTCAGCAACCATGGAATGAAATTCAACAAGTATAGATTCTTCAGCTTCATCTTCTTCCATCATCTCTTCTTCATTGTTATATCTTGGACGTGATATCTTGTCAACAATTGGATTCACCTTTCCTGCAATATGCTTTAATTCCGATTTGAGAGATTTAATATATGCAATCCATCTTAGCATAGCAATGTCGGGTGTAGAGCAGTTAGCAATCATGCCCAAGAGTGGAAGACAATCAGTTTCTACTACTACGAAAGCACCTATAAAGTATTCATGATCACACTTTAATGCTGTTACAACTCCCCACAATTCCCTTTTTACTTATGTATACCTTATTTGATGTTCATTGAGAACCTTTGCTCCAAACGAAGTGCATACCTTTTACCTTCAATGTCTTCTTGGCCAAGAGCCCATCCTATCCCAATGGAACTTGTATCCATAGTAAGGATGATGGGTTGACCATTTGAATAATCAGCCCTTTTGAGAGTGGGGGCTGAAATTAACAACTTCTTTAGTTTGCGTACAGTGAGAGTATGCTCTTTCCCCCAAGAGAATCTTTGGTCTTTTCTTAATAATTAATAAAGATTTTCGACGACATGAGCAAAATGTAGTATCTATATGAGATAGAATACACACGTGCCAAGAAATCTTCTCACCTCTGAGATATTTGTGCATTTTTCTTGCTTTCTACTGATGGCATCTATCTTGATTGGTGAAGGTTTACGTCCGTAGGGGCCACACAGATGTCTGACCACTAGGACTTCTTTTACTCTAAAAATTGACTTAGCTTTAGAAAGGGTAAGATGTACCTCTTCTAGCCTTGTCAAAATCCTATCACAATCATGAATATGGTTAGCTATAAATGTCATGTATCCATCTTTGTCAAGCTCCTGATTCTTTTCATTGACTTCACATCCCTTGATAGGTACATCACCAAGAAATGGAAGAGTAAGTTGTGGAATAAAGTCCCTTAAGACTTTGTGCATGGCATTCATCATATGGGCTACAGAGTTTGTTGCATCTTGTGATAGAGTGCACATGTGGACCAATCCAAGAGGTGTCTTCATTGTGGTAATGCCTCAGTTTTCTAATGAAAGCTGAAATTGGTCATATCCTGAATATAGGTCACCCATAGAATAAATTGCTCTATCTACAAAAGCTTCAGCAAACTCGTCAACAATTTGACCCGAACCAACATTTTGGATTGTGACATGATTAACAGGCTGTAGATCTTGAATGAATCGTAAGGATCCATTTTTCTTGGGCACGGTAAACCATTGATTTGAGTAAGGTGCTAAAGAAGGTTCTAAAATCTTCATTCCGATCTTCTCTTTAGAAGTTCTAATAATTTGGGCAAATGCGCCCTTGCAACAGGAATGGACTTGAGGTTCCAAGGCACATGTGGGACCATAAAAATGACCATAGGAGCCACAATATTTGGATCCACACAGCCTATTTCACTTGGTTGAAATGCAAAAGCTTTTCTATTTTTCATTAGTACTTGCATAAAAGAGTGTTTTTCAGCCGACGAAAGGAAAGAATTTTCACCTATTTTGAGCTCTTTTATACTTTCAAATGTAAACTTGTGACCAATGTTGGAAGGAACACAAAGACTTGGTTAATTTCTTGCCCTATCAGCCAGCCCTTCACTTTCAAGAGGTACTGGGACTGCCATAGGCTTGACTTTCTTATCCACTGTCTTGTATTTTGTCTCCACTTGCACTTCAGCCTTGTTGAGTAAACCAATGTCTTCCTACTCAACAGATTCTTGAATTATTTGATAAAAATCCAATGTACATACTTCTATGGACTGATTTTCAGCCTGATTTTCTGCAAGAGCAACTGCATATATTTCAACCAATGTGTCAATAGTAAACAGTCCAAAAAAAAGCAAGAAATATCTTCATTTTCAACCATCATGTCATAAGTTTTCTGCTCCCTTTTTACATGACATAAATATTTTCTTTTAGCTTTAATCATGACTGGAAGATACTTATAACAACCCATACTATTGGATGTATATACATACATATTTGCTAGGGACACAGTTTCAGTAGCATAAGGAGGTTCAATTTGTCTACATGGCGCACTGCCATAGCCTCCTTTTATAGTAGCGCAGCCCCAAAACCCTTGAATTCTCAGACATTAGGAGGCACAGGATAATCACGCACTCGATCTCTATTTCGATTATGGTTAACATACAAAGTAAGAAATTGGATAGCTCATTCATTATCCTCCTTGCTTCAGATTCAAGCATAGGAAGAACCATCATCAAGAGCTTTTATTTCCAAGCGAGCTTCAAAAATGTAAGGTTGCCCAAGAATGATAGGGTAACTACAAGAGTCTTGAACAACAAAGTGAAAATTGTCTTTTATGTCTTCAATAGTTACATGCACATTAGGACATGCAGCATATAACTCTCAAGAAGAGTTGTTTGCAGCTCTCATTCACCAACCATCAATATTTATGGGCCATCCACCACTTTCATAGAGACTCCTTACCATGACATTTATCTCAGAGCCATGGTCTAAGAGTGCAATACATGGTGTTTCTTTTTCTCCAATTTTGATGACTGTCTCCGTTGTTGCTCTTGCCCAATGCGTACAGGAGTAGTGACTGCTTGGAATGATAAGCCGAGCCTCTTCCTCCTCATGCATGTGCTGTAGACTACCTTCTTTTTGAGAGATGGGCTGCCCAACTGGTTTGGACCAGCCAACCATTAACTTTTCAGCTTTTACTTTGTCACAACTCTATACAAACAGAATTTGTATCCTTTTTCATTAATGTATCTATATAATGATTTATTAAATTTATTTCCTTTGCACTAATTAGATATAAAGAAAAGTGCATTGGAGCTGGCCACTGATGAGTGGTCACAGGTTATGGTGGACCCACGCGGTGGGTTAGAGAAAAGATAGTTCACAATTCCACCTATATGACCCGATTGGGTGCCTGTGACTAGAACTCACGCATATCAGGGTTAGACTCGCACACAAAAAGGATTGATGCCTTGAAGTGTGGGCTAGATCCACCAGAACAAACAGTTACAATCAACAAGATAGCATGATCATGAAATGCTTGTATAATGTGCATGTGTGGGCTGAAAGCTTGAAATGCACATTTCTTTGCATAGGAAAGTCACATGAAGATTCGGATACCATTTTTGCGATGTACACGGAAAAAGCTTTCATATGACACCCATATTGGGGGGGTCCCTAAATTTTAGGAGGTCCCTAAAATTTAAGAGCCTCGAATTAGCCTAAAAATGCTAGTCCTAAAAATAGGGATGTCATTCTAAAAATAGTAAGTTATGTACTCTGACTGTGCTTACTAAATTTGGTTGTTTCTATTCTTGACAATATTCAACCCAAAAAGGAAGGCCATAAAGAAGAGACAAGTGTCAAGACACTTGTCACACAAGTTTCCAAGTGTCCCACCACTTGTCACATCTCATGACATGTGGCTGGACACTTGTCTTGTGCTACTCCACTTTCCCCTTTTGTACTAGCTCTTCCCTCTCCTATAAATAAGAGCTCGTTTTTCTTCATTCAGGATCATTTTTCTTTGCTGTAAACTCATGTACAGCACCCACAGATAGCCAGAAACTGGCCCCATCCATCCCCATCATCATCCCCCACTTCTCCATTATCAAATTCCTCCATATTCCCTCTTCTATCACTGTTGTTTTACAGGACAGCAAGCCTGTAAATTCATTACAACACCTCCTCCTCGAGCTCTTTCTTCCATTTTAGCTACAAGAAGCAAGCCCTATCCATGTACTGCTGATCAACGATGGACAAAGGCTGAATTTCCCTTTTTCTTCTCTCATACTGTAAAGAAATCAGTTCTTATCATTGCATAATAGATAATGCATGCGTGTTTGTACATCTTTGCATGATCTTGTGAGAGTGAGAATTACTTCTTCTCACTCTCAGGTTGATTGTAACTGAGCTCTTCCCTAAGGGACTTGGGTTGAGCAGAAATGCATTCCTTCGAGGGGGTTGCCCATCTTCAACCCTCAATCTTGTCTCCATTACTTTTACATTTTCATGGCTGTAATTTTGTGAGTAATTTTCATTTTCAGCTTTAAGTGTTCATTTTCTTTTATATTAAATCTCGAAAACAAGCGAATATCATAATTGTTAAGCATACTACGTTGTTCGGGGCGTTTACAGTGGTATCAGAGCTTTGGCTCGGTCCTCGCCCCCAACACTGGTAGTGCTTACAACTATAAGTTTGTTTGTTTTCAGCCCTTGCATTGAGTGCTTGAGCATTTTTTTAAAAAAAATTCTCAATGGATCAGTCGAGTGCTATCCTTCAAGCCATTCAAAGTCTTAGAGAGGAGAATCAGCAAATTCGTGAGCAACTTCTCAAACTAGAAAAAGTTGAGAATCCCAAAGAATTCAAGGAAAGAAGCCCATCTACTTCAAGGAGACAAAGCCATACCAATGAAAGGAGCCGAACAAGAAGTCCAACTACTTCTAAGAGGCAGTCCCATTCTACTTCAAGACAAAGAAAGAGATCGCGTTGAAGCTCATCCTCTTCTTCAAAGTCATCTGGCGCCTATTCTGATGGATCCTCTTCTAGTAACGAAGAGTCACACCCTTCTCGTGGAAGACCTCATCATCGTCAAAGGCGTCGACATTCTTCACCCTCGTCTCCATCTTCATCCCCATCAAGCACTTCATCATCTTCAACCTCAAGATCCGAGCATGGACGAAGGCATAAGAAGAAGAAGAAGACTAAGTCACTATCTCAACTTGAAAAGAAGATCAAGTTCAGTATGTATGATGGTTCCCGAAATCCTAATCTTCTTCTGAAGTTTATTCGTCAATTTCAAATTTTGTATGGTTGTGACAAGTATAAAGAAAAAGAAAAGATTAAGTTTGCAGCTTTACATTTAACTGACTTAGCCCATACTTGGTGGACGGGGTTGAAATATGATCATGCTGCCCCAAAATCATGGCGGTCCTTTGTTCGCATGATACAAAGCCAATTTCTTCCTGTTCATTTCAAAAGAGATGTAAAAATGGAATGGGATCGGCTTTGGCAAAGGAAAAATGAGTCACTTGGTGACTATACCAAGAGATTTTGGGAGCTACTTTTGAAGGTCCAACATTTCAAGAAGATCAGTAGTTCGGAAAAGCTTAGGAAGTTTCAAGGAGGTTTGCATTTTAAACTTCGTACTTCTCTTAATCATTATCATTGTTCTAGTCTCAGGGAACTCATTGACCATGCTGAGACATGGGAAATGGAGCACAATGGCAACAAATCATTCCAAAAGAATGATAACAAGAGAGTAGCTGATGATGAGGAGTATTCAGCCCCAAATGAAGGACAAAAACAGCGGCAAAAGCAGCCATCAAATCAAAAGAAGATGAAGCCCTATGCACCTCCTAATGCTCCTCAATTTCGCTCCAATCTATACCCACAAGCACAGCAACTTTCCGAAGAAGAAAAGCAATGCTTCATGAAAGAAGGGAAGTGCTTTAAATGTGGACAAACAGGCCACATAGCGAAGCAATGTCCAAACAAGGGACAAAGCAAGGTTTCTGACAACAAGCCTAAGTCGCCAGTGAAAATCAATGCTATCAGTGATGTAGTTGCAAACATAACTCACACTCCAGAGACGCGCAAATTATTAAAAGCTTGGGGACAGTTGCAAGGTAAGCAAGCACTATTCTTGATAGATCTTTGGGTGAATGAAAATATCATTTCCTTGCAATTGGCTAAAGAGCTTGGATTAAAGAATGAAGAGATGGACACTCCGGCAGAAGTTTGCCAAGCTTTAAATGCTAATGAAGGTGACACAGTGAAGACTGTGATACCCTACATTGGCAAGCTCAAGTTTCAATTCAAGGCTACAGTGATGAAGATACCTTCTGTATCGGAGACCTTGATGGTTGCGATGTGATTCTTGGCATGCCCTGGAATCATAGAGTAGATTCAACTATCTTCTCTCAGAAAAAGAAGGTAGAACTCACCAACAAAGGCAAGAAGTACGAGATCCAAGCTAGAGTTTCTGGAGACACCATACCTATGGTAAGCCATATGCAAGTCTCTAGAGCAATTAAGGATTGTGTTCAATGTTGTCTGCTTTATGTCATTGATGTAAAAGATAATATGAATGCTGAAAACCAAGAGCAACTTCAGCCCTTGGAAAAGTATAAAGATTGTTTTCGGAAGATCTTCCTTATCAGCTTCCCCCAGAAAGGCCAGAAGACCATCATATTGATATTATCCCGGGCAGTTCTCCTCCTAATATAGCACCATACCGTGTGAGCCGTCCTCAACAAGAAGAAATCAGAAAGCAAGTCGAAGACCTACTCAACCGTGGGCTAATTAGGCCAAGTAGCTCACCATTTTGTTCACCGGTTCTTCTTGTTCAAAAGAAAGATGGCACATTCAGGATGTGCATTGATTATCGAGCCCTCAACAAAATCACTGTGAAGAATCGGTTTCCTATTCCCAGAATTGACGACATTTTGGATCGTCTAGGAGGCTCAAAGGTTTTCAGCCGCATTGATCTAAAGAGTGGTTATCATCAAATTAGGGTAATACCACAAGATGTACACAAAACTGCTTTCCGCACTTCATACGGTCTTTACGAATTCTTGGTGGTTCCTTTCGGATTAACCAATGCACCAGCCACCTTTAATCGAATGATGGAGCGCATCTTTAGAGAGCATCGACAATATGTCGGTACTTTCTTTGATGATATTCTTGTCTTTAGCAAGAATGAAGAGGAGCATCATCAACACTTGGAAATTGTTCTACAATTACTACAACAAAAT
This sequence comes from Lygodium microphyllum, assembly GCF_053477565.2. Lineage (NCBI taxonomy): Eukaryota > Viridiplantae > Streptophyta > Polypodiopsida > Schizaeales > Lygodiaceae > Lygodium > Lygodium microphyllum. Next base: position 73,702,019 of record NC_141143.1, on the reverse strand, counting down.
CAACTCTTGGTAAATGGTAAAAAGAGTGAATTTTTCATGCATAAAATAAATTACCTTGGGCATGTCATCTCTTCTGAAGGGATTCAGATGGATCCTGAAAAGATCAGGATAATCCAAGAATGGCCTCATCTTTGTGATGTACATGAGGTGCGATCGTTTCTTGGCTTATGTTCTTATTACCGCTACTTCATCAAGCATTTTGCACATATGGCTTCTCCACTTCATGACCTTACAAAGAAGAAGATCTCTTTCCAATGGAAGGAAAAAGAGAATGCAGCCTTCACAAGGCTGAAAACAGCTCTTACTTCTGGACCTGTTCTTATCATTCCACATCTGATAAAACCATTTGTGGTGGAAGCAGATGCTTGCGATTATTGTATTGGTGCAGTGCTAAATGAAGAAGGCCATGCCGTAGCCTTTGAAAGCCGTCGTCTAAATGATGTGGAGAAAAGGTATGACATTTATGAAAAGGAGCTCTTAGCAGTGGTTCATGCTTTAAAGATATGGAAACATTATCATTAGGCAATGAATTCCTTATTAAAACCGATCATCAAAGCTTAAAGTATTTCAAGACTCAAAAGCATTTGCAGGAGAAACATGCAAGATGGGAAAATTTCTTGTCTATGTTTCATTTTCAAATTATGTACACTCCAGGGAAACAAAATGTAGTTGCTGATGCACTTTCTAGAGTGCCTCGCATTGCAACTTTTACAGTGGCTCATCATGAAGATTTTCAAACGATGAAGAATACTTATGATGAAGATACTGATTTTGCAGCAATTTGGTCAAATTTACAGCAAGGAGGTTCTCATCCAGATTATTCCATCAAAGACGGTTACCTTCTCATGAACAATCGCCTTTGTGTCACTCTTCCTGTTCGACAAAAGGTGCTTAAAGAAAGTCATGAACCCCCTTATGCAGGGCATAGAGGGAGGGCAGCCACTCTAAGTGCAATTGAGCGCTACTTTTATTGGCCAACATTACGAAAAGATACACATAACTTCATTGAGGCTTGTCTGGTATGCCAAAAATCCAAATATGATAGACAGAAGATTCCAGGATTGTTGCAACCTCTTCCAGTGCCCAAAGATCCATGGAAATCTATCACAATGGATTTCATATCTTGTATTCCAAGAGCACCTCAAGGTCATGATATGATTTGGGTCATAATTGATAGATTCAGCAAACAATCACATTTTATTCCATGTCATAAAACATTGAAATCCGCACAAGCTGCAAGACTTTTCATTCAACATATCTTCAGATTACATGGTATGCCTTCTGAGATCATTTCAGATAGAGACTCCAAATTCACAAGTAACTTTTGGCGTGCTTTATTTGACAATTTGGGAACCACTTTAAAGTTCTCCTCAGCTTTTCATCCTCAAACTGACGACCAAATAGAGGTGATGAATCTCACTCTTTTGGATACGTTGAAAGCTTATGTTAGTGAACATAAGTCACAATGGGAGAAATATCTTCCATTATTGGAGTTTGCTTACAACAATACAGTGCACTCATCCACAGGGAAAGCTCCAAATGAAATAGTGCAGGGTAAAGAGATTCCTCCTCCAATTATTCGCACTAAAGATAAGATTTTTGCTGCTGATGAGTTTGCTTCAGATTTAAAAACCGCAATGGATCAAGTTCGAGCCACTATCAAAGTTGCCCAAGAGCGACAAAAGAAGCAAGCAGATAAACGAAGAAGACCTTTGGCTTTTGAAAAAGGTCAATATGTCTTGCTAAAGTTTGATAAAAGCAGGCTCAAATAAGGTTCTGGTCAAAATTCATCTTTTCCAAAGCTCTCCAGTAGATACTTTGGACCCTTCAAAGTGATTGAGAAAATAAATGAAGTTTCTTATCAACTTGAGCTTCCTACTCATTCGAAAATACACAATGCTTTTCATGTACGTTTGCTAAAACCTTACATAGGACCATAACCAAAGGAACCCATTACTGAAGATCCCCCAGAAGTTGAAGAAACAGAGCAACTCTTGGAACCTGAAAAGATTTTGTTTCTCAAGGATCGAACCACGAGAAGTGGCCTTGTGACACGAAAATTCTTACTAAAATTCAAGAATCTACCCACAACAGATGCACAGTGGGTAGATGAAAAATTCATGAAGGATTACCCAAATATTCTACAGCAATATCAAGAAGCTTTTCAGCTGAGGACAGCTGAATAAAAGCCAGAGGGCTGTCACAACTCTATAGAAACAGAATTTGTATTCTTTTTCATTAATTTGTCTATATAATGATTTATTAAATTTATTTCCTTTGCACTAATTAGATATAAAGAAAAGTTCATTGGAGCTGGCCACTGATGAGTGGTCACAGGTTATGGTGGACCCACGCGGTGGGTTAGAGAAAAGATAGTTCACAATTCCACCTATATGACCCGATTGGGTGCCTGTGACTAGAACTCACGCATATCAGGGTTAGACTCGCACACAAAAAGGATTGATGCCTTGAAGTGTGGGCTAGATCCACCAGAACAAATAGTTACAATCAACAAGATAGCATGATCATGAAATGCTTGTATAATGTGCATGTGTGGGCTGAAAGCTTGAAATGCACATTTCTTTGCATAGGAAAGTCACATGAAGATTCGGATACCATTTTTGCGATGTACACGGAAAAAGCTTTCATATGACACCCATATTGGGGGGGTCCCTAAATTTTAGGAGGTCCCTAAAATTTAAGAGCCTCGAATTAGCCTAAAAATGCTAGTCCTAAAAAATAGGGATGTCATTCTAAAAATAGTAAGTTATGTACTCTGACTGTGCTTACTAAATTTGGTTGTTTCTATTCTTGACAGTATTCAACCCAAAAAGGAAGGCCATAAAGAAGAGACAAGTGTCAAGACACTTGTCACACAAGTTTCCAAGTGTCCCACCACTTGTCACATCTCATGACATGTGGCTGGACACTTGTCTTGTGCTACTCCACTTTCCCCTTTTGTACTAGCTCTTCCCTCTCCTATAAATAAGAGCTCATTTTTCTTCATGCAATATCATTTTTCTTTGCTGTAAACTCATGTACAGCACCCACAAATAGCCAGAAACTGGCCCCATCCATCCCCATCATCATCCCCCACTTCTCCATTATCAAATTCCTCCATATTCCCTCTTCTATCACTGTTGTTTTACAGGACAGCAAGCCTGTAAATTCATTACAACACCTCCTCCTCGAGCTCTTTCTTCCATTTTAGCTACAAGAAGCAAGCCTTATCCATGTACTGCTGATCAACGATGGACAAAGGCTGAATTTCCATTTTTCTTCTCTCATACTGTAAAGAAATCAGTTCTTATCATTGCATAATAGATAATGCATGTGTGTTTGTACATCTTTGCATGATCTTGTGAGAGTAAGAATTACTTCTTCTCACTCTCAGGTTGATTGTAACTGAGCTCTTCCCTAAGGGACTTGGGTTGAGCAGAAATGCATTCCTTCGGGGGGGGTTGCCCATCTTCAACCCTCAATCTTGTCTCCATTCCTTTTACATTTTCATGGCTGTAATTTTGTGAGTAATTTTCATTTTCAGCTTTAAGTGTTCATTCTCTTTTATATTAAATCTCGAAAACAAGCGAATATCATAATTGTTAAGCATACTACGTTGTTCGGGGCGTTTACATACTTCTTTAATTTTTGCATTCATAATTTCTTTATCTTCAGCTTCAATTTTGCTGCAATTAATTATTTAACTGCTTCAAGATGAATTCCTTGTGAAGTTAGCTTCTCTTCATCCTGCACAAAAACTCGAAGAACTTGCAAAAAAGCATGCACTGTTTCTTCAGCTTCATCACCAATATATTGTCTTTTCCTTTTGATTACATTAATAATTACATCATGGAATTCACGTTTGGCAATTCCAAGAATTTCACCTAAGGTGAATTCAATTTTTCTTCCCAGAATTCGTGGGGTAGATTAGAAGCTAAGGTTGCATACAGATTAGGGGTTGATTAGGGTCTATCATGACTGAAATCAAGAGAAAGAGACAAGATCCAACTAGGTAAAAAAGAATACAGATATAGTGAATTAAAGGGGTGCAATTGTGTGATTTGAATGTTAATCCAAGTTAAAATTGGCATATATTTTTCTTTACAGGATGTAGGTGCAAGACGTACCAATAGAAAGAGAGATATTCTCTTTCAATTGGAGGATGAATATGCACCAATGTTCAAAATAACTATAGAAAGGGATGATGCAATAAGATATAGGATGCAACAATAAATAAATGCAGGGGGGAAAAACGTGGACCTTTGGGTTGATGGGTGCATTTATCCACCTGATCCAATCACTCAAAGGCCACCATAATTTGAAGGGCTTACATTATTTGTAAAGTTTGTTTGTGAAGGCAATGAAGGATTGTATGGATACACATGTAGACTTGTCACACAAGGATTAGTAGGGGTTCATCAAGCCTTGACAAATATGCAGACAAGATAACAAGGGAATATGCAGTCTTTGATAGAAAATGATAGATTATTGGCTAAGAAGGATAGGGAGAACCAGAGTCTACAACAAGCAATGTCTATCATTGAAGATGCTATGGAGTTACAATCTAAAGTTATGGACTTGGAGAAGGAGAATTGAAACGTAAAGAGGAAGCTCACAAAAACTTTGGAGATTGGGCCCACTTTAAAAACCAAAGAAGCATGCTGGCAATCCGATTAGTTAAACCAATTCACCAATTAACCAAAGGAAGTGGACAATATCATAAATGGATATATTCATTAGGGGAGTTTTGAGGTCTCGAAAATGCCTTTTAGGATGTGGAGAGAGAGTGCTCTAGACCAATAAGAGTAAAGCCTCTGTAACGAAACTTCTATTTTTAAAAAAAATAAAAAATCATTTTATAAAAATATATAAATATAATAATATTACGAATTTTTATTTTTATTATCTATTTTTAGTCTCTTATATTCGTGATTATGACATCTTTTGTATTAATGGCATAGAGTCTCGGCTACTTCTATTTAATGATGTTTCTAGATTAATGATAATGATTGATGTAATCGAAATTCAAATTGGTGAAAAGCATGGTGCTCAGTTTTTTCCCTCCTTTCTTTTATTCCTCTATTGTTTTTCCCTCCGTTATGGTAGCCTAGTCCTCTCTCTCTCTCTCTCTCTCTCTCTCTCTCTCTCTCTCTCTCTCTCTCTCTCTCTCTCTCTCTCTCTCTCTCTCTCTCTCTCTCTCTCTCTCTCTCTCTCTCTCTCTCTCTCTCTCTCTCTCTCTCTCTCTCTCTGTGCATGTCTCTCTCTCTTCTACCATGGATACAAAAATTCGACCTTCAACAAGGCGTTCAAGCTCCCAAATCACTTCCATATCAATGTTTAACTCATTCCAAGCTGATGGAAGATGGATTCCTACTATCATTAGCAAAGGTAGTTGAATCACCATGCAACAAGCAAAACGTGGAAAAAGGCAAAGACATGAGAGCTCGTTTATCTTTGCTTGGAAGGGCAGAATCCGAGATTTTAAGCTTGGAGCAAATAAGAATAGCGTCAAAGAGATACTAGTGCAACATGTGTTCATGCATAGAGAGTTGTGTTTGAAACCTGGATCTTCAAAGCTTCCAATGCATAGACCAATTTGTAAGAATTTGATTCTTAAAGTTTTTTCTTTCTTAAACATGATTTAGGTTTTTCCATTATAATATTTGTTTGTCTTGTAGATGTCTATCCCTCTAATCTTGAGGAATGGCAACCAGTGGAGTCTATTATTGATGTTATTGATGTTATACATGGTTCAATTGGAGAAGAAATGTATAGAGACAGAAAGACGACAGAGCTTGCAGAGAATGGAATATTCTTTTATGACCATTCTTATGTTATTCCTATGCGGCATTGCCAATGGGGATCAATAAACCTCCTTCCTTTGCCAGATTTTTCAAGCTTTGAGTGGCCTTTGCCAAGTCCAGCTACTAGTGAAGGCTATATATGTAAGATATTTTCTGAGATCCAGAAAGCACTAAAATCTAATATCTCAAGTAGGCTAAGTAAAGTTACTTTGTTTATACCTATTAATATATTTATTGATTTCTTCTCTAATATGGAGATAAGAATAACAAAAACCATGCTTTCAGTGAAGAGACTAACATATGATCATATCATACAATTTGTTGATGAAGGATGGGATACAAGGTTAGAAGGAAAAATTATATGTAAGATAGATCAAGACTCTATAGCTTGTAAATATATGATTGCTACTCAAAATTTTATCCTTAGCTTTTACTATAGTCGATGGCATTTTGTTGGTAGTAGTCTAGTTGCTTTAGACCAGAATCTTAATGATTTCAGCAAAGATCTTATAGTGGATCTTGATATTTGGTTCAACGAGGATATTATTGCAATCTTAGAGATCAGAAAATCATGTACGCTACATCAAGTGAGGATGGATTTACAAAATTAAGACATTGAACTACCATGCTTCTTTGTATTCCAACTTGACAAGAAACGAGTAAGTTTTCACATCATATTATATCTACTTAGATGTATATCAAGATCTCACTTCCTAACTAACAAACATTTGTAATTTATTTTTTGCAGATATCGAAAAGGAGAGAAAATAATATACACTGCAAGGACATTCAAGAAAAGATATCTTTACTATCAATATAAAATATATGTACAAATTTTGTAGCAGATGTCTATCTGCCATCTCTATGAGATATACAAGGGCTGAAGGGCAAATTTCTATATATGAAGGCTTACAAGGCGATATGGCAAAGCTATTTCTTTTTTGGAGAACTATCCTTTCTAGGAGTCCTTTTGCCTTTTTTTGATGTCTTGGGTATAGAAGGTGTTGAAGCTGTGGCTTCGCCTTCCATGGTTATAGGCACCGCATCTCCTTCATGGTGCAAATCCCCACCAATCTCTGTTGTTGGTTGTATACAATTGACCATTATATACTTCAAGAGCTTTGCTCTGACGTACCAAACATGCTCAGATGCATAGCAATCCTTCGAAAACTGTCACACATTTATTAAAAAAAAGAGTTTTAGTTCATTATTGTTCTTACAATAGACTATATTTTTATCATCAATGGACTATTTGCAATTAATATCTATCTTAAAGTTTAGCATCTTTCATATTACCTTTACATGTTTATCATCATTAAGATAAACAAAGTTAACCATTCTTCTAGCATTTGCAATCACCCTCCAGCCACAAGAATGGCTATCATCCTGATGGGGACACTGCAACCACCAACACAAAGTAAAACTATAAAGAGGACGGATGGTAGTTCATAGAATAAACTTATTTTTCAATTATTTTAATCAATAACTTACCACAACTTGTCTATATTGCATTGTTGCAAACAAATCAAATGGCATAGGGAGTCTTTTCTCTAGCTCTTCAATTAATCTTTTGGCACCTCTATATATAAAATATATTGAAATTTAGAGTACTTACAAAAAAAAGAACTGAAATATCAAGGAGCCCTTGGATAATATAACTTGCAATTTAGCATTTCCATGGCTTCTTTTTATAGAGTTGATTAAAAAACATTGCTTATCTACAAGGTCTATTGCAATCAAGCTCCAATGAGAACTAAAAGCAATCATATCTCAACAAATTAGTAGGATAAAATCTCAAAAACTCTAATAGAATATTGAATCACTTACTTTTCATTATATGGAATTATAAGGAGCTCCAAAGTATCGAAGTCAATCAGATTGAACCAGTGCTCAATAAAACTTGTATCAAGCTCATTCCTCATAAAGAATGAGATAGATGGATCAAGAACCTCAATTTTTTGTTGCATATCCAAAGGAAACTCATGCATTATACACCTAGAAAAGGCATAGAAATAGTGAGTATAAACAAGAAAAATCTTATTGTTAAAAAAATATCAAAAAGTATAAGTAATTATGGGTGGATATACCTTAGGCCAACAAGAATAATACTGTCATTTACTTCTCTTCTTTTATCCTTAAGAATCTGAACACATGCAGCATCAAAGGAGATAACCTCAGTTCTTTTGCCTAAGTCACCAGGTAAGAAACAAAACACACTGAATCCTTTTGGATTAGCTGCTTCAAGAAGGGTGGCCAGCTCATTTTCAAAGGACTCTAGTTGCTCTGCTTCCCTTTCTTTAGCCCTTTGCCTCTACTCTCTCCATTTATCTGCATGTTCCTCTTTAGCTTTCTCCTCTTTTTCATGTTGCCTTGTATCCCTCTCATGGGTGACATCCTCAACCCTGAGACCAGAATCATCTTTATTTCTCCTAGCTGGGGGCACATTAAGGATATTAAATGTCTTCACATCAGTGAAGGAGAATTGGCTCAAGGACCTTTGAAAATCTATATCTTAGCCTCCTAAGAATTACTATGTCATTGTCCATGAGTGCGAGCCTATGAGCATGAGCATCACAAATATAAGCATCTTGAAAAAACTCAACTAAAAAATCCTCTGTGGCTTCTTGTATACAATTAAGAGCTATTCTTGTCCATCTGAAACTATCCAAACTATATTTGTCACAAATCTCCCTGACAAGCCTCTGAAAAGACAACTTTGGAATTGCATTGTCAAGAGCCTTTATTGCCTTCCTAATCTCCCTTAAGCACCTGACATTTTGAGAAAACTTTCTCTTTGGCTTTGACTTTCTAGAGAGCTTCTGAGGCTTTGAAGATTGATGAATCTTTGATGTTAAGCCCCTAGGATCAATCTTCTCCTTCCTTGCTGTTGCCTTAGTCCTAGCCATTTGCCAAAAAAAGACATGTTACTTCTTCTCCAGCATGTCCAGCGAAACGCGAGTTTCAGACAAGAGGTATCCATGCTGCATGTCGTTTTCGCATTTCAGCTGACTTTTTCTCCAGCGTGTCCAGTGAAACGCGAGTGTCAGGTAAGGCGCCTCCTTGCAGCTGCTTCTTTTCGCATTTCACTGTGTCCAGTGAAATGCGAGTTTCAAACAGGAGGCCTCCTTGAAGCATGTTCTTTTCGCGTTTCACCGGACAACTCATAAATAGCAAAGTAATCGACAAAACGAAGAAAAAAAAAGCTTTGATCTAGGAAATGCTTTCAAAATTACATAAAATATCCACAGAATTAAGGAAAAGGTTTGAAGGATTGCCTTAAATCTCCACAACATTAAGGAATGCTCACACTATGGAAAAAAATCTTTTGTAGTGCCGATAAGCTCATAATAATATAAAAGATTAAGGAAAAGTATCAAAAAAATGCATTAAATGGAGCCTGTTATTGAAAAGGAGGATGTAGCAAACCATACCTTCTTTGGAGCCTGTTCTTCACAACCACAACCTGATGACGAGAATGTGCTCGAAGGTTTCCTTTATTGGGGAAGCTGTGAAATGCATAGAGATTGGAAGGAACACCAAAGGTAAAGGCGAAGTAGGAATGTTTTCTACTTGCTGGAAATGCGGTGAAAGGCGAAGGCGGTGAATTTGCATTGGACTCAACGTTCTTGGCAAAGTGTTAAGTAACACACGTGTAATGTATTCTCGCTTACCGGAATTTTTTCATCGATGGTACAAGCATTACTTGGCAAAGTGTTAAGTAACACACATGTGACGTATTTTCGAAAAAAGGGAGTGCGCACGTCTTCTGAGGAATTTGATACGGTGTATTAAGTGAGACATGTGTGCACGTATTCTGAGGTATTTCTGCATGCAAAAATATTGGAAATTTCGTCCAAATTTGCGATCCCGTTTATTTTTCCATCATTACACAAACTTTTTCGTTGGAACTATCACCACATGCTTAACGGTCAATATAAAAGCTTTTCGAAGCCATTTCTCCAACATTGTCTTCCTTTCTCCCGAAATTTTGTCTCAACTTTCCTTCAAGGTCCTTGCTTCCTGTGTGAAGAGCAGTTCAACAATCTTTGATAGGTAACAAAATTTTTTTATTACAAGTATTTTAACAAAATCAATTTGATTAATATAGAAAGAATTTTTAATAACACTTGAAAAATTACAGATGTTATGTGCTTTGTATCTTTTGAAAGCAGCATAGCTTTTCTAGAAAGGATTTTATCATAAATTTCTGTGTTTCAATAGAATTAATTTATAGGTCATGTTTCTCTTCTTGTTTTGTATCTTTTGACTAGTGAAATGCGAAATAATGTCCCTGTTAGTGGTATTTTGCTAAGTATCACGTTTCATCGGTGAGATATTGAAATAATTTTCATCTTCAAGTAGTGTCCGGTGAAACGCGATTTCTTCACCGGCATTTGCCTTGAACACCTTTATTTTTGTGTTTCACCGGTCAACTAAAAAATTTTCTCCTTTTTTGATTTTTTGTCTTGAAAAATGCAATTTTGGGGCCTCTTTCCATGGTTCCATCTTATTTTATTGGATATTGTTGCCATTCTGCTTTGTTTTCAGGGATAAATCTTTTCCTGGTCAAGATGACAAAGAGGAAGCTATCTCTGGAAGGAATGGATGAGGAGGAGCTAATGGAGACTTCTAATGATAGGCTCTTTGATTTCTTACACACCACTGGAAATTCTTCCAAGTTTAGCTATATCAAGGAAATTTTCAATGTTCCTTTTGATTTGAAGGAGTTATTGGAGGATCTTGAAGATAAACTGAAGGAGTACATATGTTTTTATGATAGACATGTGCAAGGTTTGAAAGTCAATGGATTTGTTCATTATAGTGATGTCATGGGAGCCACCAATACATCCAAGTCAACTTTGCTAGGCAGATTCAACCTCATTGATGAGGAATTCAAAAAGAGAGAAACATGTTACCCTTTCCATAGGTATCAACACCAATGCCTTCTGATCCACAAGGACGTTGGATTTATTGTGTATCTTCAGTACATGGAAAATTCTTCTCCAGATATAGACCAACAGGGAAAGCTAGAGGATATTGCAAGTATGGATAAGGAGGTCAAAGAGAAGGAGGAGATGCTCCAAGAAGATGTTGAGAATCAACTTGTCCAAGGTTTTGATGTAGGTTTGTTCAAGAGTGACAATATCACAATGGTGGAAGAAAAGGAGATCGAGCCAAGTGCACAGGTTGATGAAGAAGGTCCTCTTGCATGTGTTCCAACATTTTCCACTTATCTTATCAACAAGAAGAGATATGTGTTGCTAAATGATATTCAACATCTTTTTTATCTTAGAGAAGATTATTGCTTAGCAATCCTTGCAGGTTGGGGCAAAAATGACATGAATTTTATAGGTTATGAACAAGAACCACTAGCAAGTCTTGATGTTGAGGGAGAGAATTTCCAAGATAGCTCTATAGCCTTACATACATGTATTAATTAGATCATAGAATACGAAAAGGGGGGGCTACCTATACAGAAGAAGAGTTCTTGCAGGTCCAGAAGAAACTTCATATTGATGATGTAGGATATGAAGAGAGATTAAAGTCTCCATCAAATGAGAAGCCCAAGAGTTCAATAAATCTTTATGATGATAGTCTTCTTGAAGAAGACAAACACCCTAAGGTATGAAATATAATTCGAAGTTACCCATTGAGTTTATGTTAGACTTTATTATGCATTATAGATAAATATCTTATATCTTGTACTGTTGTGGTTTGTTGTGTAGATTGAGATTGAAGATCTGGATAACTTTCTTGGAAGGGCCAAGGGCTCTAGGCCAATGAAGCTTGGAAAAAATCAAAGCCTTGGCCATTATATTGGAAACTTAAACAATCAAACAATTGTAATATATCATAGTAGATTGTCAAGCTCTCCAAGTCTACCAATGATGGCTTTGAGAGCTATCTCAAAGGTAATTGGATCTCAAGTTTTCAGCAGAGGTTTGGACAAGATCATTTTAGTGGAGAAGGAAGAAGCCATAAGAGTTTTTGGCTTCATGCCTGGATGCAGTGGATCTAGAGCTGGATATTTTGGAGTTCTTGGCTCCTATTTGCTCTCTTATGTAGGAGATAGTAAGAATTTAAAGCTTCTTCCAGGCTATCGAAAACAGGAGTTTTTGAAATACAGAGGTCTTATTGAGTGGGATGAAACAAAAGATTCCTCTAGAGGCCCTGTCGAGCTACCTGAAACAAAGGACTCCTCTGAAGGCCCTGTTGAGGTGCCTGAAACTAAGGACTCTTATGCAACACAATCAGACTAGAAGATGCCAAAGATTAAGGGTTTCTTGAAACCCATCTTTTCCCAACTCTTTGTTTGGTTTGTAACCATTCTGTAAATCTTTGCTTTGCACAAGAATTTAAATATCTATCTTTTCTTCTTTGGGTAACAATTTGTATAGTCCTTACTAAAGATGATGTATTGCTTGATGTGGTTGTATCTTTAAGCTTGAATTTATGCCAAATTTGTCGATAGAACCATTGAAAGACCTCTAATAAACTGTTGGCTTTGTGTCTTCCACCTCCATGTCTTGTGTGTCTGAAATATTTTGTTCTTGCTTGATAATGTGATTTTTCCATACCTTGGGTTGACCAGATAGATAGAGATCCATATTGTTTAATAAAGTATGGAGCATGGTTGTATAGAATATGCTGCATAGTCAACAAATAAAGAAAGTTATTAAAAAACATTATATGAGTTCGACAATGAAGAAACAAACATATACAAACTTCTTACCATATAGTGAGTAAAGTGTTGATCACCCCAAGCTTATGTCATCACCTTTTTGAAAAGATTCAATTGGTTTTTAAAGTCTTTTAGATCATCATCATTCCATTCAGTCTTATCACAATAAAAAAACACTTTGTCTAGTGTTTCCCAAACTTTAGCTTTTCTATTCCGAGCTTGTCCATTATGAGTGTGATCCTTAACTGCATTATGTAGGGATTTCCATTGATTAAATTTAATAGTTGAACCACCATTTCTCGAGTTTATCTTGCCAAGTCTCCCATGAAAGCCTAGAAACCTTCTAGCCTTCACTCCACCAATAGATGGTTTTTTTGGGACACAATTACCATCCTTAGACTTCTAAAGGTATGGTTCAATAACAACATTGCCACCATGCAAACCAATTGCAGAGATAACTTTATCTTGTAATTGGATCTATGTTTTTAGCTTAGGTTTGGTTGTAGATTGTAAGGAGCTTAGTTTTGGTTTATCTTTCCAATAGACCTTCAAGTATTTGATAGCAATGGTCTACAAAACGGAGCTAAATTTTGCCTAGCTCTAGTTGTACTTGGTGCAATGCCACTATCTACCGTGTATTTCATGGTTTCATAATGCCAAATCTGATATTTGATCTTCGGCTCGGTCTTGCAATGGATGGCATGAACCCATTCGGTCTGCGGTCAACTTCTTATAGTGTGTGCCCTATAGTCCTTATCAACTATAATATTCCTCCATGGCTTTCTACGAAGAACGGACATCTCATCCTTAGCTTACTCGTCCCCGGCCACTACAAAGTCAAAAATATGGATGTGTATCTTCGTCCATTAGTCGATGAGCTTAAGATTTTGTGGGAGGAGGGGGTCACCATGCAAGATATGAGCAAGCACGATGGTCAGCGGTCTGCCAATATTCGAGCCATTCTCATGTGGACGATGCACGACTTTCTGGGATTCGGAGAGTGCTTAGGTGAATAGGCCTCCGTTCTTATTGGTAATATCTATATTTTATCTCATTCAAGCTTGTATTCACTGGCTCGTGGTGTTGGAACAGGTCTGGTTACCTCAGATTATTATGCATGTCCATTGTGCGGGCTACAATTAGACTCCCGAAGGTCATGAACCATGAAGAAGATGGTATATCAAGGACATGCCGCTTTCTTGCCAGAGGATCATGAACTCAGGGAAGGTTTTCTTGGACGATCTCCAACACATATGTACGTCGCAAGCTGGTACGAGGTGAAAATGGTCCACGCGGAGTCACATCCAAACGGAATGCGACAGTTCTCAATTTTCTATGAGTTGCCATATTGGACCCACTTACAAGTCAACCACTTGTTGGATCCCATGCATATTTTTAAGAATGTGGGCAGCTTGCTATGGGACTACATCACAGGAAAGAGAGACACTATAGGGGCACGAATGGATTTGAAGGAGGTAGGTAAGATGGAGGCAGTTTGGCCGCAGTCGAGTGATGATGGTCGCGTGCAGCTACCTCGCACTCCTTGGGTTTTGTCCACTAAAGAAGAGCACATTGTGAAGCAAGTAGTCAAGTCTATCCGCACTCCGACGGGTATGATGCGTTCTCTCAGGTCTGCATTTTCTAAAGACGACCAATTATCAGGGCTAAAATCCCATGACTGGCATAAGATATGTCAAGTTTGTAGTACGAATGGATTGTAATTGGCGTGCACATTTTGCTATTTGGAGTGTAGCCATTATTCATAATGCTTTCTCATTTGTGGCAGTTTGTACTATCGATCACGATCACATGATGTCTTAATCTAGAAATACGTGGGGCCATTTACAGGTTATCAACTTTGGTGCAATGGATCTCACAGAAGGAGATTAAGACATCCTCTCGAGGCAGGGAGCAGTGGAGATGGTCTGTCTCTTTGAGAAATACCTGCCCACCTGCATGCTCACGATACAAATCCACCTTCTTGTGCATCTTGTAGATGAAGTGGAGATTGCTGGACCTATCCATATGCAATGGATGTTCTTCTTGGAGCGCTTCATGAAAACCCTGAAAGGCTTTGTGTGATAACGAGCTCGGCCAAAAGGTAGCATGGCTGAAGGTTGGTTGGTGTCTGAGGCGCTAATGCATGTTTCACAATGGCTACCAATGGTGGATCTAGACAACAAAATGTTATGGTCGCTGAAGGACAATGATAGACTGACTAGAGATGTGGTTGTTGGAAATGGGGTAGAAAAAATAATGGATGCTACAATGGAGGAGAAGGTGAATCGCTTTTGTATGTTGCACCATACCTCGATGGAGACGTGGCTCGCCAAGTACCAGATCTCTAGGCAAGATTGAGAGGAAGCACGATCTGAATTCCGACGTAGTACATGTCATCGACCGATTCGATATCCTGAAGGCATGGAGGAGATGCCGCGGATCATGTCAACGCGATGATTGCATGGAGCTTTGACCGCAGCATCTCAATGGAGGAGTGGGAATTCTCGAGGGATGTAATCCAAAGGTGATGAGGTGTTTAGGATTTTTCGTATCTATATTTTATATGCGACATCTAATTTGAGTGTTTCAATGTACAGTACAAAATATATAGTGCAGTGTGGTCACGCAGACGGCATTTTCACATGGAGCGTATTGACAAAATGCGCTCCACAATGGACTATGGTATCATGGCAAGGTTCGAGCAAGAGAGCCGGCGACGAGAAACGGATCCAAACATGGTTATAGATGAGATGGAGTATTTTGGGAACTTGCAAAGTATTGTTACGGTGGATTACCGTAGCTTCTCTATGATACTATTCGATGTGCAGTGGTCCAAAGTGGCACTTGGAGGAGCTAGAACAACAGTTCGACGAGGTCCATCTGGATTTCTCGAAATAGATTCCAAAAAAATTTGAATGGATTTGCGCGACACCTTTGTGTTGCCGGCCCATTGTGAACAGGTGCATGGACTCATTTGTTTGTTAATTTTATTACGATATGGTACATGTCACAATAGTTTAAACTCTCTTATACATGTTTGTGAATAGGTAATCTTCTATCCAAACCCCCGACAACCTCGATGGTGGTATGTTATACCTTCAACTCCCCGAAGTGCGAGAGTATATGATCAAAGCGATGTTTTGAGCATAGATGAAGAAAATATACAAATAGAGGGATCGATATTGCAAGGGGTGGAGGCCACCGAAAGCTTGGAGCTAGCATCGGCTAACAATGATGGAAATACAGGAGTCCAAGAATTCTTTGAGAACGAGGTGGACTCATCCTTTTGTGGTAACATGTCTATCGACCTTCCAGTGTATGCGGAGTTGTGTCAGGAGATTGACATGGGACCATAGGATACTTCATACTTGGAGCATCCACTTACTCAATTCGTTGATCAATCGCTTATAAGGGTACATAAGATATGCATTTTAAGTGAGATCTTTTTTTTAGGATTTGTATTACTGTGCTTTGTATGATTTAAATTGATTATTCTAACATCATTTTTTATCTATGCAGGTGACATTTTCAGGATGAGTCGAGGGATGAGTGATGAGGAGCATCTAAAATGGGTCGACACTAGCTATGGTACTAGCCGGACCTCATGCATACAACAGACAACCCCACCACACGGCCTCGCGGGCCAGGAGAGTCTAAAACTCACTTTGCACTAAATGCTTATGACGATTTTGCATTTGTATCCAATATGTAATCCAACGTTTACCTTTCCTTCTCCTCAGAGGAAGACCCCATAACATATAGGCATAATGCCTCGTAATACACACATAGGGAAGCACCTCTCGGCTGATTGCCACGGCTCCACTGCGACTCTCCTACATCTCAGGGATTAACCCCAAGATACATCGCTAACACATATAACATTCGCACAAACTCCACTCTTTCACAATTCAACGTTCCAGGAGATTTTGATTTGCCTCACAAAACTTTCCCCAACGGAAACGTCCGTCTAACCTACAGCTTAGGTTTTCTGTCCTCTCAGCATTGGTCAAAGTTTATCAATCAATTGCAATGCATTCTTGGACATGTAGCATGCTTGATACAAGGTGTATGACAATTGTGCACAACCATTTTATGATTATAAAACCAGCCATGTGAGGTGTGGAAAACAGCCCTTTCATAAATTTTAACTAAGCGTTACGTGCTGCGCTGCTTTAGGGACTAGCACTGGAACTTCTGTGCTACTAGTCGTCTATATTTAATTATGGAACGATCCCTAAATGCTATGCACAAAGAGGGAAATCAGAATTTGTATCTTTTCAGCAATTAGATCATCGCACAAACTTCATTCCCCCCTCACCTTTTAGGTGTTGCTGCAGTGCATAGGTATAAATGGTTGTTTTGTATTATTTTTTAATGTAAAAAGCAATAAACACGGACTATAACACAAAGGACAAGGCTAAACTAAGGCTTAACCCCATGCTTTAACCTCATCAAACATTCGTGCACATAAATCTTATTTTTTAATATTTTTTTAGCACGAAAACCCTGATTTTCTCTATTTTTTACCATTTTTTCTATTTATTATTCATGAAAAATAGGAATTTTCTGATTTATTTGTATTGGCTTATTATTTTGATTGAAACTTAACATTTTCTCTGATTTTATTCCATTTCCACTCCTTTTCCCCAACTCAAAATCGACGGTCCTTGTTAGAGGACATAAACTAACTATTTGGTCCCTAAAAACCCTAGATTCGAGAACCACCACTTGTTGGCGGCTCTCGGAAAATGCACCACTGATGGGACCTTAAATGGGCCAGCACCACTGGCTATGGCACTAGCCGGACCTCATGCATACGATAGACAACCCCACCACACGGCCTCGCGGGCCAAGAGCGTCTAAAACTCACTTTGCACTAAATGCTTATGACGATTTTGTGTTTGTATCCAATATATAATCCAACGTTTACCTTCCCTTCTCCTCAGAGGGAGACCCCATAACATATAGGCATAATGCCTCGTAATACACACATAGGGAAGCACCTCTCGGCTGATTGCCGCGGCTCCACTGCGACTCTCCTACACCTCAGGGATTAGCCCCAAGATGTGTTGCTAACACATATAACATTCGCACAAACTCCACTCTTTCATAATTCAGCGTTCTAGGAGATTTTGATTTGCCTCACAAAACTTTCCCCAACAGAAACGCCCGTCTAACCTACAGCTTAGGTTTCCTGTCCTCTTAGCGTTGGTCAAAGTTTATCAATCAATTGCAATGCATTCCAGGAGATACCACGTGGCATGTTTGATGCAAGGTGTATGACAATTTTGCACAACCATTTTATGATTATAAAACCAGCCATGTGAGGTGCAGAAAACAGCCCTTTCATGAATTTTAACTAAGCATTACGTGCTGCGCTGCTTTAGGGACTAGCACCGAAACTTCCGTGCTACTAGTCGCCTATATTTAATTATGGAACAATCCCTAAATGCTATGCACAAAGAGGAAAATCAGAATTTGTATCTTTTCAGCAATTAGATCATCGCACAAACTTCATTCCCCCCTCACCGTTTAGGTGTTGCTGCAGTGCATAGGTGTAAATGGTTGTTTTGTATCATTTTTGTATGTAAAAAGTAATAAACACGGACTATAACACAAAGGACAATGCCAAACTGAGGCTTAAACCCATGCTTTAACCTCGCCAAACATTCACGCACATAAATCTTATTTTTTCATATTTTTTTAGCATGAAAATCCTAATTTTCTCTATTTTTTGCTATTTTTTTCTGTTTATTATTAATAGAAAATAGGTATTTTCTGATTTATTTGTATTGTCTTATTATTTTGAATAAAACTTAATATTTTCTTTGATTTTATTCCATTTTCACTCCTTTTTTCCAACTCAAAATTGAAAAAACCACTAATTTTCATTTAAAAATGCCATTTTGCGGGTTTTAAAGAATTAATAACAGCTCTAAATCATTATGGGTTCTGTATTTTTGTAGTTATAGCCCTCAAGCATGATGCAAACAAGGTTCAAATAAAAATTCATCGCATATGAACAACATTTGGACCATGAAGCAACAAAAACAATCAAATTTCTTCATAAAATTGGAGCATACCGCGTGTCTTGTGTGTTGGGGGTTTTCTAATAATTATTTTGGGCAGCCCACAGACCGACCAGCAACTATTCTTCAGTGTTGAATCTCTTTCCTCAGCCTCCACTTCATCTTGAAGCAATCCAATCATAGCCGGACAAGCATTCTTTAGCCCCTCTTCTTCTTGATTTCTTGCACATGAATTGCCTCTATGCAGGAGAGAGAGGGAGGAGAGAGAAATCCTGGTTTTTGATCTCCACAACCACGCACCCAATTGACGGGCGGAGACTTGCAATGGAGAGCGAAGATAGGAAGAAGAACAGCCATGAGATCAGTTGGGGGGGTTGTTTGTATGTGCCACAATCCATCTCTCCCCCAATTCTAGCCATGGCGCATTCTTCTTAATCAAGCGGCAAAAAAAACGCCCCCCCCCATACTCACGAAAATTTTGGGGGGCTCCCTCAAGGGAACCCCCAAAGGTCACAACCTTTGGCCTTTCTAAAGTCCATTTTGGCATTTTGGGCTTCACTTTAAGATATAGGCCTTACCAACGTTGAAAGTGACGAAAATGTAAATAACAAAATTTGCCCCCGTCGTCGCAAAAAGTGTCATTATTGGCGATGCCATAGAACAGTTGGTATCAATGTCAATATCAGCATCGTTATTTGCATCGGTATCAGCGTTGCAAATGTGACACTGATACCGACGCAAATAACGATGGTGATACCGACGGTTTGCGACGAAAATAACGACGCAAATAACCACGCGAGCAGTAAATTTGCAACACTAATAGCAACAGTAACAGGAAAAAAAAATGTGGCAGGGCACCCACATATAGCACTGTGTGCTTTATTTGAGCCATACAAAATAGTTTTTGCACTGTGTACAATGCTCGTGCAAACAAAAACAAAGTATACTGAAATCGTAACACTGATACATGAAATAAATACATGATTGCATAATAAAGGTGTGTGAGCTCCAGGGATCCAAGGGGGAGCTACATATCCTCGCCATCCGAAAGCTCATCCCGCCGCAAAGGAGCATCGAACAGACTCTGCAAAAAAAAGGAACAACAACACATTAGTCCACCATACAATAATGCATTCTAGTTAAACATGGTAACTACGAACAAGAAAGATGAGTGACTTAGAGGGCCGTTGCGTCTATACAATCGGTCGATCAATGAAGTGAGACCGTGCCTCTTTGCATATCGAGTCTCAAGACCAGTCGGATCGTGATTTGTAATGGAGTGCTGCAAAGAAAATAAAATACTAACTGTTAGAAACATGATTGTTAGTACAAAGGATATTGTAAAAAAATAAACAAGCAAAACAAAAGAAAAACTTACAAAGTCCTCGAAATATGTTGTGTGGCCGCTACTCCCAAGATGATGGACCACTCCGCCTCGAGTCATGCCCTCGCCGCCTTGCGCTGCTGACTCCAACGTCCTGGAGAATCTGTAGCCTCCTCCCTCAGTCGGGGCCAGTCGTCCGCGTCTAACCACTCGGGCTTTGCAGCCCCACTCTTGAGTGCCTTGCGTGCGTCCGATCGTTTGTGTGACATATATGCACGCATGCAATCCATCATCCAACCCGTAGAATATCTATCTACTGAGGCTGCAACTGGAAACTCCTCATGCAAGGATGCTACAATGTGGTCCTTGCTCCCCTCTAGTATGTTCTTCCAATGATCTAAGATGTTGTGCCCCACCCTAGAATGATATTGACTATTCAAGAAAGATTCGTAGTATGCTTAGTCAAGAAGGCTTACCACAATACTGTTGGGCTAAGCAAGTTACCCTTTCCTTTCATCTCTTTAATAAATCCCCATGCACTATTGCTAGGGGTAGTGTTGTAGAGGAGTCATGGTCTGGTAAACCCCCCCTCATATGCAAACGTATGAGTCTTTGGATGTAAGGCTTTCTGCCATATTCCCAAAGACATGCACAATAAGTTGGATCTGAAATCCATCAAATGCTGCTTTCCTGGATACAATGATGTAGGTGAAATGGGTTATCACCTTTGGGATTTGCAAGCTCAAAAAGTTGGCTACGATATTCCGTGAGAAAAAGATGCATATGAGATTGAAATAGGTGATTGAGGTATGCATGTGATCTTTGAGGAGAAGCCTTCCATTATAGTACAACCAACTTGAATTAGATCACATGCTGCCTATAGCTTTGTGAATGATGTAGTGGCACATGATCTACTTGTTGTGTAGGATCATGATGCTAGAGAGAGAGGATAAGCCATACAGGCTCCACAACTAGCTTTGAGTTACTCCACTAGAGCTTCTCTAATGCTCTAATTGGGGCTCCTATACACCAAACAACCCCCATGGTCTCGTGGGTGGCTAGGAGCATCTCGATGCTACAAAGTGATTTATTTAACAAGTGTGGTCATAGACATGAGTTTCAAACTATAGTCTAACAAACTGCCCATCCCAACTCCAAGTAGAGGGTGTACTCCATATATATAGGTAACTAATACCTCATTATATACACAAATAGAGCACCCCCATAGCCAATTTTTGTCACTCCTACAACTCTCTACATTCCAGATATTGGCCCCAGGATTCTTGTCTCAAACATAAAGAACAAACGTAACAAAAGCCTCACATAACATCTCCCTAAAGATCATTGTGCTACCCTTACAGCAAAGGAACCTCACGCCCTTGGCATTGGTCGCAACTAAGCATACAAGTGCTATGCATCCTAGAGTTTTCATGTTGATACCATGCTTAAATGTAAATGCAACATATATGACTCATTGTGCTCAAATAACTTTAACTACAAATCAACCAAGTATTATGCGAAAACAGTCTTTCCATTATTTATTTTCTCTAGCATTATAACGTGTTGTAAAGGGACAATACCAGGCTAACTTCTGCTACTATTCCTCTCCAAACTTAAATAAACCAAAGGCTACATGCCATAATATGCAATTAAATTAGAACTTATTCAAATCTTACTTCTTTTTAGTCATTTTTTCCATATAGCTTAGGTTTTGCCTTCGTGCATAAGTGCAAAAGGGTTTTATCATCATTTTTTGTATGAATAAGCAATATATACATTTTTTTCACACATAAGTGGAGGTAGTTAAGGTAAATTCTCATGTCCTGGCCTCACTATACATTCACACACTCTCTCTTAATTTTTGATAATTTTTAGCACATTAAAATAATTTTTTTCTATTTTTCCTTCAAAAAGACTATTTTTCATGGTTTATTTATTTATTTTAACATAAACCACTAATTTTTCTTGATTTTTTTATTTGTGTGACTAGTATGGGCTATGGTCCATCATATATCAATTATTATTCCATGTGAATAACATTAAACTCTCAAAACCCCCAACAAAATCTCCATTTTTGTATTAAATCTCGCATCTCAGATTTTACAATTTTAAATTTTTTATATAAACTACTGAAAGTGAGTAAGTTTTTTATGATTTTAGATATTTGCAGACATTACTTAAGCATTTCCAACCATTTTTCATGATAGACACAAGAAATATGACATAATATGAAATAAATCGTCACTTATGCTAAATCCCTCACATGCGACATATCATATTTCAAAAAATGGAGCCACTAATGCCATCGCATAGTTGTCGATGCTACATTCATGGTTCCTCTCTCCATTCCTTGCATCTTATCATGATCTAGCATCCATTCCCCCTCATTCTCTTAGCCCATACGAGCATGAATTATGGCAAGAGAGAGAGACTAAAATCTGAACTTCCAATTGAATGAATCATTTCTCGCGCTTGTTGCAGCTATTGGTAGCAAAAAATTTGCAAGAATCCATAGCCTAGGCTATTCCTCATGATTTGAAGAGATGAAAATTCACATATTTTGAGCCATGAAGGGGTGCATCGAAAAATGCACCCTCGATCACATTTAGTTTTTGAGATTAGTTATCTTCTTAATTTTCAATAACACTAACTTCAAAATTATATGGTTCATCTCCTTCGCATTCACACTACCGAGCAAGTGGCTTTGGGCCAAACGACCTCAAATTTGCAATCCGATAGGACAGAAGCAACTTCTTGGCATTGAAAACAATTACCCTGGCCTCCCTCACTTGCTTTTTGGCTTCTAGATTAGGTGGCTGCTTTATAACACCAAACCTTACAGCCATTAAGTGGGGTGTCAAACGGACTCTGATCGACAAACAGACACTTGTATTGGTTTTTAGACATCATCCACCTAATAAAACTTCAGCTCCTTGATCTGTGAGATCAATACACTTTCACCAAAATTGCTACTTTTACAGTCCAAGCCACTTTTATGCTTTAAATTCCATCTTAAAATGAGTGAAGGGAGGTGAGCATAAGCGAGAGCAAGAGCTATGGTGGAAGGAGCAAGAGCAAGAGAGATAGAGAGACTCCAAATATGGAAACTCTAGTCACAATGTGTGACTGGCCTTCCCTTTATTCAAATGTCACCGTCGAAAGAAAAAAGAATAAAGTGACAATGATAGGCACTCGTTGTTTGCAATGTGCAAGCATGGATACTACTAGTATAGTAATATATGGGTAGATAGGAAAACACGCCTTTACCCCCAACAATCTCCCACTTAAAGGTGAATCTACCTAAGTGAGAAGGAGAAAAAAAATTACAAGTGTACATAGGTACAACAGGATGAGGAAAGACGTCATCTCATCCTACTCCCATTATCAACACTCCACCCACTGAGAGACTTTTCGTGAGCAATTCTGTAGGATTTTGGTCAGTGGAGATCTTGACAAGCTCAACGGTCCTATCCTCAATGACCTCATGAATGAAGCGATACCTCACCTCAAGGTGTTTCATCTTCACATGGAAGACCAAATTCTTGGCTAACTAGATAGCATTTAGAGAATCCGAATGTAGTGTAGGGATAGCATCTGTGATACCAGGGTCAGCAAACCAAATGGCCTAACCAGATGGCCTCCTTCAAGCCTCAGCAATGGGCTACAACATACTCATCCTCTGTATGCATTTTTGCACCCTAGACATCCATGAAGCAGCACCTCCAGAAAAAGTGAACACATAGCCAGAAGTGGACTTCGTATTGTCCACATGTCCTACATAGTTAGAGTCAGTGTACCCCATGACTCCTATATCTTCGCTACCATAACAAATGTACATATTAGTAGTGCCCTTCAAGTACCTCATGATACCTTTCATGGCATCCCAATGCCTCTTTCCAGGTGTAGCCATATAACCTACCACAACACCAATTGTAAAAGCAATATCTAGACAGGTGGCTATCATGGTATACATAAGACTGCCCTCTACGGATGCATAGGGAATCTTGGCCATCTCAACTTGCCACATATAATTCTTATGCAATGAGTCATCTTAGACTACGTATCCCTCTCCTAGGAGTGAGAGTCACCCTTGCCCATTGCCTCATCATAAGTGAGAGGCTCTCCTGTATCTATACCCAAGACATTATCCATGGAGGGCGTATAACAGTCTTAGGAGGTTTTTTATCTCTAGTAGAATGCCTCAAGGTAGGCTGTGTTGCATGTCAAACATCTTGTCCAATATCCTGGCCATGAGCATTGACTGCTAGTGCAAGTTGTTTAGATAGTCGTGCAGGAACACAGGGCTCCTCCTGAAAGATAACCCTACGTATCTCAACCACTTTCTTTGGTTTCCTATGCATCTTGTCTTCATGAAGACTACATCATGGTTGCGGATGACTTTTCGTGCCTGCAAATCCCAAAGACGATAACCCATCTCACGTGTATATCCATAGCCAAGAAAAATGCATTTCATGCTTTTCGAACCTAGTTTATTTCGTTAGTCCTTGGACACATGGCAGATGGACTCACATCCAAAGACACACAAATGAGCATATGAGGGAGGTTTTCTTGTGCTTACCTCCTCTACAACCTGAGAGTGAATACCACTGCAAGGTGACCTCTTAATGAGATGTATGCCAGTAGAGACTGCCTCAATCCAAAAATGATGTGGTAAGCCTACCTGACTAAGCATATTGTGAACCCTCTCCTGGATAGTCCTATTCACGTTCTCAGCCATACCATTCTAGGGAGGGGTGTAAGGGGTGGTCATGCCTAGACTGATTCTCTACAAGAGCAAGCCAACGCTAAAAGACAGCCAAGATATCAAATTTTTGCTTTATGGGATAAGCCCAAATCCCATCTAAATACATAAGAGCCAATGGCTCACCCATGCGTGGAATACCAAACTTTGTATGTGAATTCTTAGGCTATCTGCCATATAAATAGTGATCACACAACTCAAAATGCAAGTAGCCAAAAGACGGAAGATACTGCAAAGCACTAAGCATCTTCATTCCCTTAATTGACATATGCCCAAGACAAGTATGCCAGAGAGTTACATGTGGGATAGAACCCAATGATGAAACATGGTCAACAATACTATATACAACCAAGGGGTAGAGGCTACAAAACTTGGCACCTCTTGCAAGAACAAGCCTACCATAAGTTATCTTCCATGTAGAATCACCGAAGCATATATGATAACCTACATCATCGAGTTGCCCAATAGACATAAGGCTTTGAGTTAGTGTGGGTACATGACGTACATTACATAGAACAAAAGTGCTACCAGAGGGAAACTATAGAGTGACATCACTAATGGCAACAATAACAAGAGATCGGTCATCACCTAAGCGAAAACAGAACCGGATACACTGCAATAGGTATGAAACCACTCACAGTAGGGGGTTGCAAGAAAAGACTCGCTCGAATCCAAGAGCCAACACTGTGCATGCATAGACTGAGCCTCAGTCAGCTGAGAGGCATCACATGAAGAGGCTTCTAATATGTATTCACCATCGTACTCCTCATGCACTACATGACATTTATCTCCTCAATCTTTACAGTGGACTTTGTAGATATAATACTGCGATCATTGTATTTCTCCTACGCTTTCTCTTTCCCCTTTTTTTGCGCTTGTCATCGCACATCTTATGGCACTACAGCTGTATGTGTCCTACTTTCCCACAATAATGGCATTTAAGATTAGACTTACATCCACGGGACTTGATGCATCCACATTTCACATCCCCTTAAAGTAGATTAAGAATTTGTATATCCTTGTCTTTAATCTTCTGGTTCTTTAATAGTTATCAACTTGTTGTTTCAATGTTGTTGGGACTTCTAAGAGTCCTTCCCATGACGATCATTATCTTTCTTGCCATTTTTTCCACCTCTAATAGATAAAGCATGTGAATGTGGGAATCATCATTGTTTTCCTTTTAATTTCTTCAGTCAAAAGAGCACTCTCTACATCTTTCGATTTCAGCCCATCAAGTTTGTTGGTACAGATCACTGTGAGAAATACATCCCAAGACTCATGTAAAGTGCCAATAAAAAACAAAGGATGTAGATTATCCTAAAACTCAATACCATGTTGAAGCATATTCTTCATGATAGAATGAAACTGACTAAAGTGAGCAGACAATGGGGTCCCCTCCTCCATGCGAAGATCCATCAATTGTTTAAGCTAATAGATCAGCGAAGCAGGGTCTGCTTTGCATAAAGTTCCTAAATCTTTTCCTATAGATTCCATGCACTCTAATATTCATCTTCAACAACATTATTGTGGACCTCTTCAGAAAGTGATAAAATGATAGTGGACTTGCATAGTGCATCTAAATTAGCCTAGTCATCATCATCCATGTTCTTGGGTTTAATAACCTTGTTTCTTAGTGATTAATCTACAATTTCTATACCAAAACCTGCCATATTTGATACTTCTAGTAGCCATTGTTGGTGCCATCCAACTTGAAAATGTTAAACAAAGTTGTATCTTTGAGATGACCAATCATAATGAGTCAAACAAAGGCAAACTATGCAAAAAACAAGCTATCATAATTAGCAGTAAACATGCGAAAACCACTGCCAAAACAAGCTAAAAATAAGAGAAACTGCTAAAATGACCAATTGCCCACCAAGTATGACCAAAAGGGTGTCAAAAAATAATGATTGCCCTCAGTAAATGCTCACAGTTTGCAATTTACAGCTTGTTGTAATAAATCACAATAGTAGGTAAAAGAAGCCAAAAGCAAAGCTATCACTGATACATGACCAACTGCAAAACTGATAAATTCCAAAGTAGCTCAAGCACGTAAAGCATAAAGCACTAAAGCTTCCAAAGTCAAGTAGATGGCAACCAAATAGAGTGTCCAAGATCTCCAAAATTCTCAAATGCAATCGCACATGAGGCCCCAAATGTTAGTCGGATGTAGGCATTTCAAGTAGCATCCATTTCTAATAGAAGCATCGAAGCATGAAGCCTAGATGTCAAGCACAGACAATAGGCATAAACTGTCACAAAGAATGCCAATTTTAGTCCAATGCCAATTAGTATAGACTAAAATAGAGCTTGATCACTTTTCTCAAAAACATTCCAAAACCAAAACAAAGTATTTTTCAACCTCCATATACATCCATATGGTCAAATGAATCACTCGAAAAGCACACGTAAGCAATAGGTAGAGCATACACTGACCAAATAGGCTTCAACCCTAGTTATTACAGTAATAAATTCAATGTCAAAAATGAGTAAATTAGTTCTCAAATCAAGCTCAAAGCTACCTCAAATCATGGGTATATGATATACCAATGTACTAGCATCTGATTCAATGGTACACATCAATAGTGCATATAGAACACCCAAATCTTAGCTAGGAGCAATAGGCATATAAAATCCATGTTAAAAGAGATTTAGCCCTGTTATATATAGCAATGAATACAATTTCAAACCAAGCTATTTGAGTACCAAAATCATCTCCAAATCCAACCCATAACACGGGCATAGCATTCCCGTACATGTAGACATCACCCCAACCACGAGGGGTAGTAATAAGGAGATGTCACCTGCGTGCAAGAAATATATGAAAATACCCCTTATCTACCCCTATTTATGGGACCTTACCTTATAAAATGTACCTTCTTTCCCTTAAATAACCCCCCTCCCTTGCACTCACGTGGTACCATACGGTAAACCCTAGTGGACCCCCGGGGACCCCAACATAATCAGGTATCATAAGACCAACAAAGCTGACCATAGAAGTATCAAATAAGGTGTTGCCTTGTATTTCTAGCTAGCAAAGCTCAACCAAAATAGAGTAAATGAAGTAGTTAAATCAGTCTAAAATAAACTCTAAGCAATGACACAGCATCCCTGAATATATAAGCATAAAAAATCGGGCATAACTGGGCATCATCCAACCAATGGCAATGAGTGTAGACATCAAATATAAGTACTACCCTATTTTATGAAAGTCTGTAGATTATTATAACAATCCAAAACTAAATCTTAATGCTCTAAAATGCCAGGAGTGGAAGGATCAATGCCAAGTATCAAAACCAAGTGTATAAGTGCTTGTATAACTGCCCAATGAAGAAGATATGTTGTAGGAGATGAAAAACGTGAGCTACTACTAAAAAAAGGGCATGTTCCATGCAACATGATGCTACACCAGCACAGTGAAGGCTATGGGGGGCTACTCCAAGACTTGCTCAAGAAGGCTCAAAGAGTGCCTAGAGAAGAATGCAACGGATAGGAAGCTCGAACGGAGTGGCAATGGTTGCCAACAAAGAGATGATTGCTGTAGGTATTCAAATAGAAGTTGAGAGTGTGCCAATTTGAGCTTGCAAAAAAGAAGGCTTTAATACCAAAACTAAAGGGAGGTGGGCCCTAAAGTGAAAGCACGAGCAAAAGTAAGAGCTACGGTGGAAGGAGAAAGAGCAAGAGAGAGAGAGACTCCAAATGTGGGAACTCCAATAGTCACAATGTGTCACTATCCTTCCCTTTATTCAAATATCACTTAAAAAATAAAGAATGAAGTGAGAGTGATGGGCGCCTGCCACCTACATTGTGCAAGCACGAGATATTGTCAGTGTAGTAATACATGAGCGGCTAAGCAGAAGCACCTTTTTCCCCAACAACCAGCTCTCATTAGCCGACCACTAGATAGGGCGACTCAGCCCATCGGACCCATGAACTTGTCTACACATACACAAAATGCAAAGAGCATCAAGCTGCTTCAAATAAAATACACAACATAGCATAATGCAGCTCTCATCCTACCTCGTAACAAAATCAAGGCATGAATTCCATGAGGAATAGGCCAAGCATAATTTGACAAAGAAGTCAAAAGTTAGTTGCTAACCAACTACTCCAATACACATTAGCTAAAAGAGCTATCAAAGAAGTGATCATAGGAGGTGGCCGCCTACCTGACCCAGGACAATTGGACCAAGAATTCCTACTAGGTGAGTACTCCTATAGCATGTCTTGTTTATATTTTTTCCATTTATATCATTTTGTACTCGAATGTGTAAAAAGGAGAGAGTTGAGCATATCGTGACCTAAGGAGAACAAGGCATCATCGAAAGCCTAGTCTTGATACCCAAGAACCTACCAAGCTCTCACGAGGTGACATGAAATTTCCCACTCACTTTTGTTTTTGCTCCAACCATCCTTATTTCCTTTTTAGCAAAATGCTACCACCAAGAAGACAAGGCATCGTTTGACTCGTCCCCAATAGGAAACTATCAAGCCTTTGCAAGGCTATGAACATCTACTCTTTTTTTTTTCCATTCTCTTTATCTTCTTATTTCAAGGATTAGAACTCCTTTTTACACATCTTCATATTATATATATTTCAAATACATTTATTATTGTCATCTTTTATTTATTAGGCTTCCCAAGCTACCTCATAACTAATAAGAATTCCTAGAACTAGCTCCCTAGTAGGCTAAAAGGACAGGGCCACTACGACTACCCTCTAAAACAGCTCTTTACATGCCCAACAATGTCTTCATAGGAGGGGCTTCCCAAGCTGCCTCACAACTAATAATAATTCCTAGAACCAGCTCCCTAGTAGGTTAGAAGGACAGGATCACTAGCACTACCCTCTAAAATAGCTCTTTACATGCCCAATAATGTCTTCACAAGAGGAGGCGGACAACTACTCAAACCTCCCTAGACATATCTAGCCTAATCTTGGGACTTCATGCCTTGACTACTAGTTCGATACAAGAAAAATTCCCAAAATATACATAATACATTCTGCTTAAGGAAAAAGAACTTGGAAAGGAAATATATCACCTGGACTAGATGCAAAAAACTTCCACGCAGCAATTGGCTCCCTCCAAATGCTCCTTCAACCCAATCTAGTATAGCATTAAAACAAAGAACCATCAAATGCATCCACACCAAACAGACACATGGCCCTCTTGGCATGATCGAATCAACCACAAAGCACATCATTTAGCAACCTATTGTCAAAAGCAAACGCTTGGTCCCCACATAAACCCTGCTGAAACACAAAAATAGACCAACGGGATGGTTGCTTACGCCCTGCACTAAGTGCATCGAATTATTAGCTAAGATCCCTACATAAATGGCAAGGGGAGTCCGATGAATATAATGTTGGATGATCCGATGTGTCCATGAAAGAATAGAAAGACTCATAACCCATACTAACCATCATCAGCCAAAATAGGACATGTTAGTAACAGTCCCGATAGCAACCCTGGGCTGATATCAGCAGACAATTGTAAATCCCCCTCAAGACCATAGTTGAAAAATATATTTTCAATATAGGCATAATTAGCCAAGGAGTATGCAAAGGAATTTCACTACACCGGGGAATCAGTTGGCAAGGCATTGCCTCAAAGATCTCAAGGATGTCCAAAGTTGCACTATGGTATATCCTAAGAATGGGATTCCTCACACTATAGGTCCCATTCAATTGGTTGATCATTAATTGTGAGTTTCCTTTCACCAATAACTAGTAAATACCACCATGTCTAGTTACATTTAGCCCCATAAACAAATCCTTCTATTCCACCATGTTATTAGTAAAAGCAGTTCCTAAATACAATCCCATTTTCAAGACTACTTGACAACGAGGGTCTTTTATGACAACCCCTACACTCACATGCTTAGTAGGTCCATGAGAAACTCCATTAAAATATAATGTATAAACCAAGGTTTCATTTATGTAACCCACCATAATGATCAACCTCCTTGTACTTGTGATAGTCAAAGTCTAACCTAGAGAGGGGGTATAAGACATGTACAATCCCTCCTTCCTCACTAAACTCAATGGGGATGTTAGTAAGAACCCAATGACAATGATGGCAATAGTTTCCAATGTCCCACAAGAAAGATCTGTCCTACTACTCAATGATGTGATAACTCTTATTCCACAGGATCACTTTTCCTTGGTGGTAACACTACTCTAAATATGGATGCTCAAGATAAGGAATGACTTTTCCCGTCCAATAGTCTTGGTACCCTTTGCAAGTTTAAGCTGAATCTTGAAGGACGTGCAAAGGAACCAAGTCTGACGCTAGTCCCTATGCTACATACTAGGGCTTTAGTTTACTAAACTTTACTTTAGTTTTGAACTCTACCCCCTTGCAAATCTGCTAAAAAGGATTGTAAAGCCATTCTTTCCTATACAAACAATCTTATCAGGGCCATTCCACTTAGGTTCTAACATGCCTAGGAATAGCTCACAATAGGTATCATAATATAGGACCAATTGAACCTTGGAAAATTTATACTTCCTAGCATGAAGATTGTGAAGCACTTTCATTCACTTCTTCCAGGCTACTTCTTGATGTAACAAGGCTTGTAATCTAATCTCATCAAGATGTGCAAGGGAAGTGAGTCTTTCTTGAAATGCTTCCTCTTCACCCAAAGAATGGTTTAGAGCAAACCTTATTATCGCAATAGCTCAAGCTCAAAAGGTAAAACACACTCTTCCCCATATAATAATTTGAAAGGGGGTGTGTCCCATACCCCTTTTAAATATCATATTATAAGCCCAAATAGCCACATACAACTTTTTATTCCAATCATGCTTACCTTCAGATATTGTCTTAGATAAAATCTCCATAATATATTTATTGGTACTCTCTACTTGTCTATTCTCTTGCAGGTTATAAGGCATGGTTTTATTGTGTTTAATATGTAGAGCTTCTATCAAAGTCTCAATCAATTTATTCAAAAAATGAGTCCCACAGTCAAACACAAGCTCTTTAGGTGGACCAAAATAGCAAACAATTTGTCCAAAATGAAACTAGCTATCTCCTTGGCAGTATCCTTCATTGTAGTGTGGGCTTCATGCCACTTCGTAAAACAATCTATTGCCACAATGAGATAATGCTTTCATGTAGTGGAAAAAGGATACATAGGTCCAATAAACTCAATGCCCCACTTTTCAAAGGGCAAGGTTACTAGAATGGGGTTTAGTAGCCTCTTACAATTTTCTCTAGCATCTTCTCTCTAACAAATATCACAATTCTTAACATATGTAAAAGCATCCTAGAAAACCATCAGCCACCAATAACTAGCACGTAAAGTTTTATGGGCAGTAAGCTGTCCAGCAAAATGACTCCCACATGTTGAATCATGGCATTCCTCTAAAATGAATGGCACCTCATCAAGTACCACACAACGACGATATACCTCATCCACTCCCCTTTCATAGAAGACACTAACTATAATGGAAAAACGAAGTGCTTGTTACTTAATCTTCCTTTTCTCAAATTTGGAAAGAGTTTTTGTTGAGTAGCATGTGGATAGATAATTTGTAATAGATGTATACCACAATGGGATTGAGACTGCATCAATCTTGCATAGATCTTCACAGTCACTAATATCAACCCACTCTTCCTTAGGCTCACCAAAATCTACTAAACACTCAACAATTTTGTGAAATTTTGGTGGCTTACTTCAAACTCTCGTAAAGAGACTAACCACTTGGCTAAGCAACCATGGGGTTGAAGCTTGTTCAACACTAAGTGTAGACCCTTAGCCTTGGTGAAAAACACCACCTTCTCATAAAGAATGTAATGTTTAAAATTCTTGGGTGGCAAACACTATAGCTAAACATACTTTTTCTAAATAACTATACCAAAGCTCCAAAACGCCTAATTTCGGCTTGCAAAAGCGATCAGATGATAAAGTTGCACTGTAATAACTAATACTACGCCTTGTTGTAGTTATAAAGATATAGAAAACCTCACCCCTTTTTTAAGCTTTTAATACTCACGTTTTGGATAATTCCAACTAAACATCCTCAAATGCCACTACACACGATTCACTCCATTTGAAAACATGGCTATGCACAAGGAGATTCAACATCAAAGGTAATGAGTACTCAACCAATGCATTAATAAACTCATGATAATAGCTCACAGACAAAACAAAGCTATGAACCTCCCTAAGGCTATGGGTGGGCTCATGGCCACAATTACTACTACTTTCTCAGGATAAGTGGCAATGCGAGCTACACTCACAACATGACCCGATAATAAGCCACAAGGAACCCCGAATACACACTTCCGAGGATTTAATGCTATATAGTACCCATGATAATGCTCAAAGAACTTATGTAGAATGATGAGTTGTTTATCACAAATTGTGGTAGCTATGCCCAAATCATCTATAAAAATCTTAAGTTTTTTAAGGGAGATATCGACAAATATCTTGTCAGCCGTTCTTTGCCAAGACCCAAGAGCATTACATAGACCAAACGCCATGATATGGTATGCATAACTTATCCTCCTAACCTATGGCCATCTAATTATAACCCACAAAATAATCCATGAAGGAGTACATTTCTTGCCCTACCAATTGATCTAAAATTTGGTCAATAAAGCGTAGAGGATAGTAGTCCTTTAGTATCCACTTGTTTAGCTCTTTAAAATCTACGCATAGGTGGATTTGATTGTTCTTTTTCTTCCTTATTACAATCAGTAGATCACATTCAATGTGTTCAACACAGGAAAGATTAGAACTGTCAAGTTTCTTAAACACATCAATTCCTCAAAAAGAAGCTCTCTCAACTCAAAAGGCATTTGTCTAACCTTCTACCTTATTGTCTTACTTCCTTGTTTCAATGGAATTGTGTCCACAACAATAGTAGGGGGAATCCCCTTCATTTCATCATAACTCCATGCAAATATATCCCTAAACTCCTATAGGAGTGATAGTTTGCATGCTCATCATCAAATAATATAGTACTGAGTTTGATTGAACAGGGATCATTAGGACTCTCTAGATCCCACTCTATTACATTGGCATTACGTATCTAATCTTTTGCCCCTATATGGCTCATTCAAACACACTCAATAGACCTCCTCCATTGTGGGACCCTCATGAGACTCAATGGAGCTCAAAGTTCTCATGATAGAGGTGCCCTCAAGTGCCTCCCATTTTGTAGTGGGAGGTGGTGCCCTTTCATTCTGTGGGCATTCAAGGTAAACATCCAAATTTGTTTCCTCAACCCACACCCAAAGATCAATCAACCAACTGGAATATTACCAAATTATCAAAGTGTAATATCCATGGTCATCCCAACAACAAACAACTAATAGCTTGGCCTTCTAGCAAATTAGATTACACGGAAGTCAAGAGCACACTCAATGTGTGCTGCTATTACATGTACTTGAGATACTATTCCTTCTGGCTACCTTAAACTATTATCGGCCGCCTTTAACTATCATCAGCCATTTTTAAGATAGTTGCAACATCCTTTTGAATCAGCAAACCAAGCCTCCCTAGTAAGTCCATACTCATGATGTTTATAGACAAGCTTGGGTCTACTACAATACTTTCTATCAAAATGCCATCAATATATGCATGTATCCTAGGGCAGTATTTCTTTGCATGTTCCCACCATTCACTACCCACTTGATTGACACTAGTAGATTCTACAACCCATAACCCATTTGTAGAATTTTCTTGAACTCCTTGCGAATATTAGGTGACAACTATATCAATTGTAGCAAGTTCACATCTGGCTTGAATTCACATAGATCATTTGCCAGGTCGAACTCACGAAAGTTTA
The DNA here is from genome assembly GCF_053477565.2 of Lygodium microphyllum. NCBI lineage: Eukaryota > Viridiplantae > Streptophyta > Polypodiopsida > Schizaeales > Lygodiaceae > Lygodium > Lygodium microphyllum. Next base: position 73,667,616 of record NC_141143.1, on the reverse strand, counting down.
CAACAACCTATTTTTCTTGCCATACCATCCTCTCTTTTGGTTTTCTAATAGCCTTAACAACTTTCTTCGCTTTTGACTTATGCTTGCTCTTGACCATAGGCTTCTATAAAACATCTTCAAATTTAAGAAGACTCACCTAGGTATTAGTATTTGCAATCTTCTTATCAACCCTGATAGGTTTAAGGGTAGCTTTGCTTGTACTAGGGTTATCATTCTAAACCTCTCTCTTTTTCTGGCCCCTAGTGACCACACTTACATGGTTAGATGTTGTGTTCACATCAATTGGAAGTGCCTCTACTAGACTAATCCCACTAGATGCTTCCTTTAGGGTGGCTTTTCTAATTTGCAATATTTTCTTAGGGACTTCCCCTTGAGGATTCGCATCATTTGAGTGATGATTCACTCTCTTGGGTTATTGATTGTGCCTTGATGAAGTGAACTAACTCTAGTCTAGCATGAATTGGCAATATGTCCTAACTTTCCACATATATCACACTTCACATGAGGGAAATTTTGTGGGAGGTACTGAGCACCATACCACTTACAACAAAATCTTGATGGACCACCCTCTTCAAGGCATTGATTTCCTATTAAGTTTTGATGCTTCTTCAAGAAGTTTATGTCTATGAATATTTATATATATTGTCAGTTATCATGTTAGTATAATGCTTTATCATGTCCTTGATTTCCCCAAGAATATTTGATGCATTAGACTCATAACCGTAATCATCCAATTGGCATCCCAAAGGCTTAACCACTTAGTTAGGTATTGATGGGGCTGATTAATTGGCATTACATTGGGATTCGTCATTTAGCTTCAACTATTTAATGGGCCCATTTGGCTAGACATTGGCATAGTAGCATTACAAGGAGCTGGAAACATAGGTATATTTTGCATGTGCCTCCTCTTCCATTAGGGTTTGTTATAGGTTTACTTATTGCATCTTGACCTCTACTAGCTGTAAATAATGCCAAATTATTGTTGGGACCTAGACTTGAATAGAGATTTACCCTAGATGCATAGGCCACTTGTAATCATGACTCTATCTCCTCTGCTCCTATAATGGCAATATCTATATTAGCGAGAAGAACACTACTAAATTGCACTTGGAAATTGAAATCTAGTCCATATAGGAATTATAATAGTTGGGCATCAGGTGGAATGGGAATAGACGCTCACAATTTGTGAAACACCGCCTTCAACTTCTTGGCATAAACTTAAGTATTCTCATTAGACTCTTGACTTGTTAAATTCAAAACATGCAACCAATATTGACCAACACTCTCAAGGGAAAACTCTCTTTGAAAGTCTACATAAAGTAGATCTATCATAGTTATGGTTCCAGCTTCCAAGCCATGATACCATGCTATAGCTCTTCCTTTTAAAGTCGTATTAAATAACATCATAAGATGTCCTTCATTCCGAATCCGTCAATGGAAAAAACCAAGCACTAGAAAATTCACCATTCATGTAGGTATTGCAATTGGTTGTGCCTTCATAATGATTAGGTTTACTCTAGGGGTTGTATGGGGGGGTTACACTCCCACTCACAGTAGATTGACTTTTCAGGGAAAGGGGATGCTAGAGCTCCCTCCTCCCCCAAACAGACTAATTGGAATATTAATTGGGTCAATAGGACCTCTCACTCTTAGGATATTGGATTTTTGTGCTTAGGAGAATATCTCCTAAGGATCTGTGCTCTCCATCTAGCCTTTTCAAACATCTAACTGGAATATTAATTGGGTCAATAGGACCTCTCACTCTTAGTGATATTGAATTTTTGTGCTTAGGAGAATATCTCCTAAGGATCTGTGCTCTCCATCTAGCCTTTTCAGCTCTTTCTTGATGTTGAATCTCAATTAGACGGTTTCTATAAGGATATATTGGATCTATCTCGAAACTTTTTGGATACACTAACTAGCTAGGTCCCTATTAGCCCAGATTCAAAAACTACCACTTATTAGTAGCTCCTAGCAAACACACCACTTGTCGCGACCAAAAATGATCGAACAGTGGCTCTAAGGCTCTAGTTGGGGGCTCCTACACACATCGAACAAACCCCACAAGCTTGTGGTTAGGAGCGTCTAGATGCTACGAAGTGATTTGTCTAACCAATGTATTTGTAGATATGAGTTTTAAACTCTAGTCCAATGTACTACCCAGCCGACTCCAACCAAAGGGAGTATCCCAAGGGGAGTATCTCCTACTTTCCAAGGATTGGCCCTAGGATGCGCCATCTCCAAATGTAACAAAATCCTCTCATGATGTATCTAAAAATCAATGAATGTTTGAACCTCACATAACATCTCCCTAAAGATCACCATGCTACCCTACAACAAAGAAACCTCACACCCTCAGCATTGGTCACAAATTAGGCATACAAGTGCTATGCATCTAGGAGTTTTCCTTTTTATATCATGCTTTTAACTATAAATCCAACAAGCGTCATGTGAAAACAATCTTTTTTTCTCTAACGTTATGCTGTGTTGCAAAGGGATAGTACACAGGCTAACCCATACTACTATTCCTCTTCAAAATTAAATAAATCAAAGCCTATATGCCATAATATACAATTAAAGCATAATTTATTCAAATCTGATATATTTTCAATCCTTTTTTCCTTATCGCTTAGGTTTTGCTTTCGTACATAAGTGTCAAAGAGTTTTGTCATTACTTTTTGTATAAATAAGCAGTAAATATACACTTTATATATATGGAGGTAGATTGAAAAAAATCCTCATGCACTATCGTCATTATACATCCATACAAACTTTCTTAATTTTTTATAATTTTTAGTATATTAAAACTAACATTCTCATTATTTTTTCTTTAAAAAGATTATTTTTATAGTTTTAATTTATTTAAAAATAAATTATTTATTTTTCTTAAATTTTTAATATATGTGATTAGTATGAACTATGGTCCATTAGCATATCGATTATTATTGCATGTGAACAACATTGAACCCTCAAAATCCAACAAAATCTCCATTTTCACATTGAACACCATATTGGGGAATATGGGAATTTCCCATAAATTTGGGACATATAGTCAAATCTTTAGATTTGTCATAACTTGAACACTATAACTCCAAATTGAGCATTCCTCAATAGATTCCATTTCTAAAGTGCTTTCCAATGATAGGTCACATCATATGGTTTTGAGAAACTTATGGGCATGTTATCCGTGTGCCACCTTTTTAGTATTCAAAAAATGGGAATTGGGAGATTCCCAAACTCACTAATATTGTGTTATTAAATCTTGCAACTCGAGTTTTGTAATTTTAATCTTTTTTACGTAAATGACTGAAAGTGATTGATTTTTTTATGTTTTCATACATTAGCAAACAAGACTCAAGCATTTTCAACCATTTTTCACAATCGACAAAAAAGATACAACATAATTTGAAATAAATCGTCACTTATACTACATCCCTCTCATGTGATGCATTGTATTTCAAAAAATGGAGCCATTGATGCTATCACACAGCCGCTAATGCTACCTTTGTGCTTCCTCACTCCATTCCTTGCATCTTATCATGATCTAATATCCATTTTCCCTCATCCTCTTAGCCTATACAGACATGAATTATGGTGAGAGAGAAAGAGGATAAAGAAAGACTAAAATTTGAACTTCCAATTGAATTTATCATTTCTCACACTTATTGTAGTGATTGGAGGCAAAAAATTGCATGAATCCATGACCCAAGCTATTCCTCATGATTCAAATGGATGGAAATTCACATTGTTTGGGCCATGAAGGGGTGCACCAAAAAATGCACCCCTCTATTACATTTAGTTTTTGTGCATGGGTAGCTTCATGGCATAAAAAATGATTACCCTAGTGGTTGTGATTTTGGGAATCACCACAATGTGGAAAATTCAGTGGTTAATGAGTCACGTGTTCATAATATTGTTGTTTTTTATCCCCAAAATGGTGGATTGTGCTCCATTTTACATGCTTTGCCTACAATAGATGTTCACCCAGCAACATCGGTACTGTTATTTCAAGAGCCGGATGTGCATTCCATGGGAAGTTTTTCTGAAATGTGTGAGAGGTCTTTAGCTAAGTTGTGGAGATGAGAGACTCGGGTGCAAGGGTCAGTTTTGTTTGGAAGGCACTACTATCAAAATGGAAAAGTAATGTTGCCACCATTGCAACATCCACCACAGCCATTGCATGATTTGTTGCATGGTATGCACCCTCAGAGTAGGATATTTAAAAATAACATACAAGCATACAACAGTGCTCTTGCATTTGTATCACTCGGAGCTAATGTTGACGAGCTGTCTCTTCTTGGGAATGGTTACTGGTGCACAAATCGGATGCTGGATGCACATGTAGTGAGCGCCGAAAGGTCCCCAAGAACAAAAGAACTCTACTTTAACTCAAAAATCAGGAAGGTAGACTTGCACAACATGAGGCAAAAAGACCAATTGGGTACAATCTCCCCGCATGCCTTCTGTGAGCACTCCACAAGACATGTATTTATAAATGTATTCATCTCAAAGCTAAAAAATAGCCCAATTTTACAAATAAGCATGCTTTAGCTTTTGTGTTTGCTTTTGTCCAAATAAAGAATAAAGCAGTTGGGCAGCCCAAGAGTCGGGCTGTGCCCAAATACAATGTCCAATAATAAAAAATTTAAACCATGTACCCATGCGTATACAAAATAATAAATATTTGTCAAACGCTTCAATAAATAAGCGCGCCTAAATAAATATTAGCGCTAGCCTTTAATGATAAGAAGCGCACCCATCAAAAGTGATAATTTTTTCTAGATAATTTGAATACATGCTATCGCCCACTGCTTCCCAATGCCACTGCCGCCTGCTATACACATCAACTAAAGCATTCACAATTGTTAGAAAATAATAAAATTAAACCGACAAAAGTGAATACCTAGCAGTCTTTAGCTACAAAATAAATAAATAGGTTGGAACTCTGTCCTAACCTTAATTTAATACGAGTGCACTCTAAAATCATAAACGTCCATTAATTTAAATATGTATTTTGCGGAATCACCCGTTGTGGAGTCACCCACGTGCACATTAAATTAATCATGACATCCGAAAAGGACAACCGTCCCCGTCAACTTCTCACACAAGGAATCCACTTTATATACGAGCCCTGGCAAATAAATATAGTTTTACAGAATCCACCGCAAAACCTCACGGAATCCACTATGGTCTCATGGAATCCACCATGGAATATGCCTCTTGGCATGAGTTACACCTTTAGAGTACATGGCTATGTTTACCACTGTATAGATACTTTGCTTCTTGATGTGCAACATCAACAAAGGCCAAGATTTGCACAACTCTATGTTTATGATGCCGAGCATGAGTTGCTTAATAGGCTGGGGGTTATACATGATTTATTACTAAATTTGCTAAGGGAGCTTCAATGTATGATACATCGACAAAATATATATGCACAAGCTTTTAGGTTTGTGGGTTTGAACTGCAAAATAATCCCGTGCAAGAACTAAGAATGAGCATTTTTTGTATTCAAAGAACCAGTAAACAATACTCTACTCCTGCAGCAATTGAGGTTACATCTATCATGTCAGGGCGGCAGGGTGACGAGGATACTCTTGATTGTCAGGATATTCATGTTTACACTCGAGGTGGTTGATGTGTTGCTATTTCAAACTTGCATATAGCATATATGCCAATGCTATATGTCCTCCTTTTTCCTATGGGAGATGATGGTTGGCATGTAAAGGTTCCCTACATTAATGTCAATGTTCTTGTTAACATATATGAATTTTCCAATAAAAATTGTGCTACCCAAATGCAATTTTATGCATTTACTCTTCAAGTGTGTGAAGATACAGAGGTGAGCATATTGCGCGGTGGTCGGCTATTGCAACAATTTATTATTAATGCTTATTGTAGTATAGAGCAGTGTAGGTTAACTTGGTGTTGCCAAAATCAATCAATGTTGCTATCGGAGGCCTACAAAGGCCTAGCAAACATGGTGGGGGCAAATGATAATAGCAGATTGTTGGTGCCTCTATTGGCACAAGGATAGTTTTACCATCGTCACTCACGGGTGGGCCAAGGCACATGTATCAATTATATCAGGATGCCATGACTATAGTGTGATTCAAGGGAAAACCTGAGCTTTTTATAACAATGACATGCAATCCAAAGTGGTTGGATATAACTAATACTTTGTTGCCTGGGCAAAGTGCTTATGACCATCCAGTTTTGGCTGCTCGCATGTTTCATAAAAAACATGCTGATTTAATGTACACATGTTGCGGAAGGATCTCTTTGGAAAGGTTACATTCTATGTTACAGTGATTAAATTTCAAAAGAGGGGGCTACCACATTCTCATACTTTGCTAATTTTAGAGCCGTCTTTCAAATCTTCTGAAGCATGTCACTACGATAGGCTGATTTGTGCTAAATTGCCAGACAGAGTTAAGTTTCTAGCCTTATTTGAGACAATTTCAAAGTGTAATATTCATGGCCCTTGTGAAGGATTTAACCCCAAGAGTCCCTGTATGGATAAGGGTAGATGTACTAAAGACTACCCGTGAAAATTAGTGGAGATGACAACGGTTGATAGTTTTGGCTATCCCATTTATTGAAACGAGATGATGGAAACTTTGTGATCATAAATGGTAATGTTATTGATAATCAATGGATTGTTCCATATAATCCTTTCTTGAGTAAGAAATACAATGCACACATAAATGTGGAGGTGACCTTGATAGTTTCAGTTGTTAAGTATTTGTATAAGTATGTGTACAACGGGCATGACCATGCAATCGTCAAATTTTCTTTTGGGGTTGATTCAGCACGGAATGGTTGCGATGCTTACGAGGTGGACAAGATTCAAAGTTATTTGGATGCATGATATGTTTCTGCCTTTGAGTCATGTTGGTGGATCTATGATTATGCATTACACGATGAAAAGCATGATATACAACGTTTGCAGGCTTAATTACCTGGTGATAACTATGTGGTGTTTCGAGATACAAATAGTATACCAGATGTTGTGTAGAATGAAGACCTTCAAAAAACTACTCTTACTGAATGGTTTGTGTGCAATCACATTCATCCAGAGGCTACGACTATTCACTATTAGGACTTTCCAGTGTATTGGGCGTGGAATGCATGATATAAGATGTGGACTAGGAGGAAGAGTGGGAATACATATGGTCGGATGTATTTTGTGGTGCCTACCAGTGGTGATATCTAATATTTGCATATGCTTTTAACAAAGTGTCGGGGATGTACTTCTTTTGAAGATCTGAATACTGTTGATAATGTGATCTATGATGCTTTTAGGGATACTTGCATTGCAAGGGGCATGTTGGAGAGTGATGATGAATATGTTGTATGCTTAGAAGAAGCTGCCTCTGTGCAAACCGGTGCTCAACTCCGTACTTTGTTTGTTGCAATTTTGGTCTTCTGTGAGCCAGCTCGACCTGGCCATCTATGGGAAAGATTTTTGGTGCCAATGGTAGAGGATATCATGTATAGATTGCAGTTACAACACGTGCATGCCTCTCTTGGTGTTCTACAGCATGAGGCATCTAACATGGCTTTGTTACATCTACAAGATCTTTTGTGCCAAGTAGGGCAAAGACTCTCTAATTTTGATGGGTTGCCTAAACCTCATCAACCTATTGAGATATCGAGCTCCACTCGTGATATGCCAAGGTGACCGTTGTGCATTTATGTCACCGACGTGTCAGTTGCAGATGCGGTTGGTACACCGCCCATGAATAATAGCTAGATGATAGCTATCCTTATCTACTCTAGTTCGTGGCTCAGTTAGTATGCCACCTTAGTTAGTTGTCTTTGGTTTGAAACCCATATATAGGGTTCTTCTATTTCTTTGTATGAGAGTTCTTTTGGCTTACACAACTAAGAAGAGAAAAACTGTTTTCAGCCTCCACCTCTGTGTGTATTCCCCCATTGTGCAAGCAAGAAAGCTACAAGTGAGACTCCTTCCTTCTCTTCCACAATCTTGACACAACCAAACTCACAACTACATGCTAACCCTCTTTTGCAAGATGAATATGCATACAATACATTGGAACAACGTAGGGTTTTTGAATCCATGGAGGGAATGTTGAATGAGGGACAAAGAATTGCCTTTAGTGTAGTTATGGAGGCTGTTGACACCGATACAAGGGATATATTCTTTTTGGATGGTCCTAGTGGGTCTGGGAAGACTTTCCCGTATAAATATTTACTTGTGAAGGTGTGCAATGGTGGCCATATAGCACTATCAACATCATCATGTGGCATTGTTGCCTTGCTTTTACCAGGTGGTCGTATAACTTACTCACAATTTAAAATCCCAGTAGAATTAAATAATCGATCCACCTGCAACATTCCTGTTCAAAGTGACCTTGCTTGGTTATTGAGATAGTTAAGCCTTATTTAGTGGGATGAGGCTCCTATGACCCATCGATATGCCTTTGAAGCGGTTGATAGAACTCTAAGAGATGTTATGAGTTGTGATAAGCCATTTGGTGGAAAATTTGTTTTGTTTGGAGGGGATTTTAGGCAGGTCTTGCCGGGTGTGGTAAAGGGAACATGCGAGGATATTGTTAATGTTGCATTGTGTTACTCTGATTTGTGGCATTACATAAGGGTGCTAAGGCTATCTGGGAATATGAGAGTGTCATAGGGGATGGAGTGGGTATTATCGAAAGTTTTGATAAGTTGTGTATTCCACCTAGCATGGTGTTGAAAGGGTAGTCTATCGAAACCTTGATTGGTAGTGTCTACAGTGACGTGTCCAATGTGGGTGACTACACATTGTATCTTAGTGAGTGGGCTATACTTGCCTTGAAGAATACAGAGGTGGCTACTTTGAATGATCATGCATTGCAACTGATGCAAGGGGAGGTCATGCAGTATTATACTGCATATTCGATTTCAAAGACTGCTGACTCATTTTTGTACTTAGTTGAGTATTTAAATACATTGGACCTTGGAGGTGGATTTCCTCCTCATTTATTGTTGCTGAAGATAAATGCACCTATTATTCTTCTTAGAAACCTAAACCTAGGAAGGGGTATGTGTAATGGTACGCGGTTGATATGTAGAGCTTTCAATAGGAAAGTGAGAGATATTGAGATAATAACAGGGGCAAATGTGGGCGAATGAGTTTTTATTCCCCGGATTACTTTTACTTCCAATGCTATAAAATTGCCATTTACTATGAAACGGAGGCAGTTTTCCATCCAGTTGGCATTCGCTATGACAATCAACAAGTCACAGGGACATACTCTATCCATTGTTGGGCTTTATCTAAAGGCACTAGTATTTACACATGGTCAGTTGTATGTTGCATTTTCAAGGATAAAATCTTCACATGGTGTGAAAGTCCTACTGGGTGAAAATGATGGAGATATGACCAAGAACATTGTATATTAGGATGTTCTTCGAAAGGTGCAGTAATGTACATTGCTTTCTTTGCGGAGATATAGTTATTGACCACCATGTAGGGACACTGGTTTTGCATATATGTGAATTACTCTCTGTGCCCTGTTTGGTTATCATATACTCTCTTGGAAGTAAATTATTTTTCATATTTCACTATTTTTTAACTTTTGCATATGCTTCCCTAGAGTGGCATTATTACCCGGCTTCTGACTATCAGAAGGAGCTATAGTGTATGTTGCGCACAATAACGAGTGATGATATCATAAGAAGGAAAACTTGCAAGGGTCATCGATCATTTATATGATCATGTTAATATTGATATCAAGCTCCTAGTTTTTATTGAAGTTGTACATTTTGGATACATACAATGTTTTTGGGTGCATATGTATGAGGTTGACCATAAGAAGAGATTTCAATGCTCTCATACTGATAAGATACCGAGGCATTGGCTTTATAAGTATGGGTTCAAGGATTTGGGTTGTTTTGTGACGCTGCATCAACGTTTGTCAGTACCTACTAAATGGTTCACAAATGTTCAACCAGGTATTATTAGTTGTTCCACGTACTTATATTGTGATATTTGTTCCAATGCAAGTGGTAAAGAGAGAGGTAGGACTATTACATCGCCCATGCGATTGCCAATGAAAATTGTGGAATCATTCATTGCTTTGTCTTCTCATGTTTTGCTCAAGGAGGAAGATTTTGTTAATGATTCCTCAAAGAAGAGGAAGCTTTCTTTCTATTAGGCATCTTGGAGACATTGCCTTTTTTGTTGGCATCGGTCATTTGCTTGTGGTGCTTGGAAACACTCAGGTGCCTTATACTTGGCCTTCATGGCTTCATTTTGACTAGGTCTCTTATAGAAATTCTTTTTCTGGTGCTTGGTCTTAGTCTCGATTATGACCCGTTTCAATATAACGTTGTTGTTTCTAAGTATCGTGCAAAGCAAGAATGTGATTCCTTACATTGATGTCGAGAGGAAAGTTTGTGAGTATGGTGCATGGAAGAGATTGTTTCTGTGTTTGGCATTCTGTGTTACAAATTTTAAAAACTACATTTAGTTTTAAGTTTGGAGAGAGAGAGAGAGAGAGAGAGAGAGAGATAAAACATCTTGGAAAATGAAGAGGGGAAATTGGAGGGAGAAAGAGGAGAAATGGATTATTGAGCAAAGTTGCCGTGCAATTCGCATGACAGAATGCTAGTATATATGAGGGAACGATGCTTTCCCTGTACTTATGAAGAGATGAAAAGGGTTGTGCCATCTCTTTGCTTTTGCGAGGCTACTTAAGTAGAAGGAATCTATGTTGACATTTACTCTTGGAATGTGATTGTCACATGCAACTATTATTTTGCTAGAGGTATTGTGCTTTCTAAGGTTTTGAACAAGTCTCTTGCTTGTTGGCAATGTTTTCTTTTGCAAGGTACTATTTATCAAGAGGACATTTAAACATATGGTTAGGTAAGAAACATTCTCGATAGCCTCTGTTTCTCGCCCAAATGAAAGCGTGATGAGCAAGTCACGAGAATGATATTTAGCTCGCACACTCTAGATCACCTGGTAATCTCAGCAAACGGCAGGGATCTGTGGGGCAGACGGAGGGAAGGCAAAGCTCGCGAAGCTACAGAAGAGGAGAAGGCAGGGCTTTCTCTTTCTCTCTCTCTCTCTCTCTCTCTCTCTCTCTCTCTCTCTCTCTCACACACACACGCACACACACACATCCATTTCTGAGAAGAGGTTCGTGTTGTGTGTTTCGCAGATCATAGCAAGATGGGAGGCGGATCGAAGCAGAGCAGCTACTCTTACAAGGGCTCCGGGACCAACTCCCAGGGCAACCACTACTGCTCGCGGGACTATGGCCCTTCTGCCCCAAACCCTAACTCATACCACTACTCCAACAGCAACGGCTCCTACTACTACTCCAACCCTGATGGCTCCACCTACTACAACAACGGCAACGGATCTGCTACCTACACCCCTCCTCCCTCCCGGAAGTGATCCTGAGCCGCCCCCATTCTGCAGCATCCTGATGTACCTCTCCGGAGTCCATAGAACATGCCTGGTCCTATGGAGTCTATAGTAAATAAATGGGTGCATGGGGGATGATCTCCGATCATAGGTGTATGTGCACGAGGGATGGTCTCCGGCTCACTCGTGCTTTGCTGTATAGTGTTCTGGTTCAATACATGTAAAATGTGTGCACGAGGGATGATCTCCGTCTCTCTTGTGCTCTGCTATATAGTGTTCTGGTTCAACATATGTAATATAACACTTGCGTATCATGTAGCTAGTCCCCATTGTTACCCTTCCGCTTAATTGTCCGTGTGGTCTGAAGTCCTGCACAACAATTATCATGTGTGCGTCTTGATAGCTCCGTTACTGTAACAAGAACTTGCCGCTGCTGCTCTGTTATGGTGCGGGGATATCTCTACATCGATGCTACCATGGTAATGGTTTATTAGCAATTATGCGAGCACGTGCAAGCTCATTTATTTACTTTGTCTTGAGTTGCCAATCTCAATATAATCTGGATCAATTTATAATTTAACACTAAAATGCATCGGTTTTTGCAATTTGAAAGCGGGGTTATACTTGCCTTTTCTTGAATTCTGTACCAAACACAAAAGGCCAATACCTTGAGTAGCTTGGACACTCTTAGAAGCTCATTGGATAGCAATCTCCACAAAAACATACTCGTCTTGTTGGAGCGTGTCTTCCTTGAGACTCTTGAGCCCTTTTCTCCATGTGGCCATTTCAGCTAATGGTAATTGCTTGAGCTAGGTTGTTTATGTTTGTGTGGTTACTTGGAAAGATGGGTGATTGGTTTCTCTAGACTTCTTGCATTGCCCTTTTTGGTTGAGTGAGATAACCAAATATGCTTAGTCAAAGCAATGGCTCTTGAATAACTTGGGATTGCCCCATCTTTGTACAAAGCATCAATCCAAGCTTCTCCACAACCCCATGAGGTTTTCGACTAGCCCTTTATCAAGATAAGCCACACTTGTGGTCTTCTTGAATTCTTTTCATAATTCCCACAAGCAATCTCATATAGTTCATTTGCACATGCTCCAAGCCATGTCGTTTGTTTAGCCACATTTGTTGTAAGAGTAGACCATGAGATTTGAGCCATTAGTTTTCTTTTCTCTATTGACGAAATGAAGTTTTTGTATGGTTTTCTAATTTACTAGTAAGAACATTTTGCTAAAGGCAAGTGTTGAATTCATGAAGACAATGGTAGAAGTCAAGATAGAATTTACCACTAGTAATCTCATAAGTTGAAATGTCTTACCACAAGTAATCTCATAGAGTTTATTTGCAGATTTTCCAAGCCATGTTGTTTGTTTAGCCATATTTGTTGTAAGTGTAGATCGTGAAATTTGAGCCAAGCCATTTGTTTTCTTTTCTCTATAGAGTAGACTAGCATTATGAGACATCAATGTTGATAGGGATCACCTATCCTTATGGGACATTCCATATATCTAAGAACTTTCTCTATTTTGATTGTTATTAAGCCATTTGCAAGTATCCATTGTTGCAAGTCCTCAAAGGTGGGGCACTAGCTTTGTTTTGGATGTGCTTATTTTGGAGAGAGATATTGGTGGATGTCTCAATACATAATCATCAAATCTTTAAGTCTCCTTTTTTGTTTTGACTATGTTAGCATTGTTGGCAATGATTAGTTACACGATATATTGATTTCCAATTGGCATGGGTAGTCCTTTGATTCTTCCATTTGCAATTTCCTCATCAATCTTTCTCAAGAGGAGATTAGTTATAATGATGAAGAGGAGGAATGCCAATGGGCACCCTTGAGACATGGATCTTTTGAGTAGAAAAAGAGCATAAATATCAATCCATAATGATGAAGAGGAGGAATGCCAATGGGCACCCTTGAGACTCTTAGTAGACCAGGGACATTATCTGGTAGTCCTTGGTTTGGGAGACTAAGGAGTAGCTTTATATCTTCACGTGCATCTAGTAGCACTACAAGTAAAGACAAAGGAAAGAATAAAGTGTCAGATGGCATTGATGCAGTTCTTGATGGAGACTCCAGTGGCTCAGAGAGCTTGGATGATGAGCTTGGTATTCCTTCTGTCAGGATACCAGGTGTACAAAGAGCTCATAGTAATGTAAAGGCTCTATTGAGTGATCCGGTGGTACACAAATCTAGCAGGGTCAGATACCCTATTAAAAGATTTGGTTTTGAAGGTTATGTAGCTCAGCATTATACTTATATGGTGAAACTAGTTGAGGATGTTGTGCCCACTTGTTTTAAGGATGCTGTTGGTCATACTCATTGGGATGCAACAATGGATGAGGAGATGGTTGCATTAAAGGTCAATAAGACTTGGAATCTAGTAACATTGTCGAAGGGCAAGAAAACTATTGGATGTAAATGGGTTTATAAGATTAAGCACAATGCAGATGGTTCTATTAATAGGTACAAAGCTAGGCTGATTGCAAAAGGCTATGCCCAGACATATGGCATAGATTATGAAGAAACCTTCAGCCCAGTTGTTAGGATGGCAACTGTCAGATGTGTGATTGCTTTGGCAGCAGCCAAAGGTTGGAGGTTGCAGCAAATGGATGTAAAGAATGACTTCTTGCATGGTGATTTGTAGGAAGAAGTGTATATGTATCAGCCAGTAGGTTATGAAGATTTAGAGCATCCTAGGTATGTGTGCAGGTTGAAGAAGGCACTCTATGGGCTCAAGCAAACACCTAGAGCATGGTCTGACAAGATCAGAGAGTATCTGATGCTGATCACTCACTTTATGTGAGAAAGGGAGATGCAGGTTTGGTCATCATAGTCATCTATGTGGATGACTTGATTATTATAGGTGATAGTGATAGTGGGATTGCTGAGGTTAAGGACTTTTTGAAGAAGTTTGAGATGAAGGATTTAGGTGAGCTAAGGTACTTCCTTGGCATTGAGGTGATCAGATGTGATGATGGTATATGGCTGTTTCAAAGACAGTATGGCTTGGATATGTTGTCCAAGTATGATACGACAGCATGCAAACCACTTTCAGTCCCATTGGAGCAGAATGTAAAGTTGAGTGCCGATGTTGGGGATGAGATAGAAGACCCTACTATGTTTAGGAGGATAGTGGGGAGTTTGATCTACATGACCATTACAAGGCCAGACTTGAGCTACGCTGTTGGTCTTGTGAGTCAGTTTATGCAAGTACCTAGAAAGCCACATTTGGATGCAGTCAGACGCATATTGAGATATGTGAAGTCCACATTACAGTATGAACTTTTCTATGAGGCAGGTACAGATGTACAGGTGTTTCGATACACAGATGTAGATTGGACTGGTAGTATGTTTGATAGAAGATCTACTAGTGGATACATGTTCTCTCTTGGTAGTGCAGCAGTTACTTGGAGCAGCAAAAAGCAATTTACAGTTGCTTTGTCGAGTATAGAGACTGAGTATAGAGGTGCTGTTGTTGCAGCATGTGAGGTAGTATGGCTGCAAAAGTTATTGGCTAATTTAGATGTGTAGGTGAAAGGTCCAGTTGTCATTTATTGTGACAACATGAGCAGTATACAGTTGGCTAGGAACCTTGTGTTCCATGCCAAGACAAAACATATTGAGGTACACTACCACTTTGTGAGAGAGAAGGTACTAGCAGGTGAGATTGACTTGGTGTATATCAGCACACATGATCAGATAGTTGACATCTTCACGAAGGCATTGGGTACAGAGAAGCTTCAAAAGTTTCGAAGCTTACTTGGAGTTGCAGAGACGCAGTTGAGCTTGAGGGGGAGTGCTGAGATGACAAGCTCAACACATGCGGACATTAATGATGGACCGCCTGGTTAGATGGGTCCACACGTCTACACTTAGTACGTCGGTGGTCATTATGACTCTTACATGGCCACTGACTCATTACTTATTATATTCAGGTCGTTACACCTATTTACAGTTGGCATAGTTATAGCGCTAGTCGACTAGTGTAGTCGATTATGCATTGTTTGACTTAGTAGGCCACTTTTCTTTATGTTATATCTTATCTATACTTTGTGTACATTGTAAAGTGTGTGGAAGAAGAAGAAGAAACCAGCAAGAAAACGTTTTGGTCTCCATCTCTCTTCTTATCTCTTGAGTGAGCTTCTCCTTGTGCATTATGTGTGTTCGGCAGCATCTTGAGCAAGTCCCTCCACCACGCGATTTTTGACATATTCAAATACTTGTACACCCTTACTAATCTCATAAAGAAGCCTATAATGCAAGTTGAATTTCACGTACCTCAATATACATCAGACTACATCTACATCTCCACTCACAATTCCAACACCCTTAAGTTTGGCCTTGTGATAGTAATATAAATCAAACTCCCTACTATCTCCTAGTAGAAAATTGATAGGATCTTCTTTATCTCCAATATCAATACTACATTTTACATTCTTCCCCAATGGTACTAAAAGAGGCTTATATATCAATATACCATACTCGAACAACATATCTAAGATACTATCTTTAGGAGTCGAATACCATCAGCACATCTAATGAGCTCAATACCAAGAAGTATATTCGAAGAAATCATTATAGCTTTGCCAAAAATTGAAAATTAATGAACAACTAATTGCCAAAAACTAGAATTGAGAGAGGAGTGCACGAGAGACCAATTGGGTACAATCATCCCCCCATACATGGGTGAGCACTTTTACCATGTATTTTTTATTTAATATTATTCTCTTAGTGTTCAAAATACAAAAGATATCCCAAAAATAGGCCATATATTTCTTTTCCTTTCATGGCTCATCTTTTCTAATTCTTGTCTTCAAAGTGACTTGTTTTTTCTAAAGGTAAGATCTAAAATATCAATCCTAATCTAATCAAGATATATATCCATTAAATAATAATTCTACACTATTATAAATTAGCTCGTAAATAATTACAAGCACTTATCAAGCGTCCAATAAATATTCAGTGTACACCATAAGTGCTCTTTAACAAAATAATATCTTCTTGTAATAGTTTGATGTACCAAGTACAAATCACATTAGTTCTTGCTATTTAACTATCAAAAGAAGTATGAACAACCAGTATCATATGTAGGCGTATGCACGATAGGCTATAATAAAGTGTCAATTAAATAATATCAAAAAATCCATACAAATAAATTGAATCGTCATCTTATTTTTATACAATTATCCATGTAATTTTGATAACATGCCAAGGGTTTAAGAAGCAACTATCGTCAATTGAACAAGAGAATTCACAAATAAATGTATGGTGGCCAACCACACGCTAGTGTTGCCTCTAGTGAACAAAGATCAAATAAACATAAGTAGGGGGTCATGATGATTTTTGAATCCACTAGGATTCCTTAGTAGGATGATTTTTATACATAACTAAATATCGCAGATAAAGATGAATAATTCTTGTAGTCGTTAAGTCATGGTCTACTATCTTTTTAGAAACTAAAATCTTAGTATCCCCATCTAACAAAGGTGGATACAAATGTAATAAGAGGTGTATCTCGAAAGAGTTTTAATAAATTGATGTAAAAGAAGTTATGAATTTGCCATTGTGGAGGTATACCTAGTTGAAAAACATTATTATTAATCTTGTGTACAATGCTAAATGGGCCATAATAATGAGGATCCAATTTGATATTGGGATGTTGTTTAATAGATTTTAAGCAGTGCTATTTTATATGCAACCATACCAAATATATTTCATTAAATTTAATGGCATAACATTTCTTATTAGCTTGAATACTATAGTGCAATTGAGATTCTTTAATATGTTCAATGGCATTCTCTAAAATTTTCTTATGGTTAGATGCCAAAGCATTAGTAAACAGAATATTAGAAGCAATAGTGGTTATAGGAATATGTAATTTCTTATCATAGATAATCTCAAAAGGTGTTTGGCGAGTAGTAGAGTGAAGTATATTGTTATAAGAAAATTGTAAGATCGGTCCCAATTATTAGGGTGATCAATTGTGTAAGATCGAAGAAGATCTAAAATAGTGATATTAGTAGCCTTGATTCGCCTATTTCTCTAATCAATAAAAATATTTTAACTCTTTAAAGTATTTTTAAAATCATGCTCCCATTTTGCAATTAGCTGACTTTAATTAACTTTTCTTTTGTGTACTGTTACTAATGCCGATGGATCAAGCGTAGATGATGTACTCATGCAAAATGACCATCCTATTGCATACGAGAGCTGCAAGCTGAAACAATCTGAGCAAAATTATAACACTTATGATAAATAACTTTTAGCTATTATCTATGCTCTGGATATTTGGAAACATTACCTTATGGGTTCAAAAGTTTTAATAAAAATTGATCTACAAGTAATAAAGCATCTTATCTCTCAATTATTAATTTCTAACAAGCATATTAAATGGGCTTCCTTTATTAAAAAATCTCATCCTATGATTCATATCAACCAAGATGTGATAATGTTGTATTTGATGCTCTTAGTGGAACAACCCAACTATTAGAAAGCATTATTCTTTCACAACGAGTAATGCAAGTTCATGATGCTTTCCTATTTCAGTTAGTGTCATTGTCATTGTAACTCCATTACACAAGATTGTGTTTATCAGTCCAAGCTTCCATCTTGGAACCTAATTCACTTGTGTAACAGTTGTCTACTCATTGTCTATGTCAACATAAATCTAGCCTTCATCTTCCATCCACCATAGCTCCTGCCATGATCTAGATCCATGCTTTCAATATGGTATCAGAGCTCAGCTGAGCATGGCATAACTCCCTTCTCTGCTCTCTCAGTCCCTCTTAACCTCAAGATAGCTCAAATCTAGCTCATGGTTCCATTTCCACTTCCATCTCCACTTGACCTTGTGTCTGCCCGCCATAGCCAAAACAACACCTACTTGACTTTGAGCTTTTGGATCTCTCAAACCACATCATATCTCAACTTTCTTCCTTATAGAGATTTGTTTCCTAACTCACAACACCACTTTTTATCACATAAGAGCTTGACATTGGCCACTCCAGAGCTCAACATTGTCAAAATCCAAACTCGTTGTTTAGAACTTTGGCATTTATTGTTCATAGACGATTTGCTCTCTACACGCGTGATTTCTTCTACGACCATAGGGCTTTTCTAGCCTACCATCTAAGCTACCTAATCACTAAAGGGTTCCCCAAAATACTCTCTCTATTGATCACAATATGAGAAACCTAGACTATCATCTCTGTGGGCACTCATAGCCATTGACCTTCAAGGCCATAAAACGTTTCATTTTCTTACTCCTCTCAGTCCACTGAAGACTCTCTCACTCTAGTCTTATTGAGCACTTAATTTCCAACGAAGCATAACACTAAATCGGAAAGCAAGAAGAAGATCAAGCATCAACATTCGACATTGAGCTCCAAGATAGTATTTTTTTTAATACTCATGCAGTGTTGTTAAACTCTAATCATCTTGTGTCTCTTGACACATTGAAGTACAACTCTTTTGCTGGCTAATTTTTTGTTGATCAAAAACGGTAGAGCTCGAACAAATAGCAAAGTTCAATGGAGAAGGCTTCCATGCCTGGAAGGAAAAGACCATGTATCACCTCATGAGGAAAGACCTCTAGGATCTCTTTGAAGATGATGAAGGTGATGTAGATGGCGGGAAAGAAGATTTAGAAAGCGGGATCCTTGCAATAGCTCCACCAGAAACCAAAGAATGGAAGAAGATGAATAACAAGGCACTAGGCATCATTGCTTGGGGACTAACTGATGATGGGCAACATCATATCTCTGGCATTAGAGATGCTAGAATTGCTTGGGAGGAACTTGACAAGATCTTTGGTACCCAAGCAAAGAATTCAAAGGTAAAATTACTCATGCAATTTTATACACTGGATGTAAAAGATAGTGCTTCCATGACCATACACATTAACAAGTTCAAGAGCCTAAAAACTTACAAGTCTTAAGAAGAATATTGATGAAGATGAAGCAATAGTTGTACTGCTTGCAAGTGTAAGTAAGGATCCATATGAGAATCTTGTGTCCACCACCCTAAGTAATGTTCCAAGTCTCTCACTTAAAGATATTGAGCACTCGCTACTTGATGGAGAAAGCAAAGTTAAAACAAGGATGCAAAGGAACACACCACCAAAAACATCTCTTGTACACCAAGGGCACTTATGGAGCAAAAGGCCGTGATCGGAGGACTCAGCACCAACAACAACAAAGATCAAATTATATGTCATTACTGTGGCAAGACTGGCCATATACCCAATGAATGTTTCCACAAGAAAAGAGCACAACAAATGCAGAATGATCACCACGAGAACCAGTTCATGAATGAAGAAGAAGAAGAAGATGCTTCTGCTACCACCAACAACTCTAACAGATTTTTCTAAAGAATTTTCATTGTATCTTTCATATGTTTTTTCCCATAGTGGATATCTATTTTTCCCTTAGTGGATTTTTTTTTTTGTAAAAACCCTTGCCAAAGATATAAAGTTTCAAGCTTTAACTTGACTAGGCTGCCTATGAGCTAGTCTCATGGGTCATGTCACCATGTAGGGGGGCAAAAGCCAGCAAGTGTAGAGACTCATCATTTGAGGGGGGGTGTTGAGTGACAAATGATGTATGCTTCAAAAAGAGATGTCATGAATCCCATATGCATAGTGAGGAGAGTGGAACAACTCAACTATCATAAAGCATTGTACTTTCACAATGAGTAATGCAAGTTCATGATGCTTTCGTCTTTTAGTTAGTGTCATTGTCATTGTCAATCCATTGCACAAATAACCTTTATCTTCCATCCACCATAGCTCCTGCCATGCTCTAGATCCGTGCTTTCAACATAGCTCAACTTAAAACATGATGTAGCTCAATTTGTATCTAAATCTATTATACGTCAAAGAGTTAAATGATATCATGATAAAACACTTGGTTTACTCATGTCTTTATCCATTCCTAGTGGTCTGTGGAAACAGATTCTCATTGTCCAAATGTACTACATGATGCGGACATTTAATAAGTTGGTGCTTAGGACTTGGTTGTTTGGTGGAACGGTCCTTGAGACCTTAGGTTGTAAACAGTCATTTGAGTTATGGGAGTTATACATAATAAAAAGGATACATGAGAGAGCACACTACTTCTCAATGTGTGTTAGTTCCAATCTCTCTCTCTTTGACTTTTATCATGGTATCAGAGCCATGAATGGGCTCTCTGGAGGATGGCATTGGTGGAGCAAACCCTGAAGCTTGAAGACTCATGGTTGTGAAAGGTCAAGCAGGCTGCCACTGTTTTTTGAAGGTATGCATTGTACGGTTGTGGTCTATATTGTATGAAATACTGGCAACGGCTTGTTGGCGAGTGAAGACTTCATTCAACTTATTAGAGTGCCTGGGCATCATCAGTATCTTCATCACGTGTTGCTAGAACAAGATTGCAAATCTGTGTGATTGCGCCTGATGTAGGCTAAAGCTTCCTTGCTCATAAATCAACACATTCGTTGCATTCTAAGTGATAGAATGCTTGGTTATGCTCTTGGGGAGGTGCTCAAAGATTGTAAGAGGCAAATGCACTGATGGAAGCTCATGTGTGAGCTGTAACAGTGATACACAGATCTGAATACAGTGAAGACCTGCTGTGAACAGTGACAGGGCAGCATATACTTGACCTTGGTTGATGCATTGAAGTCTGACATGTACTTTGGCTACAATTGAAGCTTGGCCATACACTAGAAGTCATATGTATTAGTTTGAATGTCTTGGAGCTGAAGATTATTGATCAAATGCACTCAGATCTGAAGCATTTTACTTGGCTGAAAATTGTCTAATTAGTGGGCTACATGTATCTCTTGACTCTTGAAGAGAATTAGATGACTCTGGTTAGCTCCAAGTACTTGATGACTTGAGTTTTGTCTGTCAAATGCATTAAGCAGTGAGAAGGGAGTTGATTGAAATGTCTGGAGCTGAAGAAAATGGTTTGACATGGTCTTGAATGTCATTGAGCAATAAATGCTTTATATGTCACTGCATTTCGAAACACGTGATAATCTTGGATACTGTCAGGTTCATGTATTGACTTCCATGTATGGTGGCATATGCATGTGACACTGTGAGGAGTTTTGTGGATTGAAATACATTGTGATTGGCTAGTCTTAGCTGATTGGAATTTGCAAGTAGAATATTCTACACTTGTACTTGCAGTACATGATGTACTCAGTGTCAGATTGACATGTCTGGAACCCCGTATGAAGAAATAGATCTCTGAACTGCTGTAAGTGTTCTTGGGGCTGTTTGAGGCACATACATTCTATTGTTTGGATGGAAGAGAAGCTACTAGTAACTCTCATTTGATGTTTACAGACTACTTGTCTATACATGAACAGTCTACTTGATTACATGCTGGTTATGCAGTGAATGTAGTCTATACATGCAGGTTGCCATATCTAGGAGATTGCCAAGTGTCAGGAGGTGTATATATCATTGTTTTTCAGGCTGAAATACTGACTGTCTGAGCACATAGAGTGTTGAAAACTATCATAAACAGTTGCAGGTTGAAACTGAATTGTCATGAAGATTTTTGGCTTGCAGGTAGTCAGGCAGAACATACAACATGGCAAATGCTGACAGGACAGACAATATTACCCAGATTGTGGGGGAGAAATTGGACAGTCATAATTATGCCATATGGAAGTTTCGCATGGAGAACTTCTTAATCGGGAAAGGATATTGGGAGTTGGTGACTAGAGTAGAAGCCAAACCTGAGTTCCCAAAGAGACCTACAGCTAATCAAAGACAGTTACACTGAGCTTAGATAGAAAGAGCTCGCAGGGTGTTGCATTGGCTGTCTCTATGTATATCAAATGCCATGGTAATGCAGATAATGAGCTGCATCTCTCCTAAGGATTCATGGGACATTTTGATCAGGTACTATGGCACCACTACAAGTGCCAGGAAGATACAATTAAAGCAGAAATTTAACAATATGGAGAGAAAGAGCAGGTCTATACAGGACTATGTGACAGAGATCAAGACCATTGCGGATCAGCTGGCATCTATTGGTACTCAAGTTGAAGATGAAGATATGGTTGTTGTGACTCTGAATGGCTTGGGTCCAGAGTACAAGTCTTTTGATACTTCTGTGTCTGTGCAGGCTGAAATGCATGATTTCAATGAATTGGTTGCATTGCTTATCCATGAGGAGGTTAAACTTGGCTTGGCTTTAGGGTTAAGTAGTTCCAAAAGCAAGTATGCAATCTTTTATTCCAATCAACGCGGTCGTGGCAGCCATGGTAGAGGCTATGGTTCTGGCAGAGGAGGCCATCAAAATGCATCCTATGGCAATAACAACGAGCAGGTACTGAATGCAAGAGGTGGTGAAAACTTTAGAGGCAGGGGGAGATCTAGCCCTAGAGGCAGAGGCTCCTAGCAGCAGTAGTACCTATCTAACAATCTGAATAAGGATAAGGATTTTCATTACTACGAGAAGTATGGTCATATTGCTAAGCACTGCTAGAAGAAGCACGGCAATGAGAAGGGAAAACAGCATGGACATTTTGTTGCATCGAGTCAGGCAGATGACGCTTCAGGAGATAAATTATTTGCCATGCAGTATGTGAAAGATAGGGCTGCTGAAAAATCCACCAATGATGCAGTATGGTACATTGATTCAGGGGCATCAAACCACATGACCCCTCACGGTGATTGGTTTACTGACACGGTAGCTGAAAGACATGGCTATGTATGCACAGGTGATGACAGGCAGCATAGCGTTGAGCATAAAGGCAAAGTGCCTCTTGTGGTTTATGATGGCAGAAAGAAAAATTTGCATGATGTACTACATGTCCCATCGATAACAAAGAACTTACTGTCTGTCGAGCAAAACTTGCAGGTTAGGTTCAATAAGCATGGTTTCTTTATTGAAGAGTTTGGAAATGGATGCAAGTTGATTGCTCGCGGTCACAGGAATGGAAAAATGTTTACTCTTGATGCCACTGTGCCAGAGCTGAATTCTTCTTCCATTTTAATGTTGATTCTTGCAAGTTGGGTTAGAATTCCTTCCATGTAATTCAAATGTGTGGCAAGTGATGTGCTGGACTTCATTTCAAGCCTGAAAAACTCAATCAAGAGACCATACTTTGATGATTTAGACTGTGCACCAAACAAGGTGTCAAGTCTCTTCCATGTATCTCGTGAAGTCTCACAGCTATCCACATGGTGGATATAGCTATCGTCTAGCTCCAGTTTGATAATGGCTTGAGCCTTATCATGATTCTTTTGCCAAGTGAATGCAAGGTCCACATCACGAGGCTTCTTTTCTTTTCTGGTGGTAATGGCCTAAAGGCCATTCTTCATCAAGATCAGTTTGATGTAGGTTTGTTAGGTATGAAACCCGACTCCTTTGAAACGGGCAGTTGGAGAGTCTTTGCCCATGTTTGACTTGCGGGAACAGCAAAAAATCAGCTTCAGAATTATCAGATTTAAGCAGCAAAAGAGTTGGTTGAGATGTGTCAAAAGACACAAGTGTTTAGAGCACTAAAATGAGTGTCAATAAACACTATGTTTCTTCCTTGAGTCTTCCAAATCTGCAAAATCCTTCAAGTTCTTTCAGATCCAAATCTTCCCCTTCTTGATTTGATGCTAGAACCTTCAAATCTGAGTGACAGTGGGTTATTCCAGGTGGCAGGAGAGAGAAAATGATGAGATTTTTTAGCTTGGTGAAGTCTGGCTATGGAGTCACAGTTAGGGTTTCTGGGGGTAGCCTAGTTTTTCTGACATTGCAGGAGCTATACTTGATCATTTTGAAAACTTTTTATATGAGGATGAAGCTTACTTCAAGGGCTATCAATGCCCTATGGTAATGGCTAGGTTTGCACCTTGTAGAGCATGCAGCAGCAATGCAACCTGATTAGGCACAGATTTTGACAGTGACCTGTAAAAATGACAATGCTGGTCTCATCGTGCATCAATATCGACAATTTTTGTGATAGGATGGAGTGCCTTGACCTAGAAAATATCTTCTTAGAAGGAATATCTAAGAGATTTGCCTTGGTTGAAGAGATCTTAGCCCT
Source organism: Lygodium microphyllum (assembly GCF_053477565.2). NCBI lineage: Eukaryota > Viridiplantae > Streptophyta > Polypodiopsida > Schizaeales > Lygodiaceae > Lygodium > Lygodium microphyllum. The sequence continues at coordinate 73,643,182 of NC_141143.1, read as the reverse complement.
CCAAGTCAGGTAGGTCCTACAGGCTATGGCAGACACGCAGGCAGCAACTATGAAGAATCACAATGTTGAGTTTGAATCAGCCTAATGTTGAGCTCTGAGATGACAAGGAGCTCCTGAAGCAGAGAAAAACTTGTCTAGAAGAAAGTTTAGAGAGATTCGACCTGTGGAGAGAGATATGAAAGCTTCAATCTGACCAGGTGTTGTTGGCTATGGCAGCCATGAAGGCAAGCTTGAAGGTGGAGATGGAAAGTAAGTTCATAGGCTAAGACTGAGCTGAGTAGAGATGGAACAGAGGTGAAGAGCTACTAAAATGAGCTAAGCCATGCTCAGTTCCTCTTTGATACCATGTTAAAATAAGTGGGATCTAGAGCATGGCAGATGTGGAAGCTATGGAGGTTGAAAGAGGAAGAAGAAACTCATGAAGACACTGACCCTGACAAAGAAAATTTGTCACACAAGTGAATTAAGTTCCAAGATTGAGACTTGGACTCATAAACACAATCTTGTGTATTGATAGTGATAAGACACTTTACTAGAAAGAAAAGAGTACTATCATTGCATTAGAAAAAGAGTGCAAGTACAATGCTTTATAGGAATTGAGTGGCGGTACTTTCTCCTACTGTGCATATGGGATTCTGGTCATGAGCCCTCACTGCTCCTTACAAAGGGACTAAAGTAGGTGTGATTGCAAAATATCTCAACAAAGATCGCCCTACGATGATTGGGCAATCCCAAGACGTTCAAGTCCCATTGTTGTAACTAAGCATTTGCTTATCTCCCTTCCCTTATGACAAACCCTTTCAACCCAAGGGATTGCTAAGCTCTTGAGAAACATTCAAAGTAAAGGCTTGAGGATACGGTTGGATATCGAGAGCTATGAATCTAGGAGTTGGAAAGAAAGACCCAAAGTTACTATAGGATTATACTAATGGGTGCCGAGGAGCACAAGAAAGAAGCTTCAAGAGAGAAAATGCAAAATTAAAATTCCCTTTCTTGTGACTTGGATATGGCTACACTTTTATAATATAGCTCATTTAGTCATTATTGCAATATGGGCCAACATTAACATGGTGCTCTTCTTCATCATCATTATTAGAAAGCCCTATGTAGTAGCCTTTGCAACCAAGTTGCATTTGGCATCTATGTCTAGTAATAAATTACAATAACTACATATTTGGCAACTAAAGCTACCATAAGAGTGACAAGAGCTTTGTTTCTTATTGCCAAAGTTGCAGAGCCGCTAACACCAAGCCCAATGAAAAAGGGCATGGCTAGATGGCCCAAGTGGGGTTCCAACTTTGTCCCTAATTTTGAAGCTGTCAGTGAGATAATGGGAGAGGATCCTCCGGGTTCTTCAAGCCAATGGAAAGCTTTCACCCTTGGTGGATAATGTTTATATGTCTCTCTTCGAGAACGCGAGCTATTCACAAGGTGTACACACATGCGTTATTTGACAGACCATGTATAATTTTCTCTATTGAGCTCTTGCTGATGAGCACAAATTTGCATTAGAAGATTGCGTTTGGAAACCATCCCATCATTATATAAGGTAATTTTTTCTTTTCAAGGAATAAGATATAATGCTACTTGTGAAGTTAAAGGTCTTGAAACAAATATAGTTCTTATTTTAAAAAACATAATTTTCTTGTGGCTCCTTTACAGTATTTTGATATCATTTTAGGTATACCTTTTTGACATCAGTATAACCCAAATATTGACTATCACATTATTCAATAACTAAGGTTGAATCTTACTAGGGAGAGCATATTACTTTGCAAGGCAATACCAATTTAGAGTTATTCCCCTTGATTTTACACACTCAAGCCAAGCATAGAATGAAAAGAAAAAGTCAAGTCCATTTTAGAACCTAAGTTCTTGAATAAAGTAATCCAGAAATGATTACAAAAGTGATTATCATGGTCGGATAGAAGAATTTGGGAAAAACCATGGTGTGGAAAAATAGTGGTAATGAAAAGCTTGGTGACTTGAGGGGCAGTTAAAGTCTTTTTACATAGAATAAAATAGGCTTGTTTACTAAACCTATCAACAATGATCCAAACCCTATCATTATGGGTTGAAGTAGTTAGCAAAGTAGTGATGAAATCCATGAGAATCTGTTTCCAAAGACCAGTAGGAATTGATAAAGACATGAGTAAACCAAATGTTTTATCATGATATCATTTAACTCTTTGACATATAATATATTTAGATACAATTTGAGCTACATCATGTTTTAAGTTGAGCTATGTTGAAAGCACGGATCTAGAGCATGGCAAGAGCTATGGTGGATGGAAGATGAAGGCTAGATTCATGTTGATATAGACAATGAGTAGACAATTGTTACACAAGTCAATTAGGTTTCAAGGTGGAATCTTGAACTCATCAACACAATCTTGTGTAATGGACTGACAATAACAATGACACTAACTGAAAGAGGAAAGCATCATGAACTTGCATTACTCATTGTGAAAGTACAATGCTTTATACTAGTTGGGTTGTTCCACTCTCCTCACTGTGCATATGGGATTCAAGACATCTCTTCTTGAAGCATACATCATTTGTCATTTGTCAACATCCCCCCTCAAATGATGAGTTCCTACACTTGCTAGCTTTTGCCACCCTACATGGTGACATGGCCCAAGAGACTAGCTCATAGGCAGCCTAGTCAAGTTAAAGCTTGAAAAGTTACATCTTTGGCAAGGTTTTTTACATAACAAATCCACTAAGGGAAAAATAGATATCCGCTGTGGGAAGAAAGATACAATGAAAATTCTTTAGAACAATCTGTTAGAGTTATTGATGGTAGCAGAAGCTTCTTATTATTATTATTATTCTTCTTCTTCTTATTCTTCTTCTTCTTCTTCTTCTTCTTCTTCTTCTTTCATGAACTGGTTTTGGTGGTGATCATTCTGCATCTATTGTGCTCTTTTCTTGTGGAAACATTCATTGGTTGTATGGCCAGACTTGCCACAGTAATGACCACGGCCTTTTGCTCCATAAGTGCCCTTGGTGTACAAGAGACTGTTTTGGGTGGTATATTCCTTTGCATCCTTGCTTTAACTTTGCTTTCTCCATCAACTAGTGAGTACTCAATATCTTTAAGTAAGAGACTTGGAACATTACTTAGGGTGGACACAAGATTCACATATGGATCCTTATTTACACTTGCAAGTAGTACGACTATTGCTTCATCTTCATCAATATTCTTCTTAAGAGTTGTAAGCCGGTTTTTAGGCTCCTGAACTTGTTAATGTGTATGGTCATGGAAGCACTATCTTTTATATCTAGTGTATAAAACTGCATGAGTAATTTTACCTTTGATTTCTTTTCTTGGGTACCAAAGATCATCTCAAGTTCCTCTGAAGCAGTTCTAGCATCTCTGATGCCAGAGATATGATGTAGCATATCATCACTTAGTTCCCAGGCAATGATGCCTAGTGCCTTATTATTCATCTTCTTCCATTCTTTGGTTTTTGGTGGAGCTACTACAAGGATTCCGCTTTCTGAATCTTATTTACTGCCATCTGCATCACCTTCATCATCTTCAAAGAGATCCCAGAGGTCTTTCTCATGAGGTGATACATGGTTTTTTCCTTCCAGGCATGGAAGCCTTCTCCATTGAACTTTGCTATTTGTTTGAGCTCTGCCATTTTTTATCAGTAGCAAATTAGCTAGCAAAAGAGTTGTACTTCAATGTATCAAGAGACATAAGACGATTAGAGTTTAACGACATTGCATGAGTATTTAAAAAAATACTATCTTGGAGCTCAATGTCGAATGTCGATGCTTGATCTTCTTCTTGCTTGTTGATTTAGTGTGATGCTTTGCTAGAAATTAAATGCTCAGTAAGACCAAAGTGATAGAGTCTTTAGTGGATTGAGAGGAGTAAGAAAATGAAAGGTTTTATGACCTTGACGGTCAATGGCTATGGCTACCCACAAAGATGACAGTTAGGGTTTCTCATATTGTGATCAATAGAGAGAGTATTTTGGGGAACCCTTTAGTGATTAGGTGGCTTACATGGTAGGCTAGAAAAGCCCTATGGTCTCGCAGAAGAAATCGCGCATTGCAAAGAGCAGATCATCATACACGGACGGTAAATGGTGTAGTTCTGAACGAGTTTGAATTTTGACAATGTTGAGCTCTGAAGTGGCCAATGTCAAGCTCTTATGTGATATAGAGTGGCGTCCTAAGTCAAGAAACAAATCCATATAAGGAATCAAGTTGAGATATGCTCTGATTTGAGAGATCCAAAAGCTCAAAATCAAGTAGGTGTTGTTTTGGCTATGGTAGATACAAGGTCAAGTGGAGATGGAAGTGAAAAATGGACCCATGAACTGGATTTGAGCTGTCCTGAGGTTAAGAGGGATAGAAAGAGCAGAGAAGGGATTTATGCCATGCTCAGCTAAGCTCTGATACCATGTTGACAGCACGGATATAGAGCATGGCAAGAGCTATGGTGAATGGAAGATGAAGGCTAGATTCAAGTTGACATAGGAGTGGACAATTGTTACGATAATTGTTACACATGTGAATTAGGTTCCAAGATGGAAGCTTGGACTCAAACACAATCTTGTGTAATGAACGTACAATGACAATGATACTAACTAAAAGAGGAAAGCATCATGAACTCGCATTACTCATTGTGAAACTACAATGCTTTATAATAGTTGGCTTGTTCCACTCACCTAATTGTGCATATGGGATTCAGGACATCTCTTCTTGAAGCATACATCATTTGTCATTTCTCAACAAGCTACATTATGCTTTAAGTTAGGCCCATAGATTATTTTTTTGCAAGCAGTTAAAGTAGGTTGAATATCTCAATGGCCTATATAAGGTGGTACATGCATTTCAGTCATAGTCATTACCCTAAATGGTATTGATATACACAATTTAGTTTGGAAGTACAAAAATCCATTGACAAAAGTATAATCATTGAAAACAAAAAGATTAGAGTCATGCACATGACACCATACATTACAAAAATTAGGATTAGAAGAGTAAGTAGAAGTCATGGAATCAATAGATTGAATTGCTACTGAAGACATATGATTTAGATAAACACTTTTTATCTTGTCAAAACCAAGAATATGATGAGTAGAAACATTATCATGGGGACGATGACTAAGAGCATCAGCTACAACATTATCACGTCTTGGTTGATACTAAATCATAGGATGGAAATTTTGAATAAAGGAAGCCCACTTAATATGCCTATTAGAAATTAATAATTGAGAGATAAGATGATTTATTACTTGTAGATCAATTTTTATTAAAACTTTTGAATCCATAAGGTAATGTTTCCAAATATCTAGAGCATAGATAATAGCTAAAAGTTATTTATGATAAGTGTTATAATTTTGCTCAGATTGTTTCAGTTTGCAGCTCTCGTATGCAATAGGATGTCATTTTGCATGAGTATTTCATCTATGCTTGATCCATTGGCATTAGTAACAATACACAAAAGAAAGGTTAATTAAAGTCAGTTAATTGCAAGATGGAAGCATGATTTTAAAAATATTTTAAAGAGTTAAAATATTTTTATTGATTAGAGAAATAGCCAAACTCTAATCCACAATGGCAAATTAATAACTTCTTTTACATCAATTTATTAAAACTCTTTCGAGATACACCTCTTATTACATCTGTAGTTGAGAATCCACCTTTGTTAGATGGCAATACTAAGATTTTAGTTTCTAAAAAGATAGTAGACCATGACTTAACCACTACAAGAATTATTAATCATTATCTTCAATATTTAGTTACGTATAAAAATCATCCTACTAAGGAATCCTAGTGGATTCAAAAACCATCGTGACCCCCTACTTATGATTCTTTAATCATTGTTCACTAGAGGCAACACTAGCATGTGGTTGGCCACCATACATTTATTTGTGAATTCTCTTGTTCAATTGAGGATAGTTGTTTCTTAAACCCTTGGCATGTTATCAAAATTACATGGATAATTATATAAAAATAAGATGATTAAATTTATTCGTGTGGATTTTTTATATTATTTAATTGACACATGATTATAGCCTATCGTGCATACGCCTACATATGATATTGGTTGTTCATACTTCTTTTGATAGTTAAATAGCAAGGACTAATGTGGTTTGTGTTTGGTACATCAAACTATTACAAGAAGATATTATTTTGTTAAAGAGCACTTGTGGTGTACACGAAATATTTATTGGACTCTTGATAAGTGCTTGTAATTATATACGGTCTAATTTATAATAGTGTAGAATTATTATTTAATGGATGTATATCTTGATTAGATTAGGATTAATATTTTAGAACTTACCTTTAGAAAAAACAAGTCACTTTGAAGACAAGAATTAGAAAAGATGAGCAATGAAAGGAAAAGAAATATATGGCCTATTTTTAGGATCTCTTTTGTATTTTGAATACTAAGAGAATAAAGTTAAATAAAAATGCATGGTAAAAGTGCTCACCCATGTATGGGGGGATGTAGTTTGATGTATATTGAGGTACGTGAAATTCAACTTGCATTATAGTCTTCTTTATGAGATTAGTAAGGGTGTACAAGTATTTGAATACACAGATGCAAATTGGGCTAGTAACATTTCTGATAGAAGATCTACTATTGGGAAGTATTTGGCTTCTATAATTGGCAATAAGACTCCTAAATTGATTGGCGTCACCTCTTCTAAGATGTAGTGATACCTATCCCCAATGAAGAAGCATTATTGTGGAAGAGAATTCATTGCTGATAAAATCAACATCATTGAACTCTATGAAGTAAGAGAAGGCCCTAGTGAAGCATTAGTACTAGAAGGGCCATTCATTGTTTGTAAGAGGAATCCAAGATGACTCTTAAGTCTATGAAGTAAGGAAAGACCCTAGGCCTTGATGGTCTTGCACAAGAGTTATTTTAGAGTATATGGATATATGATCCAATGACTTGATGAATGTGTTGAATTGGTTAAGAAGGTCAAGTATCTTCCATTTGATTTTAAGGGAGGGCTAATAAAGCTAGTCCCCAATACATTGGAAAGAAAAAAGTCTTTCCATTGGAGTCCACTCACTATACTCTCTTTTATGTATAAAGTTCTTGCAAAAGCACCCAAGCATTCACTATATCTAAACCCTCTATATCACATACTTTTAAGATATATTTAAAATCTCCTTATATGTGTATTTTTTAAAAATAAAATACTCTTTTTCTATTCAATATGTGAATAATGCATTTATATGATATCCTTCCATATATTAAAAAGCCATAAAAGTGATATTTAAATAATCCTTTCTTTTCAATCCACATGATATGCTTTATATATTTGTGAGTGAACCTTCTCCCTCTCTTAGGTTTGAGCTCAATAAGAAATTCAAAGAATTGATTTTAAATCTCTCCTTCCATTGACCATGTGTTAAGCTTGCAAACCCACTTTGTTTTGGTCAACATGGGCATCGACAAAGCCTGCAATTGCATAAGTTGGACATTGATTATTTCAACCATTTGAGCATATGGCTTTGAATCGATCTTCAACAAAATGGTGGGTGCTTCATTTACCAATGTGCTTGCTATTGGAATAGTTAATGGGTTGATATTTATGCTCTTTTTCTACTCAAAAGGTCCATGTGTCAAGGGTGCCCATTGGCATTCCTCCTCTTCACCATTATAACTAATGTCTTCTTGAGAAGGATTGATGAGGAAATTGCAAATGGAACAATCAAAGGACTACCCATGCCAAATGGAAATCAATATATCATGTAATTAATTATTGCCAACAATTCTAACATAATCAAAACAAAAAAGGAGACTTGAAGATTTGATGATTATGTTATTGAGACATTCACCAACATCTCTCTCTCCAAAATCGTTGCATCCAAAACAAAGCTAGCCCCCCTCACCTTTGAGGACTTGCAACAATGGGTGCTCACAAACAGCTTAATAACGATCAAAATAGAAAAAGTTCTTAGATATATGGAATGTCCCATAAGGATAGGTGATCCCTATCAACATTGATGTCCCATAACACTAGTTTACTTGATAGAGAAAAGGAAACCAATGTCTTGGCTCAAATTTCACGATCTAGCTCAAATTTCATGGTCTACTCTTACAATAAATGTGGCTAAACAAACGTGGCTTGGAGAATATGCAAATAAACCCTATGAGATTACTTGTGGGAAGACATCTCAATTTACAATAGTGATAAAGTCTATCTTGACTTCTACCACTATCTTCATGACTTCAACACTTGCCTTTAGCAAGTGTTCCTATGAGTAAATTGAAAAACCATACAAAAACTTCATTTGGTCAATAGAGAAAAGGAAACTAATGGCTCAAATCTCATGATCTACTCTTACAACAAATGTGGCTAAACAAACGACATGGCTTGGAGCATGTGCAAATGAACTCTATGAGATTTCTTGTGGGAATTATGAAAAGAATTCAAGAAGACCACAACTTTGGCTTATCTTGACGAGGGGCTAGTTGAAAACCTCATGGGGGCATGGAGAAGCTTGGATTGATGCTTTGTACAAAGATGGGGCAATCCCAAGTCATTCAAGAGCCATTGCTTTGACTAAGCGTTTGGTTATCTCCCCTCCCTTATGGCCAACCCCTTCAACCAAAAAGGGCAATGCAAGAAGTCTAGAGAAACCAATCACCCATCTTTCCAAGTAACCACACAATCATAAACAACCTAGATCAAGCAATTCCCATTAGCTGAAATGGCCACATGGAAAAAAGGGCTCAAGAGTCTCAAGGAAGACATGCTCCAACAAGACGAGTATGTTTTTGTGGAGATTGCTACCCAATGAGCCTCTTAGTAGAGAAGAGCGTCCTTCAAGCTCCTCAAGGTATTGGCCTTTTGTGTTTGGTGCAGAATTCGAGAAAAGGCAAGTATAACTCCGCTTTCAAATTGCAAAAACCAATGCATTTTAGTGTTAGATTATAAATTTATCCAGATTATATTGAGATTGGCAACTCAAGACAAAGTAAATAAGTGAGCTTGCACGTCCTCGCATAATTGCTAATAAACTATGGTAGCATCGATGTAGAGATATCCCCGCAGCAGCGGCAAGTTCTTGTTACAGTAACGGAGCTATCAAGACGCACGCATGATAATTGTTGTGCAGGACTTTAGACCACACGGACAATTAAGTGGAAAGGTAACAATGGGGACTAGCTACATAAGTGTTATATTACATATGTTGAACCAGAACACTATATAGCAGAGCACAAGAGAGACGGAGATCATCCCTCGTGCACACATATTACATGCATTGAACCAGAACACTATACAGCAAAGCACGAGAGAGCCGGAGACCATCCCTCGTGCACATACACCTATGATCGGAGATCATCCCCCATGCACCCCTTTATTTACTATAGACTCCATAGGACCAGGCATGTTCTATGGACTCCGGAGGGGTACATCAGGATGCTGCGGAATGGGGGCGGCTCGGCATCACTTCCGGGAGGGAGGAGGGGTGTAGGTAGCAGATCCGTTGCCGCTGTTGTAGTAGGTGGAGCCATTAGGGTTGGAGTAGTAGTAGGAGCCGTTGCTGTTGGAGTAGTGGTAGGAATTAGGGTTTGGGGCAGAAGGGCCATAGTCCCGCGAGCAGTAGTGGTTGCCCTGGGTGTTGGTCCCGGAGCCCTTGTAAGAGTAGCTGCTCTGCTTCGATCCGCCTCCCATCTTGCTATGATCTGCGAAACATACAACACGAACCTCTTCTCTTCTGGGTGTGTGTGTGTGTGTGTGAGAGAGAGAGAGAGAGAGAGAGAGAGAGAGAGAGAGAGAGAGAGAGAGAGAGAGAGAAAGCCCTGCCCTCTCCTCTTCTGTAGCTTCGCGAGCTTTGCCTTCCCTCCGTCTGCCCCACAGATCTCTGCCGTTTTACCGAGATTACCAGGCGATCTAGAGTGTGCGAGCTAAATATCATTCTCGTGACTTGCTCATCACGCTTTCATTTGGGCGGGAAACAGAGGCTATCGAGAATGTTTCTAACGTAACCATATGTTTAAATGTCCTCTTGATAAATAGTACCTTGCAAAAGAAAACATTGCCAACAAGCACGAGACTTGTTCAAAACCTTAGAAAGCACAATACCTCTAGCAGAATAATAGTTGCATGTGACAATCACATTCCAAGAGTAAATGTCAACATAGATTCCTTCTACTTAAGTAGCCTCGCAAAAGCAAAGAGATGGCACAACCCTCTTCATAAGTATAGGGAAAGCATCGTTCCCTTATATATATTTGAAAAAAATGTGTACTTGTTTGTATTATTCTATTCAATTTGATACTGTCACAACAAGCATTACAAATACAACTTTCAAAATATTTTCAACCTTTTAGACAATACCAGAATTATGAACACCATAGTTGTCTTTTGTCGATGACTGCTCTACAAACATTATGCAAGCAAGGGGCAAGGTGCAACAGGGGCTCCCATATCAACTTCATCCTATCATATGCTTGGTTGATATGGGCACGGTGGTCTCAAGGGGTTCACCATATGTAAATTCGCTAAATCAGTATAATGGTGAGTAGTAGTCTTATCACCACCATCAGTATTGCCACCACTCACACCATCGTCCAATGAGTATGCAAGTAAGGGATAAGGTGCAACAAGGGCTCCCATATCAACTTTGTTCTATCATACGCTCGCTTGGTAGACATGGGCATGGTGGTCTTGGGGGTCCACTATATGTAAATCCTCTCAATCACATGCATTCAAGGCCTATTTTAAAATGCCCTTATCTACAAATTTTCTCAAAAAATAAAGCACATCCCTTTTTTATTCAATCTGTGAATAATTATTTTATATGGTACTCTTATATATGTAAAAAATTATATAAGAATAGTGAGAGCTTTTTTTAAGGCGGAATTTAAAGCACAAAAGTGGCCCGAGAGTTGTACAAGTGGTGGCTTTGGCGGAAAATGTGTCGATCACAAATCAAGGAGCTACAGTTTTGTTCGGTGGATTTTGATGTCTAAAAACCAATACAAGTGTCTGTTTGTCGATCGTAGTTTGTTTGACCCCCCCATTTAATGGTTGTAAGCTTTGGTGTTAAAAAGCAGCTACCTAATCTAAAAGCCGAAAAGCAAGTGACATAGGCCAAGGTAATCATTTTTTATACCATAAAGCTGCCCATGCACAAAAACTAAACGTAATGGAGCGGTGCATTTTTCGACGCACCCCCATTCATGGCCCAAATAGTGTGAATTTCTATCCATTTGAATCATGAGGAATAGCTTGGGCCATGGATTCCTGCAATTTTTTGCCTCCAATCACTACAACAAGTGTGAGAAATAATGCATTCAATTGGAAGTTCAAATTTTAGTCTTTCTCTTGTTGAGAATAGCAAATGATGCTTGGTATGTATGCCCAAAGAGGCTAAATGTGTGCCCAAAAGAGGCTCACCCATAAGTGGCTTTGTATGAGATATATGACAAAGATGTATGCTCTAGAATCTCTAGGAAGAGATGTCCAAGATCCCATATGCATAGTGAGGTACAGTGGTACTATCCAAAAAGCTTATATAAGCATGTACTTGACACTCATTTCAATGCAATGGTACAAATCAATTTGAGTCACTCAAGATTGTGTTTATGAGTCCAAGCTAATCTATCTTGGAACCTAATTCACTTGAGTTACAATTCCTCATTCTGATAATGTATCATGTGCTTGACTTGCGTCCACCATAGCGCAGATCTAGTTCTAGGTCCATGATTCTTATCATCTTTGTCCTCTTTCTCTCTTGTCATAATTCATGTTCGTATGAGCTAAGAGGATGAGGGAAAATGGATATTGGATCATGATAAGATGCAAGGAATGGAATGAGGAAGCACAAAGGTAGCATTAGCGGCCGTGTGATGGCATCAGCGACTTTGTTTTTTAAAATACAATGCATCACATGTGAGGGATTTAGCATAAGTGACGATTTATTTCATATTATGTTGTATCTTTTGTGTCTATCATGAAAAAACAATTGAAAATGCTTGACTCTTGTTTGCCAATGTATGAAAACATAAAAAACTCAGTCACTTTCAATCATTTACATTAAAAATATTAAAATTGCAAAACTCGAGTTGCAAGATTCAATGTGAAAATGGAGATTTTGTTGGATTTTGAGGGTTCAATGATGTTCACGATTGAATAATAATTGATATGCTAATGGACCACGGTTCATACTAATCACTAATTTTAAAAATTTAAGAAAAATCAATCATTTATGTTTAAATAAATGAAAAACTATAAAAATAGTATTTTGGAAGAGAAAATAATAAAAAATTAGTTTTCATATACTAAAAAGTACAAAAATTTAAGAGAGTTTGTGTGGATGTGTAATGAGGATAGTGCATGAGATTTTTCTCAGCCTATCTCCATATATGAAAAGTGTGTATTTATTGCTTATTCATACAAAAAATGATGACAAGACTCTTTTACACTTATGCATAAAAGCAAAACCTAAGCAATAGAAAAAAAAGGACTGAAAAGATATAATATTTGAATAAGTTATGCTTTAATTGTATATTATGGCTTCTAGGCTTTGGTTTATTTAAGTTTGAAGAGGAATAGTAGTATCGGTTAGCCCGTGTACTTTCCCTTTGCAATGGAGCATAATGTTAGAGAGAAAAAAGATTGTCTTCACATAACACTTGTTGGATTTATAGTTAAAAGCATGGTATCAAAAGGAAAACTCATGGATGCATAGCACTTGTATGCCTAGTTTGTGACCAATGGTGAGGGTGTAAGGCTCCTTTGTTGTAGGGTAGCATGGTGATCTTTGGGGAGATGTTATGTGAGGCTCAAATATTCATTGATTTTTGGATACATCATGAGAGGATTTTGTTACATTTGTTTTTTATGTTTCAGATAGAACATCCTGGGGCCAATCCTTGGAAAGTACTACGAGAGCCATAGGAGACACAACAATCAGCTGGGGGTGCTCTATTTGTATATATATCGAGGTATCTGTCATTTATATGTGTGGGATTGTAAACTTTCGTGAGTTCGACCTAGCAAATGATCTATGTGAAGTCAAGCCAAATGTGAACTTGTCACAATTAATACAGTTGTCACCTAACATTCACAAGGACTTCAAGAAAATCCTACAAATGGGTTATGGGTTGTAGAATCTACTAGTGTCAATTGAGTGGTCGGTGAATGGTGGGAACATGTGAAGAAATATTGCCCTAGGGTGTAGGCATATATTGATGGCATTTTGATAGAAAGTATTGTGGTAGACCCAAGCTCGTCTATAAGCATCATGAGTATGGACTTACTAGAGAGGCTTGGTTTGCCGATTCAAAAGGATGTTACAACTGTCTTAACAATGGATGATGATAGTTTAAGGTAGCGGATGATAGTTTAAGGTACTCGGAAGGAATAGTATCTCAAGTATATGTAATAATAGCACACACTGAATGTGCTCTTGACTTCCATGTTATTTGATTTGCTGGGAGGCCAAGCTATTAGTTGTTTGTTGTTGGGATGGCCATGGATATTATACTTTGATTATTTGGTAATATTCCGGTTGGTTGATTGATCTTTGGGTGTGGGTTGAGGAAAAAATTTTGGACATTTACCTTGAACGCCCATAGAATGAAAGGGCAACACCTCCCACTCTACAGAATGGGAGGCACTTGAGGGCACCTCTATCACGAGAACTTTGAGCTCCAATGAGTCTCATGAGGGTTCCACAATGGAGGAGATCTATTGAGTGTGTTTGAATGAGCCAGCATAGGGGCAAAAGATTAGACACGTAATGCCGATGTAATAGAGTGGGATCTAGAGACTCCTAATGATCCATGTCCAATCAAACTTAGTACTATATTATCTGATGATGATGAGGATGCAAACTATGTATCACTCCTATAGGATTTTAGGGATATATTTGCATGGAGTTATGATGAAATGAAGGGGATTCCCCCTACTATTGTTGTGGACACAATTCCATTGAAAGAAGGTAGTAAGCCAGTACGGTAGAAGGTTAGACAAATGCCTTTTGAGTTGACAGAGCTTCTTTCTTAGGAATTGATGTGTTTAAGGGAGGCAGTTCTAATCTTTCCTGTGTTGAACACATTGAATGTGATCTACTGATTGTGATAAGGAAGAAGAAGAACAATCAAATCCACCTATGCGTAGATTTTAAAGAGCTAAACAAGTGGATATTAAAGGACTACTTACTTTATTGACCTGATTTTAGATCAATTGGCAGGGCAAGAAATATACTCCTTCATGGATTATTTTGTGGGTTATAATTAGATGGCCATAGTTGAGGAGGATAAGATATGCATACCATATCATAACTTTTGGTCTATGTAATACTCTTGGCACTTGGCAAAGAACGGCCGACAAGATGTTTGTCGATATCTCCCTTGAAGAACTTTAGATTTTTATAGATGATCTGGGCACAGCTACCACAATCTGTGATAGACAACTCATCGTTCTACATAAGTGTTTTGAGCATTGTTGTGAGTACTATATAGCATTAAATCCTTGGAAGTGTGTATTCGGGGTTCCTTGTGGCTTATTGTTGGGTCATGTTGTGAGTGTAGCTCACATTGCCACTGATCCTGAGAAAGTAGTAGTAATTGTGCCCAGGAACCCACCCATATCCCTAGGGAGGTTCACAACTTTGTTTTGTCTATGAGCTATTATCATTAGTCTATCAATGCATTGGTTGAGTGCTCATTACCTTTGATGGCGAATCTCCTTCTGCACAACCATGTTTTCAAATGGATAGAACTGTGTGTAGTGGCATTTGAGGATGTTTAGATGGAATTATCCAAAATGCGAGTGTTAAAAGCTTCAAAAAGGGGTGAGGTTTTCTATATCTTTATAGCTTCAATAAGGTGTAGTATTAGTTATTGCCTATCATAGATTTGGGAGGTGCAACTTTATCATCTAATTGCCTTTTCAAGCCGAAATTAGGCGTTTCGGAGCTCTGTTATAGCTATTTAGAAAAAATATGTTTAGCTATCGTGTTTGCCACCAAGAATTTTAAAGATTTCATTATTTATGAGAAGGTGGTGTTTTTCACCAAGACTGAGGGTCTACACTTAGTGTTGAACAAGCTTCAACCCCATGATTGCCTAGCCAAGTCGTTAATCTCTTTGCGAGAGTTTAACTATGAGATTTGAATTAAGCCACCAAAATTGCACAAAATTGTTGAATGTTTAGTAGATTTTGGTGAGCCTAAGGAAGAATGGGTTGATATTAGTGACTACGAGGATCTATGCAAGACTGATGCAATCTCAATCCCATTGTGGTATACGTCTATTACACATCATCTATCCACATGCTACTCAATGAAAACTCTTTTCAAATCTGAGAACATGAAGATGATTAAGTAGCAAGCACTTCGTTTTTCCATTATAGCTAGTATCTTCTACAAAAGGGGAGTGGATGAGGTATATCATCGTTGTGTGGTGCCTGATGAAGTGACATTCATTTTAGAGGAATGCCATGATTCAACATGTGGGAGTCATTTTGCTGGACCGCTTACAACCCAGAAAGCTTTACGTGCTAGTTATTAGTGGCTGATGGTTTTCTAGGATGCTTTTACATATGTTAAGCATTGTGATATTTGTTAGAGACAAGATGCCAAAGAAAATTGTAAGAGGCCACTAAACCCCATTTTAGTGACCTTGCCCTTTGAAAAGAGGGGCATTGACTTTATTGGACCTATGTATCCTTTGTGCACTATACGAAATCATTATCTCATTGTGGCGACAAACTATTTTATGAAGTGGCGCGAAGCCCGCACTACAATGAAGGATAATGCCAAGGAGATAGCCAGTTTCATTTTGGACAAATTGTTTGCCATTTTGGTCCACCTAAAGAGCTTGTGTTTGATTGTGGGACTCATTTTTTGAATAAAGTGATTGAGACTTTGACATAAGCTCTAAATATTAAACACAATAAGACCATGCCTTATAACCCCCAAGAGAATAGACAAGTAGAGAGTACTAATAAGTATCTTGTGGAGATTTTATCTAAGACAATATCTGAAGGTAAGCACGATTGGAATAAAAAGTTGTATGTGGCTATTTGTGCCTATAATACGATATTTAAAATGGGTATAGGACACATCTCCTTTCAAATTAGTATGGGAAGAGCGTGTTTTACCTTTGGAGCTTGAGCTGCCGATAATAAGTTTGCTCTAAACCATTCTTTGGGTGAAGAGGAAGCATTGCAAGAAAGATTCACTTCCCTTGCACATCTTAATGAGATTAGATTACAAGCCTTGTTAATCAAGAAGTAGGGAAGAACCGAATGAAAGTGCTTCATAATCTTCATGCTAGGAAGTATAAATTTTCCAAGGGTCAATTGGTCTTATATTATGATACCTATTGTGAGGAGCTATTCCTAGGCAAGTTAGAACCTAAGTGGGATGGTGCTGATAAGATTGTTCATGTAGGAAAGAATGACTTATCCTTTTTAGCAGATTTGCAAGGGGGATAGAGCTCAAAACTAAAGTAAAGTTTAGTAAACCGAAGCCCTAGTACAGTATAGGGACTGACATTGGACTTGCCTTTATAGGTCCTTCGAGATTCAGCTTAAACTTGCAAAGGGTGCCAAGACTATTGGATGGGAAAAGTCATTCCTTATATTGAGCATCCATATTTAGAGTAGCGTTGCCACCAAGGCAAAGTGATCTGGCGGACTAACATCCCCATTGAGTTTAGTGAGGAAGGAGGGATTGTACATGTCTTATACCCCCTCTCTAGGTTATACTTTGACTGTCACAAGTACAAGTAGGTTAATCATTATGGTGGGTTACATAAATAAAACCTTGATTTATACATTATATTTTGATGAAGTTTCTCATGGACCTACTAAGCATGAGTGTAGGGGTTGTCATAAAAGACCCTCGTTGTCGAGTAGTCTTGAAAATGGAAGTGTATTAAGGAAGCACTTTTACTAATAACATGGTGGAATACAAGGCTTTGTTTATGGGGCTAAATTTAACTAGACATGGTGGTATTTACTAGTTATTGGTGAAAGGCAACTTGCAATTAATGATCAACCAATTGAATGAGACCTATAGTGTGAGGGATCTTATTCTAAGGATATACCATCGTGTAGCTTTGGACATCTTTGAGATCTTTGAGGCAATGACTTACCAACTGATTCCCCGATGTAGTGGAATTCCTTGGCAAACTCCTTGGCTAATTATGCCCATACTGAAAATATCTTTTTCAACTATGGTCCTCAGGGGCTTTTACAATTGTCTGCTGATATTAGCCCAAGGCTCCTATGGGGACTGCTTTCCTAACATGTCCTATTTTGGTTGATGATGGTTATTATGGGTTATGATTCTTTCTATTCTTTCATGGACACATCGAAGCCTCCAACAATATATTCATCGGACTCCCCTTGCCATTTATGTAGGGAGCTTAGCGAATAATTTGATGCATTTAGTGTAGGGCCTAAGCAACCATCCCGTTGGCCTATTTTTGTGTTTCAGTAGGGTTTATGTGGGGACCAAGGGTTTGCTTTCAACAATAGGTTGCTAAATGATATGCTTTATGGTTGATTCCATCACGCTATCGTGCCACTATGTGGACACGGTGTGAAAAACTCTGGAGTGCACCATCATCCGACTTTCTTATTGATTAAGAGAGTCAATGTGATCTGAGTTATTAGTACTAGTGTGAGTGGCATGAATTGTCCAAAAATACTAGATTTTTTGATAATCTTAGCCTATTTTTTATACTATTTATTATAAAAATCCAAAAAAGTTAGAAAAGCTTCTAGATTAAGATGGAATGCAAAAAGCAAGCTGCTTTTTCAACTAGTTATGGGATTTTTCATAAAAAAGAAAGATTGGCGAAATCACGCACATCGCGATTGCTATTAACAGGCTGAAAACTGTACTTGGAATTGGAAGAAGAAGAAGGAGTGAACTAGGAGATTTTGGAGCAGGTGTCCTGCGGCCTTAGCCCCCTTCCGAACCCAACAAAGCCATCAGATTTGGGTTCCAAGCAGCAAATAAGAAGCTGTTATTTTGAAGCACGTTTTTGGTCTACGAAGGAGTTCCAAGAGATCTAATGCCTGGAGATTGCTTCTGAGTAGTGCCAGATAAAGGATTTCAAGTTCTATCAATACATATTGATTAAATTCATTGTGCTTTGTCTTTGTGATGTTTACCTCTTGTCTACTCTTTTTCTTCTCTTCCATCTCCTATCTCTACTTCCTTCTATCTCTGATCCCCGATCGATACGACCTTTCGATAAAAACCCCTCTGACATTAGTGAACCCGACGTGAAAGGTTGTCAGAATAAGCAAAGACAAGATGGGAGAACCTTCGACCACAATCTCTAGTGATGTTTTTTTAGCTTGTGCAGGTACAACAATAACAACAGGTGATGCAAGCTTTTGCTCAAACAGAAAGTGTTGTGATGAATGCTCTGCAAGTAGTTGAGCATGAGATGAAGTTATTCAATGGTAAGAATGTATGTGCATATGTACATACCTATGCTCAAAAGATGGAATTCTTTGGGATGGCTCATCTTCCATGGAGCCACTATTTTGTATGTGTTACTGTACATGAATTGAAAGCGCGGATTATTGAGTTATACATGCAGGATGCTGACTAGGTAGCTTTCAAGAAGACACTCAAGGAAGAATTTTACATTGAAGATACTAGTTTGATTATGTGCGACTTTTCAGGAGTGGGTTTACAACCCAATAAGGGTCTTGTGGGTACAGAATTGCTAAGAGAATTCAAAAGTTGATTTGAGCAGTTGGATCTTGCAGAACAGCAAGCTTTTGCAAGTCAAAAAATTGAATTGTTTCTACAGGCAGCTGATCCTGAGCTTCAAGAGAAGCTTGATGATTTGCTGGAGGATCAAACTATAGAAACACGTTTGAAAATAGATTGGAGACATGTCAAGGAAGCTGTTACTGCACTTGTGAAAAAGCATAGAAGAAGAGAAAGATTGCATATCTCTAGCCTGCCCACTGTTACGGGCAAGATAGTTGATGTATCCAGTAAGCCACCCACTTCTATGGCTAACCTTATGGATGTACCTGCTATTGTTCTCTCTATTAGGGAAGATGTCTTGGATGAATTGGTCAAAGGCATGCGGGATCTTCAATTGAAGGCTGCAAAATTGGATGAAAAAGGACAAGAGGATAAGGGACGAGTAGCAACCCCTAAGCCAGAAAAAAGATGTATGTGGTGTGATAGTTTGCAGCATGAGAGAAATGATTGCGCTGCCTATCAAGAAGCTTTGGCACGACATCTCATCTTTTGGAAAGATGGCAAGATCCATGCACAAGAAACAATATTTCCTCTTGCTTTGAATTTTGGAAATGGAGGTATGCAAAAGTTGTTGGAAGACTTGGCTATCCGAAATGCTTATGCGGCAGTATATGCTTCTACTTTTGGTCTAGAGTTGGATAGAATGCATGGCCAAGTGTAGTCCAAAGGCCGAAATATGGACACATGCTTTACATATAGTTGAAAAGAGAAAGGTTACTGATAGTGAAATGTCTCATGCAAGACAAGACATTCGTAACATAATTGGTTGGGAATCATTGGTAGATGCGTATTCAATGTATGCATATTTAGCAAAGGTACAAAACACAAATGTACTTGTGAAAGAGATATGAAGATAATGTAGGGACATCTAAATGAGTGACAAGAAGAAGTGTGAATCAACCTAAAGCTACAAATCAGCCACCTCCTGAGCATATTATGGAAGAGGTCAATCAGGTGCAAAAACATGATAACAAACAAGAGGGCAAAAAAAAGGGCAAGAAGCTAAGATATAAGTTAGAGTCAAACATTGAGACAACCACATATCTTAAGAAGGTTCTTGAAGAATGGATCTTAAATAGTCGGGTGGAATTCACCTTGGGAGAGGTGCTTGGCATCGCCAAGCAAGAATTTCATTATGAGATCATTGACATAAACATGAGGAAGCGTCAATTTCTTGGTGATACCAGTAGTGCATTGCTGCAATTTGAAGAGGAAACGGGTTTGTTGGGTATTCGGATTGAATATGAGCATGAAGTAAGTATTGGATTATCTATGCAGGATGCTACTAATCAGTGGAAAACATGTGAAAAATAGAAGAAAAGTGGCTGAAAATGCATTGTCTTGTAGCAATGTGCATGGTGGAGTAAGGCATATGCAACAATATGGGGAAGAGACTCTAGGATTTATTCCTCGAAGTCATTACACAAGGAATCATTGGGCTAGGGCTACCACTAAAATGGTAGTGAAAATAGGGGAATGTGAAACTCCTTGTGTTTCTTTACTTGACCATGGGTCTCAGATAAATGTCATTGAGTGTGGATTGTATGAAAATGGTGCATGGCCTATGGACACTGATCATGGTTGGCGTATGAGGGCTACAAATAATTCTTCGTGAGAGCTTTATGCTGCATGTCCTAATGTGAAAGTGACGATTGGTGATGTACAAGAAGAGCAACACTTCTTTGTGCAAGATAATTCCTCATATGTAGTGATTTTGGGACAACCCCATATTACAAGAGTGCGTATGGAAACAAAGGTGCATGATGATGGTTCTGCTTATGCAAGAGTCAGAAGCAAGGATGGGAGGAAAGCAGTCCAATTTCTTACTATTTGTGTTAATGATCCAAGAAATCGTGATACGCTTCTAGAGTCTCCTTTGGCTCCAAATGCTAGAGAATTCAAAGACCTAGATTTTCATTAAGCACTGCTATAATGTGGGACTACAGTAGTGCTATTCAAAGGATGTACTCGCCTCTTGATAGAATGAAGCATGTATTTACTATTGGTTATTCTCAATTTACAACAAATAGTTCATGTTAGTTTAAGACTATGGAAGCTATGTGCAAGGCTGAACGCATATCTATGAAACGGGCTACTAAGGAAATGAAAGCATTGGGCTGTTAGCTGAAAATGAAGGCATTTCAGGCATCTTTTATGGGCTAAATATTAATGATACTATGGCTGAAATTTTAGCAACTATACATGCAGAAAATGAGACTGAAAACAAAGTGCTGTCAGTATGTTCTTTGGACATGTATGATGTTATAGCATTGTTTGCTCAACATGAAGGATTACAATGGGCTAAAGCACTTGTGGAGACAAAGTATAAGACAATTGACAAAAAGGCGAAACCAATTGCTTTGCCACTTCCACCAGAATGTGAGGGTTTGTATGAAAAAGTGTCAAGGCAGCCAAGCTTACGGGATCCTAAAGATATAGGTCATCAATTTACATCTAAAACATTACAGGAATTGAAAGTTGGTGCAAAAGGGTTCTTTTGCATGCTAAAAGAGACTGTTTTATCCAAATGTTGTCTAGGCATGGAAATGCATTTGCATTTCAGCAAACTAAAATAGGT
The DNA here is from genome assembly GCF_053477565.2 of Lygodium microphyllum. Classification (NCBI taxonomy): domain Eukaryota; kingdom Viridiplantae; phylum Streptophyta; class Polypodiopsida; order Schizaeales; family Lygodiaceae; genus Lygodium; species Lygodium microphyllum. Next base: position 73,621,851 of record NC_141143.1, on the reverse strand, counting down.
TGTGTGGATCCAAATGTTGTCTCTCCTATGGTAATATTTACTGTGCCACATGTACCATGGAACTTGAGGCCTATTCTAGTGCCTAAAGCTTACTTGCCAAAGCAGTTGGATTTGTTAAATAAAAAGATTTGCATGAAGGTCTTAGAGCCCTCTTCAGCCCCGTACTCAAATCGTTGGTTTACTATGCCCAAATAGAATGGGGCTTTGAGATTTATTCAAGATATGCAATCGGTCAACGAAGTGACCATAAGAAATGTGGGTGTAGGTCCTGTGGTTGATGAATTTGCAGAGGCTTTTGCAGGTAGAGCAATCTATTCTTTGGGTGATCTTTACTCAGGGTATGATCAGTTTCAGCTTGCAATTGAAAGCAGGGATATCACAACCATGAAGTCTCCTTTGGGTTTAGTACAAATGTGTCCTCTCCTGCAAGGTGTAACAAACTCAGAACTCAGTGGCACACATGACAAATGCTATAAATAGGGTACTCAATGATTTTATACCACAATTAACAATGCCCTTCTTGGATGATGTTCCAATCAAAGGGTGCGCAATCAATGAAAAGAATGAAGAGATGGATGCTCATGCGTGCAGACACTTTTTTGTAGACCATATTGTGGATTGTGAGAGGATTTTGATGCATCTAGAAGAGGTGCATTTAACTCTTTCTAGACAAAAGTATGTCTTTGGAGTTGAAGAGGCTTGGATTGTTGGGCGTATGTGTGGGCCCTATGGGCAAAGACCATCACTAGCAAAAATAGATGGGATTGATAGAGTGCAAGATGTATGCACGAATGTATCAAAGGTGCATAAATTCTTGGGTGCATGTGTGTTCTATTTGATATGGATTCCTTACTCTGCACATGTAGTCGATGCTCTATATTAGCTTCTGAGGAAAGGTCTGAGATTTCATTGGGAAAGGAAGCATCATAAAGCAATGAAGAAATTAAAGCAGCTCTTAAAATCTGCTCCTACATTGAGAAAGGGTGACTATTCACATGGAAAGCCTATCATTATTACTGTAGATACAAGCCCAATCGGAATTGGATGGGCAATTGGGCAAATATTTGGTGTTGCTACATGGCGATGATGCGGGTTTTTTCCAATTGGAAAGCCGCCACTGACTCTTTTTCTGTCATCAACTCAGCCCCACAGCCATCCTTTTTTCCTCCTTCGCTCTCTCCAGTTGGGAGAGCAGCTCAGTGATGTATTCGTCGTAACTAGCTCATGGCGTCATTGTTGTGTGGGTCGGGGTGGTTGAGGCTTCCATGCACGGACGCTTTTGATCCTGCCTTGATTCAACATCTGCAGCTGCCCTTTTTGGTCCCGTGGTCATAGTTTCCGTGCTTTTCCCTTGGGCCATTTCCTTGCTGATGAAGTATTGCATCCAAGCCACCAGGTTGGACACTTCCAAGCTGGTGGGGATACTAGCGGTGGGCGTAGTGGGTTCAGCGGGGGGTGCCATGAGGGGGGGGATGGGATGCAGGGGCGCTTTGCCTTTTCCTTCTGGAACTGCGGGGGACGCGAGTTCTGGGGCCTGCATGCTGGAGCTAGGCCTCTCTTCCCTGGGCTGATTCCAGGCTTCTAGGTCATCCGCCCTGCACTGCTGCTCGATGGACCGGCGTGTAGCTTTGGCCAGGTCCTCCTCCTCTTTTCTTCTTAACTCCTCGTCCTCCTCAACGACTCTTCTTTTCCTTTCCTTCTCGGCCTTTTTGCATTCTTCCTCTAGTTTTTCTTTTTCCTCTTGCTTTTCTTTTCTTCTCCTTTCAACCTCTTGCTTGGATGCCTTTTTAGCCTGCCTGACTTGCTCCATTGTCTCTTCTTCTTCCTCCTTCCTCTTCCTTTCTCTCTCCTCTGCCTCCTGAGGGATTGTCGTTTCGCTTTCTCCAAGTCCTCCCTCTCCTTTCTACAGCCTTCATCCTGTTTTTTTTTTTTTTTTTGCACTGCTTTTTCTTAGTCTCCTTAACCTGCTTTTTGGTCTTCTACTCTTCCCCTTCTTCCTCGGTCTCCGTCCTATCGCTAGACCTCTCCTGGTGTTGATGGGGAGGTGATCGGTCGGGTGTTTCTCCCTCCCCATCTTCTGCTTCCTTCATGGCCTCCTGGATAAGCGCCATTAAGATGCCCCCGTATGCGATGAACGAGGCTTTGGAGGAGGCCCTTTTTCTTTCTGCGGCCTTCGACATCGGTGATTCTCCTCCTACTAACATGCTTCCTAAGGCTAGCACTCGGGCTGCCTAGTCAATAGTCTTGTGCACGTAGCCGTTCCAGTCGACTTCATGTAGGGTATGGGCCGCTACATTTTTCAGTATTGGTACGCTGATCTGGTGCATCAACCCATTGTAGCGCTACCTGGAAAAGAGCGCATGTATGAGCTTTGCTTGTAGCTTGGTCTCTGCATTGGGGATGTCCTGGATATTGATGCCATCGTTTGTCAGCACGTCCTCCTTTCTCATCCCTAGCATGGCGTATACGTCCCTCTTTTGCTTCTTTTCCACCTTTGGTTCCAGTCCCAGTGCCTTCTCCACCAAGGGCGGGGTTAGACGAACCAATACCTGCTTAGCATTCTATCCTCTTCCCACTGTGATAGTGCCGCATTCACTATCGGAGTTGTAGGACCTGAGAAATTCCACACAGCTCGTGTGCTCACATTCTTGTGTGAAACTTTCCAGGTACTTCATGAGGTTGCACTTTTCCACGATGCTCCTGGCCGCCTCTTCCTTGGCCACTAATTCTTCCAAATTGTGAATAGTTCGGAATTTCAACTGATTATAGGCGCGGCTCTCCAAGTTGATGTTGTACTGCGTTCTCTCTTCCTCTATGAAGGGGAGTCGGTGGGCTCGGTCCTGCTACGACATTTTTTTGTTCCTGTCATAAATCGTAATTTCATTAGTGCTTACGACATAATAATCGCTAAAAAGGAAAAAACTCTATGCTTTTGAATGAATTCATTAAGGTCTAGTGTAGATTCCCTTTTTAGACTTTGACTTTTTGCCTTTTAATTCAAAGTTTTCGTACCCTTTTCCTACCCCATCCGTTTTTCACAATGTATGTCTACGTACTTCATTGAATTTGATTTGCTTTACTGCTTCTGATCCGATTCACCTTACCCCCTCCCCTTCCAGTTTGAGAAGAATCTTTCCTAGGATTCAGGGTTAGAAGGTGAAGGGCTTTCGACATGGCGGTGTAGGGGCTACTTGTGAAGGAGCCAAGTATAGAAATTGGGGTTGTATTCCAAATGGGCTTCGCGGTCTAGGTCAGAGGGTTTAATCCCCACTTGGGTGATGTATGTGAGGACGTCGCCCGAGTTGACTCGACTAGCAATGTGTAACTCCTCTTTGGTCAACAAACGGTTGAGGTAGGGGTTTCCCTTGATGTGTTCTTCTATAGGACGGCCTCGTAGCGTGGTTAACACTCGATATGATGTTGGTGTGACGTATGTGGGGTCATATTCTGTTGTTTTGATCGCGCGTCGCTGCTCAGCGTTGGTCATTACTCGGCATCCTTCAACTTCTCATTGCAGCCTAAGAGCGTACCAATGCCTTAAGAACTGGGATTTTGTCTCAGCAAGTTTTGACAGCTCTGCCACTTCTTGGTCAGTGATGACAGAGGTGGTTCGCTGATCATACGACATGATGAGGCGTTGTTTGATTGCTTGCTCTTTTGAGATCTCACCGCTCAGCAACTTAGCAGCGGAGGTAGGGGCTTTTGCAAATGCAAATTCAAATGTTTCCCAAGAACAAGGCATCGTTTGAACTTTGGCTGCGAAGGATTCATCCAATAGGCCTAAGTCAAGGCGATCGTAGCTCAGAGCTAGTGACACAAAAGTAGCGTCCAGTCGCTTAATGCGATCCACAACGTCATCCCCTATTTCCTCAGCTAAATCAGCTGCTAGTGAGAGAAAGGATTTCCTCTCATAAGAGGGCCTAAGGCTTGCGGGCGGTTGGGGTTTGGTAGGACTTGAGCCTTTGGCGAGAGAAAGTTGAGGTGGTGAGTGTGTTTGAGCTTGCGATTGGGTCATTGGGACGGAGTCTAGGTTAGCAGCGGCCTCGAGTGATGGCCTGTTGCTTTCAGGATGGATTTGGAAAGTCATATCATTTCTTGCTTGTGATGATGCTTGAGTTGGCGGTTGTTGCTTGGTTCGACAGGCTTGGGTAATTTGCGTAGGTTCGCACATGGATAAACTTGATGGTTGTGGGTCGGGGAAGCTCTGTGGCTTGTGGTTTCGAGGTCCTACGGCTTTTGGGATGATCAAGCTTGAGGTTGGCGTACGAGTGGTGCCTCTAGCCATGTGGACCTTAGGTATCCATAACCAAGCATTGCCCTCATAGTAGCCTTGTGCGCGCAAGAGAGCCTTGGGGACCCATCTTTGACTGATTAAACGTCTATTCATGTAACTGTGTTTGGGCCTCCTAGGTTTAGAGATTCTGGTCTTATGAGGGTAGGAGCGTCGACTCCTAGGCGGCTGTTGCGGTTGTTTAGGAACCCATTGAAGGCGAGGCTGTGGGGCCTTAGCTTTGGCTGATATGGGTTGCGGTCGATGAGACTCGGGGAGTAGCGTCCGCACACTACCCCCTTTCTTAGAATTGCCTACAGGTGTTTCTATCGGTGGTGGCTGGGTGGCCCGTGATGAGGTTGCGCAACCCTTGCTGAAAGCTGTAACAATGCAAAGAACGCCTATTGCTAGGTGGATGCACTGCGACACGTAGTCGACATTGCAGTGGGTCTGCCTTTTTGAAGGAGTGCCCCAGCAGTGACTCCGTGTCTACGTTTTTAGCATTTGGCAGCATGTAAAAAATCATTGGAACAATCTTAGACTCAATAGAAACGGCTGCCTTGCATTTGCCGAGTAGTGCATAGGAATGAGCCCCATATGGGCTTAATTTTGCAGTGGTGGGTTGAAGTTGTGGCTGGCCAAGTTGAGTCCAATGATCGTAGGTCACGACGTTGAAGTCTGCTCCCTCGTCGATCAAGGCGGTGAAAGCACATGTTTGTTTTGCCGTGACCGTGATACGAAGATATGCAGGTTCCACGGCTTCCTCGTCCTCGTCGTCCATTTCAGTGATTATGGCTATTCGTACCTTGACAGGCAGTTCTAACATCGGTGGTTCATGCAAAGGATGCGTAGGAGGATAGTACTTCTTAACACGACTGCCATTGAAGAAGCCTATTCCTTCATCGTTTAGGGTCTCGAGTTCCACATTGCCTATTTGGCTAACTGCACGAACTTTGAAGGGTCCAAGACCTCTAAATTTCATCTTTTGCATATGCCCTTTAACTAAGTAGAGGAGCACTAAGTCATCTTGTTCGAACTCGCGCTGCTTGACGTGCTTGTCAAACCAGTTCTTGCGTCGGGCTTTCTCATAGATCAGTGCATGGGTAACAAGAAGACGAGTCTCTAAGAGACGTTTGAGCTCAACTAGTCGTTGCGTCCATGCCTCCTTCCCTTCCCATCACTCCTGAAGTGCTATTCTCAGGCTAGGAACGAAGAACTCTAATGGTAGAATCGCTTCTGTCCCATACGTCAACCTAAAGGGGGTTTGACCGACAGTCGTTTTATAAGCGGTTCAGTAAGCCCACAGAGCTGCCATCAACTTGTTGTTCCAGTTGCTGCATGAAGCAGAGATGACCTTGACAAGAATCTTATTCGTTGATTCGGCATGGCCGTTTGCCTGAGGGTAGAATGGCGAGGATTTGCAATGGATGATGAGGAAGGTGGACTGGAGATGCACGATCACTTCATTGATGAAGTGCGTGCCTTGGTCACTGACCAGTTTGATGGGGCAACCGAATCGTGAGATCACTTGCTCCCCTAAGAACTTAGCCGTCGTTCTAGCGTCATTTTTTCGCGTGGCTCATGCTTCTGCCCACTTAGTGAGGTAATCCGTGGCCACAATGATGTACTTAGCCTGCGAATACTGTGCCGCAGGACTGATGGGCCCAATGAAATCAATTCCCCATTTTTCGAAGGGTTGTCGAGCAATAATCGGGGTTAATTCCATTCGATCTTTGCGAATTGGGACCTTCGTCCGCTGGCACTCATCACAATGCTTGACGAATCGTGCTGCATCGCGAAAAAGTGTGGGCCACCATAGTTAAGACTGCAACACTTTTCGTGCTATCATGTCTCCGCTAAAGTGCCCTTCGGCAATGCCGTCGTGCGCTTCTGAGAGCACATCGTGCATCTCATATTTGCACACGCATCTGTGCACCAATCCGTCTTGCCCCAGCCTATAGAGTTGGCCTGCAATCAGTTGATAGCACTGGATCTTAAGGATTAATCGCCTAAGCCAAGCTTTTTCTATTGGTCAGTCAGGCAGTCCGTGCTCAAGCACTTGGACTATGTCATCTGCCCAATTCGGCGTTAGATCAGTCTTAAATAGGTCTCTCTCGCTGGAGAGGTTAAACAGATGGGCGTCGGGCAATGCCGGGCAGTTCATCAATAACACCTTGTCCAGCGGCTTCTCCAGTGGGAATGCACGACATGTGATCAGCCATGTAATGTTGTTTTCCCTTCCGTACCACTACAGAGAAGTCAAACTCTAAAAGCAGAAGGAGCCATCGAGCTATGCATCCTGTAGCACAAGGTTTGTTTACTAGGTACAGCAAGGCTTGATGGTCCACAAAGAAGGTGAAGGGCGTGGCCAAAAGATAATGCCGGAATTTCTTTACTGCGAATACCATGGCTAATCCCTCTCTTTCCCTCGTTGAGTAATTCATTTCCGTCTCAGTGAGTTGTCTGCTAGCAAAGCTCACTGGATAGTCTAAATTGTGTTCGCCAGGCTGGCACAACACTACCCCCACGGCAAACTTAGAAGCGTCGATATGCACGTGGAAGGTGATGGTCCAATCTGGGGCTCGTAGGATTGGTGTTGTGGTTAGAGCCTTCTTTAACTCTTCGTATGCCCTTTGGCATGCTTCAGTCCATTCAAAGACAATAAGCAGCTTGTACAATGGTCTGGCGATCAATGCATAATTGAGCACAAACTGCCGGTAGTACCCAATATGGCCTAGGAAGCATTGAACTCCTTTGTAGTTGCTCAGGGGTGGAAGGTCAACAATGACCCTGACCTTCGAGAAGTTAGTGGCAATGCCATTCTTCGACACCACGTGCCCTAGAATGCGGATGCTTCACCCAAAACTGGCACTTTAAGGGGTTCAAGGGGAGACGGTGTAAACGATACCTCTTGAAGACTGCTCGGAGTTTGTCTAAGTGTTCGATCCAGGTCGAGTGGACACAGAGGTCGTCGACAAAGACTTCTAACTCCTTGAGAAGCATGTCCTTAAAGATGGTGCACATGAGGCGTTGGAAAGTGGCAGGGGCATTGTTGAGATATCGAGCTCCACTCGTGATATGCCAGGGTGACCGTTGTGCATTTATGTCACCGACTTGTCAGTTGCAGATGCGGTTGGTACACCACTCATGAATAATAGCTAGATGACAGCTATCCTTATCTACTCTAGTTTGTGGCTCAGTTAGTATGCCACCTTAGTTAGTTGAGTTTGGTTTGAAACCCATATATAGGGTTCTTCTATTTCTTTTGTACAAGAGTTCTTTTGGCTTACATAACTAAGAAGAGGAAAACTGTTTTTAGCCTCCACCTTTGTGTGTATTCCCCCATTGTGCAAGCAAGAAAGCTACAAAAGGAGACTCCTTCCTTCTCTCCCACAATCTTGACATGGTAGCAAAGCCTTGTTCGTGGTAAGGAGCTCAAGAAAGCAAGCCAAGTTCGCGGTGTTCTGGTAAGAGGAACAGTGTTGCTTTCATTCTTCTGTTTTGGGAGCAAGTCTCTGCAGGTAGCACAGCCGGAAAGTGCAGGAGTGCATTGTCTCAGGTTGAGACGCCCTTCGCGGTGAAGCAAGAGGGCAGTATATGCTGCAGGTGAGGGCTTTACCCCATGCTGACCCTGTTTTTTTGATTTGAGGCCATTTTGGGGCCTGTTTTAGAGGCGGAAGTTTTCTGCATGCACTCAAGAAAAGGCCCTGTTTTATAATGTGCGACCACTGTTCTATAGGTCGGTGAAAAGTTACCACAGAAATTGCATCGTATGCTTGTGTGCAGAGACATTGGGAGTTACAAAATCATCCTCGGTTCCTGTTTATGAAAAATCGTCACTAGGAAGTGACTGTGTGGTCAAATACCACTTTTGCCAGTTTTGCAGATTTTCCCTTGTGAGGGTGAAGCTGTGTTTTTTGCAGTGACAGAATTTTTTGCAGTGTTCTGTAATGGCGTCTGATTCTCTTTCACAGATTGTAACTAAAAAGCTTGACAAGAATAACTTCCAAGCATGGAAGTTTAGAATGGCGAATTTCCTTATGGGAAAAGGATATTGGGAATTTGTTGCAGGAAATGAAGAAGAACCAGTTCTTCCTGATGTTCCCAATCAACAAATTCAGGCATTTAAAGCATGGCATGAGAGAGCCAGGAAAGTTATGTATTGGCTGTCTATCAGCATTTCAGACTCTATGATTGTGCATATTCAGGATGCAAGTACGCCAAAGGAGGCATGGGATACTTTGTCAAAAATGTATAGCACAAATACGCAAGCCAAGAAAATGTAGCTCAAGCAAGAGTTGCACAATGTGCAAAGAGAAAGTATGAGCATCAATGACTACCACATGAAGGTGAAGAAGATTGCAGAGATGATGATTTAGTCTCAGTGACCTTGAATGGTCTAGGAAAGGATTATGCACAGTTCCGAACATCCATTTCCGTCCGTGAAAGATTTCCTGATTTGAGGAGTTGATTTCTCTTCTAATTTCTGAGGAGCAGAGAAATGGTGGTGCATCTTCGTCAGGAGGAACTTCAAAAGAAGTTGTCTTCTACTCAAATGCTCGAAGAGGTAGAGGTAGAGGTAGAGGAGGCCGATCTGGAGGCCGTGGTAGAAATCAGAATATGCAGCAAACTCAAGAAAACCAGTCCTATGGAGGAGGACATGGTAACTCTAGAGGCAGTGGGAGCCAAAGAGGTCGTGGTGGATGGCAAAGAGGCCAAAATGCAAATAGTAATGTTGAATGCTACTACTGTGGTAAAATGGGTCATATGGCTAAAGATTGCTATAAAAAGCAGAATGACATCATGAATGGAAAATTGCAACAAGGAAATTATGCATCTTCTAGTAGACAGGGTGATGACAGAAATGAGCATTTATTTATGGTGCAACACATGAACAATTCTGTGACAAGTGCAGAAGAAAGCAACGATGTATGGTATGTTGACTCAGGTGCATCAAACCACATGACAGGTCATGCAGAATGGATGGAGGATGCAAGGAAAATGGAAAAACCAAGATTTGTGGAGACTGGTGATGATACTGCACATCCTATTGTGCAGATTGGAAAAATTCCTTTGTCTATGCAGAATGGGAAAAAGAAATACATGTCCGATGTATTTCATGTCCCGAATATCACCAAGAATCTGGTTTCTGTTGGTCAAATGGTTGAGCAGGGCTTGCAAGTCAGATTTAATCCTGATGGATGCTTTGTTGAGGATATGAAAAATAAAGGTCGCTTGATAGCAAAAGGAAAGAAGAAGGGCAGAATGTTTACGTTGGATGCAAACATGCTTGAATTGAGTGCAGCAATGTTTGCACATGGGACCGGTGTAGTTGTAGATATTGATATCTGGCATAAACGCATTGGTCATGTTAATGTACAGCGACTTAAATCAATGCAGGCCCAAAATATTGTTGCAAGATTGCCTAAATTCAAGGTTGCAGAAATGCATAAGGTATGTGAAGCCTGTCAGTTTGGAAAATAGGCAAGGAAACCATTTCCTAGACATGTTCAAGAGAGTAAGAAGCCATTGGAATTAATCCACTCTGATGTGTGGACTACTAAAGATGCATCTCTTGGAGGCTGTCATTATTTTGTCACTTTTATTGATGACTATAGCAGAAAAGTTTGGATGTATTTTATGAAAAAGAAAAGTGAAGTTTTTGGGCATTTCAAAACTCTTAAAGCTATGGTTGAAAAAGAAACAGGCCTGCAGATAAAATGCCTAAGGTCAAATGGAGGGGGAGAGTACCTCTCAAATGAGTTTGCAAGGTCCCTGCAGGAGCATGGCATAAAGCAGCAATATTCATGCAATCATTCCCCACAACAAAATGGAATTGCAGAAAGAAAAAACAGGCATATTGGAGAGGTATCTCGTGCCATGCTCAACGAAAAAGACTTGCCAGATTTTTATTGGGCTGAGGTAGTTGCTACAGCAATCTACATAATGAACAGGACTCCCACTGCAGCAATACATGGCATGACTCTAGAGGAGAGGTATACTCGTAGGAAACCAGATATTTCTCATTTGAAAATTTTTGGCTGCATTGCCTATGTTCATGTGCTAGATGAGTTGAGATCCAAGTTGGATCCAAAAGCTGAGAAGTGCATCTTTATTGGTTATTCTTTGCAGCAAAAAGGGTATAGATGCTATAACCCTTCTACTTGTAAGTTTACAGTTAGCAGAGATGTTGTTTTTTATGAGATGAGTAGCTAGTATAAACCATTAAATGTGATTGATAATGTAGATGCACAAAATGGTAATGTTGCACAGAATGCTCAGCAGTAGTCACAAGATATTACTGGACCTGGAGCATCCTCTAGCAGTGGTTCACATTCTTCGCCATGGACAAGCAGATTGAGATCAGGAGAATCTTCTCAAGATAGTGCAAATAGTGGTATGCAGGTATCACGAAAAGGAAAAGAGAAGGTAGATCAGCCCATGTTTGATGTGAATGTAGGTTACTCTTATGTGGATGGTGAATCCAGTGGCTCAGAACACGGCATTGATGATGAGTTGGGTATTCCTTCTATTGTTACACCTGGAGTAAGGAAGACCAGGGATGTTTTAAGAGCATCTGGGAGTGAAACTACTTTGCGCAGGTCTACCAAAGCTAGGTATCCTGTGGATAGGGTGAAATATGATAGATTTACAGCCATTCACTATGCATATATGGTCAAAGTGATACATGAACCAGAACCCACTTCCTTTGAGCAAGCCATGGGAAAAGAAAAATGGGAGAAAGCCATGGATGAAGAAATGGATGCCTTGGAAGCAAATGCTACATAGGAATTGGTACCTTTGCCTAAAGATAAGAATGCAATTGGTTGTAAGTGGGTTTATAAGGTGAAACACAATGTAGATGGTTCTGTGAATAGATACAAGGCAAGGTTAGTAGTCAAGGGGTATGCACAAACATATGGCATTGATTATGAAGAAACATTCATTCCGGTTGCAAGGATGGCAACCGTAAGAGCAGTCATTGTTATGGCTGCATCAAAGGAATGGTCTTTACATCAGATGGATGTAAAGAATGCCTTCTTGCATGGTGATTTGCAAGAAGAGGTATATATGGAGCAGCCACCAGGTTATGTGCATAATGTTCATCCTGAGTTTGTTTGCAGGTTGAAGAAAGCATTGTATGGCTTGAAGCAAGCACCTAGAGCATGGTCTGACAAGATAGGACAGTATCTTGTCACTATTGGTTTTTAGATTTCCAAGGCAGATTTCTCACTTTATGTGAGAAAAACAGAGAAAGGTATTATGCTACTTGTCATTTATGTTGATGATTTGATTATGACAGGTGACAGTGATGAAGATATCCTTCATGTGAAAATGCTTTTGAAGAAGAAGTTTGAGATGAAGGATTTGGGAGAGGTGTGTTATTTCTTGGGCATTGAGGTGATTAGATCACCGAGTGGGATACAGCTCTTGCAGAGGCAGTATGGATTGGACATGCTGTCCAAATAGGGGATGACAGGCTGTAAGCCTATTTCAGTTCCTTTGGAGCAGAATGTGAAGTTGAGCACAGATGCAGATGAACTTCTAGAAGACCCTACTATGTACAGATACATAGTAGGAAGTTTGATTTATATGACTATTACCAGGCCAAATTTGAGCTATGCTGTTGGATTGGTAAGTTAGTTTATGCAGGCTCCAAGGAAACCGCATTTGGATGTGGCTAGATACATACTCAAGTATGTGAAGTCCACATTGCAGTATGGACTGTTTTATGACACTGGGGTTCAGATACAGTTGCATGGATACACTGATGCTGATTGGGCTGGTAGTATTTCTGATAGACAATCTACCAGTGGATATGTGTTCTCTTTTGGGAGTGTTGCAGTCACTTGGAGCAGCAAGAAACAACCTACGGTTGCCTTGTCAAGCACAGAGGCTGAGTACAGGGGTGCAGCAATGGCTGCATGTGAGGTAGCTTGGTTGCATAAGCTACTTTATGATATGCATCAGTTTACAGATGGGCCAGTTGTCATTTATTGTGACAACATGAGTAGTATACACTTGGCAAATAACCCAGTCTATCATGCTAGAACAAAGCACATTGAGGTGCATTATCACTATGTGCGGGAGAGGGTTTTACTAGGTCTTATTGATCTAGTTTATGTCAGCATAGAGGATCAGGTAGCTGACATATTCACGAAGGCATTGGGCGTAGAGAAGCTGCGCAAGTTCAGAGACCTGTTTGGTGTGTAGGAATTGGGATTGAGCTCGAGGGGGAGTGTTGAGATATCGAGCTCCACTCGTGATATGCCAGGGTGACCGTTGTGCATTTATGTCACCGACTTGTCAGTTTGCAGATGCGGTTGGTACACCGCTCATGAATAATAGCTAGATGACAGCTATCCTTATCTACTCTAGTTCGTGGCTCAGTTAGTATGCCACCTTAGTTAGTTGAGTTTGGTTTGAAACCCATATATAGGGTTCTTCTATTTCTTTTATACAAGAGTTCTTTTGGCTTACATAACTAAGAAGAGGAAAACTATTTTCAGCCTCCACCTTTGTGTGTATTCCCCCATTGTGCAAGCAAGAAAGCTACAAGTGAGACTCCTTCCTTCTCTCCCACAATCTTGACAGGCATTAGTCAATCCGAAGGGCATGACTACGTAAGCAAAGACGCCCCACTCAGTGGCGAAGGCAGCCTTATGCATGTCCGCAGGATGCACTTGCACCTAGTTGTACCCTGAGAAGCCATCCACGAAACTGTAGGCTTCCTTTCCTGCCACTCTCTCAAGCATGTGCTCAGTGTACGACAACGGATAGTTGTCCCTCTTGGTGGTAGCGTTTATCTTATTGTAATTGATGTACACTCGGATTTTTCCGTTCTTCTTCATCACGATGACTATGGGCGATACCCAGTCTGTGTGCTTAGTTTCATAAATGAATCCTGCTCTCATCATCTTATCAATCTCCTCCTTGACAGCATGAGCATGTTTTGGATTCATAGGGTCCGATCGCTGCTTGACCGGTATTGCGTCTGGCGTCATGGGTATGTTGTGGGTCATGACACTCGGATCTACCCCCTTAAGCTCTCTCAAGGACCAGGCGAACACGTCTATGTACTCTCACAAGAGAGCAACAAGACTCGTTTCTTTTTCATTAGTCATTTCATCAGCAATGAAGACTGGTCGGGGTGGTTCCCCTTCTTGGGCTAGGTCCACCTCCTTGACCTTTGCTGGTCCCTCGATTGGTTCGCTTGTCTGTGCTTGACGTTTGGCACCTAACAGTTCTACCACCCTATTCCCCTTTTTGAATTTGGTGAATTATTTAGGGAGGTCCTGCGGTTTTCGTTGCTTTTCCGCTCGAGTATCCCTGGGTTGTTTTGCCTTTTCCTGTCTCAATCATCTGCGCCTCAGGTGGACCGGTAGGTCCCCCTTGGTGCATCTGGTTGTGGGCGGCCTGGGGATCTCTGGATCACTATCCAAACTAGCCTCTGATTCACAGTCGAATCCCCCTCCTTTGCTAGAAGAGGTGGTCTCTCCTGGTGGGCGCAGTTCAGATGGTGATTCCGTTCTAAACACTCATGTCATTCCTGGCTGGGCTAGTCCCGCTTGCTCGAGGTCTATGGCTCCTACATGTTCCAACCAAGTGCGGTCACATTCCACGCTCATGACTCCTCACTCCATCCGAAAGATACTCTTTCTTTGTGCCTTGGAGTCTGCTCGTATTTGCTCTATTTCTTGTCTTTCAGTGTCGTATTCCACGGTATCTACCTCACCCTCACTTTCATCATTGAAGGACTGGCAGTCTTTGTATTCATCGTTCGAATTTTCTTCATCAGAATGCTCGTCATTTCCTAGGACTTGGTCTATCCCTGCTCGTTGGTCAGGAACCAAGGCCCAGTTATACATGAGGTTTAAGTCATGCACTCTGGTCCATTGCCACTTGGATTCATCTAAGAGATCCTGGAGTGGTTTGAGATTTGTAGCTGGATTGCAAGCTAGCTTCTCCGATAGACATTCCAGTATCTCCTGGAGTTCCCTTTTGTTGGTTGGGACGTGGGAGTTGACGGGCTTCGGCTTCCCTTGAACGCTTACTGCCATCACGCAGACTGGCATGGAGGGTGTGTCGTCAGCCTTGCCGATTGTTTTGGTGGCTTGCTCATATGCTTCGTGATCAGAGAACGACAGGTCGATTGTAGCAAGGACATGCATTCAATCCCGCTCGTCCTCTAGGCATGGGATATACCTGGTCAAGGGCCCGTAGGACTTCTTGACCTGAGCATTACCCTTGAGCGTAGCAGAGATGGCATCTAAGTCGACGGATGAGGTCTCCCAGGTGTCTGTCTCTACTCTCACAGTGTTCGTCCTATTGCCAAGAAAGATTAAACCGTTACCCCAATCTTCGATGACCCTAGCGATGCGCATCCAGGGGCGCCCTAATAGGATGTCGTAGTCCACTCCCTTCATGACTATAAAGTCAACGGAGAATTGGACACCTGTGATCTTCACTGGCCAATTCTTAAGCACCCCGAATGGCTTAACTCTCATACCGTTCGCTAGTGTGACATTAAGCCTAGCAGTCTCAACAGGTGGGTTTCCCCAAGTCTAAAGCACTGTGTGGCTAAGCACACTAACCCCGGCCCTCGTGTCTACGATTCCCTTCCTCGTTGTATCGCCTAGGGCTAAGACCGGTAAGACTGCATGCATCTTGGAGCCTTCCCAAAAGGCATTGACATGCAAGGACTTAGGCATAGAGTGCAGCGTCAAACTCGGTATTTGCGTTTCTACCTCATGGTCATGAGGGTCTATCATGACATGCTCTTGTGCCCCTTCAACCCAATGCTTAAGATCCTACCATAGGGTGGGGTGCTGCCTAAGCAGATCTCCCAGGCTAAGTGTTACAGGGGTAGTCACTAGTGTGGTTAGGAGATCGTTGGGTGTTCGTCTCTCTCCTAACCTGGATTGTCCTGGCCAATGGCTGTGATTGAACCGTGGCCCTGTAGCAGCGTCGAGGCTTTGCCTTAGCGGTAGCGCCTGTGGTGCAATGCTTCTTTTGACTTTGGTTGTGGGAGCGAGGGTGGCGTACTCATGCTGGAGAGATCATCAATCCCATCCTCTATGATGGGCTCATCGTCTTTTAGGTGTTCTTGGGCTTCCCTCACCCATTCTCTCACCTTTTCTATGGCCTCTAATTGTCGCTTCGGGTGCGAGTATTCCCCTAACTTAGCGCTTCCCTTTTAGGCCGTCTTAGGGGCTGGCGTCTCTACTTTTGCATCGGAGACCTTCTTTCCAACGGGCAGAGTTGTAACACTCTCCGTTTTTAGTGCGATTTTAGCTTCCGACTTCCTCTTCCGCCATCTATGGCTCTTCTTCCCTATCGAGGCTGCATCGAGATTGCTAGGTCCTGGAAGAGAGATGCCCGCGTGCTTTGTTTGGGCACGGGTCATGACCCGCAAGGGGATAGGTGTGGCCTCCCCTTTGTGGTTCTCGACATCGAACAGCCCAATGGGACCGATGGTTCATTGGTTGAGCTAGATGACGGTTTTCGCCTTGGGCAGTCGACGAAGAGATGGGTGATTCCGCACTCAGCACATCTTTGGTCAGCCTTATCTCTGTTTTGCTGCTCCCTTTCAGGGCAGTGCGATGAGACATGACCTGGGTGGCCATAGGTCCAACAGGTGATTGGATCCTGCGTCTGCCCTCCTAGGCCTTTACCTCATCCTCTTCCTAATGCCATCACCAAGACGGGGCGATAGTCCATGAGGACAGCGTTGCCCTCGTCGTCATGCGAAACATAAGGGCATATGTAAGCTTCCTCCTCGTTTGGTTCTTCCACATAGTGGATAGGAGCGTCACTCAGTGGATGGGTTATGTAAGGACCAGGCAGCCTAGGAATGCCTGTAGGATTTATTTCCATCCTAGGAACGACCAGCTTAATGTCGTTGGACGCGAGGAGGGCCAATGGGGCTCCCCTTCTGAAAAATGGCTACGGCATGTTCATTAGGTAAGGCTGGCCATATGGTTGTGAGTATAGAAATCCCCTTGGCAATCTACAATGCGCGACGTCATGACCGAACCTACCATAGTTAGTGCAAGGTCTTGACCTAGGGTCTTGACACTCAGCTGGCAAGTGGTTTCTGCCACAGTACACGCATTGGATGTGTGGGTACGTTGTCGTCTCAACATATTTGCAACTTGGCTAGTTCCATTAACATCAGCCAAGTCTTGGTTCATTTCGGTGGTTTTCCCCTTATCCTGGGATGATGGGGCTAATCGTTCACTTGAGGCTGATGCTTTCTCTGAGCTTCGCGACTTGGTCTCCTCTAGGTTCGCGCTTCTGGAGCTCCACTCCTTCAGCTGATCATCAACTCGGATGGCCTCCTTAAAGACCCTGGCTAGCACGTCTCGCTGCAAGCTCGAGTTGCCTGCCAAAGCCTTGTATAGTTCCTCGTTCTGAATCCTGCTGATGAATACAATTGACACTGCTCTTTCAGTCGATCGCTCTCCAGTAGGGATTCTCTTGAAGAGACTCCGTACATGGGTCACGTAATCGCAAATGTCCTCCTTCTCTTTCTGCTTGACATTCATCAAGCGTACTAGTAGATTATCGGAGTATATGGACTCGGCAAATTCATTAATGAAGAGATCCTTGAGGCCATCGAAGTGGGCTCGCTCTGCATTATCTAAGCTCGTATACCATGTCCTACCCTTGTCGCCCAAGCAAAGCCCAAAGGCTTGAGAGCGTTGAGTCAGGTCGTTGAGGCCATTGGCTTCACAGACTTGCTCGAACTACTCAACAAAGTTGTAAGGATCGTCATGGGGCTGGTACTTATCGAGTTGCTTGGCAACAATAGGGATTTTAGCCTGGCTCTTTGAGCCCTGGTTTGCTCCTAATCCTGTGAGCAGCGATGTCGCTAGAGCCGTGACATTTCGCTCTGCAGCTCTGTTATCGAGCAATCGCTTCATAAGAAGCTCACTCAGTGTTAAGTCTCCTTCTAGTGCCCTCTCATGGTCCATTCGATTCCTGCTAGCCAAGTTCAGTACCCGTTGCACCTCTCGCAACTCCATGCCTTGCCTTTGGTTCCTAGCCTGCTGATCCCTATTGTACTCAACCATTCTTTGCGGGCCAGCTTTCTCTCCTCTTCTAGATCTACGATGATAGCGTCTACCGTCCTACCGCGGTGCTCGTACCGAGTATGTGCGTCATAGCTACTGACCAGTTGCTGAACTGAATCTGAAAAGGCTCCTAAGTCGAATTCCTCGCTATATCTGCGGTCTGGACTTTCTTCTGCCATTATCGAGTTGTCGTGCTCCACCAAGCTATCGATCAGGTTTAGTAGGCTTGTCAGATCCACTTCGTCGGCATCCCTTGCTTGGTCCTACTCCTGCGCATTGATGGTTTGTCTGTGTATTGGGTTCTCTCCTCTTGGTGGGTTCCTTGAGTGGTTTATTTGGGTATTGGGTTTCTTGCTTGGTCCTACTCCAGGATTTATCAGGCATAAGGAAACTGAAGGAGAAAGGGTCCTTTTCCATTTCTTGCTATTCCCAGACCACTAGTTTTGCGTGGAATTGCATTGGGAGGTCTTCGGGGCATGGTGGGAGGGGTGTGGATGGCTGCACGACTAGCTTGGCCTACAACCTTCTTCTGGCCTCTTCCACCAGCTTTTTCCGCCGCTCCTTGAGGATGGCATGTTTGTCCAGGGGCGGGTCGCGGGTTGTTGCTGATCTTGTTCGTGCGGCGAGGGGGGCTACAGGATTACATCTTCTCTGAATTTGTTCATGTCGATTTCGAGTTCGACTTGCTCCCCCTACCGGTTTTCTTGTAGTGCTCTTTCTTCAAAGCCGAGGGCATCTAGCTCCTGGGGGTTAGGCCGGTTAGTAGTAGATACTTTCGCTGCTCCTCTAGGCCCAACTTTACCTTTGCAGGTTGGGGTGGCATATGCAACCCCACATGTAGGGCTCTGCATGCGATGCTTAGTTTCTTCTTCACCATCTCTAACGGCTCCATTCCCTTTGGTTGAGTTGTATCCAACAGTGTATTGAGGAAGGCTTGTTGTTGGGCAATGAAGGCTGTCTGGGCGGCGTCCGCTTTACTTTCTGCCAATATTTTTTCCTTCTCCAGCAAGGCAAGGTGCCGCTCCAGTGCCTTCACCCGTGCCTCGTTCTGCGTAGCCCATTCCTCGGCCCTTTTTCCTATTCCTTCCATGCTCTCCCCCTGCTTTTGAGCTAGGGTTACGAGCTTCTGCTCCTGGGCCCTGAGCTCTTTGCTCATATTGTCTTGTTCTTTCTTCCCGAGGCATAGTTGATCGGTCATAGACTCGATCTCCTTTCGTTGTTGGTCCCTCTCTTGGCTCCTCTCCTCTTCCTTGGCGTTCAACTCCTCCATCATCTGCTCAATGGTGGCGGTCTTTGACTCTAGTTCCTTATACTTTGAGTCCAGTTCCTTATATTGCATTAGGAGGAGCTTGTACTCCCATTGCATCTGCACGAGTTCGTGATTCTCGTCCTCCAGCCGCTACTTGTAGCTTTCTTCCCTGTCCTCTTTGGCTTTCAACTCTTGCTTGAGTTCGAATATTTGGTGTTGCTGCATGGCGATGATGCGGGTTTTTTCCAATTGGAAAGCCGCCACCCACTGACTCTTTTTCTGTCATCAACTCAGCCACCATAGCCATCCTTTTTTCCTCCTTCGCTCTCAGCGTTGGTCATTACTCGGCATCCTTCAACTTCTCATTGTAGCCTAAGAGCGTACCAATGCCTTAAGAACTGGGATTTTGTCTCAGCAAGTTTTGACAGCTCTGCCACTTCTTGGTCAGTGATGGTAGAGGTGGTTCGCTGATCATACGACGTGATGAGGCGTTGTTTGATTGCTTGATCTTTTGAGATCTCACCACTGAGAAACTTAGCAGCGAAGGTAGGGGCTTTTGCAAATGCAAATTCAAACGTTTCCCAAGAACAAGGCATCGTTTGAACTTCGGCTGCGAAGGATTCATCCAATAGGCCTAAGTCGAGGCGATCGTAGCTCACAGCTAGCGACACAAAAGTAGCATCCAGTCGCTTAATGCAATCCACCATGTCATCCCCTGTTTCCTCAACTAAATTAGCTGCTAGTGAGAGAAAGGATTTCCTCTCATAAGAGGGCCAAAGGCTTGCGGGCGGTTGGGGTTTGGTAGGACTTGAGCCTTTGGCGAGAGAAAGTTGCGGTGGTGAGTGTGCTTGAGCTTGCGATTGGGTCGCTGGGACGGAGGCTAGGTTAGCAGCGGCCTCGAGTGATGACCTATTGCTTTCAGGATGGATTTGGAAAGTCAGATCGTTTCTTGCTTGTGATGATACTTGAGCTGGCGATTGTTTCTTGGTTCGACAGGCTTGGGCAATTCGCGTAGGTTCACGCGTGGATGAACTTGATGGTTGCGGGTCAGGGAAGCTTTGCGGCTTGTGGTTTCGAGGTCCTACTGTTTTTGGGATGATCAAGCTTGAGGTTGGCGTACGAGTGGTGCCTCTGGCCATGTGGGCCTTAGGTATCCATAGCCAAGCATTGCCCTCATAGTAGCCTTGTGCGCGCAAGAGAGCCTTGGGGACCCATCTTTGACTGATTAAACGTCTATTCCTATAACTGTATTTGGGCCTCCTAGGTTTAGAGTTTCTGGTCTTATGAGGGTAGGAGCATCGACTCCTAGGCAGCTGTTGCAGTTGTTTAGGAACCCATTGAAGGCAAGGCTGTGCGGCCCTGGCTTTGGCTGGTATGGATTGCGGTTCGATGAGACTTGGGGAGTGGCGGCCGCACACTATCCCCTTTCTTAGAATTTCCTACAGGTGTTTCTATCGATGGCTGGGTGGCCCGTGATGAGGTTGCGCAACCCTTGCTGAAAGTTGTAACAATGCGAACGTTGCCTATTTCTAGGTGGATGCGCTACGACACGTAGTCGACATTGTAGTGGGTCTGCCTTTTTGAAGGTGCGCCCAAGCAGTGACTATGTTCGAGCTCAACTAGTCGTTGCGTCCATGCCTCCTTCCCTTCCCATCGCTCTTGAAGCGCTATTCTCAGGCTAGGAACGAAGAACTCTAATGGTAGAATCGCTTCTCTCCCATACATCAGCCTAAAGGGGGTTTGACCGATAGCCGTTTTATAAGCGGTTCGGTAAGCCCACAAAGCTGCCATCAACTTGTTGTCCTAGTTGTTGCATGAAGCAGAGACGACCTTGGTTAGGACATTGATAATAATCTTATTCATTGATTCGGCCTGGCGGTTTGCCTGAGGGTAGTATGGTAAGGATTTGCGATGGATGATGAGGAAGGTGGACTGGAGATGCACGATCACTTCATTGATGAAGTGCGTGCCTTGGTCACTGACAAGTTTGATGGGGGCAACCGAATCCTGAGATCACTTGCTCCTATAAGAACTTAGCCGTCGTTCTAGCGTCATTTTTTCGTGTGGCTCGCGCTTCTGCCCACTTAGTGAGGTAATCCGTGGCCACAATGATGTACTTAGCCTACGAATACTATGTTGCAAGACTGATGGGCCCAATGAAATCAATTTCCCATTTTTCGAAGGGTTGTCGAGCAATAATCGAGGTTAATTCCATTCGATCTTTGCGAATTGGGACCTTCATCCGCTGGCACTCATCACAATGCTTGACGAATCATGCTGCATCGTGAAAAAGCGTGGGCCACCACAGTTAAGACTGCAATACTTTTCGTGCTATCGTGTCTCTGCTAAAGTGCCCTCCGACAATGCCGCCGTGCGCTTCTGAGAGCACATCATGCATCTCATATTTGCACACGCATCTGTGCAACAATCCGTCTTGCCCCAGCCTATAGAGTTGGTCTACAATCAGCTAATAGGGTTGGATCTTAAGGATTAATCGCCTAAGCCAAGCTTTTTCTATTGGTCGATCAGGCAGTCCGTGCTCAAGCACTTGGACAATCTCATCTGCCCAATACGGCATTAGATCAGCCTTAAATAGGTCTCTCTTGCTGGAGAGGTTAAACAGATGGGCGTCAGGCAACGCCGGGCAGTTCATCAATAACACATTGTCCAGCGGCTTCTCCGGTGGGAATGCGCGACATGTGATCAACCATGTAATGTTGTTTTCCCTTCCATACCACTACGGAGAAGTCGAACTCTAAAAGCAGAAGGAGCTATCGAGCTATGCGTCCTGTAGCACAAGGTTTGTTTACTAGGTACAGCAAGGCTTGATGGTCCACAAAGAAGGTGAAGGGCATGGCCAAAAGATAATGCCGAAATTTCTTTACTGTGAATACCATGGCTAATCCCTCTCTTTCCGTCGTTGAGTAATTCATTTCCGTCTCAGTGAGTTGTTTGCTAGAAAAGCTCACTGGATAGTCTAAATTGTGTTCGCCAGGCTGGCACAACACTACCCCCACGGCAAACTTAGAAGCATCGATATGCACGTGGAAGGTGATGGTCCAATCTAGGGCTCGTAGGATTGGTGCTGTGGTTAGAGCCTTCTTTAACTCTTCGTATGCCCTTTGGCATGCTTCAGTCCATTCGAAGACAATAAGCAGCTTGTACAATGGTCTGATGATCAACGCGTAATTGAGTACAAACCGCCGGTAGTACCCAGTATGGCCTAGGAAGCATTGAACTCCTTTGTAGTTTCTTGGGGGTGGAAGGTCAACAATGACCCTGACCTTCGAGAAGTTAGTGGTAATGCCGTTCTTCGACACCAGG
Organism: Lygodium microphyllum; assembly: GCF_053477565.2. Classification (NCBI taxonomy): domain Eukaryota; kingdom Viridiplantae; phylum Streptophyta; class Polypodiopsida; order Schizaeales; family Lygodiaceae; genus Lygodium; species Lygodium microphyllum. Next base: position 73,599,932 of record NC_141143.1, on the reverse strand, counting down.
TGCCCCAGAATGCATCCATAGTTCACCCAAAACTGCCACTTTAAGGGGTTCAAGGGGAGATGGTATAAACGACACCGCTTGAAGACTGCTCGGAGTTTGTCTAAGTGTTCGATCCAGGTCGAGTGGACACAGAGGTCGTCGACAAAGACTTCTAACTCCTTGCGAAGCATGTCCTTAAAGATGGTGCACATGAGGCATTGGAAAGTAGCAGGGGCATTAGTCAACCCAAACGGCATGACTACGTAAGCAAAGACGTCGTACTCAGTGGCGAAGGCAGTCTTATGCATGTCTGCAAGATGCACTTGCACCTGGTTGTACCCTGAGAAGCTGTCCACGAAACTGTAGGCTTCCTTCCCTGCCATTCTCTCAAGCATGTGCTCGGTGTACGGCAATGGATAGTTGTCCCTCTTGGTGGCAGCGTTTACCTTCTTGTAATTAACGCACACTCGGATTTTTCCGTTCTTCTTCATCACGATGACTATGGGCAATACCCAGTCTGTGTGCTTAGTTTCATAAATGAATCCTGTTCTCATCAGCTTATCAATCTCCTCGTTGACAGCATGAGCATGTTTTGGATTCATAGAGTATGGTCGCTGCTTGACCGGTATTGCGTTCTAGCGTCATGGGTATGTTGTGGGTCAGACACTCGGATCTACCCCCTTAAGCTCTCCTAAGGACCAGGCGAACACGTCTATGTACTCTTGCAAGAGAGGGACAAGACTCATTTCTTCTTCATTAGTCAAGTCATCAGCAATGAAGACTCGTCGGGGCGGTTCCCCCTTCTTGGGCTAGGTCAACCTCCTTGACCTTGGCTGGTCCCTCGATTGGTTCGCTTGTCTGTGCTTGACGTTTGGCACCTAACAGTTCTACCACCCTATTCCCCTTTTTGAATTTGGTGAATTATTTAGGGAGGTCCTGCGGTTTTCGTTGCTTTTTCGCTTGAGTATCCCTGGGTTGTTTTGCCTTTTCCTGTCTCAATCATCTGCGCCTCAGGTGGACCGGTAGGTCCCCCTTGGTGCATCTGGTTGTGGGCGGCCTGGGGATCTCTGGATCACTATCCAAACTAGCCTCTGATTCACAGTCGAATCCCCCTCCTTTGCTAGAAGAGGTGGTCTCTCCTGGTGGACGCAGTTCAGATGGTGATTCCGTTCTAAACACTGATGTCATTCCTGGCTGGGCTAGCCCCGCTTGCTCGAGGTCTATGGCTCCTACATGTTCCAACCAAGCGCGGTCACATTCCACGCTCATGACTCCTCACTCCATCCGAAAGATACTCTTTCTTTGTGCCTTGGAGTCTGCTCGTATTTGCTCTATTTCTTGTCTTTCAGTGTCGTATTCCACGGTATCTACCTCACCCTCACTTTCATCATTGAAGGACTGGCAGTCTTTGTATTCATCGTTCGAATTTTCTTCATCAGAATGCTCGTCATTTCCTAGGACTTGGTCTATCCCTGCTCGTTGGTCAGGAACCAGGGCCCAGTTATACATGAGGTTTAAGTCATGCACTCTGGTCCATTGCCACTTGGATTCATCTAAGAGATCCTGGAGTGGTTTGAGATTTGTAGCTGGATTGCAAGCTAGCTTCTCCGATAGACATTCCAGTATCTCCTGGAGTTCCCTTTTGTTGGTTGGGACGTGGGAGTTGACGGGCTTCAGCTTCCCTTGAACGCTTACTGCCATCACGCAGACTGGCACGGAGGGTGTGTCGTCAGCCTTGCCGATTGTTTTGGTGGCTTGCTCATATGCTTCGTGATCAGAGAACGACAGGTCGATTGTAGCAAGGACATGCATTCAATCCCGCTCGTCCTCTAGGCATGGGATATACCTGGTCAAGGGCCCGTAGGACTTCTTGACCTGAGCATTACCCTTGAGCGTAGCAGAGATGGCATCTAAGTCGACGGATGAGGTCTCCCAGGTGTCTGTCTCTACTCTCACAGTGTTCGTCCTATTGCCAAGAAAGATTAAGCCGTTACCCCAATCTTCGATGACCCTAGCGATGCGCATCCAGGGGCGCCCTAATAGGATGTCGTAGTCCACTCCCTTCATGACTATAAAGTCAACGGAGAATTGGACACCTGTGATCTTCACTGGCCAATTCTTAAGCACCCCGAATGGCTTAACTCTCATACCGTTCGCTAGTGTGACATTAAGCCTAGCAGTCTCAACAGGTGGGTTTCCCCAAGTCTAAAGCACTGTGTGGCTAAGCACACTAACCCCGGCCCTCGTGTCTAGGATTCCCTTCCTCGTTGTATCACCTAGGGCTAAGACCGGTAAGACTGCATGCATCTTGGAGCCTTCCCAAAAGGCATTGACATGCAAGGACTTAGGCATAGAGTGCAGCATCAAACTCGGTATTTGCGTTTCTGCCTCATGGTCATGAGGGTCTATCGTGACATGCTCTTGTGCCCCTTCAACCCACTGCTTAAGATCCTGCCATAGGGTGGGCTACTGCCTAAGCAAATCTCCCAGGCTAAGTGTTACAGGGGTAGTCACTAGTGTGGTTAGGAGATTGTTGGGTGTTCGTCTCTCTCCTAACCTGGATTGTCCTGGCCAGTGGCTGTGACTGAACCGTGGCCCTGTAGTAGCGTCAAGGCTTGGCCTTAGCGGTAGCACCTGTGGTGCAATTGCTTCTTTTGACTGTGGTTGTGGGAGCGAGGTTGGTGTACTCATGCTGGAGAGATCATCGATCCCATCCTCTATGATGGGCTTAGCGTTTTTTAGGTGTTCTTGGGCTTCCCTCACCCATTCTCTCACCTTTTCTATGGCCTCTAATTGTCGCTTCGGGTGCGGGTATTCCCCTAACTTAGCGCTTCCCTTTTCGGCCATCTTAGGGGCTGATGTCTCTGCTTCTGCATCGGAGACCTTTCCAACAGGCACAGTTGTAACACTCTCCATTTTTAGTGTAATTTTAGCTTCCGACTTCCTCTTCCACCGTCTATGGCTCTTCTTCCCTATTGAGGCTGCTTGGGGTTTTCTAGGTCCTAGAAGAGAGATACCCGCCTGCTTTGTTTGGGCACGGGTCATGACCCGCAAGGGGATAGGTGTGGCCTCCCCGTCGTGGTTCTCGACACCGAACAACCCCAATGGGACCGATGGTTCGTTGGTTGAGCTAGATGATGGTTTTCGCCTTGGGCAGTCGACGAAGAGATGGGTGATTCCGCACTCAGCACATCTTTGGTCAGCCTTATCTATGTTTTGCTGCTCCCTTTCAGGGCAATGCGATGAGACATGACCTGGGTGGCCACAGGTCCAACAGGTGATTGGATCCTATGTCTGCCCTCCTAGGCCTTTACCTCGTCCTCTTCCTAATGCCATCACCGGGACGGGGCGATAGTCCATGAGGACAGCGTTGCCCTCGTGGTCATGCGAAACGTAAGGGCATATGTAAGCTTCCTCCTCGTTTGGTTTTTCCACATAGTGGACAAGAGCATCACTCGATGGGTGGGCTATGTAAGCACCAGGCAGCCTAGGAATGCCTGTAGGATTTATTTCCATTCTAGAAACGACCGGCTTAATGTCGTTGGGCGCAGGGAGGGCCAAAGGGGCTTCCCTTCTGAAAAATGGCTACGGCTTGTGCACTAGGTAAGGCTGGCCGTATGGTTGTGAGTATAGAAGTCCCCTTGGCAATCTACAATGCGCGACCTCATGACTGAACCTACCATAGTTAGTGCAAGGTCTTGACCTAGGGTCTTGACACTCGGCTGGCAAGTGGTTTCTGCCACAGTACACGCATTGGATGTGTGGGCACGTTGGTCGTCTCAACATATTTGTAACTTGGCTAGTTCCATTCTAACGTCAGCGAAGTCTTGGTTCGTTTCGGTGGTTTTCCCCTTATCCTGGGATGATGGAGCTGATCGCTCACTCAAGGCTGACGCTTTCTCTGAGCTTCACGAGTTGGTCTCCTCTAGGTTCGCACTTCTGGAGCTCAGCTCGTTTAGCTGATCATCAACTCGGATGGCCTCCTTAAAGACCCTGGCTAGCGCGTCTTGCTGCAAGCTCGAGTTGCCTGCCAAAGCCTTGTATAGTTCCTCGTTCTAAATCCCGCTGATGAATACAGTTGACACTGCTCTTTCAATCGGTCGCTCTCCAGTAGGGATTCTCTTGAAGAGACTCCGTACATGGGTCACGTAATCGCAAATGTCCTCCTTCTCTTTCTGCTTGACGTTCATCAAGCGTACTAGTAGATTATCGGAGTATCTGGGCTCAGCAAATTCATTAATGAAGAGATCCTTGAGGCCATCGAAGTGGGCTCGCTCTGCATTATCTAAGCTCGTATACCACGTCCTACCCTTGTCGCCCAAGCAAAGCCGAAACACTTGACAGCGTTGAGTCAGGTCGTTGAGGCCGTTGGCTTTGCAGACTTGCTCGAACTGCTCAACAAAGTTGTAGGGATCGTCATGGGGCTAGTACTTATCGAGTTGCTTGGCAACAATAGGGATTTTAGCCTAGCTCTTTGAGCCCTGGTTTGCTCCTAATCCTGTGAGCAACGATGTCGCTAGAGCCATGACATTTCGCTCTGCAGCCGTGTTATCGAGCAATCGCTTCATAAGAAGCTCACTTAGTGTTAAGTCTCCTTCTAGTGCCCTCTCATGGTCCATTCGATTCCTGCTAGCCAAGTTCAGTACCCGTTGCACCTCTCGCAACTCCATGCCTTGCCTTTGGTTCCTAGCCTGCTGATCCCTATTGTACTCAACCATTCTTTGCGGGCCAGCTTTCTCTCGTCTTCTAGATCTACGATGATAGCGTTTGCCATCCTACCGCAGTGCTCGTACTGAGCATGAGCATTGTAACTACTGACTAGTTGTTTGCTGAACTGAATCTGAAAAGGCTCCTAAGTCGAATTCCTCGCTATATCTGCGGTCTGGACTTTCTTCTGCCATTATCGAGTTGTCATGCTCCACCAAGCTATCGAGCAGGTTCAGTAGGCTTGTCAGATCCACTTCATCGGCGTCCCTTGCTTCGTCCTACTCCTGCGCGTTGATGGTTTGTCTGTGTATTGGGTTCTCTCCTCTTGGTGGGTTCCTTGAGTGGTTCATCTGGGTGAGTTCCTTCAATTATTCAATACAATCCTCAATTTATGGCCGCTCAGTGTGTCTTTCCTCGTGCACTTGTCCTCAATCAGGCTTTCAGTTTCCTTAAGTGTACTTCAAGTGCGAAAATTCAGGGTGAGTACAGCAACCACTTCCTAGTCGTCTTACACACTCTCGCGTTGTTTTGGGCCAAATAGGCTTGTTGGTCAACTTCTTGGCCGTCTTGTCAGGGTTTAGGGTTTCCCTAAGATGTTGCCTCGTTCGTTTTTGGTCCAATCAAGCCTTACAGCTCAGCGGATCGTGTCTAAGCCTCTGGGTCTCACAGCTGCCTACTTCTAGCTACTAAGTGGCTACGCCCTACGATTTTGCCTATTCCGCATGCCAAAATCAAGTTTTGAGCGCCCTATGCGCTTTGGACAGTTTGAGCTGCTGAGTCCTAGCTGGGTCAGGTCAAATTTCTGAAAATCTGGTAAAAATCTACACTCGACCCAACTGGTCCGAATTGCAGGGTCCGAGTGGGTTACTCGAATGGGCCGAGGGCCGAATCCGGGACTTGGACAGGGTGAACTCGGACGGATTCATTCGAACGGGCCGAGTGGTTAACTCGGATAAGTGGGCCGAGGGCCGAATTTGACACGTGGTCGAATTATAGACTCGGACAGGCCGATTAGGGTTTTCGTCGAATGGGCCGAATGGCGAGGGGCCGAGGGCCGATTCTGGGACTCGGCCCAGGAGTGGTCACTCGAACGGGCCGAGTGCAACGCACGTAAACAACGCAAACTCAATTTCGATCATTTCTCGTGCTTCATTCAATCATACCAAGCATAACCCTCCAAATCCTACCTAAGGGAGTAAGAGAAGGGATTCATATACCTGGATGGAGTGACGGGCTCGTCGTTGGTGCGATCAAATCGAATCGGCCAGTAGCTCTCTCTCTCTCTCTTTCACACTGAACTGTTGCAAATGAGTGCTTCCTTGGCCTTTTGGCTCTTATACCCCTTCCCGGGTATGGTGTTGACGCCCCCAATCACTCACTTACAATTCTTAAGCATTGCAAGCGAGCTTTTTGCCATTTTTGCACGATTTTTTGCCCTGTTTTGCAACAGTAAACCCTACCCTTCTTCGGTGCGATTTCCTAATCATATCCTACTCTAAATGCAACACGAATCGAAAGCAAAATACTGAACTGATTTCTTCATGTTTCCTAATCATCAAACAAACAAAATAACCCAAAATACTTACTTGTTTTGAAGATAAAAAACACCCAACTTCCTACCTATCTCAAGCTCCAGTTCGGGGATGAATCCCTTACTTCGATGCTCGATATGAGGCGCGCAAGTGCTCAAGCTTGAATCCGTTGGTCTCGACAACAGAACCAAAATGTGGAAGCTCTCCCTCAACCGCCAAGACCCACGGACCGCTTATTGTTTCAAGCATTCCAAGAGAGCTCTAATGGCTATGTCTCACCTAGCCGACGCGTCGTCGATCCTACAAGTGTAGTGAGCTTACCTTAGTGCCGATATGAGTTGCCTTCTCTCTTCCACACATCGGCAGCTCCACGATCCTAGATGCTAGCTCAAGCATCCTCAAGCCTCCTCCATCTCCAAGCTCCATCCTCCATAGCTGAGCGTGCAAGAAGAGAGAAGGGAAGAGAAGAAGAAGAATAGGAAATGGTGAAGAGCTTCACCCTCTTGATCCCTCACTCTCACACACACTCACTCCCTCACACTCTCACACTCCCTCTCTCAAGAGCTCACACAAGCAAGAAGGTGAGAAGGAGAGAAGAAGAAGAAGACTCCTTTTGCCACACACCAAAGAGTGATCTCTTATTCACTTTTTGAACTTTATATATACAAACCCTAAAATCCCATGGGCACCCATCCCTTTTTTACATGACCGGCCATTGTGGCAAGGTCCTTTTTCTATTTTCCTCTTTTAGCCTCGTGCCTCTAGCCTAAACCCATCTAATATTATACAATTGGCACAGGAGGGAGCCTAGCGCTCTTTTACAAGAATTTTTCGAGTTTTTTGAGATGCCTTTTCTTTTAAGGTTGCACTTTTTGCCCCGGTTCATCTTTAGAGGCCGCCTGCATGTCTTTGCTCTTTTTCCATCTTCCTTTTACTTTTCCTCCATTTTTTGTCATCTTGACTTGGGGTTAACAATTGACTGAACGACAAAGAAGGTATCCACAGGTTAAAAGAGAATTATGGCAAATTGTGACATTCCTTAAATGTGATAAGGAGTATTTAATGGGTGCTCGTGTAGTCATTGAGAGACCGGTTGTTTGTCGATATTGGGTATGATTACTAGTTGTGATACCCTAGACATTGTTATGCTCTGGTGGATTGCATACATCAAATCTTTAAACCTTGAATTTCAGCATATTACAGGAAGAAATAACCTAGTGGCAGACATGTTATCTCAAGCACGCTATGAGAATGAAGATGGGATGATGGATGAGGAGGAAGAAGATGACTTTCTTGCAGCTAAAAATGATGTTGTAAGAGTGAATTTAGCAATGCAAGGTGTTTATTGGACGACAAAGAGAAGTCACTTTAGATGTTTTGTATCTTATGTAGAAGTGTTTCTGGATGACAAATATGCAGGAGAATGACTGAGAATTAGTCAATACCTCCGTACATTAACAAAGAGAGATGAATAGTCAGATGAGGAGTTTAAGAAGATCAAGAGAAAAGCCTATGGGTTTTTCTTAAAAGACGGATACTTATGGAAACATGCTAAAAAGAAACAGGGTATGCCAAATAAATGTGATCCAAGAAATTCATGAAAGCTTGTGGGCTGGCTATAGAGGTATTTGGGTTACTTTTGCAAAGATCAAAGAAAGATATTGGTGGCAGGGTATGTATAAGGATGTTGCTAACTTTGTGGAAACAAGTATGACATGTCAAATGTATTCATCTGTGAGACATCGGGATGGATTCCAGCAGCCCACATATCCATTGTCTCTTCATTTTAAGTGGGTGGTGGATTTAGTCATGATGCCCACAAGTTTTTGGCAAATGAGATATCTTGTACTTGCTCGTGAAGTCTTGACTAATCAAGTAGAAGGGAGAGCTCTTCGTACTAAGACAACAAATACAGTGTGTACTTTTCTCTTAGAAGAGATATTTTGTCTGTATGGCTATGTGGAAAAAATGACAGTAAATAGGGGTGAGCTAGATGCAGATGAGGCTCGTGATTTCTTTGCACGGTTGGGGGGGGATAAAGCTTGCTTTAACTTCAGCCTATAACCCTGGACGAAATGGCAAAAGTGAAAGAGGTCATCCACCTATTGTGAAGGCATTGGCAAAAGCATGTGGAGAGAAGGTTAAAGAGTGGCCACGATTACTCCCTTATGCCTTGTGGGCTGATAGAACAACTCATAGTGCTGTTACAGGATATATGTTGCAAAATTGATGTATGGTCAAAAACCTATCATGCTGATAGAAGAGATGACACTCACATGGAGTGTGCTACCTTGGAAAGAGGAGTTGAATTAGAGGAGTTATTGGCCTTGCGCATTAGACAGTTGGAAAGAAATTTAGAAGACATAGAGGCAGGAGTTGCAAAGTTAAGGGCAATAAGGATACAGAACAAGAAATGGTTTGACAAAAGACATAGATTGAGGCCAAGAACCATACAAGATGGGTATTGGTTTATGATAGCAATTTAGACAACTAGCATAGTGCCATGCGTAAAGTTTCCAAAATATGGTTTGGACCCTATGTGGTAAGACATGTGTTTGATAATGCTACTTATATATTAAATGAGCGAGATGGGATAGCCATAAAACTTCTGATAGCAGGAAAAAGAATCAAACTATTCAAGAGGTGAGAATCTAATGCCTATGAGTTGCCAGAATTGGAAGAAAATAGTGGCCATGATACAAGGGGTAGCCAAGAAGATATGGAAGATGAAGAACCAAAGGATATGGCTACATAGGATGAAGAGGACTCAAAATCTGATGACAACTAGGATTTTGATGTGCAGATTCAGAGGGGATGGATGTCGTGCCACTACACGGACACGGTGTGAAAAACTCTGAAGTGCATCATCATCCAACTTTCTTGTTGATCAAGAGAGTCAATGTGATATGAGTCATTAGTACTAGTGTGAGAAGTCACGAATGGTCCAAAAATACTAGATTTTTGGACAATTTTAGCCTATTTTTATATTATTTAATGCAAAAATCCAAAAAAGGTTAGAAAAGCTTCTAGATTAGGATGGCATGCAAAAAGCAAGTTGCTTTCTTAGCCAGTTATGGGATTTTTCATAAAAAAGAAAGATTAGCGAAATTGCGCGCGTGTCGCGATCACTGACAGGTTGAAAACTGCACTTGGAACTGGAAGAAGGAGTGAACTAGGAGCTTCTAGAGCAAGTGCCCAAAGGTTTTACCCCCTTTCTGAAGACAAGGGAGCCATCCGATTTGGGTTGGGATAAGCAGAGAAGGAGCTGTTATTTTGAAGCACATTTTTGGTCTATGAGGGAGCTCCAGGAGATCTAATGCTTGGAGATTGCTTCTAAGTAGTGCGAGACAAAGGATTTCAAGTTCTGTCAATACATATTGACTCAATTCATTGTGCTTTGTCTTTGTCGTATTTACCTCTAGTCTATTCCTTTACTTCTCTTCCATCTCCTATCTCTGATCCTCGGTGGATACGACCTTTCGACAAAAACCCCTCCGTCAACACCAAGACATGTGTCTGTTTGGTGTAAATGCATTTGATGGTTCTTTGTTTTAGTGCTACACTAGATAGGGTTGATGGAGCATTTGGAGCGAGTCAATTGCTACATGGAAGCTTTTTGTAGAGGTGATATCTTTCCTTTCCAAGTTCTTTTTCCTTAAGCAGAATGTGTTATGTGTATTTTGGGAATATTTCTTGTATTGGACTGGCAATCAAGGCAGCATGAAGTCCCAAGATTAGGTTAGATATGTCCAGGGAGGTTTGAGCAGTTTTCTACCTCCTCCGGAGAAGACATTGTTGGGCATGTAAATAGCTGTTTTAGAGGGTAGTCCTACTGACCCTATCCTTCTAGCCTACTAGGGAGCTGGTTCTAGGAATTCTTATCAGTTGTGAGGTAGCTTGGAAAGCCACTCATGTGAAGACATTATTGGGCATGTAAGGAGCTGTTTTAGAGGGTAGTCCTAGTGACCCTATCCTTTCAGCCTACTAGGGAGCCGGTTCTAGGAATTCTTATTAGTTATCAAGCAGCTTGGGAAGCCTAATAAATAAAAGATGACAATAATAAATGTATTTGAAATATATATAATATGAAGATGTGTAAAAAGGAGTTCTAATCCTTGAAATAAGAAGATAAAGAGAATGAAAAAAAAAAGCGCAAATGTTCATCGCCTTGCAAAGGCTTAATAGTTTCCTAGGGACGAGTCAAATGATGCCTTGTCTTCCTAGCGGTAGCATTTTGCTGAAAAGGCAATAAGGACGATTGGACCAAAAACAATAGTGAGTGGGAATAAAAAGAAAATTTTCATGTCACCTCGAGACTAGGCTATCTCGGCGATGCCTTGTTCTCCTTGGGTCATAATACGCTCAACTCTCTCCTTTTTACACATCCGAGTACAAAATGATAAAGAATAACAACAAACATAAATGAAAAATATATATAAATGAGACATGCTATAGGAGTACTCGCCTAGTAGGATTTCCTAGACCAATTGTCCTAGGTCAGGTAGGTGGCCACCTCCTAGGATGACTTCTTTGATAGCTCTTTTAGCTAGTGTCTATTGGAGTAGTTGGTTAGCAACTAACTTTTAACTTCTTTGTCAGATTATGCTTGGCCTATTCCTCATGGAATTCATGCCTTGATTTTGTTAGGAGGTAGGATGAGAGATGCATTGTGCTATGTTGTGTACTTCATTTGAAGCAGCTTGATGCTCTTTACGTTTTGTGTATGTGTAGACAAGTTCATGGGTTCGACGGGTTGAGTCGCCCTATCCGATGGTCACTAATGAAAGTTGATTGTTAGGGGTAAAGATGCTTATGCCTAGCCGCTCGTGTATTCCTACAGTGACAATACCCTGTGCTTGCACACTGCAGGTAGTGGACGCCCATCCACTATCACTTCATTCTTTATTCTTTCAGTGACATTTGAATAAAGGAAAGGCTAGTCACACATTGTGATTGTTGAAGTTTTCACATTTGGACTCTCTCTCTCTCTCTCTCTCTCTCTCTCTCTCTCTCTCTCTCTCTCTCTCTCTCTCTCTCTCTCTCTCTCTCTCTCTCTCTCTCTCTCTCTCTCTCTCTCTATCCTACTCCTTCCACTGTAGCTCTTGCTTCCATTCGTGCTTTCACTTTAGGGCCCACCTCCCTTCAACTGGTACCAGAGCTTTCTTCTTCACAAGCTCAAGCTTGGTCACACTCTCAACTTCCATTCGAATACCTATAGCAATCATCTCTTTGTTGGTAGCCATAGCCACTCAATTTGAGTTTCCTATCGGTTGCATTCTTCTCTAGGCACTCTTCGAGCCTTCTTGAGCAAGTCTTGGAGTAGCCCCCCATAGCCCTCACTGTGCTGGTGCAATATCATGTTGCATGGAACATGCCATTTTTTTAGTAGCAGCTCACGTTTTTCATATCCTACACCATATATTTTTCATTGGGTAGTTATAAAGCACTTATACACTTGGTTTTGATACTTGGCATTGATCATTCCACTCTTGGCATTTTATTTGAGTGTTAAGCTTGAGTTTTGGATTGTTATAATAATCCACAAACTGTCATAAAATAGGGGCATTGATAAAAGGAGGGTTGTTAGAGCTCGATAAGGAAGATAGGTTCTATACCATAAACCAATTAAAAGGATGTTTGTTGTATTGTGGCTTTGTGAGAGGTTCTGTACACCCATAGGGCCTCTATAAGTTGATCATCCAAATCATGGAGAATGGGCAAGAATCGTCCTTGCTAAGATGGAGCAAAGAATGTGGTTGGTGACTTTGAGTTAGCCTATTAGCTCTAGGGTAGTAGGGTATGGACTTGTGATGCCTGATCTTGTAGCTCTTGGTTAAGTCTTCCATGATTCATGCTTTAAACAACAATGGTCTTCCTAGCAACATGGAGTAAGAGGTCCGATAAAAGTTCCACTTTACCACCAAATAAATCAACTAGTAATCTCTTCTAGCCAAGCTAGTTTTGACATATGGGAGAATGCCTAAATGCTTGATTCTACTTTGATCTACTAGTTTGATGAGCTATTGAGTAGGTTGCATGGCTTGCAATCCCAAGTCCTTGATCGTACATTTGTCATAATGTTCATTGAAGAACCTCTATCTATTAGCACATTTGCGATGAAGTAGCCTTCTATCCATACGTTAGTCTTTGAGATACCCAAATCCAGGAAGGCATTGGCCAGATTCACTTGTTTCACATACTCAGAAGCTTTATTGACATTTGATGTAGATGTGGGGTTGTCAATCCTCAATCCACGTCTTCATGTCATAATGCTTTTGAAACTTTTGTGGCAAGTAGGGGAGCACATTAACAGTTGTGAAAATATTAGATTAAGATGTAATGTATCTAGGTCCTTTCCCAAATCATACTCTTTTATGCTGCACCACTGGCTTCTCCTACCAAATTAGGGAATGGTGCAATACCCACTTTAATTTTTTCTATTTCGTCAAGAAGTGGCCGCATTCCTACTTCCTCTACGACAGAAGTACATCCACCTCTTTTGTCTCTTGGATCTTCAGTCCTCCCTTCCCGACTAGTTTTGTATCCTTTTGCGGCATTAGAGGGCTCTACACTGCACTATCATGTTGTACTACTCTCTAGCTTAGGAGCTTAAAATTTTACTGTTCCTAAAGGTGGATTATTTTCTCTTGGAATTTATGGTTCTCTTTTCTTGGCAACCAAGAAATCCAATCTTCACTTCCAATTACCTTCTCTTGTGCCTACGAGGCAGACCACATCCTCATCCCACTTCATCCATGAGCTAGAGTTGGCCATCTTTTAGGCCTTGCAGCAGTGCAAGGGACTGCCTACTGCCCATGCTGTTGGTCCCCCTACTCAACCTCCCCCACCTTGGTGTTGCAGCTCGTGGTTGATGCCTAGGACCCCTGCCTCGAGTGGCTAGACACATAGACCCCTAGCTTTGTCGTCTACATGGTGCTTGAATCATTCTCCACTTTGATGTTGGCAGAGGAGATGTGTGTGATGGTGTTGGCTAGAGGTGAGTGAGCGAGTGTTCGTGTGGGAGAGGCAGTGGAGAAAGTATGGTGTAAGGAAGGTGAATATTTGCCATACGGGGTGTCATTGGAGGGAGAGGCAACGGAGAGAGCATGGTGTGAGGAAGGCAAAGTAGTGTAAGCATCCATAGCCTAACAACTATGACAGAGTACAATAGAGACGATAGCATGAAAGAAAGCTTTGCGAGGGTTTGGGCATGAGACGATGAGAGAGAAGAAGAAGAAAAGCACAAGCGAGGGTTGGGCATGAGATGGTGAGAGAGAAGAAGAAGAAAAGCAAAATTAAATGTGTACAATTGGGGGTTGTCTGAGGGGGTTCAAGTAATAGTTGTTAGCAACCCTAATAGGTTTGAAGAGTTTGGGAGGATTTGAAAAAATGCACTTAAGATATTTAAAATTTGTTTTGGAAAGCTTGGGATCACAGAGAGCATGCCATGTAGGGTAGGGTATTGACTTGTTCGGTCGGTCAATTATAATGTAAATAGATAACATCTCTCTCTCTCTCTCTCTCTCTCTCTCTCTCTCTCTCTCTCTCTCTCTCTCTCTCTCTCTCTCTCTCTCTCTCTCTCTCTCTCTCTCTCTCTCTCTGTGCCGACATCATTCTCCGTTTGCTTACATGAAATGTCGGTTCAGTAAGACCCTTTTTGGCCCAGCAAGGTCAGCCAATGCATGTATGTCTCTCTTTTTCCCCATGGAAAGCCAAAAAGTCTTCATTTTCTTACACGAAGTAAGTTCCATAAGTCCTATTTAGCCTAGTAAGGGCTAGCCGTCGTATTAGTTTCTCTCATTCTCTCTCTTTGGTACAGTTTAGCAAGGGTAACATGGAAAAGGAAATGTTATTCATTTTATGATTACCAAGATGCTGTTGCATTTATTTGTTTATAAATATTGTACCTTTTACTCTAAGGATTTTCAGTAATGGTCACTAGTCTCAAAGCACTTTCTTGATGGTTGAAGGAGAATTACTTTTGTCTTGATCTTCTCACTTAGCCATTGGAAGGTAGATTACTTAGAATGACCATCAAGGTTGCATTCCGTAATGGAGACGGCAATGCAGTTTAAACTTTGACAATATGCTAAACCTTGATGATCTTTGTAACTTGATGTCACTTTTTAGTTCACAATTTGGAAACTTGCATTTGTGTGTCCTCTTACTCTGAGGGACTATGGTTTAGATAGGGGCATTTGGAGCAAGAAAAATGGGGTCTTTGATGTGTGAGAGAGGTGCCTTCCAGCTGCCGTACCCTCTTGTTAGGCAAACAGCCTCAACTTCCATGTAGAAATGATTGAGGCATTCTAGAAGTTTGCCATCCATATGCTTGTAGCCTCCATAGAACTCTTGGGATCACTTGCTGATGCAGAACACATAAGCACCATGAAGGAAAGGATGGTTGATGCTGAAAATAACTATTTCAAAATGATTACATTCCTTGAATAAAAGAAGAAAATGGAGACAAATTGAGGGTTGAACTGCCCAAACAAAAAAATAAAAAATAAAAAAAATCAAGCAACCTTGACTTTCACTTAGAAATGATCAAGGCATTCTAGAACGCTACCATCCATAGGCCTATAGCCTCCAGGGAATTCTTGGGATCAAAGGATGGTTGAGGTATTACTTTTCTTGAATAAAAGAGATGGAGGCAATTTGAAGGTTGAAGATAGATGTTGTTGCCAGGCTGTACACTACTGCACTTTGCTGTTCTAGGCCTAGAGATTGATGCGCTTTGACATCTAGTTTGCCGCTTTGCCATCCATTAGCCTACATCCTCTAGAGAACTCTTGGGATCACTCACTCCCGGGGAACATGTAAGGGCCTTGTACAACCTAGTATGCTTAGCCATTGAAAGATCTCTCTTATTTCAGTGACTTAGCATTTGAAGTGAATTGAATGAAAGGATGGTTGAGGCTGAAATAATTATTTAGAGCTGATTGCATTCCGTGAGGGGTTGAAATTTAGATTTCAGACATTCTTCATTAGATTCGTCGCTCTAAAGTTTGTTGCTGGACTCTAGATTGTTATGCTTTGGTGTTCTAGTACTAGAGATTGCTGTATTTTGATATCTAGTTTGCTGCCTTGCTTCTCGTTCCTCTACATCATATTTTCAGTCATTGACATCACCCATTGTGTTACACTTCCTCCTATGCTCTGGTGTGAATGCTCCCTTATCTCACGGGCACTTTTTACCTTCTAGTGGGAGAAGGGCTTTTTCCTTGTGTGAACACCCATCAGTGGGTGTGGTACTTAGTGCCTTAGGGATTGTACTTTCTTTTCATTCTCACATAGTGGATGTGACCTTCCAGTATTCTCTTCTCTCTTGCTATTCACTTGTTCATTGTAAGTGTGTGTGTGTGTGTGTGTGCTGTTGAACCCTAACCTAACAATGGTATCAAAGCCATATCTCTTAGCTGTTACCACTGTGCTTGCGTGTTGCCATAGCCACCATTGAGCCTTGAGCTTGGTTGCTCTCTCTCTTCTCGATGTTCAAGCTCAACTGCCTACTACCTGGAATCTTAATAACACTTGTGCAGGCCTACACTAACAGTCTTGTCTCGCCACACCTACCTGTGTGTCCTTTAACGACTCTTGCTTGTCGCACACACGCTGTGCTGACAAGAAACTAAATCGTCAGCATTTGGATTCTCGATTTCTACTACACAAACAAGGATGTTGTACCCGCCTTGGCAGTCCATTTTCCTACCGAATCGTTAGGATAGCCGTGTTAGTTCCTTACGTCGGTGTGTAGCTATCTTGTTTATAGTTCACTTCCTGGCAAATAGATCGCGTTGGCTAGATGCGTCAAATTTTGCCACGTCCACTTCAGCTGGTGCACCCTCATCATGTCTTGTTGCATCACCTGATAGTCTTTGCTACATCACCCTCGTGTTTCGCCTGACGATTTCCACCTGATAGGTCTCCAATTAAAGTTTAATATTAATCTTTTAAACATTGATTCATTTTGGAGCTTATTAGGCCCCTGTTCACACCAACACCTCCATCTAAGCAAATTTTAGCCAAAATTTGGGGTTTTGCCTAAATCTCATCTTTTGGGCCAAAACTTGTCTCTCAATGTGGGGACTTCAGTCAATTCTATAGATTTATTCATCAAATTCGAAGATTTGCCTACAATGTTTCCAAAAATGTGGGGCTTTTCACATTTGAGCTCAAATTTCAGCAAATTTTACCAATGTAATTTGGGGCTTTTTCGAAATTTTCCCAAATTCACAAACATTGAGGTCAATTACACCTCATATGCTATCAATCACAAAGAATTCAGTATCTGTTGGCCAAATGGTAGAGCAAGGGTTGTAGTTTAATTTAATGCAAAATGTTGTTTTGTAGAAGACTTTAATAATAAGTGTAGGTGTCACAAGGACGTGAAAATTTGATGCTTTGCTTATGTTTAATTGACATTTGATTAAAGGATTAAGTAAATGTGCAATTAAAAGATGCACATGTGTAGCACATGTGGGGTGCAAGCTACTTTTTCACAGTTGAAGGCCGAAGGACCCTGTGAAAAAGATGGGTGTCAAAGGTAAAAGTTGTAACAAGTTACACTTGTTAGATTCTAGGTGAATTTTGGTGTCAATTTGTCCATAGGACCATTAATTGGCCATTAAGTGTCAATGGTGACACTAGGGACTAGGCATTAATTAATGGATTAATGCTTGTCCAAGGGTGAATTAATTCATGGGACCACTTTGGGTTGCAAATGGCCTAGCCAATTAATTTTTGGATAGGCAAAGGTCAATTTTTTGGGTATGGATTAAGGGCTGAATTAATTTTCAGAATTAATGAATTCTGAAAATTAATTAAATGACTAGAAATGGCTAAAAATGGATTAAGAAAGCTGCTACTTGGCAAAACTTTCCCATGCAAGTGGGGGAAAGGCTAAATAGGGCTGAAGGGAGAGGGAAATATGCCATGTATGTCAAAGAGAGCTTGTCGACAGACAAGGCCATGTACCCATCAGTGAAAGTATGTACCACACACCAACAAAAGGGATAAGAAGCACAACAAACAAAAAGAGCATGAAGACAAAGAAGAAACTCGAAGTATGCCAAAGAAGCATGAAAAAGATAAAGAACTTTCCGTTGCTGACAACAAAAAAAATGATTTCCCGTAGTGAATTTTTTTTTGTTTCCCTTAGTGGATTTACTTTGTAAAACAAAACCATTGCCAAAGATGTAAAGTTTCAAGCTTTAACTTGACTAGGCTGCCTATGAGCTAGTCTCCCGAGCCATGTCATCATGAAGGGGGGGCAAAAGCCAGCAAGTGTAGGAACTCATCATTTGAGGGGGGTGTTGAGAATAGCAAATGATGCTTGGTATGTATGCCCATAGAGGCTAAATGTGTGCCCAAAAGAGGCTCGCCCATAAGTGGCTTTGTATGAGAGATATGACAAAGATGTATGCTCTAAAAGCTCTAGGAAGAGATGTCCAAGATCCCATATGCACAGTGAGGTACAATGGTACTATCCAAAAAGCTATATAAGCATGTACTTGACATTTATTTCAATGCAATGGTACAAATAAATTTGAGTCACTCAAGATTGTGTTTATGAGTCCAAGCTAATCTATCTTGGAACCTAATTCACTTGAGTTACAATTCCTCATTCTGATAATGTATCGTGTGCTTGACTTGCGTCCACCATAGCAGATCTAGTTCTAGGTCCATGATTCTTATCATCTTTGTCCTCTTTCTCTCTCGTCATAATTCATGTTCGTATGAGCTAAGAGGATGAGGGAAAATGGATATTGGATCATGATAAGATGCAAGGAATGGAATGAGGAAGCACAAAGGTAGCATTAGCGGCCGTGTGATGGCATCAGCTACTTTGTTTTTTAAAATACAATGCATCACATGTGAGGCATTTAGCATAAGTGACGATTTATTTCATATTATGTTGTATCTTTTGTGTCTATCATGAAAAAACAATTGAAAATGCTTGACTCTTGTTTGCCAATGTATGAAAACATAAAAAACTCAGTCACTTTCAATCATTTACATTAAAAATATTAAAATTGCAAAACTCGAGTTGCAAGATTCAATGTGAAAATGGAGATTTTGTTGGATTTTGAGGGTTCAATGATGTTCACAATTGAATAATAATTGATATGCTAATGGACCACGGTTCATACTAATCACTAATTTTAAAATTTAAGAAAAATCAATAATTTATATTTAAATAAATAAATAACTATAAAAATAGTATTTTTGAAGAGAAAATAAGAAAAAATTAGTTTTGATATACTAAAAAGTACAAAAATTTAAGAGAGTTTGTGTGGATGTGTAATGAGGATAGTGCATGAGATTTTTCTCAGTCTATCTCCATATATGAAAAGTGTATATTTATTGCTTATTCATACAAAAAATGATGACGAGACTCTTTTACACTTATGTATAAAAGCAAAACCTAAGCAATAGGAAAAGAAGGACTGAAGAGATATAATATTTGAATAAGTTATGCTTTAATTGTATATTATGGCTTCTAGGCTTTTGTTTATTTAAGTTTGAAGAGGAATAGTAGTATTAGTTAGCCCGTGCACTGTCCCTTTGCAATGCAGCATAACATTAGAGAAAAAAAAGATTGTCTTCACATAACACTTGTTGGGTTTATAGTTAAAAGCGTGGTATCAAAATGAAAACTCATGGATGCATAGCACTTGTATGCCTAGTTTGTGACCAATGGTGAGGGTGTAAGGCTCCTTTGTTGTAGGGTAGCATGGTGATCTTTGGGGAGATGTTATGTGAGGCTCAAATATTCATTGATTTTTGGATACATCATGAGAGGATTTTGTTACATTTGTTTTTTATGTTTCAGATAGCACATCCTGGGGCCAATCCTTAGAAAGTGCTACGAGAGCCATAGGAGACACAACAATCAGCTGGGGGTGCTCTATTTGTATATATATCGAGGTATCTATCATTTATATGTGTGGGATACTCCCTTTGGTTGGAGTTGGGATGGGTAGTACATTGGACTAGAGTTTAAAACTCATGTCTATGAAGTGTGATATATGTGAAAAGTCAAGACATATGGCCAATGCATGCTAGACTAGAGTTAGTTCACTTTATCATGGCACAATCAATAACCCGAGCGAGTGAATCCTCATTCAAATGATGCAAATCCTCGAGGGGAAGTCCCTAAGAAAATATTGCAAATTAGAAAAGCCACCCTAAAGGGAGCACCCAATGGGATTAGTCTAGTAGAGGCACTTCCAATTCATGGGAACACAACATCTAACATTGTAAGAGTGGTCACTAGGCCAGAAAAAGAGAGAGATTTAGAATGATAAACCTAGTAGAAGCAAAGCCACCCTTAAGCCTATCAAGGTTGACAAGAAGATTGCAAATACTAATACCTAGGTGAGTCCTCTTAAATTTGAAGGTGTTTTATAGAAGCCCGTGGTTAAGAGCAAGCATAAATCAAAAGCGAAGAAAGTTGTTAAGGCTATCAGAAAACCAAAAGAGAGGATGGTAAGGCAAGAAAAATAGGTTGTTGTAAACTTTCGTGAGTTCGACCTAGCAAATGATCTATGTGAAGTCAAGCCAAATGTGAACTTGTCACAATTAATACAGTTGTCACCTTACATTCACAAGGACTTCAAGAAAATCCTACAAATGGGTTATGGGTTGTAGAATCTACTAGTGTCAATTGAGTGGGCGGTGAATGGTGGGAACATGTGAAGAAATATTGCCCTAGGGTGTAGGCATATATTGATGGCATTTTGATAGAAAGTATTGTGGTAGACCCAAGCTCATCTATAAGCATCATGAGTATGGACTTACTAGAGATTCAAAAGGATGTTACAACTGTCTTAACAATGGATGATGATAGTTTAAGGTAGCGGATGACAGTTTAAGGTAGCCGGAAGGAATAGTATCTCAAGTATATGTAATAATAGCACACATTGAATGTGCTCTTGACTTCCGTGTTATTTGATTTGCTGGGAGGCCAAGCTATTAGTTGTTTGTTGTTGGGATGGCCATGGATATCATACTTTGATTATTTGGTAATATTCCAGTTGGTTGATTGATCTTTGGGTGTGGGTTGAGGAAAAAAATTTGGATGTTTACCTTGAACGCCCATAGAATGAAAGGGCAACACCTCCCACTACAGAATGGGAGGCACTTGAGGGCACCTCTATCACGAGAACTTTGAGCTCCAATGAGTCTCATGAGGGTTCCACAATGGAGGAGATCTATTGAGTGTGTTTGAATGAGCCAGCATAGGGGCAAAAGATTAGACACATAAAGCGATGTAATAGAGTGGGATCTAGAGACTCCTAATGATCCATGTTCAATCAAACTTAGTACTATATTATCTGAAGATGATGAGTATGCAAACTATGTATCACTCCTATAGGATTTTAGGGATATATTTGCATGGAGTTATGATGAAATGAAGGGGATTCCCCCTACTATTGTTGTGGACACAATTCCATTGAAAGAAGGTAGTAAGCCAGTAAGGTAGAAGGTTAGACAAATGCCTTTTGAGTTGAGAGAGCTTCTTTCTTAGGAATTGATGTGTTTAAGGGAGGCAATTCTAATATTTCCTATGTTGAACACATTGAATGTGATCTACTGATTGTGATAAGGAAGAAGAAGAACAATCAAATCCACCTATGCGTAGATTTTAAAGAGCTAAACAAGTGGATATTAAAGGACTACTATCCTCTACCCTTTATTGACTTGATTTTAGATCAATTGGCAGGGCAACAAATATACTCCTTCATGGATTATTTTGTGGG
Organism: Lygodium microphyllum; assembly: GCF_053477565.2. NCBI lineage: Eukaryota > Viridiplantae > Streptophyta > Polypodiopsida > Schizaeales > Lygodiaceae > Lygodium > Lygodium microphyllum. The sequence goes on along the minus strand of NC_141143.1, from coordinate 73,578,949 downwards.
CTATAATCAGATGGCCATAGTTGAGGAGCATAAGTTATGCATACAATATCGTAACTTTTGGTCTATGTAATACTCTTGGGTCTTGGCAAAGAACGGCCGACAAGATGTTTGTCGATATCTCCCTTGAAGAACTTCAAATTTTTATAGATGATTTGGGCACAGCTACCACAATCTGTGATAGACAACTCATCTTTCTACATAAGTGTTTTGAGCATTGTTGTGAGTACTATATAGCATTAAATCCTTGGAAGTGTGTATTCGGGGTTCATTGTGGCTTATTGTTGGGTCATGGTGTGAGTGTAGCTCGCATTGCCACTGATCCTGAGAAAGTAGTAGTAATTGTGGCTAGGAACCCACCCATATCCCTAGGGAGGTTCGCAACTTTGTTTTGTCTATGAGCTATTATCATCAGTCTATCAACGCATTGGTTGAGTGCTCATTACCTTTGATGGCGAATCTCCTTGTGCAGAACCATGTTTTCAAATGGATAGAACTGTGTGTAGTGGCATTTGAGGATGTTTAGATGGAATTATCCAAAATGCGAGTGTTTAAAGCTTCAAAAAGGGGTGAGGTTTTCTATATCTTTATAGCTTCAACAAGGCGTAGTATTAGTTATTGCCTATCATAGATTTGGGAGGTGCAACTTCATCATCTAATTGCCTTTGCAAGCCGAAATTAGGCGTTTCGGAGCTCTGTTATAGTTATTTAGAAAAAGTATGTTTAGCTATGGTGTTTGCCACCAAGAATTTTAAAGATTACATTCTTTATGAGAAGGTGGTGTTTTTCACCAAGACTGAGGGTCTACACTTAGTGTTGAACAAGCTTCAACCCCATGATTGCCTAGCCAAGTCGTTAATCTCTTTGTAAGAGTTTAACTATGAGATTTGAAGTAAGCCACCAAAATTGCACAAAATTGTTGAATGTTTAGTAGATTTTGGTGAGCCTAAGGAAGAGTGGGTTGATATTAGTGACTACGAGGATCTATGCAAGACTGATGCAATCTCAATCCCATTGTGGTATACGTCTATTACACATCATCTATCCACATGCTACTCAACGAAAACTCTTTTCAAATCTGAGAAAATGAAGATTATTAAGTAGCAAGCACTTCGTTTTTCCATTATAGCTAGTATCTTCTACAAAAGGGGAGTGGATGAGGTATATCATCGTTGTGTGGTGCCTGATGAGGTGACATTCATTTTAGAGGAATGCCATGATTCAACATGTGGGAGTCATTTTGCTGGACCGCTTACAACCCAGAAAGCTTTACGTGCTAGTTATTAGTGGCTGATGGTTTTCTAGGATGCTTTTACATATGTTAAGCATTGTGATATTTGTTAGAGACAAGATGCCAAAGAAAATTGTAAGAGGCCGCTAAACCCCATTCTAGTGACCTTGCCCTTTGAAAAGAGGGGCATTGACTTTATTGGACCTATGTATCCTTTGTGCACTATACGAAAGCATTATCTCATTGTGGCGACAAACTATTTTATGAAGTGGCGCGAAGCCCGCACTACAATGAAGGATAATGCCAAGGAGATAGCCAATTTCATTTTGGACAAATTGTTTGCCATTTTGGTCCACCTAAAGAGCTTGTGTTTGATTGTGGGACTCATTTTTTGAATAAAGTGATTGAGACTTTGACATAAGCTCTAAATATTAAACACAATAAGACCATGCCTTATAACCCCCAAGAGAATAGACAAGTAGAGAGTACTAATAAGTATCTTGTGGAGATTTTATCTAAGACAATATCTAAAGGTAAGCATGATTGGAATAAAAAGTTGTATGTGGCTATTTGTGCCCATAATACAATATTTAAAATGGGTATAGGACACATCTCCTTTCAAATTAGTATGGGAAGAGCGTGTTTTACCTTTGGAGCTTGAGCTGCCGATAATAAGTTTGCTCTAAACCATTCTTTGGGTGAAGAGGAAGCATTGCAAGAAAGATTCATTTCCCTTGCACATCTTGATGAGATTAGATTACAAGCCTTGTTAATCAAGAAGTAGGGAAGAACCGAATGAAAGTGCTTCACAATCTTCATGCTAGGAAGTATAAATTTTCAAAGGGTCAATTGGTCTTATATTATGATACCTATTGTGAGGAGCTATTCCTAGGCAAGTTAGAACCTAAGTGGGATGGCCGTTCTAAGATTGTTCGTGTAGGAAAGAATGGCTTTACAATCCTTCTTAGCAGATTTGCAAGGGGGATAGAGCTCAAAACTAAAGTAAAGTTTAGTAAACTGAAGCCCTAGTATGTAGTATAGGGACTGACATTGGACTTGCCTTTGTAGGTCCTTCGAGATTCAGCTTAAACTTGCAAAGGGTACCAAGACTATTGGATGGGAAAAGTCATTCCTTATATTGAGCATCCATATTTAGAGTAGCGTTACAACCAAGGCAAAGTGATCTGGCGGACTAACATCCCCATTGAGTTTAGTGAGGAAGGAGGGATTGTACATGTCTTATACCCCCTCTCTAGGTTATACTTTGACTGTCACAAGTACAAGTAGGTTAATCATTATGGTGGGTTACATAAATAAAACCTTGATTTATACATTATATTTTGATGAAGTTTCTCATGGACCTACTAAGCATGAGTGTAGGGGTTGTCATAAAAGACCCTCGTTGTCGAGTAGTCTTGAAAATGGAAGTGTATTAAGGAAGCACTTTTACTAATAACATGGTGGAATACAAGGCTTTGTTTATGGGACTAAATTTAACTAGACATGGTGGTATTTACTAGTTATTGGTGATAGGCAACTTGCAATTAATGATCAACCAATTGAATGAGACCTATAGTGTGAGGGATCTTATTCTAAGGATATACCATCGTGTAGCTTTGGACATCTTTGAGATCTTTGAGGCAATGACTTACCAACTGATTCCCCGGTGTAGTGGAATTCCTTGGCAAACTCCTTGGCTAATTATGCCCATACTAAAAATATCTTTTTCAACTGTGGTGATAAGGGGCTTTTACAATTGTCTGCTGATATTAGCCCAAGGCTCCTATGGGGACTGCTTTGCTAACATGTCCTATTTTGGTTGATGATGGTTATTATGGGTTATGAGTCTTTCTATTCTTTCATGGACACATCGAAGCCTCCAACAATATATTCATCGGACTCCCCTTGCCATTTATGTAGGGAGCTTAGCGAATAATTTGATGCATTTAGTGTAGGGCCTAAGCAACCATCCCCTTGGCCTATTTTTGTGTTTCAGTAGGGTTTATGTGGGGACCAAGGGTTTGCTTTCAACAATAGGTTGCTAAATGATATGCTTTATGGTTGATTCCATCACACTATCGTGCCATTATGTGGACACGGTGTGAAAAACTCTGGAGTGCACCATCATCCGACTTTGTTATTGATTAAGAGAGTCAATGTGATCTGAGTTATTAGTACTAGTGTGAGTGGCATGAATTGTCCAAAAATACTAGATTTTTGGATAATCTTAGCTTATTTTTTATATTATTTATTATAAAAATCCAAAAAAAGTTAGAAAAGCTTCTAGATTAGGATGGTATGCAAAAAGCAAGCTGTTTTTTCAACTAGTTATGGGATTTTTCATAAAAAAGAAAGATTGGCGAAATCAGGCACATCGCGATCGCTATTAACAGGCTGAAAACTGTACTTGGAATTGGAAGAAGAAGAAGAAGGAGTGAACTAGGAGATTTTGGAGCAGGTGTCCTGCGGCCTTAGCCCCCTTCCGAAGCCAACAAAGCCATCAGATTTGGGTTCCGAGCAGTAAAGAAGAAGCTGTTATTTTGAAGCACGTTTTTGGTCTACGAAGGAGTTCCAAGAGATCTAATGCCTGAAGATTGCTTCTAAGTAGTGCCAGACAAAGGATTTCAGGTTCTGTCAATACATATTGATTAAATTCATTATGCTTTGTCTTTATGGTGTTTACCTCTTGTCTACTCTTTTTCTTCTCTTCCATCTCCTATCTCTACTTCCTTCTATCTCTGATCCGCGGTCGATACGACCTTTTGATAAAAACCCCTCTGACATTAGTGAACCCGACGTGAAAGGTTGTCAGAATAAGCAAAGACAAGATGGGAGAACCTTCGACCACAATCTCTAGTGATGTTTTTTTAGCTTGTGCAGGTACAACAATAACAACAGGTGATGCAACCCTTTGCTCAAACAGAAAGTGTTGTGATGAATGCTCTGCAACAAGCAGTTGAGCATGAGATGAAGTTATTCAATGGTAAGAATGTATGTGCATATGTACATACCTATGCTCAAAAGATTGAATTCTTGGGGGTGGCTCAACTTCCATGGAGCCACTATTTTGTATGTGTTACCGTACATGAATTGAAAGCGCAGATTATTGAATTATACATACAGGATGCTGACTAGGTAGCTTTCAAGAAGACACTCATGGAAGAATTTTACATTGAAGATACTAGTTTGATTATGTGCAAGACTTTTCAGGAGTGGGTTTACAACCCAATAAGGGTCTTGTGGCTATAGAATTGCTAAGAGAATTCAAAAGTTGATTTGAGCAGTTGGATCTTGTAGAACAGCTAGCTTTTGTAAGTCAAAAAATTGAATTGTTTCTACAGGCAGCTGATCCTGAGCTTCAAGAGAAGCTTGATGATTTGCTAGAGGATCAAACTATAGAAACACATTTGAAAATAGATTGGAGACATGTCAAGGAAGCTGTTAGTGCACTTGTGAAAAAGCATAGAAGAAGAGAAAGATTGCATGTCTCTAGCCTGCTCGCTATTACGGGCAAGATAGTTGATGTATCCAGTAAGCCATCCACTTCTATGGCTAACCTTATGGATGTACCTGCTATTATTCTCTCTATTAGGGAAGATGTCTTGGATGAATTGGTCAAAGGTATGCGGGATCTTCAATTGAAGGTTGCAAAATTGGATGAAAAAGGACAAGAGGATAAGGGACGAGCAGCAACCCCTAAGCCAAAAAAAAGATGTATGTGGTGTGATAGTTTGCAGCATGAGAGAAATGATTGTGCTGCCTATCAGGAAGCTTTGGCACGACAGCTCATCTTTTGGAAAGATGGCAAGATCCATGCACAAGAAACAAGATTTCCTCTTGCTTTGAATTTTGGAAATGGAGGTATGCAAAAGTTGTTGGAAGACTTGGCTATCCGAAATGCTTATGCGGCAGTATATGCTTCTACTTTTGGTCTAGAGTTGGATAGAGTGCATGGCCAAGTGTGGTCCAAAGGCCAAAATATGGACACATGCTTTACATATAGTTGAAAAGAGAAAGGTTACTAATAGTGAAATGTCTCATGCAAGACAAGACATTCGTGACATAATTGATTGGGAATCATTGGTAGATGCGTATTCAATGTATGCATATTTAGCAAAGGTACAAAACACAGATGTACTTGTGAAAGAGAAATGAAAGAGATATGAAGATAATGCAGGGACATCTAAATGAGTGACAAGAAGAAGTGTGAATCAACCTAAAGCTACAAATCAGCCACCTCTCGAGCATGTTATGGAAGAGGTCAATCAGGTGCAAAAACATGATAACAAACAAGAGGGCAAAAAAAAGGGCAAGAAGCTAGGATATAAGTTGCAGTCAAACATTGAGACAACCACAGATCTTAAGAAGGTTCTTGAAGAATGGATCTTAAATAGTCGGGTGAAATTCACCTTGGGAGAGGTGCTTGGCATCGCCAAGCAAGAATTTCATTATGAGATCATTGACATAAATATGAGGAAGCGTCAATTTCTTGGTGATACCAGTAGTGCATTGCTGCAATTTGAAGAGGAAACGGGTTTGTTGGGTATTCGGATTGAATATGAGCATGGAGTAAGTACTGGATTATCTATGTAGGATGCTACTAATCAATGGACAACATGTGAAAAATAGAAGAAAAGTGGCTGAAAATGCATTGTCTTGTAGCAATGTGCATGGTGGAGTAAGGCATATGCAACAATATGGGGAAGAGACTCCAGGATTTATTCCTCAAAGTCATTACACAAGGAATCATTGGGCTAGGGCTACCACTGAAACGGTAGTGAAAATAGGGGAACGTGAAAGTCCTTGTGTTGCTTTACTTGACCATGGGTCTTAGATAAATGTCATTGAACATGGATTGTATGAAAATGGTGCATGGCCTATGGACACTGATCATGGTTGGCGTATGAGGGCTACAAATAATTCTTCGCGAGAGCTTTATGCTGCATGTCCTAATGTGAAAGTGACGATTGGTGATGTACAAGAAGAGCAACACTTCTTTGTGCAAGATAATTCCTCATATGTAGTGATTTTGGGACAACCCCATATTACAAGAGTGCGTATGGAAACAAAGGTACATGATGATGGTTCTGCTTATGCAAGAGTCAGAAGCAAGGATGGGAGAAAAGCAATCCAATTTCTTACTATTTGTGTTAATCATCCTAGAAATTGTGATACGCTTCTAAGGTCTCCTTTGGCTCCAAATGCTAGGGAATTCAAAGACCTGGATATTCATTAAGCACTGCTATAATGTGGGACTACAGTAGTGCTGTTCAAAGGATGTACTCGCATCTTGATAGAATGAAGCATGTATTTACTATTGGTTATTCTCAATTTACAAGAAATAGTTCATGTTGGTTTAAGACTATGGGAGCTATTTGCAAGGCTGAACGCATATCTATGAAACGGGCTACTAAGGAAATGAGAGCATTGGGGTTGTTAGCTGAAAATGAAGGCATTTCAGGCATTTTTTATGAGCTGAATATTAATGATACTATGGCTGAAATTTCAGCAACTATACATGTGCAGAAAATGAGACTGAAAACAAAGTGTTGTCAATATGTTCTTTGGACATGTATGATGTTATAGCATTGTTTGCTCAACATGAAGGCTTGCAATGGGCTGAAGCACTTGTGGAGACAAAGTATAAGACAGTTGACAAAAAGGTGAAACCAATTTCCTTGCCACTTCCACCAGAAAGTGAGGTTTTGTATGAAAAAGTGTCAAGGCACCCAATCTTAGGGGATCCTAAAGATATAAGTCATCAGTTTACATCTAAAAAATTACAGGAATTGAAAGGTGGTGCAAAAGGGTTTCTTTTGCATGCTAAAAGAGACTGTTTTATGCAAATGTTGGCTAGGCATGGAAAGGCATTTGCATTTCAGCCAACTAAAATAGGTTGTGTGGATCCAAATATTGTCTCTCCTATGGTAATATTTATTGTGCCACATGTACCATGGAACTTGAGGCCTATTCTAGTGCCTAAAGCTTACTTGCCAAAGCAATTGGATTTGTTAAATGAAAAGATTTGCATGAAGATCTTGGAGCCCTCTTCAGCCCCGTACTCAAATCGTTGGTTTACTATGCCCAAATAGAATGGGGCTTTGAGATTTATGCAAGATATGCAATCGATCAAGGAAGTGACCATAAGAAATGTGGGTGTAGGTCCTATGGTTGATGAATTTGCAGAGGCTTTTGCAGGAAGAGCAATCTATTCTTTGGGTGATCTTTACTCGAGGTATGATCAGTTTCAGCTTGCAATTGAAAGCAGGGATATCACAACCATGAAGACTCCTTTGGGTTTAGTACGGATGTGTCCTTTCCTGCAAGGTGTAACAAACTTAGTGGCACACATGACAAATGCTATAAATAGGGTACTTAGGGATTTTATACCACAATTAACAATGCCCTTCTTGGATGATGTTCCAATCAAAGGGTGCGCAGTCAATGAAAAGAATGAAGAGATGGATGCTCATGCGTGCAGACAGTTTGTTGTAGACCATATTGTGGATTGTGAGAGGATTTTGATGCATCTAGAAGAGGTGCATTTAACTCTTTCTGGACAAAAGTCTGTCTTTGGAGTTGAAGAGGCTTTGATTGTTGGGAATATGTGTGGGCCCTATGGGCAAAGACCATCACCATCAAAATAGATGGGATTGATAGAATGCAAGATGTATGCACGAATGTATCAAAGGTGCATAAATTCTTGGGTGCATGTGTGTTCTATTTGATATGGATTCCTTACTTTGCACATGTAGTCGATGCTCTATATCAGCTTCTGAGGAAAGGTCTGAGATTTCATTGGGAAAGGAAGCATCATAAATCAATGAAGAAATTGAAGCAGCTCTTAAAATCTTCTCCTACATTGAGAAAGGGTGACTATTCACATGGAAAGCCTATCATTATTACTGTAGATACAAGCCCAATCGGAATTGGATGGGCAATTGGGCAAGATGATGAGGAAGGACAAAGATATTCAATATGCTTTCGTACTAAAGTATCGACTGAATGACAAAGAAGGTATCCACAGGTTAAAAGAGAATTATGGCAATTTGTGATAGTCCTTAAATGTGATAAGGAGTATTTTATGGGTGCTCGTGTAGTCATTGAGACCGGTTATTTGCCGATATTGGGTATGATTACTAGTTGTGATACCCCAGACATTGTTATGCTCTAGTGGATTGCATACATGAAATCTTTAAACCTTGAATTTCAGCATATTACAGGAAGAGATAACCTAGTGGCAGACATGTTATCTCAAGCACGCTATGAGAATGAAGATGGGATGATGGATGAGGAGGAGGAAGAAGATGACTTTCTTGCAGCTAAAAATGATGTTGTAAGAGTGAATTTAGCAATGCAAGGTGTTTATTGGACGACAAAGAGAAGATACTTTAGATGTTTTGTATCTTATGTAGAAGTGTTTCTGGACGACAAATACGCAGGAGAATGACTGAGAATTGGTCAATACCTCCGTACATTAACAAAGAGAGATGAATGGTCAGATGAGGAGCTTAAGAAGATCAAAAGAAAAGCCTATGGGTTTTTCTTAAAAGATGGATACTTATGGAAACATGCTAAAAAGAAACAGGGTATGCCAAGTAAATGTGATGCAAGAAATTCATGAAAGCTTGTGGGCTGGCCATAGAGGTGTTTGGGGTACTTTTGCAAAGATCAAAGAAAGATATTGGTGGCAGGGTATGTATAAGGATGTTGCTAACTTTGTGGAAACAAGTATGACATGTCAAATGTATTCATCTGTGAGACATTGGGATGGATTCCAGCAGCCCACATATCCATTGTCTCTTCATTTTAAGTGGGTGGTGGATTTAGTCATGATGCCCACAAGTTTTTAGCAAATGAGATATCTTGTGCTTGCTCGTGAAGTCTTGACTAATCAAGTAGAAGGGAGAGCTCTTCGTACTAAGACAACAAATACAGTGTGTACTTTTCTCTTAGAAGAGATATTTTGTCAGTATGGCTGTGTGGGAAAAATTACAATAGATAGGGCTGAGCTAGATGCAGATGAGGCTCATGATTTCTTTGCACGGTTGGGGATAAAGCTTGCTTTAACTTCAGCCTATAACCCTGGACAAAATGGCAAAAGTGAAAAAGGTCATCCACCTATTGTGAAGGCATTGGCAAAAGCATGTGGAGAGAAGGTTAAAGAGTGGCCACAATTACTCCCTTATGCCTTGTGGGCTGATAGAACAACTCATAGTGCTGTTACAGGATATATGCTGCAAAATTGATGTATGGTCAAAAACCTATCATGCCGATAGAAGAGATGACACTCACATGGAGTGTGCTACCTTGGGAAGAGGAGTTGAATCGAGAGGAGTTGTTGACCTTGCGCATTAGACAGTTGGAAAGAAAGTTAGAAGGCATAGAGGCAGCAAGGATACAGAACAAGAAATGGTTTGACAAAAGACATAAAGTTTCCAAAATATGGTTTGGACCCTATGTGGTAAGACATGTGTTTGATAATGCTACTTATATATTAAATGAGGTAGATGGGATAGCCATAAAACTTATGGTAGGAGGGAAAAGAATCAAACTATTCAAGAGGTGAGAATCTAATGTCTATGAGTTGCCAAAATTGGAAGAAAATAGTGGCCATGATACAGGGGGTAGCCAAGAAGATATGGAAGATGAAGAAGCAAAGGATATGGTTACACAGGATGAACAGGACTCAAAATCTGATGATAACTAGGATTTTGGCACATACTGGAGGATGTGCAGATTTAGAGGGGATGGATGTCGTGCCACTACATGGACACGGTGTGAAAAACTCTGGAGTGCATCATCATCCAAGTTTCTTATTGAACAAGAGAGTCAATGTGATATGAGTCATTAGTGCCAGTGTGAGAAGGCACGAATGGTCCAAAAATACTAGATTTTTGCACAATTTTAGCCTATTTTTATATTATTTAATGCAAAAATCCAAAAAAGGTTAGAAAAGCTTCTAGATTAGGATGGCATGCAAAAAGCAAGTTGCTTTCTTAGCCAGTTATGGGATTTTTCATAAAAAAGAAAGATTGGCGAAATTGCGCACGTGTCGCGATCACTGACAGGTTGAAAACTGCACTTGGAACTGGAAGAAGGAGTGAACTAGGAGCTTCTAGAGCAAGTGCCCAGAGGTTTTACCCCCTTTCTGAAGACAAGGGAGCCATCCGATTTGGGTTGGGATAAGCAGAGAAGGAGCTGTTATTTTGAAGCACATTTTTGGTCTATGAAGGAGCTCCAGGAGATCTAATGCTTGGAGATTGCTTCTGAGTAGTGCGAGACAAAGGATTTCAAGTTCTGTCAATACATATTGACTCAATTCATTGTGCTTTGTCTTTGTCGTATTTACCTCTAGTCTATTCCTTTACTTCTCTTCCATCTCCTATCTCTGATCCTCGGTGGATACGACCTTTCGACAAAAACCCCTCCGTCAACACCAAGACATGTGTCTGTTTGGTGTAAATGCATTTGATGGTTCTTTGTTTTAGTGCTACACTAGATAGGGTTGATGGAGCATTTGGAGCGAGTCAATTGCTACATGGAAGCTTTTTGTAGCTAGTACAGGTGATATCTTTCCTTTCCAAGTTCTTTTTCCTTAAGCATAATGTGTTATGTGTATTTTGGGAATATTTCTTGTATTGGACTGGTAATCAACGCGGCATGAAGTCCCAAGATTAGGTTAGTATGTCTAGGGAGGTTTGAGCAATTATCTCCCTCCTCCGGTGAAGACATTGTTGGGCATGTAATAGCTGTTTTAGAGGGTGGTCCTAATGACCCTATCCTTCTAACCTACTAGGGAGCTGGTTCTAGGAATTCTTATTAGTTGTTAGGTAGCTTGGAAAGCCGCTCATGTGAAGACATTATTGGGCATGTAAGGAGCTGTTTTAGAGGGTAGTCCTAGTGACCCTGTCCTTTTAGCCTACTAGGGAGCTGGTTCTAAGAATTCTTATTAGTTATCAGGCAGCTTGGGAAGCCTAATAAATAAAAGATGACAATAATAAATGTATTTGAAATATATATAATATGAAGATGTGTAAAAAGGAGTTCTAATCCTTGAAATAAGAAGATAAAGAGAATGAAAAAAAAAAATGCAAATGTTCATCGCCTTGCAAAGGCTTGATAGTTTCCTAGGGACGAGTCAAACCATGCATTGTTTTCCTAGCGGTAGCATTTTGCTAAAAAGGCAATAAGGACGGTTGGAGCAAAAACAAAAGTGAGTGGGAATAAAAAGAAAATTTTCATGTCACCTCGAGACTAGGCTGTCGGTGATGCCTTGTTCTCCTTGGGTCACAATACGCTCAACTCTCTCCTTTTTACACATCCGAGTACAAAATGATAAAGAATAACAACAAACATAAATGAAAAAATATATAAATGAGACATGCTATAGGAGTACTCGCCTAGTAGGATTTCCTAGACTAATTGTCCTAGGTCAGGTAGGTAGCCACCTCCTAGGATGACTTCTTTGATAGCTCTTTTAGCTAGTGTCTATTGGAGTAGTTGGTTAGCAACTAACTTTTAACTTCTTTGTCAGATTATGCTTGGCCTATTCCTCATGGAATTCATGCCTTGATTTTGTTAGGAGGTAGGATGAGAGATGCATTGTGCTATGTTGTGTACTTCATTTGAAGGAGCTCGATGCTCTTTACGTTTTGTGTATGTGTAGACAAGTTCATGGGTTCGACGGGTTGAGTCGCCCTATCCGATGGTCACTAATGAAAGTTGATTGTTAGGGGTAAAGATGCTTATGCCTAGCCGCTCGTGTATTCCTACAATGACAATACCCTGTGCTTGCACACTGCAGGTAGTGGACGCCCATCCATTGTCACTTCATTCTTTATTCTTTCAGTGACATTTGAATAAAGAAAAGGCTAGTCGCACATTGTGATTGTTGAAGTTTTCACATTTGGACTCTTTCTCTCTCTCTCTCTCTCTCTCTCTCTCTCTCTCTCTCTTGCTTCTACTCCTTCCACCGTAGCTCTTGCTTTCGTTCGTGCTTTCACTTTAGGGCCCACCTCCCTTCAACTGGTATCAGAGCCTTCTTCTTCACAAGCTCAAGCTTGGTTTGGCACACTCTCAACTTCCATTTGAATACCTATAGCAATCATCTCTTTGTTGGTAGCCATAGCCACTCAGTTCGAGTTTCCTATCGGTTGCATTCTTCTCTAGGCACTCTTCGAGCCTTCTTGAGCAAGTCTTGGAGTAGCCCCCCATAGCCCTCACCGTGCTGGTGCAACATCATGTTGCATGGAACATGCCATTTTTTTAGTAGCAGCTCACGTTTTTCATATCCTATAGCATATATTTTTCATTGGGTAGTTATACAAGTACTTATACACTTGGTTTTGATACTTGGCATTGATCATTCCACTCTTGGCATTTTATTTGAGTGTTAAGCTTGAGTTTTGGATTGTTATAATAATCCACAAACTGTCATAAAATAGGGGCACTAATAAAAGGAGGGTTGTTAGAGCTTGATAAGGAAGATAGGTTCTATACCATAAACCAATTAAAAGGATGTTTGTTGTATTGTGGCTTTGTGAGAGGTTCTATACACCCATAGGGCATCTATAAGTTGATCATCCAAATCATGGAGAATGGGCAGAAATTGTCCTTGCTAAGATCGAGCAAAGAATGTGGTTGGTGACATTGAGTTAGCTTGTTAGCTCTAGGGTAGTAGGGTATGGACTTGTGATGCGTGATCTTGTAGCTCTTGGTTAAGTCTTCCATGATTCATGCTTTAAACAACGATGGTCTTCCTAGCAACACGAAGTAAGAGGTCTGATAAGAGTTCCACTTTACCACCAAATAAGTCAACTAGTAATCTCTTCTAGCGAAGGTGGTTTTGACATATGGGAGAATGACTAAAGGCATAATTCTACTTTGATCTACTAGTTTGATGAGCCATTGAGTAGGCTATATGGCTTGCAATCCCAAGTCCTTGATCGTACATTTGTCATAATGTTCATTGAAGAACCTCTACCTACTAGCACATTTGTGATGAAGTAACCTTCTATCCATACGCTAGTCTTTGAGATACCCAGATCCAGGAAGGCATTGGCCAGATTCACTTGTTTCACATACTCAGAAGCTTTATTGACATTTGATGTAGATGTGGGGTTGTCAATCCTCAATCCACGCCTTCATGTCATAATGCTTTTGAAACTTTTGTGGCAAGAAGGGGACAACATCAACAGTTGTGAAAATATTAGATTAAGATGTAATGTATCTAGGTCCTTTCCCAAATCATACTCTTTTATGCCGCACCACTCGCTTCTCCTACCAAATTAGGGAATGGTGCAATACCCACTTTAATTTTTTCTATTTCGTCAAGAAGTGGCCGCATTCCTACTTCCTCTACGACAGAAGTACATCCACCTCTTTTGTCTCTTGGATCTTGAGTCCTCCCTTCCCGACTAGTTTTGTATCCTTTTGTGGCATTGGAGGGCTCTACACTGCACTGTCATGTTGCACTACTCTCTAGCTTAGGAGCTTAAAAATTTACAGTTCCTGAAGGTGGATTGTTTTCTCTTGGAACTTACGGTTCTCTTTTCTTGGCAACCAAGACATCCAACCTTCACTTCCAACTCATGCTAGCCACCTTCTCTTGTGCCTACGAGGCGGACCACATCCTCATCCCACTTCATCCATGAGCTAGAGTTGGCAATCTTTTAGGCCTTGCAGCAGTGCAAGGGACTGCCTACTGCCCATGCTGTTGGTCCCCCTACTCAACCTCCCCCACCTTGGTGTTGCAGCTCGTGGTTGATGCCTAGGACCCCTGCCTCGAGTGGCTAGACACATAGACCCCTAGCTTCGTCGTCTACATGGTGCTTGAATCATTCTCCACTTTGATGTTGGCAGAGGAGATGTGTGTGATGGTGTTGGCTAGAGGTGAGTGAGCGAGTGTTCGTGTGGGAGAGGCAGTGGAGAAAGTATGGTGTAAGGAAGGTGAATATTTGCCATACGGGGTGTCATTGGAGGGAGAGGCAACGGAGAGAGCATGGTGTGAGGAAGGCAAAGTAGTGTAAGCATCCATAGCCTAACAACTATGACAGAGTACAATAGAGACGATAGCATGAAAGAAAGCTTTGCGAGGGTTTGGGCATGAGACGATGAGAGAGAAGAAGAAGAAAAGCACAAGCGAGGGTTGGGCATGAGATGGTGAGAGAGAAGAAGAAGAAAAGCAAAATTAAATGTGTACAATTGGGGGTTGTCTGAGGGGGTTCAAGTAATAGTTGTTAGCAACCCTAATAGGTTTTAAGAGTTTGGGAGGATTTGAAAAAATGCACTTAAGATATTTAAAATTTGTTTTGGAAAGCTTGGGATGAGAGAGAGCATGCCATGTAGGGTAGGGTATTGACTTGTTAGATCGGTCAATTATAATGTAAATAGATAACATTTCTAAAGAGATGACTTCATGTCATTTCTAAAGACACGACTTCAGCATAACAGATTTTCTCGGGACTAGTTTTACAGCTTAAGCCTTACTCATTAGTTGGAACACTTATTTCCTTCAGCCTTGGTTTATTTTCGAGTCCATTGTTCCTACCTAGCCAAAACCAAAAGAAAATGCTCACTCATTCGCAGAACCTCTCTTTCCTTCATCACGACCAGCCTCATCACCGTCGCTCGTCGTGTGCCTGTTTATCGAGTCTTCTCTGCAAAACAGACGGTCGAAGGGAGCTGAAGCTGCACGCGCTTTCCATCTCGAGCCTAGGCGGATGGAGGAATCGAGAGCAGATTACGATGCCTTCCTGCCTGAGAAGCGCCCGGGCGTCTCTGCCTTCCTACGAAGGTGCTCGTATCAAGGTCATTGGAGTCGGAGGCGGGGGCAGCAATGCAGTCAATAGGATGATCGGAAGTGGTCTTCAGGTTGCTCTCTCTCTCTCTCTCTCTCTCTCTCTCTCTCTCTCTCTCTGTGCCGACATCATTCTCCGTTTGCTTACATGAAATGTCGGTTCAGTAAGACCCTTTTTGGCCCAGTAAGGTCAGCCAGTGCATGTATGTCTCTCTTTTTCCCCATGGAAAGCCAAAAAGTCTTCATTTTCTTACACGAAGTAAGTTCCATAAGTCCTATTTAGCCTAGTAACGGCTAGCCGTCATTCCCTCTGTTTGTTACAGTTTAGCAAGGGTACCCATGGAAAAGGAAATGTTATTCATTTTATGATTACCAAGATGCTGTTGCGTTTATTTGTTTATAAATATTGTACCTTTTGCTCCAAGGATTTTCAGTAATGGTCACTAGTCTCAGAGCACTCTCTTGATGGTTGAAGGAGAATTACATTTGTCTTGATCTTCTCACTTAGCCATTGGAAGGTAGATTACTTAGAATGACCATCAAGGTTGCGGTCCGTAATGGAGACGGCTATGCAGTTTAAACTTTGACAATATGCTAAACCTTGATGATCTTTGTAACTTGATGTCACTTTTTAGTTCACAATTTGGAAACTTACATTTGTGTGTCCTCTTACTCTGGGGGACTATGGTTCAGGTAGGGGCATTTGGAGCAAGAAAAATGGGGTCTTTGATGTGTGAGAGAGTTGCCTTCCAGCTGCTGTACCCTCTTGTTAGGCAAATAGCCTCAACTTCCGTGTAGAAATGATTGAGGCATTTTAGAAGTTTGCCATCCATATGCTTGTAGCCTCCATAGAACTCTTGGGATCACTTGTTGATGGAGAACACATAAGCACCATGTACAACGTAGTATGCTTAACCATTAGAATATTTTCTTATTTTAGTGACGAAATATTTGAAGGAAATTGAAGGAAAGGATGGTCGATGCTGAAAATAAGTAGTTCAAAATGATTACATTCCTTGAATAAAAGAAGGAAATGGGACAAATTGAGGGTTGAACTGCCCAAACAAAAAAAATAAAAATAAAAAAAAGCAAGCAACCTTGACTTTCACTTAGAAATGATCAAGGCATTCTAGAACGCTGCCATCCATAGGCCTATAGCCTCCAGGGAATTCTTGGGATCAAAGGATGGTTGAGGTTGAAATAATTATTTAAGACAGATTACTTTCCTTGAATAAAAGAGATGGAGACAAATTGAAGGTTGAAGATAGATGCTGTTGCCAGGCTGTACACTGCTGCACTTTGCTGTTCTAGGACTAGAGATTGCTGTGCTTTGACATTTAGTTTGCTGCTTTTCCATCCATTAGCCCACATCCTCTAGAGAACTCTTGGGATCACTCACTCCTGGGGAATATGTAAGGGCCTTGTACAACCTAGTATGCTTAGCCATTGAAAGATCTCTCTTATTTCAGTGACTTGGCATTTGAAGTGAATTGAAAGAAAGGATGGTTGAGGCTGAAATAATAATTTAGAGCTGATTGCATTCCTTTAGGGGTTGAAGACCAGATTTCAGACATTCTTCATTAGATTCGTCACTCTAAAGTTTGTTGCTGGACTGTAGATTGTTGTGCTTTGGTGTTCTAGTACTAGAGATTGCTGTATTTTGATGTCCAGTTTGCTGCCTTGCTTCTCATTCCTCTACATCAGATTTTCAGTCATTGACATCACCCATTGTGTTACACTTCCTCCTATGCTCTGGTGTGAACACTCTCTTATCTCACGGGCACTTTTTACCTTCTAGTAGGAGAAGGGTTTTTTCCTTGTGTGAACACCCGTCAGTGGGTGTGGTATTTAGTGCCTTAGGGATTGTACTTTTTTTTCATTCTCACCTAGTGGATGTGACCTTCCAGTATTCTCTTCTCTCTTGCTATTCACTTGTTCATTGTGAGTGTGCGTGTGTTGTTGAACCCTAACCTAACAATGGTATCAAAGCCATATCTCTTAGCTGTTGCCAATGTGCTTGCGTGTTGCCATAGCCAACATTGAGCCTTGAGCTTGGTTGCTCTCTCTCTTCTCGGTGTTCGAGCTCAACTACCTACTACTTGGAATCTTAGTAACACTTGCTTAGGCTTGCACTGACAATCTTGTCTCGCCACACCTACCTGTGTCTCCTTTAACGACTCTTGCTTGTTGCACAACACACTGTGCTGACAAGAAACTGAATCGTTAGTGTTTGCGTACTCGAATTTTGCTACCCAAACAAGGATGTTGCAGCTGCCTTGGCAGTTCGTTTTCCTACCGAATCGTTAGGATAGCCCCGTTAGTTTCTCACGTCGGTATGTAGCTATCTTGTTTATAGTTCACTTCTTGGCAGATAGATCGCGTTGGCTAGATACGTCAAATCTTGCCACGTCCACTTCAGCTGCTGCACCCTCATCATGTTTTGTTGCATCACCTAACAGTCTTTGCTACATCACCCACGTGTTTCGCCTGACGATTTCAACTTGATAGGTCTCCAATTAAAGCTTAATATTAATCTTTTAAACATTGATTCATTTTGGAGCTTATTAGGCCCCTGTTCACATCAACACCTCCATCTAAGCACAATTTTAGCCAAAATTTGGGGTTTTGTCTAAATCTCATATTATGGGCAAAAACTTGTCTCTCAACGTGGGGACTTCAGTCAATTCCATAGTTTTATTCATCAAATTCGAAGATTTGCCTCCAATGTTCCCAAAAATGTGGGGCTTTTCACATTTTAGCTCAAATTTCAGCAAATTTTACCAATGCAATTTGGGGCTTTTTCGAAATTTTTTCAAATTCACCAACATTGAGGTCAACTACACCTCATATGCTATCGATCACAAAGAATTCAGCGTCTGTTGGCTAAATGGTAGGGCAAGGGTTGTAGGTTTAATTTAATGCAAAATGTTGTTTGTAGAAGACTTTAATGATAAGTGTAGGTTGGTCACAAAAGAAAGTAGAGTTGGTCGCATGTTCACTTTAGATGTTGGAATTCTTGCTATGAATGCTACTATGTATGCTAAAGGAAAATGAGTGGTTGTTGCAGATATTGAAATATGGTATAAACATATTGGACATGCAAATGTGCAAAGGTTGAAATGCAGTTCAAAGGATTGGTTACAGAGTTGCCTGCTTTTAGAGTTGTAGAACCAAGCCTGCATCTTCCTTTCTCACATAAAGTGAGTGATCAATATCAGAAACATAAAAGCCAATGTTGACAAGATACTCTCTGATCTTGTCAGACCATGCTCTAGGTGCTTGCTTCAGCTCATAGAGCATCTTCTTTAACCTACACACATATGTGGGATGCTCTAAATTCTCATAACCTACTGGTTGCTCCATATACACCTCTTCTTGCAATTTACCATGCAATAAGATATTCTTGACGTCCATTTATTGCAAAATCCAACCTTTGGATGTTGCCAAAGCAATCACATATTTAACAGTGGCCATTCTAGTAACTGGGCTAAAAGTCTCTTCATAATCTATGTCATATGTTTGAGCATAGCCTTTTGCAACAAGCCTAGTCTTATACTTGCTAACAGAACCATCTACATTATGCTTGATTTTGTAAATTCACTTCCAACCAATAGCTTTCTTGCCCTTAGGCAATGGTACCAGATTCCAAGTCTTATTGGCTTCTAATGCAGCTATCTCCTCATCCATTGTTGCATCCCAATGAGTACGATCAACATCATCCTTAAAGCAAGTGAGCTCAACATCCTCAATCACCTTTACCATATAAGCATAATGGTGAGCTATATAACCTTCAAAACCAAATCTTTTAGCAGGGTATTTAACCTAACTAGACTTGCGTACTACTGGATTACTCAATGGAGCCTTTACATTACTATATGCTTGAAGAAAAAGTTTGAGATGAAGGATTTGGGTGAGCTGAGGTACTTTCTTGGTATTGAGGTGATCACATGTGATGATGGTATATGGCTGTCCCAAAGGCAGTATGGCTTGGATATGTTATCCAAGTATGCTATGATAGTATGTAAACCTCTTTCAATGCCATGGGAGCAAAATATGAAGTTGAGTACTGATGTTGGGAATGAGATAGAAGACCCTACTATGTTTAGGAGGATAGTAGGAAGTCTGATTTATATGACTATCACAAGGCCAACTTGAGTTATGATGTTGGCCTTGTCAATTAGTTTATGCAGATGCCTAGAAAGTCTCATTTGGATACAGTTAGATATATATTGAGATATGTGGAGTTCACTTTGCATTATGGGCTTTTTTATGAGGCAGGTAAGGATGTACAAGTGTTTGGATACACTTTATCAATATTTGCGTGCATTGGAGCCCTTTCAGCTGCAATTTCATTCATCGACACCATCAAATTTTAAAAAAATTGTGAGTTTTTGTTATTTTCTTTGCTTTATTTTTGTGCTACAATTGCATTTGTACTTTGGATAGCAGTTGGTTATGGAAAAACCAGAAATTTCAGCAAGCAATGGCCAAGCAAAGTGATTTGCTCAACATGTTTAGGGGCTCAGACAAATTAGATGGCACTAACTATCCCATGTTGGTATACATGATGAAGCATGTACTTATTGCTAAGCAGCTTTGGGGCTATGTATGTGGTTCAAAAGTTAGGCCTATAGGTCTAGCTACATAGAATGTCACAGGTTCTTTGAGCTCATAGGATGCTTGAAGTAGAAGAGGAAGGGTGAAGGTAGCCACGAGCCACGAACTGCAATGTCCTCCTAAAGGGGTGTGTCGACAGTGGAAGGGGTTGGTGAGAGAAGGGAAGGGTGTTTGATGACGAAAAAAGAGGGGTAAAGAATGATTGAAGAGAGCGATGGTGGTAGAAGTAAAGATTGAATGAAGTGATTGCCTTTTTATAGCCACAAGGTGTCTAGGGTGGCGCACCACTGTGTGGGCACCCACTGAAAAAGTAGCCAAAATGTAGACACCAGCCCTTTTTGGGGATGTCAGTGCGAAACCCTAATTGAATTGTGTAAACAGAAGAAGTGGTTTCTCAACACCCCCCCCTATCGGGTCCAAAAAGGGATGAAGAAAGAGGAGCGAAGAACGTTACAATGAAGAAGAAGAGGATCCCGAGATCTAAGATTTCCATCTCAAAGGTAACTTGTAGTAAGAAACAATAGACGGGATGAATTGTAGGACCTGACTCCACCTCAAGAGAGAAACCACTAGCTCTGTAACTCCATGTTGGAAGGAATTTGAAGGTCTCTTCACCAAGTCGCTGTTGAACCTCCAATCCCCCGATTTAGGCGGTACTTGAAGATCCTGTTAGACAGTCATTTCTTGGATAGTCGGTGGATAGGAGAGCACGGCAAAGTGCCACGTCAGCAGTACGGATGTTAGCAGCCACGTCAGCAGTCTGCGCAGGTGCCACGTGGCAGCTTGCAGTCGGACAGTTTTTTATTATTTTATTCTGCAATCGACTGCATTTAATGCAGCCCACATGGTGCTGGGCATTCTTTATTTCCTGGCTATTTATAGTCAGGTTGTGGCACACTCTCCCATCTATTCATTTTCAGATTCTAATCTTGAGATTTGTTGGCTGAGACAGACTGTGCTCGGGCTGACGGAGATCGAGGTCATCAAGTCGGAGACATACGCAGATATTTCCTCTGCCCCCTTATATATTTCTGCACTCTTATACAGCATACTACATTGCAGATTTTCTGCGTTTACACTGTCTCCTCTCTCTCTCTCCTCTTTGTGTTCACTCTCTCTCAGTCTATGTTCTACGCTTCCTCATCGTTGCACTCTGACATGGTATTGGAGCGGTGAAGATGGATTGACTGAGGGTTGAACCTATCTGAAGAGGAGATTTCAACGCGACACAAGGCTGCATTTCTAGGATTCAAGGGCAAGTGGGAGGGCTGCACATAAGGTCAAGGCTGAAGCGAGCGTGGGCGTGCGGGAAAGGAGTCTAATCAATGAATTTGTTGTAGGTTATTGTTGTTTGAAGGGGAGGAAGGTTGCGTTTGAGGCCTTCCATTGCAGATTTTACATTTTCATCGCCTCCGGCGGGTGAAGAAGGTTTGGGCAGCAGAGAAACCAGCCCTAGAAGGCTGCGTTTACACAGTTAGAGGGGGCTGATTTTGCGTTTGTGCAGGTATTGCAGGTTAACATGTCCATAGATGTTGGGTATTTGACTCACGCCTCACTTACGCCTACGCTCATATGGGAGTGTCGGTGATCAGTAGGACACTGGGACACTTTTTACTCTCGGTAGGAGAGGTTTTTCCCCCCAGACTTAGTCTTATTTTCGTATGTGCTTATGTGCTTATGTTACAGACTTATGGGCACTTACCGTGTGTCGGGTGTGAACACCCCTTACAACCCTAAGGTTTAAGGGTTGTACTTTGTACTTTCATGTTACACTCTTTCAGTCAATTGGATTGGGTGTCGTGCTTCACTCTGTCTCTCTCACTCTTACACTGTCTACTGCACTCTCAGTTGTATTTTGATCCTATCACCATCCTTACATTTGGTATCAGAGCAGTCTGCAGTCTGCAGACTGTAGCCCCCACTGTCTACGGCCCCCGTCAGTTCTGCAGCTCTCGCCAGTAGCTGAAGGCACCATCTGTACCTGCGTACGCCACCTGTCCTAGCAGCGCCTCATCCTCGTCAGGCTCGACCTGCAGCACGTCTGCCAGCTCAAAATCGACAGCTCCAGCACTGCCACTAGGCCTGAGCGCCGCCTGCCTCCAGCACGTCCGCCAGCTGCAGGCACAGTCGCCACCCGGCCTGGGCGTCGCCTCACTACTGTTGCGCCGTGTGTCACCCGTCAGCTCCACGCCCTATCCACGTAAAATGGCCACCCGACTGCCCAGCCTGCCTGCAACCTAATTGTCCACCCTGTCCACTCCAGGTAATTTAGAAAATTTTTTAAAAAATATTTATTCATTTTATTCCAGAACAAAGTTCTGGAAGAGGGGGTTCCTACGCAGCAGGCACAATATACAGGATACATGTGTGGGACAAATTAGATGCAAATTTTTGGGCACATTCATCAGAAATTTTGGGGCTTTTATGTATTTTGAGGACAGTTGCATATGAACTGCAGTTACAGTCACAGAAAGATTGTTTTAAACACATTTTGACAGAGTATGCCCTTGCACATTAATTGCAGAAGTGTGCTTGCTGCAATTTCTGAAAATTTACAGATTTTCAGTCCTTACTGCTTTGACATTGCTCATTTGTCTTTGGAAATTTGTCATTATGGCAAATCAGGGAGGTGATGTATTTACGTATGTATCCAAGGAAGACAGATTGGATGGAAACAATTATTCGCTATGGTCATTCATGATGAAGAATGTATTAGTGGCCAAGAATTTATGGGATTATGTCAGTGGAGAGGAAACTCGACCGGGAGTTGTAGCTCCCGTTATTTCTCCTCCTCAAGGGGCACGTGCACAACGGGGACCTCAGCCCGCTCCACCTCAGCCACTTTCTCCAAGAACTGCAGCTCAAAAAGCTTGGGATACACGTGATGCACAGGCCTTGTCGCTGATTGCTTTGGCAGTTCAGCGGTCCATTATCCCTCACATTCGTTCAGCATCTTCTTCACGAGATGCATGGCTGACTTTGGAGCATATGTTTGCAGGAAAGAATGAGACTCGGATCTCTTTCTTGAAGAAAGAGTTAGAGACTTTGAAGATGAATGAGGGTGATTCTATGCAGGATCACTTGAATAAGATTCAGGACTTGAGGGAGCAGCTCATGAATGTAGATGAGTACTTTTCGGATGCACAGTTGATATCTACCACCTTGAATTCCTTACCTCCTTCGTACTTGTCTTTTCATACTGCATTGAACCTCACCATGAGGATTGCCGAGCACCCACTCACTTTTATTCAGCTGGTTAGTTTGCTTCTAGAGGAGGAGCAAACAAGGAAAAATAGTGGCGTCGATGCTATAGTCTCTGAGCAAGCTTTTGTGGCAAGACAGAAAGGCAAAAACAACAAGGTGAAAAATGCTCCACAGAGTTCTGGCACTTCGGGCACATCACGGAATCAGACACAAGGGGGGACGCAAGCTAAAAAGGGAAAATGTCATTATTGTAAGAAGCCAGGCCACTATATCACTGAGTGCAGGAAGCGCATTGCCAAAGAGAAGGAGTCAGGAATGTCTGTTTCTACTACTCCTTCCACTGCTAGTGAGTCCGTGTCCTTTGTTGTGGACAGGGACTATTGTTTTTACACTTGCAGTTATGACATCTCTTGGGCCGATGGAGCACTTAGCTCTACAGAGGATGCTGACACTTGGTTCTTTGACAGTGGTGCTTCTAGACATATTACATCTCGCAGAGATCTGTTTGCTTCAGTTAGTGCACCTCCCGTTGGGAAATCTATACAGTGTGCCAATAATGCATCATACCCTGTTCGTGGTATTGCGGAGATTCAGCTCACAGCCATTGATGGCTCTATTCTCCGCCTGCAGGATGCTTTGTTTGTGCCTGGAATCAAGAAGAATTTGCTTTCTATTTCTTCTTTGGCACGTTGTGGTTTGCAGGTCACATTTGATGATGACCGTTGCATAGTTAGAGATAAAGAACGCATGACTTTGGTCTTGACAGGATCTTTGTGTCATGGTTTATATGAGCTGGATGCTCTTTCAGTAGATCGGTCGGCATACTTGACATCCACTCTTACTCCTGCTATGATACAGGCGGAGTTATGGCATGCTCGTTTGGGGCATGTAAACTTTGGCAGCTTGATGCTTTTACAGCGTACTCAGATGCTGGATGGCTTACCTCTCTTGGAGAGACCTCCTGAGCACTTATGCGAGGGATGCATTTTGGGGAAAATGCATCGTTTCTCATTTCCCCGTGATGTTGCTTTCAGAGCAACAACCAGATTGCAGTTGGTGCATTCAGATGTTTGTGGACCTATGCAAACAATGTCATTGGGCGGTTGTTACTATTTTGTGACATTCATTGATGACTTTACACATTTTTGTTGGGTCTACTATTTGAAAAAGAAGTCAGAAGTGTATGATGCATTTTTGGCTTTCAGTGCACTTGTTGAAAATCAATCTGGATGCAAAATTAAGACTCTCCGTTCGGACCAAGGGGGGGAATACATGTCCTCTATGTTGAATTCTTTTTTGAAGCAGAAAGGCATAGTCCATCAGTACACTACTGCCTATACTCCACAGCAAAATGAGGTAGCACAGAGGAAGAATCGGTCACTCATGGAGATGGCCAGATGTATACTGAAGGCAAAGAGCTTGCCTCATAGTTTTTGGATGGAAGCAGTCATGTGTGCTTGCCATATTTTGAACAGATGCCCTACCAAAGCCTTAAAGACCATCACACCTTTTGAGGCTTGGAACAGTCGTAAACCTTCTGTTGGCCACTTCCGTACCTTTGGGTGTCTTGCCTATGCCCATATTCCACAGGTACTTAGAAAAAAGTTGGACAACAAGGCTGTTAAGTGCATTTTTATGGGATATAGCAATGAGAGCAAAGGCTACAGACTCTATGATCCCGTTACAAAGAAGGTTTTTGTCAGCAGGGATGTTGTTTTTGATGAAAAATCAGAATTATCCTTGGCTGGTTTGGACATATATCAGGCTGCCCGTGATGTTTTTGAAGGGCTGCTGCCCATTACTTTTGGTGATTCAGCTAGAGCTTCAGAAAATGAACCTAATGTTCAGCCAGCTGCTCCTATGGAAAGTGCAGAAATTCAGCCATTGGCTGATCGGAATATTCAGCATAATGCTGAAACTGAAATTCAGCAAGAGCTTACACACAGTCAGGAAGCTAGATGGTTACCTAGATGGTATTTGCAGACTATGCAAGATAGTCCTTTGGATGCACCCATGGCTAGTCGTACTAGAAGGCAAACTCGTTTGCATGATTCAGCACATACCATGGAGTTTGTTATGGCAGCAAGTACTTTTGATAATGAAGAGCCTGAATGTTTTGAGGATGCACAACACAGTGTGCATTGGATGGCAGCAATGCAAGCTGAATTAGATTCTATTACTAAGAATCAAACTTGGGATTTGGTGTCCTTGCCATTTGGGAAGAAAGCCATTGGAACGAAATGGGTCTACAAACTGAGCAGATGGATCCATTGATAAATACAAGGCACGACTTGTAGCTAAAGGCTACGCACAGAAAAAGGGCATTGACTATGAGGAGACATTTGCTCCTACTTCCCGTATGACGACCATCAGGTCTATGATTGCTTTGGCTGCACATTATGGTTGGACAGTGCATCAGCTAGATATCAAAACTGCATTTTTACATGGGGAACTTGAGGAGGAAGTTTATGTACAGCAGCCCATTGGTTTTGTAGTTGAATGCTCAGAACATTTGGTATGCAAGCTCAAAAAGGCACTATATGGTTTGAAACAAGCTCCTAGAGCTTGGTATGCAAAAATAGATGCTTTCTTGCTTGGTCAGGGGTTTCTAAACAGCTAATTTGAGTCTACCCTTTACATATGTAAAGAAGGGGGATCTATGCTGATTATATGTCTTTATGTTGATGACCTTTTGCTCACTGGAACACATGCTGATCAGATTTCAGCATTCAAACAAAATTTGCAGCAAACTTTTGACATGTCTGACTTGGGAGTTTTGCATTATTACTTGCTCATCCCGTTCATACATGATGCTCGAGGTATTGGGCTATCACAGTCAAGGTATATTGGGCAGCTTCTTGAGAAGTTTGGCTTACAGGATTGCAAGCCAGTTTGTACCCCCATGGAACCTGGACTGAAATTGTTATTACATGATGACAGTGATTTGTTTGATATACATACATATGCTCCTGCAGTTGGATGTCTTATCTACCTATGCAACACTAGGCCGGCCATCAGTTTGTAGTTTCAGCTTTGAGCAGGTATATGCATCAGCCACGTATGTCACATTGGCAAGCTGTCAAGCGTGTTTTTCGTTACTTGCAGGATACTCGATCTCTTGGGTTGCTTTATGCCAAGGGGGGACCACTGCAGTTACATGCTTACAGTGATTCTGATTGGGCTGGTGATTATGATACACGTCACTCCACTAGTGGCAATTGTTTCTTTCTTGGCTCTTCTTGCATTTCTTGGCTTAGCAAGAAACAATCCACTGTTGCCACATCGTCATGTGAAGCTGAATACAAGGCAGCTTTCATTACCGCAGTTGAATGCGTATGGCTTAGACGCTTGCTAGCTGATCTGGATGTATCTGTTATGGAGCCTACTCCTTTGTTCATTGACAGTCAGAGTGCCATTGCAGTGGCACGGAACCCAGTGTTTTGGTCACTGGAAGAAGGATTGCCCCGACAAAGACAAGAAGGACACCAAGAAGGACACAAAGGATTCTGGAGCAGTGGCTGGACCCTCATTAGTTGCTTTTCTACACTTAGTAGTCATTGAGGACTCTACATCGAAGACTTCTGATGCTGCGATGACAGCTCCCCAGGCTCGAAAGTGGATTGTGGACAGTGGTGGCTCACGGCACATGACTCCTTCTGATGGTGTTGCCCATTTGCGACCTTTGCGTGGGCAGATTCTCATTGGCGATAGCTCTTCTGTGTCTATTGCTGTGCGGGGTGAGATGTAGCTTATTCCAGATGGATGTGGTGGTACCCACACTTCCAAGGTGTTGCATGTACCAAGCTTGGGGTATCATTTGCTTTTGGTCCATAAGATTTGTGCTCTTGGTCTCTTAGTGGAGTTTGACAGTGATACTATTCGCGTCCTTGATTGTGGATCGAGGAAGGTTCTCTCTATAGGGTATGAGGAGGATGGCATCTACAAGTTGAAGTCTTCCCTAACTCTTACCTCTCTTCTTTTTACTTCTCAAACATAGTCCGAGCTTTGGCATGCTCGGTTTGGTCACTTGAATTATGAGTACCTTTGGAAGGCATTGCGAGGGTCGTTTGTCCAACCATGTGTCTCTTGCATTCGTGGGAAACTGCATCGGGATGCGATTTCCAATAAAGCTTCTAGATAGTCTACTTCACCTATGGAGCTTGTATCTATGGATCTTTGTGGCCCGATGAGAACCGAGTCCCTGAAGGGGAGCTTGTACTTCATGTTGATTGTAGATGACTACAACAGGATGACTTGGGCCTATTTCTTGACTTTGAAGTTAGAGGCTTTCTCTCACTTGAAGGATTGACTTCTCTTTGAGGAGAATCGTTCTGGCTGGCGATTGAAGACCTTGCGTTCAGACAAGGGAGGTGAATTTATGTCTAATGGGTTTGCTCGTTTTTGTGCAGATAGAGGCATTCACCAGGAGTTTGCTAGCACCAACACTCCCCAAGAGAATGGCATTTTGGAGCGGAAGAACCGAAGTGTGATCGAGATGGTGCGCACCATGATGGACCACCGACAAACACCTCAGTTTATGTGGGCCAAGGCAGTGGCTATTGCAGTTCACATCCTCAATCGATCTCCCACTTCTGCCGTTGATAGGATGACACCTTTTGAGGCTTACTTCGGGACTAAGCCTGATGTCTCTTATTTCAGGATCTTTGGGTGTGACGCTTATGTGCACATTCCGAAGACGCAGCGTGATAAGTTCGAGGCGGCTTTCCGACGACAGGTTTTTGTTGGCTATAGCTCCTAGTCCCAAGGTTATTGTCTGTTTGATCTCGTTAAGTGGGATGTCTACACGAGCCGAGATGTGTGATTCGTGGAAGTTTTGGCCACAGAGGGGGGTGAGGAGCACCTCGTCCTTGGAGATCTAGTGGAGAGTTGGGCTCTCGAGACAGTTTTCTTGGAGCCAGAGCCTGTTGATGGAGATTCTTCTTCTGATTTAGAGTCTTCTCTTTCACCGGCCACTCTTGAGGAGCTTCTGCTGGTGGATGTACCCAAGTCTTCAGCAGATGGAGAGCAACGGGGAGAGGTTTGTCCTCCTCCTTGTTGGGCCCGTGACACACTCCGAGATTCAAGGATCGAGGGGGTCCATGAGGAGTGGGAACCGCAGGATGGACTGCGGAGCTCACGGAGGAACCGGACACATTCTTCGGAGCTTGTTTGCTTCAACTATTGTTTGCTGACCTGTGTTATGCAGGATTGTGAGCCCACTTCAGTGAAGGAGGCTTTGCAGTCTGATCATTGGCGGAAGGCTATGGAAGCCGAGTTGGAGGCTATTGAGAGGAATGACACTTGGTCTCTTGTGCCTCGTCCCTCTCACAAGAAGGTGATTGATGTCAAGTGGGTTTTCAAGACCAAGTATCTTAGCGATGGTTTTTTGGACAAGCACAAGGCTCGCCTTGTTGCTAAAGGTTTTGCTCAGTGCCCCGGCAGTGATTTCCATGATACTTTTGCCCCCACTGCTTCATGGCGACTATTCGACCTGTTCTTGCCTTGGCTGGCCATAGGAGATGGCCTGTCTATCGGTTGGATGTGAAGTCCGCCTTTTTGAATGGTCACTTGCAGGAGAAGATCTATGTTGAGCAGCCTCCTGGCTTTGGATCCTTGGATGAGAAAGTTTACAGGTTGAAGAAGGCGTGGTATGGTCTCAAGCAGGCTCCACGTGCATGGAATGAGAAGATTGACTTGTTTCTTCAGTTGAAGTTGGGATATCGGCGCTCCAATTTCGATCCGCAGCTTTATGTGCACACTTTCGAGGTTGGTCATGTGTTGTTTGTGTTATATGTTGATGATTTGATTCTGATAGGGGACCATGCACAGAAGGTCTGAGAGACCAAGACAGCTTTACATCAGGCATTTGAGATGACGGATTTGGGGTTTCTTCATTTCTTCTTGGTCACGAGATTTATCAGTCTCAGAGGGGGATTTTCATCTCTCAGCAGAGGTACATTCAGGAGCTCTTGGTGACTTTTGAGATGGAGACTTGTCGGCCCATTACTACTCCTATGGATCTGAATTGGAAGGCCACTTCACACTCAGATTCTCCCATGATGGATGCTTCACGCTACCGTCAGTTGATTGGATCCTTGATTTGTCTTCTCAACACTCGTGTTGATCTTTGTTTTGCTATGGGTCTTTTGGCAGGGTTCATGACTGAACCCAAACAAGTGCATTGGCAAGTTGCCCTGAGGAATCTTCGGTATTTAAGGGGGAGCTCTAAGTTAGGGATTTCTTATCCCGCATGTATAGATGCTTCCAATCTAGTTCTTGCAGGGGTCGGAGTGACTCGGATTGGGCTGGCAATGTGGACCACTGATGGTCTACTACAGGCTACTGTTTTACCTTGGGTACAGGTGTTATCTCTTGGAGTAGCAAGAAGCAGCCCACGATAGCCCTTTCTTCTACTAAGGCGGAGTATCGGTCTGCGTCTTCCACCACATGTAAGGTTGTGTGGCTTCAGAGATTGTTGGAGGAGCTTGGCTCCCCCCAGACTCGTCCTACTCTTTTGCGGTGCGACAATGAGAGTTGCATTGCCTTGGTATGGAATCCTGTTTTCCATGCCCGGACGAAGCACACATTGAGATCTAGTATCACTTCATTTGGGAGAATCTTCTGGATGGGACCATTGATGTGGAGTGTTGCAAGACGGAGGATAATCTTGTAGATTTGTTTATGAAGGCCCTTCCCCAGGCTCTTCTTCGGCAGCATTCCAGATCTCTCAATCTTTTGACTAGTCTAGGATCTGAGAGGGGGTGCTAGATTGTCATTTCCTGGATAGTCGGTGGACAGGAGAGTACGATAGAGTGCCATGTCAGTAGTACGGATGTTAGCAGCCACGCCAGTAGTCTGCGCAGGTGCCACGTGGCAACCTGCAGTTGGACAGTTTTTAATTATTTTTTTCTGCAGTCGGCTGCATTTAATGCAGCCGACCTGGTGCTGGGCATTCTTTATTTCCTGGCTATTTATAGTCAGGTTGTGGCACACTCTCCCATCTATTCATTTTCAGATTTTGATCTTGAGATCTGTTGGCTGAGACAGATTGTGCTCGGGCTGGCGGAGATCGAGGTCATCAAGTTGAAGACATACGTAGATATTTCCTCTGCCCCCTTGTATATTTTTGCACTCTTATACAGCATACTACACTGCAGATTTTCTGCGTGTACACTGTCTCCCTTTTTCTCTCTCCTCTCTGTGTTCAT
Organism: Lygodium microphyllum; assembly: GCF_053477565.2. Taxonomy (NCBI): domain Eukaryota; kingdom Viridiplantae; phylum Streptophyta; class Polypodiopsida; order Schizaeales; family Lygodiaceae; genus Lygodium; species Lygodium microphyllum. The sequence continues at coordinate 73,548,891 of NC_141143.1, read as the reverse complement.
TCTCTCTCAGTCTATGTCCTACGGTTCCGCATCGCTGCACTCTGACAGATCTTGGGTATCAATAGGAGAAATGATTGTCCAAAGACAACCATCCCAAAAGAGTAAATGGTGGGTAAGGAACTTCATGATGAGGAGGTGCCCCCTCTTAGGGTGGTGGGGGAGGGATCCCCTCTGAAGTCAAAGAAGAAGAAGGAGCCTCCTTGGAGGGCTAAAAAAGTATATTCCCCTTTGAATCCCTCTAAGCAAGAGATAGGGAATCTAAAAACTCATGGATCATAGACTCCGAATCGTCTACCGATGAAAGAAGTACCGTTGGACGTGCCGAAGAAGGTATTTGTGGTGTTGAGCTCCCAAAGGCAACCTCTCTACATTTAATGCTTCTGAAACACAACAAACATGGTATTTTGATAGTGGAGCTTCAAAGCACATCACTTCTAGGAAGTGCTTGTTTTTCTCTTTGCATTCAGCCCTTGATTAGCATAATCGTAAAAAGAATGACATTAAGAATTGTGCATACAAGTATTAAGAAAATTTTGCATAGAATCGCTCTTTGATCCAAAGGGGAAGAGCAAATATGCGATGGAATTATTCTCGCGTCTATTCTTGTATTGTTTGGGAAAAATACAATTAGTTTTGTTGGTTAATTGAACAACACCCTAAATGTTTTTCTTTCAATCAATTGATTATTGCATTGTGATTTGGATAAATATTCCAAGTGCTTGTGTTTGATGGCAAAAGCATGGTAAGGGTTAGAAATGACAAGTAGCCATGGGAAATAAAGGAATGTTTCACTGAAAGATGATATTAGGCTGATTGCCTTGATCGTGCTTGATTTCTTAATGGTTTAATTAAGGAAGGATATTTTGCACGTGTGAATCATCTCCAAGATCGCACCCGGATTACCTCGAGAGGACACTGCTCAATTCACGGGCCAAAGGTCGAGTGGTGAAAAGGCTAACCACGGAAAGTGTGTCTCACTCCTAGGTCGCTTGGGGTCAGTGGAGCTCTGCACACCCCTTGCCAAGTCCGGAACGGAGTTGTAGGCTGCTGTGAGCCCAACGTCTGGAGGCGTTGGAAGATCCTATTCTAGATAAAGGATGGAAATTTTGGTGCCATGTGATTTAGACCAGGTTCTTCTGTTGGATAGAAGGGATACATAATTCTCCTGTATGGGTAGGAGACAAAGACTAACTTGAAGATAAGCTAAGGAACTTGTTTATCAAAAGAACTGCTTGTTTTGTTTTCATGTTTATGCTGTAAATTACGCGAACGAATCACATTTCCTAAAAGTCTTAATTAATGAAGTTGATTTTAAGTGTCACACATAAAAGTGGTAGGACTTAATTAGAAAACTAAAGCTATCAAGGGAAGCGGATGGGCGGAATCCCTGACGGGTCCGTCCTACGGCTGGGTGGTCCCAGAGAACTAGGAGGTTTTTCACAAGATTTTACCAACGATGACTTTAGGTATTGTTAAGTTAGAACCCGATTCATGCCGTTTTAGGGGACCGGAATGGGACTATGCCCTACGGGCAGAGAGGTTGAGCGGCGCATCCCTCTCGTTTCCCATTCTCTTTGAACCAAGTGCAGTATGGATCTGCTTCGGATTGGGTATCTCTGTGTAAAGTAGGATGTCCAAAACCCGACGCTAGGATATTATCAGGAGACTTTGTCTAATAGGAACCCAAATTTCAGGTCGATTAGTGGGTTTGGCCGTGGACGTCCCATTGCGAGGCGAACTCGGGAAACCCTAGGCGACAAAACCTGAAACATTCCATGGGAGTGTTGGGCGGTGACGCCTAGAATCGTTTCTCGATAGACCGCTAAAACGTGCTTGGACAGCCGATAGGTGGGCACGTTACACTAGCTCTCTTAGAGTGGTGATACAACTTATAACTTTAGTTGTGTTCACATTAACAACCGAAAAAGAATTAAAGGCTAAAACATTGGGCACTACCCATAGAATTGGCAAATTCTAACATCCCCTTGCAATGCCAATGTGGTAAAGTACAAGAATGATCAATTACCAAAGGGTAGCAAGTTTAAGGACTTGCGAAAAGCCTGTAGATCAGACAATTTGCGCAACCATACACATTCAATTGTTGCTGTGAAGGCTGCCTTGTACTCAGCCTCATAGGACAAGGTAGCCACTATAGGCTGTTTTTCACTTAGCCATGAAATGCATGAACAACCCAAAAAGAAACAATGTCTACTAATAGACTGCCTAGTGTCTGCATCACCAGCCCAACATGAATCACTCTAAGCCTATAATTGCAAGTCTCCCCCCTCGAAAATAATAATGCATGTGACAGAATACCTTGTAAATATCTAAAGATCCGCTTAATAACTTGCCAATTTATAGTCCGTGGACTATGCATATATCTGCTCACCTGAGATACTTCATATTGAATGTCAGGGCGTGTGATGCAAAGATAAATAAGACAGCCAACATCCTGGTTGTAAATTGCAACATCAGACATCTCTCCACCATCATGCATAGACAGCCTGCTCCATAGGAGTGCACATAGGTTTGCGAACTTACATATTAAACCTATGTAACAACTTATCCACATATTGTAACTATGACATGATGATACCATGCTAATTTTGGGCAAACTTAATTCCCAAATAATAGTGTAAACAACCCATATCTAACATACCAAATGCATGTTTCAATTCAGCCTTGAAATCTGCAATTTTTGCTTTTGAAGGTCCAGTGAGCAACATGTCATCTACATAAAGAATGATAATCAACAAGTCTCCCCTTCATTCTTAATGTATAAAGTGGGAGCAGTTGAAGTGTTTTTGAACCCTTTGCTGGCCAAATATACATCAATTTTAGAGTGCCATGCAGAGGAGCTCGTTTGAGACCATAAAGAGCTTTGTTTAGATTGCATACCGTGTGCTCTTTCCCCTTCACCACAAACCCTAGAGGTTGTGACACAAACATTCTCATGCAAATCCCCATTCAAGAATGTTGTCTTTATGTCCATGTGATGTACCTTCCAACCATAATTTGCAGCCATAGCAATTATACATCTCACCATACTCATACGGAATGTTAGAGCAAAAGTCTCTTCATAATCTATGCCCTTCTTCTATGCATAGCCTTTTGCTACCAACCGTGCTTTGTACGTGTCAATGGTACCATCAACCTTGCGTTTGAGTTTAAAACCTCATTTTGTGCCAATGGCCTTCTTGCCAAGTGGTAAATCCACAAGATCCCATGTAGAGTTAGTGGCAATAGAGTCTAACTCATCCTGCATGGCTTGCATCCAATGTACATCTTGCTGAGCTTCATCCCAAGAAGTAGGCTCATTATCATCCAACAGTGAGCTCGTAAATACATCACAATCACCTACTTCCGTAAAATCAGTAAATGGGCTCCCCCTGCATATGTGTTGCATGTCTAGCAGCCCTTCTAGTGCGTTGAGCTAAAGGAGCATCCATTTTACTCTCTTGGGGAGTTTGCAACAGCCATCTTGGGACTGTTTTTACTGCATTTACAGCAGCCCTTTCGTGCTGTACTGCATATTCCATTGCATGTGGCAAACCATCATCAATACCCAGCTCTTCAGCTGCATATGGTGCAGCAATAGCTTGTTGTATTATGTCTGTGTGGCAATTTACAGCAGCAGGCACAGACTTCAAAGAAAGTGGTAAGAGACCCTTAAAGACATCACCAACGTCATGGGTGGCTGGCATTTGTAACTAATCATGTAAAAATGCAGCATTTTCAGCAAATATGACATCCCTATTGACAAAAACTTTCTTTGTGCATGCGTCATACAAGTGATAGCCCTTGCTTTCCGAACTGTAGCCAGTAAATATACATTTAGTAGCCTTGTCATCAAGCTTCCCACGAAGCTCTTTTAGAACATGTATATAGGCTACGCAGCCAAATACCCGAAAGTAGTTAACCTTGAGTTTCTTGCCATACCAAGCTTCAAAAGGGGCGATCATCTTTAATGCCTTAGTGGGTGCACGATTCAACACATGATTTACACACTGAAGGCCTTCTAACCAAAATTTATGAGGCAGCCCCTTGCTTTTGAGCATACAACGAGTCATCTCCATAAGAGTGCAATTCTTCCTTCCAGCAATACCATTCTATTGAGGAGTCATTCTAATAGTGTCTTGATGTGTAATGCCATGATCAAGCAAATATGTCTCAAAAGCACGAGACATGTACTCCCCCCCTCTATCCGTGCAAAGTGTCTACACTTTCAAGCCAGTTGCAATCTCAAGCTTTGCAACAAGATGTTTAAAATGCATAAACACATCAGATTTTGCTTTCAGTCCATACACCCATGTATACCGAGAGTAGCCATCAATAAATGTAACAAAGTAAAGATGACCTCCAAGTGCACATATCCTCATGGGTCCACAAACATTAGAGTGAATAAGCTGCAATTTCTGGACAGCACGCACTGCACCATCCTTTTTTAAGGCAAATTTGTGCATCTCGCCCAAAATACATCCCTCGCATGCACGAGGAGCTGTAGTCTCCACAGGAGGCAATGCATCTACCATATGACACCTTTGAAGGGTCATCAAACTCCCAAAAATCATATGTCCATAGCGGGCATGCCATGGCTCCGCCTTTTGCATAACAGGCGATAGAGTAGTATCTACCAAAGCATCATGAGACTGTGCGTTATAGGTATTCAACAAAAACAAACGCTTATACAGGGTCCCAAACAGCCTAAGTGCATAATCCATCTCCCTGTCTCTGACAATGCATTTGTCATCCTCGAAAATGACCAAAAAGCCATGCTTGTTAAAAGCAAAGATAGACAACAAGTTCTTTGTAATGCTAGGCCAAACAAGACATCTAGAAGCATGAAGTTAGAACCATTTGAAGCAATAATAGTGACTGCCCCAATGCCACAAACATTATAACTACTGCTGTTCGCACATGTAACACACTTCCCAGCTGAAGAAATACCTTTTGGACAACAAAATGTGCCCGCTGTACAGCAGCAAATACCTGTTGTAAATGAACCTGTAAATGCAGGAAATGATGTTGGAAATGATCAGCCAGCTATTGCCCATGAAAATGAGCCATTACATGTGTAGGAACAGCCAAGACAACAAGCTGTTAATGCTGATTTGCAGGCTGAAATGCCAGGACCTCATGCTGAAAATGGAAATTTGCAGGAACAGCTAGCAAACAATGACCATTGGGTTAGGAGATCGTCTAGGGCTACTAGACAACTTGACAGGTTTGTTCCTGGTGCAATTAATGTGGCTGATTATGTCATGTTGACAGACGGTGGTGAACTGTCTTGCTTCAAGGAAGCAATGGACAGACAGGACATTAAGAAATGGTATAAAGCCATACTGTCAGAGATGGAATCTCTTGACAAAAATGGCACTTGGGACTAGGTGCAGGTGCCTAAAGGGCAGAAAACCCTTCCATACAAATGGGTTTACAAGATGAAGGTCACTTCTGGTTCCTCACCAAAGTACAAAGTAAGATTGGTTGCAAAGGGGTACAAGCAGGAGCATGGAATTGACTTTGATGAGATTTTCTCTCCTGTAGTCAAGATGAGTACATTGAGAACCATTTTGGGCTTGGTTGCAGTTGAGGATATGGAGCTCATACAGATGGATTTAAAGATTGTGTTTTTACATGGTAATCTGCATGAAGACATATATATGCAGCAGCCTGAAGGGTTTGTTGAACAAGGGAAAGAAAAAATGGTATGTAAACTCAAAAGGTGTTTGTATGGGCTGAAACAAGCACCAAGAGAATGGTATCATAAGTTTGATACATTCATGCAGTCCCAAGGTTTTCATAGAAGTCAAGTGGATCATTGCTTGTACACCAAGAAGGCAGCATATGGCAGCTTGATTATCTTGGTTTTATTTGTTGATGGCATGCTGATTGCTGGTAGGGATACTCATGCCTTGGATTCATTAAAGCAAAGTCTTCATGGCAGCTTTGACATGAAGGATCTTGGTGATTCAAATCACATTCTTGGCATGCGAATACTCAGAGATAGATCAAAAGGCTTACTCTATCTATCTCAGTAGGAGTATATCTTTCAAAGTTTTGTAGCGTTTCAATATGGAGGGGGGGAAAACAATTGGGGTTCCATTGCCTCCATATGTGAAACTTAGTGCAGAGGACAACCCTACATATGATGATGAGAAGGATGAAATGGCCAAGATACCATATGCTTCAGTTGTTGGCAGTTTGATGTATGCTATGGTTGCTACACGTCCTGAGATTGCCTTTGCAGTGGGAGTGGTTAGTAGATACATGGCAACCCCTGGCAAGAAGCATTAGGATGCAGAAAGGTATTATGAGATACCTTAAAGGCACAAAAGAGTTGTACATCTGCTTTGGAAAGCAGAAGGCATCTGTTGTTGGCTTTACGAATGCAGACTATGTTGGTCATGCGGACTGCAGGAAGTCCACTTCTGGGTATGTGTTTACTTTCATAGGAGAAGCAGTCTCTTGGATCTCCAGGCTACAAAAGTGTGTTGCATTGTCTACTACAGAGACAGAGTATGTGGCTGCCACTAAGGCATGCAAGGAGGCTTTATGACTTTCACGTCTGGTGGGAGAGCTTGGCATCTCAGAGTTACTTGTTCTCCATTGTGATAGTCAAAGTGCTATCATACCACTCCCACTGCAAAGGCAATGTTAGGACGTGTAGCAACCATAGCATACATCAAATTGCCAACATCTGAAGCATATGGTATCTTTGCTATTTCAGCCTTCTCTTCATCAGATATAGGGTTGTCCTTTGCACTGAGTTTCATATATGAAGGCAATGGAATCCCAATTGTTTTCTCCCCCCCTCCATATTGAAACGTTGCAAAACCTTGGAGATATACTCCTGCTGAGATAGCGAGAGTAATCCTTTTGACCTATCTTTGAGTATTCGCATGCCAAGAATGTGATTTGCATCACCAAGATCCTTCATGTCAAAGTTGCCATGAAGGCTTTGCTTCAGTGAGTCGAAGACATGAGTATCCCTGCCAGCAATTAGCATGTCATCAACATGTAGAACCAAGATAATCAGGCTGCCATCTGTTGCCTTCTTGGTGTACAAGCAATGATCCACTTGACTTCTATGAAAACCTTGAGACTGCATAAATGTATCAAACTTATGATACCATTCTCTTGGTGCTTGTTTTAGCCCATACAAATTCCTTTTGAGTTTACATACCATCTTTTCTTTCCCTTTTGCCACAAACCCTTCAGGCTGCTGCATATATATGTCTTCATGCAAATCACCATGTAAGAATGCAGTCTTTACATCCATCTGTATGAGCTCCATATCTTCAGTTGCAACCAAGCCCAAAATGGTTCTCAATGTAGTCATCTTGACTATAGGGGAGAAGATCTCATCAAAGTCAACTAAATGTTCTTGCTTGTATCTCTTCGCAACCAATCTTACTTTGTACTCTGGTGAGGAACCAGAAGTGACCTTCATCTTGTAAACCCATTTGCATGGAAGGGTTTTCTGCCCTTTAGTCAACTGCACCAAGTCTCAAGTGCCATTTTTCTCAAGAGATTCTATCTCTGACAACATGGCTTTATACCATTTCTTGCTGTCCTGTCTGTCCATTGCGCATAAACACAATGATCACAATGCTCAAAAGCAACATAACAAAGATAAGGCAAGTAACCCAAACGAGAAAGCACTTTCATTCCAGTTTGACTCATGTGTTCCAACCAACCATGGCACATAGAAATACTTGGCTGCTTGGTCACGGCAACAACACGGTTACACACACTAGATACATGGAGAGGATACAAGGTATCACTTTTACAACCTTTGGCAATCACTCTAGATCCCTTACAGATCTTCCATTTCCCATCACCAAAGGTGGTATGAAATCCATCGCCATCTAGCTACCTTGTGCTAATCAAGCTCTTCTTGAGCTAAGGTACATGCCATACATGTTGAAGTGTGAAGACAAAACCATATTGAAACTGCGATTGCACACTGCCAATATCTGCAATGTCACATGCATAGTTGTCCCCAAGATGGACAACACCATGTCGACCCCCTGTATAGTCAGAAAACCACTCATGATGAGGGGTGATATGAAAGGAAGCACTTGAATCTAGAATCCAAGTATGCATGTCATCATCCGTATCTGCAAGTAAAGTATGTGTACTAAAGTGTGAAGAGATGAAGAGTACGTCATTCCCACTATTAGTGTCATGAGTGATTACATTCACCTCTTCAATTTTGACATTGCTCTTCTTAGGCTGGCTCTTTTTCTTCTCTTCCTTGCTATCATCTGTCTTCTTGCCCTTTTCTTTCTCTTTCTTCCATTTGTAGCAGTCACGTTTAAAGTGACCCTTCTTTCCACGATGATGGCATTCAACATCCTTACCACATGATTCAGTGCGTCCCTTGCTATTAGATTTGCCTTTTTGCTGTGATTTGCCTCTAGTATGCAAAGCACTAGAAGACTTACTAGATGCATTGTTCTGCCAATTCATTTCTTCCATAAGTAGAGCACTCTCTACATCAGCATTCAAAAGGATCACATTAGAATTGCTCATAGAAGTCCTGAATGTATCCCAATTCTTTGGCAGTGTGCAAAGCAAAAACGTAGCCTTAAATTCTTCATCAATCATGAACTTCAAGGCAACCGGTTGGCTGAAAATGGAGTTAAACTCACTTAAGTGAGTAGACATTGCTGTACCGTCTTTCATACGCAAATCCATAAGCTTTTTTAGCCAATAAACTTTACTTGCGGCACTCTTTTGGGCATACATTTCTTCCAGTCGAGTCCAAATAGCATAGGCAGAATCTAAACCTTCAATGTTAAATAACAAGGCATCAGAAATAGATAGCTCGATGGTTGAGCGTGCAAGCCCATTTAACTCATCCCAGTCTTCCTGTTCCATGTTTGCGGGCTTTGCCCCTTTGGTCTTAATCGGCTTTGCTTGCTTCTTCTGCAACAGGATATTATAGCATAGTTTTTGCCAGACTGCAAAGTTATGTGCTTCTTCAAGCTTTTTAATGTGCATGAGATGACTGCTGTCACTGCTGCCAGACATGATTTTCAGCCCAAATGTGACAAAAAAATTCAGCAAATGCAGGCCCAAACTGTCACGCAAGTGACCAAGATACAAACAAGTACCAACCAGCAATAAATAACCACAATGTAGAAATTTCAGATCTGCAAATGAAGCACTAAACCTTGTGCTACAGCACTCTACAATTGATTACAACTGTTCCAAGGACAAATACATTACATTACATGAGAAGTTCCAAAATTTAGCTGCAATTTCTATTGTACATGTACCCACGGGCACAAAATTTGACACGCACGGTCAAAAGCCCCAAAAATTTTGTGCTCAAAGCATCAACCATACATCTACACTGTCTCTGACATGCATAGAATAGACTAATTTTGCCAAAATAGAGCAATTTCAGCAAAACCCCCAAATTTTTCAAGTGCTAGGTGTCCACATTGCATGGAATTAAACCCGCATGTACATGAAATGACCAATGGTGCACAAATTTCGCCCAAACAACAAAAGCCGCAAATTGCACGGGGTCTAATGTGCATCAATGTCGAGAAATCGGATAAGTTTCAGCCCAATTCTTGCATGTATATGAAAAGCCCCAAATGTTGAAAGCAAAATGTCACAAATTTCTGCAATTTCTGAGACAAATATCACTGTTGTGTCTTGCTCGTATCAAATCTGGACAAATCCCCAAATTTCTTGGGTCTGGTGCGTACAAATTCTTGTGAAATTGAAAAAATTTCACTAAAATGTGAAAAGCCCCAAAAATTCCTAGGCAAATGTGCACCGATTTTGCAATTTTTGAGTCAGATTGTCTAGTTCTACATTAAAGTCCCCAAATCTGAGAAAAACCCCAATTTTTCGAGGCTAGATTTGCACAGATCTGAAAACTGTGCTTCCACATGGGTAAAATAAAAGATTTGGGGAAAAATTTTTGTTTTGAAAACAATTGTCCCGGGGGGGAGGGGGGTCCATTGACCGTCGCGTGAGTGACGGTTGCTGTCGCCAGCTTGTCACGCAAGCATGCGCTTGCCCGTTGGACTTGTCGCGTTGTCACGCCTGCCTATTAAACTTGCCCGTCACTCTTGCTGGTCACTCTTTCTTGTTGACTGGTCCTGTCGGCTGCTTGTTACGTTTGCTTGCAACCCAATCCTGTCGCTTGGCGCCTGTCTTGTTGCCTTGTCTTGGTCACACATAATGGACTTGTCGCCCGCAACGGACTTGTTGCCTATTGGTGCCCACTCTGAGCTGAGAACCCGAGGCTCCTGCTCGACTGACTTCCTTTTGCCTTGAGGTTTGATCTCGGGAAGTGTGCACTTTGCGCTTTGATACCAGTTTGTCGGAGCCTGATGGAGAGCTGAGAGTGAACGTGACAGACAACACACATACACAGAGTAGAGAGGGAGCAGTGAGTAGAAAGGAGAGTGAGCACGACACCTCTGATGTTTGGTACAAAAGACTAGTGTACCTCTTTAGGTTTTTTGGATAGATATATATAAAAGTACAAATGTGCTAAGGGTATGTTCACACCCGTGCACATATAAAAGGCATGATGGCCCTTTATTCCCAACAAATACTTGCTGTAAATGACCCTATAAATCCAGGGAACGATGCTGAAATTGATCAGCACGAAGTTACCCATGATATACCATAGTTTCAACAAGAAAATGTGCCATTAGAACAGCTGGAACAGGCAAGAATGCATGTTGAACCATTTGAATAGCAAGCTGTTAATGCAGATTTGTAGGCTGAATAGCCAACAAACATTGATCACTTGGCCCATAGATTGACCAAAAGTGCAAAACAGTCGGATAGGTTTGTTCCTGGTGCAAATTATGTTGCTGATTATGTCATGTTGATAGCTTGTGGTGAACCGTTATGCTTCAAGGAAGCAACGGACAGAGAGGACATCAAGAAATGGCATAAAGCTATGTTGTGGTGAATGGTCATGCTTCAAGGAAGCAATGGATAGAGAGGACAGCAAGAAATGGCATAAAGCTATGCTGTCAGAGATGGAATCTCTAAAGAAGAATGGCACTTGGGATTTGGTGCATTTGTCCAAGGGGCAGAAAGTCATACCATGCAAATGGGTTTATAAGATGGTCACTTTTGGTTCCTCACCAAAGTATAAAGCACAGCTTGTTGCAAAGGGGACTAAGTAGGAACATGGGATTGATTTTGATGAGATTAGCTCTCCTGCCATCAAGATGAATACTTTGCGAATCATATTGGGCTTGGTTGCATGTAAGGATATGGAACTCATACAGATGGATGTAAAGATTGCTTTCTTACATTGTGATTTGCATGAGGACATATATATGCAACAACAAGAAGGTTCTGTGGCAAAGGGGAAGGAAAATATGGTATGTAAACTCAACAAAAGCTTATATGGGTTGAAACAGGCACCGTGTGAATGGTATCATAAGTTTGATACATTCATGCAATCTCAAGGATTCAAAAGGAGTCAAGTGGATCACTGCTTGTATACCAAGAAGGCAGCAGATGACAGCCTTATTATGTTGGTTTTAGATGTGGATGACATACTGATTGCTGGTAGGGATATTCATGCTTTGGACACATTAAAGCAGAACCTATATAGCAATTTTGACATGAAGGATTTTGGTGAGGCAAATCGTATTCTTGGCTTGTATATTTTAGGGACAGATCAAAAGGTCTCCTCTATTTGTCACAGCAAGAGTATATATCCAAGATTTTGCTATGTTTCAATATGGAGGGGAGCAAAGCAATTGGCGTACCACTTCATATGTGAAACTCGATGCAGAGGACATCTCTATATCTGATGATGAAAAGGCTGAAATGGCCAAGATTCCATATGCTTCAGCTGTGGGTAGCTTGATGTATGCTATGGTTGCTACACAATCCTGATATAGCATTTGCATTGGGAGTGGTTAGCAAGTACATGGCACATCCTGGCAAAAAGCATTGGGAAGTAGTGAAAGGTATCAAGAGATATCTTAAGGACACAAAGGATTTGTGTATTTGCTTTGGAAAGCAGAAGGCATTTGTCTTTGGCTTTACGGATGCAGACTATGCTAGTCATGTTGACTGTAGAAAGTCTATTTCAAGATATGTATTCATCTTCACAAGGGGAGTAGTTTCTTGGATCTCTAGGCTACAAAAGTGTGTTGCATTGTCTACTACAAAGGCAGAGTATGTAGCTGCCACTGAGGCATGCAAGGAGGCTTTATGGCTTTCACGTTTGGTGGGAGAGCTTGGTTTTATTGAGACTCATGTTCTCTATTGTGATAGTTAGAATGCTGTCATGCTAGCACAGAATCTCGTCTTTCATGCAAAGACGAAGCACATACAGATAAAGTATCACTTTATTAGGGATGTACTTGATAGCAAAAGCATTGAGCTTGTTAAGGTACATACAAATGATAACCTTGCAGATCTTCTCATGAAGGGTTTTCTAGTAGAGAGGTTTGCTCATTGCTGACAGATGATGGGAGTTGGATAGTATATGTATTTTAGCTTTGTACATACTTAAACCTAGCTGATTCTTTTCTTCAACCGTAAGGCGCACTGCCTTTAGGTGGGAGGTTGTTGGGAATAAAGGGCCACCATGCCTTTAATATGTGCATGGGTGTGAACACACCCTTAGCATTATATATCTATCTAAAAAACCTAAAAGAGGTACACTCTATTGTACCCACACATCGTGGATCTCTCTCTCTCTACTACTCTCTATTGCTGCTCACGTTTTTCTCTCTATTTGCCATCACCATTGTTGACCATTACATCTCCGCTGTGTATTGCTCAGTTCAGTCCCTCTATCCACTAGATAGGATGATGCCAAGATGCTATTGAGGGGCGGCTATAAATAGCCATGAGTGGTAATGGAGCCTCTAGGGCAGTGGTCAGCCATAAAAGTAGGGATATGGCATGAGAAATGAGCCATGTAGCCTAACATAAGTGGCTGCCCAGAAAGGCCACTAATAGAGGTGCCCAATCCATGAGATCTACAGCAAATAGTTGCTTATATTTGCATGTTAGGCTTTAGCGATCATTTGTAGTTCATGGAGTCTTCTGGGTTGTGAAGATAGTTATGTTAAATTGATCTAAATGGCTATTGTGAAGAAGTATTTAGAGGATGATATCACTTCATATTCAATGGATCACATTTATAAATAGGATATATGTTGCTACCTTTTGTTGAGCTAAAAATGCATTAGCTTCAGCCTTCACTTAAACAGCCCCGAAACATGCTTAATTAAGGAAGAAACCTTGTTTATTTAAAAAGAAATGTGTTCCTAGAGAGTGTCTGTATCCCATAAGCACAAACCCACTCAGGAGGGCCCAAACTTTCTATAAATAGGTATGCTGCCCTCCATTTAACCTTAATCTTGGTTTTGCAAGTTCAGGTGTTTTCAGCTTGCTGCCCACACCCTGTTCGCGGAGGACATTGCAGTCCAAGCTGTCCATTGCAGTCTTTACACATCTGGTGCTTGTTTCTAGCCCTCCATCATTTTGCTACTGTTTCCAGCCAGGCAACTGTTGCTGTCCATCATCCAGCTGTTGTACAGCCTGCCACGTTAGCATACTGCTGCGTTTGCAGGCCCCAACTGCTGCCCAGAAAATTTTCTCCCTCCTCTCAGTTGTCACTGCAGATTTTCTTTGTCCTCAGCCTGTCACTGCTGTTTTCTCTCTCCTCCCAGCTGTGGTCATTGTTTTCTCTCTCCTCACCTGCATTTTTAGTATTTCGCTCTAGTCACCTGCGTTTTTAGTATTTCTCTCTCCTGCATTGCTGTCTACATCTGATTCAGTCTTCTTTGGTTGCGTTTGTTGGTGTTCGACACTCGGAGGCTGCCTTGTTGCGATTCGGGATCTGCCTAGAGTACGATACTCTCTAGCTCGTTACCCTTGCCCTGATCCTTCAGATATAGGAGTTCGAGGTTCAATATTCATTCATAACATAGTGTGTTTATTGCATGAGCATTGTATATTTAGTAGCCATTGTCTTTGAGTTACCCTAACCCTAAGTGTGTTCTTCTATCAGTCTGTACTTTGTCGTACGGTGTTATTTGTGTTTTTGTGTTAGGGTATTTCTTCACACCTTTTGTGTCATAACTGTGGATGCTCATTCATTTTCATTTTTGGGGTTCATTTACCAGTAATGAACAATTGATGAGTATCTTAGCACTTCCCTTCTGCTTTCTTGGATGCTGAATGAGGACTAATAGCACCAAAGAGAACACAGTCTGAGCATTTTTATATTGAATGGATTGATGTTTTTTCTACATTCCTATAGTGGCCTCCTTCAACATCTAAGCTCAATATGCCTATGCATCTACATAAATGAATGTGCGGGGCCTAATTTGTCCTATTACCACAGGGTGTGGAATTTTGGGCGATTAACACTGATGCTCAAGCTTTAATTCAATCTGCTGCTACTCAACGCTTGCAAATTGGAGAGCTAATAACACGGGGCTTAGGTACGGCATTAATCTCATTGTTTTGTCCTCTTCAGTTTCTCAGTTTAGCAGGTGTCTGGAATGTGACTACTAAAAAGTAAATACACTGATGAAAGGTTTATATGCTGCTCATAATGCAGGTACAGGTGGGAAACCAGAGCTTGGTGAACAAGCAGCTGAAGAGTCCAGAGAATCCATTCAAAAGGCGGTTGCTAATGCAGACCTGGTTTTTATCACTGCTGGAATGGGAGGTGGCACAGGTTCTGGTGCAGCTCCAGTAGTTGCACGGATGTCAAAAGAAGCAGGCCATCTCACAGTTGGGGTAGTGACATATCCTTTCAGTTTTGAGGGCCGTCGCAGGGCAGTGCAGGTATGCAGTTGTGTCCAGGGAATGCTGACTTTGTTTTAGAAAGTGGTTGTATTATTAATCTGCCTTGGATTGATCAGTCAACTCAGCATGGTAAAGGTCCACAGTCACCAGTTTTCTCATGTTGTGACTTTTTTGCTTGCCACCAGCTTTCTGAAATATTCTTCTTCATGTTTGTTTAAACATCCTACAGGCATTGGAGGCCATTGAACGTCTTCAAAGTTCAGTTGATACTCTGATTGTGATACCAAATGATAGGCTACTGGATATTGCTCAAGAACAGACACTTCTACAGGAGGCTTTCCTCTTGGCAGATGATGTTCTTCGCCAAGGTGTACAGGGCATCTCTGACATTATTACTGTAAGTAAATTTCTACAGCTATAGATCTGTTCTATGTGGCTATTATTTAAATTGACTGATATTGTATTTCTATTGAACAGGTCCCAGGACTAGTGAACGTGGATTTTGCAGATGTTAAGGCTGTAATGACTAATTCTGGTACTGCAATGCTGGGGGTTGGTGTGTCTACAGGAAAGAATCGAGCTGAGGAGGCAGCTCAGCAAGCCACCTCTGCTCCTTTAATAGAAAGATCGATAGAGAGGGCTACAGGTGTGGTGTACAATATAACAGGCGGCAAAGATCTTACCTTACAGGAAGTTAACAAGGTTTCTCAGGTATTCTTTGGATATTTTGGTTTATTACATTTTTGCATGGCATAAGTATTGTGCTGTAAAACGTTGAATTATCATTTAAGCCTTTTAAGAAGGTATTTCTTTAGCAGTTACTAGACACAGCACTTAGAAACGTCAAACCTAAGTGGTTGTAGATTCCTGATAAAGTTTAATCACTTAATCATCAAACATAGTAGCCAAAAATGAGATGTAAAGTCTGTGTTTTGGTATGATGGGTGTACGAAGTTCATGATCAGTGTGAGCTTTTGGCCATGCTTTTACAGGGTACCAATGTGTAAAACCATGTGGGTTTAAGTGCATTATTGCACAATCAAGGGAGCAGCAGCTTGTTCATTTTTCCTCCTAAAAAGATACAGTGCATCACAATGCTCGAAAAAACCACTAACATTTTAATTTGGATGAGTCTGAGGGAAGCACGAAATGTGAACCGAACAGGCAAGAGTCCAGGGTCAGATCAGATATATAATATTTTGCAGTTTGGCTTCGTAACTTTAGTTACTCTCATGGAATATTCAAGGCATGTTCATCATCTTCATTGTCTTGACGGTCCGAGAATCTAGATTAATGTATGCTAGATGTGAGGAGATCTAGGGTCTTATAGCCTTGGGTTGCCATCACATTTCTTGGTCACTTGGAGCTGCAATGCAGGCAGTATATCTTGACCATGCTTGTTTGGTTACAAGAGCATGCCACACCCTTTATGTAGAGCAGTGAGGTACAAGCTTAACAGAGCAATCTCCACATGTGACTTGGCCTAGAGTCTAGGGAGTGTTCTACCCTTTTGTTGAGCATGGGAACATCTTTAGCGGCCCTTTGTGTTCCATTGACCAGCTAGAGACACTTTTAATCATGCTGCCAAAATAACCTTATGGGTCAAACCGCTCTAAGATTTGCCTGGTCCATTCTTTCATATAACAAGAGTCTATATTCGAGTGTCTTACATAAAAAATTGTTAGGATTGAGCCAAGCATTTGTTGACATAGATCATGATCCATAAGGCTATTGTTTGAGCATTTCACATCAATTGACAAATCCTCACCTTACGAATGTGAAAAATATTGTGGCGAATACTTTTGGTGAAAATTTTAAAGGGTTATGTTGGGAATTTTGGCAAAAGTTGAGGGATACTTTTGAGAATTTCAGCAAAAATGGAAGGTTTTTTTTTTGAGAACTTAGCCCAAAGGATATTGTTATTTTATAATTTTCAAAATTTAAGAGGTAATTTGGAAACTTCCACAAAAATTTCTGGCGAATTTTTGTGAGATTCAGCTGGCTATGGAGGAGAGAGGAATGAGAAACAATAAATAATAGATAGTGTGAGCTCAAGAGAGTGTATTAGCTCAAGATTGTACGACAGAATGAAAGTACAAAGTACAAATGAGTTCTAAGGTTGGCCTAACCACACTCCCACACCCTACTAGAGTTGGATTAACTTAGCTCTGGAGTCTAGTGTCACTATATAGAGCTGCTCTATGTGGAGGGTCTAGGGTATCATTTTCTTTCAGTGAACAAGATTTGTGCTCTTGGTTTGTGTCATGAGGGCATGTATTTTTGAAACCTCACTTAAGATGTGGATTAATTTTGCCTTCCTTCCGTGGATGGGTGGCAATTCCCTAATTACAACTTAGTTACAACAGTAACATTTATTACAAAATTGAGAAATGTAAATTAACTTACAATCTTGGACAATGGACACCTTGTTGTCCCCAAAGATGGAGCCTCTTTCGGTATTTATTTAACTTAATCGAAGAAAAAGTTAATGTAGAATGGGATTCTCCCAATCCCTTTCGGTATTCCAACTCCCCTTGCTATCCAAAATGACTAGCAAGTCTTCAATCTGATTTGCCCCTTGATTCGGGTAGTCAATTAGCCTTCACCCGCTTTGATAGAGATGGGAAATGCTCCAAATTTATCGATTTGCTGGTCCCTCCACTTGAATTTGACTAAAAAAAGCTTCAGCTCTGTTGAATCCAAGTCTTGGAGCTTCCAATTTCTGGCATGCTTTCCGAGGCTGTTGCTAAACCCTAATTTCTGTTGCAGATTAGGGTTTACAGCAGAGAAATCTGAAATTTCTCAATCTTTGGTGATCCCAATGCTGTAATCTTTGGAGCAAGGCTGTAGAAAGGCTAGGAGATGAGAGAGAATGTCGAGGAGAGAGAAAATTCAGACTTTCTTCGTGAAGAACTGAAGAAAAACTGTCATTTACTGCTGCTGCCCTGTCTCAATAGCTTGTAGATGTTGCCACCTGCTGTTGATTGGTCTTCCCTTGCTTGTATCTGGTGCCAGTTGTTGGTCTAGGTCATTTATTTGGTAAAAAAAAGTGTTAGTTGGTGACACTAGAGAAGTGGTGTTTAATGGTATCTAACGTCAATCTGATGGTCAAAGATGACGCAGAGACACTTGGAAATAGAAGTTGCCAAACCAATTTAAGTATTAGCTAATCAGAATTTTTTTCAGGGCATTGAAATAATTATTAAATTAATTTTCAGTATTTTAAGACTGAAAATTAATATTTAATTATGAATAATGCGAGAAAAACCATTTCGGAAGGCTGCCACTTGTCAAAAATGCCCATGCAAGACTAAAAAACCTCTTTAGAGGCTCGAGAGAGGCATTTTAGTGTATTCAGGTTGCAAGGGAGAGGAAGAAGATGTTGCTGGTCTGATTTGCAACCATTGGAGGATCTTTTGAGGCAGCTGAAGTACTTGTGCGATATAACTTATAGCAAACATTCTGTGATTTCCTTGGGTCCTAGGCTCGTAAATTTACTCTAATCCCACTTACACGTTACATGTGCAACATTTACTTAACCATGTGATTAAAAATTAATCACATGTTAAGCGAGGTTTCAAAAATACATACCCTCATGATAGTTTGACAATCGAGTTTAATAAGGACCCTTTCGAGTTCTTGATGGTATATCTCAACGAGTTCTTTGTGTAGGACATGAGGAGAATGGACCCTAAAAGATGCCGTTTTCTTTTGCCTTTTCTTCTCTTATTCTTTCTTAATTGGGGTGAGCCACGTGCCATGTGTATCTTGTATTCGTGGTAAGCAACATAGAGATGCTATTTTCAACAAGGCTTCAGGACTTGGCCTTGAAGTCCGAAGCATCCTCACATTTTAAGGATTGGTTGATCTTTGAAGAGAACAGGTCTGGTAGGAAACTCAAGACCCTGTGTTTCGACAAGGGAGGGGAGTTTTATCCCAAGAGCTAACTTGTTTAAGCTTTGCTCTAGTGTTGAAATTGTATTCAGCTGAGCATTACAACAAGAATGTCTTTAGATAGTGAGATGGGATTAAGCAGGAATGATGCATCTCAATCTGAAAATTCACGGAGTGTTGGAGAAAATGCAATTCCCAATCTTGGACAAGGCGCGTAGCATGGACAACAAGCTGATAATGTTGATTTAGACCAAAATATGGGTCCCTATAGGCCTTTTTACTAGTGGTGAAGATGACTACACTTCGTGTTTTGTTTGCTCTCATTGCTTCCTTTGATTTAGAGTTGGATTAGATGGATGTGAAGACTGCTTTTCTTCATGATGACTTGGATGAAGAGTTGTACATGAAGGAGCCATAAGAATTTGTTATTCCAGGAAAAGAGCATTTGGTTTGTAAGCTGAAACACAGCTTATATGGGCTGAAACAAGCCCCTAGACAATGATACAAAAAATTTGATACCTTTATGCTCAGCCATGGATTTAAATGCAGTCATGCAGAGCACTGCTTATACACTAAAAAAGCTGATGATGGAAGCCTTATTGTGCTGGTTTTATATGTGGATGACATGTTGATTGCAAGACAGCATAAGAAAAGGCAGTTGAGTTGAGCCTTCTCCATGAAAGATTTGGGGGCAACTGAGCACATTTTGGGCATACGCATTAAAAGAGACAGAGGGCAACATTTGTTGTTTCTCTCACAGGACAAGTACATCAGCAAAGTACTTGACATGTTTAAAATGGCTGATGCTAAGCCTCTTGGTGTACCTTTACCACCACATACAAAGCTTAGCAAAGCTGATTGCCCTAAGGATGATGTAGTTGCTAGTGCCATGAAGGGTATACCTTATGTATCGACTTATGGATCTTTGATGTATGCCATGGTTGCAACTCGCCCTGACATTGCTCATGCAATGGGAGTTGTTAGTAGATTCATGTCTAACCCTGGTAAGCCACATTGCAAAGCAGTGAAATGTATCTTTCAATACTTGAAAGGTACTCAAGAAAAGTGTATATGCTATGGAAAGGGTACACTAGAGTTGCAGGGATTTTGTGATTCAGACATGGCAGGAGATCTTGACACTAGAAAATCTACCAATGGGTATGTTTTCACTTTGGCTAATGGTGGTGGGGCTATCTCTTGGTGTTTAAGATTGCAGAAAATTGTGGCATCGAGTACTAC
Source organism: Lygodium microphyllum (assembly GCF_053477565.2). Lineage (NCBI taxonomy): Eukaryota > Viridiplantae > Streptophyta > Polypodiopsida > Schizaeales > Lygodiaceae > Lygodium > Lygodium microphyllum. The sequence continues at coordinate 73,528,983 of NC_141143.1, read as the reverse complement.
AGAAGCTGAATATATTTCAACCACCGAAGCTTCTAAGAAAGCTATTTGGCTTGGCCGTCTGGTCAAGATTTTGGTCTTTCTTCACGTACTCCAGTGCTTGGTTGTGATAGCCAGAGTGCAGTATATTTGGCTAAGAATGCCATGTTCCATGCACATACCAAACACATAGATATTCTGTATCACTTTATTCGACAGGTCTTGGATGATGGTCTTGTCACATCGACTAAGGTCAAAACCCAAGATAACCTTGCAGATGTTATCACTAAGTGTCTTGCAAAGGCTCAGCATGAGCATTGCATTCATTTAGTGGGAGTTGGTTAGCTTAAAGGCACCACTTTGGGCCTTTAAGTGGGTGTAAAGTCCCTTCATCTTCGTGTATACAGTTTTACAGGTATGAACACACCCTTATTGTACCTTGTACCCTAACATATAAATACGTTCTTTTATTCTGTGTGTACCATCACAAACAGTACACTTATCTCTGCGTTCACTCTCTCTAACTCTCAGCTCAGCTCTGTGGCTTACGCCTTGATCTCGCACTCCATTGGGCGCTCTCCCGTTCAATTAGCGCAGGGGTCCGAAGCATTGCCTGATGCTCCTGGGGAGGCAGCACTTCCACTTCTCCAATTGTGGGCAGCTCTCGTATGTAGTGGATCTCGGATATATTTAATATGCATCCAAGGTGTTGTGTTGACAGTATGTCTGCAATGGGTTCACTACTCTGTGTACTAGTCACTGTTAGATGTATGCACATGAGTATGGTTGTTAGGAGTATGGTTGTTATCGCGGCTCCAAGACTATACTTTTGCATCAGTTTGGGATCAATTTATGATCAGTTGGGCATGAGCTTTTGCCTTAGTTTTGAGATCAAATTTTGATTAGTTTCAATTCGTTTTTTGATCAGTTTGAGAACCGTTTATGGTCACTTTGGGATTAGTTTTGCATCAGTGTTTGCATCAATTGTTGAATAGTTTTTGCAATCAGTTTGTGATCAGTTTGAGGTCACATTTGCAGTAGTTTGTGATCAGTTCTCAAATCAGCAAATGATCGGTTTATGATTAGATGATGCTCAGTTTTCAATGGTTTATAGATGGCTCCATGGATAATGTCATGAGGACATGTATTTTTGAAATCTCACTTAACATGTGGATTAATTTTTAATCACATGGTTAAGTAAATGTTGCACATGTGAGGTGTAACTAGGGTAAGAGTAAATTTACGAGCCCGGGACCCGAGGAAATCACGGGATGTCAAAGGCAAAAGTTGCTATTCCATAAGTGTCAGTTTGGTGATACTAGGGAAGTGGCGTTTAATGGTACCTAACGCTAATCTGATGGTCAAAGATGGTGCAAAGACACTGGGAAATGGAAGTTGCCTAGCCAATTTAATTATTGGCTAGTCAAATTATTTTTCAGGGCATCGAAATAATTATTAGATTACTTTTCAGTATGTAAAGAATAAAAATTAATATTTAATGGAGGGACTAGCAAATCAATGAATTTGGGGCATTTTCCATTTCCATCGAAGCGGGTGAAGGTCAATTGACTGCCCAAATCAAGGGGCAAATCAGATTGAAGACTTGTTGGTCATTTTGGACAGCAAGGGGAGTTGGAATATTGAAAGGGATTGGGAGAATCCCATTGTACATCAACTTCTTCTTCAATTAAGTTAGATAAATACCGAAAGGGGCGCCAATTTTGGGGCCAATAGGGTGTCCAATGTCCAAGATTATATGGTAAAGTGTACTCTTCAGTTTTCGAAATTTGTTAATTGTTGTAAATAGTGCTTAATCAGGTTATTTACCATCCTATCCGAGGAGGAAGGCTGGTTACAGATAGCAACATGTGAGTAAATGCTATTGAGAGTTTCAGCCATGGTTTATGCTGAAAATATGCTTTATTGTGATTTTGAAGTCAGAACACTTGAGAAACATGAGTTATGGATATATCCAACTGGTTTCTAGCAACATTTATGGGTTGTTTTTAGATTTATGTCGTGTTTATGCAGGCTGGAAATTTTTAGTAAGGTTGGGACATGTGGCATGGTTAGACAACAGTGACCAATGTTGTGACTGTGATGCCTTATGGAAATTTTAGTGCAGTATACTTTTTTTTTGGTACAATGGAGTGCAATCGAGGATGATTGCAGGGATTTCAAGGGGGAGGTCTGTTATGGGGACATGAAATTTTTGGATGCTTTGCTTTTGCTAAAGACATTTGAGTAATTTAATAATGAAATGTGCAAGGTTGTTTAGCATATGTGATACACATGGCAGTTATTTTAAGGTAAGAGGCCAAGGACCTCGAGAATGCAGTGGGTGCCAAAAGCAAAAGTTGTAATGAGTTATGCCTAATAGATATTAGGTGGTACTCGGTGTTAGATTTGGGCCTAGTAGATCAATTTATTGGCCACTAATGTTAGTGGTGACATTAGAGACTAGGCATTAATTAATTAATTAGTGCTAGTCTAAGGGTTAATAATTGCTTAAGGATACTTGGAAGACAAATTGACTTGGCCAATTTAATTATTGGCTAGTGAAATTAATTTTTTGAGGACTAGAATATTTATTAAATTAATTTTTAGAATTAATATTTCGAAAATTAATTTAATAATCCGGTTGATGTTGAAAAATGAGATTAGAAGGTTGCCACTTGGTAAAACTTATCCATGCAAGTGGAAAAAACGTTTTTTGGGGTTGGTGAAAGTCTATTCCAGCCATTGTGAGAGAGAAAGAGGTTGTTAGAGAGCAAGAAGATACAGCTGATGTGATTTGCAGCCACCATGGACCAGGTCTAGAGCTAGTGACAGCAATTTGGAGCCCTCCGAAAGTAGGTGATAGCAGGCCAAGGTTCTTCTGGTATAGGTGACAGCGTACAGGAGGGGACAACGGTCTTTTTGGTGGTACTAAGCTGTAGGTGACAGCTTCCTTGGCTGGTTGAGCAAGGCAGCAATGGTTTTTTAGCATTTCTCGTGATGAAACTCTAAAATTTCTCACACACCTCGTAGCCATCTCTCAAGTTATCTCAACAATTTCCAACAGTTTGAGCCATTAGAGGAAGAGATTTTAGTCAATCTTTGTTGTGAATCCTAATTTACAATAGAAATTAGGGTTTGACAGCTGCCTTGGGATCTGCGGTCTTTTTGGTGGTACTAAGCTATAGGTGACAGCTTCCTTGGCTATTTGAGCAAGGCAGCAATTGTTTTTTAGCATTTCTCGTAATGAAACTCTAAAATTTCTCACACACCTCGTAGCCATCTCTTAAGTTATCTCAATAATTTCCAGCAGTTTGAGCCATTAGAGGAAGAGATTTTAGTCAATCTCTGTTGTGAACCCTAATTTATGATAGAAATTAGGGTTTGACAGCCGCCTTTGGATCTGTGCTTAGAATTGAGGGCCGAGGACTTGAATTCCAGTAACTGAAATCGAGGAATTTTAAGGAGATTCAAGAGGCCAACCATCCAATATTAGATTTGGGGCTGAATTTGTCTTTCAAGGAGTAGGGTGCAGGCTAAACTCCGAGTAAACCAAGGGGCAATTGGTTTGGAGGCTTGCTGGTTAGTTTTGACAGCAAGAGGCATTGGGATTAGCAGAGGAGATCAGAGGATCTTAGTTGTACTTCTTCCATTTGCAATATAATATAAAGAAATGCAAAGGGCACCAATTTTGGGGCCAACAGGGTATTCAACGGCCAAGATTAAAGTGGTAAAGTGTGCATTTTCAGTTTACGTGAATGTATGCTTGTTGCAATTAGTGCTTAATCATGTTAATTACCATCCTATCCAAGGAGGAAGGTTGGTTTCATTCCTCCTCAACAAGAGGCCAGTTAACTCCACAAATGTGAGGGCTTGCTGTATCCCTCTTAAAGACAAATTCAATGAAGTGTGAAAATCAAGATAAGACTCTAGAAGAGAGTTCAGGGTGATGTTGATCATCTTCTCATTGTCATCATCTTATCAGTATTCAGCAGTTGCTTTCTTAAATCTTGAATGTAAGTAAGGTGATCTATTATAGTATCATCCTTATCCATGTGTGCATTTGCCAATTCTCTTCTAAAGTAAGAGATTCTGGCCTCATTTCGTGCTACAAAAATCTCCTTAGGGATATCGTAAGATGCCTTCGAGGTCTTTCAAGATCGACTATGAGGTATTATCTCCCTCTTAACTAAAAGAGCAATCAAAGATAAGGCCAGTGCATCTTTAGAGTCCCATTTCCTTTATCCATTTGTAGGAGGAATGTGGGCAGCAGTAGGTGCCCTCTAACCCCTTTGAGGCATTTGAGGGGCAAACTCTCCCCGTCTAGCTGAATCGCTAGTCACGAAATCCAAAAGACCCTTGGCAACAAGTAGATTGCGAACCATGAAACTCCACAAGGAGTGGTTGGTCATTGGTGTCATCCAATTTGTCCTGCTGAGTGAGGACACCCAAAATGTTGCCACGGTCATTATGATCTTGTTGAGCCATTGCTGCAATAAAGTGCACAAACTGCAACCAAACACTTCCGAGCTGAAGTGCAAAATGTACTCACATGAGTACCAAGATCCCAACATGGGATAAATTATGCAATCACAAAACTGTCCAAAACTGTCTCAAAGCAAAATCTGCCTGTAAATGCCTTGAAAAGCACGCCAAAACTATTTAGATCAGTAATACATTGCTGTGCCTCAAAATGTGTCAAACAGCAATTGAATGCTGTACTTGCACCTGCTTGCTGCTTTGGGATGCGCGAAGCTCAAAAGCCCCAAATTTCCTTGTAAAAATTTCGAGAAATTGAACAGATTTTATTCTTATAACTTAGGATTCGATGAAATGTTGTTTCAGGATGTGCATAGATAGTAACCAGCAATTAGATTGCACCTCAGGATTTGTGCCGAACCCAAAGATGGCAAAAGGCCCAAATTTCTTGCAGAAATCTCGAAGAAATTGCCCACTGTTGGCAATTTAGGTAGAGATTTACGCATGGGACTTCAAATCAGGAAAAAGGCCCAAATTTTTGGGTGTCTTTACCTCCTCGGGAACTGTGTTGGGTGATCAATCCAAGGGCTGTAGGGTGGTGGTGCAGTTGTTAGAGCAGGCGGCGGGCTGTGTTGTGGTGGCAGAGGGCGTCAGCAGCTGGATCCAGTACACGTGCAGTTATAGAGTGGCAGAAGAGGCTAGCAAATTGGGCGGTGCTGGTAGGGACTGGGCCCGCGGGCTGGAGGAGTAGATTGGCGCTGCTGCTAGTGGTGCAGGCAGCTCTGGCAGTGTTGGATGCAGAGTTGTACAAGGTGATGGGAGTAGTTGGGTGCTGCTGGTGGCATGGATAGGCAGCTGGTTGGGGCAGCGCTGAGGCAAAGGCACTGCTGGTGAAGGCGGGGGAGCAGCAGGCAGATTGGGCAGACAGGGCGAAAGTGGTGCTAGGCAGCATGCAGCTGGTGGAGGCAGCTCCTCCTCCCCCTCTGTGAGAGCGGAGCTGAGCGGGCTGCAGCACGGACCATGAGCGGGTGGCATCAGTTGATGGTGACGAGATGGAACCTGCACGTGTGGCTCTGATACCAAATGTGAGATTCTGTTGGTTGTAGGGACTGGTTAGTCCTCTTTGTATTCAGTTTTCATTCAGTTCAGTGCAGATTTTGTCCTTCCATTTTCTTCTTTCATTATAGTCTTTCTCTTCTCTTCTCTCTCTGTGTTTGTGTCTCCTCTTCCATTGTGCACTCTTGATGCAGGGCTAAATGCAGAGTCACAGGGAATCACCATTTTGGGTCCATTGTCCCGTTCCATGTGCCCATTTCCTATCCCTGTGCTGTGCACCTATTCCATGGGGCCATATAGTTGCGAAGAATGGAAATTCATGGCCATTCCCCTGTCCTTGTTCCTCATTCCTGTTCCCCATCCAATGTGGCTGTCTAAATAAAGGCTATGACCGCACAGGTGAGAGGAAACTAGGGTGGTGGTAGTAATTGTGGCCAAAGATAAGATTAGGCAGCTTCAGTTCTCTAGGACATTTTGGTTATTCTGATAGTGCCTATGCTTGAGAGATGTCCTAGTGCCTATCCTAGCCAGAGCTGATTAGCTATAAACTTGGGCTTGTCTGATGTCTTACTGCCTTGCTTTCCTTGGTTCTGAGAACCCAAACAACATTGGTGAATAAGATTGTCTATGTGTAACACCTGATGTCTATGGCAAATGGTGGATTCAAATTTTGAGTCCCTCAGTTTTTTGTAATTGCAGCACAAGGGAATGTAGCCATAGGCCTTCAAGTTGCTTTCTGCATGGGAAGCTTGGATTGAGCTTACACTTGCATCTACATGATAAGCCTTTCATTGCTTGAGCTTAACTTGAGCATATAGTAAACATTTGATGCCAGTTACTCCTATTATCTTTTCAAACATCTTGCAAGGTTCTGCTTTAAACTCATTTATGGATTGCATTGCTTGAGCTTAACTTGGACATATAGTAAACATTCAATGCTGGTTGGTCCTGTTATCTTTTATGTTTCTCAAACGTCTTGCAAGGTTCTGCATTTGAAGTTAATTACTGGTTGACTTGCTTGACCTCAACCTTGGGCATATAGTAAATGTTCAATGCTGGTTGCTCCTAGGATCTTTGAAGTTTTCAAACACCAGTCTTCTACTGTTTGCATTGGTTGAGCTTAGATGAGCTTAGATTGGACATGTAGTAAACATTCAGTGCTGATTGTTCCTATCATCATCTTTTATGCTTTCAAACATCTTGCAAGGTTCTGCCTTTGAAGTCGTCTGATTGCTCCCATTACCTTTTACGTTTTGAAGCAACTTGCAAGGTTCTGTGTTTGAAGTCATCTGCTGGTCGCATTGCTTGCTTAACTTCGGCATATAGTATGTGTTCAATGCTGTTTGCTCCTATTATCGTTTACATTCGAACATCTTGCAAAGGTTCTAAAATGATAAAAGATGTCTTGAAGGTTTGAGGGGCTTGCATGATATTTAAAACCTGTGGCTGCGTTGTGCTGCGTTGTGCTTCTGTGTTTTCTTACAGGTGGTCACCAGCTTGGCAGATCCATCAGCCAATATAATCTTTGGAGCAGTAGTGGATGAAAGATACAATGGAGAGATCCATGTGACCATTGTTGCCACGGGTTTTTCTCAGACATTCCAGAAGAGTTTAATAGATCCGAAGGCAAAGCAGGAGGCGGATGAGGCCAAGCCTTCCGAATCAAATTGGAAGAGACCATCACCTGTGTCTGCAAGACCATCACAAGGTCTTGGTCGGAAGAGTTCCTTGTAAAGCTACTTGCAGGGATGTAGATCTTTGTTGTTGAATTCACCTAAGGATAGTTCTTTGAGCTTTTTTGAGCGTATTTCTTTTAGCAATGTTGTCAGAATGGTCTGTGTATGCGTTCATCCCTGGAGAGCTTCACCTCATTAACAGGGTAAGTGGGCGAGGGCCAGAAACAAATAATTTTCAGAGGTCACAATTGCCCAATTGAAGGCAAACCAGGGAATAAAAAGCATGAATATGCTGTGCCAGAAAACGGACAACTCTCTCTCTTTTGCAACCACTTTACCCCACCTCTCTCTCTGCCCTCCTTTTGGAACATTCACGATCTCATACTCATTCCAACACCTTCACGAGACTGAATCAAAACCATTTTAGAGCTCCACCCCCACGATCTACCTGACTAATCACAACATTATAACAAATCAAATCAATAGGCACCTCGACTAATTGCTTGACGTGTTCCCTATGCCTGTGGCCTACACCTTAGAACTCGATTTACTGATCTTCATTATCCTGTTGGAGCCAATTAGAGGCCTTGGATAGTAGATCAAGGATATTGATCATCTTGCTATGATGATAAGGCTTGGATCAACGCAATAGAAAGCTTCTTCATGTACAAATTTGCTCTCTCTCTCTCTCTCTCATATATATATATATATATATAGATAGTGTTCCTCAGCACTAATTTCTTATTCCCAACCATGGACCTCAAAACATTCAAGAAGTCAAAGAGAGGTGCTCAAGGGTTCAAACTTCATTCTAGCTTAGTGATGCATTGTACGAAGTCCATTGGCTATATGAGCTACATGCACAAGAACCCAAGTTCATTGCTGTAAGTAGAGTGGTCACAATTGAGGTTGCACAAGGTGAGCAAGATCCTTCTTAGCCCAATATCCCAGCTTGAAGTGGCGATTGTTGTCCAAAGGCCCAAGAGGAGAGCTACGTGTTGGATGGAGTTTGGTATGGTTGCTGCAATTGAAGATGTGGAAAGTGGGATGTCTTGAAGAGTTGCTGGTTGCCACTATGGAATGAGTCAATTTGCATTGGATGCATGGTTGGAAGAGAGAAGTACTAAGAAGCACAAAGAACCATCTCCCACATTGTAAGAAGAGGAGGAAGAATCAGTTGTTCAATGGTGCTTCAAGAAGCAAGATGTTGATCATGGGGTCACCAGTCAAGGTCCCATCTCATACATGGCACTAGCTTTAGCCATTGGACATGTCCATCTTTAAGCCAATTAAGATTGCCTTCAAGAAAGGGCCCAAGGAGATTTGGCAATTGAAAAACCATGATGTAGCAATGAGCAAGATTGATATTGGGGGCATTGCTTCAAGAGCACTATACAAGGCCATGATAGTTGGGAACATAAAGGCTAGATTTAGGGAAATGGGCATTTGGCCTCTCAATTGAGATGCACTTAACTTTTCTAATCTCCCTTGTGCTCACATGGCGTTTGTGGTCATGGGTGTCACCATGAAAGAAAATGTTGATGCATTGGATAGTCAACCATGCAATGACATGCCCAATACACAAGACATGGGGAATGAAGAATAGGCTATTGCTACTGCATTGGTTGATCTTTAGTTGCAAATGTTAAGCATGCTTGGGTTAGTGGATAGTGTTGCAGCACGTCCATGTCCAATGTGCAAGCTAGGTTAGGTGAAGCCCTTCCACGAACATTGGAACTCCTAAATATGCCTTGTGCTAAGGTGTGTGCAAGCCCGTAGGAGAGGCATTTTGTGGATTACACCATTTCACGTGCATTAACCTCAAATTAGCACATTGAAAGCTTGAAGGCTAAGATCTTAAAGTGAGAAGAAGCAGAGAGATCAAAGAAGGAAAAGGAGTAGCAAGCCAAGAAGAGAACTGAGCAACTTGCCACTGCAGAGGCAAAGAGATGACAAAAGAGGGAGTAGGTTGCTTTGCGGCAAGCTCGCAAAGAGTGGGGGTGCCAACAAGCCATGTTTGAGTGTAAGCTACAAACTGTCTTATGGGAAACATAGGCTATGAGTTGTCCTATGGGAAGGACAATCCATTTTTGTTTTGGATTGAAGGCCTCTTGCTTTGCCATCTATATATTCATCTCAAGCAAGGCTTACAAAGCATAGAGCTGCCAAAGCACATTGTGTAACGACTGCTTGCTCACTATGGGACTGCCACTATCCCAGGCAATGTTTTGTAACCTACTTGTAGGCATCTAATTCTATCACCTACAATGTTTTGTATGGAAAGCTAACTTGTTGGTTGTAGCAATGTCAATCCATTTTGTATATAGCATGTTTAGTCCACTATTTGTGCAACAACCTAATATGAAGTTAACGTTATCCAATTTATCTAGTTATGCCTCCCTTCTATCTCTACATGCATGTAAGTGAATTGAAAGCCAATGAATGAAAATGGAGCTCAGAATGAGCAAGTCTCACATATTTTAGTTTGTGTTACCCTTATTATTGGAATCAGTCTACATACTCCCTGATGTAATCTCAAATAGTAGTCAAAGCCAGGTATGCATATTTCTGTATGCATTTGTGATGAAAGAGCGAGTAAATATATTTTGCAAAGAGTAATCAAAATATGATGTGATCATGTAGAGAAATGACAAAATAATTAAATATATAGGTTTTGCATGCATTTGTAGCGACTCACAGTGAGATCAATCTATATGCATTTGTAGACGATGCTTACTAGTTTACAATTGTCTTAAAAGCTGATGGATTTGTGAGGTTCCAAATAAGTTACTACATTATTAAACCAATTTCCAAATAAGTAGTTTGTATGCATTTGTTGGCCTCATTAAAAATATTCAAATACAGCTACAAAGGATGTGTATGTAGCAGCTATGATACATTATGCATGCAACTACAATACATTGTTTATGCAACAACTACAATTTGAATGCATCGATTAGCCTCATTAAAAGTATTCAAATGTAGATATTCCTTATTAGAAGAATGGCCTTCATCACTCAATACAATTTACAACAACATAGAGGAAATAACGAAGGAGAGTTTTCTTGAGTGAGATGATTCGTCATTGGAGCATTAGGCAATCTCCATTTGGTGCACTGCATGTGGGTTTTAGGGTGCTCTCCACACTCTCACATGCATGGCAATGAAACAACATAAGATCACTAGTGAGCCTCCATGTGGCAAATAATGCCCATTTTTAACTACACGTTTTTGGAAATTACCTTTGGTTTTGACCCCCCAAAAGATTAGGTGCCATGTGGCAATGGAGCCCATAGCAAAGTTGCATGGTAGGGGCACATGGAGGATGCCTCCCATGCACCCACATGATGTCTATTGTCCTAGCAACCATGTGCATTTGGATGGGCATTTAAAATGACCTTATACTAGCACACCTACTTAAATTTTTTCTTTTGAACAAAAATAGAAACATTTTTTCACTTTATAGTGTCAATCATACACATGCATGCCCATGCACACATGATATCATTTTCTAATCCATATTGCATTGAAGTAGCCATCGTTACATGAGTACACATGCTTCCCACATAGGGAATGGAGCAATACTGTGGTATGAGATTCTATGAGGAAAGCGAACTCATACATGACTTCTCAATATTCCTTGACTCATTGAAGCATATAACCAACTTCAATGCACTACCTAGTCTTTCCTAAAGCCAAAGTTGTATGATAATATATGATGTGAACCTTGTGTGCCACCCAAATAGTTGAATTTGGGGGAGATCTTCGAGCATGAAGCACAATGGTTTAACTTAGCTCGATACGTTGTAAAAAATGGTGACATGGCATCTTGCAATACTAGGAAATGTGTCAAGTGTTCTTAAGCATCTACTCAAATGAGACTTGGTGGTAAACTTGTGAACCACAATTTCCTATAACTATCATGGATTCCATCATTTGGCACTTATATATCAACCTCTACCAAGTCCAATTGTCTTCCCCACTTGATTGTAAACTCCCCATGACTTCAACACTACCTCTAATGTGGTACACCTAGTAGTAAACTACACCACATAAGATTGATAGATCATTCAAGGATCCAAAAGTAGCATTGCTCTTTTGTCTGTATCGTTATAGTCCATTCTCTAGGGCATGTCATTAACATAGTGCTTGTATAGGGCGTTTCTCCACACATGGATTATGCAAATAGTCACCCTGATTCACAAATCAGCTAATGAGTCCATGGAATAAGGGAATTATAGGATGTTATGGTTAGATTTATGTTAGCTAAGTTATTTTAAGTTGAAGTACTTGGCCAAATAATTGAGCTAGAACTTAAAGACTTGGCAAAGGCCTTTTGAGCTCTTACACAAGCTCATGTTTGTAGTAATTAGATTATTATATTACCTTGAGCAACCTTTATGAGTAGAGAAAGACATAGGGCCATTGACCTTATATTTCTTTGTGGATTTTCATGGAGGATTTGATCTAGTGCCATGGGGCTAGCTTCTCCATAGGCTAAGATGCTTCAGATACACATTGGAGATGATATGGGAATTGTTGTACTGTATGTGAGTGGTGGCGTGAGTTAGATGCCCATAGAGAGCATTGTGGGGTGAAAAAGTGGGGGTGAAGCAATTTGTTATTTGTTCTATACATAGACAAGATTACCGAGTTGATATACAGACGAGGTGGAAGCAATTTGTTATTTGGACTATATTGCTTTATACTAATGGCATGATTCTAAGATTCAACTAACAAGTAGGATTACAACAACTCATGGATGCATTAGACAATTTGTGCACATAGAGATGGCTCTTAAGTGGGTTATATGAGAGGCAATGATCATATATAAAGGTATGTAGGTGTACATAATAGATTCATGTATACTAGGGAATCATGTTTATCAATAAAGGAAGATGCTTTTCATTAGATATGTGCCACAAGACATGCTCACACATGCGTATGTTCCACATGCATAGATGGTGTGGGAATGCCACTAGGCGAATTTCCAAAATGTTGCAAAAAATGATGGCCTTTTTATACAATAATAAGGACTTGGGATATGGTGTATAAAATACTTGCATGGGCTCTAGCCTTTCATCTTATGATTGGAGACAAGTGGAGAGACCTTTGGTTCTTATGATCTCCAAGACAATTCATGGAAGAAACTCAATGGCACATGAGATCAGTAGAGCACGACATTAGAAGAATTTTGAGTTGATTTTTGGCATTTTACGTTGGTGATCCTCTAAGAGGCAAACATTACATAGAAAAGCTTTTTCCTTCTTTAAAAACTAGGCATCCTCTTGAAAGCTATCCACCTTTTGGTGTTAAAAATGTTGAGTGGAGGACCAAAAGATGCCCTAAAGGCCCACAAAGCCATGTGTGTAGAAGAAAGTAGGCTGTGTAGTTCTACCCTCTTTTGCACAAACGACCTTCTAGGCTTTGGTTGATTGTAGCTATTCGGATGCTCCATTTCAATGTTTCAAATCTTAGTTTTTGGGGTTTGGACATGCTTAGATGTAGTAGTGGTGCCAAAACACCAAAATATGCTTTCGGGAGATTTTATTATTAGAGTATCATCACACACCCGTGAAATCGGGGTATGAAGGTAGTACAAGTGGCTAGGAAAGATAAGAGATGCAATCATCGCTACTAAGAATGAGAGTGAGAGGAGTATTAAACTTTTCGATGTTCATTATACTATGAGATCAGGGGGAGATACCATTTCTACTAAGAGAATGTTTTGGTATAATTAAATGAGTGATTAACTATCTTGGTTAGAGATGCCTTAGTCCTTTTCTCATAGATTTTCAAAGGCATGGAATGGGCTTTCTACACACATAGAGATAGAGATCTTAACCAGAGGTCACCAATGTTGGGGTAAAGGCGCCTCCGCCGTGCCGCCCCGTGTATTACTACACTGACAGTACTTGCCACTGCACACTGCAGGTGGCGGGCGCCCGTCACGTCACTTTATTCTTTACATTCATTTTAGTGACTAGTAAATAAAGGAAGGCCCGGTCACACATTGTGACTGTTGGAGTTCCCATTTCTTGTCTCTCTCTTTCTTGCTCTTGCTCTCCCGCCATAGCTCGTGTGCAAGCTTCGATCCTTCTCACCTTTCAACTGGTATCAGAGCTTGGCTTCCTCTTGCTCGAGCTCGACTCGGTGCTTCTCTATCTTCGCATCAACTCCCTTCACGCATTGGGTCTCCATCCCGGCAGCCATAGCCGATCTCCCAAGCTTCGGACACTCCGCGGCTTCCCGAGCTCCCTCCCGGCATTGTTGGGCTTCTTCAGGGCCTTGCCCTTGAGGTATTGCATCAGAGTTTGAAGGGTTTTACTTCAGTTCTCAATTTTAAACAGGTGGAAGAAGAGGGGCAGCCATAATTTGAAACTTCAAAGCTCCATATCTCCCTTGCCCTTTGCTTTGGGCATTCATGGCTTTGTTGTATGCCCTCTTTGGGGCCTCTTTGAGCCTCCCATCCACACCAACATTGCCACATGGAGCAGCCACTTCCCAGGACAGCCTGCGCTGAATTTGCGCTAGATTTCTGCCTGGCCTACTCATCAAGTTTTCAGCCTATATGCCTTGGCTCCTAAATGAGCACTTAAATAATGGTTTCTAGAAGGCATTTGAGCTACTTTGAAAGCCTCTTTAGGCCTTGTGCTTGGCATTGAAGCTTTGGGGCTGACATTCTCTGATTTGGGACTGTCATTTACTATTATACAGTGCTGGAAATAGGGCAACCACACTTGGCATTGGCATTTGATGCTTATACTCTACTTCGATTACCTTGTTTGATGCCCGTATGCGGCCTACATGATGCCTTGTGCCTTGGAAATGTATGCACATGATTATGCCATGATTTTGGCCTGAAATACTGGCTGATTTGGGACTGTCATTTACTGTTATACAGTGCTGGAAACAGGGCAGCCATACTTGGCATTGGCATTTGATGCTTATACTCTACTCCGGTTACCTTGTTTGATGCCCGTATGCGGCCTACATGATGCCTAGTGCCTTGGGAATGTATGCACATGATTATGTCATGATTTTGGCCTAAAATATTGGCTGAAATTTCTCAGTTTTGACAGTCAAACTTGGCTGTAATAACAGTGGGCTGAAAGGTACTTTGGATGCTTTGTCACTTACCTATTGGTACCGGATGTATGCTTTGGGATTTGCCATCATGTATTTGACATTTGGGGACGACTTTGAGCTCATGTTTGAATCTATGGAATGTATTTGAGCTACGCATAAGCTCCATCTTGGTTGGTATTCATTGGCATTTGGACCGACTTGGCATGCTCTTGGACCGCTCATGCCTCATGTCTATGCTTGACAGTTAGGCTTCATACATTACATGCTTTGGTTCGTGATATATGCCGCTTGGTTCGTCTATGCTTTACCGACATTGGGAGCTTTGCCTTGGATGCATTTGAGCATTTCCGACTTAGTTTGATCATTTACTTGGTTGCTATCGGATGTCATTGAGTTGACAAAGATCTTATTTTGGGATTATGTATTGCTCATTGGTTGCTTCCATCAGTTGCTTCATGTATGTCATGCTCTTGGGATGCGTATGACGCATTGACTTGGTCACTTGTCACTGGTACTTTGTCTTGGGTTGCTTGAGCCCTTGAGCTCGTTTGTACGCCTTTTGTGCCAGTGGGAGCATCTTGCATGCTTACTTGACCTTGAGCAGGGATTACATGCTATTGGAGCAGTTACATGTATTGGAGTAGTCTATATCATTGAGCAGTTACAGATGTATTGAGACTTTGGGATTATACTCCAAAAATTGGATGTTGCATTGAGTATATGTCTTGGTTCACATGATACTTATGAGCTGAGTCTCAGTTTTGGATCCGCTTTCCTTTGAGCAGACACCTATTTGTGTCAGGTTTTGGCAGTTGAAGGTACATTTTGCCTAGATTGTCTGGGGGTGTGCCTCTTACTGGCAGATGCTATTTGACATCTCTCGGTGTTATGCTCATGTATTTTCACTGTCATTTGGCTTTGTTTGTCCTCTTTATGCCGGCTTTGGACCTAGCATTGTTTAGTTGACATTAGATCCAGTTTTGGGACAGTTTGCTCTCATTATTGCAGTTCTGAAATTTATTACAGCAAGCATTTATTGGTGGACTGAGCAGTATTTTTTATGCTGAAATATCCTGATTTGGTGTATTGCACCTAGTACTAAGTGGGCAACATCTTTTGGCACACATTTCTCGCCATTTGGAGCTCATTTCAGTGGATTTTGAGCATTTTCTGCAGTAAAACAACCAGCAGTTTTACATTGTTTGTGCATTTCTAGCCTGCATTATGGCGTCCTCTTCGACTGATAATGCCATATTTAACATCACAAAGTTGGATGGTACCAACTACTCTTATTGGAAGAGTCAAATTTGGCAGGTCTTGGTGTAGAAATCTTAGATTAAGCCACTTCGGTTGAGCGGGGAGCAGCCTGAAACTATGGATAATGACGACTGGCTTGAACTTGACGAGCTATGCAAGTCCACGATATTGTCTCTCACTGAACATGTACATTATAATGTATTTGAGGAAGCACAGAGTGCATGGGATCTATGGAATAAGATCAAGAATCTTTATGATAAGAAAAGTCCAGTGAGTCAGATGTACTGGTTGAAGCAGCTTATGGATCTGCACATGAAGGATAATGCGACTATGTCTGCTCACTTGAGCTAGTTCCATGCTATACTGAAGAACCTGACTTCGCAGGATATCACCTTTGGAGAGGAAGTAACTCCTCTTTTCTTGCTTGGGACTCTGAATGAGTCATGGGATGTATTCCGCACTGCCCTATGTGCCTCTAGTGCTACTCTGAAATTGAATGATGTTGAGAGTGCTCTTCTGCAGGAAGAGGTTAATGGCAAAAACTTGGATGCCTCTCGTGTTTCACATGCTTTGACAGTTAGAGGCAGGAATGACAGGAATGACAGGAATGATCGTGGTCATGGCCGTGGCCGTGACTCGTAGAAGGGTCGGTCTAAATCTTGTGGAAAGTCGCGTAGTAAGTCGCGTGGGTGCAACACTAATGTCATCATTGTGGGAAAAAGGGCCATATCAAACCACAGTGTCATGAGTTGCGCAATGAGAAGCTCAAGGATAAGGGGAAAGAGAAAGTGCAGAAGTCCTCTGATCGCAGCATAGTACCTGCGAAGTCCAGCGTCAAGATTG
Organism: Lygodium microphyllum; assembly: GCF_053477565.2. NCBI lineage: Eukaryota > Viridiplantae > Streptophyta > Polypodiopsida > Schizaeales > Lygodiaceae > Lygodium > Lygodium microphyllum. The sequence goes on along the minus strand of NC_141143.1, from coordinate 73,512,610 downwards.
AGGAAATTAATGTCACGCAGATCGAGGATTCTGATGGTGGTGATGAGTTCATACTTGCAGCTAGTTCTTCTGATGCCTCACACTTGACTGAGACACCTAGTATGTATGCACAGTGCTGGTTATTGGATTTAGGTGCGTCCTTCCATGTGACACCTTACCGTGAGTGGTTTCACTCTTACCGTACTGTATCTGGATCAGTCAGACTTGAAGATGACAGGTCTCTTGATATTGTGGGCTGTGGAGATATTTAGTTGCAGTTTTCCACTGGCAGTTCCTTTTTGCTCAGGGATGTACGCCATGTACCTGCACTTACGCGCAGTCTTATGTTTGCAGGACAGTTGGATGATGCAGGGTTTCATGTCTGTTTTGGGGATTCTGCCTAGAAGATTACCAAAGGCAGACTTGTGCTTGCTAGAGGTGCCAAGGCTGGCAGCCTCTATCCTCTTGTTGTATATGGGTCTTCTGTAGAGCACGTTTTGGCACTGGGTTCTATCCCACATGTATCACTTTGGCGTGCCCGTTTGGGGCATATGTCTTTGAAGGGAATGAAAATGTTATCTGGTTTGCAGTATCTTCCGCCTTTGGACTATGCACGTTTTGACTCGTGTGATCATTGTCTTTATGGTAAGCAGAATAGGTCTACGCATAAGAAATTGGGTAGGCCATGCATGAGTGAGCCCTTGGCTTTGGTGCATTCAGATGTTTGTGGGCCCATGCCGTGTATGTCTATGGGTGATACGAAGTACTTTGTTACCTTCATTGATGATTTTTCTAGGAAAGTGTAGGCTTATCCCACGCAAAAGTCCGATGTCTTGGCAGTCTGTCATCAGCGTTGGCTTGCTCTTGTTGAGAACCAGACTAGGTATAGGCTGAAATGCCTTAGGACTGACAATGGGGGAGAATATGTCTCACGTGATTTTGAGCAGTTTTGTGATGACAGGGGTATTAAGCATTAGTTGACCGCCCCTTACACCCCCGTCCAGAATGGTTTGGCTAAGCGCATGAACAGGACTATTCAGGAGCGTGTCCGCTCTATGCTTAGCCATGCAGGCCTACCACAGAGCTTTTGGGCTGAGGCAGTTAGTACGGTAGTGCATGTTATAAACCGATCGCCTTCTAGTGGATTGGATTTCCACGTTGCAGAGGAAATTTGGGCTGGTAAGCCACCCTCTTATGCGCATCTCCGTGTCTTTGGATGTGAGGCATTCTGTCATGTGCCCAAGGATAAGAGGAGTAAGTTGGATCCAAAGAGCATTAAATGCATCTTTCTTGGTTATGGTGATTTAGGAGAGATGGGCTATCACCTATGGGATCCGCATGCGCGGAAAATAGTACGCAGCCATGATGTAGTCTTCCATGAAGACAAGATGCACAGGTAGCCTAAGAAGGTGGTTGAGATCCGCAGAGTGATCTTTCAGGAGAAGCCTAGAGCTCCTGCACAGCCAGTTGGACAGCCTACAACTGCAGCAGATGCTCATGGTCAGGGTGTTGGACAGGCAGCTCGGTAGGCAGTATAGCCTGTAGTGAGACGGTCTGCTAGAGACAGACGTTCACCTGATAGATTTCAGCCCTCTATGCATTATGTTTTGGTTACAGATGTAGGAGAGCCTTTCACTTATGATGAGGCTATGCGCAGGGGTGACAGTCACTCCTGGGAGAGGGCTATGCAGTCTGAGATTGATTCCTTGCATAAAAATGAGACTTGGGATTTGGTTGCCTTGCCTAAGGGCAAGAAGGCTTTGCCATGCAAGTGGGTGTACAAGCTGAAAAGTACCCCTGGACACCTCAAGCCGGCATACAAGGCTAGATTGGTAGCAAAGGGTTTTAAGTAGGAGCATGGTGTAGACTTTGATGAGGTCTTTTCTCCTGTGGTTAAGATGACCACCCTACGCTTGGTCTTGGCTTTGGTTGCTCAGCTTGACTTAGATCTATATCAGATGGATGTCAAGACGGCTTTCTTACATGGGGACTTGCATGATGAGATCTATATGGAGCAGCCTAAGGGCTTTGCAGAACCTGGCAGGGAGCACCTAGTGTGCAAGTTGAAGAAAAGTCTTTATGGCTTGAAGCAGGTACCTAGGGAATGGTATCATAAGTTTGATGCCTTTATGCAGTCACAGGGCTACAACGGGAGTGCTATGGATCTGTGTCTTTACACGAAGAAAGCCCGTGATGGTTCATTGCTTATTTTGGTACTCTATGTGGATGATATGCTGATAGCAGGGAAAGCTCATGATGAGCTAGATGCTCTTAAATCTCAGCTGAAGAAGAGCTTTGAGATGAAGGATTTGGGACAGGCCTCTCACATACTTGGTATGCGCATTAGACGCGACAGGCATCAGGGACTCCTCTACTTGTCACAGAGGGAGTATATTCATAAAGTCCTTGAGTCCATTGCCTTCTTATGTGAAGGTATCACAGGCTGATTGTCTCCGCAGACAGATGAGCAGAGGGCCGAGATGGCCCAGATCCCTTATGCTTCAGCCGTGGGTAGTTTGATGTATGCCATGATAGCCACTCGTCCAGATATTGCCTTTGCAGTTGGTGTTGTGGCATGCTATATGGCTACACCTGGCAAGAAACATTGGGATGCTGTAAAGGGTACCATGAGGTACCTGAAGGGCACAACAGATATGTGTATTTTCTATGGCAGCCAGGATACAGGTGTCGTGGGGTACACTGACTCCGATTACGTAGGACATGTAGATAGTAGGAAGTCCACTTCTGGCTATGTATTCACCTATGCTGGAGGTGTTGTCTCTTGGATGTCCCGGGTTCAGAAGTGTACGGCTTTGTCTACCACTGAGGCCGAGTATGTTGCAGCCACCACTGAGGCTTGCAAGGAGGCCATATGGCTAGGCCGTCTAGTTGCTGACCTTGGGATTGATGCTATACCTACACTGCATTCGGATTCTATGAGTGCCATTTAGTTGGCTAAGAATCCGGTCTTCCATGAGAAGACGAAACACATTGAGGTGAGGTATCACTTCATACGTGGTGTCATGGAGGACAAGTCTATTGACCTTGTCAAGATCTCCACTGATGAGAATCCTGCAGATCTACTCACGAAAAGCCTCACTACTGAGAGCTTTGCCTTCCTTAGGAGATTGATGGGCGTTGGATGAGATGTTGCCTTTCCTCATCCCTTGTACCTATATACAGTTATACTGTCTTTTTCTTTTCTTTTCTCTCTCACTGGGGCAGATTCGCCTTTAAGTGGGAGGTTGTTGGGGTAAAGGCACCTCCGCCGTGCCGCCCCGTGTATTACTACACTGATAGTACCCGCCACTGCACACTGCAGGTGGCGGGCGCCCGTCATGTCACTTTATTCTTTACATTCATTTTAGTGACTAGTAAATAAAGGAAGGCCCGGTCACACATTGTGACTATTGGAGTTCCCATTTCTTGTCTCTCTCTTTCTTGCTCTTGCTCTCCTGCCATAGCTCGCGTGCAAGATTCGATCCTTCTCACCTTTCAACCAAATTTTTCATGTTTGTACGCATATCCCCTCCCACCCCACCAACCCCCCAACCCCTGATTTATTTTTTGGAAAATTTTTTAAATAATTGTTTTAGCTTCATATTGGTCCTCATTTTCTTGGTTTGCACATCACAAGTTTTAAAAGAATCTTTTAACAATCCTAGGATACTTTATCATGATAGATACCACTTTCTTAGATCATAGATGACATGTTCATTAATAACCAACTACATGAATATGCATATATCCCATGCGATGGGAGTTGATATTTAGCTAGATTAGAGTATCATCACACACCCCTGAAATTGAGGTATGAAGGTAGTACAAGTGGCTAGGAAAGATAAGAACAAGAGTGAGAGGAGTATTAAACTTTTCAATGTTCATTATACTATGAGATCAGGGGGAGATACCATTTCTACTAAGAGAGTGTTTTGGTATACTTAAATGAGTGATAAACTATCTTGATTAGAGTTGCCTTAGTCTTTCCCTCATAGATCTACAAAGGCATGGAATGGGCTTTCTACACACATAGAGTTAGAGATCCTAACCAAAGGTCACCAAATTTTTCATGTTCGTACGTATATCCCCCCACCCCCCTCCCTTCCCCAAAAAAAAAAACATCTACTTCACTAATAGGGACTTAGAATATGAATCGCCTTGGACATCAAGGCCATTAGAAGACCTAGATTACTTCGATGATGAAGACCTTCTCATGTCACACATATATGTCTTAGATCTAGCCATGACATTGTAGAGGTCCAAAGAGATTACAACTCTTACAATAGGGCAAAGTACATGTGAGAGCCCTTTGTGCCCCCCACCCAATGGAGTTTTTGGCAGTGCACTCATTAATTATAATGAGTGTACTCATGTACAATGCAAGGTAGGGACTAGCCCTGGGGATGCATTTGTCTAGACTTAGGATTTTTAGATGATACATTCAAGAATGCATGTTTTGTATAGGGACTTCTCTCATAAGCAAGGTTTGACCTCTAAATATGTAGAGTAATTTTTCTTTTTTCTTCTTCCTTCCAAGTCACACACACACACACACACACACACACACACACACACACACACACACACACACACACACACACACACACACACACACACACACACACACACACACACACACACACACACACACACACACACACACACACACACACACACACACACACACACACACACACGGTTCACATAGTGGACTTGAACCCGATGGAGTTATTCTTTGTCCAAATCTCCACAATCTTTTGGAGTGGGTTCATTTGAAGTAAGTGATGTATGAAGGGGAACCATAGGACCAAGAGTTGGAATGAGAGCTATTGAATATTAGGGGAAATATAGACTAAAAAAGGCCCTTTGGCTTGTGCCCCCCCCCCCCCCCCCCCCCCCCCCCCCGGCCTTTTATTTCAAATTCAAACCTTAGTATCTCCCTAGTCTTTCAAAGCATATAGTCATGGTCTCTTGTGATGATCATCTACTACATACAAAACAATGATTACACAACTAACATTTTGCGTAAGCACATACAACTTAGCATAAGAATAACTTCTAATAAACTTGATGCTTTTGAAATATCCATCTAACAGACAAAACACTATAATACCATAGACATCATAGTCTAGACTCAACATAGGGTATGCCCATATTATGAATTAGTTTAAGAAGATAGATGAACATAATGTAGAATAGAAAGTATATAAAATCAAATGGAAAGCACAATTGCATCATGATTCTCATTATCATCTTTGATAAATACACCATATGGTTAAATTTGAATTGCCAATAGGTAGATATTAATAGACATGACTCTTTACACTACATGAAAATTGGACCATTGGACCATTTGGCGTCCAATGCCCAACACATGGTTCACATAGAGGACTTGAATCCATTAGAGTTAGTCTTTGTCTAGATCTGAATTGTCCATAGCTAGTTTATCTGAAGAAAGTGTTGTATGAAGGGGAACCCTAGGACCAAGAGTTGGAATGAGAGTTGCCGAATATTTGGGGAAATATGGACTAAAAAGGGCCCTTTAGCTTAAGAGTTAATGACTCTTCTAATGACAAGAGATTTGAGGTGGACCAATGGGAGAGGGGATGGTGTGCACATTTTATCCACTCCCTTTTTCCCCTTGGGCCAGTATGAGTAGGCTTGTCCCTCTACACTTCCCCCCCCCCCCCCCCCCCCTCACACACACACACGGTTCACATAGTGGACTTGAACCCACTGGAGTTAGTCTTTGTCCAAATCTCCAAAATCTTTTGGAGTGGGTTCATCTGAACAAGCGATGTATGAATGGGAACCATAGGACCAAGATTTGGAATAAGAGCTGTTGAATATTAGGGGAAATATATACACAAAAGGCCATTTGGCTTAAGAGTTAGTAGGCTTGTGCTGTGCCCCCAGTCCCCCACCTCTTACAATATTGTTCCTCATGGTAGATGGGTCCCACACAATGTTCAAAAGTGGAGGGAAAAAATTTAAAAAATTTTATCCTCTCCCAAAAGGTCCCTTTTGCATGTTGATGTATGCAAAAAGTTGATGGCTAGAATTAGTGGGAGTTTGAGATCACTTTTAAGTCTTTTAGCGAGAGAGGATAGAGTGTACTCCACTAATGAGGAGAAGGATTTTGTTATGAATTTATTTTTGAAAATTATTTTGGTATTTTTGAAATTGTTAGTTTTATTGAAATAGCTCGAGTAATTGTCACTTTCAAGTGGTAAAGTGGATTAATTGTTAATTTCGCTAAGATGGATTGAAGTGATTATCACTTTCCAATAGTAATGTTTTGCCCTCGCATTTCAACAATTTCTCTTATTGAGGCAAAAAAAGGTAGTGGAATCCTCTTGTTTGAAATCTTTTAGTATTCATTTCCTCCTCTATTCCCTTCACTTGATAGCTCATGGTGTTCTTCTTTATTTTTTCCCCATTTTGTCACATGATCTTGCTCTCCATCTTCCTACTCCATGGAGGTGTTTTCTTGGTGCTGAAAATGTAATACTTCCATTGAGTCCATAGTCACTTATAATATACTTGATAATCAAGATAGGTGGGTTCCCTTGATCATAACAAAGGGAAGTTGGATAATCTTGCAATAACAAGAGTGGAAGAGATCCTCGACAACAACGGACCCTTTCTTATCATGTGGGAAGGGCATGCTAATTGATTTTAGGATTAGTGGCTCCGAGGGAACAATCAAAGAAGTGCGTGTGCAGCTATTTTCATGCATAAGGAGCTTTACCTTGATCCCAATTCCTCTAATCTTCCTCTCCATAGACCCAAATTTTTGTCAATCTGGTTGCATTTACTTTCTGGCACGAATAAAGATTTGTGTTTCTTATTCATCTTGTAATAGATAAGACTGTTTGATGTTGCTAGACTTGTATCTATTAGGCCTTGAGAAGTGGCAATCAATGGAATGCGTGGTAGATATTCTAGATAATGTCCATGCCTCTGTTGGTGAAGATCTTTACAAGGGGAGGGCCAAACCCCCATTAGCTGAGAGGGGCATATACATTTATGATTATTTTTATGTGCCACCTCCTTCCAATGAGCAATGGAGAACCTTGTCTACCCTTCCCCTTTTATATTTTAAGAGCATAGAGTGGCTGATAGTGATTCAAGAATAAGTGAGAGTTATAGGTGCAATTTTTTTAGATAAGAGGTTTAAAAATGCCTAAAGTCCACCATTTCAAGTAGACAAAGCAAAATATCTACTTTTATGCCTATAGCAATTCTTGTGGATTTCTTCTCTAGCACTGAAGTTTGGACCTTAAGAATCATGCTTCTAGAGTGAAGTGCCGATATGTAGAGAGTATCCTAGAGTTTGTGGATGTAGATTGGGATACAAAGATAAAATTTGGAATCTCTTGTAAGATGTAACTAGATTCTGTTTTCTGCAAGTATATAATTGCCACTCAAAACTTCACCATAACATTCTCATATAAAAGATGGCACCATGTTTATGGGAAGTTGGTTCCATTAGCAAGACATGAGAGAGTTTTTCAGACATTGAATATTAGGTATTGATGTTTGGTTGAATAGTGAACTTTTGATCATTATGAAGCTAGGGTCAACATGCATATTACAACAATTGAGGAGGGACTTGCACAATGAAGACATCCAACTTCCTACTTCATTTAACTTTTATGTTGATGATAAAAATATGCATTACTATTTAACAGTGTCTATTTTGCTTTACATTTGCATTATCAAAGGATTTGTTTGCATTACACTATCTCTAACTACTCTCTCTCGATGTTTGCGAGGTCCCAATGAGAAAGAAAAATAGCTTTATGTAGAAAGAGATAAAAACAATGCAATGTACTTGCATTAGAAAGTCATTAGTTTGTGACTTGCGCACATGTATTAGTACATGCCATTACATATGCCTTTTTCACATAAGAAAGAGAAACATTTCAAGAGCATTTGTACAGAAGAAAGACAATACTACCAAAAATTGTAATCAATAAGTTTAGTAAAATATGAATGAGAATCCTTTTTTTAAAACATTCCCATTTTCTCATTACAGTGTAAAATTGTACAATGTGATGAATGAATGAGCCAATGAAAAATTACAATGTAAAGGCCATTAAGACCATGCTCAAGAGTTCCCTTGAGAAAAGGGATCGAAGGATCGAGCATGGATACCTTATTTCTTTTGCGAATGGGTACATACTCATCATTCAGATCAATATGGAGTTGTTATGGATGTTTATGGTTGTCCATACTTACAATCAAGTTAACAAGAAGTGATCCAAGCTTGCAATTGGATGTGATTTACAATGCACTGAAACAAAAATTTGAAAACGAAGAGGGAATATTTGAGAAATTATTTTAAGCCTAAAGGAAGTCTCTAAGCAACGACGAGGCATTAAAGGTTATAAGTGCATGCAAGGCCTTCAAGGTTTGTCATCAGTGAAGGATAGACAACAAAAAGTGCCAATGTAAAAAATGATAAATATTCCCTAAGATTGTGACTTTTTTCCATCACTCACTCACTCACTCTCTCTCTCCTCAATTTCTTACATGGCTAAAAAGTGACCTCAAATCCCCCCTAATATTCTTTGCAAAGTCTTTGCAACTAATTTATTATTATTATACCCCTTGGAGAGAGAGAGAGAGAGAGAGAGAGAGAGAGAGAGAGAGAGAGAGAGAGAGAGAGAGAGAGAGAGAGAGAGAGAGAGAGAGAGAGAGAGAGAGAGAGAGAGAGAGAGAGAGAGAGAGAGAGAGAGAGAGAGAGAGAGAGAGAGAGAGAGAGAGAGAGAGAGAGAAGGTCCTCTCTTTTTATACTCATAAATTAAAACATGTAAGATGTATTTTAAGAAGAAAAACCAAACAAATATTGGTTTTCCATAATTGATTTTAAGATCTCTAGGCCTTTCTTGGTTTGTTCCAATTCATGTTTTCGTGCATATTTTCAAGGTTGGTAATTTGTATCATTGTCCTTCTATGTATCTTTTTAGGTATAGGTGAAGCATTCTTTGAATCTATTTTCTTAGAAGGTTGGGATTGGGGAGATGGTGTGCATAGAGGTGATGTGTAATGAAATAGAGCGACCACTAGTAGCATTACATTTTAGTACCTAATTGCATGTTGTTCATTGTATATGCATTTTCATTCTCAACTGTGGATGAAAAAAGTGAACAATTGGATCCCTTAGAGTCTAATGTAGATGATAGACCCGCCTTTTACATTGAAATCTGTATGCCAAATGAGTTGGTGGAGAAAGTCTTGGTGAACAAGTATTGGATAGTGTACATGAACATTTAACTCTGATGGGAGGGGTGGGGGGTGTGGATATTGTCTTAGCGTTTGAGTTGGTGATTCTATTGTAGAGGAGTCTTTGGTTTCATCCCACTCAATAATGCCTCTCCATTTCAAAAAAATTGAGTTACTGTAGCTTGAAGGAGCTTCAAATATTTTGCATCTCCTATATGGGAGAATAAACAAGAGCTAAGAACTCAAAAGTATTTAGCTCTAGATCCATTAAAACTAGACATGTAGCCAAAAACCCTTATGGATTCTTCCTTCTCCACTAAAATTATCTTTTCCACTCCTTTGTTGAAAACTTTAGATCCAATGACTTTGGAAATAGCTTTTAAAGCCATCATTGATAAACTTGGAGAGAGCTTGACAATCTATGTGATAAATTGTAATAGTTTGATTATTTAAGCTTCCAATGTAGTGGCCAAGGTCTTGACTTATCCCAAGCTTCAATAGACTAAAGCCCTTGGCTCTTCCAAGAAATTTGTCAAGGTCTTCAATTTCAATCTATATAAGAACCATAAAATATTCTTTTGTCAATAGATGAACATCTTAAAGTCGTTTATCCATTAATCACAAAACAAAACTCTAGCATTAAGCACATGAAGGTCTTGAAAATATCTTTTGGGTTTTGATAATCTTCAAGAAGGATGTTGTCATAAATATTTATTAAGTTCTTTGGCTTCTTCCATGATGGAGGCTTTAGTGTTTCTTTATACCCATTTCTTTCAATGCCATGCCTTTTTTGGACCTCTAAGAACTCTTGTTCCGTGGTGGTAGGTAGCCCATTCTTTTCATATTCCACAATTTGATCAATACATGAATGCAAGACCATGGAGCTATCTTATAAATTCTCCACCTTAACATCCAAAGATGCTAGTGGGTATGGTTCATAACTTATGAAATCTTTTTTAATATGGACCCATATTGCTAGGATAGTTAAGCGGTAATCTTCTTTAAGATCAATCAGGTTTTGAATATTATTAAGTAGTAACTATCTTTTTTTTGTTGATAAGGTAAATAGAAAATGTAGAGATATAATCAAGAGGGGCTTGTTTAGTCTTTGTATTCAATTCTATAATCTTTTTTTAAACCTTTGTGATGTTCTTACTCTTAAATATAATAGGATTGAAACCTTGCATTGGCCGGTTCTCAACATCCTCTTGAAATATATCAGCTTCCTCTTCAACCTCTTGATCTAAGCATGAACATCTTCTCCCTTCTTGTCTTGCACTTTCTCTCAAGAAGAATCTTTCATATATTGGAGATACACAAGAAATCCTATGTCCTTTTGGATCAAAAGACATTGTTTGCTGATCCATATGAAAATGGTAGTTTGTTTCAATATTTCTAAATTACTCATCAAAGATAAAACTAGGTAAGAAAAGTTCTCATGGGAGTATTGGTTACTTGAGCAACATAATGAAAAGGAACATAGTTATCAATTGTAAGACTCTTTAGATGTCTAGCATAATATTCTAGGTATACTTGAAGTTTCTCTTCAAGATCTCTCAAGGAGCTCTTGCAAATCAAAATGAACATTTAGCATATTCCTAATGTGCATAAACTTGGATGAGTTTCCTATCTCCTAAAGAAATCAAAGAATCTATCATCACATGTGTCCTCCAGTTCTTCTTGTTCCATTCCTTCAAGGAAAAGTTTCATTTTTGACATTCTAACCTTGCAAAAACTAACAACTTGTAAGAAAAACTCAACTAAGGAAAACAAATTGAGAAACATATGATGAGATGGAGTTTACAACATCTGTCATATGAAACACAAATTAAAATCCATAGAGGAGAAAAGCACACAATGCAACTTGCGTTTTATTTGATAGACTCAACAAAAAGTTCATTGTTCAAGCATTCGGATGAAATGCGAAAGCAACTCTAGCAAACACAACTCACAAGAAAAGAAATTGCCTTGTCTGTAAGACACTTGGCAAGGAATTGAGTTGAAATGATCACTTACATGTTTTGATTTATTGATGTTTGTGAACCATTAGGTCCTATATATTGTGTGTTTTAGATAATGGGGCATAGGAGGACTTTGCTCAAGTTGGATAGAGATAGGAGAATATTACATCAAAAAATGAAAGCCTTATGTCATATCTTACTATTAAAAGGAACAAAAAAAAAACATTTAATAATAGAGCCATTGTTCTTGAAGCTTATGGCAAAAATAATATTTACTAACCCAAAAAGAGAGATCTTAATTTTTTGCTTATTGAAAGGCAAATTTTGACATGTGAGGTTATTTTTGGGGTGTAAACAAAGTGTTTATAGAAGGAACTAGTGATGAGGTTCCAAATCCACAACAATCCATAAATGCCACCCCAAACCAAAGGGAAGCCTATGAGAGGATCTTAAAGATATGGAAATCTCAACCATAGAAAGTGATGGATGCCCCTTTAAACATGCAAGTGATAGAAGAGCAAGGGGAGAGGCTAGAAGAACTTGTGTGTTGGTACAATGAGAGGCAAGGACAAAGTTCCGTAGTTATATTTGATATTAAAGTGTATGAGGATTCTAAATTAAAGAGATTTCTCCCCTTGAGAATAGTGCACCTATTCATTAAGATACATGAAAAATTGGCTAGACTAGTAGGACTTGGAACCCCTCTATGAAAGCTACAAACTTAGAGGCACTTGAAGGAGCAACCCCATTGCATTGAACAACAATCTAGAGAAGCATTCCCATGGTAGCCACAATGGCACTACCCTATTCTAGAAAATGAGAGGATTGCTTGGGATGCCTATTGCTATGCACATGAGGCACAACGAGCTGTTGATTCTAGGTACTTCCCATACCCTTGTAAGCATAATAGGTATAGTGAGAAAGGGCATGGTAGGTACAATTTTCCTAAGATTCCTAATATTTGGGCCAATGATTATGAGAAGACATATCCATTCCAACTTGGGGACATGATTCCCTCTAGCCACTTGTTGAGGAAAGAAAATTATCCTCCACCCAAAAGACCACTAAAAGAAAAAGAAGAAGAAGAAAAAAAAGAGGGAAAAAAAGAAAAAATGAATTCAATTTAGGTAGCCACAGTACACTATTGTTGCACCTAGGGATCCTCAAGCTAGATCACTTTGGCAAGTTTAGCCCTTTGGCTACGAAACACACTGAGGGCTCATTAAAGGACAGGATATCCAGGGTCACTCAATACACTTGTCTACTTGAGCATTCAACTCTACCTTCCTTTGTAGTAAACTAGGTCCTCAAGTGTGGGACAACATTCCGAGTTCACTCAAAATTTGACCCAAATTCTAGTTGTAGAAGCATGATTACTAACCATAACACTCGTGACGTAGACATGCCCCTTATAAGAGAGCACTACCACATTTGTATACACACAAAAAATCTTGAAGGATCCCTCAGCATTATGGCCCTGCATCCTCCACCATTCATGACTTTGTCGCATAGTCCTACTAGTCCTTGTAATGATAGATCAATCGTCCCCTGAGTAGCTAGCAGACAATCACACACCCTTAGCAACATCCAAAATCTTGAACTTTGTTGATAACTATCCTAGCATTAATCATGAATTGTATAGAACATTATGGAAAATACTGTATCTCTACATTGTATTTGCATGGAAACGGTAATCCCAAAAGGCCAAGGATGATACTATTAGGGCTATTGAGAAAGTTTTGTTAGACATTGGTCTCCACATGGGCAATGTTATGATCAAGGTAGATCCCAAATATCCAAAAATGGGAATAATGTTCCTGTTGAAAGAGAGGGAGAGAGATAGAGTGGAGCGGAAGATGAGCCTTAGCTCATTGTTGTTCTTCTTCCATTATTCTTCCATCATACTAACTGAAAGAGACTTACACACATAGGTATGACTAACCAAGACTAACTGTAGCTAAGTCACTGACTACACCGACTTATTGAATGCCACACATGTGTACAACTATATCCAGCTAATGTCGGTCACACACATAAAGATAGACTGACTGAAGAGTAATGGGAGCTTGGTATTCTAACACTCCCCCTCAAGCTCAAACCATTTGATAAACTCCAAGTAGCTGTCTGAAATATATGAACTTTTATTTACCAAGAGACTTGGTAAATATATCAGCTACATGGTCTTCACTTTTCACACGGATCAAGTCAATTTGTCATGTAAGAACCATTTCTCTGATAAAATGGTAGTGAATCTCAATATGTTTGGACTTAGCATGGTAGATAGGATTGCTAGCCAACATAACATTGTTGAGGTTATCACAATGCAATTTCACTCTGCTTTCCATATGTATTCCCAAGTCTTTCAGTACTTTCATCAACCAAACTGCTTCGCAAGCTGCTAAGGCAGCTCCTCTGTACTCGGCTTCTGTACTAGACAATGCAACAGTAGGATGTTTCTTACTTTGCCAACTGATCATACTGCTGCCCAATCCAAATGCATAACCACTGGTTGACCTCCTGTCATAGGCACAACCAACCCAATCAACATCAGTAAACCCTATCAAGTCAAGGGATTTTCCATATGCATAAAACAACCCATAATCTGTAGTACCCTTTACATATCTCATGATCCTCATGATTTCATCTAAATGTGGTTTGCGAGGCTTCTGCATGAACTAACTAATCAGCCCCACTGCATAACATAAGTTAGGACGATGGGTAATAGTCAAGTATATCAAGCTGCCCACCATCTGTTGATACATGGTCACATTCTCTATGTCATTCCCAACATCAATCTGCAGCTTGACATTCTGATCAAGAGGTGTCTCCATAGACTTACATTTAGCCATATCATACTTCTGTAACATGTCATGAGCATACTACTTCTGTAGCAGGCATATACCTTGAGGCATAGAGACTACCTCAATCCCAAGAAAATACTTTAGTTCACCGAGGTCTTTGACTCTGAATTCAGCCTATAAAAATGATTTAATTTTAGCAATGCCCTCTTCATCATCTCTAGTGATGATAAGATCATCTACATAAACCACTAGAAACACATATCCATGATCTGTCTTCTTCGTGAACAGATTGTGATCTGCATCACCCAATCTAAATCCACGTTGCTATAAATAACTGTTGATCCAAGCATTCCATGCTCTAGGTGCCTGTTTCAGTCCATATAAAGCCTTTTTCAGCTTACATACATGTGTAGGGTGAACATAGCTTTCAGGCTGCTCTATATATACTTCCTCAACCAAATCACCGTTTAAGAAAGCATTCTTGATGTCCATTTGCCATAATTTCTAGCCTTTGCATGCTATCAAAGCAATGACAATTCTGACTGTTGCCATTTTAGCCACTGGACTAAAAGTCTCCTCATAGTCAAGGCCATATTGCTGTGAATACCCTTTTGCAACCAGCTTGGCCTTATAGCGTTCTAATGAACCATCTAACTTGCACTTAACCTTGTACACCCATTTGTAGCCAATGGAAACTTTGCCTTCAAGCAACTCAACCAATTCCCATGTCTCATTTTCAGCCAGGGCTACATACTCCTCATCCATGGCAGCACACCAGTTATCATCTATAACTGCATCATCAAACTTTGTAGGTTCTTTGTAACCTGTCACACTAGCCATATATGCATAATGGCGAGCTGAATAACCAATGTATGTAAACCTGTCAACTGGTTTTCTGACTCTCTCAAATCTCTGTAAAAACTGTGGCTCACTTTGAGCTTGCCTCTCATAAGGCGGTACATAATGCCTTTGCCTTGCTCTAGGCGTCATAACAGACAAAATGCCAAACTCACTATCCAAACTATTGCTATTAGATGACTCATAACCTGCTGTAAGTGGACCTGCCACATCTTCAAGCATATTTTCTTTTCCCTTATCCAATCTCCCCCTCACTGACATATTTGTGTCAAGGGACGTAGGAGTGCGACTCCACAAGCGTCTTAACCAAGGACTTACTGTAGGTGACCCGTCACTTGTAGGACCACTCATAGATGTACTCACTGTAGGTGTATTTTCAGCATTACTAGTGCTGACTGATCCATTAGTAGCCATTACAACCAGATTACCATACCACGATGCTAGCTCATAAAAAACAACATCTCTGCTAAGCAATGTCTCATGTGTAGACGGTATATAACACTTGTAAGCTTTCCGGTCTTGTGCATAACCAAGGAACACACTCTTGATAGCTTTAGGATCCAATTTCTTCCTCTTTTCATCAGGAACATGCACATATGCAATGATGACAAATACCTTGAAGTGTGAAATGTCAGGCTTATGATTATACAACTTCTCATATGGAGTTACATCATGAATCCCTGTTGTGGGGTTTCTATTCAACACATAGATAACAGTCACTACTGCTTTAGTCCAATAACCATTTGGAAAATTCTTCTCATTCAGCATAGCTCTTGCCGATTTCATAAGTATTCTATTTTTCATTTCTGCTACACCATTTTGCTGTGGTGTATAGCTACAAGGTAACTGTCTTCTGATCCCATATTTAGCAAGGTACCTATCAAAGTAATTAGAGACATATGCTCCACCTTGATCTAATCTAATACATAAAATTTTATAGCTCAACTCTTTTGCAGCATCTTATTTAAGTCCTTGAATGCATCAAACACATCATCCTTATGTTTCAATATATAAAGGCAAGTATACCTGGTGAAATCATCAATGAAGGATACATAGTAACGAGCACCACCAAATGAAGCATTATGAGACGACGAACCCCATACATCTGAATGTACCAACTGCAAGGGTGGTGAGCTATTCCATACATGTCTCATAAATGAAAACCGTGCTTGCTTTTTAAACTTATATGCATCACATACATGTCCAAAGTCATGATACTTAAACTTAGGCAGTGCAAACACAATCTTCTTCTGCTGCATAGATTTCAGCTTTTGTACATTCACATGGCCAATCCGCTTATGCCATATCTCAACATCCCGTATAGCACCATCATCATGTGCAAACACAACTGCTTTCAATTCTGGAATTGACACACCAAGAGTAAACATTTTGCCATCTCTTCATCCTCTAGCAATCAATTTGTAGCCATTACCATATTCTTCAACAAATCCATCTCTATTAAATCTCACCTGCAGATTCTGTTTTTCCATCTGTCTAACTCACAGAAGATTCTTGGTTATTGTAGGTACATGTAGTACATCATGCAGGCTCCTTTTCTTGCCATCAAGCATCAACAATAGGACAATTTCTGTGTGCTGAATGTCATGTTGGGTGTCATCCCCAATACACACATAACCATGTGAACTTGCAACCATCTCATCAAACCATTCTCCATGGGGTGTCATATGATTTGAAGCCCTTGAATCAATGTACCATCTCTCATCTTTGTTCTACCTAGATGCATTCTTAGACACATGATGCATGGCAAACAATCTGTCAATCTGCTCATCATGAGCATTGCTAGAAGAAGCACAGTGCCCATGTTGTTTTCCCTTTGCCTTCATATCTCTCTACTTCTTGTAACAATCCTTTGCAATGTGTCCATATCTGCCGTAGTAATGACAGTCCTTATCTCTGTTTAACTGATCATTTGGTTGCCATGAACTAGATCCACCACCTCTACCAAGGGGTGATCTCCCCCTGCCTCTAAAGCCACTAGATCCACACTGGCCCTATGTATTTGTGCCATGCTAGGCATTCTGGTGATGCTGTGCATAAGTGTTTCGAGTGTCTCCTCGACGTGGAAAAGAGCCATGGTCTCTGTCGCCTCTACCATGCTGACTAGAGTAAAGAACAATGTCTCTACTTTTTGAGACGTACTAGAACTTGTATTCAGCCCAAGCTTAACTTCCTCATGCAGTAGCAAAGAAATTAGCTCATCCCAATCAAGGGATTCAGCTATCACAGAAATAGACGTATCAAATGCTTTATACTCTTTGCCAAGTCCATTCAATGTCACTGCAATCATATCATCCTCAGAAACTGAAGATCCAATGGTGGCAAGCTAATTCGCTATGTTCTTGATCTCTATAGTGTAGGTCTGAATGCTTCTGCCATTCCTAGACATGTTATTGAACTGTTGCTTTAGCTGAATCTTTCTTGCATGTGTTACATTTCCATAATTCTTCATGAGTATGTCCCATGCATCCTTTGGGAAACTGCATCCAGTAATATGTATAATTATAGCATCTGATATACATAAGGAAAACCAATGTAACACCTTGCATGCTATCTTAGTCCATAGCTTATGAGCCCCTTTTTGATCATTTGTCAGATTGCTTTCATGTATTTTAGGTTCAGCCTCATCACACGTACATAAGTCCTAATAACCTCAGCCAACCAAAAAATTATTCATACAGAACTTCTATAAAGCAAAATTTTTGTTGTCCATCTTTTCTCCCACAATTTGAGTAATATTGTCAGTGCCTTGAGCATTTGTCATAGTTGCAGCTTAGGTATTCAGTGATGTATACAACTTGTAAGTATCTAACTCATTTTCCTATAGTTTAGGACCAGTTTCCTGCTATTTAGTACAGTTTCCTGCAATTCAGGACAGTTTTTCTAACAACCTGCTTGCTATAAACTATATTTCAACAATGAAAAAACACGGTCAACTAAGCATAAACCAAGCTCAAATTAGTTTAAAACATTCTATGGTAGTGGCAAAACATCCCAGCAACAAACTATGTCCATACAAATATCAATGTTTATACTGTATGCAAGTAGTAGTACCAAATACAGCCAGCTCACTGCTATAAAACCATCAGTATTTTCAATGTTAAAACAGGAGTATTCAGACCTCTAAACAACCTCAAAACATATCTTTCAGTTGCCACTCTATGCAGGAGTTGATACATGTCCAAGCGGTCAGAATATATTGCATGTATGTCAAGTGAAGATGATAGATATTCTTCGTGCAGATAATAACTAGTCAATACCCTAGTATAATGAGCACCAAATCAGTCCAAAATTTGGACTTCATTACTCACAATATCCATAAAGCATCTACTACTCAAGTGGTATGATCCAAGCATTTGTCACTAGTAAATAAGCATCACAGATACTTCAACCTTATAGGTATATTGTTTCCAAATTTAGGACAGCAACTAGTTCACTGTTTTCAGCTTGCAAATAAGCTCCAAAAATGAACATTTAACACTCCAATATGATACTCAAATGCATGATAATAAGGGCATATACATTGTTATGATGAAAGCCACCAATTCCTTGGAATCACGTGCTACTTACTGCAGTAAACAACCAGTCTGCACAGGTCTGTGCTGAATATCTCAAAATCTGTGAGGAAGTTGAAATTTTTTTTTTTTGCAAAGTTGTAGACCACATCAAAATGGTCAGATAGCTTAGGCCGTTTCTCCAAAAACCATTTTTATAGCAAGATATAGCTTTTGCAAAAAATCGGGATGTAGGCACAGTCTCCTTTGATGACATTTTCGTAAGATCTGATGTCTTGATGTCAAATGGCCACTGCCAAGCCTTCAGGCTTCAGGCATTCAAGCTCTGATACCATGTTGGAAGAGAGGGGGAGAGACAAAGTGGAGTGAAAGATGAGCCTCAGCTCATTATTGTTCTTCTTCCATTATTCTTCCATCATACGAACTGAAAGAGACTTACACACATAGATATGACTAACCAAGACTAACTGTGGTTAAGTCACTGACTACACCGACTTATTGAATGTCACACACGTGTACAACTAATGTCGGTCACACACATAAAGATAGACTATGGCTGAAGAGTAATAGGAGCTTGATATTCTAACAATTC
The DNA here is from genome assembly GCF_053477565.2 of Lygodium microphyllum. Lineage (NCBI taxonomy): Eukaryota > Viridiplantae > Streptophyta > Polypodiopsida > Schizaeales > Lygodiaceae > Lygodium > Lygodium microphyllum. The sequence goes on along the minus strand of NC_141143.1, from coordinate 73,493,655 downwards.
CTAGGAAATTGCAAATAGGTGGAGTTAAGGCAAGAGGGTTTTTGTGCCCCATGGCAAGCTTGGAAAAAGGAACTCCACAACATGTTTTTCTTGCATTCATTACAATCAATTGAAAGAGCTACACAATGTAGCCAAAGACCATAGGGAGGATGGAAGAGTAAGAGGCAACAAGGCCGAAGTTTGGGAGGCACTAGATATAGTGTTCATATATTGTAATAAAACATCTTGGTCTAAAGAGGATCTCTCAACCTTCAAGAAGGTCCTTGACAAATTCAAAATCTCCATGAAGAACGTATGAAGAGTAGATAATCTCATGTACTGTATAGTAAGGAATTTCATGTTTGGTTTCTATGCTTAGAACTTATTGTTTAGCTCTTAATTAACCTCTTCTTTCTTTCTTATGAATATTATATCATTTTTAGTCATGGTTCCTAGTTTGTGCGACAATATGGGAGTTTGTTGATTTGGTCTACCCAAGGAATGAATAAGTCTCATTTTCAAGCAAGGACTAGATACTTCAGATATGCAAGGCGAGATGGTAATGCACAAAAGGAAAACAACCTATTGGAAATTTTCCAATGGTTTTATAGAGTAATTTGGCACAAAATGAGGATAGAAGAAGCAAAGAGGATATGTCGAAACTCGAATATAGCTCTTATGTTTACAAATGGCAAAAGAGAGAGAGGATAAGAAGCATACAAAGAGTGAATAATCAAAGCTTTTATTCCTCACTACATGAGCTCAAAGAGAATGGTTTCATCTTCTTTTTTGGAATTTCATTGTCTTCAAATATGCTTATCCTCTGAGGTTGGCAATTGTATACATGATGCAGACACTATTGGAGGCAGTGACTAGGAATCCAACCTTGCATCCATTGCAAAAATTCTCTTTTTGAGTAAGGATGCAAATTGCACATGTCCTCAACCTTCATTGCAATGGCAAGTGTAGCATGATATGTAGTAATAAGGGGCTCTTAAAGATTGACGTCCATAGCTGATGCCAAACGCTCATAATGCAAATCTCGTTTTGACCAAAATTATTAACTCTGCATTCATTGGAAGGGGATATCTTCCACAAAACCTAGTCAACACGTTCAATGCAAAAATGGGGAGCCTTGCATTGTCAAGGGAATGCTTATTTATGAAAAATTATAATATGTAACTATGCACATAATGTTCATCATTTATTAAAATTAATAAAATATCTTTGTATAATAAATCACAAGATATATTTTTTGCATGTACACATGTTGGTACCTTTTTATAATCCAATTGGACAATGTATTCTCAAAGAGTTGCGTCTTTTTTGTGCCCTAATGACTTGGAGTTAATGGCAACCGATGTCCTTGAGCCCCTTGCTCGAGTGAGGAAGTCATCTTTGTACACTAAGACATGGTTACAAGGATACATTCTTAAAAAAGAAAAACAAGAACTATCATTGACCAAGAACTAGGTTGATAAGTGCAGCCAAGTTTAGATTGTGGTAGTGCATGTTTTTTTAATCTAATGATATTATGTGTGCTTGTTGTCCAAGTGTTTGTTTCTCAATAGTTTGGAAGAGTGTGCTTTAGTTTTTATTACTTAAAAATCAAAGTTAAACATAAACGTCATTTTAAAAAAAGTTAATGAGTGGCCTATATAATTGTTAAAATCAAATAAAGATAAGATATTTGTAGAGGTGAGCTCAAGCTCAACCTCCAAGACCCACAGATCGCTTATTGTTCAAGCGTTTCAAGTGAGCACTAATGGCTACCTCTCACATACCCGATGCGCCATCCCTCTCTACGAGTGTAGTGAGCTTACCTTGATGCCCGATTGAGTTGCTTCCTCTCTCAAGCACTCCAATAGCTCCGCGATTCTTGATGCAAGCTCAAGTATGCTCAAACCTCCACCTCCAAGCTCCATCCTCCATAGCCACACGTGAGACGGCAAAAAAGAAGAGAAGAAGAAGAGAGGAGATGGAGGAGGGCTTCACCTCCAAGATCCCTTACCCTCACACACTCACTCCCTCACCCACTCACTCACACTCCCTCCCTCAAGCACTCACAAGCAAGCAAGAGAAGAGAAGAAGAGAAGAAGAAGAGTCCACTTTGCCACACACCAAAGAATGAGCTCTCATTCACTTTTTGAACTTTATATACAAAACCCTCTTTACCTTGGGCTGTCATCCCCTTTTTACATGGCCAGCCATAGCCTAGGCCTCTTTTTCCATTATTCTCCTATCTTCATAGATTCTTTCCTACTGCCCATCTACCTTTACAAATTGCATGGACTGGTGCTCTTAAAATAAATCATGGTGCACCTTGTGCTCTTTTACAAAAGTATCGACTTGCGCTTTTTCTTGACATGCCTTCGTCTTTCATTCCAATTTTGCCTTGGCCTTGTCTTTTGGTTTAGATTTTTTGGATTTTCCACTTTTCCACCTTGTTCGTCTAAGGGTTAACAATATCCAATTCATGGATGTAGAGAAACTAGGAATCTTGTTGAAGGTAATTGAATATTTCACTAGATTTTAGGAAATGATGAAATCTACTTAAAATTCATAATTTTAAAACTAAAATAAAATGTCTCTTTTAAACTATACATTAGATGAAGAACATTCACACATTTTTATAGAAGCTATTTAGATTTCATTTTAAAAACTTGTAATATAGTCTAAGATATCATGTGATGAAGAGTACCTTGCAAAATATAAAACCAAAAACCAAAAAGTTGCTTGGTCAAAGTCTGAGACACAATGACTTCCACATTTTACTAATTTATTTTATTATGACTTAACTTATAACTTCTTAAAAGTATACCACTTATACATAAAAATCCCTTAACATGCTATACAAGCAGCATATCAAAGAATTGACACAAGTCTCTTTGTTGTTTTATAATTATAGGCGAAGATGCCATTCCCTCATCTTTTGAGAAGATATTCATTTTTCTTTACTTTACTTTACTTTACTTTAGTTTATTGTTCATTATGACAAAAGAAAGATTCTAACCTTGTGAAAGATTGTACCATGAAGATTGCAGTTGCCTTTGCTAAAGTGAATCTTGCAATGATGCAATATAACTCAATGAATAAACTACATCAATTCTCAGTATAACAATTATTAGTTTCACATTCAAAGATGACAACCAATTATAAATTACTCAATGATAAATAACTAAGTGATTAAATAGTTACATATCTATCTCTATCTCTCTCTCGCAACACTATGCACTGACTAAATGACTATTTAGTTAGTGTATAATGGAATGCCTTTTTGGTATCAACGTCATGATGTTGTGCTGCTAGGAATCACCAAGATTCGACATTAGCACATGGGCACACGCATCAGACCATGCTAGTATACTAAATCCTACTAATCAAATCATTAAAATGAATGGTTAGATTCCATGAAGATACCAACACACACACACACACACACACATGGTTAGATTTCATTGTAAACTATAATTAAGTAGGGTTCTTTAAATAGGTCTCCCCTCCTCGTTCATCAATCTCTATGTTTGGTCTCCTACCAAGTTCATGCCAACAAACTATTGCCGAAATCCTTCTTTTCATCTTCTCCACCTCGAAATCCTTCTCCTCATCTTCCATCAATCTCTCTATCGACCCTCACGTCTCCTACCATCTGCTAACTATTGCCAAACTCCTCCTCCATGTCTTCTCCTCTTGGAACTGACCAAAGGAACTAACATTAGTATAACTAACTAACCTTATACTACGAACGGACTAACCTTAATACAGCTAACCAACCTTAATCGATGATAATCGACAAATGAAACTTGGATGATGACAAGTACAAATCCAACCCAAACAGTGGCAGCTTATGAACTCGAACAGCGGGTCCAGAATCGACGAATGGAACGTAGTCGATGGCATGAGCTAGTCGAATCAAATGAAAGGTTGGCATGACTAACGTGTCAGTGACATACACGACTAACGCAATGGGCGTGACATTGAGGCTACGCCAAGCCTTTCAATTATTCTAACTCTTTCTTCTTTAGTAAGCAATTGCTATTGCTTATAAGGCCTTGGTATCTACTTCAATGCTTTCAAGGATCTACTCACCCATTATAACAAACTTTGCCTCTTTGAGATGCAAATCTATCTCGTCCCTTGGCCAATGCCCACCCTAAGGCAGTCTCACTAAACTATACTAAGGCAGCAAGATTGTAATTCTCATGGATGTTTAGTGAATTCATTATATCGACCAACAATAAGTAGTCTTGGTAATCGAACATTGTAAATGTAGACAAACAAGCTTCATTGTATTGACCAATAACAGACAGTCTTAGTCATCGAAAATCATAAATGTAGGTAGGCACGAGACATAAATGCTTCCTTTCTCACATGCATTGACCGATTTCATATCCTCTAGGTTATTAGGGATAGCTAGGGTTCAATCAAAACTCTACAAATCAACCTTCGCTGGTATAGTCTCATTTGCCTCTTCGATCTCTCTAATAGTAATGGTAGGCTATCTTTTGTCCTCAGCATGTGCTTCTTCTGAAGTCCCTTTCAAGTCATTCTCATCCCCTAATAGATGCAAATAGAAAAGGAATGCAAAGAAGGACTGTAGAAGACAATCCCTCTTTGAGTATATTGGGCAGTTCTCTGTGTTCTTATGTGCATTGCCATGAAATTTATAAAACACCATAGCTAGCTTTCTCTTTGCAACTTTGTTGGCCACAAAATAATGAGTGTGAGCATATTGCTGTGTCTCTATGGTCAATGCGTTACTTGATGTTGTTCTTCGATATTCCTCCATGTGGACACTAAGCACATTCATGTAGAATATTTCATATGGAGTTTCATGAATTTCTTGATTTTGTCGCTCATCACAGTAGTAGAGTAAAAACTAAGGAACTCTCATGATTTCTTAAGTGTAAATAGGTGGAAAAATTTTCTATAGATAAGTATAAATAGGTGGGCAAATTTTCTAGAGATAAGAGCTCTACAAAATATAGACACAATAGCGACATTTAAAGCGACGGAATTATTCATGGAAAAAATTACCCCCATCATCGGTATTCACGTCGCTATTAGCGAGGCGATCGATTCATCGCTATCAGCGTCACTATTAACATCGTTATAAGCGTCACTATTAGCGTCGCTAATTGGGTTAGCGACGCAAATAGCGACGCTAATAGCAACGGTTGCAAAGTAAATTTCCGATGCAAATAGCGACGGTTACAAAGGGGGAAAAAATTAGGTGGTAGGGCATGCAGCCCTGCCACCCTTCTAGCTATATGCACTAAATATTCTTGTATAATTCATTTGCCAATGTCACCTACACCTAATGTTTAAAAATTGTGTATCAGATTAAAAAAAAAAAACTAAATCCTTTGATTGCAAAAGCTAGATATAATCAATTCGAAAAGGTATTTCGCAAGGAGTTTTTTCATCACTTGCTTAGGCCCGAGAAGAAAAAGAGCTTGTGATTGCAAAAGCTAGATATAATCAATTCAAAAAAACATTATTCAAGGAGCTATTTTATCACTTGTTAGGCCCAAGAAGAAGAGCTTCACTTCAAGCTTTCATTATAGTCAGGACCTTGAGGTATGAATAAGTCCAATTGATCTTCTGCTCACTCCAGCTTACTCCAAACTTGTTGAAGTCTTTTTGGGGAAGGATTTGGACATTTGTAAGAGTTATACCATGGTGTTGGAGCCAGAAACACTTATATAGGGAGTGGTAGTGTCTCTAAGCTGTAATTTTTCCTTCTTGTTTTTACCTTAAGATCAAAAGAATCAAGCTCATCCTCCCCCTTCCCAAACTCCATTTCTTGAGCTCAGACTAGTTGCTATACTCCAAATAGATCCCTGAAACGAACGAATTTCTCTTTACCAAGTGATTTGGTAAAGATATTGGCTACCTGGTCTTCTGTCTTTACATGAAGTAGATCAATATTTCCTACAAGTATCATTTCTCTGATGAAATTGTAATGAATCTCTATGTGTTTTGATATAGCATGATAGACGGGGTTGCTAGCTAGCATCCATGTACACCTCACGTTGTGTACATAACCCTCACGCTACTCCATATATACCTCTTCAAGCAAGTCACCATTCAGGAATGTGTTTTTGACATCCATCTGTCATAATTTTTAGCCCTTAGAAGCCGCTAATGTAATGATTGTTCTCACCATTTCCATCTTGGCAACCGAGCTGAAAGTCTCCTCATAATCTAGGCCATATTGCTGTGCATATCCCTTTGCAACAAGCTGGGCTTTATACCTTTCCAACGAACCATCTGACTTACATTTCTCTTTATAAACCCATTTGCTTAAAGACATCGAGTACCTCATCCTTGTACTTTTGAATGTACATCCATGTATATCAGTTGAAATCATCTATCCAACTGACAATAGATTCTTGCAAATTTTGTTTTGCCATCTGTCCAATCGACAATAAATTCTTGGTAATAGAAGGTACATGTAGTACATCATGTAGGCTCTTCTTTCTGTCGTCATAGCTGCAGCAGTCTACCTTCCTACTAGTGGGCCATCCCGCACTCGTGCCCAAAACATTTCCATCCCTTTCAGCTCTAAGTCTTGCATGACTTCCCGAACAACGTCCTTATGAAAAGATCTTTTCGGGATGAGAAGCTCATATCCGCACTGCATTCTCCTTATCTCCTGAAGGGCAATAGTGCCTGGTTTCCATCTCCTCTTCTTCTCTGGTGGTCATTGTGCTCTATGGGGAGCACCTATTGTTGGTGCACTAGAGGAGGCTCCAACTTGTGCTCCAGGTGGTGGGCTTTGGCATGAGGCCTTCCCATGGTCGAGAAATGGGGACATGCTTTCTTGGTGCCTACCATGCAAGCTCGAGGAGGTTAAGATGGAGAAGAGACAGAGGTTGGGGGTTCCCTCCTTCTCCTTTGTAGTTGTCTCCTCTCTTTTAGTGGATGCAGTGGCAATGGTAGTGGCAGTGGCAGCCTCTCTCTCTCTCTCTCTCTCTCTCTCTCTCTCTCTCTCTCTCTTTCTCTCTCAATCTCCCTTGTGTTGATCTGTCTCCCTTCTTCTCTCTATACATCTCTTCATCAACAAAAAGAAAGAGAGAAGTAAAGAAAAGAGAAAAACAAAGAGAGAAGAGATAATGCACTTACCTCAAAACTTGAAGAAGAATCCTTTCGCGCTTCTCTCCTTCTTCTTCTTCTCCTTCATAGGTTCCCTCCTTCTTCTTTGCAGTTGTCCCCTCTCTTTTTGTGGTGGATTGGTGGTGGCAGCGACCTCTCTCTCTCTCTCTCTCTCTCTCTCTCAATCTCCCTTGCACACGTTGATCTCTCTTACTTCTTCTCTCTATACATTCTTCATTAACAAAAAGAAAGAGAGAAGTAAAGAAAAGAGAAAAACAAAGAGAGAAGAGATAATGCACTTACCTTAAAGCTTGAAGAAGAATCATTTCGTGCTTCTCTCCTTCTTCTTCTTCTCCTTCATGAGTTCCCTCCTTCTTCTTTGCAGTTGTCCCCTCTCTTTTTGTGGTGGATTGGCGGTGGTAGCTCTCTCTCTCTCTCTCTCTCAATCTCCCTTGCGCACGTTGATCTCTCTCACTTCTTCTATCTATACACTCTTCATCAACAAAAAGAAAGAGAGAAGTAAAGAAAAGAGAAAAACAAAGAGAGAAGAGATAATGCACTTACCTCAAAGCTTGAAGAAGAATCCCTTCGTACTTCTCTCATTTTTTTTCTCCTTTGGGAGTTCCTTCCTTCTCCTTTACACTTGTCTCCTCCCTCTTCGTGGATGGCGGCAGTGACAGCGGCCTCTCTCTCTCTCTCTCTCTCTCTCTCTCTCTCTCTCTCTCTCTCTCTCTCTCTCTCTCTCTCTCTCTCTCTCTCTCTCGCTTGTTTACCAACCTGTAAAAAGCCATGCTTGGGTTTTGACACTTTCTTATGAAGCCCCTCTCTCTCCCGTTTTTTATTTCTCTCCATCTCTCTCTTCCTTCCCCTCGCTTCTTCTCTCTATTTCTCTCCCTCCTTCCCTCCCCACTCTCACTCAACTCATCTCATTGCAAAGACAATCAAAGTTAGAAAATAAAAAGCTTAAGAAACAAAGATATTGAAAGAAATGTCACCCCACCTCTCTTTATCTCTCTCTCCCCCCTCCCCCTTTACTTTTCTTTCCTAACCTTCTCTCTCATTCTCTCATTCTTTTCCTATTTCTCTCTCCCTCTCTCGCTCTCTTTTTTCTCTCTCTATCTCTCTTTCTCCCTCTCTCTCTCTTCTTTTCACTCTCCTTCCTCTCTTTACCTCACCCTTCTTTTCTACCTTCTCCTCCTCTGTTCCTTTCCTCTCCCTCTCGCTATTTATCTCCCCCTCTCTTTCTCTCTCTATTTCCCTTTCTTTGTTTCCTCTCTCTTTGTTTCTCCCCCCCTCTCTCTCGTTGTTTCTCTCACTCATCCTCCTCTCTCCCTCCCTTCATCTCTCATTTCTCTCTTTCTCTTTCTCTTGGTTTCCTTTCTCTCCCTCTTTCTCTCTTCCTCTCCCTTCATTTTTCTCCCTCCCTTCCTCCCTCCCTCTCTTTCCATGTATCTCTTTGCAAAGAAAAAAAAAAGAAAACAAGAGAACACAAAAATAACCGATCAACTGACAAACCCATGTAAAAGGAGACAACTAGTATACATTAAGTGAGAATGGAGAGAAACATAGTTAGTTTCAAGGCATAATTGGGGGGGAAATGGACTATATAATAGCTTATTAGAAAGGCTATCAACTATTTTCCCCCTACAAGTCACTACACTATACATACATACATACATACATACATACATACATACATACATACATATATATACATATATACATATATATATATATATATATATATATATATATATATATAGATATATATATACATATACATATATATATATATATATATATATATATATATATATATATATATATATATATATATATATATATATATATATATATATAGAGAGAGAGAGAGAGAGAGAGAGAGAGAGAGAGAGAGAGAGAGAGAGAGAGAGAGAGAGAGAGAGAGAGAGAGAGAGAGAGAGAGAGAGAGAGAGAGAGAGAGAGAGAGAGAGAGAGAGAGAATGAAGAATAATTCAAGGCTCATCAATATTCTCCATAGTGCCCTTCATTCTCCCCCTCTTTCCAATTTATCATCATCATCGAATCCCTAATCAAAATCTACTACTACTATCTCTAGTTCTTCCATAAGTTCTGAGTTTTGCTCCCCAAGATTAGAATGTCCTATCCTCTCTACCTGAACCATGTTTTTTGCTTAAGCCCTACATGCCCCTCTCATAGCCTACAAAAAGGTCCATTCTTCAAAAGTTTTGAAGCATCCTATCTTTGCACGAAGATCACATCCTATAATAAGATTCACTCCTCATAGTCAAGATCATATATAACCTTGCCACACCATCCACTTGGTCCTTTCCTCATCACCTTACTAAGATTCATTGCTGCTCATAGTCAAGATCATAATATAACCTAGCCACACCATTGGCCCTTTCCTCATCAACTTACTAAGCTTTAAATTTGAGGATGCTTGAAGATTCAAAGTTGATGAAGGCCCAAAAGGAGTGGCATGAGTGACACAATGATAGAGTTCATGCACTCACGGTAGCCTTGAAACAATAGAGTGCAAGAGTGGGAGAAGAAGTAGAGTGTGCAAGTGGCATCCCTATCACATGGAATCAAGCTCAGGTGCCCTTCTTTACACTTTAATATGAACTTTTGATATGTTAAATAATAGTCACTATCGTCTTAAAGTTTTAAGAAATTAGCAATCCAGATAATGTAACTACTAGAGTTTAAGCATCTTATGATGTTAAATGACTTGAGAAGTAGATGGCCACTAAAGGATCACCCTAGGAGGGAATTTTTGAAAGTACTATCCCCTCTATGATGGGACTAATCCATGCATAGTATGATAAATCTATGATAGTTAACATAACTTTCATACTTAGTGAAGACACTATGAACATTGGACAAAGAAAGAAACCATAGTTGAAGTTCTACATAGTATGATTATTAGAATTTCTTCGTTGATTTAAGTTCAATAGATGTAATCCTTACTACAAAATTCAAGAAAAAGTATAGACAAAGTAGATTAATATGATAAAGATAAACCCAAAAAAGGAAACATGTGTCTTTATCAAAAGAGCCCAAATGCCAGCAACATGTTGGCCCAAGGAAGAGCACTAAGGTCAATGCAACTAAAATGTTTATCCCAACAAGTAGAAATAGTGATACTCAAACATGCTTCTACCACTAAAAAAAGCAATGCATTTCAAAAAGGTAGTGTCTAAAGTTGAATCAAACCTTCCACTAAGGGTAACTTCGTATAGGTAGAATAGAGGAACAATAGCTCAGGGAAAGGAAAGGTTACTGCAGTCACTTAGAGGGAACTAAAAGAACATGAAGAGTTTACGATGGAAATTGGGATGGAAAAAGAAATAGTCCATGTTTCCCTCACCAAGAGATAACTAAATTACTAAATTTTGATTATTTAAAAATATAAAAAGTATCAAGCTAAACCCTTCAAAGTTGTAATAGTGAAAGCACTTATTCTTTCATTTCACCAAAATCTACAAAGAAGATAGGGATAGAAATTGCACTTGCATCCAAAATTTTAGTAGAAGTAGCTAATGGCATAATCATTTCTTCACAATAGTCTAGAGAGGTGAAACTTGATCTAGGTGGTAAATCTACTAGCACAAGGTTTCAAGTCATAAACTTGGATGCATGCGAAGAGTGACTTTTAGAGATGGATTGGTTAATCTCCAATGATGCCAATCTCAATTGCAAGAACATTGTTTTACTTTGAAATGTGAAGGGAAATCAAGGAAGTACACAGGGTAGAAGGTAGAGCCCAACTGGAAGCACACAAGCATAAGCAAGAGCAAAGCAAGAGCTATGGCATATAGAGCAAGAGAGAGAGACATTGTATATAGAAAATTCAACAGTCACAATGTGTGATAAGCCTTCCCTTATTCAATAGTCACTAAAAGAATAAAGAATAAAGTAACATTAATAAAAGCTCGCCACCTACAGTGTATACATGTGTGGTTAGGTGTGTGAAGTAAATATAAGGCTGCATAGGCAGCACTGGCATCTTTACCCCCAATAACCTACCACTTCAATATAAATGTACCCCTAGTGAGTGAGGAGGGAACAAGAAAAAAAGTGACAAGGTACAAGTGTATATAAAGTACAATAAGATGAAGAACAGACGTGATCACATCCTATGCTCATCATCTTCCTAAGAAAGGTAAAACATTCTACTAAGAGACTTTTAGTGAGTAGATCTATAGAATTCTCATCAGTCAAGATTTTAATAAGCTCAATAGACTTTCCCTCTACCACCTCTCTAATGAATTGATAGTGTACCTCAATGTACTTTTCTTTACATGGAAGAATATATTCTTGGCCAATTAAATAACACTCATAGAATCCAAATGCAGTATAGGAGTAACAATAATACCAATGTCTTCCACTAGATGGCCTAACAATAGAGCCTCCTTGCAAGCCTTAGTGATTATAATATACACTGTCTCGATAGTAGATAAGGCTAAGTATTTATGCACCCTAGCCATCCAATAAATATCACCTCCCAGCAAAGTTGAAGACATACCTAGAGATGGACTTCCTATTATTTGTATGTCGTGCATAGTTAGAGTTAGTGTAATCCATGACTATAGTATCTTGGTTACCATAGCATAATGCACATATCTATAATGCCTTTTAGGTACCTCATGATACCATTCATGGCATCCCAATGTCGTCAACCAAGTGTAGCCATATACTGTACCACAAGTCCCACTATAAATGCTATGTCGGGGATGAGTGGCTATCATTGTAATGGTCCCGATATAGGACTCCCCTCCCCCCTAAAATGTTTTTTTTTTTGGAAAAAAAAGAATTGACCCTACCCTTTGGTTACTCTGCCTAGCGGACGACGTGAGGGGAGGGGGGTTGTCGTGTCGACGGAGGTGGAAGGGCAGGGGGCTGCTGCTGCATGGCCAAGGAGGTGGCAGGAGGGGGGGACTACTGCGTGCTTGGAAGGGCAGGGGGATGCCACACGTCCTAGAGATGGCAAGGGGGGGAGTACCACGTGCCATGAGAAGAGGAGGGAGAGCCTCCATTACAAAACACCCCGAGGGGGGGGGGGGCACGACTTGCTGCTGCTCGAAATAAGAAGAAGAGGGAGAGAGTGGGTAGAGAATAAGAGAGGAATAAGAAGTAGAGGGAGAGAGTGAGTAGAGAAGAAGAGAGGAATAAGAAGGAGAGGGAGAGAGTGAGTAAAGAAGAAGAGGGGAATAAGAAGAAGAGAGAGAGAGTGAGTAGAGAAAAAGAGGGGAATAAGAAGGAGAGGGAGAGAGAGAGTAGAGAAGAAGAGAAGAATAAGAAGAAAGGGGGAAAGAGATTAGAAGAAGAAGAGAAGAAAAAGAAGAAGGAGGGTAAGAGAAGAGAGAAATAGAGATAGAGAAAGAGAAGGAAATTGTTTTTTTCTTTCCTCGTTGAAGAAATCGGAGCTCGCAGTCTCTCTTTCCTTTCCTCCCCCTTGGAGAAAATCCTCACAGACTAGTCCCTTCCGTGAAGAGCCATCTCTTCCACAATCTGGGTGTGTAGTTGCGAAGCAAAAGCCAAATTATACGATGCCTCCCAAACAAAGTAAGGTCCAACCAAACATGAATCCTGCATCAACCAATGGAGCCATGGGGCAAGGAACCGCATCACTTGGTAATCAGGTACGTTCCATTCATCCTACCTTGATGGGGAGTCTTAAGGACATAGGCCGGCTTCATTGGGAATGGAAAACTATTCGGAAAAAGTCTATCATAACTAACCACCATTTAGTTTACATCATTTTATCATATTGGAAATCGTGTATTCATGCACGCAAAAGATGAAGCCATGAACTTATTGATTATGCTTGTAATACTTCAGATTATGCACTAATGTTAGCATACTTAAAAAATGGGTTGTTGAAACACTTATGCATATTCGTCAATTAAGCAAAAATTGTACATTTTTTCTTTGCATCACAAACTTGTGAAATGGGAAAGGTAGAAGTGAGGGTTTGAATCAAGTACATGAAATTTCTGAATTGTTATGATAACGTTAAAGTATATTTAGACCATTGCAAGACTAAAACAGGTATCCGACTCCTATAAAATTTCAAAGGGAGTGCTGATAACTTCCCGTTCTCCACCCTAAGAAAAAAAATAAAAAAATAAATATATACAAGTCTCTATTTGTGTTTGGCATAAGCACATCGAAATGAATTCCCAAAAGCAAAGGCCTGCTTTGTAGCATTGTATCGTCTAAGAAAGCTACGCCTCTAAATTGCATGGCATTATGATCAGTCTAGTTGTGCTGCAAGGGATTCATCTTGAAGATAACTATCAACCGCACTTATGAAATACAAAAATTTGTTCAAGAGCAGTTCAATATTAAATGAACCCTATACACGCAAGGATAGGGTTCAACTCAACTTATTTAGGGTTTCAAAGAAATTAAGCCAATCTGGGGTTACTTCATAGGGGGACGGAGCGAAGAGATTCCCTACCCTTTAGAGGATATTGGAAATTATTGCTAAGGCATGAAGGACAACGCTTGGGTCATGAGAGGGACCCCACCTTAGCAGATGTCTCGAGCTCTCACGTGCACCTTTGTTTGTGCTTGTAAATTTCGGAACACTATTTTTAATTTAAAAAAAAAGATTGTGTAATCCCAAACTCATAAATAAGTATAGTGAATTAGGTGGAACTTTTGGAGGCTGCACCAAACCACCCCTAGTTGGCTGCCAACCCTAGCCAAGGGGGTTCTAAATAGCCGTGATGGGAACATGGATAGAAGCCACCACGAGAGGTCTCTCCGCAGATTGATTTGAATGTAGGAGGATGCTTGGATGCCAGGGGGCTCTGGCTATAAATTCCCTACCCCCGGTCCCTACTCAAACAATCAGCATGACTCGGAATAGATTTTCAAGGGGCCCTTGTTACTAGTGCAGGGCGAAAACTTGGTGGAATTAAAGTGCACCCTTACGCATTGTGAATATTGTCCCTTTTGAACAAAACTTATAATTCAGATAATTTTTTAATATTAAGTACTTCCAGGGAAATTGTTCAAATTTGTTTTCGTCTCAATGCCATAAGATTATGTGAACGAACCCTGTCCCCTAAAAAGGTTTAATTAAGGAAGCTGTTTTTACATGTCACACTTAAAAGTGATAGGACTAATTAGACAACTAAAGTACGCAAAGTGAGGGAAGCAGGAGGGCAGAACCCCCGACAGGTTTGTCCTACAACAGGTTGGTCCCAGAGAATTGGGAGGCTTCTCACAAGGTTTTTCTGATGACCGATGCTTAGAAATCGTTAGGTTAGAACCCCAATTCATGTCGTCTTAGGGGATCGAAATGGGACTATGCCCTATGGGCAAAGAGGTGGAGCGTCGCATCCCTCTCGTTTCCCATTCTCTTTGAACCAAGTGTGGCATGGGTCTGCTTCGGCTGGGTATCTCTGCATAAAGTAGGATGTCCACAACCCGACGTTAGAATGCTGTCAGGATACCTTGACCACTAGGGACTCAAGTTTCAGGTTGATCCTAGTGGGTTTGGCCACAAACATTCTGTTGCGAGGTGGACTCGAGAAGCCTTAGGTGACAAACCCCATGACATTCCATGGGAGTGCCGGGCGGCATTGATTAGACTCGTCTCTCGATGGACCGCTAAAAATGTGCTTGGACAGCCAATAGGTGGGCACATTACAGTTGGTATGAGAGCCGATCTACCACTAAAACAATTAGGGACAGAAATCGGGAAGAGTGAGGTGATATGTTCATTAGTAAATGTAGCACCCTTGCACGAAGGGTAACCCAACAACAAAATCCATGCTGATAAATTCCCACTTCATTTGGGGGATGTCAAGAGGTTGCATCTTCCCAGGCATCTTGACATGCTCTGCCTTGATGCGCTAGCAAGACAAACATTTGGTGATGTATTTAAGCACTTCTCCCTTATGCCTTCCCTAATGGTAGCTTTTTTTGACCGTATTGAGGGTTTTGATACATTCGGGATGGCCTGAAAAGGGGGAGTCATGTGCTTCTCAAATTATTCTCTGTTTGAGTTTCCTGTTGGAGGGTATACATAATCTTGTCCTAAAATAGACAAGTCCCTCATTGATGGAGATTTCTTGATATTTGACCTTAATTTTCAGGTCCTTCCCCAAAATTTCCTCTATCATCACCAAATATTCCGGATCATGGCTAGCTTCCTCCTTGGCTAGTTCAAGAATAGGGTTCCTAGGCATTAACACCATAGTTGCCAAAGATTTAGCCATTGAGGGTTCCTCCATGATAAGAGAGTTGACGAATGCCTTGCGACTTAGAGCGTCCGTGACCACATTCTCTTTGCCGGGTCGATACTTTATCTCAAAATCATACTCCTATAGAACTTCAATCCAACGACGTTGCCTCATGTTGAGGTCGGTCTGGGTGAAGATCCATTTAAGGCTCTTAATGGTCTGTGATCAAAGAAAACTTGTTACCAAGCAAGTAATGTCGCCAAAGTTTGAGGTCGTGAATCACTGCTAGAAATTCCAAGTCATGGGTGGCATAATTCCTCTCATGAGATTTTAGCTTTCGCGAGAAATAAGCTATGGGATGACCTTCTTGCATTAGTACACATCCCAGTGCAAGTGTGCTAGCATCTGTGACAACTTCAAATTCCTTGCTTAAGTCAAGGAGCTTCAGAATTGGTGTTGTCACCAAGCTATGCTTGAGTTGATCAAAACTTGCTTGTTCAGAGGGTGTCCACATTATAGCAACTTGTTTTTTCAACAAACTAGTGAGGGGTGTTGCGGTTAAAGGATAGTCCTTAATGAAGATCATGTATAAACCTATTAATCCAAGAAAGCTACGCACTTCTTTAATAGTAGTTGGTGGAGACCACTCTTGGACATCCTTAAGCTTGGTAGAGTCTACAAAGATCCCTTCATTAGACATAATAAATCCGAGATATTCAATCTGCCTTTTTAAGAAGACACACTTGTTCTTCTTAGCATAGAGCTTGTGAGTCCTCATGGTCTCAAGGACGATCAGAACTTGGGACTCATGATCTGCCTCCTTCTTGGAATAAACCAAGGTGTCATCAAAGAATATGAGTATGAAATCATCAAGGTGTGGTCTAAAAATGGCATGCATTAGCCTGTTAAAGGTGGCAAGGGCATTAGTCAATCCAAACGACATTATTGTGAATTCGAAATGGTCATATCTGGTATTGAACAACGTCTTTGGAATATCTTCATCTTTGATGCAAATCTGATAATACCCTAACCTTAAATCAATTTTGGAGAAGATTTTTGCTCCCTGCAGTCAATCAAGTAACTCATCTATCCTTGGAATGGGGTATTTATTTTTTATGGTTACTTGGTTCATGCCTCTATAATCAATGCAGAGACGAAGTGTACCATCCTTCTTCTTTTGGAACAAGACTGGAGCTCCCCAAGGAGAATTGCTAGGGAGTATGTACCCTTGGTCCAGTAGTTGTTTGAGTTGTTCCTTTAACTCAATGGCCTCAGGAATGGACATCTTGTAGGGCCTTTTCGCAACTGGAGCAGCTCCTCGGAGTAGTTCAATCTCATGATCCACTTCCCTAGGTGGTGGTAATTCAGTCGGTTCCTCTGGGAGCACATCCACATATTCTTTTAGCCATGATGGTTCTTCATTAGTGTCTTCCGCCTGATCGGGTTCGTTTAACTTGATCAGGTAGATAGGTAACTCCTTCCTTATTCCTTGAACTATTCGTGTTGCCTTAGCTAGCTGGATCTTTGGTTTACCTGCTTCACCTTGTGTTGTAACTAGCTCACCCTTAGGATTTTGAAAGGAGACTTGGCCCTTTCCACAATGAATGTGAGCATCATTGATTGTTTGGAAGATAAGTGAGTCGATTGGCGTCTATGTAGCAATAACCTGCGCTCAAGTCCAACGCCTTTCCACATACAGTGGTGAGGGGTTGTAGAGCCAATCCAGGATCCCCATCATGTCGGATCATCTGCGATAGCTTGAAGATTTCATAGCTGTCATGAACATGATCTAAAACATGAGGAACCTATTCCATGCCTCGTAAGTCTAGAAGCGGCATCAATCCACAAGTGAGTATATTTGCCAGATTGTTCATCAAGGAGATACTCAGGCTCCATGGGTTGCCTAGAAGGATCATTAGTGACCGCAACTCCCTCTTCATGTCTCACTTCTGGAGAGGGATATTTGGGGCCATTGGGACTCAACTCTATTTTAGCACAGCCTATCACCCTCAAATTGATGGCCAAACAGAGAGGGTTAATCAAATAATTGAAGATATCCTTAGAGCTTATTGTTGTCGTGAACCCAAGAAATGGATTCAATATCTACCATTAGTAGAGTTCACCTATAATGCTTCCTACTAGTAAAGCATCCAAATGAAACCTTTTCAAGCATTATATGGGCATGATTGCTGCACCCCATCAAACTTCTCAGATCCTACCTTAAGAGTAGAAGCTTATAAGGAAATGATCAAGGAAATGGATGAGCAGGTTAAGACCATAAGAAAAGACCCTAGAGCCACCAAGGATAGGCAGAAAACCTATGCAGATCTAAATAGACAAGAGCAACTCTTCAATGAGGGAGAAATGGTTTTTATTCGTATATGGCCTAAGAGGAGTTCCCTGTCATTGGGGGAATTTAAAAAATAGAGTCCAAGGTATTGCGGACCCTATAGGATCCTCAAATGCCTTGGGCCCAATGCCTACAAACTCCAACTCCCTGAGATTGTAAAGGTTCACAATGTATTTCATGGCAAATCCTAGCCATATACTCGACGATCAATAAGTTGTAATGTCAAGCCAAGGAGTCCTTGAGCTCTGGCTATCTAGAATCCTGGACATTCGAGAAAAGAGATTGAAGAGTAGAATCCTCAAGGAGTACCTCATTCAGTGGAAGGACTTTCCAGAAGAAGATGCCACATGGACTGATGAGAGTACTCTCAACCAACAATACCCCCATTTCCTTTCAAGATGAGGACATCTCGCCGCCCCTTAAGGGGGGAAGAATGTAACGGTCCCGCTATAGGACTCCCCTCCCCCCTAAAATGATTTTTTTTGGAAAAAAAAGAATTAACCCCCCTTAGTTACCCTACCAACTGGTGGATGGTGTGAGGGGAGGGGGGCTGTCGTGTCAATGGAGGTGGAAGGGCAGGAGGCTGCTGTTGCGTGGTGAAGGAGGTGGTAGGAGGGGGGGACTGTTGCATGCCTGGAAGGGTAGGGGGTTGTTGCTCGCCTGGAGATGGCAATGGGGGAAGTACCACGTGCCATGAGAAGAGGAGGGAGGGCCTCCATTACAATTCCCAAACCCCCCCCCCCCCCCCCCCCCCCCCCCCCCCAATTACCTATATAAACCACCAGGGGATGGGAAGGCTAGGTGGGGGGGCATGACTTGCTACTGCTTGAAATAAGAAAAAGAGGGAGAGAGTGGGTAGAGAAGAAGAGAGGAATAAGAAGCAGAGGGAGAGAGTGAGTAGAGAAGAAGAGAGGAATAAGAAGGAGAGGGAGAGAGTGAGTAAAGAAGAAGAGGGGAATAAGAAGAAGAGGGAGAGAGTGAGTAGAGAAGAAGAGGGGAATAAGAAGGAGAGGGAGAGAGAGTGTAGAGAAGAATAGAAGAATAACAAGAAAGGGGGAAAGAGAGGAGAAGAAGAAGAGAAGAAAAAGAAGGAGGGTAAGAGAAGAGAGATAGATAAAGAGAAGGAATTTTTTTTTCTTCCCTTGTTGAAGAAATTGGAGCTCGCCGTCTCTCTTTCCTTTCCTCCCCCTTGGAGGAAATCCTCGCGGACTAGTCCCTTGCGCAACGAGCCGTCTCTTCCGCAATCTAGGTGCGTAGCTGCGAAGCAAAAGCCAAATCATACGATGCCTCCCAAATGAAGTAAGGTTCAACCAAACATGAATCCCGCCTCAATCGATGGAGCCATGGGGGAAGGAACCGCGTCACTTGGTAATCAGGTGTGTTCCATTCACTCTACCTTGATGGGGAGTCTTAAAGACATAGGCCGGCTTCATTGGGGATGGAAAACTATTCGGAAAAAGTCTATCATAACTAACCACTGTTTAGTTTACATCATTATCATATTGGAAATTGTGTATTCATGCACGCAAAAGAATAAGCCAAGAGCTTATTGATTATGCTCGTAATACTTCAGATTATGCACTAATATTAGCATACTTAAAAATGGATTGTTGAAACACTTATGCATATTCGTCAATTAAGCAGAAATCATACTTTTTTTCTTTGCATCACAAACTTGTTAAATTGGAAATGTAGAAGTGAGGGTTTGAATCAAGTACATGAAATTCCTGAATTGTTATGATAACATTTAAGTATATCTAGACCATTGCAAGACTAAAACAAGTATCTGACTCCTATAAACTTTTAGAGGGAGTGTTCGTTTTTGCCTTAGGACTGATAACTTCCCGTCCTCCATCCCAAGAATATATATATATATATATATAGAAGTCTCTATTTGTGTTTGGCATAAGCGCATCGAAATGAATTCCCAAAAGCAAAGGCTTGCTTTGCAGCATTGTATTGTCTAGGAAAGCTATGCCTCTAAATTGAGTCGCCATCATGATCAGTTTAGTTGCGCTGCTAGGGATTCATCTTGAAGATAACTATCAAGTACACTTATGAAATACAAAAATTTATTCAAGAGCCATTCAATATAAAATGAACCCTATACACGCAAGGATAGGGTTCAACTGAACTTATTTAGGGTTTCGAAGAAAGTAAGCCAATTTGGGGTTACTTCATAGGGGGACAGAACGAAGAGATTTCCTACCCTTTGGAGGATATTGGAGATTGCCGCTAAGGCATGAAGGACAATGCTTGGGTCATGAGAGGGATCCCACCTTAGCAGATGTCTTGAGCTCTCACCTGCACCTTTGTTTGTGCTTGTAAATTTAGGAACACTATTTCTAATTTTATTTTTTAAAAAAGATTGTGTAACCCCTAACTCATAAATAAGTATAGTGAATCAGGTGGAACTTTTGGAGGGTGCGCCAAACCACCCCCAGTTGGTTGCCAACCCTAGCCAAGGGGGTTCTAAATAGCCGTGGTGGGAACATGGACTGAACCAACCATGAGAGGTCTCTCCACGGATTGGTTTGAACGTAGGAGACGTTTGGATGCCAGGGGGGCTCTGGTGGTAAATTCCTTGCCTCCGAGCCCTACTCAAATGATTAGTGTGACTCGGAATAGATTTTTGAGGGGCCCTTGTTACTGGTGCAAGTCGAAAACTTGGTGAAGTTAAAGTGCATCCTTATGGATTGTGAATATTGTCCCTTTTGAACACAACTTGTAATTCTTATAATTTGTTAATATTAAGTACTTCTAGGGAAATTGTTCAAATTTGTTTTCATGTCAATGCCATAAGATTATGTGAACAAACCTTGTCCCCTAAAAAGGTTTAATTAAGGAAGCTATTTTTACATGTCACACTTAAAAGTGATAGGACTAATTAGACAACTAAAGTACGCCAAGTGAGGGAAGCGGGAGGGTGGAACCCTTGATGGGTCTGTCCTACGGCAGGTGGTCCCAAAGAACTGGGAGGCTTCTCACAAGGTTTTATTAACGACCGATGCTTAGAAGTCGTTAGGTTAGAACCCAGATTCATGCTGTTTTAGGGGACCGGAATGGGACGGGACTATGCCCTATGGGCAGAGAGGTGGAGCACCGCATCCCTCTCATTTCCCATTCTCTTTGAACCAAGTGTAGCATGGGTCTGCTTTGGCTGGGTATCTCCGCGTAAAGTAGGATGTTCACAATGCGACACTAGAATGCTGTAAGGAGACCTTGACCACTAGGGACTCAAGTTTCAAGTCGATCCTAGTGGGTTCAGTCGCAAACATTCCATTACGAGGCGGACTCGAGAAGCCCTAGGTGACAAACCCGGTGACATTCCATGGGAGTGCCGGGCACGGCATCGCTTAGACTCGTCTCTCGATGGACATCTAAAAACATGCTTGGACAGCCAATAGGTGGGCACACTACAATCATGGCATATAGTAAACTTCCCACTAGGGATGTATAAGGGATCTTGGCCATCTTGGCATTTTTCTCATCTGACTAGGAATAACCTTTCTAATTAACCTTCATATGGGAAGGTTAAAGAAAATCAATAGGCTTAACATCCTACATGTGGAAGCACTCAAGGACCTTTTGTATGTACTCCCTTTATGATAAGTAAAGGGGCCTCTTAAAGCAATCATGCTTGATGCATATCCCAAGAATATGTGAGAGCCTAGTTCTGAGACAATTTACTAGATAAAGATGCCAACCTGATCGGTTTGTGCTCTCCATGGACTATATTAGGGTGATAAATTTTGGTAAGTCTCTTTGATGAGAAAGCTATATGTAAAGGTAATAGTCACTCTTGGGAGATGGCCATGTAGTTGAACTACTTTGATTCATTGCAAGAAAACCATGCATGGGATTTGGTTCCTTTACCCAATGGAAAACATGCATCATTGTGCAAGTGGGTGTACAAGTTAAAGAGTACATTGGATGTCCCAAACCACCATATGAGACTAGATTGGTTCTTAAGGGTTTGAAGCAAGAGCATTGTGTTAACTTTGATGAGGGATTTTATCCTGTAGTCAAGATCACTACCCTACGCCTGGTGTTGGCCTTAGTTGCTCAGTTAGATTTGGATCTCTATCAGATGGATGTTAAGATGGCTTTTGTACATGGAGACTTGCATGATGAGATTTATATGCAATAGCCTAAAGGATTTCAGGAAAAGGGAAGGGAACACCTAGTGTGCAAGTTGAGAAAGAGCCTTTATGGTTTTAAGAAGGTACCTAGGACAATGATATGGATCCATGTCTCTACACAAAGACGGCTCGTGATTGTAGGCTTATTATCTTTGTACTTTATATGGATGATAGGTTGATTGCTGGGAGAGCTCATGAGATGAGTTGAAGGATTTGGAAACACATCTCAAGTAGAGCTCTACAATGAAGGACGTGGGGGCCTCTACATTCTATCCAACATCATGATCATAGGCCACTATAATATTAGCTACAGGGTATCTAGTTACTTGTATGGAATATGAGGCTCCTCTAAAAGATCACCCTATGTACCTTAACTACCTACTCAAGTTTCTTATGCATCTTCTCCTCATGGAAAACAACATCATGGCTATGGATAATCTTCTAAGCTGGTGGATCCCATAGGTGATAGCCCATCTCAGCTACATCCCCATAACCAATAAAGATACGTTTCACTAACTTAGGATCTAGCTTATTGTGTTTCCTTGGGTACATGGTAAAAAGCCTCACATCTAAAGAATATAAGGTGCGTATATGAGGGAGATTCTCCAAACCATATCTCCTCTGCAACTTGAAAACCAATAGCAGTACATGGAGATCAATTGATCAAATGTATGATAGTAGTAATTGCCTCAGTGTCTTAAAATACTACAATAAGTGTGCTTGGCTAAGCATACTTCAAACTCTTTCTTGAATGGTCTTGTTCATGCACTCGATAACACCATTTTGGGGTTGGCTATAGGGGGTGGTCAATTGACACTAAATATCCCTCTCATTGCAAAAGTATTCAAATGCTTTAGAGCCATATTTACCCCCATTATCTAAACTTAGGCATTTTAGCCTATTACTAGATTGATTCTCAACAAGAGTAAGCCAATGCTAGAAGATAGCCAATATATCCAATTTCTACTTTATGGGATATATCTAGACCTTATACAAATAATTATTAATGAAAGTCACAAAATACTTCGCACTTTTGCACCACCACCTAGTGTTTGATAGGACATGGGACCACACACATTAGAATGAACAAGAGCTAGAGGCTCACCCATGTGCATAATGCCAATGAGAGGTGCATGTTTGCGAGCCATAAAGACAATGATCATATGAATCAAAACATTTGTAGTCAAGGGGTGGAAGATATTAGAAATGAGAACACATTTTTAGTCCTTCTTTTAAGGACATGTATCCAAGGTGACGATACCATAAAGATACACATTGTATGTCAATCACAACAAAAACATGGTAGATAGATCTAGATACAAGCAAGGGATAGAGGTTGCTTGCCTTGGCACCTTGAGCAAATATAAGATTTCCATGGATAATCTTCCACAAGAAGTCACCAAAAGATACATGATATCATGTATCATCCAATTCTCTAGTAGAGAGTAAGATTTTGGTGTAACGCTATGCATGGGAACGAACCCCCCCTATTTAAATTAATCGAAAAATTTTCCCCCTGTCATTGCCAATGACAGGTGGTGAGGGGGGGGGGAAGGATGAAGGAGATGCCGCAGCAATTGACATGGGGGAGATGACGATGCCGAGGAGAGGAATCGTTGAGGTGGAGGAGATCATGACAGTGCAAGGGGGGGAGTGAAGATGATGAGGACGGGGGAAGGTGGTAACAATAATGAAGGGAGGGAGGCCACGTGTGCCACCTCACTTCCTCTTCCCCCCCCCCCCCCCCCGAAGGAGGCATCGATGAGGCCACCTTATTCTCCCTCACCCCCCTTTAGCATAGGAGGGCTTTACCACTTCTTGCCCCTTTTGCTACCGAAGTAGAGAATAGAGAGGGAGAGAGAAAGGAGAGGAAGAGGAGGAGGAGAAGAAGAAGAGAAGAAGATAGGGAGAGAGAGAGGAGAAGAAGAGAGAGGGAGAGAAGAAGAAGAGAAGAATAAGGAGAAGAAGAGAAGAAGAGGAAGAAGAAGAGGGAGGGAGAGAGGGAGAAGAAGAGAGAGGGAGAGAAGAAGAAGAGAAGAAGAAGAAGAAGCAGAGAGAGGAAGAGAGAGAGAAAGAAGAAGAAGAGGGAAAGAGAGAGAGAAAGGGGGGGGAGAGATTCTTTCCCTTCCCCTCCAAAGAGGGTGACCATACACATCTCTTCCCCCCCTAGCTGTGAACCTATACCCATCTCGTGGGATTATCCCCCACTTGAAAACTCAAGTCTCTCCCCAATTGGCCCCACTAATTGAGCACAAGGTGTGGGAGTCTTGTGCGACTTGCAAAGATCGAGGATGGCCCCTAAGCAAAAAATGACGCGTGTGGATGGAAACCCCACAATGAGCAAGAAGACCTTGGGTGAGGACATCACTGCCTATCCAATTGCAGTACCGGTCATAAATAACGTATTTCCAGATTGATAAATGCTTACTTTGATTCCCACATGAGATGCATTAGACCCATGTTATGCCATACGGGAATACGACATTAAAAAGGATAAACTGCATCATAAGTGTTCGAAGGATTGAATTTCCCAATGCGTATGTCAAAAGAAGGTAATTGTATTTAGATAGCATGCGATGAATTCATTAAAAACATTTAAGGCGTCAAGCATGCCCTCGCAATAGTAGGTGCATTTTTCTCGCTTTGAAGGTGATGGGACCTCAAATGGGCCAGCACTGGCTATGGCACTAGCCGGACCTCATGCTCATAACAGACAAACACACCCACACGGCCTCGTGGGCTAGGAGCATCTATTTGCTGCTAAAGGACGAAGTGTCCTAAAGCCTAATCTATGCGTTTATAGTTTTGTAGTCCAACGTTTCCCTTTCTATAAACTCCACAGAGGGAGAACCCATACACATTGGCAATAAATGCCACGATAATCACATATATGGAAGGCAACCTCTCAGTGGAATCACCGTGGCCCCACTGCAGCTCTCCTACATCGCAGGGATTGGCCCCTTGATGAGCTGCTCAACATATAGAACAAACGAACAAACTCCACTCTTTCATTTTAAAAGTATTCCAGGAGATACCATGCGTCCTTACCAAATAATCCCCCAAGAAACGAACGTCTATTCTACAGCTTAGGTTGCCTTTCCACACTCAAGGGTGGGTCATCATAATCGAAAACATGTGCTATGCATCCAGTCCTTTGTATTCTGATACCATGGTTGACATGCACATGCAAAGTGGACGACCCTAAAGTGCTCAAACATAATTTTCAAACAGAAATGTGTGGTGCACAACCAGGCTTTCCAATGCCCATTCACTAACTCGTTGCGGCGATGTAAGAATAGCACTGAGACAACACCCGTGCTACTATCCTCCTAATTAAAATACAACAAACTCTATGTCATGATATGCATAAGCAAATCAATAACAATCAGCACATGAATCACACCATTCAAACACCTCATCCCCCTACGTTTAGGTATTGCTTTCGTTGCATAGGTGTAGAGGTTCATTTTGTCATGTTTTGATGTATGAAAAGCGATAAATCACAAACTTTGACAAGGAGATAGGGAAAACTGAGGCTAAACCTCATGCTTTGCTACTACCACACATCCACAAACAATCATTGTATTTTTCCTTATTTTTGTGAAGCATATTTCTATTTTCCCCTTATTTTCTCTATTTTCTTGATTTATTTGGCAATAAAATATGCTATTTTCTGATTTGTCTTGTTCCAATCACTTCAGCATATTAACATTCAATTTATCTTCAAATTTCCTCCCATAGGAACACATTTCACCCACCCGAAACGACAAAACTATCATTTTACCGCTTAAAAACCGCATTTCGGGTTTTGGGGAATTAAATAACGCATGTAAATAATTGAAAAATCAAAATTTTCTAATAAAAAATAATTAATCATGATGCAACTAGCACTCAAACAAATTTTCATCCAATAAGAACATCATTACCATCA
Source organism: Lygodium microphyllum (assembly GCF_053477565.2). NCBI lineage: Eukaryota > Viridiplantae > Streptophyta > Polypodiopsida > Schizaeales > Lygodiaceae > Lygodium > Lygodium microphyllum. Next base: position 73,467,951 of record NC_141143.1, on the reverse strand, counting down.
TAAACTATAAAAAAACTTCATTTTCCTTCATAAAAATGGTCATACCGTGTTTTTTTGAAACTCGAGATGCACTAGATGACTGCGTGACCAGCGGACGGAGCCTCCATTGCTCTCAATCCAATGCTGCACATCAATCTTCAACATCTCCATCAATCTCCATCACCGTTTGCTTCAATCTCCTTCTCGATTCCTCCTTCAAGATAGTGCACATAAACGACCCATAGAGAGGAGAGAGAGGGAGGAGAGAGAAAGACTAGATTCTGATCTCTTCATTCAACCAGCCATATCTCGCGCAACGATCGGTGATACGATCAGGGAAGAGGGAGAAGTTGCCGGGTATTGTCGGTTCTATGGCTTCTTTGCAGCCCAAAATCAAGTTTATGGGGGGGGGGGGGGGTAGCGATTTTGTTTACAAGCACAAACAATTCCATTGGTTATTGCCAACTGCTAAGGAGTGAATCCTTCTTTTTGAATGGGTTTACACAGTCTGCCATCACGAACTCTCCTATTCGTAACTATGATAGTCAAAATTTAGCATGTTTAGAGGATGAATTGACGGCTCCATCCCACCTTCTTCATTGAACTCAACAGGGATACTTGTCAACATTCGTAAGTAGTGATGGCAGAAGACTTTGATCTCCTACACAAGGGTTCCATCTTCTTGCTCAATCACTTTGTATCCTTTTCTCCACCAGATAAGTTTCCCCTGATGGTATCTCTGCTCCAGATATGGGTGCTCCAAATAAGGAATTAACCTCCCCATCGACCCACTTGAAGCTCTTTTGCAGGTCTCAAATTAGCCCCAGCATGGACCTGCAATGTATTTCTCCGTGTTAGCATACTTAGAAATAATAAAGTTTAATCTTATTAAGATTAACCTTATTTTTAAATTCTACTCCCTGGAGATCAGCTAGTAGAGCTGTAGACCTATTTTTTCCTATCCTAACAATCTTGTAGGGGCCATCCCATCTAGGTTCCAGCTTTCTTGGAAACAGCTCCCTACGCGCATCGTAGTACAAAACTAATTGCCCTTTTTTAAAGGTATACTTCTTTGCTTTAAGGTCATGTAACTGCTTCATCCGATATTTAGCTACCTCTTGGTGTAATAAGCTCTGCAATTTCAGCTCATCTAGGTGGGCTATGGTCGTGAAACGTTCAAAGACTGCATCCTTGTCTCCCAAAGAGTGGTTAATTGCAAATCGTATAGTTGGCAACTCGATTTCGAGGGGTAACACACACTCTTCTCCATAAGCTAATTTAAATGGAGTATGGCCGGTAGCTCGCTTGAACGTTGTATTGTACGCCCATACTGCCACATACAACTTCCTGTCCCAGTCTTGTTCCTTCTCCGAGACTATTTTATACAAGATACCCACAAGCTGCTTATTAGTACTTTTGTCTTGCTCGTTGGCTTGTGGATTGTAGGGGGTCGTTTTGTTGTGCTTAATTTGCCAAGCTTCAGTTAGGCTGTTGATCACTTTATTCAAAAAGTGCGTTCCATGGTCCGACATTAGTTCCTTCGGTGGACCGAAATGGCAGATAATCTGCTCTAAGAGAAAACTTGCGGTCTCTTTTGCATTGTCCTGCCTCATCGCCTGCGCTTCTTACCATTTTGTAAAATAATGAGTTGCTACTATAATGTACCTCTTCTGAGTAGTAGACAACGGGGTGATAGGACCCACAAAGTCAATGCCCCACTTCTCAAATGGAAGGATAGCCATCATAGGCGTAAGTGGGCATTTCCTATTCTCTCTGTTGTCATGTCGAGTCTTGGAAGATGGACGGCCACCAATATCCAGCTCTTAAAGCTTTCTGTGCCGTCAACCGTCCAGCGAAGTGCCCTCCACACGCAGAGTCATGGCACTTTTCCAAGATGAAAGGAACCTCGTCAGGCATCACACATCGGCGATACTATATCATCAACACCCTGCCGATATAGTGTTCCTGCGATCAAGGAAAAATTCAAAGCCTGTTGTCTGATTTTCCTCTTTTCAGATTTTGATAAACCAGCTCCAGTCTCTCCCGTTGATAGATAATGCGCGATAGCAGCATACCAAGATGAGATAGAAGCTGTATCAATTTTAAACATTTCTTCAATATCACTTCCTTCAGCCAAAGTCTCTTTTGGCTCTCTGAAATCCACAAGGCATTCCACAATCCCCTGCAACCTCGGTGGCTTACTCTTAATCTCATAATCAAACTCCTGCAAAGTAATTAACCACTTTCTCAGATGATCAGGCGGTTGTAGCTTGTTCATAAGCAATCTAAGCCCTTCCGCCTTCGTATAGAAAACTACCTTCTCATAGAGGATGTAGTGCTTGAATTTTTTAGTCGCAAAGACCATCGCAAGGCACAACTTCTCCATGTAGGTAACCATTGCAAGGCACAACTTCTCCATGTAGGTGTAGTTAATTTCTGATATGCCCAATTTTCGACTAGCAAAAGCTATTGGATGATACCACTTTTCCTCCCAAATTTGGGCTAAACAACAGCTGATACTATGCATGGTGGCTGTTGAAAATATGTAAAATACCTTGCCTCTTTTAGGTGCTTTTACTAGCTCCTATTTCACATCCTCGAAAGCTACCTTACAAGGGTCACTCAATACAAATAGACAGCTAAAGGATAATACGTTCATTAATGGCAACGTCCTTTCTGCTAAGGCATTTATAAACCTTCGATAGTACCCTACCGATGACAGAAAGCTATGTACCTCTTTCAGAGTACGTGGTGGACTCATAGCGACTATAACCTTGATCTTTTCCCGGTCAGCTGCGATCCCTACTGAACTGATCACATGGCCTAGCAATAGCCCATAAGGCACTCCAAAGACACACTTCCATGGGTTAAGAGCGATACAAAATTGTCTGCAGCGCTCAAAGCACTTTCTTGAGATAATCAACGTCCTTTCCCTTAGACTAGCTGCCCCTAGGTCATCAATAAATACTTTTAACTCATCTGGGAAGATGTCGCCAAAGGTCTTATTGTTTGCTGTTCATTGCCATGATCCAAGTGCATTACACAATCCAAAAGCCATCACATGGTACACAAAAGTACCAAAGACAGTAATAAAAATCGTTTTCAACTTGTCCTCTTCTGTAATTGCCATCTGATTATAATCTGCAAAGCAATCCATGAACGAATATATTTCCCTACTCGCTAATTGATCCAAAATCTAGTCAATAAATGGCAACGGATAGTAATCCTTAACCGTTTGCTTATTCAGCTCTCTAAAATGTACACATAGTCGGATACAGTTGTTTTTCTTCTTCCTGATGACAACTGGTGAACACCATTTTGTGTGCTGTATAGGGAAGACTAAACCAGCTTTGCGTAACTTCTGTAACTCCTCAAACAGCCCGTCCCTCAATTCAAAAGGCATACGCCTTACCTCCTGACGCACATGACGACTGTCTTCTTTTACAGGAATAGTATGAACAGCCAGGATGGGAGGAATGCCTCTCAGCTCATCATAACTCCAAGAAAAGATGTCGCAGAATTCTTGAATCAAGGACACATAGTCCTCCCTTTCTACTGAACTGAGCACGAAACCTAATTTAATTGGTCGCGAGTCATTCGGCGTGCCAAGGTCTAACTCAATCAAATCCGCGTCTCTTATCCTATCTTGCGGCTCTATCGGCTCATTTAAAGTTATTTGATAAATATCCTCTGTAGTGGACCCCTCTCTAGATTCATCACTGGATGATGTCTCACTACCAAATGGATCATCTGTTGTTTCTAATTCAGTAGAGGATAAAGGAGCTCTCTCAATCTGAGGAGACTCAGGGTAAGCATCGACTATTACTCGATTAGCACCTCTACCTAGAACCACTCGATCAGCGGGTATATCGACTTGGCAGTCTGTTCGTAAGATCCAAGGCCTACCTAGCAAAACTCGATAGCTAGGACATCTTGCAAATCTTATCACCCTAAAGTCCAAGAAGCATTCTACACTTGCAATTGTAACATGGACTTTAGTAATGCAATCTTTTGGTTGCCTTAGACTATCATCAGCCATTCTAAGAAGGGTGGAGCTATCTTTTTGGATGCCTAAACCCAACCTCTCCATAAACTCTGAACTCATGATATTGATAGAGGACCCAGTGTCTATGATAGCATGCTCCGCTAATATTCCATCTACGTATGCTGGAACCCTAGGGCAAATCTTCTCAGCATGATCAAACCAATCTTCCCCTACTCGTGCTATGCCCAAAGGTTCTACAATATACCCAATACATAGAATCTTCTTGAATTCCTTGCATACTCCTGGAGATAATTTAATCAACTGTAAGAGATTTATATCTGGTTTGACTTCGCAAAGAGAACTTGCTAAATCAAAATCATGATAGGTAGCCAAAGCTCTCTTTTCTCGCCAAACCTTTATTTCTTTTGGTCTCGCGACCAGCTTTGGTGCTTCTTTTTTAGCTCTTGCCTTCTTTCTTGGCACTTCCTCATCCTTCTTAGGATCGACTCTTCTGTTCAACAAGCCTTAGAGGTCCACCTTCCACGCCAGGATTCAGGACTTGCATTCCCTTATCCCCTTGCTTAGGGTTTCCCTCAACCGGTTTTGCATTATCTTTATCACCCTCTTTAGCCGTTTAGCCTCTTGTCTCACGGCTCGCAGGTTAGAGGTTTCAGCGCCATTGACGCGTACAGCCTCGATAAGGCTGACTCCATTGCCTTGTGGCAACTCCTTTATAGTGGTCTTTCCCCTTTGTAGTATTTGTCTTGGTCCATCATTTTGCTGGAGGTTATTATCTTGCGCTCTATGATTAACTGGACTTGGCTGTTTACTCCCTTGTTGGAGGGAACTAATCTTACTCCAACAGGTAGCGGCTAAGTGGCCCGACTTCCCACAAATATGACATTTAACATTTGGACAGTTTCTAGGGAAATGTTGTCCGCCACACCACTTACAACTGAATCTTGAGGGCCTACCCTCTTCAGGGCGTTGACTCCTTATCAGATTCTGCTGCTTCTTCATGAAATTGACGTCAACAGCTATTTGCCGATATTGTTCAGAAATCATGTGGGTGTAATGCTTCATCATATCCTTAACTTCGCCAAGGACATTAGAGGCACTCGACTCATAGCCTTGATCGTCTATCCGTCGTTCCATTGGCCTAACAATTTGATTGGGCATTGGTTGTTGACTCACAGGAACAACATTAGGGTTCGAAGCTTGGCCTCCAACATTTGGTGGAGCCAACTGACTAGCCATAGGCACAGCCACACTGGGAGGAGCTGGTAGCAAAGGCACATTTTGAACCATGCTTCTTCTCCCATTAGGATAGCGACTTACGATCTCCAACTGCCGTCTAGCCCTCTCAAGAAGTTCTGCTTTTTGTATTTCGGCTTGACGGTCCTTGTCAGAGGACATAAATCAACTTTTTTTTGTGGTCCCTAAAAACCCTAGATTCGAGAACCACCACTTGTTGGCAGCTCCTGGCAAATGCACCATTGATGGGACCTCAAATGGGCCGATATTGGCTATGGCACTAGCCGGACCTCATGCTCATAACAGACAAACACACCCACACGGCCTCGCGGGCCAGGAGCGTCTATCTGCAGCTAAAGGATGAACTGTCTTAAAGCCTAATCTATGCATTTATAGTTTTCCAGTCCAACGTTTCCCTTTTTATAAACTCCACAGAGGGAGAACCCATACACATTGGCAATAAATGCCACGATAATCACATACATGGGAGGCAACCTCTCGGTGGAATCACCGCAGCCCCACTGCAGCTCTCCTACATTGCAGGGATTGACCCCTTGATGCGCTGCTCAACATATAGAACAAACGAATAAACTCCACTCTTTCATTTTAAAAGTATTCGAGGAGATACCATGCGTCCTTACCAAATAATCCCCCAAGAAATGAACATCTATCCTTTGGCTTAGGTTACCTTTCCACACTCAAGCGTGGGTCATCATAATCGAAAACAGGTGCTATGCATCCAGTCCTTTGGATTCTGATACCATGGTTGATATGCACATGCAAAGTGGATGACCCTAAAGTGCTCAAACATAATTTTCAATCAGAAATGTGTGGTGCACAACCAAGCTTTCCAATGCTCATTCACTAACTCGTTGCGGCGATGTAAAAATAGCACCGAGACAACACTTGTGCTACTATCCTCTTAATTAAAATACAACAAACTCTATGTCATGATATGCATCAGCAAATCAGCAACAATCAGCACGCGAATCGCACCATTCAAACACCTCACCCCTCTATGTTTAGATATTGCTTTCGTTGCATAGGTGTAGAGGTTCATTTTGTCATTTTTTGATGTATAAAAAGCGATAAATCACAAACTTTGACAAGGAGATAGGGCAAATTGAGGCTAAACCTCATGGTTTGCCACTACCACACATCCACAAACAATCATTGTATTTTTTCTTATTTTTGTGAAGCGTATTTCTATTTTTCCCTTATTTTTCCTATTTTCTTGATTTATTTGGCAATAAAATATGCTATTTTTTTATTTTTCTTGTTCCAATCACTTCAGCATATTAACATTCAATTTATCTTTCATTTTTTCCCCATAGGAACACATTTCACCCACCCGAAATGACAAAATTGTCATTTTACCGCTTAAAAATCACATTTCGGGTTTTCGGGAATTAAATAACGCATGTAAATCATTGCAAAATCAAAATTTTCTGATAAACAGTAATTAATCATGATGCAACCAGCACTCAAATAGATTTTCATCCAATAATAACACCATTACCATCATAAACTATCAAAAAACTTCATTTTCCTTCATAAAAATGGTCATACCGTGTTTTTTCGAAACCCGAGACACATTAAATGACTGCGTGACCAATGGACGAAGCCTCCATTGCTCTCAATCCAATGGTGCACATCAATCTTCAGCATCTCCATCAATCTCCATCACCGTTTGCTTCAATCTCCTTCCCGATTCCTCCTTCAAGATAGTGCGCATGAACAGCCCATAGAGAGGAGAGAGAGGGAGGAGAGAGAAATACTAGATTCTGATCTCTTCATTCAGCCAGCCATATCTCTCGCGAGGACCGGAGATATGATTAGGGAAGAGGGAGAAGTTGCCGGGTATTGTCGGTTCTATGGCTTCTTTGCAGCCCAAAATCGAGTTTGTGGGGGGGGGGGTAGCGATTTTTTCGCGCGCCATTCTGTTCACCACATGCTGCCGCCATATCCACATGAAAAATTGAGGGAGGGGGGGTGTCTCCTCCCAAAGGGCCCCCCCTTTTGGTCTTAAATTTTGGTCCACCTTTTCAAATCTTGGCCAATTTTGACCTCTTCCTCGTCTAGACTCCGTTTCGACCTCTGAAAAATCCTGCGCGTCCGTCTCGGCATCCCGCACTGTCTGGCAGCTCTCGGCATCCCGCACTATAGTTTGAAAAATTATCAAAAATCCACAAGTGTCGCTCGGGTGCCTTTTAAAAGCCGTCTTTCACTTGGTGCTTAAAATCGTCCTAGCTGCAACCGCTGCCTTCGATGTCGAATATTTTCCCCCTAAATTTCAGAGTTTTGGGCAAATTTTAGGCACATCTCGGGCTCAAAACTCCGCTCTTAGAAGGTATATGTTGCAAATTTCATGCCTGAAGGATTGCATAGCAAACAACTTAGTCTAGAAAAGAATTGTTATCGAAGAAATGGGACTTTGCCCTATGGGCAGAGAGATTGAGCGACGCATCCCTCTCATCTCTTTGAACCAAGTGCGGTATGGATCTGCTTTAGATTGGATATCTCTGCATAAAGTAGGATGTCCAGAACCCAATGCTGGAATGCTGTTAGGAGACCTTGGCCCCTAGTAACCCAGATTTCAGCCGATCCTAGTGGGTTCGGCCGCAAATGTTCTATTGCGGGGCGGACTCGAAAAAACTTAGGCAACAAACGCTGAAACATTCCATAGGAGTCCCGGGAGGCGACACTTAGATTCGATTCTCGATGGAATGCTAAAATGTGCTTAGACAGTTGATGGCCGGGCACGTTATAGTTGGTATCAAAGCAAAACTTCATGAGGATATATGTTTGATTTACGCATGGTTCGTAGACATATCCTAAATAGAAATAACCTAAGTGGTATGGTTTGATTGTCAAGCACCTTCTGCACCCACGAATATTGACATGCAAGAGAAGAAATTCATTCTCAAGCAAATTAAGGCACTAGAGTATGGTGAAGAAGGGATAGATGTCGTAGGCAAGGCGGAGATATGGATTGAGTCGATGGATGATTATTTTTCTGCTTTGGCAATTGCTCCTACCAATCAAGCAATGATAGCCAAACTTGAGTTAGTTGGCCAGGCTCGGTTATGGTGGAAGCAATCGTGCAAAGATCAATGTGTTTCTGAAGCTGTTGTCACTTGGGCTTAGCTAAAAGATATTGTACGCGGACGATATCTTCTGGCAACCTACCAGGCTTTCAGGATGAATGAATTCTTCAACCTAAAGCAACTAGAATTAACCTCGGAAGTAGGCTACTCAAAGTTTGTAACCCTACTAAAATATGCGCCACCTATGGATATTGCATAGCAAGTATCCAAGTTTTGCCATGGCCTGAACACTCCTCTGAACCACCATCTTGAAGCAATGCGTCCAATGGAATTGCAAGATGTGTTACTTAGAGCAAAGACAATAGTCCAAGAACTTAATTTAGAAAATTGTAACAAAAATAACTTCCATAATCAGGACAAGAGATGCTACATGTGCGGAGATATAGAGCACATCTGCAGGAGATGTCCCTACCATCAATGCTTCCATTGCAATGAGCTAGGACATGTCCAAGCAGACTGCCTTGACCTAAGTCCAGAAGACATTAAGCCTCTAAGAAAACGAAGCTACATAGGCATAGTCTATGAATATATAGAGAAATCAGATGAAAACAAAGACTTAGAGCCGATTACACCTCTTCAGGAGTATAAGAAAATCCTTGGAGTTTTAGTGACATGTAATACAACTTGTATTGGAAATAAATCCTACTCTTGTACCTATGGTTAATTTCAATAATATGAGTTGCACTACTTGAGTCATTACGAGTAGTGCATTGGACACATGGTGGGTCCTAACCCATAGACCTTAAGCCCCATTAATGCTTGTCTTCCCAGTTCTTCCAAGATGAGGACATCTTGAGTTCTCTAAGGGGGAGAGGATGTAACGTTCCGCATGGGAATGACCCTCCCCCTCTTTTTAAATTAATTGAAAAAAATTTCCCCCCTCTTGTCATCGCCGACAGGTGGCGAGGGGGGGAAGGGAAAAGGACAAAGGAGATGCTGCAGTAGGTGACATGGGGGAAATGACGATGCCAAGGAGAGGAGTTGCTGACGTGGAGGAGATGACGATAGTGCAATGGGGAGTGAAGATGATGATGACAGGGGAAGATGGTGATAATAATGAGGAGAGGGAGGCCACATGTGCCACCTCACTTCCTCTCCCTCCCCCCCACTAACTCTTTCCCCACCAATAATACTTCTCTTCCCCCCCCCCCCCAAAGGAGGCAACGATGAGGCCACCTTATTCTCCCTCCCCCCCTTGAGCGTAGGAGGGCTTTACCACTTCTTGCCCCTTTTGTTACTGAAGTAGATAAGAGAGAGGGAGAGAGAGAGGAGAATAAGAGAGAGGGAGAGAAGAATAAGAGAAGAAGAAGGAGAAGAAGAGAGAGAGGAGAGAAGAAAAGGAAGAAGAAGAAGAGGGAGGGAGAGAAAGAGGAGAAGAAGAGAGAGCGAGAGAAGAAGAAGAGAAGAAGCAGAGAGAGAGAGAGAGAGAGAGAGAGAGAGAGAGAGAGAGAGAAGAAGAAGAAGAAGAAGAAGAAGAGGGAAAGAGAGAGAGAGAGAGAGAGATAGGGGGAGAGATTCTTTCCCTTCCCCTCCAAAGAGGGTGACCACACGCATCTCTTCTCCCCATAGCCACGAACCTATACCCATCTCACAAGATTATCCCCCACTCACAAACTCAACTCTCTCCCTAATTGGCCCCACTAATTGAGCACAAGGTGCTGAGTCTTGTGCGACTCGCAATGATCGAGGATGGCCCCAAGAAAAAAATGACGCACGTGGATTGAAACTCCACAATGAGCAACGAAGCCTCCGGTGAGGATATCACTGCCCATCCAACTGCAGTACCAGTCGTAAGTAACGTATTTTCAGATTGAAAAATGCTTACTTCGATTCTCGCATGAGATGCATTAGACCCATGTTATACCATACAGGAATAGTACATTAATAAGGATAAACTGCATCGCGAGTGTTCGAAGGATTGAATTTCCCAAATGCACATGTCAAAAGAAGTCAATTGTATTTAGATACCATGAGATGAATTCATAAACGACATTTAAGGCTTCAAGAATGTACTCGCAATAGTAGGTGCGTTTTCCTTGCTTTGAAGGTATATGTTGCAACTTGCATGCCTAAAGGATTGCATAGCAAACAACTTAGTCTAGAAAATAATTGTTATCAAAGATCTAGACCGTTGTCCAAGCTCTTGTTTAATAGCTTATGTTTGATAGATTGGGAGTCCTGATGTTGTGCATAGTTAACACAAAAGACGATCGTAAGGGCTAAAATTGAGATGCCTTGAGATCCATCCAATAGCTACGAGGTTATCAATCCTATTCGGGAATTGGAATAGATACAAACAACTCTAGGCCTCAAAGGCAAATGAAGAGCTCAAGGGTTAGGAAACCCTAAGTCAAAGGAAAGAGCGATGCTTTTGTACTTGTAGGGAAGAAGACTGGGTTATCAATCGATGTAAGTGTTTAATAGAACTTATGGCTTGTATAGTGTTTGAAACCTTAACATATGCCTTAGTCGAAAGAAGGGTGTGTTAAAGTAAATCTTACATAGAACTGCTCTTGATCCCAAGGGGGGGAGTGAATATGCGATGGAAGGTTATCACGACTATTCTTGTAATGTTGGAAAAGGATATCATTGTTTTGTTGATTGATTTAACATCGTCTTAAATGCTTTTTGCATTCAACAGATTGTGGGATGTGATCTGGATGATTATTCCAAGTGCTTGTGTTTGACGGTAAATGCATGGTAGGGTTTGTGATGACAAGTCGCCATGGGAATAAATGAATGTTTTCTTGAAAGATGATATTAGGCCGATTGCCTTGATTGTGTTTGATTCTTAATGGGTTTAATTAAGGAAATATATTTTTGCACGGGTGGATAATCTCCAAGGTCATGCTGCATTTCAACCCGAGAGGGCACTGCTCAATTTACGGACCAAAGGTCAAGTGGTGAAAAGGCCAACCACGAAAGTTGTGTCTCACTCTTAGATCACTTGGTGGGAGTGGAGCTCTTGACAGCCCTTATCGAGTGTAGGACGCAGAGTTGTAGACTGCCGTGAGTCCAACATCTAGGGCATTTGAAGATCCTATTCTAGATAATGGATGGAAATTTTGATGCCATGTGATTTGGACCAGTTACTTCTACAGGGCAGAAGGGGTACTTTTGTTGGAGAGAAGGGGATATATAATTCTCTTGTATGGGCAAGAGACAAATATTAACTTGAGATAAGTTAAGAAACTTGTTTGAACTTGCTTGTCAAAGGACTGCTTGCTCTGTATTTGTGTCTGTGACATAAATTATGTGAATGAACCCTGTTCCCTGAAAGGATTAATTGAAGAAGCTGATTTTGGATGTCACACATAAATGTGATAGGACCTGATTAGAAAACTAAAGCTATCAACGGAAGTGGGTGGGAAGAACCCATGATGGGTCTATCCTACGATAGGGTGGTCCTTGAGAATTAGGAGGCTTCTCACAAGGTCTTACCGACATTCAAACTTTAGGTATTGTTAGGATAAAAGCCGATTCATGCCATTTTAGGGGATTGGAATGGGCTTATACCCTACAGGCAGAGAGGTTGAGTGGCGCATCCCTCTCATTTCACATTCTCTTTGAACCAAGTGCAGTATGGATCTGCTTCGGATTGGATATATCTTCGTAAAGTAGGATGTCCAAAACCCGATGCTAGAATGTTGTCAGGAGACCTTGGCCCCTAGGAACCCAAATGTCAAGCCGGTCCTAGTGGATTTGGCTGCGAATATTCCATTGTGAGGCGGACTGGGGAAACCCTAGGCGACAAACCCTCAAACATTCCATGGGAGTGTCGGGCAGTGACTCTTAGGTTCGTTTCTCAATGGACCGCTAAAACGTGGTAAGAACAAAGCAAGAGCTATGGCAGATGGAGCAAGAGAGAAAAATAGAGAGACATCGTACATGGAAATTCCAATAGTCATAATGTGTGATAATCCTTCCCTTGCTCACTAGTCACTAAAAGAAGAAAAAATAAAGTGATAGTGATGGGTGCTTCAAACCTATAGTGAGTTAGAAGCTGGATAGAAGCCCTTATACCTCCCCTTCTCGAGAGATCACCCACCCTAGTGTTGTTCACGCTAGTGTGCACTTAACTGAAAGTTTTCTATAATTGGGCTAGCCATATACCCCTCAAAACCTTAAGGTGGTGGATGACCTCCGGTCTACCTAGTGTACACTTAACTGAAAGTTTTCTATAATTGGGCTAGCCATATACCCCCCAAAACCTTAAGGTGGTGGATGACCTCCGGTCTACCTAGTTATGGAAATCTTCCTCCGTTTGGCCTTGAATTCAAACCTAATCTCAACACATCACCATTGCACCGATATTGTGAGCTAGTTTTCTCTAGTAAGTGTGGACTGTATTTCCAACATCCCCCTCAAGCCACACCTTGGTTGAGGTCCTAGTGCCACTAAAGCTTAGCAACCTACTCTGATACCAAGTTGGAAACTGGGTGGGGGGGCCTTGTACCTCCGCTCTCGAGAGGTCACCCATTCTAGTATTTTTCATGCTAGTGCGTGCTTAACTAAAAGTTTTTCATAATTGGGCTAGCCATCTAGCCCCCAAAACCTTATACAACATAGCGGAAAATTTTTGAGCAATGAGCAGAGAACACACAACAAATATGAGAAGAATAGAGATTGCTTTAATTTCAAACAAACTAATACAAAGATGGCTCTATTCACTTGTGTACTTCCACTGTGAAGCTTAGATCGCGATCGAGATAGATGATATGTGAAGAGCTTACGATAGTTGGAAAAACTCTGACTGGGTGAAAGATAGATTAAAGATGGCTTTAGAGGGGTCTTCCTTTTATAACCCAAGAAGGTAGTTTGGTTGGCATGTTTGACCATATTATGAACCTTTCCTAGTCAGCCAAGGAATATTTTAGGGAATATTTCCTTTATTGTCGGGATAAGGGTGCTGCTCCGAGACCTGCGTTAGGGGGCTACTGGCCCCCTTGAGACTCCCCAGCCAAGGGCTTTGGAGGTATCCCACAGACCCGAAAATAAGGGTCCCTAATAAGTCCTACACCTTGAAACTCGATGTATTGTGCCTCCAATTGCTACCAGCATAACTGCTCTATCTAACCCAAAGGCTAGATCCACAAAGGTTAACTTTTTTCCATTTGGTCACATAGACCTCATCTAACATACAAGTCAGAGTCCACCCAATGTCCGTGCTCACACATGTCTTCTCCTCTCATAATGGGGGTCTTACAACTTAGATCACATGGATCATTGGTGGCACCTTCTTATTAGGGTGGGACATTTAGCATCGACGTCAAGTCTCCGAAGATGAAATTGAAGGATATCCTTCATAAGAGCTTTGGTGAAGATATTTGCTCCATTATTCTCTGTTGGATAGTAGACTGAGCTCTACTATCCCATCCTCAATCAAGTCATGCACATAGTGATATTGTATCTCAATGTGTTTGGTGCATGCATGAAAAACTCAAATTTTGGAAATGATGATGCAAGTTTGATTGTCACATCTTAGCAGTGTTGGATCTTCATCCTATACTCCCATATGCCATAGGATCCTCCTTAACCATACTACTTCACATACAACAAAGCAAGTTGCCGCTTTATACTGATCTAAGAGAAGATTCCTGAACTTAAAGAGAAAGAATATATAGAAATAAATTTATTGGAATCACTGTCACCTATCCAATCTAAGTTACAGTTTCCTATAAGAGCTCTTTCGAAACTGTATGTGATACCATAGTCAAGAGTTTTGATCAAGTATTTGAGCACTGGCATCCTAGCTTTCCAATGAATTTCTCGGGGTTTTTTTGAGAACTTTCTTAAAACTCCAACAACAAAATTGATATCTGGACTAGTGTTACACAAGTAGATGAGGCTGCCAACCAACCTCCTATATCTCCCAATGTTTGCTAGTGTTGATGTATCCTCAATGGATAATTTCACATTGACCTTCATAGGTGAATCTATCTCCTTATACTCGGTCTTGCCAAATGCTTTTAAGATCTCCCATGCATACTTCTTTTGAGAGATGAAGATTTTGCCAAGCTCTTTCCATAAGCTCTTGTGAGACTTCAATCTCCAAACAATAGTGTAGCAAGCCCAAGCCTATCATTTCAAACTCAGAGCAGCTATTGAAAGCCTTCAAGTCTGATGGATCATATCTTCATAGTCACATGTAATAAGAAGTTATCTATATATAGGATAATCACTATAGACTTTTCACTAAGATTTATCTATCTATTGGTACCATGCTCTAAGGGCTTGTTTTAGCCCCCATATAGTGCATTCTTTAGCTTAACAACTCTGTTTTCTAAATGGGGGGTCTTAAATCATGGTGACTAAGCCACGTACACCTCCCCCTTGAGGTCACCATTCAAGAATGCTAATTTGATATCCATTTGGTAAACTAGCCACTTCTTATGAGAAGCCACTATAAGTACTGTGTGTGAACAGTGGTCATTCTAGTAGTTGGAGCAAATGATTCTTGCAAATCAAATCCTTCAACTTATGAAAATCTTTATGCAACTAATCTATCTTTGTACTTTTCTAAGCTACGATTAGCCTTGTACTTGTCTTCCAAATTCACTTGGTGCCAATAATCTTCCTCTTTTCTGGTCGATCCACTAGCCCCCAAGTATCATTTTTCATTATGTTGTCATACTCAGCTTGCATAGCTACTCTCTATGCTGGATCGGTAATCACTTCTTCCACATCTAGTGGCTCCTCTACTTCTTTTATAATCTCAACTAGCAAGGCCATATTGACGATGTGAATAGAAGTCTTTCTTTGCTCCTCTATCCTTAGAGACACCTTGGTCCATCTGCCCTTTCCTCAATTGTGATATGCCTAGGATTACTATGATCATAGAGCTACTTCACCCATCATGACAATGGATTTTTTAGTGGCATGATTGCAGGTTGGTGAACCTTGTCCTCATCATCTGAAGACGATGATTCCTTCTCCTTGAGAGTAGAGATAGCTCTTGGGATAGGTTCATAATGGACTACTTCTTTGTTGGATGATAAAGTGGAAGAACTTATATTCTCCTCCTCCACTGTATGTGGCTCATTAGGAAAAAAATAAACTCACAAATGGGCCCTTAAAAATAATATAGTTTAAGATGTGGGCCTTTTGGATTGTCCAATAGGAAGGCTAGATGTTGACATCCAGGGAGGGTGAATCTTTCTCTCCAAATCTTGGGTTTTCTATTAAAAAAAGGGGTAGTGGGGGATTAAAAAAAGGGAGAATGAATAGTACACAAAATTTGAGTTTCTCTCACCTCGAATTTCCCCCCCTTTTTTTGGAGAAATTTTAATTTCGTTTTTTTCCCTCTCACAAAATTAGTTTGACCCAAAAGTTGAGCAGCAGACCACTTTTCCTCTCTTCTCTATACTCGTGAATTTTCATCTCCATTGAAGCTCCCTACTGAGAGTAATTAGGGTTTTGAGCGTTCTTCTTACCTCTGCACTTTCTTCTCCATGCAGCTCCAGATTTTGGGCCAAACACAGGTGCCCATCTCTCTTTTCATTTTCTCTTGTTTGCTATTTTTTCAATAGGGTTTGATGTTGTTTCTTATCATTGTTGTTGTTTTATTGTAGAGGTTATTTGGGGCAGGAGACAGAGGTGCTCGTCTTTCTCTCATTTCTTTCCCCCCTCTCTCTATGTGTTGTTTCTCTTTTATGTTGTGTTTTCAATAGAATTTGATGTTGCTTCTAATTGTTGTTTTCTTGCAGAGTTTATTTGGAGCAAGAGGCAAATGTGTTAATCTCTTTCTTTGTTTTTTTTTTTTGCTGATATCTTTTCAATACAACACAATGTTAGTTCTAACCCTTGTTGTTATTTTGTTGCAGAGATAATTTTGGGTGACATTGCATAAGTGCTTATCTCTCTCTTCCTCTCTCTTTCTCTGTGTATGTCTCCTCTTTTCTACTATTTTTTCAATATACCTTCATGTAAATACTAACTCTTGCAAAATTGTCTTTTGTAGAGATCAATTTGGGCAAGATTGGATAGGTGCTCATTTCTTTCTCTCTCCTGCATACTCACACAAACTCTCTCTTTCTTCCTCTATGCATTATCCCTTTTCTACTATCTTTACAATAGGGTTTGATGCTAGTTCTAACTTAAGGATCAATTGTTGTTGCAGCACTTAACACAAAGTAGAGCAGAGATACTGTAGCTCAATTTACAAGTAAATCTACTATATTTTGTGGTGCCAAAATTTATTCATTTAATTAGTGACTTTTATATTTGATGGGATCGATGTTTTCTTATGTCCATCATTTGAAATGGATTTTGATTAGCAATGATTCAATCTTATCTTCAGCAAATTAGCTTATAGGTAAATTGGCCCTGTTTTGTATTGCTTCTATTCATGCAGTTATCTAGATATTTTTTGCTAAAAGAGATTTATGCAATTATTTTTATTAAAAGGGATTCATGCAGGTGTTTTTTTGTACACGTAGGTATTGTACAAGGTTTAGGTGAAGCATATAATTCTCCATCAACTATTTTGATGTGGTGAGTGATTCCTTTGTGTTAGATGATATGGATATGCTAGAAGTCGATGGTTCAAAAATTCTCTGCTTTATTGGTCCTATGTGTCCATTTGGATCTCCATGCCAATTGGCAATGATCCATGAAACTCTTATATCGTATCTTCCACATAACACACAATGTGTTGAGTCTTAGAATATCTCAGGTGTCAATCCAATGTGCATATTAAGATTTGCATGCCATGTGGCTGCTATCCTTGTAACAACTACTCTATAATACCCACATTTCATACAATGTATTGAGTCAAACCAGACTCCTCTTCATTATAATAAAATTTATTTTGGCAAAATTCTCTGAGTATTCTTGTGCTATTCTTTTCATTATATTTCATGTAAATGATATGATTAAAGTGATATCTTGAAATTAAATCTATACTTTGTGTTGATGGATATATCCACATGCATTTCGATATTGATGTTTATGTCTGTTTACAAAAGTGTAAACATCTCTTAATTCCATGTTGAATTGTATGGCATATTGGTGATTACTGGATAGACTTAAAATACTTATTATTTAGGGGTTAATACATACTTCTTTACATCTAATGCGCATGTTATAATTCCTGAGAGAAGAACAAGCATTCTCTCGATAGAAGTATGTAATAGAAAATATGAAGAAGGGAATTGGATCATTGATACGTATCATTGCTCGTCTTGGGTACATATGCGTCCAAGTATGAAGGGAGCTTTCAGGGTGAAAGCATCTGCAATTGCAGATGTATCAAAGCACTGGAAGGGTAAAATTTTAGCTCTCAAACAAAGGAAAGTTGATTTTCACCTTGTAACAGAGGCATTTGTACAACATGTATTCATGCAAAAACAAATACACATTGCACCCACTGTGCCCTTTCAACGAAACATTGCAAACACTAAGTATTTGCAACTCATTGAGAATGAGAACTTTCATGATACCTATGTAACAACTTGTCTTGTATTTACAAAACTATACCCTTCGGATTGCTGTGAGTGGCAAAATGTTGAGAGTTTCATTAGTTCTTTTAAGTGTTACCACCTCAAAATTGGTAGATTGATCTTTGAGGGCCGTATAGCTAAGCAACTCGCAGAAGACCTTGTTTTTTTCTATGACTCTAAGTACATATTACCCAAGGGGAGTCGAGAATATGGCCTTGAGTATATGCACATATCGAATCTCAATAGCATAGAATGGCCATTGTGTAGTAGCGACATTTTGCACATGTGTAGCACAAAAATTTCCACAGACATATTGAATTCTATGAAGCCAAGCACCGGCTCAAAGATTGTACATCTAAGCTGGTTCATACCGATTGCAATTTTTGCATACATGTTCAAGGAATGTAAGGGTTTGAGACGTACCAAAAGCACGTATGCCATAAAAAATACATCAGAGGACTATGTAACAAGGATTCTAGGAAAAACTTGGACATAAAAAATAACTCACAGTCCTGACACAGTGGAGTGTCGAGCCACAACAAGGGATATGGCTTTCAAGTAAAACTTTTCTCTCTTAGTTGACTATTATCTTACTTTGGGATGAATCGACTAACTTTCCTTTCCAATTACAGATACTTTGTCGCACGACAAACTTTATGCCTAGTGTTCAAGTATCGTAGATGGAGGATGCTCAAGGGTAAATGGTTGTGCCTTGATCAAGACATGCGTGAAAGTGCACCTCTGGATGTTACTTTCATTTGTGAGGGCCACGAGCCCCAAGTGTTGCAAATGGAGGATGATTGGCCCTTGAGTATAATGCGCCAGGAAATTACAATGTTAATGCAGAATCCACATGTTAGCTTCTATTTTAAACTAGATGGTAGGAAAATTTGAAGCTGAGCTAAGGATACTGTTACCAGCGGAAAGTGTGTGATTCCACATATTTTAGAAATTGTAGAGTCTCCCTAAAAATCCCAATACCAACACCACAAGTTGTAATATCCAACACTTGTAAATTTTTGGATTTTTTTGGCCAATAGAATATTGTCGCTCGTAAACTTGCAATATTTAAAAAATATGGTATTTATGCAAAATCATACACTTGTCACAGCATAGTACCTGCGAAGTCCAGCGTCAAGATTGAAGAAATTAATGTCACGCATACCGAGGATTCCGATGGTAGTGATGAGTTCATACTTGCAGCTAGTTCTTCTGATGCCTCCAAGCCATAACTAAATATCGTATGCGAACAACCCTTAATCGTTTAAAACTTAAGGTTTTTAAGGTAAAACTAGTTTAGTTCTTGTTTCATTGTTTCATTTCACACTTTCTCTCTTCATCTCTTTATATCCACCACATCCCTCCTACCTGCTACAATGGATGCTTGTGCACACTTTGATGAGTGGATCCACGAGACTATCTTTGCCAACCAGGGTGACGAGATATTCCAGGTTTTCTCTAAGAACTTCAACCTTGAAAGCGTGCTCTCATTGCTAGATCCCCCCCTTCAGGTTTTGGAAGACTTTGTGAGCACCATTGCTACATGCACATACTCCATCGAGGGATCCATGACTTGGGTGCTTCTGGAATAGCTCATGGTATTTCAAGCAAGGGAAGAATCACCAAAAAGTGGTGAGTAGGTGTCTGGCCCATATGGAACCTTGGCATAAAGTATGCACTGTTCCCATGGGAAGTGCGCCAGATACATCACCTTTGGATCTCGTGGAGTGTGATTGCGCATTGGCAATTTACCTCCTTGCATTGGATACACCCCTAGAGGAGGAGAGCGATGAAGATACAACTCCACACATTGTTTCTATCACATACACGAGAGAAGAACCAATTGAAGAGCTCATAAATGTTATAGAGGAACATCAAGTGGTGATAGAGCAAGGGTTGGCTCCCATGGTGCCATCTTCTTCAGAACAGCCACAAGTCAACAAACCCAACCTTGCCTCCTTGACACCCATTGAAGTAGATGGTGTACAATACTTACTTCTATCAGATGTACTGCAATACTTGGGAATGAAGGAAGAAGAGTTGTTTTCTATCCTAATCAGGGATTCAATGGAAGACCTGATCGATTATGATTACACGGATGTGCATCCAACAATGGTAGAGATTGAAAGATATGATGGCACAAGCTTAGATACTGTGCATGCGGTCATAACAACACAGGAGCATATAACCTTGATTGAAGAAGATTACCTTGTGCTCAATGCTGAATTTGAAGCACTACAGCATGATTTGTTCAGACCAAGGCCCCAGCTTCCTACTAAGGAGTTTGTAGATCCCTCTGCCCAAAGAGGTACCTCCCTGATACACGAGAAAATGAAGATACAAGATGATATGGAGAAGGTGAGATTTCTAACTACCATATATTTTTATGCAATGAAACTTGATGATAGGGTGCGTCGGGTCCCCCGAAGTCTACCAGTAAAGTGTCCCTAAACGCCAGACTTCGGACAAGGCAGCTACACGCATCATTTTTGGCAAAGATTTCACCGGTAGACTCCGGGGATCCGACACATCCTACCATCAAGTTTTATCACTTTTTGATAACTCTAGGTTAGTTGCTAAATATATTGTTTGATTTGACTTTGTCATTCAGGACATATTGTATATAGGTGACTTTGCATCAAGGCAAGGAGGAGCTCGACATGCGGACTGACACAAGGATTCAGCTCTTAAGGATTATATCGGTAACCTTGTTACAGATTCGGTGGTGCTTAAGTCAGGGAGCTTCAGAATTGGTGCTGTCACCAAGATATGCTTGAGTTGATCAAAACTTGCTTGTTCAGAGGCATCCACATTATGAGAACTTGTTTTTTTAGCAAATTTGTGAGGGGTGCTGTGTCAAAGTATAGTCCTTAATGAAGATCCTATAACAACTTGTTAATCCAAGAAAGCTATGCACTTCTTTAATAGTAGTTGGTGGAGACCATTCTTGGACATCCTTAACCTTGGTAGGGTCTACAGAAATCCCTTCATTTGACACAATAAATCTGAGATATTCAATCTACCTTTTTAAGAAGGCATACTTTTTCTTCTTAGCATAGAGCTTGTGAGTCCTCATGGTCTCAAGGACGATGCAAACTTGGGGCTCATGATCTGCCTCCTTCTTGGAATAAACCAAGGTGTCATCAAAGAAGACGAGTACGAAATCATTGAGGTGTGGTCTAAAAATGTCATGCATTAGCTTGTTAAAGGTGGTGGGGGCATTAGACAATCTAAAAGACATTACTGTGAATTCGAAATGACCATATTTGGTATTGAATGTCATATTTGGAATATCCTCATCCTTGACGCGAATTTGATAATACCCTGACCTTAAATCAATCTTGGAGAAGATTTTTGGTCCCTGCAATCGATCGAGTAACTCATCTATCCTTGGAATGGGGTATTTATTTTTTATGGTTACTTGGTTTAGGCCTCTATAATCAATGTAGAGATGAAGTGTACCATCCTTCTTCTTTTGGAACAAGACTGGAGCTCCCCAAGGAGAACTGCTAGGGCGTATATACCCTTGGTCCAGTAGTTGTTTGAGTTGTTCCTTTAACTCAATGGCCTTAGGAGTGGACAACTTGTAGGGCCTATTGCTCTTATCAATGCATCTTGCAAGTCTGAAGGACGCATTGATTCCAACCAAGTGTTTATTGGCGGATTCATTCCATCACAAAACTTCGAGACCTCTTGGGGGATGCTCATTGTCAAGGCGTACTTTAGCAAGGAAACAAATTTCAAGTAGTATGCTTCCAAAGATAGGCCCAACTGCCTTACCTTAAAAAACTCATTCATTTTTTGAGTTCTATAGGCATGTGGCATATACCTTCCCTACACTACTTCCTTTAGTTTTTCCCAAGTTATTGTGCTTTTAGTGGACTGCTTGGTCTTTACACCATTGCTTCCACCACAACCTAGCCTCGCCCATGAGCTTAAGCTTAGCAATCATGGCTCGGTTCACACGTGTTGTTCCCGCCGCACTAAAATAGTCTTCCATAGATTCAATCCATATTTCAGCATCAGCTTCAATAGTCTTCCCCTTTCCATCAAATTCTGGTGGTTTAATTTGTTTGAGAAGAAATTTCTTCTCTTGTACCTCTACTGGGCTCAATGTGGTAATAGGGTTTTGGATCTACACTTGGGGATATATCTGATTACCATTTAAACTTTCCGGTGTTAGGTTTGCATTTACACACCCCTATACAACTTAAATCAAAGCGCACATATTTTTCCATTGCAACCATTCAAATGAACATAAAATTCTTATTTAACCATAGGGAAACATAAGCCTCAAGTACAATTATTCGGGAATGGATAGGGTTTGGCTGAGATGATTTTTTTCTTTTTAGGAGTTACATTAATGCCTGGTTAATAATTCTTTATTGGATTAAGCTATAGGAACAGAATAGTAGTATGGATTTAGGGAATGGATTCTTAGGAAGCAATAAGTCATAGGAAGTTCAAGAAATCCCTATTTCTAAAAGCCATGATGTTCGTGTCACCCTATTATTTTAATTCTTTCCATTGGTAAACTTTTAACCACCTCATCGTAGATGTAGCGGTTTTGATCTACTTGTCGATGTCTGATGTGTAGGGTCGAGTTTATATGAGCCTCATGGAAGATGAATAACTTGATAATCTTCAAGTCTTCTAGCCACTTAAACCTCTTCAGATTGTTTTGAAGATAGGCGAGTCAGTTGGCGTCTATGTAGCAGTATCCCAGGCTCCAAGTCCAACACATTTCCACATATAGTGGTGAGGGGTTGTAGAGCCGATCCAGGATCCCCATCATGTCGGATTGTTTGCAATCGCTTGAAGATTTCATAGCTGTTATAAACATGATCTAAAATACGAGGAACCTATTCCATGCCTCGTAAGTCTCGAAGCGGCAGCTATCCATAAGTGAGTATAAAAGAAAAACATTTACTAATGGACACATCACCTCACTCTTCCCGATTTTTCTCCCTAATTGATTTAGTGGTAGGTCGGCTTTGATACCAACTGTAATGATCCCGCCTATCGACGGCCGAACCATGTTTTTAGTGGTCCTCTAAGCGACATCGCACGGCACTCTCATAGAATGTCACGGGATTTGTTACCTAGGGTTTCTCGAGTCCGCCTCGCAATGGAATGTTTACGGCCAAACCCACTAGGATTGACCTGAACTTGAGTCCCTAGTGGTCTAGGTCTTCTGACAGCATTCTAGTGTCTGTTTTGAACATCCTACTTTGCGCAAAGATAACCAAGCCGAAGCAGACCCATACCACACTTCGTTCAAAGAGAATGGGGAAAGAGAGGGATGCGGTGCTCCACCTCTTTGCCCATAGGGCATAGTCCCATTCCAGTCCCCTAAAATGGCATGAGTTAGGGTTCTAGCCTAACGATTTCTAAGTGACAGTCGTCAATAAAACCTTGTGAGAAGCCTCCCAGTTCTCTAGGACCACCCTACAGACCTGTCGGGGGTTCCGCCCTTACGCTTACCTCACTTGGCATACTTTAGTTGTCTAATTAGCCCTATCACTTTTAAGTGTGAGAGGTAAAAATAGATTCCTTAATTAACTTTTTTAGAGGACAGGGTTCATTCACGTAATCTTATGACATTGACACGAAAACAAATTCGAACAAGTTCCTTGGAAGTACTTAATATTTGCAAATTATCAGAGTTACAAATCTTGTTTGAAAGGGAAAATATTCGCAATCCGTAAGGATGCACTTTATTTCCACCAAGTTTCCTCTAGTAACAAGGGCCCCTCGAGAATCTATCCTGAGTCACGTAGATCGTTTGAGTAGGACCTGGAGGTCGGGAATTTACAGCCAGAGTCCCCCGCATCCAAGCGTCCTCCTACGTTCAAACCAATCCATGGAGAGACCTCTCGTGGTGGTTCAACCTGATTCACTATACTCATTTATGAGTTTGGAGTTACACAATCTCTCTTTTTTTTTTATAGAAGAAGTGTTCCTAAATTTATAAGCACAAACAAAGGTGCAGGTGAGTGCTCGAGACATCTGCTAAGGTAGGGTCCCTCTCTTGACCCTAATGTTTATCCTTCTTGACTTAGCGGTTATTTCCAATATCCTTTGAAGGATAGGGAATTTTTTCATTCCATCCCCCTATGAAGTAACAATAGATTGGCTTAATTTCTTCAAAACCCTAAATAAGTTGAGTTGAGCCCTATCCTTGTGTGCATAGGATTCATTTTTATTGAACAACTCTTGAACAAATTTTTGTATTTCATAAGTGCGATTTATAGTTATCTTCAAGATGAATCCCTAGTAGCGCAACTAAAACTGATCATGATGCCATGCAATTTGGAGGCGTATCTTTTCTAGACAATACAATGCTACAATGCAGGCCTTTGCTTTTGGGAATTCATTTCAAAACGCTTATGCAAAACACAAATAGAGACTTGTATATATATATATTATTTTTTCTTTTGGGTGGAGGACGTGAAGTTATCAGTTCTAAGGTAAAAGTGAACACTCTCCTTTGAAGGTTCATAGGGACCTAATACTTGTTTTAGTCTTGCAATGGCCTAGATATACTTAAATGTCATTGTAGCAATTCAAGAATTTCATGTACTTGATTCAAACCGTCACTTCTACATCACCAATTTCACAAGTTTTGTGATGCAAAGAACAATGTACGATTTCTGTTTAGTCAACGAATATGCATAAGTGTTTTAACAATCCATTTTTAAGCATGCTGATGTTAGTGCATAATCTAAAGTATTACGAGCATAATCAATAAGGTCATGGATTCTTCTTTTTACGTGCATGAATGCAAAATCTCCCCTGCAATTTATTCGTTCAAAAACATACCAGATTGCAAGTAAGCACAATTTCCTATATGAAAAAATGATGTAAACTAAATGGTGGTTAGTTATGATAGACTTTCGTTGAATAGCTTTCCCTTCCCAAGGAAGTCGGCCTATGTCCTTAAGACCTCCCATTAGGGTAGGGTGTATGGAACACACCTAATTACCAAGAGACGCAGTTCCTTGCCCCACGGCCCCATCGGTTGAGGTGGGATTCGTGTTCAATTGGACCTTACTTTGTTTGGGAGGCATTGTATGATTTGTCTTTTGCTTCGCGGCTACGCACCCAGATTGTGAGAAAGACAGCTCCTTGCAGAAGGGACTAGTTGGGGAGGATCTTCTCCAAGAGGGGGGGAAGTAAAGAGAGACATCGAGCTCCGAGTTCTTCAACGAGGGAAAAAAAACAATTTCCTTCTCTCTCTCTCTCCTCTTACTCTCCCTTTTCTCTCTTTTCTCTCTCTCTCTCTCTCTCTCTCTCTCTCTTCTCTTACTCTTCTCTTACTCTCTCTCTCTCTCTCTCTCTCTCTATTCTCTTACTCTCCCTTTCCTCTCTCTTCTCTTACTCTCCCTCTTTCTCTTTCTTCTCTTACTCTTCCTTCCACTTTCTCCTTCTTCAGTTTTTTTTTTCCATCGTCCCAGGTCCCCATCTCCCCATGCTTTAAGTCTTTTTATAGGGTCTTGAGGGGGGGGGGGGGAATTAGTAATGGTAGCCCCCCTACCACCTCCAGGGCATGTGGTAGCTCCCCCTCGTATGGACATCACGATAGCCCCGTGCCTCTCCACGGCACATGGTGGTCCCCCCTGCCTTATCACAACAACCCCCCACCCTCCCCCCACTGTCCGCCAATTGGCAGCATGAGTGGGAAGGTGGGATTTATCCCTTTTTTAATTAAAAATTTTTCATTTTATTAGGGGGGAGTCCTACGGCAGGAGTATTACAGAGAAAAAAACAAAGTTCTTATGGAAGTTGTAAAAGCTATGCTAAATGAGAATATATTCGTGTTAGTGGACATAGAACCATGATTGCATAACTGACCTATCCATGGACTAATAGTAGAGGATGTGTTTCATCTAGGGCCACTAATAGTGATATTGTCTATAGTACAAATTTCAACATGAGTATCATTTGATGGTCCATCAGAAATGACCACATTTTGACTACCATACCAAGAAGCCAACTCATCAAATACAACTCTGCTAAACATTGTCTCACGCATAGAAGGATTATAGCTTTTGTATGCTTTTCTATCAAGTGTATAGCCAACCTAAATAGGCTTGATTGCATTCAAATCCACCTTCTTTCTTTTCTCATCAGGCACATGCACATAGGCAATACATCTAGAGACTTTTAAATGGGTGATATCAAGTTTGTGCCCATATACTTTCTCATAAGGTGTAATGTCATGAATGCCAGCTATAGAAGTCCTATTCAAAACATACACTTGAGGTGTTCACCTCTATGAGAAATGAAGAATATTAAAAAATATCCTTTCTTTACATACTAGACAGCCTTTAAATGACCCCTTTCACTTTACTAAACTTACAGATTTTTTTCAAATTGTAATTTAAAAACCCTTTTGTAAATATAATACTGTAAAATTCACTAAATATAATACCCTTTCTTTTGAATTCACGTGGTATCTTACATGTTCTATACTGAAGATGTTAGTAGGCCACTTACTTATGGTTATGAGTCACTTGGGAGTAATAGCTTAGATAGTGAACTTGGTATACCATTAGTTACTATACTTGGACTTAGGAAAAATAGGTATGTGCTATCTCATGAGAGTGAATCTCATGGTGCACTACAATTGAGAAGGTCAAAGAGAGTCAAAAATCCTATTGATAGGCTAACGTACTTTTGATATTCAACTAGACACTTTTCTTATATGACAGAAGTAATGGGTCATAAAGAGCCGAGAAAGTTCAGTGAAGCAGTTGTTGATGAAAATTGTTGCACGCCTATGGGGATAAAGAATATGTTGCATTGGCTAAAAATAACACTTGGGATTTGGTTAGATTTCTTGAAGGAAAAACAATAATTGGTTGCAAATTGGTTTACAAAGTAAAATACAAAAAGCATATGGATATTTGGAGAGATACAAAGAATGGCTAGTTGCTAAAGGTTATGTGTAGCAATATGGCCTTGATTATAAGGAAACTTTTAGCCCAGTTGTAAAAATGGAACCCGTGAGAACTATCATTACTTTGGCAGCATCTAAGGGATGGAAACTTTGGCATATTGATGTCAAAAAAGCATTTTTTAATGCAAACTTGATTGAAGAAGTGTATATGGAACAACCCAAGGGTTATATACATCCTGATTATCCTAATCATATGTGTAAATTGAAAAATGTACATTATGATTTGAAGCAGATACAAAGAGCATGGAATGCTCAAATCATCTCATATTAATAGCAACTTGGATTTTAGATGGAAAATGTAGATCATAGTCTGTTTACTAAGGAGATGGAGACATGTTATGTATTCTTGGTCAGAGAAAGACAAAAAAGAGGAGAGAAAGGAGAAGGAAGCCAGGAAGATAGACATGAAGGTGAAGATGACTTGATAATGGGGATGATGATTTGGTATTGCTAAAATTAAATCCATGGTATAGGCTGAATTTAAAGTGAAAGACTTGTGAGAGCTTAAATATTTTCTTAGCATTGAGGTACTGACTACACTTCAAGAAATTTGGCTACTACAGAAGTAGTATGCATAGGATATGCTGCTCAAATATGGAACAATGGACTGTAAGCCCATGGAAACTCTATTAGATCAAAATTTAGAGCTTGGAGTTGATGTTGGCACAAGGAGATAGAAAATGTTACAATGTATAGGCAAATCATGGGCAACCTGATCTATCTTACTATTACGCGTCCTGACCTCAGTTACTCAATGAGGCTAATTAGTCAATTTATGCAAAAGCTATGCAAGCCTCACTTAGATGCAGTCAAGAGAATTGTGCAATATATTAAGGAAGGGTACATCTAAGCATGGGTTGTTTTATGAGTTTGGAAAACCTCTTGAGTTAACATGATATACTAATGTGGATTGGGTTGGTTGTTCATATGATAGATTGTCAATGAGTGGATATGCTTTCATCCTTGGAATGTAATGAAAGAGACCTAACTATCCTAATTAAGGAAGAGAAGACAGAGAAGGACTGCAGGAGAAGAAGAAGAGGAGAGAGAAAGATAGGGAGAAGAGAGAGAAAGAGAGGAAAGGGAGGAAGAAGAAGGAGAAGCCATGAAAGCTTGTGAAGGTGAAAAAGAGAGATTCTTGATAATTCTGTGGTGCCACAGAATACCCTCTTACACCTTATATACCATCAGTGTGACTGGTATGTTCCCATGCCCCTTGCTCGTTACAAACCATCCCACCTCATTGAGTTTTTGACCTAAAAAACAAGGGATGAACCAGAAAAGAAGAAGTGGGAGCTCTCGAGTACAACTCTACGCATGAGCAATGGCAATAAGCAAGGGCGGCAGGGCAGAGAAGAGAAATGGGGTGCCAAGGGCATGAGGTATGGGAGATCATATGGGAGTGTCTTGCCCGGATTATAATCCACCATTTCATGATAGACAAGACCCTGGATGGGGTGGACAACATGTTGTCCCGTAGGGGTCTACTGTAGGAAATCAGTCATAACTTTGTGTAAGAAACTACAAAATGGACAAGTGAGGTGTTGTTACGGAACCCACAAGGTGTACTTTCACAACGCACGTGAGTGAAGGGGGGCTGAAAATACGTCAGGACCAAAATTGTTGCAGAATAGATGGCTGTCCAGAAGTAACTAGTGTGCTGTCCAAGATAGTATGGCTAGAGAAAAACAACCATAACTTCCTCTAGGAAACCCTGATTAGGGCAAGTGAGGTGTCGTCGCGGAGCCCTTGAGGTGTACTTTCAGCCCATGTATGGGAAGTGGGGATGAAAATGTGTTAGGACCAAAACTGGTGCAAAACAGTTGGCTGTCTAGATGCAAACTGCAGCCCAAAATAGGGGTCAGGTGTGGTTAAGTTCCAACCAATACAGCCTCCTTGAGGTGTGGAAACTCATCCAAGATAGATGCTGGGTGCCAAGAAGCTTCCTCTATTGGTAGGCCTTGGCATTTAATCAAGTATTCATGGATAGAATGGATACAGAGTTGCTTTTCACGCTGCCCAATGATCGCTTCGGGAATATACTGAATAAGGCCCTCCTCATCTATGGGGGGGTAGCTCCTCTACATAATCTTTGGGAGTGCCAATGAAAGGTTTCAATTGGATCACATGGAATACATTATGGATCTTAGTAGTGGGAGGGAGTTGGAGATGGTAGGCCAATTCCCCAACCTTCTTAATGATTTTGTAGGGCCCATAGTAACGGTGTGCCAACTTGTTGCAAGAACCGTCCTTTAGTGTAGCATAATAGGACTTGGGGACCTTGAGGAGTACCAATTCACCCTCTTGAAAGTCAAGGGGTCACCTTTTTGCAT
Organism: Lygodium microphyllum; assembly: GCF_053477565.2. NCBI lineage: Eukaryota > Viridiplantae > Streptophyta > Polypodiopsida > Schizaeales > Lygodiaceae > Lygodium > Lygodium microphyllum. The sequence continues at coordinate 73,438,891 of NC_141143.1, read as the reverse complement.
CAGCATGGAGCTTCATGTGCTCTTGAGACCTTTTGAGATTTGCCTTGCATTGTTGAAGTAAAGCTTGCATGCGGTCCAACTCTTCTTTTCCAAGGGGGTTGAGCTTTTCATTGAAGATCACGGTGGGGAGGGGCACCCGATAACCATACAATGCTTCAAAGGGGGAGACTCCAATGCTCAAATGAGTGGAGTTGTTGTAAGAGAATTCAGCCAAATGCAGCCATACATCCCAAGAATTTTGCACATCATGACAAAAATGTTGTAAATAAGTCTCAAGCCACTTGTTGACTCGCTTGGTCTGCCCATCCATTTGGGGATGATAGGCTGTAGACGGAGCCAATTTGGTCCCATGGAGCTGAAAATTATCTGCCAAAACTGACTCATAAATTTGGTGTCCCAATCATGTATTATGACGTGGGGCAAGCCATGCAACTTTAATACATGCTCCATAAACTGAGTGGGAACTTGAGATGCTGTAAAATGAGATTTTGTAGGGACGAAATGGGCTTCTTTAATGAGCCAGTCAACTACCACATAGATGCTATTCCAACCTTGCTTGGTTGTAGGTAAACCAGTGATGAAATCCATGGAAATGTGGGTCCATTTTCCTTCGGGGATAGGCAAGGGATGCAATAATCCACCCGATTTAAGAGTGCTATCCTTATTTGGTTGACAAGGCACACATCTAGACACGAAGTCTTTAACATCTTTCCATAGGTCTTTCCAATGAAAGCTTTTTGAAATGCGGTTATATGTTTTGAACACCCCTAAGTGGCTAGCAATCGGTGAAGAATGCATCTCTTCAAGTATCCTTTGGGTAAAATGAGAGGCATGGGGGATTACGATACGGCCATGGATCCAAATGAGGCCATTGTGGAGATGATATTGAGAGTATCATCCATAACACCTTGCTGTAATTTCTGAAAAAGAGGGCTGATTTCAGCATCAAGCAAGTAGGCCTCTTGGAGCTCTTCAATCCAATCATGGTAGAGTTCAGTGATAGATGAGACCTTGCATGCCCACATGCGAGAGAGTGCATCAGCCACTATATCACAGGTGTGGGTGATCTCAAAGTCATAGTTCTGCAGGGTAGCTACCTATCTACGTTGTTTGGGAGTGAGGTTGGGCTGAGTCAAGAAGTATTTGAGCACATAACGGTCACTTTTCACTTTAAATTTACTGCCATATAAGTAGTGGTGCCACTTTTTAATAGCATGAATGATTGCCAACATCTCCTGATCATAGACATACAACTCTCTCTCTTTATCATCCAATTTTCAGCTCTCATATGCTATTACACCGTGTTCTTGCAGCAAAACTATACCAATATCCCATCCACTAGCATCACACTGAATGGTAAAATCCTTTGAAAAGTCGAGGCATACAAGGATGGGGGCTGAAGTGAGCAATTCTTTCAGCTGCTTAAAACAACGATCAACCAAATCATCCCATAAGGCCTCTTTTTTTCAGCCTGTCAGTCAATGGTGCTGCAATTGTGGCATAATGGCAAATAAATCTCCGATAAAAAGAGGAGAGGCCAAGAAAACCACGCAAGGAGGTAGTGATAGTGGGTGTGGGCCAATCTTGAACACATTGCACTTTCTTAGGGTCAACTTGGATGCCTTTTTCACTAACAATGTGTCCCAAGTACTCAACCTCTGTTTGCATGAAGACACACTTGCTTTCCTTGGCAAATAACCGGGTCTCTCTTAATATATCAAAAATTTGTCTGACATGTTTTAAATGCTCATGTAGTGACTTGTTGTAAATGAGTATATCATCAAAAACCAACACAAACTGGAAAAGCCATGGCTACAATATTTTGTTCAGTAGTCTCTGAAACGTGGTGGGGGCATTAGTGAGCCCAAACGACATGACAAGGAAATGGTACAAGCCACAATCAATCTAGAAGGTTGTCTTAACTTCATCACCCACTCTCATTCTGATTTGGCGGTAGCTTGATCACAAATCAATCTTGGTGAAATAGTGTGCTTCCTTGAGCTCATCAAGCAAATCATCGATTCGAGGGATGGGGTATCTATTTTTTATGGTGATCTTATTGAGATCACGGTAGTCAATGCATAATTGGAAGGATCCGTCCTTTTTCTTAACCAATAGAACCGCGGAGGCATAAGGAGAAGAGCTAGGCTCTATGAATCCCATTTCCATAAGCTCCTTGACTTGCTTAGCTACTTCCTCTCAATCACATTTAGAGAGCCGATATGGGGGTTTATTGATGGGCTTGGCATGGGGCTCCAAGTCAATTGGGTGATCCACCAATCTCTGAGGTGGGAGAGTGGTGGGGGGCTGAAATAGGTTCTCATATTCAGCCAAAAGTGCTTTTAGTGCTACATTTTGCTTCCCCAAGGTGTGCTGGTAATCAATATCCTTATGCAAATGCAAGACAAAGATCTGTGAGCATTTCTTGAATTCCTTTTTGAGTTGTCTTGCTGTTATAAGCTGAAAATCTGCAATTTCTTTGATGCCCTCCAAATGTACAAGCTGCCCATACATTACAAACTCCATATACAACTGAGAGAAGTCCATAGAGTTTTTTCCCAACTGCTGTAGCCAATCACAACCTCAAACAACATCCATGGGGCCCATATCAAGGGTAATTAAGTCCACCTTTGTTGTATAATTTTCGACCAACGTAAGAGACACTTGTGTACATACATGGGAGCTTATTTCCTCACTTCCATTGGCCACTTGAACCCTAAGGGATTGCTGTAATTCAGTAGGAATACATGTCAAACAGGCAAGAGTCGATTTATTCACAAAACTTTGTGTGTTGCCACTATCTATAAGAATGTATACATTCTTGCCATCAATGTTACCATGTACCCGTAGGGTTTTTGGGCTCCTAGAGCCGGTCCATGCATCCATGGAGATCGAGCAAGCTGATATAGTAGTAAGTGTGGGGTGCAAAGGGTCATTCCCAAGCATGTCATCTATGGGGCAGCCACCAAGGTCAAAAGGGAACCCATCCAGTGAGTCATAAAACTGATCATTGTCAATATCCTCTTTGTATTCAGCATTTTTAGCAAGTGTCATCATGGGAGAGTTGTCATGTGAGTCCTCTTCCAACTTGTCACTATCTTCTAACACATACATGCTATTAAACTTGACAATGGTGTTCTTAAAGGGGCATTTGGATGCATGATCAACAGTGTACTTATCCCCACATTTAAAGCACAAGCCCTTAGCCTTGCGATCCTTGACAACCTCAGGAGGAATGAATTTTTGACCATTAGAACTGAAGCCATTCCGTGTCTTATTTTCAGCATACTTTGGGTCACTTTTGGAAGGGGGTGTTGTCCCAAAACTGCCATATTTCCTTTTAGCATTAAATGTAGGGTAGGTGGGGATTTTGGGGTTGCCATTCCCTACATTGTTGCTGCAATAATTACAAGCATATGGGGGTTACCTAGTGGGGTATCTTTGCTATTCTGCAATTGGCTGCATGCCCTCATTGCGATGGTATTTCCGACCATACCGTTCAGCCAATTCTATGGCTGCAAACAAAGTGGATGGCTTTTGAGCCATTACGTCAGCTGAAAGATGTGCATCTAGCCCATAAATGTATTTATGCAATTTGGCCTCATCACTGACAGCCTCAACATACATGGATAGGTTCATAAACTAGTTGGTATACTCCCTCACGGTGAGATTTTGCTGATCAAACTGATACCATTGCCTAGCCAAACGTTCTTTCTCTATCGGGGAGATAAAAACTTGGACCATATGCATCGTAAAATCTTCCCAATAATGAAACTGTTGATTTTCTCTTTGAATAAATCTCCACCATGTGTGGGCAAAGCCCTCCAGATGAAGGGAGGCAAAAATAATATTTGCATCATTGGTACAGGGATAAATGAGAAAATAGGCTTCCAATTTAGAGGTCCATTCCTCTAATTCAGCCAGGGATGAGGACTGCCCATTAAACTTAGCAAACACAATCTTGTCACGCAACTCATTTGGGCCTTGCTGTCCATGTGCTACATGCTACCCATGTATGTTGTGCTGCCCATACATACCTTGATATCCAAACCCTGGCTGTCCAAAATTTCCATGTGGGCCATTTTGCCCATGCATTACATGAGGAGAAAATTGCACATTAGGACCTTGGTGTCCAAAATGACCATGCTGCCCATGCATTAAATGCGAACTGAGTTGAGCATTGGGGCCTTGTTGCCCAAAACTACCATGTGCATGCTGCCCATGTACACCTTGCATTCCATGCTGCCCAAAATTTGCATTAGGCCCTTGCTGGCCATTCCCATAAGTGTGCATATAGCTTCCATTATGGGGCAGCTGTGGTCCCAAGGATGGGCTTGAAGGGTTTGCAATGGGGGAGGGAAGGATGGATTCATCATGTCGAGTGGAGGGCTCACCTGTCTCATAAGTGCTATGGGGAACACCATGGGTGCCACCAAAACTGTGTGGGCTACACACGGTCTCCAAGGGAGGAGGGCGATTGGCCTCACAGGGAGGGACATGCTCCTTGGGCCGATCCGAGGAGGGTGCAATGGCAGAGATGAGGGCACCCATGTGCTCGATGAGTAAGTCCATCTTGGCCATCATCTTGGAATGACGATGATCTTGGTGGGTTTTCATCTCCCTATGGCATTGTTTCAACTCGTGATGTTGGTTGGCATGATGGGTCTCATGTTGGCATAGAGTATGGTTAAGCATAGAGAAGCGGTCCATCTCAGGGGCACCCTCTTCAAACATATCTTCATGATCCTCTTGGGCTGAGCTAGGATCATTCTTTGAGGCACGGGAGTCCCTTATTTCACGCTAGAAGTCCTCTTGGGCCTTTGCTTTACCCTTGTGGCCTGCCATCCCAAGTGCAGTCCACTAAACCCCTTGTTACAGAAATGACAATACCTTGAGCTAGGAAGCTCCGATCGCCAAATTTTTTAATTCAAATTAAAGCTCTTGATCCCCTCTATGAGGCTATGTAAAAATATATCTGACAGTAAATGATCAGAGCTTTTCTGTAATTGACTTTTGTGGGCTGACTGTGTAGGACTGCTGCCTGTCCCACAGTACCTCTGAGTACAAAATTAGGCGTATCTCCCAAACCGTAGGGCAGAATAGGGAGATTTTTGGTTCAAATCAAAGAGGGGGGGGGGGGGGGGATGCCCTATTCAAATCAAGCTATGGGGCCTGCACTCAGTCACACAAGAAGGCTTTGCTATAATTGATTTTTGCGGGCTGATTGTGTGGGACTGGCTGTCTGCAACACCCTGCAAGGAGTCCTTCAATGAGCATACATTATCCCAATGTTGAGGTGCTTATTTCAAGACATCTTGGGCCTCAATGGTGGTTCTCAATGCCACATAGAGGCATACATCATTTGCATGAATAGTTCTCTTGCTGAGACCATTTTCATGGCTGCATACCCTACCAATCTTGCATGCATCCACCATACATTCCCAAGTGATACATGTCATTACCAATACATCTACAAGGTTGTGGAATGTAAATGATTAGGGCTCGGGCTATTCATTCAAGTGTACCTGCACCTGCAAGAAATTTTGGGCTCCGGATCACCAGGAGGTGGGCAAAGTTCCCCCCAAGCTGGGTTGTGCACCCCTTCAAGGTCTTTGATGGCAAGGGGGGTCACCCCTCTTTTTGCCACCTAGCATGGCATCAGGCTTTTCCTCACCCAAGATATACATGGTAGACATTTATTATTAAGCAACCAACATGATATGCATTTACAAATTGAGGATTGGGCCTTTCATGATATGCATGATCAATAAGGAAAATGGGATGGGAAAAGGAGTTACCTCTACAAATCAGTGACTCACTGATTGCATAACTTATCCTTCTTACAAATTTCTTTCTTATCGGTCAGAATCAAGATAAGAGTATGGTTAAGGATTAGAGTAAAATCTTGATCAATGGGAAAATAAATTTAAAGAGCATTCAGCCATGCATGCATTTCAAGGGTGTGGAATGGGGATGGGAATCCAGTTGGCACTCTCAAGCTCCAAGAAGGCATGCAATTCTAACATCTCTCTCATCAAGTGGGCTGAGCTCAACAATTGGATGTAAAAGAGAGAGCAAGAATCGATTGGCATACCTTATTCAAGCTCGGGGAAGAGTTAATGGCTGCCCTCTCCAAGAAATTTGTGGTTGCCCTTCTTCTTCCAGCCCGTGGTTGTATGGGGGCCTTCAATATCTTCACTTGTTGAAGCTTGTGGCTGCTCCCAAGGCTCCCGGGGAGTAAGAAATTGAAGGGGCTTCAGTGTGCCATGAGCTTGGTTGAAGGTTTCATGGATGCCATGGCTGCTGCCCACAATAGGGTTTGAGATATGTCAAGAGCTGGTGGGAGATCTCAATAATCGTACTCAAGCTTGCCCAAAAGTATGCCAAGAGCTGGAGGATGAAGCAAGGAGTGCTGGAACTGAGCTCGAGCAGGAGGAAGAGAGCATGCCACTCAGCGCAAAATGCACCGTGATTTTCAGGCTGGCCTTAGGAGGCTCCAGGCAGGGTAAATAGGGCTCATGGGTGCTCTAGATGCTGAGCATGAAGGGGGGGAGGCTCTGGGGCAAGCCATTCAGGCTGAGGAAGAGGGGGGAGCAACATCTCTGCACTTCTTGAGCTGAAGGTTCCATGGCAGCTTGAAGGAAGAAGAAGAGAGAAGACTCTCTTAAAAAAGTAATTGTGCTTTTGGACTTCTCTAACTCTGCTACACTCTTTTTGCCCAAAACCCTCAAGAAACTTACATGAAAATTAATGACGACTTGCCAAATTTATCTTCCCACATCCAGATGTGTCCATGGTTCTTGGGAAAGCTCCAAGAAAGGTTGCCATAGTCTTTAAGAGGGCTGACAACTTGCCTGAGTACTCCCTGTGTACCTGTGAGAGATATGTAACTGAGATTTTCTAACTGTGAGAAACTGTAAGAACCCTAAATCTATGGGAAAAGAAAAGGATCAAAGATAAAGCTCTAATACCACTTGTAATGAAAGATACCTAATTAGCCTAACTAAGGAAGATAAAAGAGAGAAGGACTGCAGGAGAAGAAGAAGAAGAGGAGAGAGAAAGACATGGAGAAGAGAGAGAAAGAGAGAAAAGGAAGGAAGGAAGAAGAAGAAGCCATAAAATCTTGTGAAGGTGAAAAAGAGAGATTCTTGATAATTTTGTGGTGCCTCAGAATACCCTCTTACACCTTATATAGCATTATTGTGACTGGTATGTTCCCATGCCATGTTCCTGTGTCCCCTGCTCGTTACATGGAAGCAGTATGATCAGTTAGAGTAGAAAAAGTAGCCTATAGTTGTGCTCTCTAGTACATAGGCAAAGTATAAGGGCAACCCTAGCTACATGTAAAGTAGTTTGGCTCTTGAAATTGCTAAATGACTTGGGTATATAGATGGACAAGATGGTCACATTACATTGTGACAAGATGAGTAGTGTACCTCTAGTTAGCAATCCCATTTACCATGCTAGATCAAAGCACATAGAAGTACATTATCATTTTACCAGGGAGATGGTACTTGTAGGACAGATAGATCTGATTCATGTGAAGATTGAAGACCAAGTAGCAAATATCTTTACCAAATTACTTGGTGAGATAAGTTCATTTACTTGAGAGAGCTTCTTGGAGTATGATAGTTGAATTGAGCTTGAGGAGTGTTGAGAATCAAGCTCTAGCACCAACATCAGATATCGTATGTCAAATATATACTAGCTATCATCAATCATGTGTGCTATAATAAATGAGTCAATATGACTTAACTTCGGTTAGTCTATGTGGTCAATTAGTGACCTATCATTCTACATCTATGGAATAATAAGAGAATCAGGGTACATTTCCCTCTATTCTAATGGCTCCACCCTGTGTCTATCTCTCTTCCTCTCTTTCAACAAAGATATCCTACTCCTACTTTCCCAAGGCATGAAGGCCATGTTCAAGCCATTCTACTTTCTATCTATACATGCATCCAAGTGTTACAAAATTGGCCCAATGCCAACAAAAAAAGGCAATGTCTCCAAGGAACCTAACAAAGATAGAGCTCCCTTTTCTTCAAGGAATCATTACCAAAATCTTCATCCTTGAGCAAAACATGCAAAGGCTGATGCCATAGTTTCAACTGGTAATGGCATGGGAAATTTGATAGTCTTATCTCTCTTTTTGACACTTGCAATTGAAGAAAATCACAATATAAGTACACACAACATCTAAAAAGGACCATTTCATTCCAAGAATATTAATACCTTGTTGAATATTTGTGAATCATTCAATAGGTATAGGTAAATGTTGATGAAGTGTCACAAAACAACCAAAATCCTTGAATCCATACTTAACCAATGCCTCGATATTTTATTAGTATGAGAGCATTGAAACTTCTTCTTGTGGTCAACCTCATACATATGCATTTGAAATCATTGAATATATCCACAATATACAACTTCAATAAAATTTGGGAGCTTAATGTCTATATTGACATCATCATATTAATGCTTAAAAACTCTTGCAAGCATTCTTCTTATGATATCATCAATAATTGCTATACATAGCATGCACAATAGCTCCTTTTGATAGTTAGAACTTGGGTAATAACCCCCCTAGGATAGGCATCTACAAAAGTCAAGTAAATATTGAAACATGAAAAATAATCCACTTCTAAAAGAGTATATGCCAATTAAGCATGGCATGAAGAGTAATTCATACACATGCCAGAATAGTGACCCTATAAGGTCCTTAATAACTACATCTTTGCAACAAAGCAATGCACATCCTTGTATACAATGTTTATGGTAATATCTTTTCCCTTCTTATCTAGCAAGACTTTCACACCATGTGAAGATTTCACCCTTGAAAATGCAACATATAACTGACTATGTGTAAATAGTGACACTTTTAAATAAATCCCAACAATGAATAAAGTTTATCCATATGACTTATTGATCCTCATAGTGAATGCCAATCAAATGAAAAATTGCCTTTTTTTCATAGTAAATGGTAAATTGTGAAGCACTAGGAATTAAAACTTGTTCTCCTACATTCACCGATTTTATTATCTTAGCATCTATCACTTTTCTATTGAAAGCCTTACGTATCAACCGTGTACCATTACATAGACCTTTTCTTGGATTTAAGTTTCTAAGGAGAATAATAGGTGTGTTTATCTTTAGCAAAAATAAATGGGGAGGAAAGGTACCTCCAACTTCTAATGTATTTAAATACTCCACGGAGTACCAAAATGAGTTATTTGTCTTTGCAATTGAATATATACTATAATACTGTCTAGTCTCCCTTGGTATCAATCGCGATGCATTATCATTCAAAGCTGCCACTCAATATTCCACGATGCAAGTATAGCCCACTCTTTGAAATATGTTGTATAGTCACCCACACTAGACACATCAATGTAGACACTAATAATCAAGGTTTTGATCGAGTGCCCTTTTAACACCATGCTGGTGGAATACATAACTTATCATAGTTTTCGGTTTAAATGCCTACTCCATCCTTTATTCCTTGAATCCAACACCAATGAACCCATTGTCCATCACATTACTAGCTATTGGCACTCACATATTCCTAGATAGACTTAACACCCTCACCTACCAAAAATAAGAGTAATAGAATACCCTTTATCATAACTTGCAAAATCCTCACGTGTATCCTTTATCATAACTTGCAACACCTACCTGAAAATCTCTCCAAATAAAACAACCTTCCCACCAAATGGCTTATTACAACTCATAACATCTCTTAAATTTCTATCAATTTTGTTCAATGGCATGTTAATGGGTCATAGGAGCCTCATCTTACAAAATAAGTCTCAACTATCTCAATAACAGAGCAAGGTTACTTTGAACAAGAATTGGTGCGCAGATCGGTCGCAGAATGCTCACGTAGTGAATCCCTGAAGGTCCCCAAGAACAATGAACTCTACCTTTTTGCACAAAAAACCATGTAAAAGCATGCACGACAAGAGGCAAGAGACAAATTGGGTTCAATCTCCCCCATGCCTTGTGTGAGCGCTTCACAAAGCATGTATTTTATGTATATTTCAATCTTCATGCTCAATAATAGCCCAATTTACAAAAATATGACAAGCTTTTAGCTTTTGAGTTTGCTTTCTACAAAAATAGGAAAATAAAGCTAATGGACGGTGCCCATAGAGTCTGGCACGCCCAATCTCAATGTCCAAATAGAAATAATATATCCGTGCGCATAGGCGCATACAAAATAATAATCAATAATCGATGTCTCAATAGACATAACAAAATATAGGCGTAGCACCTATCTAAATATAGTCCAAAGGTCGAATACTCGCTAGACTCCAATGCTTTCCTCCGCCACTGCTGCTATCTCTACACATCAACTGAAGCATTCACAATCATTAATAAAATAATACAATTAAACCGACAAAAGTGAATACCTAACAGTCTTCAGCTACATAAATAAATCAACTGGTTAGAAATAAATCCTAACCTTAATTTATTACGAGTGCGCACTCTAAACTCATAAACGTTTATTAATTTAATATGCATTTTGCGGAATCACCCGCTATGGAATCACCCATGTACACACTAAATTAATGAAACGCCCGAAAAGGACAGGCGTCCCCATCAACTTCTCGCACAAAGAATCCTCTTTGTGTATGAGCCCCGGTCATCTAAGTTTACGGAATCCACCATAAAACCTCATGGAATCCACCGTGGCACGGAATCCACCGTGGAATATGCCTCCTGGCATCATACCCCCGGGGTGGGATAGCAATTGACCTCAATTGCTATTAGCTCAATGTGGAGCTAATAGAGTGGGGAAAGCATTTAAGTCTCTAGCGTGCATTCATTGTGCTTCCTCTACAGGATGGTTCTTAAATTTTACTAGATATCTAGAATACCTTCGGCCAGTTCTAGTGGTCATGTAGTCAGTGTCTATGATGGCTTCTGGTTCAAGTATTTCAGTCTCTTCTTCTAATAAAGGTGGGTTTTCATAAACAGGGTGGATAGGTAAAAGGTTTAGATGGAATAGACAAAGGCATTAGTAATCCATACTGTTTACCATGATGTCTCTTTATTCTTTGACAAATCAAACATTCAGAAACGAAATTAGATACATTTGCATCCATATGCGGCCAATAAAAATCTTCAGTTAACATGCGTAATGTAGATATAATACCTCTATGACCTTGATATGGGGGACAATGAATTTCATTCAAAACAAAAGATCGGAATGGAATAGTAACACACAGTCTCTTTTCAAAAAACATAAATCCATTATTATATGACAATGAATCAATAGGAATAAAATTATTTTGAACTAATTTTTGCCAATCAGAATGAAAAGTAATATCGTGGTGATATGTATCTTTCATAGCAATCAAAGAATCAAAAGATATGATAGAAATATTATGAATTGCAGGTCTTCTACTCAATGCATCAGCAACTACATTTTCTTTTCCAGGTTGGTATTGAATGATAGGATGAAAACTTTGAATGAAGGAAGCCCATTTGATATGACGGTCAGAGATTTGGGGTTGGCTAAGTAGATGTCTAATGCTTTGCTGGTCGGTCTTTATCATGAATTCTGAACCCATTAAATAGTGCTTCCACTGTTTTAATGCTTGTACAACTGCTAATAGTTCTTTGTCATAAGTGGAATATTTCAGCTCAGAGGGTTTCAGCTTAGAACTAGAATATGCTATTGGATGATTGTCTTGCATTAGTACGGCTCCTATTCCTGATCCACTAGCATCAGTCACAACTAGAAAGAATGGTCTATTAAAGTCAGGCAATTGTAGAATAGGGGCATTAGTTAATGCACGTTTCAGTAAGTCAAAGGATTTCTGCTGAGTTTCAGTCCATTGATAAACAATTCCTTTCTTAAGAAGTTTAGTTAATGGTAAAGCAAGTAATGAGAAATTACGTATAAACTTCCTATAGAAACTAGCAAGACCAAGGAATGAGCGTAATTCATGTACATTTTTAGGAACATGCCAATGCAATATTGCATCAATTTTCTTAGGATCAACTTTAATTCCTTCTTTTGATACAATATGACCTAAATATTCTATTTCTGTCTTAAAGAATTCACTCTTTTCAGGATTTGCAAACAATTGATTTTCTTTCAGTAATTGAAAAACTAATGATAAATGCTCATAATGCTCTTTTTCACTTTGACTGAACACCAAAATATCATCAAAGAAAACAATCACACAATATTGATATTTCAGAAAGATACGGTTCATAATTCTACTGAAAGTAGCAAGTGCATTAGTTAATCCGAATGGCATGACTAAGAATTCGTAATGGCCAAACTGTGTCCTGAATGCAGTCTTAAATATGTCGGATCTATCTAGCCTCACCTGATGATATCCAGACTTAAGGTCAATTTTATTAAATATAGAAGATCCTTGCAGTTTGTCCATAAGGTCATCAACTCTAGGTATATGATACCTATTCTTTACAGTGATCTTATTTAATGCTCGGTAGTCAATACACATACGATAGGTATTATTCTTTTTCTTGACTAAGAGTACAGGTGCACCGAATGGAGAACTGCTAGGTCGAATTAAGCCTCTATTTAGTAATTCTTCAACTTGACTTTGGATTTCTTTTTGCTCTATTTGATTGTGCCTATATGGTGCTTTGCAAGGTGGTTGTGTGCCAGGAATTAAATCAATCTTATGGTCTTGTGGACGTGAAGGTGGTAAATCTGGTGGTAGGTCTTCTGTAAAACAGTCTTTAAAATATGCAAGAAATTCATTATGCCTAGGGTGCATATGATTTTCCTTTGCTTGCAATTCATTCACCCAAATGAGATATGATTTAGTATTCTTGCGTAGTGCACGTTTTGCTTGAGTATGCGAAAGCAGTGGAAAAATACTAGATGCATGCATACCATATAATGTAATAGATTTTCCTTGAAAATTAATATTCATTGTGTGCGTGGAATAATCTATATTTGGATTATGCTGGTGTCTCCAAGGCATTCCTAAAATAATGTCGCTTGACTGTAATGGGACAACTAAGAAATTTCTTCTTTCAATATATGAACCAATTTGAATTTCTAAATCTTGTACTTCTTGTGTGCCATTGTACCTAGTGCCTAAAAATGCAGCTTTTATGCGATAATGCGTAGGTACTGTATGTAATTTCAATTCCTTTACCAATTTTGCTGAAATAAAGTCATGAGTACTACCATCATCATGCAAGATAGTTCTTTCCTTTCCATGCACCATACATTTCATAGTCAACAATGAATGTGGAGTAGGCATACCTGGTAAAGTGTCGGAAGTAGTAGTAGGATCATCCTCATCTTCAGTGAAATCCGGCATATCCTCATGCTCGTCTTCGTCCATGGCTCCAAGATAGTTTATATGTGCTGGTGGCTTCTTTGAATGACAATTTGCTGCGAGATGCCCTGGCTGGTGACACTTATAGCATACTATTGGCTTGGCTTTGGTTACATTATTTGCAATGGCTGGAAGTCTGGGTACATTTGGATTTGCTTGTGGAATAGGCTTAGGATTTGGATTGACAATGGATGGTAATGCAGGTGGTTTAGCCCAATTCTTGCGGAAAGATGGTGATGAGAAACGACCTGGATTAAACCTTCTAAAATTGGAATTGAATTGTTTAGATCCATAATTACCGTTGGCTCGGAATTGCTGTGGTTGTTTGTCTCTTCCGCGTAACTTATCTTCAATGTCGTGAGGTAGTGAAATGGCGTCTTCAAGGGTAGCAGGCTTGAACATGTTCACTTCAGCGTAGTAATGTCCAAGAAGTCCAGACATATACTTCTGCTTATGTGTCGTCTCTGGTACGTCTTCAAGCATGCGTAGCTGTAGGAGTGCATTCCAAAAACGCTCTGTATACTGTGGAATAGGCTCACGATCCCGTTGTTGAAGTAAATCCCATTGCTTGATAGCCTTCTCATGAAATTGCGGTGGAAGGAAATTCTGCATGAACTTCTTCTTGAAATCTTCCCAAGTAGCAGGACATTCTATGCTCTTGCGTACTACAGTCCACCAAAGTGATGCTCTGTCTATCAGATGGTTAGTAACACACTTGATTTTATCTTTTTCTGGATAAGTTTCCTCATGAAAATAGTCATCAAACTGGCTAATGAATGATAAAACAGTCTTTCCTTCTCGTATACCATTGAAAGTGCGAAACTTGAAACTTCGTTTACTTATCTTTGATTCCTTGCGAATGGTTTGTGCTTCAAGAGTGGCGTCGATGGTACGTCGAATCAAATCTTCAGCTTGAGGTTCTTCTTTGTCGATGGATGCTCTTTGTAATTTTGTCAATTGCGCTTGTAATGCTTGCCTAGCCCTTCACTCTTCTTCCAATTGTAGCATGATTAGATCCAGCTTTTGTTCCATGGTAGGCTCAGGTAAGTCGTCTTCAGCCATAGGATCATCCATATGTGGAGTCGTCATCTTGTAAAACTCAATAAACCTTTTTCACTCAAAATCAGGTTAGCGGGATGAGCGTAGCTCAAATTCAGGGTTACAAGGCTATGTATTTTTGGGTATTTCTTTCTCAATTTTCAGAAAATCTGTAATTTTTCTGTATCCGTTTGCTGAAAGTACTTCAACGAACTTGTAGATAGGTAGAACACCTTGCCACGAACAACTTTCCAGTTCAGAGTTTTTGCATAGGAACAAGTCTTCTAGGAGTTTTGAGCACTAGTCAGTTTTGACTCCAGTTGACTAGTCTGACTTGCAGAGTTGCAGACTTAGCAGACTTGCAGAGTTGTTGACTTGCTGAACTTAGGCCGACTTGCAGAACTTGCAGAACTTGATTATAGTCGACTTGCAAAACTTAACTTTTGCGGTGCAGGACCCGGAGTTTGTGGACTTGTCTGCCCTGTGTGATTTGATGAGAGCTTAATGACTTAAGCTTAAGTGATTAAGCTTAAGCTTAATAAGCTTAATGGAGGAGTAACAGGTGGCGTGAAATTTCGTGGGGGGGCTGTTTTTTGGCCGCGCGGAATTTTCGGAAGGGTCTTCTGAGACCACGATTATGAATTTGAAGCTATTAAGCTTCTTTAAGGCTCATAAGCTTTACAATTAAGCTTTTGATAAAGATAGATTAAGAGTTTGCTCACTGTATAACCACGACTTGATGAAGGAGATGGATGCGTGGTTCTCCGCCTACAGAGCCTGGTCCTTCGCGATCTGACAGTAGAAACAGGGGTTCTTGATCGCCAGAAGTCTGCCTGTATCGACGGTTCGCGATGAGATTGACTGTAGAGCCCGTTCGTTCCTGGAGCTCCGTCTTCGCCCGAGATTGGTAGCGACTGGAAGCTCTTGATCTCTGCTCCGCTCTGATACCACTGTGCGCAGATCGGTCGCAGAATGCTCACGTAGTGAATCCCTGAAGGTCCCCAAGAACAATGAACTCTACCTTTTTGCACAAAAAACCATGTAAAAGCATGCACGACAAGAGGCAAGAGACAAATTGGGTTCAATCTCTCCCATGCCTTGTGTGAGCGCTTCACAAAGCATGTATTTTATGTATATTTCAATCTTCATGCTCAATAATAGACCAATTTACAAAAATATGACAAGCTTTTAGCTTTTGAGTTTGCTTTCTACAAAAATAGGAAAATAAAGCTAATGGACGGTGCCCATAGAGTCTGGCACGCCCAATCTCAATGTCCAAATAGAAATAACATATCCGTGCGCATAGGCGCATACAAAATAATAATCAATAATCGATGTCTCAATAGACATAACAAAATATAGGCGTAGCGCCTATCTAAATATAGTCCAAAGGTCGAATACTCGCTAGACTCCAATGCTTTCCTCCGCCACTGCTGCTATCTCTACACATCAACTGAAGCATTCACAATCGTTAGTAAAATAATACAATTAAACCGACAAAAGTGAATACCTAGCAGTCTTCAGCTACATAAATAAATCAACTGGTTAGAAATAAATCCTAACCTTAATTTATTACGAGTGCGCACTCTAAACTCATAAACGTTTATTAATTTAATATGCATTTTGCGGAATCACCCGCTATGGAATCACCCATGTACACACTAAATTAATGAAATGCCTGAAAAGGACAGGCGTCCCCATCAACTTCTCGCACAAAGAATCCTCTTTGTGTATGAGCCCCGGTCATCTAAGTTTACGGAATCCACCGTAAAACCTCACGGAATCCACTGTGGCACGGAATCCATCGTGGAATATGCCTCCTGGCATCAAGAATATTACTAGTGGATCAATTATTTAATTCTACTAGGATTTAAAAACATGAGTGAGCTATACGACCACCCAAAGTAAGTTAAAAATGCCACACAATGTTGTTGCTAATGCTATACGACTACCACTGCGCAACTTTGCAAGCAAACACTAATACACAAAAGTCTTCCTAGATCCACTAGGACTATTGAAAAATAATATATCCTCAAAATTTGCATCCAAAGTATTCATAACTGCACCCAAGGAAATTCTCTATCCCTCATTCAACATTGCCTCCATAGCTTCAAAAACCCTATGTTGTTTGGATGTGTGTATGCATATTGATCTTGCAAAAGAAGGGGGTTAGCATGCAATTGAGAATTTAGTTTATTAGGTTCAAGCAACCTATCAAAATTAGAGAGTCTTCACTCTATATGGTGCAAAAGATCTTGAAGATACAACAAAGTCATGTTAGATACCTCTTACTATAGAACACCAGGAGAGACATGGATGTGTTGTAGTTGCAACCTGTACAGGATATCCTCTACCATTGATACCAGAAACCTTTTCCATAATTGCCTAAGCTAAAGAAGCTCACAAAATATCAAAATTGCAATAAACAATGAATCTATACTAGTTTACATGAATGCATCTTCTTCCAAGCTAATAGCATACTCATCAATCACTCTTCAACATGCCTCTTGCAATGCAAGCATTTTTTTAAAATATCATAGATCACATTGTCAATGGTGAACAAATCCTCAAAAGAAGTACATCCTTGATACTCTGTTAAAAGAAATCACAAGTAATAAAGCTCACCACAAGTAGGAGCCACAAAGTATATCCGATCACATGTATTCCCACACTTCTTCTTTGTCCACAATTTTTGCTGTGCATCCCACACCCAATACATTGGAAAGTCTTGATATCGAAGAGTTCTAGCCTCTAGATGAATGCAATTGCATACAAAACATTCAATAAGAGTAGTATTTTGGAGGTTTTCATTTTTCACAACATCTAGTATATTATATGTATCTCAAAACACCACATAATTCTCACCAAGCAAGTCTACTTGCAATTGTTGTATATCAAGCTTTTCATTGTACAATAGATAATCATAGATTTTCTAACATATCTTAGAAGTAGAAACATATTGTGCATCCAAATAACTCTATATCTTGTCCACTTCATAAACATTTCTACCATTCTGTGCTGAATCAACCCAAGAAGAAAATTTGATGGTTGCATAGTCATGTCCCTTGTACACATCCTTGTACAAATACTTAACAGCTACTACTATTGAGCACACCTCCACATTTACCCACATATCCCTTCATACAAAGTGAATAATAATGTAACCATTTCAAAGAAACACGTCATGGGCTGGAAACCCATTAAGTACAATGACATCCATAGACCATCATAGAGAATGAATATATAGAACCATGATTGAATAAGTAGATCACTACTTTAATGATAAAGAGTAGTTGTATTGATCAAGAAATATATCAATGATAATCCAGTATCTACATCATAAGCAATGTGTGGCAATGAACCACACAACTTGAATCTTAAACAAGAAATAGTATCACCAAAGAAATATGCAAAATAATCCAAGAAAACCTACAAAATAAAACAATACAAAACTACATCTGCATCTGCATCATAATCTTCCATGACTTCAATTTGCATCATGGTATCTACAAAGTATTGCTTGGTAGTGATTCAAATTGATAAAACCTATATATGATGCTTTTTTTGTCTATTTTTAGGTTCCTAAAACTTTTGATTTTCAAGTTGCTGCCATAATTTGTTGGGGTAAAAGGCCTCTAGCTTGCCCGTGTACACTATGATCGCCCATTCTTTATTCATATATAATATAATAGTGCAATAAGGCTGTCAGTTCAGTTGGACAGCACCTACATTGTGTGTACTCTTCTCTCCTACATCTTCCTCTTCTCCTTCTCCACTGCCATTGCATCCCCTTCAATTGGTATCAGAGCTTTGGATCAGAGCTTGATCATGGAGCTTGGCCTGGCATTACTTTAGCTCAGATTGAAGACCTACAGCTTGGAGCTTCAATGCCAGCCATGGCTTCTTCCCCCCGAGGTAATATTTCATCTCCCGCCTCTCCCCAATCCTCATAGGCTCTTTGCAGGTGTTCCTTGGCTTCATTGGGCACCTTATATGCCCCCATTTCCCCCCTTATCCTCAACATAACTAGCAAGCCCCACAGTAGCAACTCACATTTTTGTTGAGATATCGAGCTCCACTCGTGATACGCTAGGGTGACCGTTGTGTATTTATGTCACCGACTTGTCAGTTGTAGACGCGGTTGGTACACCACCCATGAATAATAGCTACATGATAGCTATCCTTATCTACTCTAGTTCGTGGCTCAGTTAGTATGCCACCTTAGTTAGTTGAGTTTGGTTTGAGACCCATATAGAGGGTTCTTCTATTTCTTTGTACTTGAGTTCTTTGGCTTACACAACTAAGAAGAGGAAAACTGTTTTCAGCCTCCACCCTTATGTGTCTTCCCCCATTGTGCAAGCAAGAAAGCTTCAAGCGGGACTCCTTCCTTCTCTCCCACAATCTTGACATGGTATCAGAGCCTTGTTCGTGGTAAGGAGCTCAAGAAAGCAAGCCAAGCTCGCGGTGTTCTGGTAAGAGGAGCAGTGTTGCTTTCATTTTCTGTTTTGGGAGCAGATCTCTGCAGGTAGCACAGCCGGAAAGTGCATGAGTGCATTGTCTCAGGTTGAGACGCCCTTCGCGGTGAAGCAAGAGGGCAGTATATGTTACGGGCAAGGGCTTTAGCCCTTGACGACCCTGTTTTTTTGATTTGAGGCCATTTTGGGGCCTGTTTTGGAGGCGGAAGTTTTCTGCACGCACTCAGGAAAAGGCCCAGTTTTATGCAGGGCAGCCACTGTTCTACAGGTCGGTGAAAAGTTACTGTAAAAATTGCATTGTATGCTTGTGCGCAAAGACATTGGGAGTTACAGAATCATCCCTGTTGCCTGTTGATGCAAAATCGTCACTAGGAAGTGACTGTGTGGTCAAATATCACTTTCGCCAGTTTTGCAGATTTTCCCGTGTGAGGGTGAAGCTGTGGTTTTTGTAGTGACAGAATTTTTTCCAGTGTTCTGTAATGGCATCTGATTCTCTTTCACAGATTGTCACTGAAAAGCTTGACAAGAACAACTTCCAAGCATGGAAGTTTAGAATGACAAATTTCCTTATGGGAAAAGGATATTGGGAATTTGTTGTAGGAAATGAAGAAGAACCAGTTCTTCCTGATGTTCCCAATCAACAGCAAATGCAGGCATTCAAAACATGGCATGAGAGAGCCAGGAAAGTTATGTATTGGCTGTCTATCAGTATTTCAGACTCTATGATTGTGCATATTCAGGATGCAAGTACGCCAAAGGAGGCATGGGATACTTTGTCAAAAATGTATAGCACAAATACGCAAGCCAGGAAAATGCAGCTCAAGCAAGAGTTGCATAATGTGGAAAGAGAAAGTATGAGCATCAACAACTACCACATGAAGGTGAAGAAGATTGCAGATGCACTTGCTTCCATTGGGTCGCCAGTGGAAGATGATGATTTAGTTTCCGTGACCTTGAATGGTCTAGGAAAGGATTATGCACAGTTCCGAACATCCATTTCCGTCCGTGAAAGATTTCTTGATTTTGAGGAGTTGATTGCTCTTCTAATTTCTGAGGAGCAGAGAAATGGTGGTGCATCTTCTCTAGGAGGAACTTCAAAAGAAGCTGTCTTCTACTCAAATGCTGGAAGAGGTAGAGGCAGAGGTAGAGGAGGCCGATTTGGAGGCTGTGGCAGAAATCAGAATATGCATCAAACTCAAGAAAACCAATCCTATGGAGGAGGACGTGGTAACTCTAGAGGCAGGGGGAGCCAAAGAGGTCGTGGTGGATGGCAAAGAGGCCAAAATGCAAACAGTAATGTTGAATGCTACTACTGTGGTAAAATGGGTCATATGGCTAAAGACTGCTATAAAAAGAAGAATGACATCATGAATGGAAAACTGCAACAAGGGAATTATGCATCTTCTAGTAGACAGGGTGATGACAGAAATGAGCACTTGTTTATGGTGCAGCACATGAACAATTCTGTGACAAGTGCAGAAGAAAGCAATGATGTATGGTATGTTGACTCAGGTGCATCAAACCACATGACAGGTCATGCAGAATCGATGGAGGATGCAAGGAAAATGGAAAAACTAGGATTTGTGGAGACTGGTGATGATACTGCACATCCTATTGTGCAAATTGGAAAAATTCCCTTGTCTATGCAGGATGGGAAAAAGAAATACATGCCCGATGTATTTCATGTCCCGAATATCACCAAGAATCTGGTTTCTGTTGGTCAAATGGTTGAACAGGGCTTGCAGGTCAGATTTAATCCTCATGGATGCTTTGTTGAGGATATGAAAAATAAATGTCGCTTGATAGCAAAAGGAAAGAAGAAGGGCAGAATGTTTACATTGGATGCAGACATGTCTGAATTGAGTGCAGCAATGTTTGCACATGGGATCGGTGTAGTTGCAGTTATTGATATCTGGCATAAACGCATTGGTCATGTTAATGTACAGCGACTTAAATCAATGCAGGCCCAAAATATTCTTGCAGGTTTGCCGAAATTCAAGGTTGCAGAAATGCATAAGGTATGTGAAGCCTGTCAATTTGGAAAACAGGCAAGGAAACCATTTCCTAGACATGTTCAAGAGAGTAAGAAGCCATTGGAATTAATCCACTCTGATGTGTGGACAACTAAAGCTGCATCTCTTGGAGGCTGTCATTATTTTGTCAGTTTTATTGATGACTATAGCAGAAAAGTTTGGGTGTATTTTATGAAAAAGAAAAGTGAAGTTTTTGGGCATTTCAAAACTCTTAAAGCGATGGTTGAAAAAGAAATAGGCCTGCAGATAAAATGCCTAAGGTCAGATGGAGGGGGAGAGTACCTCTCAAATGAGTTTGCAAGGTTCTTGCAGGAGCATGGCATAAAGCAGCAATATTCATGCAGTCATACCCTACAACAAAATGGAATTGCAGAAAGGAAAAACAGGCATATTGGAGAGGTATCTGGTGCCATGCTCAATGAAAAAGACTTGCCAGATTTTTATTGGGCTGAAGCAGTTGCTACAGCAGTCTACATAATGAACAGGACTCCCACTGCAGCAATACATGGAATGACTCCAGAGGAGAGGTATACTGGTAGGAAACCAGATATTTCTCATTTGAAAATTTTTGGTTGCATTGCCTATGTACATGTGCCAGATGAGTTGAGATCCAAGTTGGATCCAAAAGCTGAGAAGTGCATCTTTATTGGTTACTCTCTGCAGCAAAAAGGGTATAGATGCTATAACCCTTCTACTCGTAAGTTTACAGTGAGCAGAGATATTGTTTTTGATGAGATGAGTAGCTGGTATAAACCAGTAAATGTGATTGATGATGTAGATGCACAAAATGGTAATGCTGCACAGAATTCACAGCAGCAGTCACAAAATATTAGTGGACCTGGAGCGTCCTCTAGCAGTGGTTCACATTCTTCACCATGGACATGCAGATTGAGATCAGGAGAATCTTCTCAAAGTAATGCAGATAGTGGTATGCATGTATCACGAAAAGGAAAAGAGAAGGTTGATCAACCCATGTTTGATGTGAATGTAGGTCACTCTTATGTGGATGGTGAATCCAGTGGCTCAGAACAGAGCATTGATGAAGAGTTGGGTATTCCTTCTATTGTTACACCTGGAGTAAGGAAGACCAGGGATGTTTTGAGAGCACCTGGGAGTGAACCTACTTTGCGCAGGTCTACGAGAGCTAGGTGTCCTGTGGATAGGCTGAAATATGATGGATTTACAGCCATTCACTATGCATATATGGTCAAAGTGATACAGGAACCAGAACCCACTTCTTTTGAGGAAGCCATGGGAAAAGAAAAATGGGAGAAAGCCATGGAAGAAGAAATGGATGCCTTGGAAGCTAATGCTACATGGGAATTGGTACCTTTGCCTAAAGGTAAAAATGCAATTGGCTGTAAGTGGGTTTATAAGGTGAAGCACAATGCAAATGGTTCTGTGAACAGATACAAGGCAAGATTAGTAGTCAAGGGGTATGCACAAACATATGGTATTGACTATGAAGAAACATTCGGTCCGGTTGCAAGGATGGCAACCGTAAGAGCGGTCATTGCTATGGCTGCATCAAAGGGATGGACTTTACATCAGATGGATGTAAAGAATGCCTTCTTGCATGGTGATTTGCAAGAAGAGGTCTATATGGAGCAGCCACCAGGTTATGTGCATGCTGTTCATCCTGAGTTTGTTTGCAGGTTGAAGAAAGCCTTGTATGGCTTGAAGCAAGCACCTAGAGCATGGTCTGACAAGATAGGACAGTATCTTGTCACTATTGGATTTCACATTTCCAAGGTAGATTTCTCACTTTATGTGAGAAAAAGAGAGAAAGGTATTATGCTACTTGTCATTTATGTTGATGATTTGATTATGACAGGTGACAGTGATGAAGATATCCTTCATGCGAAAATGCTATTGAAGCAGAAGTTTGAGATGAAGGATTTGGGAGAGCTACGTTATTTCTTGGGCATTGAGGTGATTAGATCACCAAGTGGGATACAGCTCTTGCAGAGGCAGTATGGATTGGACATGCTGTCCAAATATGGGATGACAGGCTGTAAGCCTATTTCAGTTCCTTTGGAGCAGAATGTGAAGCTGAGCACAGATGCAGGTGAGCTTCTAGAAGACCCTACTATGTACAGACGCATAGTAGGAAGCTTGATTTATATGACTATTACCAGGCCAGATTTGAGCTATGCTGTTGGATTGGTAAGTTAGTTTATGCAGGCTCCAAGGAAACCACATTTGGATGCGGCTAGACGCATACTCAGGTATGTGAAGTCCACATTGCAGTATGGACTATTTTATGAGACTGGGGTTCAAATACAGTTGCATGGATACACTGATGCTGATTGGGCTGGTAGTATTTCTGATAGACGATCTACCAGTGGATATGTGTTCTCTTTTGGGAGTGTTGCAGTCGCTTGGAGCAGCAAGAAACAGCCTACAGTTGCCTTGTCAAGCACAGAGGCTGAGTACAGGGGTGCAGCAATGGCTGCATGTGAGGTAGCTTGGTTGCATAAGCTACTTTATGATATGCATCAGTCTACAGATGGACCAATTGTCATTTATTGTGACAACATGAGTAGTATACACTTGGCAAATAACCCAGTCTATCATGCTAGAACAAAGCACATTGAGGTGCATTATCACTATGTGCGAGAGAGGGTTTTACTAGGTCTTATTGATCTAGTTTATGTAAGCACAGAGGATTAGGTAGCTGACATATTCACGAAGGCATTGGGCGCAGAGAAGCTGTGCAAGTTCAGAGACCTGCTTGGTGTGCAGGAATTGGGATTGAGCTCGAGGGGGAGTGTTGAGATATCGAGCTCCACTCGTGATACGCCAGGGTGACCGTTGTGTATTTATGTCACCGACTTGTCAGTTGCAGACGCGGTTGGTACACCGCCCATGAATAATAGCTACATGATAGCTATCCTTATCTACTCTAGTTCGTGGCTCAGTTAGTATGCCACCTTAGTTAGTTGAGTTTGGTTTGAGACCCATATAGAGGGTTCTTCTATTTCTTTGTACTTGAGTTCTTTTGGCTTACAAAACTAAGAAGAGGAAAACTGTTTTCAGCCTCCACCCTTATGTGTCTTCCCCCATTGTGCAAGCAAGAAAGCTTCAAGCGGGACTCCTTCCTTCTCTCCCACAATCTTGACAAATTTTTTGCGCCTGTTTCAAAATTTGGCTCAAAAATCCCATTTTTTCTCATATCTCGGGCATCCGGAACTCGATTTAGGCATGGTAAGAGTCTAACCTGGGGTTTTGGCACGCTTTGCACGCAATGGCGATGTCAGATCTACCAAATTTTGATCACAATTTTTTTATAACAGATCTAAGTTGATTTACAACAAGAAAATGCCATGCTCTTAGCTTATCTGATGCTCTCAAGGCTTGGTATTTGACGCCCAAATGCTTTGGGGAGTTTGACCAATGTTTTGAGATGCTTTGGGACTTGGTTTAAGCTTCCATAGCTCGATTTATGTAGGGATTTACTATTGTGCATTGTTTAGGTAGCAAAGTTTTATCAGGGACTACTTATGCATAATGCTCTTTGTTGACATTCGGGTGTCTTGTTGGATGTATTGATGCTTGGTCATCATGGTTTATGCCCGTATATTCTATTTGAGAGCTATTGAGCCTTAATTTGGATGCGAACACTTTGTTGTTGGTTGGGATTTATGCTACCTTAGTTGATAAGTTATTTTACCTCTAGTTTGGTTATGCCTATGGTCTACGGGTGCTTCCGACTACTTGGAATGATATGCTGATGTATTTGGATGATAAATCTTTGATGTTTACGCTCCCGGATGGTTCTTGATCAAAGAGTAGAGCTCAATTCTTAGTTGACTGTCATTTTCTTTATAGTTGGCATTTCACTTGACAAGGTTTATGCCCCATGCTACCCATTATGGGACTGATTTCTGATGTGGACTCTCTTGGGTTCGACTGTAGTATAGCATATTTTTGGGCTTGAATCAACTTGCTTTTGAGAATTTTATGGAGCAGTTTGCATTTGGTTGGCTTATCACTTATGCAACTTGGATGCTATTTGGCCCTTAATGCCCCGATTATGGATCTTGGATTTACTTGGATTTAGATACATGTTTTGAGCAGTGCTTGCTCCATTGTCTTGGCAGTTGGTTATTGAGATTTCATTTCTCATTGATGTTTGGTTCTTTGTGGGTTACTCCTTGATCACTAGACTTCTTGATAGTGCTTGGGTTTAGTAGTTATGGCTTTGTTGCTTCTGTGTTGCCTAGCTTCTATGCTAGTTGGGTTGCTTTTGCCCATACAGGTCAGAGAGCAGTTGCTCTTGATGCTTACTCGGCTATACACTTTGCCTACTATCATGTACTTTACAGAGCCACTTATTTGGATGTTGTTGTACTACAGATACTTGGGCTTCTCCTAGAGCTTGACCATTGCAAGATCTTATGCCACTTACCGGTCTTGCATTGACTTGGATGCTACTATGTGGTCAGATGTACTGCAGAGTCATGTTTGCCATTATGGTTATGGGCTGATTTCATGGCTAAATACCATATTCTCTTATGGCATATGTCTTATGCTTTACTATACTATGGTTGGTTATGTCATGCAGTTGGCTACGACTCTTCTTCATGTGGGAGCTTTTACATCCTTAGTTGATGCCTTTATGTCCTCCCATGTGTTGAGATTTCATGAGCCTTTGCAACATGCTTCTACCACTAATGTACTTGCAGATGATTGTCTTTATGAGCATGTTCCCTCTGTTGGGATACCCCTTGATTGCTTGAGCTGTGTGGATGCTATGGATAGCCCTATTCATGATGACTTGGATTCCTTGTTGTCTTCTATTCTTCTTCTATAGATGTATGCTTCCATTGTGGGAAGCTTGGGCATGTTAAAAGAAAAATTTTCAGATGGATTAAAGAGCAGTAGAGACAGAGACGGACTCGACATGAGCAGAGAGTCAGAGATACAGGAGATGCAGCAGGTGTTACCACTATTACTAGTGGGGTGAGGTACATGTTGTTACCCATGATGATGCAGTTGAGCATATACTCCTGTTATCTAGTTTTCCTACAACTTTCTTACTCAGTGATATGGCCTACGCCTCAGATTGGCTATTGTATTCTATGGCATCTTATCATGTTACTCCACATAGAGCATGGTTCTCTACTTACAAGGAGTTTGATGGATGCACTTCTTTAGGCCTTGAGCAGATTTATGCTATTCTTGGTATAGAGGATATACACCTAGCTTTGCCTAATGGGACTTCTCTTATGTTTAGGAATGTTTTACATGTTTCCATGCTCAATAAGAGCTTGATTTCTGTCAGTCAGTTGCATGATACAGGTTACTCTATTTCTCTTTAGGATAGGTCATGCAAGATATGTCGTGGTTGATTGGTTTTGACCAGAGGTTCTAGAGTTGGTTCTCATTACCCAGTGCATGTCTCTCATATGGTAGATTATATGGTTGCAATTATTTGGATACCACATGCATTGTTATGGTATTATTGCCTAGGCCATATGCACCATAGAGAGATGGAGATCTTGTCTCGTTCAAACTCATTGTTGCCTCCTATGTCACTTACAGATCTTGATGTTTGCCCTGATTGTACTCTTGGTCCTTGCAGAGCCCCCTTGGCTTATGGCAATCGTATGAGGCATGCTTCTCTAGATCTTGTCCATTGTGCAGTATATGGACCTATGTCTTCCCAATCACTTGGTGGAGTGTCGTACTTTGTGACCTTTGTTGATCATGCTACCCATTGTGTTTGGGCTTTTCCCTTGGTGCAGATTGAGGATGTTGCAGTTATGCTTGACAGGTTTATGGATTCTGCTGGTAGCAGGCCTAGATGCTTGCAAATGGATTATGAGAGTCATGCTCTCTCTCCCAGCTTTCAGATCTCTTGTTAGCAATATGCCATTGATTTCTTGTGCACACAGTAGTATGGGATTTCTCATGGCATGTGCCTGACCTTACAGGCAAAGGTTGCTTCTATGCTTACCATAGTTGGGTTGTCTTATGGATTTTGGGCTAAGGCCCTTATGACAGCAGTTTATTTGGTTAACAAGACACCATGCTTGACCTTGGATCGTATTACACCTCATGAGGCATGGAGTGGCATGCAACCCTCCTATGATTATTTGAGGATTTTTGGTTGCCAGGCATCTGTACATATGCCACATGAGCCTATGTCACGTAGATGTATCCTCCTTGGTTATGTAGATGGTGGCTTTATGGCCTACAGATTATGGGATTTGGATGCCTAGCAGGTCATACGTAGCCATCATGCCATCTTTATGAGGCGCAAACACCTCTTAGGCCTCTTGATGAGCATTTAGTATGCTTTATGGCTGATTTTACAGCAGTTATAGTGCCATTACAACAAGCTGTTTATGCTGAAAATGAGGGACTTATTGGCCCAGATTACATAGCTATGCGTAGCAGCGAGGGTCAAGATGTTGGTGCTCAGTTGCTAGACCCCTTGCAGGCTCATGAGAGTCATTTTCTTGTAGTTTTCAAAGCTGGACAGCCAGCCATATGTCAGTCTCACTTCGTTGAGGCCACATGTAGTCTTGAGACCCTGTTGGATGAGTGTTCGGGATGTTGGTTCTCTTTCAGTGATTGACTCTGGAGAGTTTGACTGTTCTCCGCTATCTTGTATGCGGTACGGTGATGCTATGCGTGACTCTGATGCTTTACATCCGTGCATTGATGAGTTGAGCTTGCTTCATGAGAAGCATTCTTGGATTACTCCATTGTATGGAGCTGCGGGATCGCTTATCTCCTAGATGTCATGGACTCGGGGATGATTGACTCTTCTTTTGCTTCAAAGGTTCCCGACACTTCTTGCACAGCTCGCTTTCCAATTGGGTGTTGGGTGAGATGTCATGATTCCTCACCTTGTTTTTTTTAAAAAAATTTAAACTTTTGAGTTTGGTGTGGCACTTTTTGCTGCATATCATGCATTTTAAAATATTGCAACACTTTCCATTGTTGTTGCAACTCAGGGAAGTTACTATATATATATCCTCTACATCACGTGTGTTCAAGGCCTATTTATAAATATCCTTATTTGTGAATTTTTCATGAATAAAACATAACCCTTTTCTATTTCAATCTGTAAGTAAACCCTTTATATTGCACCCTTTTGTATGTAAAAATTGTATAAAAATGGTATTTTAAAAATACTTTATTTTGAACCCACGTGATGCACACATATAGTCATGAGTAAGAACTCAAGTTGTTGTTTCAAGATTTAAGGTTGCAGGAATTCAAGTTTCTGTAATCCATCTTCTAATTCTTACACTATGAGCAAACAAGAAATTATTGGTACATTTATCTTTCACTTTTGTATGATCGATTTGACATCCTTCTTCAAAGTAGTTCTATGTTGACAAGCCACTCGATCAAACCCTCTCATATCTGTGTAATCCCAATCAAATATCCCTACATAGCTTGATGAGATCTTTCTTGAATGCCTCCTTAACATGTATGCTTACCTTGATAAGCTTAGCCTTTTCTTTCTTCTTCAAATTGACCTCCCATACTTCATCCTCTACCACTCTTGTAGACCTTCTCATAATATGTTTATACCTTTGTTCAATCTAAATAATAGCCTTCAATCCTTCCTCATCTTGCACATTGGAACTGTCCACACACTAGTCCTTAGTGTTTTTATTTTCAAGTTTTTCTTATTGCCCAAATTTAGATGATTGATTCAATGGTCTTGAACCACTTTATACTCAATTCCTAGGCTTTCCCTAAAATTCAAATTACTTTTGACTTCTAAAAGGATCTTCAAGATACTGTTCTGACCAATTTGATCTGCAAGTTGAATAGTTTGCTATCCAGAAACTCCATTTTTTTGTACTTTTGGGCTGCTCCTAATACCCTTGATTGATGCTATCAACATAGACTATTTTAAATATTGGAACCACTAAAGGATTTTCTTGAAGAAATATCTCCTCCCCATCACCCTCTACATCATATACCAAACTAATTGCTTGTGCATATAGATCCTCAAGAATAACATCTTGACTTGGAATATGAGAAAAGGCTAATCAAGTATGCAAATAAGCAATTTCATTATCCTTCTCCAAAACGACTTCCTCAAAAGAATTAATAACTTCAAAACAATGTGAAAGTTGCAATTCCATTGCATTCTTAACATGGGAAACCTCTCATTGAAGCAAAGCTTTCTCTTCTTGAAGCTAATTGATAACAGAAAAAGCCTCAATTATTGTAAATTTTTATGCATTCCTTTCCTTTTCCAACTCAAAAGAAAGCCATTGAACCATCTCAATTGAAGATCGATACATAGAACATATCCCTTGTAAATCCTCAAGAAAACCACATAAACTAAGTGATTTTTATAATTCCTAACATTCAACTTGCTATTGTAAATCTAAACATTGCTGAAAATTAATCATTTACTATCTTGAAACTTGTTGTTTTGAAAATTGCTTATATAAGCAATCAACTTGAATGTTTGCAGAAGCATAAAACTTTTGAATTTCTTCACATTGAATAGTATAATGTCTTGAAATAATATTCAGTATGCTGGAAATATAGATACCTTGAAAAACTACATCTTAAAATGATACATTTTGCATTATAAGTACTAGCATTTCAAGTAGTTGCAAAGCCTTTTCACTAAAATCTAACTTTCTTGCTATATTATCCTTCTCAAATCCAGTAAGAAAACCAAAAAAATAATCCATACTAGCATTTTCATTGAGAAAACCATAATCCTCATGCTTTTCATCCATGACAACATCATCTTCTTGAATACAAATTTATCTTCTTGATCACCAAATTGATCAACCTTCTTGTGATAACTTCATTACTTATTTCTTCTTTAGAAACACTAATTGGAGATTGATTATGACAG
Source organism: Lygodium microphyllum (assembly GCF_053477565.2). Lineage (NCBI taxonomy): Eukaryota > Viridiplantae > Streptophyta > Polypodiopsida > Schizaeales > Lygodiaceae > Lygodium > Lygodium microphyllum. The sequence goes on along the minus strand of NC_141143.1, from coordinate 73,409,160 downwards.
TTTGCAAGAGACCAAAATATGGAAAATACCTTGAAGTTATTGATGCAAGGTGTGTGATGCTCCACTCTCTTGTTGGTAAGTGTCTTTGTTGTGTTTGCGGCACTAGAGAATCCTTGGTTACTTTGGCAGTACTTTTCCTCTCTCACTCCCTTGGCTTCAATCTTTAGCAAAACTATAAGTATAGGGTACCAATCATCATCATCACTTGAACTTGAATCCAAAGTAGAAACCAAAACATCCTCATATTTCTCCTTGATCTTCTCAAGTGTTCTAAGCAATCTACAAACATGCTTCAAATTGGAGCAAGATTTAAATTTATGGCCTTCATGGTCATCATACCACTCATAAGCATCATCAAGTACATTCTCAAAAGAACTCAACTTTTCCCATGCTCTATTTATCCTTGAACCTACACCTTTCTTTACTGCTGATGAAGAAAGCTTCTTACAAATACCATTGAACTGCATACATAAATCGACCGTGCAGAAATACTTGCATGATTTTCCTCTTTCACAAGACTCATAAATATACGAACAAGATCTTAAGGTATGTCCATGCTCAAAGGATACCCATGGTGAAACATGCCTACAATTTCCAAATAACCTAATTTTCTTTCAGCCAACCTCCTAACTTTTGCAATGATGAAGTAACCAATTTTTAGCCTATGATATTCAAGTTATTAATGCAATTTCTATAGTTCAGGCTTCCTGAAAAACTCTTTTGCAAGTATTTTTTGAAAACTCCTATTTGATCAAATTTCTCTATCTTATCATGCCATCTCTAATAGATCTTTGACAATTCAAGTTACTCTTGCTATTTCTACAACTCATGACACTTTTTCACTTTAGGTTATACCTAAAACTATTGTAATTCAAGTTATTCATGTCATCTCTACAATACTTTTGCGCTTTAGATTATTCCATTAGGATTGATTTCGATAAAGAAAAATCCTTTCTTCTCCTTATTCTTTATTGTATCTTCTTCTACATCTTTCTATTCATCATCTTAGCCTAAGAAGTATTTCTTGCCAATCCATTCTTCATTATTGCATTTTCTTGAAGTTTCTTCTAATCCCCTTCTTTGTTGGTAGCACTTTTCTGGTGAGTATTCTTCGTATTCGTTTCCACCATCTCTTGGAAATTACATGAATCTACTTGAATTGCATGAATCTGCCTATATTCTAGGAAACTACCTCAGTTAGGGAAATTTTCCTAAACTATAATAATCTGCCTAAGTTATAGAAAACTCTCTGAATTGTGGGAATTTGCTTGAGTGCATGTCTACCTTGAAACTGCATGAATCTCTATTTTCTCTGAAATAGCCTAAATTTAGGACATTTTAAAGAAGGAATATCTTGAAACTCTCCATTTATAGAAATGAATCATAATGTCTTCCTAGAAAAGATTACTTTCTCTCATCATTTCCAATTGCTCCTCAATATGCTCCGCTTGTATCTTCCTTTACTGACATTTTAATTTTGGAGAAGAAACCTAAAGATTTGAAATTAGGACTGCATCTTGAAACTCCTAAAATAAACACTTGAAACTAGTGGATGTGAGAAATATGAAATTTCAACTTGGACTAGACTACTTTGAACTCACAACATTGAGAACTCTTGAATAGATTGAGATATTCATGCTATTGACTAAATCATTGCAACATGGCATTGCTTCCATTGCATGAATCTTGAAATTAGAGCATTAAAATAAAACTTATAGCAAGAACTTTGAGAAGGAAGAAACTTGAATGCTCTACCTTATAGATATAACTAAAATCTTATTTGAATAGATTGGAATCCTTTGTTGCACCCAAATCTTTAAATATTAGAGTCCTATTCTTTCACCAGCTACTCTTTAAAAAATTTTCTTTCTAGGAGTGACGTCCAAATCATCAAAATTATGCCCATGAAACCAATAAGATTGCCAAAGTTTATTGGCCTATTCTACCATAGCAAACTAGGAATAACAACAACTGATACAGAAATTTTCCTTGAATACCCATAATTTAGCATGGCATAGATTCTTGAATCAAAATACGATAGAAAATCACAAATATTCTTTGAGAAAATAGTACAGGAATTAAAGTTACATTGTAGAAAATAGAAGAAAAATATTATCAAATCAAATGCAAGTGAAAGAGATTCTTTAAAAGCATCTCAATTTTATTATAATCTTCTTCCTTTAGTAGTTTCAAAAGATATCTTGGAGAAGAAGAAATTTAAAAAGGTATAGTAACAATTCTTAGAGCCATTTATAAAGGATCGTTCTTTGGATACTAAGTTAGTGTAGAAGACACTAGATAGTATTGGTATTAGTTAAGATGCTTATATCTAACTTTTTCAGATTTTACAATCAAATATGAAGTAAGGACAAGTATGTAATCGCATACTTCTAAGGCCATCTATGGTTAGAACTATTAGACAAAGAGTGAATAACAAATTGATGGAGATTCTGGGTGAGCCTTTTCATATCAAGGCTAGCTTCAAGGGTAGGAAAAAGAAAGTTGTATTCAAGAAATTTAACAATATTTTCCTTGACTTGCCTACCCTATAATGTTTAATGATCATATTCTATGACTTGTCAGTAGAAGAGGCAGGAGTGGCTAGATTTGTAGTTAAACTTGATGAAATTGAGATTCTAAAATGCACAAAACTAGATAGGGTCTCTATTACCTTGATGAATAGAGCACTTTCATTAGATCATTTCAATCACTCAATGTCATTGTAATCATTAGATACATAAGATTTTGATATATTATATTGGGTTTTTCATCAAACACCAATACATGATGTTATTAAGAGAGAATAAGCAGGAAAAAAGCTATTTGTTGAAGGATTTGGGAACTAAGATTGAGTGGTACATAACTAGTGACTTAAAGACATACAAATGTATGTGCAATGTGTCAAAGAGAATCAACTCCAGATCTCCTTGCATATATTGCATGTCCCCAACCCCCCATAGAGTTGAACCCAAGCAGTTGAAATAGAGCTCCCGCTAGGCACAACAAGGATCCATAATTTAAGCCAATCTTAGATATTCCTTTAGTGAATGCCCATATCTGTACACTTCATGCACTTTGCAAGATATTTGAAAAGCTTATTCATCTTTATATAGGGTTTGCATGGAAGTTGAAGCCATTATTAGCTAAAAGAGATACTATAACAAAGTTGAAAAAAGTCTTATTTGCAATTGGTTTGCATGGTGGTAATATTGTTATTGAACTAGATCTTGAAAAGTCTAAGCATGGCAATTATGTCTCCAAAAAGCCATCTATTGGTGGAGGGAAGGCTAGAAGGTTCAGGCTAGGCTTTCATGGGAGACTTGGTAAGATAAACTCTAGGAATGGTTACTCAACTATTAGATACAATTAGTGGAAATCCCTATATAATGCAATTAAGGATCATGCTGATAATGAACAAGCTCAAAAATAGAAAAGAAAATGTTTAGAAAACACTAGACAAAGTATTATTTTATTATGATAAAAGTGAATGGAATGATGATCATCTCATAGACTTCAAAAACCAATTGAACCTTTTTAAAAAGGCAATGATAGAAGCTTGGGGTGATCAACATTTCACTCACTATACAGTAAGAAATTTGCATATGCATGTCTCTTCAATGTCTAACTTATATAAGTTGTTTTAATTAAATTTCTTTATTTGTTAACTATGCAACATATTTTACACAACCATGGTCCATATTTTATCAAGAAATATGGATCTCTATCTATTTGGTCAACCCAAGGTATGAAAAAATCACATTATCAAGCAAGAACAAAATACTTTAGACACACAAGACATGGAGGTGGAAAATACAAAGGAAACAATTTATTAGAGGTATTTCAATGGTTCTATAGACAAATTTGGTACAAATTCAAGCTCAAAGACATAACCACATCATGTAATACATCATCTTTGACAATGACTATACAAACTGTCACCCAAAGAAGAAAAGAGGGATATTTAAACCCTTGTGCAAAGCAAAGATTTTTTACAAACTAAACAAAGAGATGGAAAAAGATAGGTTTCAAGAAACCCTTGATATCTTTTAGTTTGACTTTATTGTTTGTAGAAGAGTCTCTGGTTTCAAGAAACTCACTAGGGCCTCTAGAGGAATCTTTTGTTTCATCCCACTCAATTAGACCTCTACATTTCAAGAACTCTTATTTCCTATAGCCCAGAATTTACCTATGAAAACTAGACCATTTCCATTAGTATTGTCGATGAGACATGCATTGCTTATCTAGTAAGAACAACAGGTCTTCCGCACTCATAATCTGCTTTCCAAAGAGTCGGAGCAGCTCTCAACGATCTCTTTAGTATATATATGCGGTTATTATGGCAGGAGGCCTTCCCGTGTTAGTGCCATAAAGAAGATTGCCGATACTTGCTCTTCTACTTCAGAGGTTCGTAGGTTTCTTGGAGCTTGTGTTTTATCTTATTTGGATTCCTCATTTTGCTCATATTTCATATAATCTCTACCAGCTCTTGAAGAAAAGGGAGTGTTTTTCTTAGGAGATGAGACATACTAGAGCTTCAAATTCTTGGCATCTCTTACATGGGAGAGAAAATAAGAGCCAAGAACTCCAAAGTATCGTGCCCTCCACTATATCTAGGCATGAAGCAAAGAACTCTTACAGCTTCTACAAATAGCTTTCAAAGCCGTCATTGGCAAGCTTGGAAAGCTTAACAACCTGCTATGATAAATTGCAATTGTTTGATTATTTAAGATTCCAATATAATGACCAAGGCCTTGAATTTTTCCAAGCTTTAATTGCCTTGAGCCCTTGGCTCTTCCAAGAAAGTTATTTCGACCTTCAATTTCTATTTGCACAATAAACCACAATAGTGTAAGATGTCAATAGATAAATATCCAATAATATTTGTCTATAATGCATAACAAACTCTAATATAAACCACAATGGATATCTTGAAATTATCTTCCATACCTTAAGATTTTCATCTTCTTTAAGAAGCCTATCATCATAAAGATTTATTAAACTTTTTGGTTTCTTCTTTGATGGAGACTTTGGTTTCTCTTCATACCCCATGTCATCAATACTAAGTCTCTATTAACACTTCCTCTGTATAGGTAGCCCCTCCTTTTCATATTCCACGATCAAAATAATACATGAATGCAAGGATATAGAGCTATCTTGAAAATTCTCTTCCTCAACATCAAGACTTGCTAGCAATTCTTGTTCGTAACCTATAACATTCTTATCATTTTAGCCCCATGTTGCAAGGATTGCTAAGCAGTAATCTTCTCTGAGATAAAAAAGGTGTTGAATATCATTTAGTAATACATATCTCTTTTTGTTGATGAGATTGCTGGGAAATATTGAGACACAATCAAGAGGATCTTCTTCAATCTCTACACTAACCTCTATCTCCTTTTCTTCCACTTTTGTAATGTTCTCACTTTTTGATGCTAGGAGGCATATTCCACGGTGGATTCTGTGATTATATTTATTTGATGGGGCTCGTACACAAGGTGGATTCCTTGTGTGAGAAGTTGATAGGGATGCCTGTCCTTTTTGGGTATCAGATTAATTTAATGTGTACGTGGGTGATTCCATAAAATACATATTAAATTAATAGACATTTACGAGTTTAGAGTACACACTCGAATTAAATTAAGGTCGTGATAGAGTTCCAACCTATTTAATTATTTTGTAGCTAAATATTGCTAGGTATTTACTTTTGTTGGGTTTTATCTAATTATTTTCTAACAATTGTGAATGCTTCAATTGATGTGTAAAGCAAGCGGCAGTAGCGTTGGGTAGTACCGGGCGATAACATGAATCCAAATGCCTAGAAGAATTACTATTTTTTATGGGCATGCGCCTTATCACTAAAGGCATAGCACCAATATTTATTCGAGCGCTTGATGAAATATTTATTATCTTGTATACACGAAGGTGCTCGGTTAAATATTTCATTATTTGATATTTGTATTTGAGCACATCCTGACTTTTGGACGACCAAACGCCTTACTCTATAATTATATTTGAGCACATCCCAACTTTTGGATGCCCAAACATATTACTCTATAATTCAGCAAACACATACACAAAAGCAAAAGCATGTTATTTGTAAAGTAGGCTATTTTTTAGCTTGAAGTTAAATAAATATATAAATACATGCCTTGTGAAACACTCATACAAGGCATGGGGGGAGATTGCACTCCATTTGTCTTTTTGTCTCATGTCATGTAAATTCCCTCTTGTTTTTTTTCTTGCAATTATGAAGGTTTGTAGAGTTATTTGTTCTTGGGGACCTTCCGACATTCACTATGCATGCATACAACATCCGATCTGTGCATCAGTGGCATCAGAGCAAAGCTGAGATCAACAACTTTCAATCGCTTACCATCTTGTGCGAAGGCGAAGCTCCTAGAACGAACTGGCTCTACAGGCTGTCTCACAAGGAACTGTCAACACATGCGTGTTCCTGGCGGTGAAGAACCCCCTATTGTACCCTTTGATCTCACGAAGGACCTCTCATAGCAAGCAGAGGACCACTCTAGAAGTCTCCTCTTCAAGTTGTTTTTTCTTAGAGATAAATCAATTCATAATTAATGCAAAGCTAAGCTTAATGCTTAAGCTTAGAGAGCTTAATCTCTAAGCTTTCCAAAACTTTACGAACTATGACAGAAGCATGTACTCACGGCCGTCAATTTCATCAAGAGCGTGCCACCGTCCTGTCGTTGATCCCACAATTTACTTAAGCATTTTTTTAAAAGCTTTAAGTTATTAAGCTTAACTAAAGCTTAAAGTTCAACTATCAAACTCTTATCTAGCGGTTGTTCATACCGTGGTACTCCTGAATAGGTTTTGAAGTTTCAGCAAGCCCTTGTTCCCACCTACAACTTTGGCTTACAGATTTACAACTAGACTATCACACGCAGTCTATGCGAAAGACTATTTTTCTTGGAAGAAGACTGTTTTCAATTACCATATTCGAGAAAAAAGAAAGATCGTAAAAGAAAAAGTAAAATTTTTTAAAAAAAGCAAGCCTTGTAAACCCAAATTTGAGCTACGCTCATCCTTCTAATGAGATTTTAAGTGTGTGAGGTTGTTTGAGATTCTTGCAAGATGTCGAATCATCATATGGATGATTTTATGGGCGAAGGAGATTTGCCCGAGTCAACTATGGAGCAAAAATTGAATCTAATCATGATGCACCTTCAAGAAGAGCGAATGGCATGTCAAAACTTGCAAGCACAATTGATTACACTTTAACAATCAACTGTCGATCAAGACAACGGAGCGTAACTTGAAGATGTTATTCGACGTATTATTGATGCGACACTTGATACATAGACTCTTAGGAAAGAGGCCAATATAAGTAAACAAAATTTTAAATTCTGCACTTTTAATGGACAACATGATGGCAAAAATTGTTAGTACTTTCATTAATCAGTTTGATGACTATTTTCATGAAAAGCAATATGCTAAAAAAGATAAACTTAAATGCGTCACTAATCATCTAGTAGACAGAGCATCATTATGGTGGACTATTGTCCGCAAGAGTATTGATTGTACCTCTACTTGGAAAGCCTTTCAAAAGAATTTTTGCAGAATTTCATTCCACCTCAATTCCATGAGAAATCCATCAAATAGTGAAATCTCCTATAACAAAGAGATCGAGAATCCATCCCACAGTACACTGAGCATTTTTGGAGTGCCTTACTTCAACTTTGAATGCTCGAATATATTTATAAGATGACCCACAAGCGCAAGTATATGTCCGATTTGCTTGGTCACTTCTATGCAAAAGTGAATATGTTCAAGCCAAAGACCTTGGAGGATGCGATTTCTTTAGCACATGATGCGGAGGATTAAATTTGTGGACGAGAAAAGTGACCGTAAAAATTTTCGGTTAATGGTAACTTTGATACAAAGCAATTCAATTCTAACTTCCGAAGATTCAATCAAAATCGCTTTGTTCCTTTTTTTTCCGTAAATCCTAGAGTTGACCTCCTACTTTACCATCAACTGCTAATTCAACCAAATCATAATATACCAAAATTTCTATCCCTTACTAACAATGTCTCAAAAGCAAAGGCTATGGTTTGCTACAAGTCTTAGTAGCGAATTGTCAGTCCAAGATTGTTTTGCTACTGATTTACCAACTACACATCTTGAAGACCATGAAATAGATTTAATCCCAGGTTCTCAACCACCATGTAAAGCACCTTATAGACACAATCAAATTAAACAAAAAAAATCCAAATACAAGTTGAGAAACTATTGAATCAAGGACTCATTAGGCCTAGTAGTTTTCCTTTTTGTGCATCTGTCCCATTAGTTAAGAAGAAAAATAATACCTATAGGATATTCATTGACTATCATGCCCTAAACAAAATCACTCTTAAGAATAGATATCCGATCCCTAGGGTAGACGATCTCATGGATAAACTACAAGGGGCCATTGTTTTTAGCAAGATAGATATCAAATCTGAATATCATCAAGTACGCATGGATACACTTGACATTTTTAAGATTACATTTAGAACTCAGTTTGATCATTACAAATTTCTTGTTATGCCTTTTGGTTTAACCAATGTACCAACTACATTCAATGTATGATGAATCATATATTTTTTAAGTATCAAAATTTTGTGATTGTTTTCTTTGATCATATATTGGTGTTTAGTAAGGATGAGAATGAGCATTGTGAACATCTATCTTTATTTTTCAAATTGTTGAAAGAGAATCAATTATATACTAACCTTGAGAAGAGTGAAATTTTCCAAACATAGATTGAATACTTAGGTCACATTGTTTCTTCTGATGGTATTTGCGTTGATCCTAAAAAGATAGAGAAAATTTTTAATTGGACAATCCCTAAAAATATACATGAGTTACATTCTTTCTTAGACCTTGCCAGCTTTTATAAAAAAATTGTGAGAAATTTTTCATTACTTGCATTGCCTTTGACAAAATTATTAAAGAAAGGTGTTGTGTATCAATGGTCTAACAACTAGCAAGTCTTTTGATTTGTTGAAACATACTTTAACACATACACTTGTCTTGCAATTATCTGATTTTAATCAACCATTCTTTCTAGTAGTCACTGATACTAGTAGATCAGTGAATAGGAATTGTCCTCATGCAAGATTCATATCGCATTGCCTATTCTAGTCGCAAACTTAAACCTTCTGAATTGAAGCATTCCACCTATGATAAAAAATTGTTAACTGTAGTACAAGCTTTACATCAATGAAAACACTATCTGATGGGATCCGAATTTATGATTAAAACTGACCAGCAAAGTATCAAGTATCTCTTTAGTCAGCCACAAATTTTTGACTATCATTTTAAATAGACTGCTTTCATTCAAAATTTTCATCCACTTATCCAATATCAAGCAGAAAGAGAAAATGTTATTGCCGCTACCTTGAGTAGAAGATGAAGCATTCATAATATTTACATTCTATCTTTTGATTCCCTTACTCCTATGAAGAATACATATGACTATGACTCCATTTTTCAAGCTAATTGGAACAAATTAATTGCTAATAGCTGGATTCCAATTGATTCTATCTTATTCTAATGGATTTATGTTTAATGAGAAAAAATTGTCACTGTTTAATTTAGATAATTTGTGTTACATGAAATTCATTGTCCTACATATCAAGAAAATAGAGTTATTATTTTCACTTTAAGAACATTAATTGAAGATTTTTATTGATCGCAAATGAAATATGATGTTTGTAACTTTCTTTCTAAGTGTTTAATTTGTCAAAGAGTCAAGCGACACCATGGTAAGCAATATGGTTTGTTAATGCCTTTACCAATTTCTAACCGTCCATGGAAACATATTTCAATGAATTTTATAATTGGTTTGCCTAATAGACAAGATGATCATGATATAATTTGGACTATAGTTGATTGATTTAGTAAGCAAGCATATTTCCTACCATGTAAAAAAACATTAACTCCATCTCAAGCTGCACAATTATTTTGTAAGACTATTTTCACTAGTCATGGTTTGCCAAAAGCTATTATTTCTTATCATGATTCTAGATTTTGTAATAATTTTTTGATTACTTTGTTTGCTAATTTGGATACTAAGATTAATTTCTCATTTGCATTCCATCCTGAAACCAATGGACAAATAGAAGCTACTAATAGTACAATTCTAGATCTTTTGCGTGCATACATAATTTCAAAACCACAAACATAAGATACACATTTACATCCACTTTAATTTTTATACAATAATACACCACACATCTATGCACAATGCACCTTTTAAAATTATTTATGGACATAGATTACCTACACGTCACATCATTGTCAAATAAAGTTAAAGCTGTTAATGATATTACCAATACACATGCTACTATTTTTCCTTAAGACATGATTGCGAAAGCCCAGTTATCATACACTAAACAAGCTGATAAGAAAAGACAACCCATGAGTTTCAAAATTGATTATTATATTTAATTACGCATTGAAAAGAGAAGATTGCAAAGTGTTAAGAAACACCTTGTTAAATTAGCACCTAGGTTTTATAGACATTTCAAAATAATTCACAATATCAATGACAATGTATTTTAATTAGAACTGCCCAAACATTGAAAGATCCATAATACTTTGCATATCAGTTTGCTATAACCTTTTAAAGGCCACTTACCTGTCCACCCTATCTATGAAAACCCTCGTTAAAAGAAGAAACTAAAATCCTTGAACTAGAAACTATTCTAGACACTGACTTTATGACCACTAGAACTGGCCGTAGATATTCTAGATACTTGATTAAGTTTAAAAATCATCCTATTGAAGAGGCCCAATGGATGCACGCTTGCGACCTAATCGACTAGAGAGAGAGAGAGAGAGAGAGCCCATGCCCGCTTGCAACCACACTAGAGAGAGAGAGAGAGAGAGAGAGAGAGAGAGAGAGAGAGAGAGAGAGAGAGAGAGAGAGAGAGAGAGAGAGAGAGAGAGAGAGAGAGAGGCATAGCAAGTATTTTTTCTTGTTCTCTCTGTCCATTCGGCCTGTGCCCATTCGCCACCACTAGAGAGAGAAAGAGAGAGAGTGAGAACAATTGTTCTCTTTTCTCTCTATCTCTACACATCAAGCGCGCGCGCACACACACACACACACATATTCTCTCTCTATGTACAGAGACTAACCTGCCATTACACCATGTTGCGCAAAGAGAGAGGGAGAGAGACGCATAGAACAAACCTGAGCAGAGAAACCACACATATTGAGCAATGCACGGTAAGATTAGCACCTAAACCTACACCACCCAAAGCAAAGAGGTAGGAGGGGTGGGTCATTAATTACGCCCCTATCACGATGATGAGATGAGCCTAAAACTAATCACTTAAAATTTAACTTTTTAAAAAATTGTAGAAAATCTCCAAAAATAATGTGGTAAGAGGCGTGGGATGAATTCGGAGGTTAGGTGTTTCACCAAACTTCCGATGAAAATAATACATTAGTATAGAAGTATAGATATAGATATAGATTAGTATAGATATAGATGTCCTGTTAGAGCCAAGCCTCATTGAGCTTAGCTCTATCGGTGGGGGAAACCAGTCTACATTCACAACTCATATGGATGGTCTCCCCACAAGTCTCCATGCATTCGCTTGCATATGGCCACCTCCGCTAAATGTCATGTACTCTCTTCCACTAGCTCAAATAAGTTAAACTAGCATTCCGCTTTGCCACAAAGTGGGGTGCAAGGGAAGTTCACTTCCCTTTCACACATTGGATAATGCTATCACAAAAACATCACATGCTTTACTCTCCTCTACTCGCAGCCCCTCTATCTCTCACCCCTTTTACACCTCCCCCCTTTGTATCCACACTCACTCACTCAATCACTCTCTCCCTCCCTCCCTCCCTCTCTCTCTCTCTCTTACACACATGAATAAAAGGTCTCTCTTCCTCTCTTTCTCTCTCTCTCTTACACGCATGTACAAAAGGCCAAACATACATCTAGGAGTACATAGATTCATATATACATACAATGACCATGTACCAATATTGTAATTGTATCCATACTTGCTTTGTGCAACAGTTAGAAGTAGCTCCACATGATCCTTGGATGTTACAATCAGAAATAACATTGTTATGCTGAAATGAACCACATTGTTTAAGCATATCCAAGCATCAAATACAAACTCTCATTAGTATTAACAATCCACACAGGTGAAGCAAAGCCCAAAACAAAAGCTTGCTCCAAAGTCGATAACTTTGTACCATAAATCCAAGTATTAACAAACCACAAAGTGTCACTTCTTGATTATGCCTATTCATCTACATCCAAACGCTACAAAAATGTTGAAACTTTCCATGGGGCCTAACCAAAATGAAGCTTTTTTTTCTTTGAGGAATCACTAGGAAAAATTCTATTCTCCAACATAGCATGCCCAGGTGAAGCAAGTCCCATTGCCATTCTTCGTCCCGGTGATGGTACAGGGGACATGATAGTCTTTCCTCTCTTTCTTGCACCTAAAATTTTAAAATCCCACAACGTAAACGTGAACACATCTAACAATCGACAAAGATTACTTAACATTAAAATAATAATACGTGGCCTAACATTTGCAAACCACTCAGTATGCATCATCACAGCTTGATGTAGCATCACAAAACAACCGATGTCCTTAAATTCATATGCCGGCCACCCCCTCGGTATTCTATCAGTGTGAGATCGTTGAAACCTATTTTCTTGCTCAGCTTCACCCATATGCACTCGAAAACACTGAGTATACCCACAATGCACGCCCTCAATAAAAACTTGAAGTAAAATCTCTATATTGACATCATCATATAAACGCTCAATGACCCTTGCAAGCGTTCTTCTTATAATATCATGTGTTGTCACTGTGCGCAAGATACACTGTAGTTTCTTTTGATACTCAGAAGCTCAATAATAGCCCTAGGTTGGAGTAGGCATCTGCAAAAGTCAAGAAAATACTTATATACAGTGCAGAAAATATATACTCAATTACCACCGAGTATATGCCAACCAAATATAGTACAAAGGCCATTTCGCATGTATGCCAAGCAGGGACTACAAAGCCATCAAAATTCAACAGATACATCTATGCAAAAATGCAAGCATATCATTCCTCCCTCCAAAAGTACATCTCTATATGCATCTCTGCAAAAAAGCAATGCACATTATTGCATCTTCTGAAGTACATCCTTGTACACAATATTCGTCGTGACATTCACAATGCTTCCATTCTCATCCAGTAAGAGCCTCACACCGCATGAGGATTTCACCCTTGAAAATGCAATATACAACTGTCCATGTGTAAATACTAGTGTCTTTAAGTAAAGACCAACAATAGACAACGTCTGGCCTTACGACTTATTGATCGTCATAACAAACGCTAGTCAAACAGGAAATTGCCTCCACCTCATAGTAAACGGAAATTGCAAGGTGCTAGGAATAAAAGTGATCCTAGGAATGAAAACTCGTTCCCCTATATTTGTCCCTGTTATTATCTCATCACCTATCACCTTTTTATTGAATGCCTTACGTATCAACTATGTACCATTACACAAACCTTTTGCTAGATTTAAGTTCCTAAGCAGAATAATAGGTGCATTCAACTTTAGTAGCAATAGTTAGGGAGGAGATCCATCTCCAAGAGCTAGTGTATTTAAATACTCTACAGAGTATATAAATGAGCTATCATCCATCTCTGCAATTGAATCCGCACTATAGTACTGTATAACTTCTCATGGCATCGATTGCAATGCACAATGATTCAAAGAAGTCACCTCTGTATTTTGCATTGCAAGTATAGCACGCTATTTGAAATATGATCCAAAGTCTCTCATTGTGGATATTTCACCGTACATACTATTAACCAAGGTTTTGATAGATTGTCCTTTCAATACCATGCTTGATGGAATATGTAACTTATCACAATTCTCCGTAATATCCACTCCATCCCCTATTCGTTGAATCCAACTAATAAACCCATTATACATTATATCTCCAAAGGTTGACATTCTCATATTCCTAGACAACCTTAGCACCTTAACATACTACCATAAATGAGAGTAACATAATGCCGCATGAACAATATCTTCATAGGAGCCCGTTATCACGACGGGCAGGGTCTGCCTAAAATCACCTTCAAGCAAAGTGACCTTTCCACCAAATGGTTTATTATAGCTCATAACATCTCTTAAAGTTTTGTTAAGAACTTTAAATGCAAACATGTGCATCATAGGAGCCTCATCCCACAAAATAAGGCTCGACTGTCTGAATAACTGAGCAAGATCACTCTGAATAGGAATATTACAGGTGGATTGATTACATAGATCCAATGGAATTTTAAATCTCGAGTGAGTAGTATGACCACCTTGTAGAAGCAAAGCAGTAATGCCAGATGATGCTGTTGCTAGTGCTATATCCCGATCACTACGCAACCTATCAAGCAAAAACTTATAAAGAAATGTCTTTTAGACCCACTGGGACCATCCAAAAAAAAAGCTCCAAAGTTTCCAACAATAGCACCTATAATTGCATTATATGCAACTCTCTATCCCTCATTTAACATTGCCTCCATAGAAACACAAACTCTACATTGCTCTAGTATATGATATGCATATTCATATTCCAAAATAGCGTTAGCACACAACTGAGAATCTGTTCAACGAGGTTCTGGCAATCCATCAAAGTCAGACAATCTTCACCCATGTTGTTGTAAAAGATCCTGAAGATGCAATAAAGCCTCGTTTTATGCCTCTTGTTGTAGAACTGCAAAAGATATATGCACACGCTCTAGCTGTAACTTATACAAAATATCCTCTACCATTAGTGACATAAACCTATCCCAAAGCTGACGAGGCTGCGCAGGCTCACAAAAGACCAAAATTAAATCTAATAAAGCACGCAATTAGGCACCAATTTGTACAGATGCAACTTCTTCCAAGCACACAACACACTCATCATCACCCTCTAACATGCCCTTTGCAATGCAAGCTTCCTTAAAGGTGTTATACACCACGTTGCCAATAGTACACAAATCATCAAAAGACATACATCCTCAAGACACTGTCAAGAGCATTCACAAGTAATAATGCTCATAGATATGGGTAGCACAAAGTATATTCAACCACACATATTTCCATGCTTTCTCTTTGTCCATACATTTCGTTGTGCATTCTATACCCAATACACCGAGAAGTCTTGATAGCGAATAGCTCGAGCCTCTGGTTGAATACAATTGCACACAAACCATTCCGTAAGAGTAGTTTTCTTGATATCTTCATTCTGCATAACATCTGATATATTGTCTGTATCTTGAAATACCACACAATTCCCATTAGGCAAGTGCACCTACAACCGTTTTATATGAGGCTTCTCATTGTGCAATGCATAGTCATATATTCTCCAACACGCTTCTGATGCAGAAACATACCATCCATCTAAATAACTCTCGATCTCATCCACTTCACCAAAGGTCATACCATTTAACCCTGAGTTTCCAATAGAAAATTTAATGGTTGCACGATCATGTCCCTTGTATATATACTTATACAAATACTTAACAGCTCTACCACTGTTGAGCATACCTCAACATTTATATGTGCATTGTATTTTTTTACTCAAGTGGGGATTGTATGGAACAATCCATTGATTATCAATAGTAGTACCCTTTATTGTGACCATCTTTCCATCATCTCGTCTTCTATAAACAAGATAGCCAGAGCTATCAACAGTTGTTATATTCACAAACCTTAAAGGGAATTTTTTAGTACATCGAACATTGCGCATGCACCGCACGGACCATGGACATTGCATTTTGAGATAGTTTCAAAAAAAGCTGAAAACTTTGCTTTATCAAGAAGCTCAGCACAAACAAATCTATCATAATGACATGCTTCAGAGGGTTTAAAAGGATGCTCCAAAATTAGCAAATTATGAGAATGCGGTAGCCCCCTCTTTTGAAACTCAGTCACACTAACATAGCCTACAACATTCCCAAATAGATTCCTTTTCAACCATATATACATCATATCATCATGTTTTTTATGAAAGACTCGAGCAGTCAAATCAGGATGATGATAAGCATTCTGTCCAGGCAACAAAGCATTAGTTATCTCTAATCACTTTGAATTACATGTCATCGTTATAAAGAGATCAGGTTTTCCCTTACTCCGCACTATAGCGATGACATCCTGATACATGTGCCTTGGCTGTCATGTAGAGTTGAGTCTATGCCTATGAATACATAACACATAATCCTTGCTAGTTGTCCGATGCAAAAATCCCATATTGATTGGATTCTCACAAAGCCTGCATATCAAGAGAGACCATGCATTATTTCAAGGAGAGACTTGATTGGAATTAGTATTTTCAAACTCTTCAAAAGAGAGACCATGCAAGACATAATAAGTCTTTCTATAGATCAAACCTCAAGAAAGAGGCAATATACTTAAAAATAAAAATGTATTTAATATTTACAAACTCTTCAAAAGAGAAACAATGCACATTATTCCAATCCATAGCAAGTTCCTAGACATTGAAACTAATATTGGAGATATATATATATATATATATATATATATATATATATATATATATATATATTCAAACATTAAAATTAGACCATACAATTAGAGAATATTACTCACATGTATTACATCGAAAAAATGAATAAAGTTATATCCACATTGTTTGACATGATAATGATAACGATAATTCTTTGTATAAATCAAACGTCAAGAAAGAGACATCACACCACATTGTAAGTACCCAATACATTTTACTCAATTGAGTCTCATTACAAAAAAAGAAAATACACATTATCACAAAAAAAGTATTGGCCCAAGCACTTCAAAATAACATAAGCAAAACAACAATAGATCATAAGCTTCATCCAAATGTTGAAGAGAGAGAGAGAGAGAGAGAGAGAGAGAGAGAGGTGAATATTCAAATATTAAAATTAGAACATACAGTTAGAGAATATTACTCTCGCATGCATTATACTGCAAAAATCAATAAAGTTGTATCCACATTGCAAGACATGATAATTCTTTATATAAATCAAACCTCAAGAAAGAGGCATCACATCACATTGTAAGTACCCAATACATTTTACTTAGCTTAAACTTGTTACATTAAAACCAATATAAGCTTCACAAAAAGAAAGCACACATCATCACAAAAAAAATTGGCCCAAGCACTTTAAAATAAGATATAAGTGAGATAATAATAGATCATAAGTCTCATCCTGAGTAAGTCCTCAATTGAGACCGTTCATTTTATGACTCAATTGTTGTAGCAAGGAATTAAACCTATTAACATTTATTTGAAACTGCAAGAACGGTAGTCGACAATCCCTTTGGCAAATCACAAGCTCATGGTCATCTCCAAGCCCCCAAAACAATGCCCACATATCATTCAACAACAAATTCATCAACCTGCTTGTCTCAAAGACAATTGCCAAAAGTTTCCTCACTTCACCACCATACAACCTTTAGCTTGTTCATGCAACTCTGCAGAGTAAATGGCAGGTGCATGATTGACATGTGTGGATAAACTCATCTACAATTCCATCAATTCATTCATCTTGGTCTCGAGGCGTTTAAACTCCAAAGAACTTGAAGCAACCTTTGTGTTTCTTCAAATCGTTGTTGTCCTTGTGGATTTAGTAACATGCCCTCCCTATTGCCTTGCCACTTCTTTCATCTTTCACACATTAATTTTATTCACTCTACTAAACTCCACATTTTGGCTACAACAAAATACACAAATGACTATCTCCCGAAAAAGTATACAATACCTTGATGCAAATATAATAAGAATAACTATCTCCCATACCCATGCGAACGGCTCCAAGCAGGCAAGTGTCAAAGAGACGATGTTGTGACTGTTTTCTTTAATTCAAACGAATCGATTGCATTGAATGGAGTCAAATGCACTATGTTTGGAATATCATCCATAGCTTTGCTTTGTTCCATGATGACTACATGAAACTTTCAATAGAGTATAAAAGTCCCAATAGAGAAATCTCAAAGCCATTGAAGACAGAATCGATAAACACATTTGCAACTGAAAACCCTAAGTCGAAAGTGTCTTGGACTCAAAGATAAAAGAATAGTCATGCATGAACACTTGTGTAAACAACCATGCATGAGTTGATGCTAGAAGGCATATTCCACAGTGGATTCTGTGAGGTTTTGCGGTGGATTCCGTAAAATTATATTTATTGTCGCGGCTCGTACACAAGGTAGATTCCTTGTGCAAAAAGTCGATGGGGACACCTGTCATTTTCAGACATCTTGTTAATTTAATGTGCAAGTGTGTGATTCCATAGTAGGTGATTTCATAAAATACATATTTAAATTAATGGACGTTTATGAGTTTAGAGTGTGCACTCGTAATAAATTAAGGTTAGGACTAAATTCCAACCTATTTATTTATTTTGTAGCTTAAGACTACTAGGTATTCACTTTTGTCGGTTTAATTTTATTATTTTCTAACAATTGTGAATGCTTCAGTTGATGTGTAGAGCAGGTGGCAGTGGCGCTAGGAAGCACTGGGCGATAGCGCGTATTCAAGTTATTTAGAAGAATTTTATAGACGTGCATCTTAGATGTGGTGCCAATATTTATTTTGACGCGCTTATTTATCAAAGCGCTTGACATATATTTATTATTTTGTATATGCATGGACGCACAATTTAAATATTCGCTATTGGACGTTGTATTTGGGCACAGCTCGACTCTTTGGGCACCCATCTACTTTATTCTTTATTTGGACAAAAGCAAACATAAAAGCTTAAGTGTGCTAATTGTAAATTTGGGCTATTTTTGAGCTTGGAGATGAATAATATATTAAATACATGCTTTATGGAGCACTCACATAAGGTATGGGGGAAGATTGTACACAATTAGTCTTCTTGCTTCATGTCATGTAAATTTTCTCTCTTGGTTTTTGAGCAAAAAGTAGAGTTCTATGTTCTTGGGGACCTTCCGGCACTCACTACGTATGCATACAACATCCGATTTGCGCACCAGGGGGTATGATACATGCATATTCCACGGTGGATTTCGTAAAATTATATTTGTTATCAGGGCTTATACACAAGGTGGATTCCTTGTGCGAAAAGTCGATGGGGACGTCTGTCTTTTTTAGGCATCTCTTTTAATTAGTGTGTAAGTGGGTGATTCCGCAAAATACATATTAAAATTAATGGATGTTTATGATTTTAGAGTGCGCGCTCGTAATAAATTAAGGTTAGGATTAAGTTCCAATCTATTTATTTATTTTGTAGCTGAAGACTGCTAAGTATTCACTTTTGTCGGTTTAATTTTATTATTTTCTAACAATTGTGAATGCTTTAGTTGATGTGTAGAGCAGGTGGGCGGTGGCACTGGAAAGCATAAGCGATAGCGTGTATTCAAGTTATTTAAAAGAAATTATCATTTTTCGATGGATGCGCATCTTAGGTGTGGCGCCAATATTTATTTCCACGCATTTATTTATTCAAACACTTGATATATTCTTATTATTTTGTATGCATATAGACGCACGATTTAAATATTCGTTATTGGACATTGTATTTGTGCACAATCCGACTCTTTGGGCGCCCAACTACTTTATTCCTTATTTGGAAAAAAGCAAACACAAAAGGTAAAGCGTACTAATTGTAAATTTGAGCTATTTTTTAGCTTGAAAATGAATAATATATTAAATACATGCTTTATGGAGCGCTCACACAAGGTATGGGGAGAGATTGTACCCAATTAGTCTTCTTGCTTCATGTCGTGCAAAATTTCTTTGAGCAAAAAGTAGAGTTCTTTGTTCTTGGGAACTTTCAGGTGCTCACTACGTACGCATACAGCATCCGTTCAGCGGGTTTAAGCTTGTAGCTGGAGCAAGCTATGGGATGAGAATCTTGCATAAGGATAGCTCCTATTCCAGATCCACTAGCGTTAGTGACTACTAGGAAAAATGGTCTAGTAAAGTCAAAAAGTTGTAATACAGGAGCATGAGTTAAAGCATATTTCAGTAAATCAAAGGACTTTTGTTGATTTTTTCGGACCAATGATACACAATACCTTTCTTTAATAATTTTGTCAAAGGTAATGCAAGCAATGAAAAATTTCTCACAATTTTTCTGTAAAAGCTGGCAAGACCTAAGAAAGAACATAATTCATGCATGATATTTTTAGATATCAGCCAATTCAAAATTGCTTCTATCTTTTTAAGATCAACTTTAATATCTTTAGATAAAACAATATGTCCTAAGTATTCAATTTGTGTTTGGAAAAATTCACTCTTTTCAGGGTTAGCATATAATTGATTCTCTTTTAGTAATTTAAAAACCAAAGATAAATGTTCATAATGCTCATTTTCATTCTTACTGAAAACCAATATGTCATCAAAGAAAACAATGACACAATGTTGATGCTTCAAGAATATGCGATTTATCATACGATTGAATGTGGCTGGTGCATTAGTTAATCCAAAAGGCATAACTAGGAATTCATAATGTCCAAATTGAGTTCTAAATGCAGTTTTGAAAATGTCAGATGTATCCAGTCATACTTGATGGTATCCAGATTTAAGATCTATTTTGCTAAATATTGCAGCCCCTTGTAGTTTGTCCATAAGATCATCTACCCTAGGAATGGGATATCTATTTTTGACAGTGATTTTATTTAGGGAACGATAATCAATGCACATCCTATAAGTGTTTTTTTTCTTTTTAACCTAATAAGGCAGGTGCATCAAATGGAGAACTACTGGGTCTAATGAGTCCTCGGGTTAATAATTCTTCAACTTGAGTTTGAATTTCTTTCTGTTCAATTTGATTATTTCGATAAGGTACTTTTCATGGTGGTTGAGAACCTGGAATTCGGTCTATTTTATGATCTTTAGGACATGAGGGTGGTAAACCAGGTGGTAAGTCAGCAGCAAAACAATCTTGAAATTGTGAAAGAAATTATGTGTACCTAGGATGCATCTTATTTTTCCTAACTTCATTTTCATTCACCCAGATTAAATAAGATTTGCTACCTTTTCTTAATGCATGTTTAGCCTGTGTATGACTAGTCAATGAAAAATTATCAAAAGTGTGCATACCATGCAATGTGATTTGTTTTCCATGAGAATGAATCTTCATTCAATGCATGGAATAATCTATATCGGGATTATACTAATGACGCCAAGGCATGCCTAGAATAATGTCACTAGATTACAAAGGCACAACTAGGAAATTCCTACATTCAACATAATCATCAATTTTAATTTCTAAGTCATGCACTTCTTGTGTTCCATTGTATCTAGTGCAGCTTTGATGCAATAATGAGTAGAAACAGTATGTAAATTCAATTCTTTGACCAATTTTGCAGAAATAAAATCGTGTGTACTCCTATCATCATGTAAAACAATCTTTTCTTTGCTATGCACAAAGCATTTCATCGTTAATAAAAAATGGGGATTTGGTATACCTAGTAAAGTATCTGAAGTAATACCGTTATCGTCATCATCTTCCGTGAAATCTGGCATTTCTTCATGGTCTTCATCTTCAGTCGCTCCCAAATAGTTGATGTAAACAATTGGCTTTTTGGATTGACAATTCGCCGCTAGATGTCCAAGTTGATGGCATTTGTAACAAACTATGGATTTGACTTTAGACACATTATTGGTAATAGCGAAAAGTTTAGGAATATTGGGATTTGGCTGAAGATATGGTTTAGGATTTGGATTTGTGTTTAATGGTAAAGAAGAGGGTCGTGTCCAAGATTTATGGAATGAAGATGGAAGGAAAAAATTTTGATTAAATCTTCAAAAATTAGAATTGAATTGTTTTGTACCGAAGTTACCATTGTTTGAAATTTGTTGTGGTCGCTTCTCTCGTCCTCGAATCTTATCTTCAACATCATGGGCCAAGGAAATTGCATCTTCGAGAGTCGTTGGCTTAAACATGTTCACTTCTGCATAGAAGTGACCAAGTAACCCAGACATAAACTTCCACTTATGAGTCGTCTCAAGTACATCTTTAAGCATTCGTAGTTGCAATAAAGCATTCCAAAAACACTCGGTATATTGGGAAATAGGCTCGCGATCTCTTTGTTGCAGAAGATCCTACTATTTGATTGCTTTTTCGTGGAATTGGGATGGAAGAAAATTCTGCAAAAATTTATTTTGGAAAGTCTCCCAAGTAGTAGGGCAATCAATGCTTTTGTGGACAACATTCCACTATAATGATGCTCTGTCCACTAAATGATTAGTGACACACTTAATTTTGTCATTTTCAACATACTGTTCTTCATGGAAATAATCATAAAACTGACTGATAAAAGCAAATACAGTCTTGCCATCGCATGATCCATTGAAAGTACGAAATTTGAAATTTATTTTACTTATCTTTGTTTCTTTCCAAATAGATTGTGCTTCAAGTATCGCATCGATCGTACGTCATATAATATCTTCAGATTGCGGTCCATCTTGATCGGCAGTAGATTGTTGCAGACTGGCCAATTGAGCTTGCAAAGTTTGACATGCTCTTCATTTTTCTTGAAGCTGCATCATAATTAGGTCCAGTTTTTGCTCCATCGTTGATTCCGGTAAATCACCTTCGGCCATAAAATCTTCCATATTTTGATCGGAAAATTTCAAACAACCTTACACACTCGAAATCCTGTTAGTGAGATGAGCGTAGCTCAAGTTCGGGATTACAAGGCTTGTTTTTTTAAAAAAGTGGTTTTTTTAATGATCTTTCTTCTTCACGGCTATGGAAATTAATGTCGGCCTTTTTCCAAGAGGATATGTCATCCGTGTAGACTGCATATAGCAATATGTGTGCTTGAACTTAGCTCTATCAGAGCGCAGGTGTGAATAGGGGCTTACAGGGAGGTCGAAAATCGATTCAGGAGTTGCTGTGTATGAACTCGTGCTATGGGAGAGATTGAAGCTTTGTAACTTTAAGCCTTAGTAGCTTTAAGGCTTTAAGCTTTAGTAAATTAAAAAAAAACTTTGCTTAATCTGATCGATTGCGTGAGGACGTCGACAGGTTTTTGACGACGATGGCGACCTTTAGTACATACTGCTACCGTTGATAATCAAACTTTATAGAGCTTAAGCTTATCTTAAGCTTTGTTAAGCTTCATAAACTCTAGCTTGATTAAAATTCTTGCTTGTTCTTTCTGAAAAGAAGAAGACTTAGCAAAGGAAATTCCTAGGTCATCCTCCGCCTGTAGAGGCTGGTCCTTCTCGCGATTTGAATGCGTAGCAGGGGGTTCTTCACCGCCAAGAACGCGCTTGTATTGACGGATTGTTGCGAGACTGGCTGTAGAGCTTGATCCTTCTAGGAGATTTGCCTTTGCATGAGATGGTAAGCAGTTGGAAGCCCTCGATCTCAGCTGCGCTCTGATACCACTGGTGCATAAATCGGATGTTGTATGTGTACGTAGTGAGCGTCGGAAGGTCTCCAAGAACAAAGAAGTCTACTTTTTGCTCAAAAATTAAGAGAGAAATTTTGCATGACATGAAGCAAGAAGACTAATTGGGTACAATCTCCCCCCATGCCTTGTGTGAGCACTCCACAAAACATGTATTTAATATATTATTCATCTCCAAGCTCAAAAATAGCCCAAATTTACAATTAGCACGCTTTAGCTTTTGTATTTGCTTTTGTCCAAATAAAGAATAAAGCAGTTGGACGCCCAAAGAGTCAAATACAATGTCCAATAACGAATATTTAAATCGTGTGTCCATGCACATACAAAATAATAAATATATATCAAGTGCTTTAATAAATAAGCGCGTCAAAATAAATATTGGCGCCATACCTAAGATGCGCACCCATAAAAAATGATAATTTCTTCTAAATAACTTGAATACACGCTATTGCCTAGTGCTTCCCAGCGCCACCGCCACCACCTGCTCTACACATCAACTGAAGCATTCACAATTGTTAGAAAATAATAAAATTAAATTGACAAAAGTGAATACCTAGCAGTCTTCAACTACAAAATAAATAAATAGGTTGGAATTTAGTCATAACCTTAATTTATTATGAGTGCGCACTCTAAACTCATAAACGTCCATTAATTTAAATATGTATTTTGCAAAATCACCCGCTATGAAATTACCCACTTGCACATTAAATTAACGAGACACCCGAAAAGAACAAGCGTCCCCATTGACTTTTCGCACAAGGAATCCACCTTGTGTACGAGCCCCGACAATAAATATAATTTTATGAAAGCCACCGCAAAACCTCACAGAATCTATTGTGAAATATGCCTCCTGGCATGATGAGTACATACAT
Organism: Lygodium microphyllum; assembly: GCF_053477565.2. Classification (NCBI taxonomy): domain Eukaryota; kingdom Viridiplantae; phylum Streptophyta; class Polypodiopsida; order Schizaeales; family Lygodiaceae; genus Lygodium; species Lygodium microphyllum. The sequence goes on along the minus strand of NC_141143.1, from coordinate 73,384,878 downwards.
ACACAATGCTCACCAAAATCCAATTAATGATTTTCCTCTCCTATCGATGTTAATTCATCCACATATGCAGATAACACTTACTAAAGGCCCAACAAGCATCACTTAAACTTGAAGATATGTTAGTCTTGAGGGTATCCTAGACTTGAAAGTGAAAGAATGCACACATATTAGGCCCAACACGTATAACTAAATGCATATATGGCCATGCCTTAGCACATGCACACATCACTCAACAAAGGCCGTTGTCTAACCTTCCTCCTCTCCCTCCACTCTCTCTCTCTCTCTCTCTCTCTCTCTCTCTCTCTCTCTCTCTCTCTCTCTCTCTCTCTCTCTCTCTCTCCAGGCCCTACTAATGGGTGTTCGTTTGTCTACATCCATACATAGGTCTTGCCAAAAGGCTCGAATGTTTTGAAGATCGAAAGGTGTTCGACGCTCAAAGATGAATGAATACCAATGTGAAAATATGAAAAAATAAAATATTAAAATTAGTTCAAAATTTTTTAATAATTTGAAAGAGATTGATAATGTTTTTCAAAATGGATATTTTCATCAATCGAATCAAATACAACAAACTCATTTAAAAAGTCTTGCGCAGAGGTTATATACATCAAGTATGTGGCAATTTTCAATTTGGAAGAGATAGACAATGTTTTTCAAAATGGAGAGTTTCAAGGATGTGCTTACGCGGTGACTCATCCAAGTCAACATTGCCAAAAACCTATCAATATAAACTTTGAAAGAAGCAAGTTGCACATTAAGGACACTGTTCTCAACTGTAAGGGGATGACTCCACTCTCGACGATTCATTTGGGTTAACATTGTCGAAAACCTATTAAGACAAACTTTCAAAGAATTAAGTTGCACATCAAGGGAAACGTTCTCTGATGCAACTAAGCTCTTGTTCTTGTGAGCAATTAACTCACATACGCCATCCTCTATATGACCAGCACTATTAATAAGATCTTTCATCTTCTCATCATGATCATCCAAGGATCCAATATGTGGCCAATATTTTTGGGCATGGTCATATATCTCCCCTATGTAACCCTTGATTTCTTCTAACTCATCTTGTATCCTCACCCTATCACAAAGGTTCCCTTTATATTTCTTCTCCACAATTCTCTCAATCCTCTGTAGACAACTACCAATGCTCTCACCAAGAGAAGTCTTCCCTTTGATATCGAAATATTTCCTTCACTTGCTTCTCAAGCCCATCCAAGCGATGAACGACTCTCAAGAAAATAATAGAACTTTCATATCCTCCAACATGCTTGAGTGCACGACGAAATGCCTTCTTATAACGTCTTTCCCTTTGAACATATTCATTTGCACGATGGGAGCGCACTGCACAACATTTGCTGCAGACACATTTTTGTCCTCCATGCTATGCAAAACACGTGTCAACATCGAGGTGCATATTAACTATTCTTATCTTATCTTAAAATTTAGAAATAGTGAAAAACCCTAAATGTCATTAAATTTAAAACACACGTGTATTAGACCATATAATTGATTACAACAGGATTTGCTATAGTAAGTAGCATTTGGAGTGAGGTTTCAATTTGTTTATCCCACACATAAGACTCAAGTGGGTCTTCAAGGTGCATTTGGATTATTTCAAGCAAATTCCCATGACTCCACATGTGAGAGATTGGAGTTTTTATCACAATGGATATATCCATTTCATGATGCAAAAACCCCCATCGCATGAACAAATTCAAAGATCCTTATAGTTATACCCACTCATGAATTGCAATGAGCAAAGTCAAGGATCAAACCCAATGTCATAATAACCAGTGAGTTGTCTTTGTAATTTGTGTACCTAAAGTTGCATGGTGCACACTATACAATATCCTTTCTTAGAAAATCACACCCTGGGATGATGCAACATTCCCCACTCCTACCAATAAAACTATAGTTCACACACTAAACAACCTCCTACATTTAAAAATATCAATAATAGATTTTTAATACCAATAAAATGAATCACAATGAGCGAGGCAAAGGATATTTGTATCTCTCAATAATGAAAGTCATGATCATGAATAAATAAATTTAATATAACATAAATTAGCTCCACTTTGGTACCTTTAGGGATTGACAATACAACACTACAGCAAAAAGGCCTCTTAGACACACTTTTAGACGTGATTTCTGAATTGAGAGAAAATCTTACGGGCGGTCTACCTGCCCGTCTATTTGCGCGTCTACAAACTCACGTCTATAGTCACATCTATAAAGAAATTTACACGTAGAAATAGACGCGTAATAGACGCGCATATACATGCGTGAATACAAGCGCATAATAAAACCAAAATTTTTATTTATTTAATTTCTTTTGTGCGTCTACCAGGGCGTCTACATGGCAAATTAGATGGGCATATAGACATGCCTATAGACGCGCTTTTACAAGCGCCCATAGACGCGAACACAAAATAAAAAATATCATTTTAAAAAAAAGATATATTTTTTTAAATTTGAATTATGTAGCGCGTGTACTTTGTATTTTAGACGCGCTTATAAACGCACGTTTTCTGCAATTTAGACGCGCAGATAGACGTGCAAAACAGAACTGGGAAAAAAAACCAGACTCCCATACATCATATTGTGCATTTGGAAAAAACACAATGGATTTCATGTATTCATTATAGATAAAAAGCATTTACATGGGGAGTTTAAGTGCTTGCGACCTGAAGCATGGCCGCAAGCAGTGGCTCAAAGATGGATAATAGATATACAAGAAAACAAGGCCATAGAGGAGGTATGGTGCTCCTCTACGAATCTGAAGAAGAAACATCTTCGCTAGCACCACCATGGCTACTAGCGTCGCTATCCCCCTCCTCCCTATGCTCCACATCGGGATTCGCCTACACACACAAAAGATCAAGGTTGCTTACGTACACATGGTGGAGAAAAAGTTATAATTAGCTATACTTTTAATAGGAAAGTAAGAAAAACATACCTCCTCTGGCTGTCGAATCCTTATAGCCCGATTGTATTGGTCCTCAGTGATGAGACCCTCCTCATAGAAGTGAAGCTATGTGGCTGCGCGATTATGGCCTCGATGGTAACCTACCTCTCTAGGAGTAGGTATCCTACCAACGATAATAGTCTATAAAACAATTATGATATATACAAACAATTATGAGACACAATGTATTAGAACAAATTATATAAAGAATTGAAAGAAATATAAATTTTAAAAAACTAGAAATCAAAATATACTTACAAACTCTGCCTTCTACGACTCTTTGCTACCCGATCCGTAATGCGACGATCCCATGGTTTCCATTTGGATGCGTCGCACCTCTGCGTACTAGCGACTCTTCACTTTCTCTGCTGTTTTCTTCTTGGCTTTCTTTCACTCTATGCGGTGGCACATAGGTGGTTGGCTATAGGCTCCACGCCCTTGCTCCTGTCTTCGAGTGAGTCCCTGGCACGTGTCATGAGGTGGGATCTTTTGTTGTGAAGCAAATCCCTCACTTTTGTGCGTCCCCAATCATCCGAGAATCACTGACCCTTAGGATTTAGGTACCTCCTATGGACTGCCCTCAACACCTCCTGCCACAAGCCGCTTTTTTGATTTTTGAAGTAAACGAAACAATCTTTATACGTCGCATGCACGACGCTCCTCATGTATGCCATTACATCCCTTCCTTCATCATCATGGAAGATGCCACCAGTATCTGTATCTCTATAGTACTGGCGTACAGGCTCCTCTATGTGATCTTCTGGTGAGGGTGATCATTCGCCACCTCCTAGGCAACCCCCACACAAGCCTCGTCCTCCCCCTCGACTCTCCCTCCTCCCTCTCTATCGAGTACCCTCTGCCTCACTGGATGTACGTGCGTCGGCTGACGCTTGTGCTTCAGCCGATGCATGTATAGGTGCTGCACGTGGAGTACCTGCAATTGGAGTTTGGATATTTGGTGTTTGGGAGGTAGTGCCAGGCAAAGACGTCAGAGGAGTTCCAAACATGACGCTGAACACCTCGTCTGTTGTGGGAGAACATCCAAGGTATCTAGTCATCTCTCCCATGAAGTCTTCCTTACTAGGAAAACCTCCAAAAAATGCATTGACCCCTCTATCGAACAAGCCCAATGTATCATTCATGCGATCCAAATCCGGGTCATTGCTAGATGAACCAGGATGCGACATCTGCAAAAAAAACACAAGAAAAAGACAAATTCGTACAATTCTAGAAATAAAGAATTGTTTTTTATCAGAGCTGGCTGGCGTGTGTATAACCGCGTCTAAAATGTAGGATAGACGCACTCTCAGACGCATCCCTAAAGTCAACCCTCTAGTCCGAGTGCGTGTATATCCACATCTGAGATGTAATATAGACGTGCTATTAGATGCGATTCCTGAGTTAATGCTTCTGGCGCACGTGTATCCTCGTGTGTGGAATGCACAATATACGCGCCTGGAGATGCGACTCTGAAGTCAAAGGTTCTGGGCAGGGCGTGTGTATTCCCGTGTCTCACATGCAGGATACACGCTCCTGGAGACACAACTCTGAACTCAAAGCTTCTTCTGTGCAGAGCGCATGTATTCTTGCATCTCCAACGCAGAATACACACACTTTGAGACGCGGCCCCGTAGACGCAATGACAACAAACATAGCTTTGCGTCTATTCCTGCGTCTGTATTGAAATGTAGACGCGTTGGCAAACGTGCTCAGTCGGCTGATTTCAGTCCGACAACCACCATTCATGATTTATTTGTGCTATACGAAATGCAATCATAGATCCTAATACAGAGAGAGAGAGAGAGAGAGAGAGAGAGAGAGAGAGAAAAAAAAGACTCACCTTGGGTATTTGGTGTGGCGGGTGGTGGCGCTTCTTCCTTCTCCTTCTTCCTCTCCTTGGTGAGTTACTCTCCCTTGATGCTTGCTTGCTGCTTGTTGTCTCCTCCCTTTGCTTCTTCTTCCTCTTGTTCTCCTCTCTTGTTCTCTCTTTCTTCCTCTCCTTGGCTTTCCTTTTTCCCCTCTTTTCTCTTTGAAGTGAAAGAAGAGGTGAGTCATGAGGAGGTGAGGCATGAAGAGACTGCATGTCAGCTAAAATCGAGCTTCAGAACGCGCAAAAAATACAGGAAAGGAAAGACACAGTTTGAAAAGAAATGATTCAAGTATCTTTTGAATTTTGACGTTTGCGTCTATTTTCGCGTGTATATGCACGTCTAAGTTTACGTAAACGCACGTATAGACGCGAGGTTAGGTACACAAATAGACGCAGATTTAGACGCGTAGGTAAACGCAGATATAGACACGTATTTAGCTTTTATCATGAATTTTTATTTTTAAGATAAGTTTTGATAGTAAGTTATTATCATAAGTTTTTATGTATTTATGATAAGTTTTGTGTATTTAAAATTGAGATCTTAGAATAATTAATATGCCAGCTTGAAGTTTTTATGTAAACATATGAATGATAAATATTTTGATGTTGTCATGAATTAGGTTTAATCATGTCGTCATCATCACCTAGTGCGGTGCATGCTGATGAGTCAACGAGCACATCCTCAAATGAAGATGAAACATTACGTCTTCATAATTGAGATGCATGGCTACAACGAAAAATTAAATGCATATGTGATCGTTGTCGAGGGTGTATTTTTCAAGCACGTCGAGTTTCAATGTCACACCTCGGCATGTATGGAGAATGGGACCGAGAAAAATCACCGGTATTCATTGTTTTTTTTAAACACTAAGATTGCTAGTCTATGTTACTCAATATATATCAACGTACATGAAACTCCCTTTTGTGGTTGAGCAGGATGCGGTGCCACATCCTCAGATGCTCCCTCCCGGGCGTCGAGAGGCTGCAAAATGTCGACGTGAGGAGGTAGAGTCTTCAAGAAGAGTGGAGACTGACAACCATGATAATAGCCCTCATGAAATGCCCCATCAAGTTGTAGAGGATGAGATTTTGGACAACATGGTACACCATCTATTTTCGCAACCGGTTCAGGGAGAAGGTCACTCTACGAAGCCAGATGATCCACTATATGTAGCGTCATCTACTCCGTTGTATGAAGGTTGTACTTACTCCGTTCTTCGTGCGTCCCTCGAGATACTTGACTTGCAAACAATTTATAGATGGATTCATGTCAGTTTGAATGCGTTATTGAAGTAGGTATCAATTCAGTTTGGCTTATGAATCATAATATTAATTGTTCTATTTTGAAATCAAACACAAATATATGTTGGTGGTTTTTTAACTCACTTTTAAAAATATATGTAGGTTATTATCACAAATGCTTCTAAAAGAAAACAAATTGCCAACTAAGAGAGAGCAAGCAAGACATTACTTGACATCTCTAGGAGGCCTCGATTATGTCAAGATCCATGCATGTGTCAATGATTGTGTCTTATTTCGTGGGATTCATGAGTTCACACGAGTGTCCTGTTTGTGGCGAATCAAGATACGAAGTGCAGATGAAGTCAATGGATGTGCCTCGTAAGGTTTTTTGACATTTTCTGATTGTTTCACGTATTCAACTTATGTTCAAGTGTAAGTCTATTGGAAAGCTCATGTCATGGCATGTTAGTCATCGTTCAAGTGATGGAAAATGGAGGATCCCTGCAAACACACTGGCATGCAACATATAGATAATTTGTGGCCCGTTTTCAAAGAAGAGCCAAGCAATTTGAGATTTGGTTTAGGTATGGATGGAATCAATCCATTTGGCATCAAAAGCACATCATACAGTGTATGGCCAGTGGTATTGGTGAACTATAATATTCCTCCATCCATGGCAATTAAAAAGGGACATGTAATGTTGTCCCTTCTGATTCTTGAAAAGCACAAGGTAAAAAATATGGACATTTACTTAGAGCCTTTGATTGAAGAGTTAGAAATGTTATGGGAAGGTATTGAGGTGCAAGATATAAGTGCATATGCATCCTCTAGAGATTTCACATTGAAGGCAATGTTGTTGTGGACCATGCATGACTTTCCAAGATACGGAGAGTGTTCAAGTACATATATATAACTCTATATTTGAAATTCAAGACTTGAATCAATTGCATTTTATTAATTCACTTATTTGTTCAAGTTTAACCACATCAGGATATCATGCATGTCCTATTTGCGGTCCCTCTCTAGTTTCCTCTAGGTCGGCACGTTTAAAGAAGGTTATCTACGACAATCATCATCGATTTCTTCCTATTGACCATCCCAAATATGTTCTCCCTATTAATGGAATGACTCCACAATCTCTAAGCATTCGAGATTGGAAGGAGAGATGGATTAATGCCGAAAACCACTCTCCACTCGGCATGAGTCGGTAAGAAGTGTATTTTTCTCGATTGACTTTAAAGTATTTAGCATGATGAATTATTTACATAATATATTGTTTGTTTGTTAGGTTATCTATATTTTTTCGTCTTTCGTATTGGACTGAACTCAAGATCAATCACCTGTTGGACCCCATGCACATATTCAAAAATGTTGTAACTACATTATGGGATCACTTGATAGGGGCTCGTGATTCAGTCAATGTAAGGGAGGATTTACGTAACATTGGTCGCATGAGACGAGCTTGGCCACGCATTGGACCCAGAGGAAAGATTGAGGTACCCCATGCACATTGGATGTTGTCAAAGAACGAGGAAAAAATAGTGAAGGAACAAATATGTAGCTTTCAAACACCCACAGGATGTATGAGATGTCTCAAGGGAGCCTTCATAAAGAAAAAGAAAAGAGGTGTGGAGCAACTATCTGGTTTGAAGTCCCACGACTGGCACAAAATGATTCAAGTAAGGGTATCTCTAATCATGAATATAGTAATTAATGGAGTAATTATGTGTAAACTTTGGGGTATGATGACTTTTTCCTCAACTAATCATTTGATCTATGAACATTGTTTACATTCAGTTCGTACTTCCTACTAGCATATCCCATTGTGTATCCAAAGATGTATGTGATATCATTTACAAGATGGGAGAGCTTGTGAGGTGTGTATACATTGTATTTTTTCAGTATATATCTTTGAATTTCTACACAAAAATAAGCAATTGTCAAATACATCCTGACAAAACGTGAGCTCGAAGGAAATTGATCCAAACACATTGTAAGATGCTCGAGTATTATATATTGAGGTGGTTTGTTTGGTAGAGGAAATTTTTCCTCGATCAATTTTGACTACTCAATTACATTTACTCGTACATTTGATTGATGAGATCGCACTTTGTGGGGCAGTTCATGCAAGGTGGATGCTTTTTCTTGAGCGCTTATGAAAACCTTGAAAGATTTTGTGAGGCAAAAAGCATGGCCTGAGGGAAGCATGGTTGAGGGTTGGTTAGTGCAATCATCCCTTGTTTATATCTCTGAATATCTTGCTGAAGTGGACCCCTCTCAACCACGACTATGGAAAGATGATGAAGACTTGAGGATGACCTCTATAATACCTCAAGAAAAAGGAATGAGTAAAGTGCTAACAAAAGAAGAACTTCGTAAGTTAAATAGTTTTTGTGTGCTCAATAGTGATGTAATGAGCAAATGGATGACACTATATAATGAAGCAAGGGCAAGAAGAAAAAGCAAAAGACAAGCATTTCGCACCAAATCTAGACGTAATGTCTCATTTCCAGATCATCTAAATGCGCTCCCACATCATATTGATATAGATTGGTTACATGAGGAAATGGAGAGAATGGAAAAAGAGGAGGAAATTAATATATCTCAAGAAGAGTGGGAATACGCACGAGGTTGCTTATCAAATGTGAGACATACTATCAATTAATTTGTTTCTATAAGTTATATTTTATATAAAAAAATGACATGTTTGATCTTAATCTTTTACTACTAGTGCACATTATTCAATGCTATTTGGTGTGAGAGTAAACATCTTCGAACTCAACGTATAGATGAAAAGAGAAATACCCAAGATTGTGGTGTCCTTGCTCACTTCGAGGATGCCAATGGTACCATGGAAGGTTATTGTGGCTTGATCCAAGATATTCTGAAGCTTGACTTCAGATGATTCTTTATATATGTACTGGATGTGAAGTGGTTTAAAGAAGTAGTAACAAATGGTGAGTATTGCACAATCACACATCATCCAAGTGGTTTTGTAATCATTGACTCTACAAAATTTCACCAAAATAAGAATGACACATTAGTACTACCTCAACAATGTGAGCAGTCATATATGCAAAAGCTAAATTTTTTATATGTATACATGTGATACATATACACAATATAATAAGTATTTTAGTTTCTTACTTTTGTTTTTCAAATACAAGTTGTGTATCATCCAATGGTAAACAATAACCGATGGTGATATGTCATCCCTATATCTAATCGTTCAAAACCAATATATGGTAATATTACCGACATAGAGATAGCAAATAACAATCCAACAATTAATGATGATGTACAGGATGACACCATAATGGATGATATGCATGATATAGTACAACATAAACCTCGCGAGGATGTTCAAGGAAACGCAGAGGAGGACAATAATGTGATTGATGATATTGATGAAGTTATTGAGCAATATAGCAACACATCTGATAGTGGGATAGACTTATTTGTTTCGTTACCTCTTGGTAACATGGACCTAGAAGTAGATAGTTTAGCAAGGGCTGATTTCATTGAAGATAAGATGGATCATTCACTGTAACATACTTAATTTGCTTAATGATTCAATGTGTATTCTTAATTCTATGGAAAATATCATGCGCACACGTGCATACTCAAGAATCAATAGTCAAGTTTAAAGCTAAATTGAATTTTTCATAATAAAAAGGAAGTATTTTTTATCATCTTCAAGTAGAGAAATTACGAGATACATGCAATGCTTTCTACTAATTGTATAATAAGATTTCTGTCGCTTGCCGCTAATTACTTATATCAAGCTTGTCAACTGGAGGAACTGCCATTCATTAGAGAGCAATGCAAAAATAATTATTAACTCTGGTTTTTTATTATATTAAGTCCAATTTCAGGTGGTTAAATAATTACGCGTCTGAAGACGCGTCTATATTCGCGTCTATTTACACGGATATATAGACGCAAAATCCGCGTCTATTTACACGCTCTTTTACACGCACATATAGACGCACCCGACTTTGCGTGTCTATGCCTCGTTTCTGTTGTAATGTAATGTATATATCTTATAAAGCTACTACAGAACGTTCCATTCCATAAAATACATGTGCATAAGAGCAATGAGTTGGCCTTTTGATTGGTATCCTAAGCTTTTATGATGCCCTAGGATGATGCGACACTCCCCCCTCTTGCCAATAAAACTACAGCTCATACACTAAACAACTTTCTAAGTTTAAAAGCGTCAATATAGGTTTTTAATAATGCCCCATAAATCGCAATCAGTGAGGCAAAGGATAGTTCTATCTCTCAATATCTTAAAGTTACTATAGAACCTTCCACTCCATCTTTAAAAATCAATGTAAAAGATACCTTCCAATCCAATGTAGATGCTCATATTTAAAAGTGCATGGGTGGGTATTCTCTATACAAATCCAACATTAATAAAAAACCCCACAATTTCAAAAGCACAGAGAGAGAGAGAGAGAGAGATGCACACATACATATGTACGTAGAGTTTGTCTACAAAAAACAAATTTAAACCTTAAAACTCAAATCAAAATTTCAAACAATGGAGAGAGAGAGAGAGAGAGCTACTTTCCTTACTCGAATATATACAACATATCACCATATCCATTTGTTTTCAAACAGTGCACAGAGAGAGAGAGAGAGAGAGAGAGAGAGAGAGAGAGAGAGAGAGCATACATACATATGTAGAGTTTGCCACAAAAACCAAATTTAAACCTTAAACTCACATCAAAATTTCAAACAGTGGAGAGAGAGAGACCTACTTTCCTTAGTCAAATGTATACAACATATCACCATATCCATTTCTTATCAAATAGTAGAGAGAGAGAGAGAGAGAGAGAGAGAGAGAGAGAGAGAGATGCGTCTCATACACTACGACCTATCTATTAGAGAGCAAGAGAGATAAATGTGGAGAAAGAGAGAGCATATGCACATCGATGATTAATCAATCAATCAACTTTTCTCTCACTCCCTCCCCTTCTTTCCCATATTTGACAAATTAATATTCACCCATGTTGTCACCAAAACCAATTAACAATTAATTAATATATATATATCTCTCTACCCCCACACCTATGTCAAAAGAAAGAGAATCCACAACCAAGCAACAATAAACAAAACTAATAATTAATTATTGATTGATTAAATAATAATTGAATTAAATTAATAATTAATAATTTCTCATTATCTCTTTCTCTACCCATGGACCAACCTAATAACAAAACCAATCAACATCAACCAACATAGTATTAAAATAACAAAACAACTAAACTAATTAAAATAACAAAATAACAACAAAATAATTACAAACAAGAATAACTAAATATAATTATTAAATATAACTATAACTATAACTAAATATAATCCATGAACTAATAAAATCTAACTATAACTATAACTATAACTGACTATTAATTAACTATTAACTATATAACTAATATATATAACTATTATATAATAAGAATATAGATAATTAAATTAGTAATAATACGTATCTATATAACTTAACTATTAATTAATAATTAAGAATAACAATTCAAAAATTTAACAAAAGCTAACATTTTATTTTATTTTATTATTAATAAATAACAATAATAAAATAAAACTACCTATATGACTTAAATATTATTAATTAATTAATTTAACTTAACTATAGCTATTGAGGAACACACTGAGCGAGGCGTGGCGAGTATGACATGGCGGCGTCCCGCCCGGGGGGGGGGGGTTGGGGGTGTTGGCGCACGGGTACATGGCGACGGCCACCAAGGGGAGACGCGAGGACGGCCAGGGCAGTGGGAAGGAACCCACGGGGGGCGGGCACGATGTGGCAATGGCCAAGGGGAGGCGCGAGCACGACGTCCCGGCTGGGGTGGGGGGGCGGCCGCCGAGGACGGCCACGGCGATGCAGCGCGAGGACGGCCAAGGGTGTTGGAATCGTGGGGATCACGATCACGACGAGGCGACTGCCATGGGAGTCGCAGGCACGACGGCCACAGGGCGCAGCGAGAGGACGGCCAAGACAGAGCGGCGGGCACGACGACCATGAGGGTGGCGGGAGCCTGCGGGCAAAGAGAGAGAGAGAGAGAGAACCTGCTGCGCCAAATGCTGCAATCGTTTGCTCATGCGTGCTCCCGCCACCCTGAGTCACCTCAAGGCTCAATATATATCACCCCTTCCTTCGTCACCCACAACATGATGTCCATTTGACTCTCGCCCCGTCTGGCCGTCTTAAGATTTACCCAACATACTGTGTTGTCCGAAATGAAGCACACCCCTTGACATACATTCGTCGAGAATGAAGGACAATTTCCAAGCATCATCTCCAGCAGTCTTATTATCCAACCAAGCCTCACATAGTTTAGGCAAGAATTAGCGAGATTAGAAATAATTTTCTTGGCACAGGCATTTCGCTAAGGGAAGAGAGAGTGTGAGTGAGTGATCCTATGGCGCATCTACGTGACAAATTAGTAGGCGCTAAATGAGAGAGTGCGATAGAGTTCAGACATCGGAAAGTAGGACTTGTACGTACGAAAGGGATGATCATCATTATCATCTACAAAACAAAGTAGAAGCTTGCTTTCAGGGTGCGATGGAGCATACACATTAGAGAAGCTACTAGAACTTACATGCGCAAAATAAAGAAAAGTGCGATGGACCGTTTGCTTCAGGAAAGGCGTAACAGCGTTACACAAAAGGCGGAGTTAAGAGCAACACGGAGCAAAGCTGCCATGGAGGCTGGAACTACAGTCAGCCAAAGCAAAAGGCTTCAAGGGGATCATCACTTCCGGGAGGGAGGAGGGGTGTAGGTAGCAGATCCGTTGCCGCTGTTGTAGTAGGTGGAGCCATTAGGGTTGGAGTAGTAGTAGGAGCCGTTGCTGTTGGAGTAGTGGTAGGAGTTAGGATTTGGGGCAGAAGGGCCATAGTCCCGCGAGCAGTAGTGGTTGCCCTGGGAGTTGGTCCCGGAGCCCCTGTAAGTGTATGAGGAGCCTTGCCCTTGCCCTTGCCCTTGTCCGCCTGCCATCCTGATCCTCTTCTCGCTTTCTGCCTGTTAATATGATGTCTTCCCCTTCAAACCTGCATCTCACACGCAAACAAGAAAGAGCACGTCGTGAGATCAGAGGTCCATCAACAGCACAAAAGGATTGATCCTACGAAGAAGCATGAGCAGAAGCAGCTGTGGATGTACCTTCCTACGAAGAGGAAACGATGGTGTTCTTGGCTGCGTGCATGTGCCCTAACCGGGTTTATAAAGGCGAAGGGGTTGCGAAATGTTCCTGGGAGGGTCCGCTCACTTTACGTCAGGCTCCTAAATTCTAATTAGAGATCCACCAAATTAGGTCCGCTGCCCGAGCTCGTTCGCTCGCTGATCGAAGAGAGCGCGTGGGAGTGAGAGCACGTGTTCCGGGGCGGAAGGAGGGTTAGTTGGCCCCCCTCCTGATTCCTGATTCCTAACCCTCGGTCCGAGTTCATTACATATTTACGTTTTATCAATATTGTATGTCGTTTTCTCTAAAAATTCATAATATAAAAGTTTATAAGTTAGTATGAAAATACTATTGTTTATAATATAATTAATTATTGCATTATACTTTTATGTTAGTTTTGTAATTTTAATATCATAATAGATATTTTTATTGATAATTATTTTTATTATATTAATTATAATATCAATAATAATACTATATCAACATCTAATGAAGTATATTATTATCTTTTTGCCATCATATTATTCATGTTGTATACTAAAGTTTTACTGTAAGATTTTATTATGTAATATGTACGTATGTATGTATATATGCATTGAGATATATGTAAGTATGTATGTAGGCCAAGCACCTTTGTAATCTCTATTTTAGCAATCTCAACTTCATCAAGTCTCACTTTTGCTTTTGTTTCATTGTGTTTTCTTTGAGCCATTAGTATCAGAGCATTGTTCTTCGTCAAGCCTAAAATTGGTGAGGTGCTGAATGATAGTGAGGTTGCATTCTCTCAAGCTCTTCACTGTTTGCCATGTTGTCATTTGTAAGAATTGAGGCGTGAGGCATTAAGGTGTATTGGTCGCTTATAGAGTGTATAACTTCTCAAACTTCTAATCAATTCCCTTCTAAGGCTTTTACAAACAAGAATGCTCTTACTTTAGTTTAAAACATATATGGAGAAGGGGGCATCTTCCAATTCAGGGCTTCTACTCTATATATAGGAGATCATGGTATTTCTTCTATAGGTGATGCATCTCAACAAGATCTGAATAATATATCACTACTTTGACTTATCACTCATAAGATTGAAAAATCCAAAAAATATCCCTATTTATATATTGGTTATATCGCAATAGGCATTATTCCATTTGTTTAGAAAAGGTTTGAACACATTTTGCATAGTAGCTGTTCTTGACACAAGTCACAATGAATTCATGGATATGAATAGTAGGTGTTGTTGTCTCACCCTTATCCAATGGTTTTATCTTATTTGAGTTAAGACCAAATTATATCATTTTTGTAGAAGATCCCTTCTTTATCAGACATGCTTAGGTTGCATATAAGAATGTCTTCAATGCATTTAGCTGTCTAAAATAGAATGGCCTTTTGTTCTATGTCTTTGGCTTTAGCTAGACCTAGAATAGTTGAAGGGGTAAATAGCGTGAAGTTCAAGGTATGTGTGATGCACCCAAAATTCTTGTAATATAATAACGTAGTTCTTGCCCTTAGCCTGTGTCATCAACAATTGAATTAATAGCGTATCTCATATTGAGAAGACATTGGCCAATACAAAGGCTTAGCAAATTTTTAAAGCCATAAAAGTTGGCCATCACAAAGAAGGGGATGTTGTGCTACTTACTTCAACATTCCAAAATAAAGCTACCCGTCTCCCTACTCCCATCAATGATGGAAGTTACAAACACTAAGAAAGTATCCCCTCCCCCACTCTCTTATGAAAAAGCTCAGCCCACCCCATCCCTAAAAAGTTCTAACCCCTCCCCTCCCACATAGCCATATGCGCTCTCGCACCTATGAGTGTAGTGAGCTTACCTTCATGCTCAATCGAGTTGCCTCCTCCCACAAGCTCTCCGGTAGCTCCATGATTCAAGGTGCAAGCTCCATCCTCAAGCTCCAAGCTCCATTGCCACGTGCGAGACAAGCTCGGGGAAGTTACTATATGTATATCCTCTACATCACGTGCATTCAAGGCTTATTTGTAAATATCCTTATCTGTGAATTTTTCCTAGATAAAACATAACCCTTTTCTATTCAATCTGTAAATAATCCCTTTATATTACACTCTTCTGTATATAAAAAATATATACAAATGATATTTAAAAAATACCTTATATTGAACCCACGTGATGCACACATATATTTATGAGTAACTTACCCGAGGAGACAAGAGAAGAGAAGAGAAGAGAATAAGAAGAGAGGAGAAGATGGAGAGCTTCTCCACCACAGTCCCTCACCCTCACACACTCACTCCCTCTCTCAAGCATAAGCTCAAGCAAGCAAGCAAGAAGAAGAAGAAGAAGAGGAGGAGGAGGAGGAGGAGGAGAGCTAATTTTGGCCACACACAAAAAATGATCGTCTTCATTCACTTTTTGCCTTTTTATACATGCCATTCTCCTCTTTGGGCACCCATCCATTTTAACATGACCAATTGTTTTAGCCTAGGTCCTCTTTCCTTATTCCTTCCTACCTGACGATTCCTTCACCCATGCCCATCTACATTTATAAATTGCATAGGAGGGAGTTTGCTAGCGCTCTTTTACAAAATGAATTACAATGCGCCCAATGCTTTCCTTGCTAGATATTCAGTGCACTTATTACAGTGTGCCTCGGGTAAGTTACTCATGAATATATGTGTGCATCACGTGGGTCTAAAATAAGGTATTTTTAAAATACTATTTTTATACGTTTTTTACATACAGAAGGGTGTAATATAAAGGGGTTATTTATAGATTGAATAGAAAAGGGTTATGCTTTATTCAAGAAAATGCTATAAATAAGGATATTTATAAATAGGCCTTAAATGCACATGATGTAGAGAATATACATATAGTAACTTACCCGAGCTGTGTGCTTCCTTTTACATTGAGGATTTTCTTGCATTTTTCTGAGCTTGCCTGTCTCTTCCGTTTTTCATTACCTTGGGCTATCTTCCATTTCTGACTTTTTGGGCCTTTTTCATTTCGTCTTGGACTTCCAAAGGTATAACATTACCCCCCTCCTAGTAGAGTGCTAGTCCCATGGTACTTGTTGGTGCGGTCTCGAGTCCCAAATATTCATGCGCCACCTAGGCTGTGCCTCATATCCCTCTATCCTCCAGGGTACCTCCATCGCCTTATCTTCCCAATTGTTTGCAGGTTCCTACTACCACCTTGTGGGGTGCCTCCTGCGTTCCTCTAGCCATCTCCTTCCCAGCCTTTCTAAAAGCTCGATGATATCCTCAACCACCCTAGGAGATAACACTCTATCCAATGAGTGAGGAAAAGTGAAGGAGAACTCGAAGGGGCCGTGGTTCTCCCATTGCTCCCATACCTCAAGTTCTTGGCCCTAGTTGACAAGATCTCACTCCTCACTTTGAGGGATGGCCACTTGTGGAACTTGCGGTATCTTAGCTTTAAACTTCTTGCGGGCATGTTCCACCTACTCCCTGCACTTGTGCCTTGCCTTCACCATCTATTCAAGTGGCTTCCTCCCCTTGCTCTTCTAGTTGCACTTGTGGCTACATAGGGGGGCTTGGTTCCTGCACTTGTTCTTTCTCTTGTTGGTCTAGTTCAAAATCAGGCCCTTCTTATTCCTAGACTAGCTCTAGTGGCTCCTATTGCGATGGCTGAATTTGTTGAATTGGCTCTCTAAGCCCTAGCAAGACGAGCTCCTATGTGGTCAAACCAACTGAGACTAGGTGAGCATGTTGCTCCTCTAATCCCAAAATGGTGCTAGGCCTGGGTGCCTTGCCATGGAGTCCATGTTGTAGGGCCCTTCTCATTAGCTCCAGTTTTCTTCTTAGCTGATCCAATGTCTCTTCTTCTCCTGGTTGCGTGACATTCAATACTATGCTTAAGAATGTGTGTTGTTGCTCCAACATTCCTATCTCGACAGTCACAGCTTTGCTTTCCGTTAAGAGGCACTCACTCTTGGAATGGGCCAACTTGTAGGCTAAGTTTTTTATTTGATCTTCATTCCTGGCTACCCATTCTTCTACTTTTTCAATCATCTACTATAATCCTTGGTTTTGGTACTGGGCTAGGGTGGCAATCACTTGCTCTTGCTCCTGCCACACATTGTATGCATTTGCTCTTGCTCTTGGCTCTTGCTTGCTCCATCCTATAGTCTGTGAAGGAAATCTTTTCTTTTTAAGCTCTACATAAGTGCAGCCTTTTTCTCTTTCATTGCCATGTGGAGTTGGATTTGAAACTCATTTACTAGTTCATCCTAGTCTTCATTGTGGTGCATGTTCAAAGGGACAGAAGTAGTTGACACTTCTAAGTGAGGTACCTTTGGCCCTTGGTGTGACTTTGCGTTGGCTATTGTTGGCCTCTTCATTCTTGTAAGAGGGGCTCCTTTGTTGGGTACATGTGCAATTTATTATACTTTGCTAACTAGGCATTGCACCCAAGCCATGACATTACTTTCATTGAGACCACCCTTTCTGTATTACCCTATGTTGGGGTGATTGTTGGTGTGGCCAAGACTGGTGGGATTGGTTGTAGCAAGGCTTTACCCTTGCCTTCCACCAGTGGTCATCTTAGTCTCACTTCTTCCACAACTATGCTCGTGCTTGGCATGTCCTCCCTTGCTGGGCTCATCAATGCCAATTCCTGAGATCAGGAGGGTTGCTCCACTAATCTCCAAATGGCCAGGGCAATCCCCTCTTCCTCTTGTTGTTTGAGTTGTTCTTCCTCCTCTTCTTGCCTCTTTCTAAGATCTTCTTCTAGCCTCTTTGACTCCTCCTCCATCCTTTGCAGCTCTCTATTTTCCTTAACAGTGGAGAAAGCCATTTGTATGAGGATTTCAAGAGTGGTCTTTCTTCTTCACCCTTGGCTTGAGAGCTTTGAGCCTTAGTGCTCACTAACTATCCTCTCACTCAAGGACTCTTGTGGTTGAGGTGGTTGGTCATTCTCCTTTTCCTTAACAATTCTTTCTGCATTTTCCTATTACTCTTTATGGATTTCTTCTTTCACCTGTTCTCCTCTTGAAAGCAAGATGATTGGGCTTGCTGGGGTGGGAGAGCAATGTTCCTCGTGGATTGGTGACGGCTTTGGGGTATCCTCTACCACTTCTCTCTCCGCCTCCCCTAGAGCTTCCTGGATAATGGCTGTTAACACTCCTCCAAGGCCTACAGTCAAAGCCTTGGAGGCAGGTTTGTTCCTCTCGGACTCTACAGTGGTAGCCATAGACTCCCCTCTCCTGCCAACCTTGGTATTGTGGCTAATACCTTTGCTGATGCATGTATTGTCTTCTAGATGTAAGCATTCCAATTTACCTCGTCCCCAAAGCATTGGCTACAAGGCTTTCCAGCAAGGGTACGCTGATTCTATTCATAAGGGCATTGTATCTTTGGCTCGAAAAAAGGGTCTAGACCATTTTAGCTTGCAATCAAATGGTGGGTCTGGAATGTCCACTAGGTTGCTTTTGTCATTAGTGTAGACCTTGTTTTTGTCCATCCCTAGCATTCCATGCACATCCCTCTTTGGCCTCTTCTCTGGCCTGCTAACCCGAGTGCCTTCTCCATAGTTCCTCGATCAAGGGCCACTTCCACCCTTCTAGAGGTTTCGCCTTGCCTGACAGTCATTGTGCCACTATTCCTTTAGACATTGAAAGTCCTCACAAATTTTATACATTTAATGTGGTCAATGTCTTTTCCACCTTTTCTAGGTACTTGGTAAGGTTACATCACTCTATCATCTATTCCACTTCCCCTTCGGATGTCACCACTCCTTCCAAATTGTGGATACTCTAGTATTTTAATTGGTTGAATGCCCGGTTCTCCATGGCTAATCCATATATTCTATGCTCCTCCTCCTTTGAGAAGGGGAGCCTGTTGGCTTTAACTTATTGTCCTGCCATTTAGGTTCTTGTCACCATATAATGTCCCACAATTAGTTTTCTTTAAAGGGCATCTCTTGCATGGAAAGTAAAATGACTAGAAAGATTAGTGTTTGACAATGAGAAATATGACCCACAAAATAAGAATTCTCATACCCATCAATCCACACACTTTACACATTCATTCCATCCTTTTAGAATTCAATTTCTATTTTGAATTTTCATCCATTACTCCCCTTCCCCATAGAGAGGATGAAAATCCTTTCTAGGATTGTGGAAATCAAGGTGCATGGGCATTCAGTGTGCCCGCGGTGTGCATCACTTTCTCAAGAAATGAGTCGTAAAACTTAGGGTTATACTCAAGAGTCGCATAACAATCCAGATCCTATGGGCAAATGCCTACTTGCATGATGTAAGTTAATACATCAGTTAAGAGGTCACCTGAGTTGAGCCGACTTGCAATGTGGAGTTCCTCCTCTGTTAGAATCTTATCCAAGTATGGGTGAAGCATGTTATTGTCTTCTAATGGTCGATTCCTATTTATGGCCAACACTCTAAATGAAGTGGCGGCCACATAGGCTGAGTTGTAATCAAAAGTCTTGATGGCATGTCGTTGCTCCACATTGGTCATGATTTCCTAACCCTCTTGAACCCATGAAAGATGCAAATTATACCACTTGTGTAAGAAATTTGACTTAGACTCAAGTAGTTGGTTGGAGTTTGGAAAGTTCCTGTGGTGGCAAGAGAATTTTACTTTTCTTGTAGGAGGTGATTAAGCATTGGCTTACGGCCTTTTCTCGAAAAAAGAATTTCATTGCCAATCATTTCACCTGCAATAGTGGAAAAATGAATTCATATTCTTCCCAAGAACATGGCAAGGAATGTACCTTGGTTGTTATGGGTTTGTCAAGTAGGCCTAGGTCTAAACGTTCATGACTTCTAGCAAACAGTGTGAAAGTTGAATCCAATCATCGGATGCATGTAGCCAAGTCATCCCCTATGTCCATGGCCATATTGGATGCCACTTCAAGAATGGATTGTCGTGGCTGTCATGGCTTAAGGTGTGCTATTGGCTTGGGTTTAGTTGAACATGACAAGTTGATATAGGGTACTTCCAACACTGGAAGATTCTAAGTGGGTGTGGCAGGCTTGGATTGTGAGGTTTGTAATTCAATTGACGCTTTGTCGTCGGGTTTTGCAGTGGTGATTATCTTAGAGTCTTTAGGCAGGGCCTTGCTTGGTTGCTCGTGGACTCTTGGTTTAACTTTGGGTCAATAGACCATTTGAGCACTCAAGGATTGAGCACCCTCCCTTTTAGTTCTCTCCTCCCCCGTTTTGATTGACATTGCGGAAGCTTGGTTTTTGGGGCTAGAGATTGAGGATTATACTTAGCATTCACAAATTTAGGCAACCACAGTGAGGTATTACCCTCACAGTATCCTTGAACTCACAACACGGCTTTTGGAACCCAATGTTTCTTAGTCACATGTGCACTATAGGAGCTCCAATTCCACTATTTAGCCCTAGAGTATGAGGCCTAAATAGTATGAGGCATGGAAATTATGCATTCCCAATGATTGATGTTTGTGAACCTGTGGTCTATGCTTAGGGACCCACTTGAGTGTTTGGGCCATGGTTCCTTGATGCGGTTGGAAGGTACAATGGGAGCACATTGGAATGTACTACCCCCCTTCCTTAGGATGGAATTTAGCCATCTTACCGATTATCCTACAAGCTTTGGGACGATTGCAGTGCCCTTGTTGAAAGCCATATGATATTAATGTGCCTAATGGCAAGGTGGGTGTGCTGCAAGTCATAGTCTACATTACAATGAACTTTTTTTTTGAACGCTCGTCCCAGTAGTGACTCCTTACCAACAACACTTCACTTGTTGGGCAGCATGTAGAAAATTACGGGTAAACTCTCAGTGTCTTGGTAGAAACCATAAGTTTGCATTTTCCCAAGAGAAGATAGGATTGCCCCCCAAATGGGCTTAGTTTGCATTGGTTGGTTGCAATTGGGGTGGCGGTCTTGTATTCGTGCATTAAGATATTAGTGTTTGCTCCCTCGTCAATTAGTGCATTGAGGGTGTATACCTTTTGGGAGGTTACAGTGATCCACAAGTAAGTTGGTGCTATTGCAACCTCATCTGCATCCTTGAGTTCTGTGATGGTGGCAACCCTCACGTTCGACGGTGGTTCTATCATCGGAGGTTCATAAAGTGGATGTGATGGGGGGTAATACTTTCTAATGGGACTTCCGTTGAAGAACCCTATACCCTGTCCTTCTAGGGTTTCAAGTTCCACATTCCCCATTCTACTAACATTGCAAACCTTGAAGGGTCCTAATCCTTTGAACTTCATCTTCTGCTTTGTCCCTTGATAGAATATAGCAAGACTAAATCTCCTTGCCCAAAGTCTTTTGCACCTCCCACAACAAAAACAAGACATGTATGGCTTCCATGTGAGGATCAAAAATAATTTGAAAGATAAATACATTAGCAACAATCTCACAATGATATAATGGCAATCCATGTAGAAAATCATTCTATGAAAACCTACAAACAACCATAAGAGTCAAAAAATTATAGCTTATTGTATTAAGTAACACTAATGAAGGCTAAACCAAATTTACTAAAAATGCCTACTTTCCTTGTGTCAAACCAACTCTTGCATCGGGCCTTTTCACAGATTAGAGTATGGGTTGCAATGAGACGGGTCTCAGATAGGCATTCCAGCTCCAATAACCGATTTATTCATGCTTCTTGGCCCCCCCATCACTCTTGGACTACTATTCTCAAAATGGAAACAAAGAATTCCATTAGCAAAATAGCTTCATTTCCATAGGTCAACCTAAAATGGAGTTTGTCATGTGGTTGTTTTGTTGGCCATTCTATATGCCCATAAAGCTACCATAAGCTTGTTGTCCTAGTCACTGTGCGAGGCAGAGAAACTTTTGTTAGAATACCCACCACCAAGATCTTGTTTGTGGATTCAGCTTGACCACTAGCTTGTGAATAACATGGAGAGGACGTCTTGTGGATTATTATGAAGGTGGATAACAAGTGAGCGATCACTTCATTGATAAAGTGTATGTCTTGGTCACTAATCAACTCTATGGGGCAACCAAACCATGAGATTACTTGCTCCCAAAGAAACTTCTTGTGTTCCTTGTGTCATTTTTGCAAGTTGCTTGAGCTTCTACCCACTTGGTGAGATAGTCTGTGCAACAATGATATTTCCTTGGGAGTATTGAGATGCAGGGTTGACTGGGCCAATGAAATTGATTCCCCATTTCTCAAATGGTTGGCATGCGATCATTGGGGTCAGCTCCATTTTTTCCTTATGAGTAGGGACTTTTATCGATTGGAACTCATCACAATGATTTACAAACTTAGTTGCATCATGCAATAGTGTTGGCCACCACAATTAGGACTAGAGCACCTTTTGTGCGGTAGTGTCTCCACTAAAATGCCCTCCAGCTATTCTGCTATGTGCTTCTTTGAGCACATCATAAATTTCATGCTCACAGACACATCTCCTTAAAAGTCTATCCTATCCTACCCGATATAGGTGACCTGTAATCAACTAATAAGGTTGGATCTTCAAGGTTAGTCTTTTTAGTCTAGCTTTCTCTATTGGTCATTCCAATAGCCCATTTTCAAGTATGTGGACTATGTCATCCACCCAATATGGTGTGAGGTCTACTCTAAACAATTCTCATTTGCTGGTCATTTTAAAAAGGTGTGCATCTGGTAGGTTGTCATTGATTCCCCATCCAACCGATGGCCTCTCCTATGGGTATGCGGGACATATGATTTGCCATATAATGTTGTTTAACCTTGTGTACGATCACAGAGAAGTCAAATTCCAAGAGTAGAAGTAACCATCGAGCAATGCATCCCATTGCGCAAGGTTTATTCACAAGATAAAGCAATGCTTGATGGTCCACAAAGAAGGTGAAGGGTGTCGCTAGAAGATAGTGTCTGAACTTCTTTACATCAAACACCATGGCTAATCCTTCTCTCTCTGTTGTGGAGTAGTTCATTTTTGTTTCAATATAAGCTATCTGCTAGCAAAACTCACCAAATAGTCTAGATTATCTTTTCCAAGTTGGCACAACACTGCCTCCACGGTAAATTTTGATGTATTAATGTACACATGAAAGGTAATGGAACAATCTAGGGATCTCAAGATAGGAGCTGAAGTTGGAGCCTGCTTAAGTCTTTCATAGGCCTATTGATACTCTTCAGTCCACTCAAATACTATTAGTAGCTTGTAAAAGGGTCTAGTAATCAACGCATACTTTAGTACAAACTGCGAGTAGTATCTTGTGTGGCCTATGAAACGTTGAACTCCCCTAAAGTTGGTCCAAGAAGGGGGAAGGTCTATAATCACCTTGACTTTGGAAAAGTCTGTGGCTATCCCATTCCTCGACAACATGTGCCCTAAGATGCATCCATGCTTTACCCAAAACTTGCACTTTAAGGGGTTTAGTGAGAGATCGTATTTCCGACACCATTCAAAGACTATTTGTAGCTTTTCCAAGTACTCGTCCCAGTTGGTGTGGATGCATAGGTCATTGAAAAAGACTTACAACCATTGCCTAAAAATGGTACACATTAGGCATTGGAAGGTAGTGGGGGTATTAGTTAGTCCAAATGACATGACTATGAAGGAAAATACCCCCCATTTGGTGGCAAATGCCATTTTGTGCATGTCATCCAGATGGACTTACACTTTATTATAGCCTAAGAAGCATCCAAAAAGATTTAGGCTTCCTTTCTTGCCACTCTCTCTAGCATATGCTCAGTGTATGGTAGCAGGTAATTGTCTCTCTTGGAGGCTGCGCTAACCTTCTTATAGTTTACTCATACTCGTATCTTCCCATTCTTTTTCATGACTATGAGTCTAGGTGACACCTAGTGCGTATGCTTTATCTCATAAATGAATCTAACCTTTAATAGCTTATCAATCTCCTCCTTTATGGTGTGTACATACTTAGGATTCATTGCGTATAGTTGTTGCTTGACTAGTGCTGCATCGGGGATCCTGGGGATGTTGTGAGTCACAATATTTGGATCTATTCCCTTTAGCTCATCTAAGGACCATGCAAACACATTGTCAAACTCTTTCAGGATATTTATGAGATCATGTTCCTCCTCCTCGATTAGGTTGTCCACTATGTACATGGGTTGAGGCTTGTCCTTTCCCCCCCTGCCAAGTTGACCTTCTTAACCTTGGTGGGTCCTTCGATGGGTTCGCTTGCTTTCCCTTTCTGCTTTGCCCCTACTAACACCACTATTCTATCACCCTTTTTGTACTTTGTGAAACACTTGGGCGATAGGTCTTGAGGTTTGTTTTGCCTTCCAGCTTCTAAAGTATTTGATTGTTTCCTTTTCTCCTCTCTTAGCCTCCTTACACCTTAGGTGGATTGGAAGGTCCCCCATGGTGCATTGGGTCCTAGGTGGTTGAGGTATCTTGAGGTCACTATTAGAGCTTGCCTCTGACTTGGAATTGTACTTGTCATCCTCATTGGAAGAAGTTGTCTCCCCTGGTGTTCATAGATCTAAAGCTGACTCTATTCCAAATACCGGTAGGGTGCAAGGACGAGATAGTCTTGCTTGCTCGTGATCTACCACCTTGAGGCATTCTAGCCAAGCTCAATCGAAATCTACCTTGGCAACTCCTTTGCTAATTTGAAACATGTTTATCTCTCGAGGTTTAGTGTCCACTCTGATCTACTCAATTACTCTTCCCTCCGTATCATATTCTATTGTATGTACTTCCTTATTGCTCTCCTCATTGGTGGAACAATAGTCCTTGTACTTGTCATCAAAATTTTCAAACTAGGATTATAGGTCACTTTCAGGGTTTCTACTTTCAAACACTGCCTCACTTGTCATGAGAGCCCAATTATATGACAAATTTAGGTCGTGCACCTTAGTCCATTGCCACTCTCTACTTTCCATAAGAACCTTGAGGGGCTTCAAGTTGGCGGCTGGGTTACCCACAAGCTATCATGACAAGAGCTTGAGGCTTTTATGAAGTTCAAGTTTGTGCTAGGACATGACAGATGATTGGTATTGGTTGGTCCATGGAGCTTCCGACCATCATGCAAAAGGGTACTATGGGTAGGTTAGAAGTGGTGGCATTCTTAAGGTTGCTAGCAGAGTCTACAACATGCTTGTATTCATCCTCATCCTCCGCAAATGGGAGATCAATGGTTTCCAATATGTGCTTCAAATCCTGCTCATCCTCAGGGCAAGGGATGTACCTTATTAGAGGCCCATAATCACTTCTACATTTCGACTCACCCTTCAGAAGGGTAGAGATGGCATCCAAGTCCACTAGTGAGGTTTTCCAGGTTTCCATCTCTACTCAGACTACTTCTGATTGATTTCCTAAGAATATCACGCCATTACCCTAGCAAGCCATTACTTTGGTGTTTCTCATCCAAGGCCTACCTAGCATGATATCATAATCCACCCCTTTCATAACAATGAAGTTCACTGAGAATTGGATTCCCGCTATCTTTAATGGACAATCCTTTAGGACTTCGAAGGGTCTAACCTTCATTCCATTCACTAGAGTGACATTGAACCTTACGGTCTCCACCAATGGGTTTCCCTAAGCTTGCAAGACCGAGTGACTAAGTGTAATAACCCGTGCTCTTGTTCCACTATCTCCTTTCGTGTAGTGTCTCCTAAGGCAGCAACATGTAAGATTGTGTGCATCTTGGTGCCCTCCCAAAAGGCATTTACTTGTGGGGACTTAGATATTGGATTCCGCATTAGGCTTGGTATGTGTGTCATGGCATCATGGTCTAGAAAGTCTTGGAGCTTATGGTCATTACTATGTTCTACCTGTAGCTTCAATTCTTACCAAAGTGCAAAGTTTTGTCTAAGCAATTCTCCCAATGACAAGGTCACAAGAGTTGTTATGAGTGTGGTTAGTAAGTTGCCATCTCCTCCTCCTCAGCTTCATGGGCTTCTTGCCAATTTTCTTGAACAATTTGTGTATTTCTAGCCCTCTCATTCTGCCCATGTAGTTGCTTATGTGGTGGTGTTGTCTCTCTTGCCCTCAGATGTATGGGAGAGATTGGTGGACTCATGGTTGAGAGCTCATTAATCTCTTCTTAAACTATAGGTTCAACATCTTGAAGGTGAGCCTGCACTTCTTTTATCCACTCTTTAACTTTATCTGCAACCTTCAGCTGTTGGTTGGGGTCAGGGTACTCTTCAACCTTAGCACTTCCCTTCTCTCTCATCCTAGGAGTGGATATTTCTACTTTGGCTTTTGTAATGTGCTTTTCCCTTGTTAACGTGGTCTCACTCTCATCTTAAGTGTTATTTTTGCCTTGGTTCTCTTTTTCCTCCATTTCTGACTCTTCTTTCTTGTGGAGGATGCATCCATGTTGCTAGGCCAAGATAATGAGATACCAGATAGCTCGTGTCATGATATTTAGGGGAATATGTGTAGCATTGTTATCGTGCAACTCGACACAAAAGAGTCCAAGCGTGGTACAATTTACAAGCTAGTGGAGGGCTTCTGCCTAGGGCAATCGGCAAACAAATGTGTGACTTTACATTCGGGGCATCTCAAGTTATCCTTCTCTCTATTTACTTGCTCCTTTTTAGGGCAGCAAGATGAGATGTGCCCTAGAAGGCCACATGTCCAATATGCTATGGGTTCCTGGTCTGAGCTCCTCCCATGCCTCTACCTCTTTCTCTCTCTAAGGCCATGACAGAGATAGGTCTATAGTCCATCAATATGGGATTTCCTTCTTCGTCGTAAGAGATATAAGGGTTCAAATAATAATCTTTCTCTAGGGGTTTCTCTACAAAGTGCAGTAGAGCTTCTCTTGGTGGATGGGTCACAATAGGTGATGGAGGTCTAGGGTTTCTTGTAAGGTCGATATGTGTCCTTGGGCCAACTGGCTTTGAATTATTAGGTGTAGGGAGGGCCAAATGGGCTCCCCTTATGAAATATGGTTGTTTAACCCCTAGATACTATGGCTAAGTGTAAGGCTGGTGGTAAGGCAACCGTCTTGGCAATTGACAGTGCATGGCATCATGCCCAAACCAAGTCCACCTTCTCCTTGTCTCCCAAGCAAAGACCGAATGCATGCGCTCGTTGAGCAGGGTCATGAGGTTATTAGCCTCACATACTTGCTCAAACTGCTCAACAAAGCTATAGGGGTCATTCCCTGCCTAGTATTTATCAAGTTTCTTTGCAACTATGGGTATTTTTGTTTGGCTCTTGGTATTTGGGTTAACTCCCAACCATGGCTAGCAATGATGCCACCAAGGCCGCCCCACTTTGCTCAACACTAGTATTATCTGGCAATCTTTTGGTGAGTAGCTCACTTATTGTAAGATCAGCTTCTAGGACTCTTTCCCCTATTAGCATTGCCTCCCATTCGATTCCTGCCTGATATGGCTAGGATCCGGTGAACCTCATTAAGCTCTTTCTCTTGATGCAACCTCTAAGCCCTTTGTTCATGGCTATAACTTGCAATGTGCTGCAATGCCATCATTTCGAGTCTCCTCTCTTCCTCAAGGTCAGCTATGACATCTGCCACACTGGTCTTCCATGGTGCGCCATCCTTGTCTGCTAGTCGTATTGTGTGACAAGTCGTCGGATGTCATCGGGGTGCCCAGCCATGTTAAGGTCAAGGTCGAGGTCTAAACTATTCTCATTTGAAATAGTGCCTACCTTAGTAGTTGCCTCCTGACCCACTAGTGCATCTATGAGATCAATTAAGCCAGCTAGAGAGGTATCCCTAATCTTGGTGAGCCTTTTCTTCTCTTGGAAATGTGATGGTTCGGTCACCTCTATGTCTCTGTTCTTGGTTTTTTGGGTCCCTTGTCATATTCTTGGGGTTGTACTCCTATTGATGGATTTGTTTTTAGGTTAATTCACCTTAATGTATTCCTTGTTAATCCAACATCACAAATGTGCAATACTTATTCACCAGTAGTGTGTCTTGCTTTTTGCTATGCAAAATTAGGCTTTCCAGCTTTCACACGTGCTTAAATGCCTATACTATCAAGTATGACGCTTGATGGAGTCAATTGAGTCAATTAGTTTTGTGCTCTGTCTTGATTACTCCTGACCAGTTGAAATTGGGTTCTTTACAAGTCATGACAGGTGGTCTATCATCGAGTGTCTAGCCCAATGAGTCGACTTGGATCTCTAATCACTCAATGGCCAAAGGTTAGATCTTTGAGTCCCCCATGGACTGCTAGGTTGAGGTTTCTCCTTTCTCCAAGTGCAAACAATCCTATGGTCTCATTTATGGGTTCTAGCTTGGCTACTAGTCAGTTGGGAACAAGCCCCAACACACCCATGAAAGGTTAAAATTCAATCAAACTGGGTTCTAGACAACTATTCCCAGTCCCAGACTAGGCCATTTAAGTTGTGGGTTTGAATGTTCGAGTGACTAGTCTCGAACTTGAACGAGGGGTACCCGTCCGAGTGTCCGAGTGGCCGAGTGGCCGTTCGAGGCCGAGTGGCTTGACCCATTTGAGTCGGACATCCGAGAGGGTCACTTAAGTGGCTTGGACATCCGAGGCTTGTGGTCGCCGTCCAAGTGCCCAAAAGCTTGCTCTATTCCACGATTTAATGCCACTATTTAATTCATCCGAGAGTCTAGACCAATACAACAATCCACAACCAGGATTCAAAACATACCTGGAAGAGCTATAAGAGTTGAGGATAAGGATTGTTGATGCAACAATCTGTGGATCTATCACTCCATGTCTCTTTCTCACTAACTCTCTCTCAATCTCCCTGGATGCAAATGAGTTCCCTCTCCCCCTTATTTCACTTGTTGTTCTCTCTCTTTCTCCCCTTACCTTCTATTTTCCTTCCTGGACATGTAAAATCTAATTCCTTTCTTCCCATGTTTACATGTTTCTTAGTTATCTAGAGAGTTATCTTTTCCTTATTTTTTCTTATTTCCCAAATCTTAATGTCCCAAATCTGATAGGAAATGCACAATTCCTACTCTAATCAATGCACAAAAAGCTTCATAAACCTAAACTAATCCACAAAAGTGATTGAATAGCCTCCGAATCCCTTGCTTCCTACCTAAAACCAAGTGCCATTTTGGTCCCTCACCCTCATACACTCACTCCCTCACACTCCCTCTCTCAAGCACAAGCCCAAGCAAGCAAGAACAAGAAGAAGAAGAGGAGGGGAGCTAGTTTTGGCCACACATAAGAATGATGTTCTTCATTCACTTTTTGCATTTTTATACATGCCCTTCTCCTCTTTGGGTGCCCATCCCTTTTTACATGACCGGTTGTTTTAGCCTAGGTTTTCTTTCCTTATTCCTTCATATTTTCACAATTCATTCACCCATGCTCATCTACATTTACAAATTGCACAAAAGGGAGCGTGGTACTATTTTACAAAATGAATTACAATGCGCCCTCAATGCTTTCCTTGCTAGAATATTCGATGCATTTATCATTGTCTGCTTCCTTTTACATTGAGGCTTTTCCTGCATTTTTCTGAGCTTGCCTTTCTCTTCTGTTTTTTCTCATATTGGGCCATCTTTCATTTCAAACTTTTTGGGGATTTTCCTTTCCATCTTGGACTTCCAAAGGTGTAACAATAGTTATTGGAATCACTATTTGCCTTGTTAGATGCAACTAGAGAAATGTAGTATACTTTTACAAGTATTGGAATTACTATTTTCTTTATAAGATGTAACTAGAGAAATGTAAGGCACTTTTACAATTATTGGAATTACTATTTCCTTTATTAGATGTAACTAGGGAAAGTATTGTTTGGAAAAAAATATTTTCAAGTATTATTTTTATGTGAATACTAATTGCCTTGCTTTTCTTTTTTCAAAGCTTGGAGTTACTAATGGATTGTGTCCATATAAAGTGTATAGGAAGTAGGTGTGGCTATCCCTAAGTATATTGTTAAGTTTAGCAACCAAGAACTAGTTCCATCTTGGTTTGTGAGGACCGGTGCCAAAGAGGAGAGGTATCTCCTCAAGATGCACCCGATGACTTGAGATTGTGACAACTAATAGGGCTATAAGGATACTTTCAAATGTCCAAGATAGATTAGCCTAGATGTGTTCCAAATAATCTCTATACTAGTTAGGAGATGATGGGTGAAGGCCCGCTACCAAAACCTCAAGTGTAAGAAATTTTTACTCGGTAATGGGAAACCTATTGAGGGCGGTTTTGGCTTGGTACATGGTGGTTTTTTGCCTAAAGCTAGTTTTGTATCCGATCAAGGATAAGATATGACTATAGGTCGATGCCTTTATATTTACCTTTTTTGAAATATCTGACAAAGAGGACTAGAGAGGGAGAAGAGAAGAGAGAGAAGGCTATGGAGAGAAGAGAGAAGGAAAGATAAAGACTAGAAAAAGATAGGAAGAGAGAGAAAGAGAGAAAGAAAGCCATGAAAATTGGAGACAAAGGTAAAGAGACTTGATTATGTAGTAACTGATTCCCTAACTAAGTTTCTCAACATCTTTTATACCCCGTTGATATGTAACTAGGTATTTTCTATGATAACCCCAAGTCTAACCCATTTATTTCACTCTTTTACATTTCATCCTAATCCCTAAGGTTTGTTCCTTTAAAAAACAAAAAGAGGACTTATTGCTATGGTTCATAGTGGGGCTGCAAAGTTCTACTCTGTTCAGAGTAATGTGTGTGTGTGTGGAATTGGGATGCATAGATGTATATGTGATATGTACAACATGTACAAGTTGATAGTGCATGAATTGGGTCTTACAAATAATGGACAACATGCTATCCAAAATAGGCATGTTGGAGAAAATTGGTCATAAATTTCTATGGGTGGCTCTAAGTAAGAGATGTGACTTGTTAAAATGAAGCTCATGAAGTTTACTTTCAATATGTATAGGTTATATCTAACTTTCACAATTGTGGAGTTAAAACTATTCTAATATTCCAAACTAGGCCATAATAAGCTATTCTTGAACCAAATTTGCATCTTTGAGGTAGGGGAATTCCTCCAAAATAGTTGATGGTATCTAGGAGGCTTCTTCCAAGGGTAAACCTTGCCATTAAGCTAGACATTCTTGAATTGACTGAGTTTTAAGCTTCTTTTCTCTTTGTCCAATGACTTCCTTAGGAGTGTACTAGATGATGCCCTCTTCATCTTTGGGTGGTAGTTCCTCCACATAGTCTTTAGGAGACCCAATAAAAGGTTCAGTTAAATCGTGTGAAAAACATTATGAATCTTAGTGGAGGGAGGGAGTTGGAGACAATAAGCCAAGTTACCCACTCTTTTGACTATCTTGTAAGGCCCATAATAGAAGTGTGCCAACTTGTTACTAGAGCTATCCTTAAGTGTGGAGAATCAAGGCTTGGGTACCTTTAGGAGAACTAACTCACCTTCTTGAAACTCAAGGGAGAGATTTTTTTCATCAGCATAGAGCTTCATGTGCTCATAGGCCTTCTTGAAATTTAGCTTACATTGTTGAAGTAGGGCTTGCATGCAGTCCAATTCTTTTCTTCCATGAGGGTTCAACTTCTCACTGAATATGATTGTAGGAAGAGGAACCCTGTACCCATACATAGCCTCAAAGGGGGATACTCCAATGTTAGCATAAGTGGAGTTATTATAAGAAAACTTAGTTAAATGGAGCTACAAATACCACACATGTTGTACATCATAACCTTAGGTAGGTCTCAATGCACTTGTATAACCTCTTAGTTTGGCCATCCATTTGGGGGTGTTATGCTGTAGAAGGAGCTAATTTTTTCCTCATGAAGCTAAGAAATGTATGCAAAAAGTGGCTCATAAATTTGGTGTCCCAATCATGTACAATCACATGTGGAAGCCCATGTAACTTACAGACATGCTCCATAAACTAGTGCTACCTAGGATGCAGTATACTATGTCTTGGTGGAGATAAAGTGGGCTACTTTGGTGAGTTTCTCCACTACCATGTAGATGCTATTCCAACCCTTCTTGGCCATGGGAAAGCCTATGGTGAAATCCATCATATTGTGGGTCCATTTCCCCTTAGGGATAGGCAATGGATGTAGCAAATCCCTAGCTTAAGAGTGATATCCTTATTTTGTTGGCATGACATACATCTACATATATATTCCTTGACATCCTTCCAAAGGCCCTTTCGGTGGAAACTCTTTGTAATTCTATCATAGGTCTTAAAGATACCCAAGTGACTAGCAATTAGACAAAGAATGCATTTCGTCCATTATTTTTTGTGTAAAGGAGAGGCATAAGGGATTACAATCTTATCATATGACCATATGAGGGAATCTTTGAGTTGATAATGATAGTTCCCTTCCATAATACCTTGTGTAATTTTTGAATGATGGGGCTGAAGTAACCACTAAGCAAATAAGCCTCTTAGAGCTCCTCTATCCAATCACTCTATGAAGCTCAGAGATAGAT
This sequence comes from Lygodium microphyllum, assembly GCF_053477565.2. Taxonomy (NCBI): domain Eukaryota; kingdom Viridiplantae; phylum Streptophyta; class Polypodiopsida; order Schizaeales; family Lygodiaceae; genus Lygodium; species Lygodium microphyllum. Next base: position 73,352,328 of record NC_141143.1, on the reverse strand, counting down.
GATACTTTGTATGCCCACATACAAGAGAGTGAACCAGCCACAACATTATCCTTTCCCCTAATATGAGTGATCTCAAAATCATAATTTGTAATATTTCCACCAACCTTCTTTGCTTAGGAGTCAAATTTAGATGTGAATAAAAGTAATGGAGTAGTTAGTGATCATTTTTCACTCTGAACTGGTTTCCATAGAGATAGTGGTGCCATTTCTTGATAGCATGAATGATGGTGACCATTTCTTGGTCATAGACATGCATTTGTCTCTCTTTTTTATATAGTTTGCGACTTTGAAGTGCAATCACACCATGTTCTTGCAACAAGACATCACTTATATCCCTTCCACCAGTATTACATTGAATAATGAATTCTTTTGAAAAGTCTAGCAAAACAAATATGGGGATTGAAGTGAGCAATTTCTTCAATTGCTTGAAGGTATGAGCGGCTAAAGGATGCCAAAAGAAAACCTCCTTGTTTAGCCTATCAGTCAAAGGTATTACAATTATTGCATCATGGTGAATAAATCTTTGATAGAATGAAGAAACCAAGAAACCCATTTAAAAAAGTGGTATTAGATGGTGTGGGGTAATCCTTGAGACATTGCATATTTTTGGGTCAGCTTGTATGCCATTCTCACTCACAATGTGACCCAAGTACTCTACCTCAGTTTGCATGAATATACATTTGCTTTCCTTTGCAAAAATTCTATAGTCCCTTAATATATAAAACACCCTCTTGATGTATAGTAAGTGCTATATCAATGATCTGTTGTTGAAATGAGAATGTTGTCAAAGAATACAAGTAAAAATTGAAAAAGAAAGGAGTGTAAGATCTTATTCATGAAGCTTTGAAAAGTGGCAGGGGCATGTTGTGCGACTGAAATGGCATTACAAGGATATCATAAAGCCCTTAATCTATGTGAAATGTTATTTTTATCTCATCACTTGCTCTCATGCATATCTAATGGTAGCCAAAGCTTACATCAATCATTATGAAGAACTTTGCCCCTTTTATCTCATCAAGAAAATCATAAATCCTAGGGAGGTACCAGTTCTTAACCATGATTTTATTCAAGTCCATGTAGTCAATGCACATCCTAAAAGATCCATTTTTCTTCTTGACTAATAGGATGAGGGATGTACAAGGAGAAGAACTTGGCTCAATGAACCCCATCTCAAGAAACTCCTTGACTTGCTTTGCAACTTCTTCACACTCACACTTTGAGAGCCTGATGGCTTGTTCATTGGCTTTGAATGGATCTCCAAGTCAATAGGGTGCATAAGGAGAAGAAATTGGCTCAATGAAAACCATATCAAGCAACTCCTTGACTTGCTTTGCAACTTCTTCACATTCACACCTTGAGAGCCTATAAGGTGGCTTGTTCATTGGCTTTGAATGGGGCTCCAAGTCAATAGGGTGATCCACCTGTCTTTTAAGTAGAAGGGCCACAAGCATTTGGAACAAATCCTTGTACTCTTCCAAAATATCTTTCAAGGCTGAATTCTTAGCCAAAGTGGTGGACTAATTTGTAACCTCTTTGTTCAAATGCAACACAAATATCTGAGTGTTTCTTAAATTTCCTTTTGAGTTGCTTGGCTATAATAAGCTAGAAATCTGCATTATCCTGAATTCATTCTAAGCATATGAGTCTCTATACATGACAAACTTCATGTAAAACTCAGAGAAATCCATGGAATTATTTCCCAAGCACTTTAGCCAATCATAGCCCAGAACAACATCAATTGGGGCCCATATCAAGTACAATCAAGTCCACAATGACATAAATTTTTCAGTCAAGCATAAGGAGACTCTAGAGCATATTTGAGTTCTAATTTTTTCATTATCATTTGCCGCTTGAAATCTTAGGGGTTGCTATAATTCAGTGGGAAGGCATCTAAAAAATCTCATGGCTTATTTATTCACAAAACTATGAGTACTACCACTATCCATAAGAATAAAAACATGTTTTCTATTTATGCTCTCTTGTATTAGTTACATGCTTGGAATCCTAGAGCTTGTCCATGCATCCATAGAAATAGAGCATGTGAAAGTGTTAGCATGTGGAGGTATGGTAGAAGGAATTTTTCATGGGTCATGAGGCAACAAGCATCCACTCGGATCGAAGGAAAAGTCATCAAGGGATCATAACAACTTCTCTTGGCCCGTATCCTCATATAGTCCTCATGAGACTAGCTTGTATTATAGCATCAGAATCTTCATTTTCTTCTTCCACATCTTCCAAGGCATACATATTATTGAGTTTAGCCTTCCAATAAGCACATTTTGATACATGATCCACAATGTATTTTTTTCCACATAAAAGATATGACTTTTTCTTTGTGCTCTCTAATGAGATTCACTGGGATGAATTTTTGCCCCCCTTGGTTCCCTTGGGCTAATCTTTGGTTTATTTTCACCCTATTTTGTGTTGCTTGCTACTTCAAAACTTGGCTATTGTTTCAAAGCATTAAATAGCGGGTAAGTACATATTTTAGGATTGTTATAAGGATTCCCCCATAAGCATTTCATTGAGTGCTTTGTCTAGCTATAGACCTTTGGTGTCCAAAATTGTGTTGAAATCCAATTCCCTTCTTATATTTATAGGCATATCTTTTCACCAACTCTATTTCTTGGAAAAGTGTAGTGGGCTTTCACGCCATCACATCAATGGATAAATTAGGCTCCAATCCATATATGTACTTGTGCAATTTGGCATCATTACTAACACTTCACATACATTGTCGAGTTGAGAAATTGGTTCGTATATTCTCTCATCGACAAGCTACATTGGTCTGGATGGTACCACCTCCTAGCCAACACTTTATATAGTGTCACCAAGTGTGTGCAAAACCCTCAAGATGAAGAGTTACAAAATGAATCTTTTTCTCATCCATATTGGGGAAGAGATCAAAGTAGGATTCCAATTTTATTGTCCACTCCTCTATATCCTATGGGGATGAAGATTACTAGTTTTTTGCAATTTCAAGTTTTGATTTTTAGTTGTGGCATCATTTTACATTCATCTAATTGTGAGAAAATGTGCATGTCAAACATGATTTTCTACATAGTAAACAATCATGAAAACCCAACTAGGATTATCTTTAGTTGTGGCCTCATCCATTGAGAGAAAAAAGAATTGGCAATATTCTCTCAAATCTTCATTGGCGACCTCATCTAATGCTTTTTCCCAATCCCATCCACTATTCCATTACCAATGCAAATGTGTAAAATTATCGATAACAAGTTGCAACAAAAACTCTTAATACTTAAGATAGTCCTACATTGATCATCCTTGTCTTAAGATATAGAAAAAGATATGATAGAGAAACCATTGCAAGTTAGTATTATAACATATAGAATATACTACAAATATATTAATAATGATCAATAATACAAAAGAAACCTTTAAGTGTAATAATTCACTTTTCAAGCTCATATCTTACATTTTTTCTAACATAGTATTAATTGACAACTTTTCACTCCTTCCTTCATGAAGTAAATGCTCCTCATGTAGTTCTACATTTCTTAGATGCAAATAGTATTTACTAGATTTTCACCTCACTTGACTTACTTCTTTTCCATCAACATTTTCTTTTTCATAAAATTTATCGGCATGCTTCTCTATAGTATCACGTTTGAGCTAAAGTTTACAATTAGTTCCTTTCTTCCATAAGCAAATGATACATCAATCTTCTTTGGGAGTGGCACAATTTGTTGGTATAATTGGCTCAATGAATGGAAACTTGCTCACCCAATCTAGTTGAAATGTATGATTTGCAAGGCTCCAATTCCTTCTTTTTTTCTTACTAGATTGTACACTTTTTGAAAAGCTTGGCATCTCTTCTTAATTTGTTTCTACAAGTTGACACTGAGCATTTTGTAGAGATGTAAGTCATGATTCAATTACTATAATGTTAGTAGCAATAGGGATTTGTTGGTCTCCTACTATTTGGCAGAATGCTTCAACCTTATTACTTGCTTCATTTTCCAAAATTGATATGTCTACTTGATTTGTAGATATATGTTAGTCCTTAGTAGAATATCTAGTCAAAGAGATATTTGTTGCACTATCGAAGAATGTTGCAATCTCTCTCCTTAAAACCTCACAAATTTTTTATTTCTTCAACCTATCATATCTATCAAAAAACATGAAACAAATTTTGGATTGTGTTTTTAAGTGATTTAGGATCAAAATGATATCCATTAACTTCAAAAGTATAAAGACTAAACTAAAAAACATAAGTATGATTTTTTTCTAGCTACAAGAGACTAAACTAAAAAATTTAGAAGTCAATAGAGACTAATCATAAAGCACTAACTTTTTATAGCACTACTCACAAAGTAGCTCTTAAGGGTTCATAGAAATGCCTTGGTAGTTTTAGTAACTATGAAAATCTATAAGTATTATTTTTATTAAATATATTATGATAAGCATTGTGGATCTACAAGGTAAATATGGAGATATGATTATTTGGACTCATAAACTTTGTATGTGCACTAGGTACTCACTAATATTTCACTTTTGCTAATTAAAAAGTTGTATATATATATATATATATTACACACACACACACACACACACACACACACACACAATGATATAAAATGCAGGAGACAATGCAAACTGTAAATATCAAATCTTGAGAAAATTTTCAATTATGCAAATTGTGGGTAATGAGCAAGTTACAAGTTGTATTCTATAGGGTGTAGAGTTTTACAAAAAAATGAGACTTTTTTAAAGATATATTTGGATTCATAGGTTATACAGACTTCAAAAACTTATTCTTTTTAAAAAACAGAACACAAGGATATATTGAAAGACATGGGATATTCAAAAAGGGTGAACTATGATAGGGCCAAGCTCTATGAGTACTCTTTGTGCCTTTGCATGATCAATACCATATTCCTACCTCAAAAAGTTAGTGAGATCTGCAAATGACATTCATATAGCCCTATCATCCACCAACATGTGAACTCTCTAAATGGATGATCACTTCACTTGGAACAAACTTCAATTTCCTATGAAACCACAAGTGTTTCCCTAAGCACCAAAACTCCACAAGGCAAATGGTCAGCCAATCAATTTGTACACATCTAACTCCTTGTTATAGGCAGATTATCACATTAAATCATAGATCTCAGGTGCAATCCATGGCCTGTCAAGATTGTGGGAGAGAAGGAAGGAGTCTCACTTGTAGCTTTCTTGCTTGCACAATGGGGGAATACACACACAGGTGGAGGCTGAAAACAGTTTTTCTCTTCTTAGTTGTGTAAGCCAAAAAGAACTCTAGTACATAGAAATAGAAGAACCCTATATATGGGTCTCAAACCAAACTCAACTAACTAAGGTGGCATACTAACTGAGCCACAAACTAGAGTAGATAAGGATAGCTGTCATCTAGCTATTATTCATGGGCGGTGTACCAACCGCATCTGCAAACTGACAAGTCGGTGACATAAATGCACAACGGTCACCCTGGCATATCACGAGTGGAGCTCGATATCTCAACACTCCCCCTCGAGCTCAATCCCAATTCCTGCACACCAAGCAGGTCTCTAAACTTGCGCAGCTTCTCTGCGCCCAATGCATTCGTGAATATGTCAGCTACCTGATCCTCTGTGCTAACATAAACTAGATCAATAAGACCTAGTAAAACCCTCTCCCTCACATAGTGATAATGCATCTCAATGTGCTTTGTTCTAGCATGATAGACTGGGTTATTTGCCAAGTGTATACTACTCATGTTGCCACAATAAATGACAACTGGCCCATCTGTAGGCTGATGCATATCATAAAGTAGCTTATGTAACCAAGCTACCTCACATGCAGCCATTGCTGCACCCCTGTACTCAGCCTCTATGCTCGACAAGGAAACTGTAGGCTGCTTCTTGTTGCTCCAAGTGACTGCAGCACTCCCAAAAGAGAACACATATCCACTGGTAGATTGTCTATTAGAAATACTACCATCCCAATCAGCATCAGTGTATCCATGCAACTGTATCTGAACCCCAGTCTCATAAAATAGTCCATACTACAATGTGGACTTCACATATCTGAGTATGCGTCTAGCTGCATCCAAATGTGGTTTCCTTGGAGCTTGCATAAACTAACTTACCAATCCAACAGCATAGCTCAAATCTGGCCTGGTAATAGTCATACAAATCAAACTTCCTACTATGCATCTGTACATAGTAGGGTCTTCCAGAAGCTCACCTGCATCTGCACTCAGCTTCACATTCTGCTCCAAAGGAACTGAAATAGGCTTACAGCCTATCATCCCATATTTGGACAGCATGTCCAATCCATACTGCCTCTGCAAGAGCCATATCCCACTTGGTGATCTAATCACCTTAATGCCCAAGAAATAACGCAGCACTCCCAAATCCTTCATCTCAAACTTTTGCTTCAATAGCATTTTCACATGAAGGATATCTTCATCACTATCACCTATGATAATCAAGTCATCAACATAAATGACAAGTAGCATAATACATTTCTTTGTTTTTCTCACATAAAGTGAGAAATCTGCCTTGGAAATCTAAAAGCCAATAGTGACAAGATACTGTCCTATCTTGTCAGACCATGCTCTAGGTGCTTGCTTCAAGCCATACAAGGCTTTCTTCAACTTGCAAACAAACTCAGGATGAACATCATGCACATAACCTGGTGGCTGCTCCATATAGACCTCTTCTTGCAAATCACCATGCAAGAAGGCATTCTTTACATCCATCTGATGTAAAGACCACCCCTTTGATGCAGCCATAGCAATGACTGCTCTTACGGTTGCCATCCTTGCAACCGGACTGAATGTTTCTTCATAGTCAATGCCATATGTTTGTGCATACCCCTTGACTACTAATCTTGCCTTGTATCTATTCACAGAACCATCTGCGTTGTGCTTCACCTTATAAACCCACTTACAGGCAATTGCATTCTTATCTTTAGGCAAAGGTACCAACTCCCATGTAGCATTTGCTTCCAAGGCATCCATTTCTTCATCCATGGATTTCTCCCATTTTTCTTTTCCCCTGGCTTGCTCAAAAGAAGTGGGTTCTGGTTCCTGTATCACTTTGACTATATATGCATAGTGAATGGCTGTAAATCCATCATATTTCAGCCTATCCATAGGATACCTAGCTCTGGTAGACCTACGCAAAGTAGGCTCACTTCTAGGTGCTCTCAAAACATCCCTGGTCTTCCTTACTCCAGGTGTAACAATAGAAGGAATACCCAACTCATCATCAATGCTCTGTTCTGAGCCTCTGGATTCACCATCCACATAAGAGTGACCTGCATTCACATCAAACATGGGCTGATCTACCTTCTCTTTTCCTTTTCGTGATACCTGCATACCACTATCTGCATTGCTTTGATAAGATTCTCCTGATCTCAATCTACTTGTCCATGGCTAAGAATGTGAACCACTACTAGAGGACGCTCCAAGTCCACTAATATCTTGTGACTGCTGCTGTGAATTCTGTGCAGCATTACCATTTTGTGCATCTACATTATCAATCACATTTACTGGTTTATACCAACTACTCATCTCATAAAAAACAACATCTCTGCTCACTGTAAACTTACAAGTAGAAGGGTTATAGCATCTATACCCTTTCTGCTGCAAAGAGTAACCAATAAAGATGCACTTCTCAGCTTTTGGATCCAACTTGGATCTCAACTCATCTGGCACATGAACATAGGCAATGCAACCAAAAATTTTCAAATGAGAAATATGTGGTTTCCTACCAGTATAACTCTCCTCTGGAGTCATCCCATGTATTGCTGCAATGGGAGTCCTGTTCATTATGTAGACTGCTGTAGCAACTGCCTCAGCCCAATAAAAATCTGGTAGGTCTTTTCATTGAGCATGGCACAAGATACCTCTCCAATATGCCTATTTTTCCTTTCTGCAATTCCATTTTGTTGTGGAGTATGATTGCATGAATATTGCTGCTTTATGCCATGCTCCTACAGGAACCTTGCAAACTCATTTGAGAGGTACTCTCCCCCTCCATCTGACCTTAGGCATTTTATTTGCAGGCATGTTTCTTTTTCAACCATAGCTTTAAGAGTTTTGAAATGCCCAAAAACTTCACTTTTCTTTTTCATAAAATACACCCAAACTTTTTCGCTATAATCATCAATAAAAGTGACAAAATAATGACAGCCTCCAAGAGATGCAGCCTTAGTAGTCCACACATCAGAGTGGATTAATTCCAATGGCTTCTTACTCTCTTGAACATGTCTAGGAAATGGTTTCCTTGCTTGTTTTCCAAACTGACAGGCTTCACATACCTTATGCATTCTGCAACCTTGAATTTAGGCAATCCTGCAACAATATTTTGGGCCTGCATTGATTTAAGTCGCTGTATATTAACATGACCAATGCGTTTATGCCAGATATCAATATCTGCAACTACACGGGTCCCATGTGCAAACATTGCTGCACTCAATTCAAGCATGTCTGCATCCAATGTAAACATTCTGCCCTTCTTCTTTCCTTTTGCTATCAAGCGACCTTTATTTTTCATATCCTCAACAAAGCATCCGTGAGGATTAAATCTGACCTGCAAGCCCTGCTCAACCATTTGACCAACAGAAACCAGATTCTTGGTGATATTCGGGACATGAAATACATCTGACAGGTATTTCTTTTTCCCATCCTGCATAGACAAAGGAATTTTTCCAATCTGCACAATAGGATGTGCAGTATCATCACCAGTCTCCACAAATCCTGGTTTTTCCATTTTTCTTGCATCCTGCATCCATTCTACATGACCTGTCATGTGGTTTGATGCACCTGAGTCAACATACCACACTTCGTTTCTTTCTTCTACACTTGTCACAGAATTGTTCATGTGCTGCACCATGAACAAATGCTCATTTCTGTCATCACCCTGTCTACTAGAAGATGCATAATTTCCTTGTTGCAATTTTCCATTCATGATGTCATTCTGCTTTTTATAGCAGTCTTTAGCCATATGACCCATTTTACCACAGTAGTAGCATTCAACATTGTTGTTTGCATTTTGTCCTCTTTGCCATCCACCACGACCTCTTTGGCTCCCCCTGCCTCTAGAGTTACCACGTCCTCCTCCATAGGACTGGTTTTCTTGAGTCTGCTGCATATTCTGATTTCTACCATGGCCTCCAGATTGGCCTCCTCTACCTCTGCCTCTACCTCTTCTAGCATTTGAGTAGAAGACAGTTTCTTTTGAAGTTCCTCCTGAAGAAGATGCACCACCATTACTCTGCTCCTCAGAAATTAGAAGAGCAGTCAACTCCTCAAAATCAGGAAATCTTTCACGAACTGAAATGGATGTCCGAAACTATGCATAATCCTTTCCTAGACCATTCAAGGTCACAGAAACTAAATCATCATCTTCCATTGGCGACCCAATGGAAGTAAGTGCATCTGCAATCTTCTTCACCTTCATGTGATAGTCATTGATTCTCATACTTTCTCTTTGCACATTATGCAACTCTTGCTTGAGCTACATTTTCCTGGCTTGCGTATTTGTGCTATACATTTTTGACAAAGTATCCCATGCCTCCTTTGGCGTACTTGCATCCTGAATATGCACAATCATAGAGTCTGAAATACTGATAGACAGCCGGTACATAACTTTCCTGGCTCTCTCATGCCATGCTTTAAATGCCTGCATTTGCTGTTGATTGGGAACATCAGGAAGAACTAGTTCTTCTTCATTTCCTGCAACAAATTCCCAATATCCTTTTCCCATAAGGAAATTCATCATTCTAAACTTCCATGCTTAGAAGTTATTCTTGTCAAGCTTTTCAGTTACAATCTGTGAAAGAGAATCAGACGCCATTACAGAACACTGCAAAAATTTCTGTCACTCCAAAAAACACAGCTTCACCCTCACAAGGGCAAATCTGCAAATCTGGCAAAAGTGGTATTTGACCACACAGTCACTTCCTAGTGATGATTTTGCATAAATAGGAAAGAATGATGATTTTGTAACTCCCAATGTCTTTGCACACAAGCATACGATACAATTTCTGTGGTAACTTTTCAACGACCTGTAGAACAGTGGTTGCACAGCATAAAACAGGGCCTTTTTCTGAGTGCGTGCAGAAAACTTCCGCCTCCAAAACAGGCCTCGAAATGGCCTCAAATAAAAAAAACAGAGATACCAAGGGCTAAAGCCCTTACCCGCAGCATATATTGCCCTCTTGCTACACCGCGAAGGGCGTCTCAATATGAGACAATGCACTCCTGCACTTTCCGGCTGTGCTACCTGCAGAGACTTGCTCCCAAAACAAAAAAATGAAAGAAACACTGGTCCTCTTACCAGAACACTGCGAAATTGGCTTGCTTTCTTGAGCTCCTTACCACGAGTAAGGCTCTGATACCATGTCAAGATTGTGGGAGAGAAGGAAGGAGTCTCACTTGTAGCTTTCTTGCTTGCATAATGGGGGAATACACACACAGGTGGAGGCTGAAAACAGTTTTTCTCTTCTTAGTTGTGTAAGCCAAAAAGAACTCTAGTACATAGAAATAGAAGAACCCTATATATGGGTCTCAAACCAAACTCAACTAACTAAGGTGGCATACTAACTGAGCCACGAACTAGAGTAGATAAGGATAGCTGTCATCTAGCTAATTATTCATGGGCGGTGTACCAACCGCATCTGCAACAACTAACAAGTCGGTGACATAAATGCACAAAAGGTCACCCTGGCATATCACGAGCGGAGCTCGATATCTCAACATGGCCTTCTTCTCCTTTCCAGCTCTTGTTTCTGTCAATTCTCATCCTCTGCTCATCTATGATGTGCATGAGTACATCTTGGGCTCCACATTGCCAATTGAGGGCCAGTCTTGTCTCAAAAATAAGCATTAGACCCCATTCTATGATGCCCACCCTAGGGGTGTTATCTTTGGTGAAGTCTAATACCATGTTTTTGGCCTACAGGTCTAAATGGATGATACTGACACTATGCATGGACTTCATCCCATCCACTAGTGCATGCATAATATTTGGCATATTATTGATAACACCCACAATCCTAGCCCTCTCCTTTGCGTTGATGAGTATCATGTTAGAATCAAGTTTAATCCCATTGATAGCTTGGCTAGGTGCTCAATTGTCCTTCTATACTTACATTCTTTAAAAGGGTCCCATATCAATATATCACTCAATGTACCACCATTGAAGAAGGGGAAGATTGTAACCCAAGGTGCTCAAAAGTAAAGGCAATACATCACTCAATGTACCACTATTGAAGAAGGGGAAGACCATAACGTAAGGTAGTTCAAAAGTAATGGCAAAATATCACACAATGGATGCATTCACCTTCTATATTCCACACACCACTTGAAATTACTATAACTTAGCATTGCTAGATTCCTTGTACATTTTGGCACAATATTTTAAATCTAAAGGAAAATAACTAATGTTATCTATGGTAGCTTCAACACACTATCCAAAGCAACATTCACTAGCGCACATTGGTGATTCCTCAATATGCACCACATAGTTCCTGCTCTTGACAAATCAACTTACTGCCTTGTGGGACCTGAACCAAGACCTATACTTATGGTAGTCTTCCGACGCTTTGGCAAAGAGGTTACACCAAACAAGTCATTCACCTACTTTGAGCAGGCCACCTTCTCTCTCCACTTTATATTCCATAGGGTTGACTTTTCTTTTGATGTGAATGCTGGTGGTAACTCCCTAAGATCATCAAGCATCTTGAGAGCATTTTTTAGTGGTTTATGGTAAAGTTGCAAGTTTTTTTTAGAATCCCAAACCATATCAGCAACTAAGTGTGATAGCCCTTGCTATTGCAACATAATATGCATAGTTGTACACACTTGATTGCAAAAGTTGAAAAATGCATAATTATTTTTATTGGTGACTTGTAAAACAAGATAGAAACAAGTTTGAAAGGTCTTTGTGCTCCAAAAGATCAAGGAAACCCTTTCCCCTTATTTTTCTATGTGATGCCACATAGGAAACTCCAAAGTGTGGTGTTACATAGTGGATACTGCACTTAGTTTAAAAGGGGAGTTGAGTGATTTGTGTTGGCTACTATCAAAGATCAAGGAAAAGGGGAAATGCAAAAGGGAAAAACTTTTAAGGAAGGAAAAATCCAAGGTGATATCAAGTGTGCTCACACATCTTTACCATAGTATACATTACAATTCTTCATCACGAATGATCATGTGAACAAGTATAGGGATAAGATAGATCAATCCAAGAATGAAAATATCTTAAAGGCATTGTGAAAAGGTTCAAACTTCTAGGAGAGAGGTAATTTCTAAATAGATTTGCTAAGTTTCACTATGCAGACACATAAACTAGGCCGACCTCACTTAATCTCAGTTGGTTCCCAACATAACAATCATTATGGGACTCAATATGCTTTACATGAGCATATTGATTCGATTCTTTACAACAACCACAGTACTCCAACTACCAAAGTTGACGGTGGTAAGAGATCATTGATCAACAACCATGTGAATAATAGGACATTTGAGGCATGCACACCAACGGCTACCATGTACTTAGCTTCATTGGAGGAGTGGCTTGACTAGACTACTTTGCAATTAGTGGAGACATATATAAAGCACCAAGGTGGAAGAAAAACCTAATAATAGATACTTTGGTTTTAACAAAACCAACCTAGTCAAAATCATATAAAGTACCAAGGTAGAAGCAAAACCTACTAATAGATACTTTGGTTGGTTGAACTATGCCACCAAGAAATGATGCTACACAGGAACAAGAATCAACGCCACACATGAATCATGCCTGTGACATAGTAACACAAAAGTTTGAAACCCTATAAGAATCCATTGAAAATCCAATGATGTAGGAATCTAGTGCCAAACATGAATTTAGTGATGTAGGAATCTAGTGATGTGCTAGTGACATAGGAATGCTTCCTCTAGGAATCCAATGCCATGCAAGAGATAGAGGAAGTCAATGTAGTCAGCTATGAGAGTGACAATAGTGGTGAAGTGCTCTTTGTCTCTTCTTGCTTTTTCATGCATCCAAGATTTTGCAGTGTTTCAATATGAAGGGGGAAAAGCGATTGGGGTTCCATTGCCTCCATATGTGAAACTCAATGTAGAGGAAAATCCTACATCTTATGATGAAAAGGTTGAAATGGCCAAGATTTCATATGCTTCAGTTGTTGGTAGCTTGGTGTATGTTATGGTTGCTACACATCCTGACATAGAATTTGCAATAGGAGTGGCTAGAGGCCTACACCAATGGAACACAATGTGACAATTATGCAAGTGATCTTTCATGCACCTTAAAGCAAACACAAGTGTCATTCAAGTACCTCATGATGTGTAGAAACTATGGCATACATCAAGCTAACAATTGTGGATGCATAAGATCCTTGGCCATGTCAATCTTTTTCTCATTTAATTTTGAGTTTTTTTTTTAAATGGAGATTTCAGATAGCTAGAACTTAGGCTACTACAAGAATGCAAAGAGTTGATCCTAGAGGTCCTGCTTCAAAGATCCATCAATCCTCCAAGCCTTCTAAACTTGCAAGAAAATCAAAGCCAAGGAGAAAGTTTTCAAAGCATGTTAGATGCTTGAAGGAGATTAGAAGTGTAGTGAAGGCTCTACAAAACCGTCCTTTCAAAGGCTTGTCAAAGAAATTTGTGACAAGCATAGTCTAGGAACCTTCGAGCCTTCTCTCCACCAATAGATGGCTTTTTGGGGACACAATTGCCATCCTTAAACTTTTGGAGATCTAGTTTAATAACAATATTACCACCATGAAAACCAATTGTTGCAGATAAGACTTTTTTAATATTTGTTATAGCATCTGTTGTTCTAGCTGATAATGACTTCAGCTTCTATTCAAACCCTATATAAAGATGAACAAGATTTTCAATTATCCTCCAAAGTGCATGAAGTGTACAAATATGGGCTTCACTAAAGGAATATCTAGGACTGACTTAAACTGTGGATCCTTATTGTGCCTAGAGGGAGCTCTATTCCAATTACTTGAGTTCAACTCTATGACTAGGAACATGCAATATAGGCAAGGAGATATGGAGTTGGCTCCCTTTATTGACACAATGTACATAAATTTGAGTGTCTTTAAGTCACCAGCTATGTGCCACTCAATCTTATAGCTCCTAAATCCTTCAACAAATAGCTCTTCTCTTGCATGTTGTCTCTTAATAACATTTGGCATTAACATTTGATGAAAAACCCAATATAATATATTAAAATCCTCTATATTTACTTCGAATGCTCCTAGCCACCACCAGATGTTGAGTTCAGATTGAATACTAAATGGTATTGAGTGATTGCAATGACCTGGTGAAAGTACTCTATTCATCAAGGTAATAGAGATCCTCTTTAATTTTATACATTTCAGAATCTCACTTTCATCAAGTTTAACCACTAATCTAGCCACTCATTGTGCCTCTTTTAGAGTGACAAGTTGTAGAATCTTATCATTAGACATCGTAGGGTGGACAAGTCAAGGAAAATATTTTTAAATCATTGAATACAACTTCCTTTTTCATGCCCTTGAAGCTAGCCTTGATATGGAAAGGCTTACCTAGAATCTCCATCACTTTGTTATTCACTTTTCTATCTAACAGTTCTAACCATAAATAGCCTTGGAAGAATACAATTATGTATCTGTCCTTGCTTCATATTTGATTGTAAAAGTTATTAAAGTTGCATATAAGCATCTTCATCGATACCAATATTATCTGGTCTCTTCTACACTATATCACCATCCAAAGAATGATCCTTTAAAAATGACTCCAAATTTTTCATTCTCCAAAATATCTTTTGAAACTAATGAAGGAAGAAGATGATAATAAAATTAAGATGCTTTTAAAGAATCTCTTTCACTTGTATTCAGTTGAAGAAGAGATCTAAACAAATTTAACACCATAAATTAATACAATTAATTATAAATAAATCCATATTTAATATTTTTAAAGTGAAAGAAATATACCTTGCTACTTGGATTCTTTTACTACAACCACCTCATCCTCATTTGAGACTCTCAATATTTTTAAGAGCCCTTTGTCAATTTCAAAGGCCTAAAATAGTTTGCTTTTGTTGGCAAGGTTTGATGCATTTCTCCAATGAATGAATCCTCCGTTGATAGCCCTCTAGCTTCAGCAATAACTCATTGTTATGTTTTGATAAAATATGGTTCTCCAATTTAAAGACATTATTTTCTGCAACCAAGTTAAGTGTATAACCTAGAAACCCATTATAACCATTAGCAACAATGAACCTCATCAATGAAGAGCTATTATAGAAAGGTGGAGTGCTATTTTTGCTAAGATCTTTGGGATATAGCTTGCCATCTAACCAAAGACCAAGATTCTTCTTTCCTTCAAACTTGAGTATATGTTTCATAGACTCTGTTTAAATAGTAATGGGTTTTGTTCTCTTCCTTATTGGTTCGTATTCACTATTCAACTCAATATGAAGATAATAGAGAGGTCTTTTACTAGAGCTACAGAGATCATTGGACGATTGATCTATAGATAACGATGTGATTAGAAGATTGGATTGAAAAACTATGTGAATTAGAAACAAGAAGGAAAACTAAGAAGAAACGAGTAAGGAGGGGAAAGAAAGAAGAGAGTGAGAATGGAGGAAAGTAATAAAATGTCAAACAAAATTCAAATTGAATATTAATTTTCACGATAATGATCTATTAACGATTTTTGATATATTTACTCATCAAATATAAAAAAATTTAAAATTTAAATTTTAATTTTTAAAAATATTTTCTCTCTCTAAGATCGCTTACAAGGCATTTTCAAAACTTCAAATCTCCCTTAATGCAAGCTTCATCTCCATACTCCAAGCTCTAACCTCCATAGTTGCACGTGCAAGAAAAGAGAAGAGACAAAGGAGAAGAAGAAAAGAGGAGAAGAAGAGCTTCTCAACAATCCCTCACTCTCATACACTTACACTCTCCCTCTCTCACACTCCCTCTCATGCATGACAAGAAAGCAAGAGCAAGAATAAGAAGAGAGCTAGTTTGCACGTATCCCAAGAATGAGCTTATTCGTTTACTTTTTGGCTTTTATGCATGGCCTTTTTCCATTGGGCACCTAACCCATTTCCATGACCAGCCATCCGGCCTTGTTCCTCTTTTCCACTCTTTTCCTATTCTTTCTTATTCTTATGGCTTCTTCACATGCACCTTTTCATTTATAACTTGCATAGGAGGAAGCCCTAGCGCTCTTTTACAAAGTATTAAAATATGTTTTATCTCTTATGCATCCTATTCTTGATTTTTTTTTTCACACTTCTTGGTCTTCTTTTTTCATCAAGTTGTCTTCTTATGCTCCTTCTTAAGCTTTCTTTGCACCTCGTATCATTTTGAGGGTTCAAAACATTTCTATTGGTGTCGTTATTAGTGCCACTAAAATTAACGATGCTCATAGCGACACCAATAGTGACACTCATATTTTTCATCAAGATCGACCATCACTATCAGCCCATTTCCTTGTAGTGGTGTAAGATTGTCAAGAATCGCATGGTGGAGAAACTTGCTTGAGCTACATGTGCCAAATACACATTGTATACACACAAGAGAAAGCTCACTCAAGAACACAAGAAAAGAGATGGAGGCCAAAACATTTTCCTACTAGTTTTTTTCTTCTCCTTCCATATACAATACAATGTACACAAAGTATTGATAAGATATAACATAAAGAAAAGTGGCCTACTAAGTTAAACAATGCATAACTGACTATACTAATCGATTGGTGCTATATCTATACCAGTTGTAGGTTCGTGTAACAAACTAAATATAATAAGTGAGAAGTCACTGGCCATGTGAGGATCATAATGACTACTTACGTGCTAAGTGTGTAAAAAAATTACATGGTGCAACAAACAGAATCTGAGAAAGAGATAGAGAGTATACAACAGATAAGAGGAGAATCAAAAAATTCTTTAGCTCCAAACAATTGATACAAAGATGGCTCTGTCCACCCATGCGCTTCCACTGTGTGAAGCTTAGATGGCAATCTAGACAGAAAATAGGTGAAGAGCTTAAGGCTAGCTGGAACAACAACTCTGACTGGGTGAAAGATGAATGATAGATGGCTGTGAAGGGGTTTAGCTTTTATAGCCCACAAAGGCCATTAGGTCAGCCTAACCGACCTACCATATAAGCCTCCACTAGTCAACCAGAGAATATTCCAAGGAATATTTCCTTTACCATCGGGCCGGGGGCGCTGCCCCCCGACCCTCGCGAGGGGGGCTGCTAGCCCCCCTGGGACCCCCCAGCCAGCTCTACCAGCTTAACCACTCCGTCTAACCCAAAGATTAAATCCACAATGGTCACCTTTTTGCCATCCGATCACATAGACCTCATCTAATATACAAGTCAGGACTAAACCAATGTCCAGGCTCACATTTGGCTTCTCCTCATAATGGGGGCCTTACAATTTTGAGCACCATGGATCATTGGTCGCACCTAATGAGGGTGGGGCATTGATCATATCTAAAAAAGTGTAGATGTGCAAACCCATCTAGCCAGGTGGTCCATCATCAATATCCGCACGTGTTGAGCTTGCCATCTCAATACTCCCCCTAAAGCTCAACTCTATCTTTGCAACTCCAAGTAAGCTTCAAAACATTCTAAGCTTCTCTATACCCAATGCCTTTGTGAAAATGTCATCTATCTAATCATGTGTGCTGACATATACCAAGTCAATCTCTCTTGTAAGTACCTTCTCTCTCACAAAGTGGTAGTGCACCTCAATGTCTTTTGTCCTACCATGGAACATAGGGTTCCTAGGTAGTTGTATGCTACTCATGCTGTCACAATGAATGATAACTATACCATCTTCCTGTATATCCAAATCACCTAATAACTTTTGTAGCTATACCGCCTCACATATTGCCATAGTAGTAGCACCTCTATACTCAGTCTTCTATGTACTCGATAAAGCAATTGTAGGTTGCTTTTTGCTACTCCATGTAACTACTGCACTACCAAGGGAAAACATGAATCCACTAGTGGACCTTCTATCATAGCCCAATCTGCATATGTATCCAAATACTTGTGCATCCTTACCTCCCTTATAATAAATTCCATAATGTAAAATGGACTTCACATACCTCAATATTTGTCTAACTACATCCAAATAAGGCTTTCTAGGCATCTTCATAAATTAACTGACAAGACCAACAACATAGCTCAAGTAATGCAAAAGTGTGCCATTGCAACCTACATGAATCGTGCCATATAGGAACATACTTATTTAGTGACTTGCCACTACGATGCATCACTAAAGGGGGAATGTAGTGACTTGCCATGTAGTATTGAGAGACATGTCATTGAGTGACTTGCATGTGTTAACACCACGGGGAACTCACTATATGCATACCCTCTCTATCACGTGTGTTCAAGGCCTATTTATAAATATTCTTATATGTGAATTTTCCCTTAATAAAACATAATCCTTTTCTATTCAATCTGTAAGTAACCCCTTTATATGGGACCCTTTTGTATGTAAAAAATGGTATTTTAAAAATCTTTTATGTTGAACCTACGTGATACTTACATATATTTATGACTGATCTCCCCAAGGTTAACACACAGGAGTCCAAGCAAGTAGTAGTGCTACCAACAAAGAAAAGGGGTTTGGCACGCGCGCGCGCGCGCACACACACACACACACACACACACACACACACACACACACACACACACACACACACACACACACACACACACACACACACACACACACACACACACACACACACACACACACACACACACACACACACACACACACACACACACACACACAGAGAGAGAGTGTGTGTGTGTGTGTGTCTGTGTGAATGCTCTTGAAGTCTCTCTAAGATCCATCAATGAGACTTGAAGGCATACAAACAAAATGTATACATGTGGAGACATAAATAAAGCACCAAGGTAGAAGAAAAACCTACTAATAGATACTTTGGTTTTAACAAAACCAACCTAGTCAAAATCATATAAAGCACCAAGGTAGAAGCAAAACCTACTAATAGATACTTTGGTTGGTTGAACTATGCCATGCAAGGAATGATGCTACATAGGAAAAGGAATGATGCCAGCAACATAGTAATGCAATAGTTTGAAACCCTACAAGAATCCATTGAAAATCCAATGATGTAGAAATCTAGTGCCATGCATGAATTCAGTTATGTAGGAATCTAGTGATATGCCAATGATGTAGGAATGCTTACTCTAGGAATCCAATGCCATGCAAGAATATGCCACATAGGAAAGCAACAATGTGCCATTGCGGCCTATAGGAATCATGCCATGTAGGAATGCAATTATTTAGCAACCTACCACTACGATGCATCTTGAAGGGGGAATGTAGTGACTTGCCATGTAGTTAATGAGAGACATGCCATTGAGCGACTTACAAGTGTTAACACATGGGAGGCCAAGCAAGTAGTAGTGCTAACAAGAAAGCAAAGGGGTTTGAGAGAGAGAGAGAGAGAGAGATCTTCAAGTCTCTATAAGATCCATCAATGAGACTTGAAGGCATACAAAAAAAATGTATGAATGTTATCCACCCTTAGAGTCATGCCACATGCCATCACTTTGACAAGAAAAACCTCTACTTGCAAGAGTTTCCACATGCTGTCACTCCAACTACAACTTGACCTAGACTCTTGGTTACTCTCTCTCTTGGGAAAACTCAAGCTAGTCGTTATCTATAATGATGACTATAATCATCTTGAATTGACAACAATATTGTTTATTAGAGTCAAGAAAGGTAAGATATTTAAGGTTACCATTCTCAATTTCCTTCTTAACCAACCATACAACATCAAATGCTATGGCTAACAACAAAGAGATGGGGGGGGGGTTTGGATGATTTCAAGACTCCATTGAAAAAACCATGGAGGAGACGAGGACGAAGAAATAGTAGCACCAACCTACTTGTGCCTAACAGTAATCGCCCAAAAGGCACACATCTTTGATGTATTAATTGACGAGGGAGATGACAACAATATCCTCTCATTGGACGCTCCCTCATTTGTCAGCCCCAAGTGCAACCAACTAATGCCAACTCATTCCCTTTGGGGGGCAATCCTATCCACTACTAGGGAAGTGAAAAGTAATGGTTTCTATTGAGACTAAGAGCCTCCCAATCATCTTTTATGGAATTCCTAACAAATATTTTTTTTTGGGCAAGGAATCACTTTTGGGTCGCACTTTCAAGAAATATACTCACTGCAATGTTGACTACGACTCTTAGCACATCCACCTTTCCATAGGCAATGTTAGGATAGTCATGACTTTCAGCAAGGGTACCGTGGCTTTGCCAAAGCCCATAGTGCCATTGGTAGTTAAATCTAGTTCCAACCCTAAAGAGGGGTATAGTGAACCTACACAAACATCTAGTATGAAATACTCGCAACACTCAGAAGCCCCAACCAAAGATGCAATCCAAATAATCAAGTGGATTCCCAAACGTAAATCGAAAAACTTACCAAGGGTACATCCACAAGATCTCATAGCTCTCGTGTCCCATACACCATACCTAAAAGAAAGGACAGGTGTTACGTGAATAGGCATAGGACTGAACTGTGATGGATGCCAAAAGCCTTTAAGTAGTCTAGTCGAATTAAAATGCAATCACCCATAGGCCTTAAACCATCTTATCAATGCCATTCCATTCTCGAATTGACATATGATATAGCCATGAACATGGGAGATGACTTAGTGACCTTTATTAGACAATGGACTCAGCTTTCACACTATTTGCTAGAAGTTATGAATGCTTAGACTTAGGCATGCTTGATAACCAAATAGCAAATAATGTACGCTATTTGCCTTGTTCATGGGAGGAATTTGAATTCATATTCACAAAAACTCCCACAATTGTAGAACAGTTGATTGCAACTGAAATATCTCGAGAAAAAATCTTAAATCAACGGTTAATCATGTCCTTTAAGAAAAGCAAAAGTCCAATGTCATCTAATGAGCTTGATGAGCTGAAAAAACTATCTAAATCCAAATCCAATTTCCTACGGAAAAGGTACACTCTCCACATCCAATGGGAACAAGAGGGCTGTCAAAACATGACCAATACAGAGCCAAGTCGTGCCATCAAGACTTCTGAATATGGCCCTACTTACGTGGCCCCAACTTCGTTTAGAGTACTAGCTATGACACAAAACAAACCATTAGAAGACAATATCATGTTGAATCCATACCTAGATTGGATCCTAATAGAAGAAAAACTTCATGTTGCTAGCACAATGAACTCAGGTGATCTCTTGATGGATGTCTTAACCTATATCACACATGTGGGTATTCATCCACAAGACATGGATCATCATGCTACATTGGAGTATAACCCAAACTTCTACAATTGGATCTTGAAACCCTAGAGGACACCAATAGCATACCAAATGCCCTTACCCTTTCATTCTCCAATCCTAGGAAGAATTCTCATCATTCCAAGAGGGGAGGGAGTAAGGTGAAAGGTGAAGATGAATCAAAATATAATTGAACTCTAAAGAAAAGATGAATTGAATTTTCATTTAGTGAAAAATTCTTCACAAAGTTCTTGCATGGAATGTATGGATTGATTGATATGAAAAATTTTAATTCCTTGGCTTGTACACTTTTCTTTGATAATGTTTCTTTCTAACTACTTCTCTTTTTTAAGAAAAAATTATCCTTCAAAGAGAACTCATTATAAGTTGTCATGTTATAATAGGAATCCAAATGGCATGGCTCCTACTTTTTGAGGAAGAATGGAACAAATATCATTTAACCACGGAGATGCATGTATTCAATCAGCTACTATACCAGAGCATATAGAATATAAAAGAAATTGTTGCAACTGAAGATGCAACCAATAGACAGATTGTTGAGCAATGCAATCTAGCCAAGTACCTCAAGAAGGTCAGCTAGTAAATAGATCATAACAAGTACACATAATTTCTCAGATCCTTTGACGCCAAGAAGAATAGTGATACAATGATGGTCAAGCAAGGGGATGTAACCAAGATGGTGGAAGTTGTACTTAGCTCGGAGTTGGTTGAGAAAGCTCTAGGATTAGTGGACAAGCCAAAACAAAGGCCCAAGAGAAACATGTATGGCATGCTAGGGATGAATAAGCAACAAGTGTACATGAATAATGGAATCAACCTAGCAGACATCCTCGAGCCCACTATCAGATTGCAAGCTAAGATGGTGCTTGCTCTTTTCTCGAGTCAGAGGTACAATGCATTCACGAATAGAATAGGGATACCACTACTTGAGAGCATTGTAGCCAAGGCACTGGATGAAGTAAATCTAAACTCCTATGTCCAAATGACAATCCACGCATCAGCTAAGGTAGTGGCATAAGCTCTAAGGGCCATAGGCAGAGAATCCCTAGGGATGAAGACAGAGTTAGAAATGAAAAATCCCACATCCAAGGCATTGAACATAGGTTTCGGAGGAGTGCTAATAACCCTGATATAAGAGGCCATGGGGGAGATGGGCAGAGAAGAGGAGAGGGAGGAAACACCTCGATGATCCATGTCCATCATTCACCCATTCCAGTGAGCCCTCCCATCTCTTTCTCCCTAGGGAACCTTGGTGAAGAAGAGGTTAGCATAGTTTAGTATTAGGAAGAAGCAGAGCAAGTGGCTAAGAAGAGAGAATCTGATCACCAAACTCAACAACAAGGAACCTCAAGTAAGAGAACCATCAGGAAGTGGGGGAAGTGAGGCTCAACACCATGCAATCAGGGGGAGAAGCAAATAATTATGCTAAGGATTCCCATAAAAAAGACTAGAACTACCAATGAAGAAAGCAAAAAATCGTAGAGGGCTAAAGAAGAGTTAAGGAAACTTGAAGAGGAATGTAAAAAGAGACAAGAGAAGGAGGAAAAAAGGTTAAGATGAGAGAAGGAGAAGCAAGCAGCCATTGCCATCAGAAGATCAGTAGAACAAACCTCTTGATCCCAAGAGCTAGCCATGATGAGCCCATGAAGATGTGCCTAGCACAAGTGCTGTTGTAGAGGAGGCTCAACAAAGACTAGTGGTAGAAAGTAAGAGAAAGGTCCCCATGCATGCAATACCATCAGTCATGACTACGACAACCACCCTAACACAAGGAGCCATAGAAGTAGTGGTCAATGAAAGTAACATGGTGGCATGGGTGTAGTACCTACTAGGCAAAGTGCATGAGCTGGCACCAACAGCATCGAAAGAGGTCCCAATGGTATGAGCCACGAGATCAGCAGCAACAACTGATGCAAAATCCCACCAAGGTCCTAACGTGCCATGCCTTGAGGTATCAACCACTTTGGTATCATCGGCAATGTGCAACACAAAGGAGTATGATATGCTAGTGAAAGAGTTCCAGAGCTAGTGTGAGAGAATGAATGAGGAGAGAAAAGCAACACTTGTTGCTAAGCTAGAAGTAAAAACAGATACTTTTACAGCCTTCCGACTAAAAAAGACAAGGCAAATGATGATATACACCACAGAAGTGATAGTGTTGAAAGACGCCTCGAAGGCAAGATAGGGTGAAGAAAATTTGTGGGACCTGTACAAGGAAGAAAGGGAAAGCCGCATGGCTTTAGAGTAATTGTGTGCCTTAAAATCAAAAGAAAACAAATGCTTGGAGTTAGAAAACAAGGACTTGAAGTGGCAGAGGGTTGAGTTGAGATAAGAGCTCACGCCATAAAGATGCAAAAAGATGAAGAGGCTATGAAGAAGATGGTGGAGCTACATAATCAACTCCAGGAGAGGCAACACTGCATGAGTAGGACATTTTTAAAAAGTAGGTGGAATTCCAAGGCCAAGCCAAAGAAAAGATGCTTGTGATATGGAAAGAGAAAGAGAAACTAGTAACCATCCTCTCATGAGAGCAAAACTAAAGCCTCGAATAGATGAAAGAGATAGCGGAAGGATGGGCAGAAAGAAATAATGCTAGAATCAGGAATTCAGCAAAGTGCCTATTGTGGCACTATCAAAAAGCGAGTACATAATGGTTGAAGAAAAAGTGAAAGCAATAGAGACGAGGGTACTAACATAGTAGGAGGCTTTCTTGAACACTATGCCACATATCACTCATACAAAAGAAGAAGAGGCAATCAAAGGGCTCAAAAGGAAATTAGAACTCAGAAGGAGAGCATTAAGATATGAAATCCATGAAAAGACACCCAGAGCCAGCACTAGCCTAAGTATGGAAGAGTGAAGTCAACATTTGTTCAAGGCAGGGTTGTCTTGACCTACTAGGATTTGGGAAATAAGAGAAACAAGCATAGCCCCCTACTCAAGAGCCTGTAGAGTCAAATCTTGAAGAAGGGCCTAATTTTGAGCATAAGAATGATGAGAAAGAGTAGCCTAATGTAGGAAGCCCACCCCTACAACCAAATTTGCAAGCAAAGGTACATGACGAAGATCCCACTAGCCCAGAGAGAATTGTCAAAATGAGGCGTAGAAGGAGGAAATTGGTAGAGCTATCGCAAAAAAAGCTTAGTGTCAAGCCTTAGCTAGTGTGCCTAAAGGCCCTATCCCTTAACATGAAGAATGGCTACTAGTCAACTGGGCACAAGAGTTGTCCCTATATGGGAGCAATATGAAAGCTACTACAATCCATTTGAATTCACCTTCTCCTACCCCTGATCACTTGATCAAGTACTATCACCAAGGGTGGTGGAGAAGGTGATCAAGCTTTCAATGTGGCTAGACAAAAGGTGGCTAGAAGAAAGGGCAAGGCAACCAACACTATGGAAGAGGGAACCAACCAAATACTAGGAGGATAAGGTGATGGATGAGCCTAGAACAGTTAAGGGCTACGAATCACAGTTGAAGTGGAGAAGAAACATATGGGATGCCAATACGGATGCATAGATGGTCTTCTGTAACACATTACCCAATGAAAGGGATAATCTAACCTACATGCCATACCCAAGGAGAGATACCGAGTAGATTTTGATGCGGAGGTGCATGGATTTTTTTTTTCTCGAATTTACAATGTTAATGCTGCGACCCCCCTAAGGAGTTCATGACCTTCACTAAAAAGGATCTTCGCCCATCTATTGCACACTTCCTCAAGGAGCTTTCTTCATGTCCAAATCTGGCGTTTATCACCACTTATAAATATCTACGTCTCCTAAGAACCCTTTCTAAGGAATTCTTTTTGCAATGTAGTATCATTCCTTGTACCAAAGGGAAGAAGAAAAAGAGCAAGAAAAGAAAAGAGAAATAAAATATTCTCATTTGTAGTGTATGAGTGCCACAAACACGGCATCTAGGGATCATTAAATCCCTAGCCCCTCCCCACTTCATGCACTTAGGGCACATCAAGTGTAGGACATTGTGATATACCTATTTGCCTAGGTCATGCATAACACCTCCCCCTTCCACAAACTCAGTCCTCAAGTATGGGACAACTGCAAAGAATGCTTAAGAAGGAGCATAAGAAGACATCTTGATGGAAAAAGAAGACCAAGAAGTGCAGAATTTAAAAAAAAAATCAAGAATAGGGCGCACAAGAGATAAAGTGTATTTTAGTCCTTTGTAAAAGAGCAACCACTAAGCTCCCTCTTGTGCAAGCTGTAAATGAAAAGGCGTATATAAAGAATCCATGAGAATAAGAAAGAATAGGAAAAGAGTGGAAAAGAGGACCAAGGCCAGCAGACAGCCGGTCATGGAAATGGATTGGGTGTCCAAGGGGAGAAGGGCATATATAAAAGCCAAAACGTGAATGGATAAGCTCATTCTTGCTCTGTGTGTAAACTAGTATCTCTTCTTGTTCTTGCTCTTACTTCCTTCTCGTGCATGAGAGGGAGAGTGTGTGTGAAAGAGGGAGAGTGCAAGTGTGTGAGAGTGAGGGACTGTGGAGATAGAGAGATAGAGGGAGGGAGTGGCAGGGAGAGTGATGGAGAGAAACAATGAGGGAGGGAGAGGGGGGAGAGAAAAACAAAGAGAGATGAAGGGAGGGAAACACAGAGAGAGAGAGAGAGAGAGAGAGAGAGATGGATGTAGGGAGAGAAACAATGAGGGAGAGAGAAACAAAGAGAGATAAATCGATGGAAAGGAAGGGAGAGAAGAAAGGGAGAGGGGGGAGAGATAAACAAAGAGAGAGAAAAGGATGAAAAGGAAGGGAGAGAGAAAGAAAAAGAAAGAGAAGGAAGGGGGAGAGAAAGAAAGAGAGAGGGAGGGGAAGACAAATAGAGAGATGGAGAGAAAAAAGAGAGAGAGAGAGAGCAGGCACAGAGTTATAGAGAGATAGAAGGAGATATGAAAAGAGAGATGGAGGAAAAAAGAAAAATAGAGAGAGAGAAAGAGAGAGGGAGAGAGAGAGATGGGAAAGATAAAAATAGAGAGTGATAGAGAGGGAGAGAGAAATAAGGAAACAAAAAGAGAATGAGAGAGAGGGGAGAGAGAAAGAAGGAAAGAAAGAGATAAAGAGATGGAGGGAGAAATTACTTCCCATTTTTTTTGTTTTTTGGAGTGATGCGAGTGTGACTGAGTTGTTCAGCTATATATTACATTCATTGGTCTTTGACTCTATTATAAAAATGCTTTTTAAGCTCTTCAAATGTGGTTGGGTTTTTTTTTAAAGATTGCTAAAATATCACATATTTCCACATGGAAACACGGTCTAAGTCTTGTGATATTTGTGTTGACTAGATAGGGATATTGTGACAGGTTTGGTTACCTTAGGTTATCATGCATGTCTATAGTTAGACTCTCGAAGATTGTGGACTATGAAGAAGATGGTATATTTGGGACACGTCACTTTCTTGCTGGAGGGCCATGAATTTAGGGTAGGTTTTCTTGGAGGACCTCTAACATGAATGAATGCCCCAAGTTGGGTTGAAAATGGTCTACAAGGAGTCACTTCCAAGCAGCGTAATGTGACAATTCTCAATTTTCTATGAGTTGTTGTATTGGACCCACTTACAAATCAACCATTTATTGGATCCTATACACATTTTCAAGAATGTGGGCATCTTATTGTGGGACCAACTAACATGACTAAAATCCCATGATTGGCACAATATATGCTAGGTTCGTCCGGATCTTGATAGCAAGTACAATCAATATTTTACTATTTCGTGTCAATTCAATGTTCATAATGCTTTAAATTTTTGACAGTTTGTACTATTGATCATAATTGTAGGGTGTCTCACTCTAGAAATACATTCAGTGCAACTTATAAGTTACTAAATCTAGTGCAATGGCTCAAAGAGCAAGATGAGTCGAGAGATGACAAATGAGGAGCTGCATGGAGATATTCATGCATATGATCAAATGGCCCACTTCACAGATATAGCAAACTAGGAGTTGTCTCAGTCATCATTGTTTGATCATTTTGCACAGTCTACCTTAGTATGCTTTGATGCTTTGATCTCCAGTAGGTGGAGTCGATGCTATAGTTTGGTAGGGGTGGTTCTAGAGGGTGCCATGAAGATGCACATGTTGTGATCCCATGGCTGGTTGCTATTCCTTGCTCTCATACTGATTTCCAAAGAGGGAAACTCAGGTGGGTGGTTATGGAGGCACCAATGTAGTGTTTCCATCTCATTGATCTAGTGGACACTTATCACCTCTAGGGTTTGTCACACTCATAGGAATGTCTACTCTTGTGACTCTAGGTTTTGCTCAGCCGTTCAAAGGTGGCACCCCTAGGGGTGTTACTCTGAGAGATACCACCCTTTCTTGCAGGTATGCTAGATGGACAGGGATCTCCTGGTTATGCCCAAGAGTGTGGTCATAGGTGGGAGAGGGCACACCTCACACGTACCCCAGCAAAGTATGGGTACCTTGTGGATGAGAAGACATGTGCCGTGATCATGAATGATGAGGGGAGGAGGGTGATAGCTTGCATGAGAGAGTTGTGTCAACAAGTATTTAAGCACAACATTTTAGACAAGTGGAAAAATATATAGAGGGTTTAGACCGATGGAAGAAGAGAGGTTTCCCACAAGATGGATGATAGATTATATGCCTACATACATGTCACATAGACGATTAGATGTACACAAAAGACAATCAAGAGTGGCACTTCAAAGTCTGAGGGATTAGATGTAGAGGATTGGTAGAGACTCAGAGAGGAGGCCACAGACTCTCTAGAATGATGGTGGCAACAACGGGAGGCAGCAATGAGGGCATGATTGAAGGCATGGATCGTACATCGTGTTGGGAGTGGTGGCCATAGAACTTATTTAGAGGATTTTGTAAGTTTCCTTTTAATTGTTCTCACTTTCTTATTTGGAATATCACTTGAACTAATAACCTTATTTCTAGCAATACTACTTTATTTTCTTTGCAGCACTCTATCACAAACCACGATCCTACAAATTGGAGACTCAGTATATAGAGAGACATGGTCTCACTACACTCATCAATAGATTGTATGCGCACAACAACCCAGTATGTCATACCTCTTTCTTATTTTTAGTCATTAATTTTTTTGTGTTGCATTATGTATTGCGGATTAATCTCTGGTTGTTTATATTGGAGAGTTTGTTTGATGCTCCATTGCATTAAGATGAGCTCTTGAATGGAGAGGAGCTATAGCAATCACTTGGATTCGTGGAGCGCACATCCTTTCATTTTTTGGCCCTGTGATCTATACATGCTCATTCCATGTAGCATTCCTTGGATATATCTCTCATCCCTTGAATGGACTCACATTTTGTGATATTTATAGATACATTTCTCTATTTGTTTTGGACTCTCCTCTCTATAATTTCATGTTCTCAGGTGCAAGAGGATGAGCCTATGTGATGATTGGTAAGGTCTTTCAACTTTTCTTCTTGATCATCCAAAGATCCTATTGAGTTAGCTGCAATGGAGTTTCTGTGTAGAGATGTAGGTTGAGGGAGAGAAGAGACAGAGACACATGATTTGTGGTACTGAAGAGCATACCTCAATAATTATTTGAGATAGGTATATGTTCTATGCACAACCTAGCCCTTACGAGTGGACATGGGCACTACCCTTTATCCCAACAACCTCCCCCCTACAGGCAATGTGCCCAAAGTTAGAGGAAAAGAATCAGCAAAGTCTAACTATGTACAAAGCTGAAAAGACTATACCTATCCAATATCCATCATCTGTCGGAAATGGGCAAACCTCTTTGTTGGAAGACCCTTTGTGAGAAGGTATGTAGGGTTATCATTAGTGTTGTGCACCTTGACCAGCTCAATGCTCTTGCTGTCAAGTACCTCTCTGATGAAATGATACTTCACCTGTATGTGGTTTGTCTTTGCATGAAAGACACGGTTCTGTGCTAACATGATAGGACTCTGACTATCACAATGGAGGACAAGAACCTTAGTAATCCCAAGCTTAGCAACCAAACGTGACAGTCGTAAGGCCTCTTTGCATGCCTCAGTGGGATAGGCACATACTCTACCTCTGTATAGTAGACAATGCAACACACTTCTGAAGCCTGGATATCCAAGAGACAGGTCCCCCTGTGAAGTTAAACACATACCCTATAGTGAGCTTCTTGCAGTGTCCACATGTCCAACATAGTCTGCATCCATAAAGCCAAT
Source organism: Lygodium microphyllum (assembly GCF_053477565.2). NCBI lineage: Eukaryota > Viridiplantae > Streptophyta > Polypodiopsida > Schizaeales > Lygodiaceae > Lygodium > Lygodium microphyllum. The sequence goes on along the minus strand of NC_141143.1, from coordinate 73,322,801 downwards.
GATATATGTCTTATGCTTACCAAAGCAGATGCACAAATCCTTTGTGCCCTTGAGGTATCTCATAATGCCCTTCACTACTTCCCAATGCTTCTTGCCAGGGTTTTCCATATACCTACTAACCACTCCCACTGCAAAGGCAATGACAGGATGTATAGCAACCATAGCATATGTCAAACTTCCAACTGCTAAAGCATACAAAATCTTGGCCATTTCAGCCTTCTCATTATTAGATGTAGGGATGTCCTCTATACTGAGTTTCATATATGGAAGCAATGGAACTTTGATTGCTTCTCCCCCTCCATATTGAAACATTGCAAAATCTTGGATACATACTCATGCTGAGATAGATAGAGTAACCCCTTTCATCTATCTCTCTGATTATTCTCATCCCAAGAATGTGATTGACATCACTAAGATCCTTCATGTCAAAGCTGCCATGAAGACTTTGTTTCAATGAATCCAAGGCATGAGTATCCTTGCTAGCAATCAGCATGTCATCAACATACAGAACCAAGATAATCAAGCTGCCATCTACTGTCTTCTTGGTGTACAAGCAATGATCAACTTGATTTCTCTAAAAGCCTTGAGACTGCATGAAAGTATCAAACTTATGATACCATTCCCTCGGTGCCTGTTTCAGCCCATACAAACTCAATTTCAGTTTACAAACCATCGTCTCTTTGCCTTTAGCAACAAAACCTTTAGGTTGTTGCATATATATGTCCTCATGAAGATCACCATGTAAGAATGTAGTCTTTATATCCATCTGTATGAACTCCATATCTTCAGCTGCAACCAAGCCCAAAATGGTTCTTAGAGTAGTCATCTTGTCTATGGGAGAGAAGATCTCGTCAAAGTCAATTCCATGCTCCTACTTGTACCCGTTTGCAACTAACTGTGCTTTGTACTTTGGAAAAGAACCAGAAGTGACCTTCATCTTGTAAACCCACTTGCATGGAAGAGTTTTCTACCCTTTAGGTAGCTGCACCAAGTCAGAAGTACCATTCTTATCAAGTGAGCCATTTCAGACAACATAGCCTTGAACCATTTCTTGTTGTCTGGTCTAGTCCTTACTTCCTTGAAGCATGATGGCTCGCCACAGTCAAGTAACCATGACATAATCTGCAGCATACTATGCACCAGGAACAAACCTATTTGCTTGCCTTGAAGGTCGGGTTGACCTATACGCAGCGAAGGTTCTATATTTGCTGGTTGTTGGGCCTGCAAATATGCATTTATAGGTTGTTGTCCTGAAATACGAGCTTGTAATTCTACATGTATAGGTTGTTGTCCTCAAATACAAGCTTGTGATTCTACATGTATAGGTTGTTATCATGAAGTTCCAACATGTTGTCCTAATAGTTTAGGCTATCTTAACAACATGTTTTCCCGCTTAAGCTGTGGTGTATCATGGGCAATACCTTGCTAATCATTTTCAACACCATTTCTTACATTTTTAGGAGTATTTATAGCAAGTATATGCTGCTATTCACTAGGCACAAATGATTGTCTAAAAGGTACATCCTCCTTGAAAAAAACCCTCTTGACTTCCTCAATCTTCTCGGGCTGCTTATGCATGCGATCTTCACGAAAGATGATGTCATTGCTGCATAGTACTATCTTTCTTTTCTTGGGATTCTAAAGTCTATACCCCATCTCACCCTCGTCACCGTATCCTAAGAATATGCATTTACAAGACTTTGGTTCTAGTTTGCTGCATTCTTCTTTCTGTATGTGCACAAAAGCCTTGCAGCCAAACACTCGCAAAATAGCATAAGAAGTGGCTTGCCCGACCACTCTTCCTAAGGGACTCTCCCCTCCAAAGACATGTTTGATGACCTATTAATTAGATGAACGGTTGTCATAATAGCCTCTACCCAAAATCCATGGGGTAATGTAGCATGACACAGCATCATATGGACCTTACCCTGTATGATCCGATTCATGTGCTATGTAGCTCCATTTTGAGTGGATTATGAGGGGCAGTGAGCTCCCTCTTTATCCCCTTGATATCACAAAATGCATGAAAGGCTTTGGACACATACTCCCCACCGTTGTCAGAGCAAAGACACTTAAGTGTCTTATCAATCTGGTTCTCAACCAATACTAAAATTTTTTGAAACATGTCAAGCACTTCGTCCTTGCTATGAATAGGGTAAACCTACACCTTCTGAGTAGCATCATCGACAAATGTGGCAAAGTATTTCTTTCCTCCTAGAGATAACCCTAGCATCTAACATACATCAGAATGTACTAACTCTAGAGGCAAGGATTTCAGTGAAAGAGACTTTTTATGAGATATTTGCACATACTTACCATAAACACAGTGATCATAGTGGTCAAAATCAACATAACAAAGACAAGGCAAGTAACCCTAATGAGAAAGTACTTTCATTCCTATTTGACTCATATACCCCAATTGGCCATGCCACAAGGAAATACTTGGCTTCTTGGTCACAACAACATGGTCATGCACACTAGATACATGGAGAGGATACAAAGTATCACTCTTTGAGCCTCTAGCAATAACCCTAGATCATCTGCAGATCTTCCATTTCCCATTGCCAAAGGTGGTATGAAATCCATCCTCATCTAGCTGTCCAGTGCTAGTCAAGCTCTTTTTGACAAAGAGTTTATCATTTCCACTGTCACTCTCATAGCTAACTACATTTACCTCTTCGATCTTTACATTGCTCTTCTTAGCAAACTGACTCTCTTTCTTCTCTTCCTTATGACCCATCTTCTTGCCCTTTCCTTTCTCTTTCTTCCATTTATAACAATCACGTTTGAAGTGACCCTTCTTGCCACAGTGATGGCATTCAACATCCTTATTATGTGATTCACTGTGTCCCTTGCTATCAGATTTTCCTTTCTACTGTGATCTGCGTCTAGTATGCAAAGCACTAGAAGACTTACTGGATGCATTATTTTGCCAATTTATTTCTTCCATGAGTAGAGCACTCTCTACATCAGCATACAAAAACATAGCATTATAATTACTCATAGCAGTCCTGAAGGCATCCCAGCTCTTTGGGAGAGTGCAAAGCAAGAATGTAGCTTTGAACTCATCATCAATATTGAACTTCAAAGCAGCAAGTTGGCTGAAAATGGAGTTAAACTCACTAAGGTGAGTAGACATTGAAGTACCCTCTTTCATACACAAATCCATGAGTTTTTCAGCCAGTAGACTTTGCTTGAAGCACTCTTTTGGGCATATAATTCTTCCAGTAGCTTCCAAATGTCATAAGTAGAATCCAACCCTTCAATGTTAAACAACAAGGCATCAGAAATCGATAGCTCAATGGTCGACGAGCATGCAAGCTCATTTAGCTCATCCTAGTCATCTTGCTCTACATTAGCTGGTTTTGTTCCCTTTACTTTAATTGGCTTTGCTTGCTTCTTCTGCAATAAGATATTATAGCACTGATTTTGCCAAACTAAAAAGTTGTGTGCTCCTTCAAGCTTCTTAATATGCATAAGATGATTGTCACTACTGCTAGCCATGATTCACATCCAAATAACTGTATGATGTTAAATGACAGCTAATGCCAAGCAATGGAAGCTCTAAAATCCATTCATTAGTATGTTAGGAATATCCCCAAGTATGTAGCAGCAAGAACATACATCAAATCATTGCCCAAAATGCCTCAAACGCATTCAATGATAGTAAACATACCAATTTTCTGACAAAAATAGAGTGCAGTCCTGCAATTCTTGATGATTTCTCCTACAATTCAGGAGTGCAGCCTTGAAATTCCTGACAATACAAGTGGTTGTCTTGCAATTTAGGAGTGCAGTCTTGACATCCAAGAAAAATCTATCCTGAAAATTCAGAAGTGAAATAACTTCTCAGGCTAGCTAAGATTGAGCTCTAGAGATCATGCAAACTTGCTCAAAAGTTTTGGCAAAACAAGTTGTTTGAAGTACCATCAAAGTGATTTGGTACTATAAGAAGAAGCTCACCATGGACTCAAAATGTATTAGTTGTAGGAAGTCATTTTATCATATTTGTAGAACTAAAAGTGGTTGCATAAGCAAAGGGAATTGTTGGGATCAAGGTTATGATGTCTTTCTTGATAATTTTTTAGGACTTGCTTCTAGGAAACATGAAAACAAAAATATTTGTGCTCAAAGGGGTTAAACAAGAAGCTCAAGATTAGTAATTTTGGTGGCATTATTGGTCCCATAATACTCCTATTGCAAAGATTTGTAGACGTTGTTTTGGGAATTTCAAAAGAGTCATTTAAAGTTTTTAGCCAAGAGTCATCTAATAATAATATCTAGTTGTTTAGCGATGTAGAGTCTGATTAGGAGCTAACAAGAAAGATAGCTTTGCCCATCATCACTCTCTTTAGGATCTGGTAGGGCCATAGAAACTATAGGCGAGCTTGTTACTGCTGCCTTCTTTGAGAGTAGAGTAGTGGGACTTAGGTACTTTCAAGAGGACCATTTCCCCTTCCTGGAATTCAAAATGCCTTCTTTTCTCATTAGGATAGAGTTTCATGTGAGTTTGTGCCTTTTGAAGATTCACTCTGCATTGCTAAAGTAGAGCCTGCATGCAATCCAACTCGGCATGACTCTGAGGGTTGATCTTATCATTGAATAAGACTGCAGGGAGGGGAACCTTATACCCGTATTGTTATGAAAAAAAACACGTGGCAAATCTAGCAAATCAAATCTCAATAATAAACAACTTTATGACACACATAATAAAACTTAGTGGAAAAATCTAACAAATCAAACATCTCAACTATTAAATACAAACAACATTATAATACATAAGAGGATTTGAATAACTCAATAGATTGAGAAAGACAAGAGAAAAACGCACGATTGGGCCCAACCTCCCCCATGGCAAAAGCCATAGTTTGCCATCCTTAATTATATATTATAGTTTTACATGGATATTTGCATTCATATCTTACATATAATTACAAAGAAAGTACAAAATATCAATTGAAATAGGGAGTTTTAAGAGTCAAGAGGTATCCTATAACATGATGCAGTTGTTACAAAAAATTCTATGCTCTGAATAATGATGTTTTGATATCACCATCGCATATGGAGCATGTCAAAACCCCCAAAATGACTCTTGAAGCTCTGAATTTTGATTCCGGATCAAGAAGAAATGAAAAAACTAAGTTGTCACCCTGTTCTCCTGTTTTGCGCACGATCCTGTTTGTTTTATAAAGAAAGCTAGAAAAGCTTTTTAAAACTTAACCACATGAAGAAAATAGCAAGATATTCTATAGAGAAAGCTTATTTCAATAAAAGTATATCTTAAATCTTATATTTTAAAATAATCTATATTAAAAATAAATAAATTAATAGTACTAAGGATAATGGTCTAATTATTACTAAAGAAGTTTAAACTTATAACTTACAAATAGAGTAATAATTTTAATAATACAATATAGTATAAATACATAATATTATATATTATACTTAAGATAACTAATTATAATTATGAAATTTATGCTTGGACTTACGCTAATGCCTAGTGCTACCCAAAGCTACCACTACCTGCTCTACACATCAATTGAATCATTCACAATTGTTTATAAATAAAATAAATAAACAATAGTGAATACCTAGAAATAGGTTGGAACTCTATCCTAACCTTAATTTAATATGAGTGCACTCTAAACTCATAAATGTTCATTAATTTAAATATGTATTTTGCAAAATCACCTACTATGGAATCACCCATGTGCACATTAAATTAATCTGACGCCCGAAAAGGATAGGTGTCCCCGTCAACTTCTGGCATAAGGAATCCATCTTATGTGCGAGCCCTAAAAAATAAATATAGTTTTATGGAATCCACTAAAAAACCTCACAGTATCCACCGTGGTCTCACATAATCTATCGTGGAATATGCCAGCTCCTAGCATCATATCCCCATGGTGGGATAGCAATTGTCCACAATTGCTATTAGCTGCTCAATGTGGAGCTAGCAGTGTAGGGTAAGCACTAAGGGCGCATGCAATCACCTATTGCACGTCTTCAACTGAATGAGTTTTTTTAAAAATTTACCAAATATCTAGTATAGAACAATGAATCAATCAGAGTCTAATTATTAGCAAACAATTGATTCTAATAAGATTAAAAACTAGTGTTAGTGCCATAGATATCTTTCATGGAAGTAAAAGAGTCAAAAGATAAGACATAAATATTATAAATGATAGGTCTCATACTCAAAGTATCAATAATAACAAATAAAATTATTATTCTATTTTAGTAGTAAGTAAAAATCTAACTAAGAATTCTAGAAAAAAAGGAGTAAAAGACTTACCTATCTAATCTTGATTGGAGATCTCTATCTTTACTATAGAGAGCATAAATTCGCAATAGAATTAGGAAGTTGAAGAATTTTCCAAAGTACTTTTAAGAAAAATTTGTTAGCCTCATTGTTTGTCAAATCAAAAGATAACAACATTAAAGGCATACTATAATCGTCAAAAATTAGAGTGAGAATCATATTGAAGTCCTACTTTGAATAAAAATAACTTATATATTCTTGTGAATCAAGTTAGTCTATAACTAGAGAGTTGGAGCTTATAAGGAATTTTACAAAACATTTACTTATGACTAAGACTAAAGTTTAAAAAGAAACATATTAAAGATAAGGCTAAAGTTGGATAAAATACTAGTCTCTTGGTAAAAGATAGTAATATTCAAGTTCTATGGCATATTTAGATATGATTATCTTTTAATATATGCATATTTAGACAAAACCATGTCTAATATAAGTTTTAGATCTTTGTACGAGCTAAACTTTTTCTTTTGGGAGTATACTCAAATTCCAAATGGATTAAAAACTATCCTACTATGAAATTAGATGTCTGTATAGGTTGAAATTTACAAATTTCACTTGAGTCTGGGTTAACTATGAGACCTACTTTCAAGATAAATAACTTTCTTTGTAGATAGAATCAGGTTATGATGATAACTAGAGAGTTATAGACAACAAAAAGGTCTACAATTCATATCCCTATGATGGATTATCAAATCTGAAGGTAAGGTCATAAAAAATTGGACTCAAAGTCGGCTACTACATAGTTTTTTGCATATTGCTATGAAATTTACATTCAGGGTCACTTTAAAACTCAAATAACTTGCTAAATATTCAAAATTTTTAAAATATATGTCCAATAATAATTGTAGATCTTTTTTAGGGCTAAAACTTTTTTTTAACACCATCTTCAAAATATGAACCAATAAAAAGTTACATTACCTAAAAAATAGTTATTCGAGAGGATTTTTTTTAATGGTGAAGCATATACAATAATGACTACTTTCCAGTGCCTCTTCTATATAGCCTGTAACATAAATAAAGACTTAATATGCTTAAACTTGAAATTTTAAACAAAGCTATGATTTAATATAAAATAAACTTTAAAAGATTTTTGGCTATAACATCTTGTTTGCATAGCCAAGTCCATGCAACAATCCAAATTCAGAGTAAAATAAATTGGATCGATTCGAGTCAATCAACTGTGGATATAAGGCTATCCAAAACACAAAAAATGCAGCTACAATATTCATCTGTAGTGATTTGTCTTGTAGATTGCGATTGTTCCATGGTGTTTGCCTTTATATACTGATATCATATAATTGAAAACTCGGACACATGGCAAATCTAGCAAATCAAATCTCAATCATAAACAACTTTATGACACATATAATAAAACTTAGTGGAAAAATCTAACAAATCAAACATCTCAACTATTAAATGCAAACAACATTATAATACATAAGAGGATTTGAATAACTCAATAGATTGAGAAAGACAAGAGAAAAACACATAATTGGGCCCAACCTCCCCCATGGCAAAAGCTATGGTTTGCCATACTTAATTATGTATTATAGTTTTACATGGATATTTGCATTCATATCTTACATATAATTACAAAGAAAGTGTAAATATCAATTGAAATAGAGAGTTTTAAGAGTCAAGAGGTATCTTGTAACATGCTACAGTTACTGTAAAAATTTATGTGCTCTGAATCTTGACGTTTTGACATCGCCATTGCATTTCAAGCGTGCCAAAACTCCCAAAACAACTCTTGAAGCTCTGAATTCTGATTCCGGATGAGGGAGAAACGAAAAAACTAAGTTTTCACCATGTTCTCCTGTTTTGTACGCAATCCTGTTGCTTTTATAAAGAAAGCTAGAAAAGCCTTCTAAAACTTAACCATATGAAGAAAATAGCAAGGTATTCTATAAAAAAAGTTTATTTCAATAAAAGTATATATTAAATCTCATATTCTAAAATAATCTATATTAAAAACAAATAAATTAATAGTACTAAGGACAATGATCGAATTATTACTAAAGAAGTTTAAACTTATAACTTACAAATAGAGTAATGATTTTAATAATACAATATCATATACATCCATAATATTATATATTATACTTAAGATAACTAATTATAATTATGAAATTTAGGATTGGACTTACGCTAATGCCTAGTGCTACCCAAAGCTACCGCTACTTGCTCTACACATCAACTAAAGCATTCACATTTGTTTATAAATAAAATAAGCAAACAATAGTGAATACCTAGCAGTCTTCAGCTACAAATAATTAGATAGGTTAGAAGTCTATCCTAACCTTAATTTAATATGAGTGCACTCTAAACTCATAAACGTCTATTAATTTAAATATATATTTTACAGAATTATCAGCGTGGAATCACCCATGGATACATTAAATTAATTTTATGCCCGAAAAGGACAAGCGTTGTCGTGATGTTATGAGGACACGGTGTGAAAAAGTATGGAATGCATCATCATTCGACTTCTCTATTGATCTAGAGAGTCAATGTGATCTGAGCCATTAGTACTAGTGTGAGTTGCATGGATTATTCGAAAATACTAGATTTTTAGATTATTTTAGTCCATTTTTGATATTATTTATTATAAAAATCCAAAAAAGTTAGAAAAAGCTTCTAGATTAGGATGGCATGCAAAAAGCTCGTTGCTTTTTCAGCCAATTAGGAGATTTTTCATAAAAAATACAGATTGACGAAATCGCATGCGTCGCGATCGCTATAAATAGACTGAAAACTGTCGATTGAACTGAACAAAGAAGGAGTGATCTGGGAGATCCGTGGTCAGGTGTCTTGTGGTTTTACCCCCTTTTCGGAGCCAATGGAGCCATCAGATTTGGGTTTCAGACAAAGAAAGAGCTGATTTTTCTGATCCACGTTTTTTGGTCTACGAAGGAGCTCCAGGAGAACTAATACCTAGAGATTGCTTCTAAGTAGTGCAAAGATTCCAGGTTCTTTCAATGCATATTGATTCAATTCATTGTGATTTGTTTTTGTAGTGTTTACCACTTGGATATTCTCTATCTTCTCTTCCATCTCCTATCTTTACTTCCTTCTACTTCTGATCTCCAGTGGATTCGATCTTTCGACAAAAACCCCTCCGACATTGGTGAACTCGACGTGAAAGGTCGTCAAAGGAAGGAAAGACAAGATGGGAGAATCTTCGAATACATTCTCCAGTGACGTTTCGCAACAGTTGGTGCAAAATATGAATATGCTTATGCAGGTACAATAACAACAACAGGTGATACAAGCTTCAGCTCAAACATAAAGTGTTGTGATGAATGCTTTGCAAGCAGTTGAGTGTGAGGTGAAGTTATTCGATGGCAGGAATGTATCTGCATATGTACATACCTATGCTTAGAAGATGGAATTATTTGGAGTGGCTCAATTTGCATGGAGCTGGTACTTGTTACTATTCATGAACTGAAAGCACGGATTACTGAATTATACTTGTAGGATGCAGACTGAGTAGCCTTCAAGAAGACACTCAGGGAAGAATTTTACATTGGGGACACTAATTTGATTACGTGCAAGACTTTTCAGGAGTGGGTTATAAAACCCAATAAGGGTCTTGTGGCTACAAAATTGTTAAGAGAATTTGAAAGTAGATTTGAGCAGTTGGATCTTGCAGAACAGCAAGCTCTTGCAAGTCAGAAAATTAAATTGTTTCTATAGGCAGCTGATCCTGAGCTTCAAGAGAAGCTTGATGATTTACTAGAGGATCCGACTGCAGAGACAGGTTTGAAAATAGAGTGGAGACATGTCAAGGAAGCTGTTACTGTGCTTGTAAAGAAGCATAGAAGAAGAGAAAGATTGCATGTCTCTAGCTTGCCCATTGTTACGGGTAAGACAGTTGAAGTATCCAGTAAGCCACCTGCTTCTGTGGCTAACCCTATGGTTGTACCTGCTATTGTTCCCTTTGTTAGGGAAGATGTCTTAGATGAATTGGTCAAAGGGATGCGGGATCTTCAATTGAAGATTGCAAAATTGGATGAAAAAGGACAAGAGGAAAGGGGACGAGCAGCACCCCCTAAGCCTGGAAAAAGATGTATGTGGTGTGACAGTTTGCAACACGAGAGAAATGATTGTGCTGCCTATCAGGAGGCCTTGGCATGACAGATTATCTTTTGGAAATATGGTAAGATCCATGCACAAGAAATGGGATTGCCTCTTGCTTTGAATTTTGGAAAGGGAGGTATGCAGAAGTTGTTGGAAGACTTGGCTGTCCGAAATGCTTATGCGGCGGTACCTGCTTCTACTTTTGGTCTATAGTTGGATAGAATGCATGGCCAAGTGATTGTTGGTCCAAAGGCTGAAATATGGACACATGCTTTACACGCAGCTGAAAAGAGAAAGGTCACTGATAGTGAAATGTCTCATGCAGGGCAAGACATTCATGGCATAACTGGTTGGGAATCACCGGTAGATGCATATTCAGTGTATGTATATTTAGCAAAGGTACAAAACACAGATGTACTTGTGGAAGAAAAATGAAAAAGAGATGAAGATATTGTAGGGACATCTAAAAGAATGACAAGAAGAAGGGTGGATCGCCTAAAGTTGCAAATCAGCCAGCTCCTAAGCATGTTATGTAAGAGGTCAGTTAGGAGCAAAAACAGGATAACAAACAAGAGGGCAAAAAGAAGGGCAAGCAGCCAGGATATAAGTTGCAATCTGACATTGAGACAGCCACAGATCTTAAGAAGGTTCTTGAAGAACGGATCTTAAACAGTCAGGTGGAATTTACCTTGGAAGAGGTGCTTGGCATTGCCAAGCGAGAATTTCATGATGAGATCATTGACATAATTAAAAGGAAGCGTCAGTTCCTTGGTGATACCACTAGTGCATTGCTGCAATTTGAAGAGGAAACTGGTTTGTTGGGTATTCGGGCTGAATATGAGCATGAAGTAAGTATAGAATTGTCTATGCAGGATGATTCCAAGCAATGGAGCATGTGGAAAAGAGAAGAAAGTGGTTGAAAATGCATTGTCTTGTAGCAATATGCACGGTGGAGTAAGAAAAATGCAACAATATGGAGAAGAGACTCTAGGATTTATTCCTCGAAGTCACTACATAAGAAATCATTGGGCTAGATCTACCACTGAAACGGTAGTGAAAATAGGGGAACGTGAAACTCCTTGTGTTGCTTTACTTGACCATGGGTCTAAGATAAATGTCATTGAGCAGGGATTGTATAAAAATGGTGCATGGCCTGTGGACATTGATCATGGTTGGCATATGAGGGCTGCAAATAATTCTCCAGGGGAGCTCTATGCTGCATGTCCTAATGTAAAAGTGAAATGAATCATGTATTTACTATTGGTAATTCTCAGTTTGCAACAAACAGTTCATGTTGGTTTAAGCCTATGGAAGCTATGTGTAGGGCTGAACGCATATCTATGAAACTGGCTATTAAGAAACTGAGATCATTGGGGCTATTAGCGGAAAATGATGGCATTTTAGGCATCCTTTATGGGCTGAATATTAATGACACTATGGCTGAAATTTCAGCAACTATACATGCAGAAAACGAGGCTGAAAACATAGTGTTGTCAGTATGTTCTTTGGATATGTAAGATGTTATAGCATTGTTTGCTCAACAGGAAGGATTACAATGGGCTAAAGCACTTGTGGAGACAAAGTATAAGACAGCTGACAAAAAGGTGAAACCAATTGCTTTGCCACTTCCACCAGAGAGTAAGGGTATGTATGAAAAAGTGTCAAGGCAGCCAAGCTTACGGGATCCTAAAGATACAGGTCATTAGTTTACATCTGAAACATTACAGGAATTGAAAGTTGGTGCAGGAGGGTTTCTTTTGCGTGCTGAGAGAAACTGTTTTATGCAGATGTTCGCTAGACATGGGAAAGCATTTGCATTTCAACCAAGTGAAATAGGTTGTGTGGATCCAAATGTTGTCTCTCCTATGGTCATATTTATTGTGCCACATATACCATGGAACTTGCTGATCATACCCCAAGTAAAGATCACCCAAAGAATAGATCGCTCTGCCTGCAAAAGCCTCTGCAAATTCATCAACCACAAGACCTGCACCCACATTTCTTATGGTCACTTTATTGATTGGTTGCATGTCTTGAATGAATCTCAAAGCCCCATTCTTTTTGGGCACAATAAACCAACGATTTGAGTACGGGGCTGAAGAAGGCTCCAAGATCTTCATGCGAATCTTTTCATTTAGCAAATCCATCAGCTTTGGAAAGTAAGCTTTAGGCACTGGAATAGGTCAAGGAGAAGGTTCTAGGTCTCAATGAAGGTTTGGGACTCAAGCAAGTTCTTAGGGATTTTGGGGTTGATAGCCATGGCAGCTTGCAAGAGAAGAGAGAGAAGGAGGGTTGAGGTAAAAAGTAACGAGGATTTTTTCCCTCTTCTAACTCTTGAGTCTCTAAACTTGGCATGGGACCCCTAAATTTTGCATGAAAAGGAGTAACAACCTATTAAGTTAGCCAATTTATCTCCTGACATGTCTGAGTCTCCAACCATAGCTCCTGCTTGCTCCAAAAAGCTGAGACTAACTTGGTCCTTCCTGTTGTACCTGTACCTGTAACCTAGGTAACTAGGGTTTTGGGATTTGAAAAGGGAGAAAGAGGAAAGAAGAAAATGACCAAAGCCTAATGCTCTAATACCACTTCTAATGAATGAAGTTGAGAGGAGAGAGGGGAATGAGCTGAAGAGAGAGAAAGGGAGCAAGAAGAAGAGAAAGAAAGACTAGAAGAGGAGAGTGAAAGATAGAAAAGAGGGAAGAAAGAAGTAGGAAGCCATTGGAGCTAAAGATGAAGGTAAAGAGTAAGTTCTTGATAATCACTAGTTTCCCTAAACTGGGACTCTTACACCTTATATACCTCAACCAGTGTGATTGGGTGTCTAACCCCTAGTTCCTATGTATCCGACTCATTACAGTAGGTACAAGTGATTCTCCCACTTTCTCATATGGTTTTATCACTAAGGTCTATGGTTATTTGAAGCAGTTGCTATGCAAGAGTTGAGGAAGGAATTCTATAATATCATGCTCATCTAAGGAATTAGACTATTGCATCTCCATTTATAAAAAAGAGTTCAAGACAGAGTTTGAATCCTCAAGAAAGAATAGGCATGCTTTTGTACAATCTAAAAAGACTTGGAGGTGGAGCATTTTCATATATGGTTTAGAATGATATGAAACTTCATCTTTAAAAAATTACTTCTTGGTATGTTGCATCTAGAAAGCAAGGAACAAATGGAAAGAATACCTCATAGATTCAGCAAATGGATCTAGAGCTTGGAAAGAACCTCTGAGCTTTAGACAAAATACAACAACCGTGAAAAATCTATTGAGATTGAGAAGGAGGATGAGCTTAGAATAGGGAAGCAGTTGGATTCTTATCACAAATTCAAATTACCACTATACAAATAAGAAGATGTAGCATGCTTTGAATTGATACTTTCCTAATAGCATGGATTGGTGAGCATTTTTTGAGATAGTGATTGTGTCTCAAAGGAAACTAGGGTTCTTCAAAATATCACATCCTTTATATGAGGTGGTAATAGAAGATGGGCTAATGTGTCCTTGTTTCAAAACAAAACCTAGGGGACTTTACTATGGAGGGAGTGCTCAAATGGCGGAGATGGCCCTTGAATTTAGAAGCGGGGAAACACTGTATATTGGAGACCATATATATATGGATGTTAGCCAATCAAAAGTCCTTCTAAGCTGGAGAACAACACTAATTTGCAGAGAAGTGGAGAGAGCGGTGAGGACTCTTGCACTTGGGTGGCAACAAAAGAAAGTTTAAAGCTCATATTGCAGGGCAATTGAAGAATGAGATTATCAATGAATCAGAGTGATTTGTTGAGCTTGATTCAAAGTTACTCTTGGCACTCCTCGATGAAAAAGAAGAAAAAAAGCAGTGAAGATTTCTCCTTTTCTCTAGAAACTAAAGAAGAAAGGGTATAGTGTCCTATCCTAGGGAGTCCACCTTGTAAGATACCATATGAGTTCAAAAGAAAAAGGTTATTATATTTAGTAAATTTCATAGGATTATATTTACAAAAGGGGTTTTTTAAAATTAGAATTTGAAAAAAATGTCTAAGTTTAGTAGAGTAAAAGGGGTCATTTTAAAGTCTTATAGCATGTAAAGAAAGGACATTTCTTAATATCCTTTGAATGCATGTGATACATATGATTTCTTATAGGTGGACACCTAGGGTGTCTTGTTCATGGTAAATACAATTGATGAATATGCGGTGGGGCAACTGAAGGAGTTTGATGGAAAAATGCTCAAGGACTAGAAAAGATATGACCAAATACATCTAAGAACATTAATGCAAAAAGAACGTAATGAAGAAAAAGACAAAATCTTAAAAAGATTGAACAAAAAACATTTTAACCATTTAAGATGTTTATAAACAAGAGACAACTATATAAGGATATAATTGTGAAGAGTTAGGGACCCTTGATTGAAGATTCAGTTTTTCTTGCATGAGAGAAGAGAGGATGGTCATTCCAAACGCTATCAGACCTGTTGTTGAGTTGGAAATTCCATAAAAGTGAAATAGGGCTTCCTTATCATCACAAACCTTTAAGGTATGTTTATTATATCCAAGTTATTATATCAAAGCTTGTGTGTTTTATTTGTGGAAAAATTTTCAAAGCACTACATTTTGTGTGTGTGTTTTGAAAATATAAGGTACAAGAGGCATCATAGATTATTTGTGCTGGTATGTTGGTAATTAAGAGTGGAAAACATTGTCTTAGTGTGTGGTACTTAGACAAAGTCAATTCCATAATTGGCGCTTCTTTCAGGATGTGTAAAACAATTATCATTACACACCCCTTGCTAAACAACGTGCTGACATGTTCACAAATTCAATGAGAACTCACCTTGCTAGATATCACAATTACATATTAGGAATCTTTTGGTTTGAGAGAGAAAGGAGATAAGGTGAGTTGAGTGTCATGATGGTTAGCTTCAACTATAAGAAGAGTTTTCCTGGATTGTCACATTCATCATAAGAGCTTGTGAGTGTGGGGGTAGAGAGAAGTTCCATCATTGGTTGTTGAGAGGTGAGGAGAGGAATGCTAAAAGACTAAAAATAAACAAGGAACTTTGTGTGCATAGGTATTACGCACTAAGCACAATGTAGACACTGTTCTCAACTACATACATATCTTTTGTGAAAGCATTGAGTGCTTGCCTTCCATACCATGATATTTTACTACATATCTTCAACTCATTGGGTGCTTGAGCGCTAGTTCACCTACTTCACAAGCATGCCTTTTTATGTGGGCTTGAGGGTCTTGGAGGTTGGAGATGAGGGCAAATAGAGGAGAACCACTCTTGCTTCAGTATCTAGAGGGATTAGAAGAATGAAAGGCATGAAGAGAAGGCTATAACAAGGCAACAAGGAGGCAATAAAGGGGGTCGATATGGATTTGGAAGGGCCACTATTGCTATTATCCTAGGGAGGGTTGAAAGGCTAGTTGCAAAAATGTGAAGCTTGAAGAGAACCATGAGGTGGCCAGGAGGTGGAAGAGGCAATCTTGTTGTTGTCTTGGGGGGGCTATAGTTGCAATCACCTAGTCAGGAGTTGTCACTATAGTGATCCTAGGGGCCCTCAAAAATTGCAACAGAGTGGCATGCACAACATGGGAGAATAGCTTGTTAAGGAGTCAAGGATTGCTGCTAAAAGAAAGAGTGGCTGATCTACAAAAGAAGAGAGCAACAAGAGATCAAGACTTGATAGTCACAAGTGAGCTCTTTGGGATCCTACGTGAGACTTGATGCCACTTGTTGAGGTGTTATGAGCATGCCATCTTTGCATAAGAGGGGACTACAATACGTCAAGGTCGACAAGACTTGTTTGAACATTAAAATTGTTGCAACAAGGCATTCTGGAGTTGCTATCCACCTCTGAAACATAAAGTTGACTACAACTTTAAAGGAAGGTTGGGGGAAGGCATGCAACAAAGGTGGCATGTGATGAGCTTATGATCTTGATGAGGGCTACCTCTAATGAGATGAGATGCACCATCTCCAAACATCAAGCAACTCTGACACTCCATTGTCTCTCTTTAATCCTTGTAATAAGTTAGATCATGCTGGTGATAAAGGTAAAAGATCTTGGAGTTGTCATAATATTGTTATTCCTTTATCTATCTTTTTTGTGACCTTATAGCCACATAACATATGCTTTGATCCATAAATTTGTGAAATGAGAAGAGTTATGATGTTGTCATTCAACGTTGTTTGTGGAAGCTTTGATTAGGTGTGCATATTTTATAGATTGTGGATATTTCTAAGGTGCTTTTTGGATTTTGGATTTGTGCCTTGTGGGTGACTCTTTGATGTTGTTGGGATAGACTCTTTACTTGCTTCCTCTCTATGCTAAGTGTTGACGTGAATAGGCACAGTTAAATGTAGCAACCATTTGATAAATAGAGAGAGATGTGTATGAGAAGGATCCTCTCAATGTACAAGTGAATGGAAAGTGTGTTGATGCAAGTAATGTCCACTATTTTTATGAGTTTAAGTGTGATAAAGTGTTGATGAACTCTTTTGTGAGTAGTGATGATGTGATATGTGATTTGGGTAATGATGAGAGTAAACATGTGATTGGTGTGACTCTAGATCAAGTTGTTGGGTCTTGTAATGATGAGGTTGAGTTTGAGATGAGTGGACCTTGTGAAGCACACTTCAATGAATGTGTGGGAAATGATAAGAGTGAATGTGATAACAATAAGGGAGTGGAGACCCTAGTCAACAATGGATTGGGAGTTTTTTTAATGTTCCTAAAAGAGAGAGAGAGAATTAATCTTCTTTGCAAGGTGGTAAAATGTAGGAGTGTGGTTAGGATTGGGACTCTAAGGGTCTAGAAAGTAAGGTAGAAGAATTTGTGAGAGAGTATATGAGGAAAGCCTTAAAGTGGGTAAAATATCTTGAAGCGAAGAGGATAGAGGAAGCTATAAGGACATTACAAAGTCCTCAAGAGATTGAGGAAGATGCATTAGAAGGAGAATTTTAAAAGCTAAAAGAGAATGAGGTATCTTTGGGAGATATGAAAGGGTTGAGCCCACTAATACGTAGTGTCTTAAAACAACATGAAGATGAAGCTATGAAGGCACGCCTCTACCTCTTAATGGGACTAAGGAAAGAGGGATCAATGGAGATTTTGGTTTTGAATACCATTTCAATAGGATAAGAAAAAATTGGGCAATCAAGAAAGAGGCCAAGGGGTGTAGTAAAGGAATGGATTATTGATGTTGCATCATTCTATGAAAACTTTTACTACTGCACATAAATGCTTGCAATCTTCGGGGATGGGCTAAATATGTGATGCTTTTCTTGGAAGCCCTAAAAATGCCTAGGACAACATAGAAAGGTTAGGGTTTTAAACCTTGTTTTATACGATTATATGATGCTTTGTGCTCTAGCAAGGGAATAGAACTCAAACTCTTCATGGATTAGAAGTTATCTTGTGTACATTGGTTTGTTTTTCCTTTTTTTAGGGGGTGATTGTATATAATATTATCCATCAAGAATGGTTGAGTTTTTTCAGATGTAGAAGATGAAGCTAGATGCCAAGAGTCCAAGCAACCATCAAGGGAGGTAATGTCTTCCAATACCCTAAACTTTTAGCACATCATTGGGTTTTGAAACACAAGCATTAGCACTTGCATATGTTGTCTTGGCATGCACTAGGGCCTCATACACCCCAGCTACTCAGTGAAATCCATGCCAAGGGGCTTAATGCATTGATGTACCAGTTATTTCACTACACAGCATGAGGTCCATTAGAGCTATATCTAGTAACCAAAGATGCATGCGCACACGAGTTCACACCTTCAATGAGAACTCACCTTGTTACACATCACTTTGTGGACTTCTATCACATGTTAGGAATCCTTGATTTTAGAGAGAAATGAGATAATGTGAGCTATATCCAGTAACCCTAGATGCACATGCACAAAGTTCACACCTTCAATGAGCACTCACCTTGCTACACATCACTTTGGGGACTTCTATCACATGTTAGGAATCTTTTGGTTTGAGAGAGAAAGGAGATAAGGTGAGTTGAGGGTTGTGATGGTCACCTTCAATTGTGAGAAGGATTTTCCTAGATTATCACATTCATCATATGAGCTTGTGAGTGTGGGGGTAGAGAGGAGTTCCATCATTGGTTGCTGTGAGAGGTGAGGAGAGGAGTGCTAAAAGACTAAAAATAAACAAGGAACTTTGTGTGCATATGCATTAGACAAGGGATTTTATTTTTGTGAGCTTTCATTTTCATTCTTTTTAATCCTTTTTTTCAAGCTTTTTTGTGCAATGTACCGATTCTATATATAAATATCTCTATGTAACATACCCCCACATGGAAGTATCCTAGGTCATGCATGCTTTGTATGCATACATACATGGCATGATTACTAAATCATAGTCATACAAACTATAGACATGAAGTGACACAATAAGAAAATAGCAATTCTTCAATGTTACTAAAAGAGTAGTGTGCATATAGCTAATAGTTATAAGCTTATAATCTCAAGGCAACTATTATTTAGCTTCTATTCTATACTTTTCAGATAGAGCATGCAAACATAAAGATTAAAAAAGGTTATGATGGATACCTTACATGGGAGGATGTGAATTGCATGACACTAACAAGGTGGTAAACAAATACTCTTTGGAAATGTTGCAACAAAATTGCACCCAAAATTGAAGGTTTATTCACTTATTTAACAAATTTGAGAGATTCAAAGTACTTGTATTTCACATACAAGAGGGTATGTGCACACATGAATACACATGCACTCTTTAGGATCGTAGTTTCTGATTTTGCATGTAGGAGGGTATGTGCACACATGAATATGCATGCACTCTTTAGGATTGTAGTTTCCAATTTGTATGTGCACATGCATGCATGAACACACAAAAAACATGCATGTGCATATACACACATTACTAGTCCACATGCATAGCAACATTGGTTCACATGTGACACATACCATGACTTTGAACATGACATTAGTTTGAAAGTATTATTACCATTGGGATTATCCTTGATTGAATGTACCCTTCACATCTAGAAAGGGGCGTGTGTGTGCATGTAGTAGGAGGGTATGTGCACACATGAATATGCATACACTCTTTAGGATTTTAGTTTCCCATTTGTATGTGTGCATGCATGCATGCATGCATGAACACACACAAAACATGCATGTGCATATACACACATTGTACTTGCATACTAGTCCACATGCATAGCTACTTTGATTCACATGTGGCACGTACCATGACTTTGAACAAGACATTAGTTTGAAAGTATTCTTACATTTGGGATTATCCTTGTTTGAATTTACCATTCACATCTAGAAAGGGGTGTGTGTATTTGGGGGGGGGGGGGGGGGGTTTGGCACATGTGGAACATACCATGACTTTGAACAAGACATTAGTTTGAAAGTATTCTTACATTTGGGATTATCCTTCATCATGATTGAATTTACCCTTCACATCTAGAAAGGGGTGTGTGCTTTGGGGGAGGGAGGGGGCGCAATTTGAGCCTCTTCATAGTCATGGGTGCAAATGATGAGTGACAAATAATTTGTATGCATGGGGAAATTTGATAATCCAACCTTGTTGATGAATATTCCCATACGCTCACATGCATGGACACACATATATACATTTAGATTGATCAATCACATACAAAACTTTATGGCTTTGATAAGAAAAATAATAGCATAAAAACTCATAAAAATGGATGCAAACTTGCACAATTCACTCAATGGGACACTTAGAGTTGCAAACATTGCTCGACTTCTACCTTGAAGTGCTCTTCAAGACTTTGAATTGAATGGTATGTAACATGCATTCTTGTGAGACCTTCAAAGAAAGTGGTTATGTCTATTCTTTTAAGCATTGTATGAAAACATAAAAAAATTTATTCAAACAAAAATAAAAAAAATTAAAAATTTCTAAAATCTATTAAAAACATAGGGTTTCAACTCATATCCATGTTTTAATAAATTTCTTGAAATGCTTAGGGAAGATAATAGAGAAAGTTGGAAAGTGGTGGTAGACACCCAAGGTCCACATTTTGATGCTACCAATTTTGATGATCCACATCAATTTCAACCATTTTATTTGATGTAAGCCACTTAGGTACATTCAAAACTGATCAAAAACATGTCTGGACTATCATATCTGATTGATAATACGACATACATGTAGAAGTCAGCTAAGGGCATCATAGACTTGTTATTGCCTCAAACTTCCATGGCCTAGACGGCCATAGTCCCTCTAAGAAGTTGGCCATGAAGAGGATACTTCATGTAACTAGTTAGCAGGTTGAGGTCTCGTTCATTAATGAAATTAACCAGAAAAACCACTCCACCAACTAAGAACGGCCATGCACCACCACCCATAGAATCAAGAAAGAGCTCTCAATTTGTCAATCCTTACTATGTCTAGACCTGGTAAGTTTCCTCGTGTTAGCAGGCTCCACTCCTGGTGGTGCCCTTCCATCAATTCCTTTAAGTTTTAGCCTTGAACCATACTCCCCCTAGAACCCAAAAACTTTGATTTCTCATAAGGTGCTGGCAAAGTCATCAAAATAACATCTGCCAATCCCTAGTTGGCATCGTTGGTTGAGATTAGGATAGTATCTAATCGTCTTCAAGCACCCACAACGTCGTGCTTCACAGCATCAATGGGACTAAGGCAATTATAGCAACAATAGTAGTCACGCTAGCCAAGCAAGTGAGGGAAATATGTGATATGAGAAAATTGATCATGGTGCTGCATGTGTTGTCCTCCATGGAATCTGCTAAGGATTTCTCTACCTGCCATTGTATATCTAGTTGAATAGTCTTTTCATGGGCAACCATGATATTTGGCTTGAGCGACTATAGTCAAGGTTGATAAGCAATACAAATGTATCACTCTATGGTTCATGGTGTTGTGTCAAACAAATACACTTATGTTAGTATGTTCAAAGCATGTTCAACTCTTTTGGACTTGCAAGGAGCTTAGCATCTATGTGCTGATGTAGAGATGAAGGACCTTTCTAGTAATGTTTTTATTGGAAGCAGCTTAGTGATTGTTTATGCCAAATGTGGAAGCCTTGTGGAAGCTAAGGTAGTGTTTGTGACTATTTAGTGGAACAGAATGTGTTATCATGGAATGCAAGGATATTAGCATATGTCGAACATGATGAAGAAGTGAAGGCTTTGTTGTTATCTAGACAAATCTATGGCAAGGTAATGGATTTGAATCAACAAACCTTTTTGATGGTGATTCAAGCATGTGGTACTCTTGCAAAGAAGGCTCAAAGTTCCATCCGTGAGAACCAATTGAACTTATCTTGTGTGTTGAAATTGGAAAGGCTTTACATAGTGATGCCCAAAAGAGGGAATTTACTTCAGATGTCTTTGTTTATCCTGCACTTTTAAACATGTATAGAAAGTGCAAAAACATTCTAGAAGCAGAGAATATGTTTGATAGATTGTCAGAATGCAGTGTTGTGTCATGGAATATAATGTTCTCTGCATATTCTAAGCAAGGGCAACAAGAAAAGGCTTTGCAATTTTATAGACAAATACAAGAAAAAGGGATGATCATAACTCAAGAGACAGTTACAATTACTTTCATTTCAACCTGTGTTTGAATAGAGAAGGAAAATGGTATTGTGCAAGGACAATCAAGAAAATTGGAGTTTCTGAATATTAGTAAAGATCTACATGATGATGCTGGGAGACTTGGTTTTCTAAGTGATGTTTTAGTTGGAAGCACAGTTTTGCACATGTATGGGAAGAATGGAAGCCTTATTGAAGTAGCGAGTGTCTTTGGGGGACCTGTTGGTGGGCAATGTGATCCTATGGAATGCAATCCTAGCTATTTATTTGGAGCAACTATAGGAAGATCATGCTCTACTATTGTATAGACAAATGTAGGAGGAAGGGGTGAGTTCAAATCAGTAAACACTTCTCATCTCACTTCAAGCATGTGGCATTGTTTTGGAGAATGAGAAAGTTGTGTATATGAAGCAGAAACCAGTCAAATTGTCAATCTTCCATATAGGGAGAGCATTACATGTTGATTGCATAAGGAAGGGCTGTGTCAAAGACACACTACAAGATATAGACCTTATAGCGACGTTTAAAGCGACGAAAATACAAACAACAAAATTTGCCTCCGTCGTCGCAAAAAGCGTCGTTATTGACGACGCCATAGAATCATCGCAAATGCATTTGCGACGCATTTAGCGACGGTTGCAGAGAATTTGCGACGCTTATAGCGACGACAATAGCGACGCGTGCAGTAAATTTGCGACGCAAATAGCGACGGTAATAGAGAAAAAAAAAATTGTAGCAGGGCAGCAAGCTGCCCTGCCACATATAGCACTGTGTGCTGTATGAGAGCCATACAAAATAGTTTATGCATTGCTGCATACAAAGCGTTTGCAAACAAAAAGAATGTATACTGAAATCATAAAACTGATAGATGAAATAAATACATGATATCGCATAAAATGCGATTGGTACAATCATAAAACAATATCACTAATACATGGAAAATGTCTACATAGATCGGGCGACTAAAAACTAAAGGTATGTGAGCTCTAAGGATCCAAGGGCGAGCTACAAATCCTCGTCCCCCGAAAGCTCTTCCCGCTGCAAAGGAGCATCAAACGGATTCTGCAGAAAAAGAAACAACATATCAATCCACCATACAATAATGCATTCAAATATCTCATGGTAACTACGAACAAGAAGGATGAGTGACTTACTGGGCCGCCGCGTCTATACAATCGGTCGATCAATGATCTGAGACCGTGCCTCTCTGCATATCGAGTCTCAAGGCCTTGCAGATCGCGATTTGTAATGGAGTGCTGCAAAGAAAACAAAATGCTAACTGTTAGAAACATGATTGTCAGTACAAAGAATATCTCAAAAAAACAAATAAGCAAAACAAAAGAGAAACTTACAAAGTCCTCCAAATATGTCCTGTGGCCGCCACTCCCAAGATGATGTACTGATCCGGCCTCGATTCGTGCCCTCGCCGCCTCCCGCTCTGCTGACTCCAACGTCCTGGCGAATTTGTAGCCTCCTCCCTCAGTCGGCGCCAGTCGTCTGCATCTAACCACTCGGGCTTTAGAGCCCCACTCTTGATTGTCTTGCGTGCGTCGGATCGTCTATGTGACATGTATGCACGCATGCAATCCATCATCCAGCCCGTAGAGAATCTATCCACTACGGCTGGCACCGGGAACTCCTCGTGCAAGGATGCTACTATGTACTCCTTGCTCCCCTCCGGTATGTTCCTCCAATGATCCAGGACGTTGTGCCGAAAAACTTGTTGGCACAACTCCCTCATGCGAGCCATCACCCTCCTCCCCTCGTCATTCATGATGATGGCTCCTGACCTGCCATCCACTAGGTATCCATAATCCCTAGGAGTGTGCCTTGTATGGGCCCTCTCCCATCTCCGTCCACGCTCCTGGGCATATCCAGGAGACCCCTGTACATCGGGTGTACCGACGGGGGTACCCTCTCCCGGAGTGCCACTCAAAGGGGTGCCACCAAAGGGGGTGCCACCAAAAGGAGTGCCACCAAAAGGCGTGCCATCTGTCGATGGCTGCGCAAAAGCCGGAGTAACTGGAGTGGACGTCCCCACAGGTGTGACAAATCCTGGAGGTGACCGAGCTCCAGCTAAATGACGAGACGGAGACACCGCGTCCATGTCTCCACAGCAGCACCCCCCTGATCCTCCTGCAGTCACAGTCCCTCCCTCTGGCCCAAGTCGTGAGCGTCGAGATCGTCTGCTCGAAGCTGAAGCATCTGATCGCGCTGAAGCTGATCTAGCAGAGCGCCCAGACGAAGAACGAGACAGCTCCTGATCTACCTTCTCTCTGAATCTCGCTAGCTGATCTGGAGACATGCGTGCCATCATCTCCTGAAACTCCTCATCGCTCATCCCTCGACTCATCCTGAAAATGTCGATACCTGCACATATAAAAAATGATGTTAGAATAATCAATTTAAACTATACAAAGCACATTAATATAAATCATTTTTGAAAAATCCCTCTTAAAATGCATATCTTATCTACCTTTATGGAAGATCTAAACAACGAATTGAGTAATACAATTCTCCAAGAATGAAGTATTCTATGGTCCCATGTTAATCTCCTGACACAACTCTGCATACACTGGAAGGTCGATAGACATGTCACCACAAAAGAACGAGTCTGCCTCGTTCTCAAAAAATTCTACGACTTCTGTATTTCCATCATTGTTAGCCGATGCGGGCTCCAAGCTTGCAGTGGCCTCCACCCCTTGTAATATCGATCCCTCTATTTGCATATTTTCTTCATCTATGCCTAGAACATTGCTTTGATCGTATACTCTCGCACCTCGAGGAGTTGAAGGTATAACATACCACCATCGAGGTTGTCGGGGATTTGGATAGAAGATTACCTGTTCACAAACACTTACAAAGCGGCTTCAAACCATTGTGACATAAACCATGTCGTATTACAATTAGCAAGCAAATGACTAGTTGTACCTGTTCACAATGGGCCGGCAACACAAAGGTGTCGCGCAAATCCATCCATTTTTTTTTGGAATCTATTTCGAGAAATCCAGATGGACCTCGTCGAACTGTTGCGCCAGCTCCTCCAAGTACCACTTTGAACCACTGCACATCGAATATTATCATGGAGAAGCTATGGTAATCCACCGTAATAATACTTTGCAAGTTCCCAAAATACTCCATCTCATCCACAACCGTGTTCGGATCCGTTGCTCGTCGCCGGCTCTCTTGCTCAAACCTTGCCATGACACCACAGTCCATTGTGGAGCGCATTTGGTCAATACGCTCCACCCGAAAATGCCGTCCGCGTGACCATGCTGCACTATATATTTTGTACTGTACATTGAAACACTCAAATTAGATGTAGCAAGCAAATTTAGATACGACACATTCTAAACCCCTCATTACCTTTGGACTACATCCCCTCGAGAACTCCCACTCCTCCATTGAGACCTCTGTCCCTTCGCTGAATGCTGCGGTCAAGGCTCCGTGCAACCATCGTGTTGATATAAACCGCGGCATCTCCTCCATGCCTTCGGGATATTGAATCGGTTGGTGACGCATACTGCATCGAAATTTAGCTCGCGCTTCCTCTCGATCTTGCCTTGCAATCTGGTACTTGGCGAGCCACGTCTCCATGGAGGCATGGTGCAACATACAAAAGCGATTCACCTTCTCTTCCATTGAGGCATCCATTCTTTTTTCTACCCCATTTCCAACCACCACATCTCCAGTCAGCCTGTCATCGTCCTTCAGCATCCATAGCATTTCATTGTCTGGTTCCACCGTTGGTAGCCATTGTGAGATATGCACCAACGCCTCTGACACCAACCAACCTTCCGCCATGCTACCTTTCGGACGAGCTCGTTGTCGCACAAAGCCTTTCAGGGTTTTCATGAAGCGCTCCAAAAAGAACATCCATCGCGTATGGATAGGTCCAGCAATCTCCACTTCGTCCACAAGATGCACAAGAAGGTGAACTTGTATCGTGAGCATGCTAGTGGGCAGGTATTTCTCAAAGAGACAGACCGTCTCAACTGCTCCCCGCCTTGCGGATTCAATAGAGGACGTCTTAATCTCTTTCTGTGAGATCCATTGCACCAAAGTCGACAACTTGTAAATGGCCCCGCGAATTTCTGGAGTTAGGCATCCCGCGATCGCGATCGGTAGGACAAACTGCCACAAATGAGAAAGCATTAAGAATAATGGTCACTTTTCAAATTTCAAAATGTCCACGCTAATTAAAATCCATTCTGTTCACAAACCTGACATATCTTATGCCAATCATGGGATTTTAGCCCAGACATTTGGTCATCTTTAGAAAATGCGGACCTGAGAGAACGCATCATACCCGTCGGAGTGCGGATAGACTTGATTACTTGCTTCACAATGCGCTCTTTTTGGTAGACAAAACCCAGGGAGCGCGAGGAAGCTGCACTCCCCCTTCAGCACTCATCTGTGGCCAAAGCGCCTCCATCTTACCTACCTCCTTTAAATCCATTCGTGACCCTATAGTGTCTCTCTTTCCTGTGATGTGGTCCCATAGCAAGCTGCCCACATTTTTGAAAATATGCATGGGATCCAACAAGTGGTTGACTTGTAAGTGGGTCCAATATGGCAACTCGTAGAAAACTGAGAACCATCGCATTCCATTTGGATGTGATTCCGGGTTTACCATTTTCAGCTCGTACCAGCTTGCAGCGTTCATACTTGCTGGAGGTCGTCCAAGAAAACCTTCCCTGAGTTCATGATCCTCCGGCAAGAAAGCAGCGTGTCCTTGATATACCATCTTCTTCATGGTTCGTGACCTTCGGGAGTCTAACTGTGGCCCACACAATGGACATGCATGATAACCTGAGGTAACGAGACCTGCAAGGCGATCCACGACCTAGTGAATACTTGATTGAATGAAATAAAATATAGATATTACCGGCGAGAACAAAGGTCTGCTCACCTGAGCACTCTCCCAATCCTGGAAAGTCATGCATCGTCCACATGAGAATGGCTCGAATGTTGGCTGACCGCCGCCGACCATCGCGCCTGCTCATATCTTGCACCGTGACCCCCTCCTCGCACAAAATCTTAAGCTCATCGACTAATGGACGAAGATACATGTCCATATTTTTTACTTTGTAGCAGCCCGGGACGAGCAAGCTAAGGATGAGATGTCCTTTCTTCGTAGAAAGCCATGGAGGAATGTTGTAGTTGACAAGCACTATAGGCCACACACTGTAAGAAGTCGAGCGCAGACCGAATGGGTTCACACCATCCATGGCGAGACCGAGCCGAAGATTCCTTGGCTCTCGCGCAAAGCCTGGGAAGGTAGAGTCAATGTGGCTCCATGCGCGCTGTCGTATTGCTGCGCATTCGAGATGTGAAAACCACCCGAAAGTAGTGTGTGCGATTTCATACTTTATGCACACTTAGTTTTTGTGATTACATTTATGCTCTGCGTATTCAATCTATGTTGAACTGGGTCAAGGAGAGAAGACATTACAACTATTTGAATAAATGCATGAGGAGGATATCTCTCTGGATAATATCACACTTGTCTGTGCTTTAAAAGCTACAAAGAAAGTAATTATATTAGCACCTTTTGCAGATGCCCCAATGTTGTGATGGGTGTTAATGAGGAAAAATACAAACCAGAGATGCAAATTGTATCAAATGCCAGTTGTTCAACGAACTGTCTAGCTTCGTTTGCAAAGGTTATACGCCAAGAGTTTGGAATTATTGAGGGTCTGATGACTGAGGTCTATGTAACTACTGCAACTCAAAAGACAGTGGATGGTTCTTCTAGGAAGGACTGGGGAGGAGGCTCGTGCTGCACAGGCAGATATGCATGAAAAGGGAATGCGTGTCAATAGTAACATTTGGCAAGTTATAATTCAGTATATTATCAGTATTAAGTGCATGGAATCAGCTGAGGAGATTTGGAAGCTGGTTCAGGAAACTCAGTTTCAGCCCAATGCCTTCCTGGGCAGCCATCTGATCAGAATGTTCAACTTGTTAGGTAGTTACTAAAGCTACTGCTTCTGAGCTTCCATCTCTACTATCTCTGCCAAAGGCTGCAGGTGAGCATAGACTCAGGTATGCTGGTGTTTTTGGGAATTTTCGGAAGTTAGTTGAAGAGAAAAAGTGGGAAGAAGAGCCGTGCTTTGAGGGGAGAATAACGACGGAGCGCTGGGGTGGCAATTTGGACGTCAAGAATAGCACAGGGAGGAGCCTATTTTGGAGAAAGGAGAAAAATAGACGACGGGGGCTGCTCGGAAGGAGACACCGGCAGAAGATGTCGCTGTGTGGGGGAAGGACAAAAAGACAAAGTAGAAGAGGAGCTTTGCGACAACGAAGGTGACCTACAACCAAAGCTGACGGGATGAGGAACGCAGATGTCCGTGAAGAGGAAGAGCTCTGAAGAGGATTGACGGAGGAGGAAGAAGAAATGCCGCAGGATGATGATCACGCCTCAGGAAGATGATCGCGGATGCGTGAAGAGGCAAAGCAGACGAATCAAGGAGACTCTGCAACTGGGAAGAAGAGAACACTCGGCGGCAGAATTCGGAGAGGAAGATCATCGCTGATATGGAAAAGAAGCTTCGCAGAGTGCATTGAACAGGGCCATCGGATTCCTCTGTAGAGGAACTTTGAAGAATTCTGCTGCTTTGCGCTGTGTATTGACGAAGAAGACTTGGATGCACGGGACTATCAGAGATGGCTGACATCTGCCCAGACGTACTTGTCTGTTCTTGCTCGGTCAGACATGGCCGACCCTATTTATGACAGCTGCTTCGGCGCCTGTGTGCGCTTGCTTGATTATCTGATGGATTCTCATGAGCCGTTTCTGCGACTGAATTTTGGACATTTTCGGCAGACATTACGACCTTCCTTCTCTGGCGAATATGTTGATTTGCGCTGGAATTCTGAGAAATCTCTCTCCAAAATAATCCTGAGATACTGATTCGATTCATGACATGTGCTTGCTTGCCTGGTCTTAGTCGGTTATTCAATGGATTCTCATAAGCCATGTCTACGGCTTAATTCGGAACGTGTACCGCACAGATTGTTTTCTGGAGCATTTGTCCTGAATTTCTGGCAATTTTCGGTGCTTCTTTTTCACTTGTTACTACCTCAAAGTCCTCGAATATGCCATCTTCTGAATCACAGTCCTCAGCACTATCGTCAACTTGCGCATCAATAATTCCGCCTTCTTCACCATCAGACAGATCGACCAGGTGTTCTTGGAAAAATTTGGCCCATTCCAATGTAGCGGCTTCCTCAACTTCCCCTTGTTCTTTCTTCTTGTCTCACGAAATTCACAGGAACAGTCGTGATGCAAGGGAAGGTTTGGTAAGGTGCAAAATAGTGCTACATATATGTCGGTGGTGGGGCGGTTCACTATTGGAAAGGACTTCATCAACTCTCTTCTTCAAGAGGCTCTCAAAGCCTAGAAGAAGCAGAAAAACTTTTCTTTCATGTTGCAAAGCCTAGCATTTACACTTGGAATGCGCTTATTACAATCAATGTCAACTTTGATAGAACTCAGAAGGCTCTGGAATTGTAACAGAGGATGCAGGAAAAAGGCCGAAAACCTTCCAGAGTCACTTTTTTTTTACCTTGCTAAAGGCATCTAACAGTGTAAATGCAATAGAGTTGGGAAGGTGGATTCATGAACAAATTGTAAGTTTTGGGTTGGATTCAGATGTTACTCTTGGGAATGCTCTTGTATTCTGATTTATAACATTATGAGGTTTTCTTGCGAGGAGGGTAAACCTGATTATGGAGAAGCAATTATCTTACGCTGTCAGCCCAATCTTGTTCCTTTGAGTGAGCTTCTTTTACCCCAATGAGCTCTCCCTCAATCCACTGACACTGACTTTAGTGCTACACTAAAGACACAAACTAGCTGATTTTTATGAAATTGCAGATTTTATGTCACAGATTGAGTCAGAGGCTGAGGTAACTCAGCAAAGAGTGTTGAGTGCTGAAGAAATTCAGCAAACAGAGTTTCCAACTGGTTATGATCAGCTTTCAGAGAAACAGAGGGCTGAAAATTTTCAGCCAACAGAGTTTACTGCTAAAATATTTCAGCATTCAGAGTTTGGGGCTGTTTCTATGCAGTCCATAGAGCAGAGGGCTGAGAATATTCAGCCATTGGAGTGCAGAATTGCTGATTTACAGCAAGGTTTATGTAATGCAGAAGAACATAATGAAGCCAGGGTTGACACGAAATACAAGACTGTGGATAAGAAGGTGGATTTTATAGGTAAGATTATGGAGTATTGTTCTACCACTTCAGAGATACAGAGATTCATTGGAGCTTGTGTGTTTTACATGACTTGGACACCCCATTTTGCACACATAGCAGATTGTTTTTATCAGCTGTTTCGAAAGGGGCAGAAACTATTTTGGGATGAGAGCCACACTAGAACCATGCGGAAAATGAGGAAGTTATTGCAGATTTTTTGGAAGATGGTGAAAAGATGGTTTGGGCCATACATAGTCAGACATGTCTTTGATAATGCAACATATGAGTTGACAGAATTGGATGGATCAGTGCTTAGAGTGCCTATTGCTGGAAAAAGAATCAAGATTTTCAAGAAAAGAGATAATGAGGATTATGCATTGGAAGAATTTTCGAGAGAAGAGCAACGACAAGAAACTTCAATGGAAGAGATAGATGATATGGTTGAAAATCTTGTTGATCTACCGGAAATGCATAATGAAGAGATTGATTTGTTTGTGGATCTTGATGATAATGATCATGGGTAATTGGCCCATCCGGAGGATGCGCAGGATTAGAGGGGGTGGATGTCGTATTGCTGCGCATTCGAGATGTGAAAACCACCCGAAAGTAGTGTGTGCGATTTCATACTTTATGCACACTTAGTTTTTGTGATTACATTTATGCTCTGCGTATTCAATCTATGTTGAACTGGGTCAAGGAGAGAAGACATTACAACTATTTGAATAAATGCATGAGGAGGATATCTCTCTGGATAATATCACACTTGTCTGTGCTTTAAAAGCTACAAAGAAAGTAATTATATTAGCACCTTTTGCAGATGCCCCAATGTTGTGATGGGTGTTAATGAGGAAAAATACAAACCAGAGATGCAAATTGTATCAAATGCCAGTTGTTCAACGAACTGTCTAGCTTCGTTTGCAAAGGTTATACGCCAAGAGTTTGGAATTATTGAGGGTCTGATGACTGAGGTCTATGTAACTACTGCAACTCAAAAGACAGTGGATGGTTCTTCTAGGAAGGACTGGGGAGGAGGCTCGTGCTGCACAGGCAGATATGCATGAAAAGGGAATGCGTGTCAATAGTAACATTTGGCAAGTTATAATTCAGTATATTATCAGTATTAAGTGCATGGAATCAGCTGAGGAGATTTGGAAGCTGGTTCAGGAAACTCAGTTTCAGCCCAATGCCTTCCTGGGCAGCCATCTGATCAGAATGTTCAACTTGTTAGGTAGTTACTAAAGCTACTGCTTCTGAGCTTCCATCTCTACTATCTCTGCCAAAGGCTGCAGGTGAGCATAGACTCAGGTATGCTGGTGTTTTTGGGAATTTTCGGAAGTTAGTTGAAGAGAAAAAGTGGGAAGAAGAGCCGTGCTTTGAGGGGAGAATAACGACGGAGCGCTGGGGTGGCAATTTGGACGTCAAGAATAGCACAGGGAGGAGCCTATTTTGGAGAAAGGAGAAAAATAGACGACGGGGGCTGCTCGGAAGGAGACACCGGCAGAAGATGTCGCTGTGTGGGGGAAGGACAAAAAGACAAAGTAGAAGAGGAGCTTTGCGACAACGAAGGTGACCTACAACCAAAGCTGACGGGATGAGGAACGCAGATGTCCGTGAAGAGGAAGAGCTCTGAAGAGGATTGACGGAGGAGGAAGAAGAAATGCCGCAGGATGATGATCACGCCTCAGGAAGATGATCGCGGATGCGTGAAGAGGCAAAGCAGACGAATCAAGGAGACTCTGCAACTGGGAAGAAGAGAACACTCGGCGGCAGAATTCGGAGAGGAAGATCATCGCTGATATGGAAAAGAAGCTTCGCAGAGTGCATTGAACAGGGCCATCGGATTCCTCTGTAGAGGAACTTTGAAGAATTCTGCTGCTTTGCGCTGTGTATTGACGAAGAAGACTTGGATGCACGGGACTATCAGAGATGGCTGACATCTGCCCAGACGTACTTGTCTGTTCTTGCTCGGTCAGACATGGCCGACCCTATTTATGACAGCTGCTTCGGCGCCTGTGTGCGCTTGCTTGATTATCTGATGGATTCTCATGAGCCGTTTCTGCGACTGAATTTTGGACATTTTCGGCAGACATTACGACCTTCCTTCTCTGGCGAATATGTTGATTTGCGCTGGAATTCTGAGAAATCTCTCTCCAAAATAATCCTGAGATACTGATTCGATTCATGACATGTGCTTGCTTGCCTGGTCTCAGTCGGTTATTCAATGGATTCTCATAAGCCATGTCTACGGCTTAATTCGGAACGTGTACCGCACAGATTGTTTTCTGGAGCATTTGTCCTGAATTTCTGGCAATTTTCGGTGCTTCTTTTTCACTTGTTACTACCTCAAAGTCCTCGAATATGCCATCTTCTGAATCACAGTCCTCAGCACTATCGTCAACTTGCGCATCAATAATTCCGCCTTCTTCACCATCAGACAGATCGACCAGGTGTTCTTGGAAAAATTTGGCCCATTCCAATGTAGCGGCTTCCTCAACTTCCCCTTGTTCTTTCTTCTTGTCTCACGAAATTCACAGGAACAGTTGTGATGCAAGGGAAGGTTTGGTAAGGTGCAAAATAGTGCTACATATATGTCGGTGGTGGGGCGGTTCACTATTGGAAAGGACTTCATCAACTCTCTTCTTCAAGAGGCTCTCAAAGCCTAGAAGAAGCAGAAAAACTTTTCTTTCATGTTGCAAAGCCTAGCATTTACACTTGGAATGCTCTTATTACAATCAATGTCAACTTTGATAGAACTCAGAAGGCTCTGGAATTGTAACAGAGGATGCAGGAAAAAGGCCGAAAACCTTCCTGAGTCACTTTTTTTTTACCTTGCTAAAGGCATCTAACAGTGTAAATGCAATAGAGTTGGGAAGGTGGATTCATGAACAAATTGTAAGTTTTGGGTTGGATTCAGATGTTACTCTTGGGAATGCTCTTGTATTCTGATTTATAACATTATGAGGTTTTCTTGCGAGGAGGGTAAACCTGATTATGGAGAAGCAATTATCTTACGCTGTCAGCCCAATCTTGTTCCTTTGAGTGAGCTTCTTTTACCCCAATGAGCTCTCCCTCAATCCACTGACACTTACTTTAGTGCTACACTAAAGACACAAACTAGCTGATCTATCAAGAAGAGTCTATTTTGAAGATATTCTCTTGACGACTGGATGACATATCTGATGCTCTTGTATTCTGATTTATAACATAAAGTGGTTTTCTTGCGAGGATTGATTCTTTTGGTTGATCCGACTTGTTACTTGTACTTGAACCAAAAATTGTAATATACTTAAACCCTGGCATCTTAATCGTCCCGATTGTTTGTTTCGCTTGATCTTTCATCTTGGAATTTCTCAAGAACCTCTGTGGTTGTGACATTGCTTTCGAAAACCCTTTGACAGCGCGAATCTGCTGATATTCGTTGCACTCCATCCGTGGACCTATTCTGCACATGCCACGTTGTCAAGGTTGCCATGGCAGACGTGCGAAACATGTGGTTTATGCGGGGGATGAGCGGAAAGTGTCTGAGGACTTTTTGAGGGATGGTCTACCCTTGCAAGTCCTATCGATACCTGTGAGCACCACACTTTGGACATGTCTTCATAGTCTTGTATTCATCTCGAAACAATATGCAGTCGTTGATACATGCATGGATGTTATTGTAGTCCATGCCAAGCTTCCGTAAAACATGTCGTGCATCATCACGAGACTCAGGCATGGTGTTTGCAGGTGGCAATATATGATATTTCAATAACCTGAAAAAATCATAAAACACCTTGAAAAATCCATCCATGTTTGCAATAATACTGTTTAAAAAAAAAACAATGAAGTCTGTGTGCAAGGTACCTGAATAACTCAGTCACACTCGTATCGCTCCAACCGTATTTTGCTTGCACACTTAAGAGTGCAAGCAATGTCTTCAACCGAGATACTCGGCACCCATCATATAATGGTATGGATGCTTCCTCTCTAAGCGGGTCAGATGTCTCAACATCCATGGGAATCAATGCATCGATCATTGCCTCCATCTCAAGCTCCAAGATTGTAGGCAAGTCGGAAAGGTTGTCTGTCTCCTCTGGCATTGACAGTATAGATGGGCCTTGCGAGTGGTCGATTGGCTCCTGCAATCCATCCATCGCACGTCCACGAACTCTTCTAATTGGCCGCAAAGGGTGCACTCCCCCTTGGGTCGAGACATCACCCCCCTGGATACAAAATTTGCCAACAAGACCCAATCTTATTGTGTATGGTTTTCAATTAGCTTGAGAGTACAATGCATGAAAAATGCTAACTTCAAATTACCGTTTGCTAAAAATCTGCAATCGCCTGATCAATGATCTCAGATTGAAACTCGCCAAATCGTCGTACGTATTCTATAGACAATCGGCGTTTTCGTCTAATTGCCAATTTGCATTGAGAGCAAGGACATGGGACACGCTGATTAAGATACGACTCGCGGTCTTGGACAATAAGACCTTCTTCGTTTGCCATCTTATCTACATTACAGCAAACGAGGCTTAAATGGATAGCTTTATGGAGATGTACGTCAAGTTGCAAGTTGACCATAAACCTTGCATTGTATATAGTAGTTGAGAGATTTTCCGATGTTATATCTCGGCCTTGTATCATGCTCAACGATTTGTTTGTCCTGGTAGATAATTTTTTGTTATATCTCGGCTTTGAGTATAAGTAATCCATTTTAAAATTAATGCGCGCCATCTATGAAATTTTATAACTATAGTAATAAAATTTATTTCAATCAATTCTACTCATAGTCATAAGACCTGAGAGAAATTATCCTATACTCAATTTAAGGGTTTCTTCCTCTATAACAATAATTTTGGGTTCATTTTGATGAAGTACGTGGCCGTATGCAAAGCACATTGCATACCATTATCAATACGTATATTATCTTAAATTTCCTTCCCCTCCCTCTCCCTCTCTTTCTCTCCCTCTCCCTCTCTTCCTCTCTTTCTCTCACCCTCACCCTCTCCCTCTCGTTCTCTTTCTCTCCCTCTCTCATTTCCTCCCTCCCCCTCCCTCTCCCTCTCCCTCCCTCTTTCTCCCTCTCCCTCTCCCTCTTTCTCCCTCTCCCTCTCCCTCCCTCCCTCTCCCTCCCTCTCCTTCTTTCTCTCCCTCTCTCATTTCCTTCCCCTCCCCCTCCCTCTCCCTCTCCCTCTCCCTCTCCCTCTCTTTCTCTTTTTTTCCCTCTCTCTATCTATCTCTCTTTCTCTCTCATTTCCTAAACAAGCAAAAAATAAAGTGATTTAAACATCCTCCAAGCAAAAGGGAGAGGGAGAGATACAATGCACTCTCCCTCTCTTTCTCTTTCTATCCCTCTCTCATTTCCTTTCCCTTCCTCTCCCTCTCACTCTCTTTCTCTCTCATTTCCTCTCCTAAACAAGCAAAAAATAAAGTGATTCAAACATTAATCAAGCAAAAGGGAGAGGGAGGGAGAGAGAGAATGCACTCTCCCTCCTTCTCCCTCTCTTTCTCTTTCTCTCCCTCTCCTATTTCCTCCCCCTCCCTCTCCCTCTCCCTCTATTTCTCTTTCTCTTTCTTTCTCTTTCTCTTTCTTTCCCTCTCCCTCTCCCTCTCCCTCTCTTAGTCTCTCGTTTCCTCTCCTAAACAAGCAAAAAAGAAAGTAATTTAAACATTAAACAAGCAAAAGGAAGAGAGAGAGAGAGAATGCACTCTCCTTCTCTTTCTCTCCCTCTCCCTCTCCCTCTCCCTCTCTTTCTCTCCCTCTCTCTCCCTCTCCCTCTCCTTCTCTTTCATTTCCTCTCCTAAACAAACAAAAGAGAACGATTTAAACCTTCAACAAGTAAAAGAAAGAGAGAGGGGGACTCACCAATGAGATATGGCGAGCGTGGGCGGCTTCTCTTTGCAACGAGCGCTCCTCCTCTCCTTCGCGAACAACGGCGGTGGCGGTGGCGGCGGCGGCGGCGGCGGCAGCAACAAGTCTCTTCCTCTTCTTCTCTCACAAAGCCTTGGCTCTCTCCCTCGCTCTCTCCCTCGCTCTCGCTCTCAAAAGGCGAAGAAAAGAAAATAAAAACGGCGCTCTGGTTTCGGCCGTGCTTTTTTTCCCTGCGGCATCGCTATTGCGTCGATCTATAGCGACGCCGATATCCGCCGTCGCTAATCGGCGTCGCTATTGCCCCATTCCCTTGTAGTGACATTT
The DNA here is from genome assembly GCF_053477565.2 of Lygodium microphyllum. Lineage (NCBI taxonomy): Eukaryota > Viridiplantae > Streptophyta > Polypodiopsida > Schizaeales > Lygodiaceae > Lygodium > Lygodium microphyllum. The sequence goes on along the minus strand of NC_141143.1, from coordinate 73,286,454 downwards.
TTATGTAAAAACACTCTCATAAGTCTATATGGGAAGTGTGGAAGTATTGTGGAAGTATAGCATATATTTGATGGGTTTTTGGATCATGATTTGGTGTCATGGAATGCAATGTTATTTGCTTATGTTGATCAAGGTCAAGGATGCAAGGCATAGCAAATGTATACACATATCCAAAGTGAATTAGCGAGTCTGAGGCAATAGACTTATGCAATTATTCTTTGAGCATGTGGTTCCCTTGTAGGGAAGAAAGAAGTAGTTTCATTTGAACAGAGGAGAGTGATAAGAGTAGTGTCTTTGAAATTTTTAAAAGCATTACACACAGATTTGGAGTAGAAAAAGCTCATGATAAACTCTATTTTTATTAATATCCTTTTGACCATGTATTTGAAGTGTGGAAGCATTTTGGAAATGGAAGGTGTGTTTCATACGTTGCCAAAGATTGATATTGTGACTTGGTGTCTAATGCTCTTAGCTAATGTTGAGCAAGACCATGGACCTAAGGCACTATAGTTGTATCATCAGATGTAAAAAGAGGGGTGCAGTCCAAATCACTAGACACTTGCACTTGCTCTTCAAACTTGTGGTTCTCTTTTACACAAAAGGTCATGCTACTAATAGTAGACAATTGACCACAACCATGCCTTTGGATATTGTAAGGGGATTACATCTTAATGCTCAGCAAAAGAGTTTGTCATCCAATCCATTTGTTGGTAGCACCCTTGTTTCCATTTTTGGAAAATGTGGAAGTATTGTAGAAGCAAAAACTATATTTGATGGGTTGTTTGATCAGACCTATGTTACATGTATTGACCAAGGTCAAGGGGGGAAAGCCTTAAAATTATACATGCAAATGCAACATGAGGGGGTTATTTTGGATGTTATTAATGTAGTTTGTGTGATACAAGACTACATTACTATTGGAGTGATGGAAATCTATATGAGAGTGTATTTCAGTATTGTTTTTGCACGACTTGATCTTAATCTTCTTGTGGTGAACACATTGATTTGTGCATTTGCTAGTTGTGCAATGAGTTAAAATGCGTAAGCACTCATGCTAGCCTTGTGAAGACAAGCATTTGACAATGCAGTGGTTCTAAATCTCGAGGATGGTTTGCTAACACAAAGAGGGAAAGGGGAGGGGTGAGAATGACATCCAAAATAACCAAGGGGAAAAAAGAGGGGGTATCGTCTGTGTGGAGGCAGACATCTGCCCCCCCCTTTTTTCTTGCAGAAAATGATTGCACATTGATTCGTGCATTTTGTAGTTATGCAATGATGAAAGATGCATAGGCAATCATGCTAGCCGTGTAAAGCTTGCTAACACGAAGAGGGAAAGGGAAGGGGAGAGAATGACCTTTATATTTATCATGTTTCTAGTAAAGGTATATCTGATGAAAAAGCTATGTCTCTTCCATGTAATGTGCTAAATGGACTTATTTTAGTGGATGCTTACACTAAACATCTATACGTATGAGTTAAATGCGGTAGTATTTCATCCCAATTTTGTTGTAGAGGATCCACATATATTGAAATCATTTGTTTAATCATTTTTTTAGACATTCTATTAACCCATTTTTTGGGGGGTGACATGGTTACACAAATTTTGTTTGATTCCTAAGAAATTGGAAATTATTTTGATTACTTCATACTTGAAATTCTAATATTGATCTAAAAGCATTATCTTAGGTCAAGAATGTCTAATTATTATTTCTTATAATAGGAAATTTGCTATTGAATTTCCTATTGTGTTTGTGATGCTTTAACTTCAAACTATCATGTTAGATATTCCAAGCCACTGACTTGAATGATTGGATACTTTGATAGGTTTGAGAAGTCTCGTTGGTTTTCTTATCCCTAGTTTGAATGTTTGATATTTTCTACAATTCTTTAAAAATGTGCTACAAAGTGATGAAGTTTTGGTAACCAATAATATTTTTTCCTTATAAATCTAGACATTTTTGGAATCCTAGGTATCCAAACAAAGGATAAGTATGAAAATGTTTTATATAGTTACTTTGAAAGGACTTAGGAATTACTAGCTTAACTCCTTGTTGTTGGGCTATACAATATAACATATTATTTTGAATTAAGTATGTTTTTGGGATACCAAAATTATTATTTCAAAATTCATTTATGATTCTTCATATGTCAAGATCTTGTTGTTGGAGTATTACTATTAGTAGCATATATGTAGGCATGTGATCTATTGTTGTGTTCTAAATGTGTGCTATTTTAGAAAGGACGTTGGTTATATTTTAGGAAGGGCTTGATCCGTCATGGTTCGATGTGGCCATAATCCACCTGAATTTGTTGGATTCATGTCTAATGAGGCAAGTGTGAATTGACTGGCAATAAGGGTTGTGTACAATGGAGGACTACATAACATAATGGAAGGGAGGGAGTACTCTTGTCTTTTCCATTGGGGGGCATACCAATAAGCTAGGCACTGCTACAGATAAACAAATGCATCACATTGAAATATGTGAAGCATGGAAGCTAGCAAAAATAACTCAACAGGCCTCACTTCAAGCCTCTACTATTTGAGATTGGTGGGGAAAAAATGTAAACAAGGATAACATTAGAGCTTTAGACAGGTGGTTGAAATGGTGGCAGTAAAGAATCGCCTATTGGGGAGGAATTGAATCTCATGTAGATATGTTGTTTTTCTTAGGTCATTAGAATATTTGTTGCACAATGTACTGATGGGGAGAGCTACTAACTATGTTCTTGTATTAGACTCTATAGGCTAACAAAAGTCTCCGATAACGTGCTCAAATTTCAATCATAAACTTGTCGGGAAGTGTCCATGCTAGCTAGTTAGCTAGTGAAGGTGGAAAATGAAATATATCACTTTATGATTCATGTGTTAGTGACATTTTGAATCCATATATTCAATGTGACAATAGGTTGGTCTATACCACAGGTAGGCTTATTGGATATGGGCCTTCTATGGACTCTTTGTTGGCTAGTGCTAGCAAAAAGGAATTCCCAAATCCTACCTTTGTTGCACACGCATTACAAGGTGTTGTAGTTGGTAATCCTTTGTATGAGTAGCCCATAATACAAGGTAATAGGGAGATTGTGTAAAGGAAAAAGAAGGGAAGTGGAGCATTTGTAAATTCCCACAAGCCAAGAAATGTGATGGAGTCAAGGCAATGCAAAAACACGGGTAGGCCATGGAGTATACAGTTTGATTATGGTAAGATGGAAGAGATATATATCTAGGATGATAAAGAGGATGAAGAGATACCAATCAAGCCCTTTGCAAGCAGAGTAAGTGCACTAGATGTGGGAACATTGACCTATGTAAAAGAGATAGAAGTGGCACCGGAGGAGGCTTTACGAAGGATGCAACCTAACTATGTGAGAGAAAGTGTTTTGGTATGGAGGGTAGAAAGAGTTGTACTAGAAAATTATAAAGTTGGCACATGAAGTTAGTCATAGCCTATAAGGACATGACCATTGCACAATTGATAAGCTTTTGTAATCATGATGTCAGGCATACAAACGTTGTGCGAAAACAAATGATAGTAGTTTTTCTATCTTTGTGGCTAGTTGATATAGGAACAAATATATCGAAGGAAGAGTGTAATAGCCCAAAATAGGTTGGTTTCAAGTTTGAATGCTTTGCAACACCATCCAGGAATGAGAAGAGCAAACCTTCTACTTCTTCAGAAGGTGGTTCAAATGGGAGGAGATGCAAGTGGAAGCATGAAATTTCCAAAGATGCACAAAAGAGAATAGAGGCAACTACTTGCATGGTTGTGACCTTCTTGGGGGAGATAGTGGAACTTGAGAGGCAATATTTAGTATTTTGAGTCTTGATAGAGAGCTATTATAATGTACACATAAAAGAAGAGCCTAGGCACACTTGTCTTGATTTTCGAAAAAGAGAATCTACCTAAAAGGAATTTCTTCCTTGCAAATATATATATTACATGTATATGCATATACTTGGTCTTCAATCCAAGGAGCACATGGCCATACATCAGCTTGCACCAACTCCTACTGACCTTGCCTTTATGTTAGGAAAAACACGTAAGATATGCCTCATCATGTAGAAAGCCCAAAGCTAAGCACAACTCGTTCATTGTTTTGGCCCACTCATCATCATACCCACATCAATAGGGAGTGGCATGAAATTTTTTATCACGGGAAGATTAGGATGTAGCAATCTTGGAACCTTTCCAGATGTTGTTCTCTTTTTGGGTGATGTAGAAGTTTGGATTTTTTTTTTTTAGTGACGATTTAGTACAGTTGCTTCCTCTGTTTTGAAAAGTGTGTGTTTCATTTTGGAGCTCCCACATGATGCTACATGCATTATATTTCATATACCTCCATGTTAAAAAAGAGCAGTAGTGTGTGGTATTGTGAGACTATTGTATTTGAATTATCATTATACCTTTATGTAGTGAACAATAATATTGATATGATTTATAGGAAAAACCCAAGGTTGTTTCAAAAAGCTCGAAAAATCAATTTCAATTGCAAAAGCACAAAATTGAAAGCTCACAAAAATGACACGCTCCATTAGACACTAAGCACAATGTAGACACTACTCCTCAACTACATACATATCTTTTGTGAAAGAATTGAGAGCTTGTCTTCCATGATACAATATTTTATTGGATATCTTCAACTCATTGGATGCTTGAGCACTAGTTCACCTACTTCAGAAATATGCCTTTTTAGGTGCACTTGAGGGTTGTGGAGGTAACCCTAGCAACGGGTTTTAGTGCAAGGATAGGGCCTACATTTCTATTCCATATCACATTTAGAGCTTGGAGAGAGGGGAATGGTTCGAGACTCAACTTTTCATCATCATCATCATCATCAGAGGTGAGAAAGAAGAGCGTTTATATCTTTTACATAGGTGTGCATATATCTTACTTTATGGCCTCATGTGTTTCAAAGGAGTAATATGCATGTATTTAAAGGTGCATTGATATATGCATTGAGGCCTATTACATGTGATATGTAATCATATACATGCATGTTAATAGTGAATGACTATGAGACTGTGCATGTGGTTATATAATTGTGCAAGTGTGTTTGTTTATGTACGTGCATATATGTGGTTTCTTGTATCTAGCTATGCATGTGTGAAAATCTGCTTAGTTATATGTTTACAGATGCAACAAAATGGCATTTTTAAATGATCTTTTGTCACGTTAATTGCATTTTTAGAAACAAAAAAAGGCATCGCATGAGCCAGCTGAGTTGTCCGATCTTCCACTTTGGGGACAGAAAAAGCAGCTGCGTCGTGCGGTGAGGATGAGGATTGGATGATCCCGATCGATCATTGAATAGGTTTTTTCTCGCCCCAACGCTTTGCTTTATTTTCTTCACATCAGAAAGCTTTGCGTAGCTGCAGCAAAACAAAAAAGTCAAAAAATAATGGGATTTTGTAGATTTATGCATGTCAATACTATGGAGCAAACTCACATGGTAAAACATGCTTGATTTAATTTCAAAAAATCAGTTTCAAACTTTGATGACCCCATCCCTCTCTTTGTCAATGTGAAGAAAAGCTTTTATAAAAAGCTGAAAAGTTTAAAAGCCTTTGGGCTTTTCAAGTTTTTAAAAGATTAGAGCTTTGAAAAGCCTCTTGAACTTTGGGAAACCTTAAGGCTATACAAAGGGAGGAGAATTAAGTAGTACGGGCCATTCCCTTGATTGCAAAATTTCTCTTATGTGAGGAGAGAGCAAGGTTATACACAAATGTGTGGAGACAGGTACGTCAGTTCATCGTTGTTCACGTTTGCATGTCAAAAGGTTCAATTCAAATCGTCATCCTTTGTTCTTTTAAGTATTAATTTAAACAATTTTATCCTTCACCTTCATATTTCAATTAGTACTAACTTATGTAGTATTTTTTTAGTAGTATTAGTTAATTAGTTAGACTCATTAGTAGTTACACTTATGCTAGTTACACTTATTAGTAGTAGTTGAGTAGTTAGACTTAGTCAAAGTAACTGCCAATGTTCGTCATTTAGTTTATCTCAATTGGATACACAATCACATTATTTAATATGCAATAGTTAGTTCATAAGCCATAGTTCGTAAGTGATGATAGAATAGCAATCCTAAGGAATCGCAAGCAATCAATTGATAATAAGTAATCACAATTAGTGATTGCAAAGGTTGATGACCTGGCCATGCTAAGTCCTAGCAAAACACATCCTTAGCATTGCCCTTGATAATTGGCATGCCACAATAGACCTGCCATAGCTACACTTGATCATCACTACATCGAAGCCACCGCTAGGTTTAACACCACCACCAAGAAAAGTCAAATGGATTGAAGACTTGGGCAGGCAGATGCAGAGCAACGAGCTGGTGACTTGGGCAAGCTAAGGTGGAGTGTAGGGCTTCTAAAGACGAGTTAAGGCAAACCAAGGCAAAGGTAGTGGATGGGTTGAGAGCTAATGAGGTGCTCAGGGGCTACTAGAGGCAAATTAAAAAAAAGTTTAGTTACTAGGGCAAGACCACAGAGAGAGAGAGAGAGAGAGAGAGAGAGAGAGAGAGAGAGAGAGAGAGATTGTACTATCATTAGTTAATTAGTTAGACTTATGTAATATTAGTAGTAGTTGATTAGTTAGACTTATGTACCATTATTAGTATTTGTAGTAGTTAATAGTTAATTAATAATTATATTATTAGTAGTTAGAATTATATTTATAATTAGACTTATTAATAATATTAGTATTATTTAATTAGTTAAAATTATGTCATATCAATAGTATTTGTAATAGTTAATAGTTAATTATTAGTTGTAGTATTAGTAGATAGACTTATGTTAATTAGACTTATTAGTAGCATTAGTTGTTGTAGTATTATTAGTTAATTAGTTAGATTTATGTAGTATCAATTGTATTTGTACTAGTTAATAGTTAATTAGTAGTGAAATGAAAGGGAAACAAAATGAATTTTATCACTTATCTGACTGGTATTTAGAGTCTTCTTTTGAACGTATAAAAAAAATATAAAGAACTTTCAAACATATTTTAAAAATGAAACAGTATATCTTCAACAAACGTGATATTTTGAATGGAGAGAGAATGGCACCTTCTTTCATAATTATTTAAATACAAAGAGACATGTACCAACTCTTCGACATGCTATATAGCATGTTTTTCATTTCATTTAGTTTTTGAAGTACTATTAGTATTTATTTATTTTAATTTTTATTTATTTATTAAAATTAGTATTAAGTAAAAAATTAAAAATCATCATTCTCGCACGTAAAACATATAAAATAGCTTTTTAATTTTTCCTAAAATATGTAATTACGAAGTATAGCATGTTGTTTTCATGAACAAGTGTAGTATAATTGAATGATAAAAATGTATTATTGTCATGAGAATCAATGGACTCTATACAAAAACAAAGTTACATGGCATTCCTTAGGACTTGTAGAAAAAGGAAAACTATGGCTTGTAGAAAAACATCATTAAACCCCTTTATTGCAACTTGGTACGACATATACAAATTCGAATCATCTTAGGCAGCAGAATGTGAAAGTATCATTGTAAGACTAACAATGTGTGCATCTTGTGGTATAGTCATAATACAACATCATGTTATCATCTCGCAAAAAAACAATCCATGTATAGAAGAAATACAAGTAACAATGGCTTTACCACGTGAGTGTAAGGGAGGGGGGTTATTTAAGGGAAGGAAGGTACATTTTATCAGGTAAGGTCCCATAAATAGGGGGTAGATAAGGGGTATTTTCATATATTTCTTGCACGCAGGTGACGTCTCCTTATTATTACTACTGAATCCCCTGTGGTCAAGTACTATTCTCATCCTTGCATACCAACAACACAGAGTCAACATGATGATAATGAAATGTCGACCATGTCTTGTGAACAAAGACAGAAACAAATACGTAGTCTCATTATTACTAGACTACATAAAAGGAATTCTCAATGTAAAGCTATTACAGCTTCAACTATTGAGCATCATTGATACATCCATCTCAGTCTCTAAAATGACAAGAGCAATTGCAAATGGAACCTTGGACGTCGATCTATTCTCGACAATCCTTTAGTCTCTTAGAATGATGGATCACTTTCGCGGTCATCTACTACAATTCACTTGACTACATCTGATATTATGGATGCATTTTCTTTCAACATGCTACATAATCCACTGATCCAGAAGTACATGGCTATAGCTAAACATCCACATCCAAGGACAAGGCTTGGCATCCTTAGCAAGCAATCCATCAAAAGGATTATAGAGCTCCATCATGAAAGCTCTCCATTCGACCCAATGTTCCAAGTAGAACATGAGTATAAAAGAGGTTACAGTTTGCTTGACAATATAGTTGAGCCAAGCCAAGCATTCCAAAGAGCCAATTGACACGAGTTTGCATGCATCATATTATGGAATAATAACTCTCTCATAGAAAGAACAATTGAAGGGGATGCAATGGCAGTGGAGAAGGAGAAGGGGATGATGCGGGAGAGAAGAGCACACACAATGTAGGTGATGTCCAATTCAACTAACAGCCTTATTGCACTATCATATTATATATGAATAAAGAATGGGAGGTCACAGTGTACACGGACAGAGGCCCAGAGGCCTTTTACCCCAATAACCTCCCACTAAAAGGCCAATGTGGTTGGGGAGTGAAAACAAAGAAAAGAAAAAAAAGACAAGGTGAGGAATCATGACATCTCACCCAATGCCCAATCGAAAAGCGAGCTGTGCAAGAAGTGTCAGGAATTTCTGCAGAAGAAGAGTCAAGCATCCACGAGTCCATGACATCCAGGAGATAAGTGATCCCGCAGCTCCATACAATGGAGCAATCCAAGAATGCTTCTCATGCAGCAAGAACAACTCATCAGTGCACGACTGTAAAGCATAAGAGTCGCACACAGCATCACCGTAGCACATGCAAGATAGCGGAGAGAAGTCAAACTCTCTAGAGTCAATCACTGAAAGAGAGCCAACATCCCAGACACTCGTCCAACGGGGTCTCAAGACTACATGTGGCCTCTGCAAAGCAGAAGACTGACATATTGCTGGTTGTCCAGCCTGCAAAACTACAAGAAAATGGCTCTCATGAGCTTGCAAGGGGTCTAGCAACTGACCACCAACATCCTGGTCCTGACTACTATGCATAGCTACGTCATCTGGGCCAATAAGTGCCTCATTTTTAGCATAAACAACTTGTTGTAATGGGACTGTAGCTACTATAAAATCAGCCATAAAGCGTACTGAACGCTTATCAAGAGGCCTGAGAGGTGTCAGCATCTCATACAAGACAACATGACAACTGCGTATGACCTGTTGGCCATTCAAATTCCATAATCTGTAGGCCTTAAAGTCACCATCTCCATAACCAATGAGGATACATCTACGTGACATAAGCTCATGTGACATACGTACAAATGCCTGGCAACCAAATATCCTCAAGTAATCATAGGAGGGTTGCATGCCACTCCATGCCTCATGGGGTGTAATACGATCCAAGGTCAAGCACAGCGTCTTGTTAACCAAATAGACTGTCGTCATAAGGGCCTTAGCCCAAAAGCCATAAGATAACCCAGCTGTTGTAAGGTCAGGCACATACCATGAGCAATCCCATAATACAATGGGCACAAGAAATCAATGCCATACTGCTGACAAGAGGTCTGAAAGCTAAGAGAGAGAGCATGACTCTCATAATCCAGCCGCAAGCACCTAGGCCTTCTACCAGCAGGATCCATAAACCTATCAAGCATAACTGCAGCATCCTCAATCTGCACCAAGGGAAAAGCCCAAACACGGTGGGTAGCTTGATCAACAAAGGTCACAAAGTACGACACTCCACCAAGTGACTGGGAAGGCATAGATCCATATATTGCACAATGGATAAGATCTAGAGGAGCATGCCTCGTACAATTGCCATAATCCAAGGGGGCTATGCAAGGACCAAGAGTACAATCAGGGCAAGCATCAAGATCTGCAAGTGACATAGGAGGCAACAATGAGTCTAAAAAAGACAAGATCTCCATCGCTCTGTAGTGCATATGGCCTAGGTGATAATGCCATAACAATGCATGTGGTATTCGGATAACTACAACCATAGAATCTCCCACATGAGAGACATGCACTGGGTAATGAGAACCAACTCTAGAACCTTTGGCCAAAACCAAGAAACCATGATAGATCTTCCATGGCTTATCCTGAACAGAAATAGTATATCTTGCATTATGCAACTAACTGACAAAAATCAAGCTCTTACTGAGCATGGGAACATGCAAAACATCCCTAAGTATAAGAGAAGTCCCATTAGGCAAAGCTAGGTGTATATCCCCTATACCAACAATAGCATAAGACTGCTCAAGGCCCAAATCAATACATCCGTCAACCTCCATGTAAGAAGAGAACCATGCTCTATGAGCCGTAACATGACAAGATGCCATAGAGTCCAAAAGCCAATCAAACGTATAGGCCTAATCACTGAGCAAGTAAGTTGTAGGGAAACAAGATGACAGGAGTATATGCTCAACTGCATCATCATGAGTAATTGCATGTAGCTCACCACTAGTAAGAGTAGTAACACCTGCTGCATCTGCTGTATCTCTGACTCTCTGCTTATGTCGAGTTCATCTTTGTCTCTGCTGCTCTCTAATCCATCTAAAGCATTTTCTTTGAACATGTCCAAGCTTCCCACAATGGAAGCAAACAACATCTAAAGTAGAAGAACCTATAGAAGATGACAAGGAATCCAAGTCATCATGAATAGGGCTATCCATAGCATCCACGGAGCTCAAGCAATCAAGGGCTATCCCAATGGAGGGAACCTGCTCATAAAGGCAATCATCTGCAAGTATATCAGTGGTAGAAGCATGCTGCAAAGGCTCATAAAACCTCAACAAACGGGAGGACATAAAGGCATCAACCAAGGATGCAAAAGCTCCCACATGAAGAAGAGTCGTAGCCAACTGCATGACATAACCAACCACAGTATGATAAAGCATAAGATATATGTCAAGAAGCCATGGCTGGCATTGAAACTCCAAGCCCTAGGTCTTCAATTCGAGCTGAAGTAATGCTGGGCCAAGCTCCACGATCAAGCTTTGATCCAAAACTCTGATACCAGTTGAAGGGGATGCGATGGCAGTCGAGAAGGAGAAGAGGAAGATGCGGGAGAGAAGAGCACACACAATGTTGGTGCTATCCAATTGAACTGATAGCCTTATTGCACTATCATATTATATATAAATAAAGAATGGGCGGTCACAGTGTACATGGACAGGCCTAGAGGCCTTTTACCCCAACAACAACAATATTCAAGATGAATGACTTGCCTGTAAGAAGCTCGCCCTACCTAGATATCATCTTGGAAAATGCAATGTTTTCGTTCTTATTCCCACTTGGCCATGGCACCTATGATGGCAACATCTATCTTAGTGAACTACATCAACATGCATTAGGGGAGTTTTGAGGTCTCGAAAATGCCTTTTAGGATGTGGAGAGAGAGTGCTCTAGACCAATAAGAGCAAAGCCTCCGTAACGGAACTTCTAATTTAAAAAAAATAAAAAATCATTTTACAAAAATATATAAATATGATAATATTACAAATTTGTATTTTTATTATGTATTTTTAGTCTCTTATATTCGTGATTATGACATATTTTGCATTAATGGCATAGAGTCTCGGCTACTTTTATTTAATGATGTTTCTAGATTAATGATAATTACTGATGTAATCGAAATTCAAATTGGTGAAAAGTATGGCGCTCAGTTTTTTCCCTCGTTTCTTTTATTCCTCTATTGTTTTTCCCTCCGTTATGATAGCCTAGTCCTCTCTCTCTCTCTCTCTCTCTCTCTCTCTCTCTATCTCTCTCTCTCTCTCTCTCTCTCTCTCTCTCTCTCTCTCTCTCTCTCTCTGTGTGCATGTATCTCTCTCTTCTACCATGGATACAGAAATTCGACCTTCAACAAGGCGTCCAAGCTCCCAAATCACATCCATATCAGTGTTTAACTCATTCCAAACTGATGGAAGATGGATTCCTACTATCATTAGCAAAGGTAGTTGGATCACCATGCAACAAGCAAAACGTGGAAAAAGGCAAAGACATGAGAGCTCGTTTATCTCTGCTTGGAAGGGCAGAATCCGAGATTTTAAGCTTGGAGCAAATAAGAATAGTATCAAAGAGGTACTAGTGCAACATGTGTTCATGCATAGAGAGCTGTGTTTGAAACCTGGATCTTCAAAGCTTCCAATGCATAGACCAAATTGTAAGAATTTGATTCTTAAAGTTTTTCCTTTCTTAAACATGGTTTAGGTTTTTCCATTATAATATTTGTTTGTCTTGTAGATGTCTATCCCTCTAATCTTGAGGAATGGCAACCAGTGGAATCTATTATTGATGTTATTGATGTTATACATGGTTCAATTGGAGAAGAAATGTATAGAGGTAGAAAGAAGACAGAGCTTGCAGAGAATGGAATATTCTTTTATGACCATTCTTATGTTATTCCTATGCGGTGTTGCCAATGGGGATCAATAAAACTCCTTCCTTTGCCAGATTTTTCAAGCTTTGAGTGGCCTTTGCCAAGTCCAGCTACTAGTGAGGGCTATAGATGTAAGATATTTTCTGAGATCCAGAAAGCACTAAAATCTAATATCTCAAGTAGGCTAAGCAAAGTTACTTTATTTATGCCTATTAATATATTTATTGATTTCTTCTCTAATATGGAGATAAGAATAACAAAAACCATGCTTTCAGTGAAGAGACTAACATATGATCATATCATACAATTTGTTGATGAAGGATGGGATACAAGGACAGAAGGAAAAATTATATGTAAGATAGATCAAGACTCTATAGCTTGTAAATATATGATTGCTACTCAAAATTTTATCCTTAGCTTTTACTATAGTCGATGGCATTTTGTTGGTAGTAGTCTAGTTGCTTTAGACCAGAATCTTAATGATTTCAGCAAGGATCCTATTGTGGATCTTGATATTTGGTTCAACGAGTATATTATTGCAATCTTAAAGATCAGAAAATCATGTACGCTACATCAAGTGAGGATGGATTTACAAAATGAAGACATTGAACTACCATGCTCCTTTGTATTCCAACTTGACAAGAAACGAGTAAGTTTTCACATCATATTATATCTACTTAGATGTATATCAAGATCTCACTTTCTAACTAACAAACATTTGTAATTTATTTTTTGCAGATATCGAAAAGGAGAGAAAATAAAATACACTGCAATGACATTCAAGAAAAGATATCTTTACTATCAATATAAAATACATGTACAAATTTTGTAGCAGATGTCTATCTGCCATCTCTATGAGATATACAAGGGCTGAAGGGCAAATTTCTATATATGAAGGCCTACAAGGCGATATGGCAAAGCTATTTCTTTTTTGGAGAACTATCCTTTCTAGGAGTCCTTTTGCCTTTCTTTGATGTCTTGGGTATAGAAGGTGTTGAAGCTGTGGATTTGCCTTCCGTGGTTATAGGCACCACATCTCCTTCATGGTGCAAATCCCCACCAATCTCTGTTGTTGGTTGTATACAATTGATTATCATATACTTCAAGAGCTTTGCTCTGATGTACCAAATATGCTCAGATGTATAGCAATCCTTCGAAAACTGTCACACATTTATAGAAAAAAGAGTTTTAGTTCATTATTGTTCTTACAATAGACTATATTTTTATCATCAATGGACTATTTTCAATTAATATCTATCTTAAAGTTTAGCATCTTTCATATTACCTTTACATGTTTATCATCATTAAGATAAACAAAGTTAACCATTCTTCTAGCATTTGCAATCACCCTCCAACCACAAGAATGGCTATCATCCTGATGGGGACACTGCAACCACCAACACAAAGTAAAACTATAAAGAGGACGAATGGTAGTTCATAGAACAAACTCATGTTTCAATTATTTTAATGAATAACTTACTGCAACTTGTCTATATTGCATTGTTGCAAGCAAATCAGATGGCATAGGGGGTCTTTTCTCTAGCTCTTCAATTAATCTTTTGGCACCTCTGTATATAAAATATGTTGAAATTTAGAGTACTTACAAAAAAAAGAATTGAAATATCAAGGAGCCCTTGGATAATATAACTTACAATTTAGCATTTCCATGGCTTCCTTTCATAGAGTTGATTAAAAAGCATTGCTTATCCACAAGGTCTATTGCAATCAAGCTCCAATGAGAACTAAAAGCAATCATATCTCAACAAATTAGTAGGATAAAATCTCAAAAACTCTAATAGAATATTGAATCACTTACTTTTCATTATATGGAATTATAAGCAGCTCCAAAGTATCGAAGTCAATCAAATTGAGCCAGTGCTCAATAAAACTTGCATCAAGCTCATTCCTCATAAAGAATGATATAGATGGATCAAAAACCTCAATTTTTTGTTGTATATCCAAAGGAAACTCATGCATTATACACCTAGAAAAGGCATAGAAATAGTGAGTATAAACAAGAAAAATCTTATTGCTAAAAAAATATCAAAAAGTATAAGTAATTATGGATGGACATACCTTAGGCCAGCAAGAATAAGACTGTCATTTACTTCTCTTCTTTTATCCTTAAGAATCTGAACACATGCAGCATCAAAGGAGATAACCTCAGTTCTTTTGCCTAAGTCACCAGGTAAGAAACAAAACACACTGAATCCTTTTGGATTAGTTGCTTCAAGAAGGGTGGCTAGCTCATTTTCAAAGGACTCTAGTTGCTCTATTTCCCTTTCTTCAACCCTTTGCCTCCTATACTCTCTCCATTTATCTGCTTGTTCCTCTTTAGCCTTCTCCTCTTTTTCATGTTGCCTTGTATCCTTCTCATGGGTGACATCCTCAACCCTGACACCGGAATCATCTTTCTTTCTTCTAGCTGGGGGCACATTAAGGATATTAAATGTCTTCATATCAGTGAGGGGAATTGGCTCAAGGACCTTTGAAAATCTATATCTTAGCCTCCTAAGAATTACCATGTCCTTGTCCATGAGTGTGAGCCTATGAGCATGAGCAGCACAAATGTAGGCATCTTGGAAAAACTCAATTAGAAAATCCTCTGTGGCTTCTTGTATACAATTAAGAGCTGTTCTTGTCCATCTGAAACTATCCAAACTATATCTGTCACAAATTTCCCTGACAAGCCTCTGAAAAGACAACTTTGGAATTGCATTGTCAAGAGCATTTACTGCCTTCCTAATCTCCCTTAGACACCTGACATTTTGAGAAAACCTTCTCCTTGGCTTTGACTTTCTAGAGAGCTTCTGAGGCTTTGAAGACTGATGAATCTTTGATGCTAAATCCCTAGGATCAATCTTCTCTTTTCTTGCTGTTGCCTTAGTCCTAGCCATCTGCCAAAAAAACATATGTTACTTATTCTCCAGCATGTAAAGCAAAACGCAAGTCCCAGACAAGAGTTATCTATGCTGCATGGCGTTTTCTCGTATCAGCTGAATTTTTCTCGAGCTGTCTAGTGAAACGCGAGTGTCAAGCAAGGCGCCTCCTTGCAGCTGCTTCTTTTCGCGTTTCACCGGACTTGTTGTCCATTGTGTCCAGTGAAACGCGAATTTAAGCCAGGAAACCTGCTTGAAGTACCTTATTTTCGCGTTTCACCGGACAGCTCATGAATAGCATAAAAATTGACCAAGGAAAGCTTTTAAGATTACTTAAAATATCCATAGAATTAGGGAGGAAAGAAACAGTCACCGAGAGCATGGAATTCTCAGATAAGTAATTATTTACAGCAGCATGGATTTCAGATAGCTCATGCAGATCACAGTAAGATTTTCTTAAATATCCACTATATTAAGGAATGCTTTCACTGTGGAAAAAATTCTTTTGTAGAGGTCATGAGCTAATAATAACATAAAGGATTAAGGAAAAATATCAAAACAATGCATTGAATGGAGCTTGTTATTGAAAAGCAAGATGCAGAAACCATACCTTCTTCTTAGCTTGTTCTTCACAATTTCAGCCTAAAGATGACAATATGCTTGAAGGTTTGCTTTGTTGGGGAAGCAGTGAAATGCTTGGAGATTAGAAGGAAATGCGTGGAGACTGGAAGGAACACCAAAAACAAAGATGGAGTAGCGATGAAATGCGATGAAAGCTGAAGGCGGTGAATTTGCATGGACTCAACGTTCTTCGCAAAGTGTTAATAACACACGTGTGACGTACCCTCGCTTATCGGAATTTTTTATTTACTTGGAAAAGGGTTATTTAACACACGTAAAACGTATTTTTGGAAAAAGAGAATGCGCACGTCTTCTGAGGAGTTTATTACGCTGTGTTAAGTCACACACGTGTATTTCCATTATTACACAAACTTTTTCGTTGGAACTATCACCACATGCTTAACGGTCGATATAAAAGCATTTCAAACCCATTTCTCCGACATTGTCTTCTTCTCTGCCAAAATTTCGTCTCGACTTCCCTTCAAGGTCCTTGCATCCTGTGTGGAGAGCAGTTCAACAATCTTTGATAGGTAACAATTTTTTTTATTACAAGCATTTTAACAAAATAAATTTGATTAATATAGAAAGAATGTTTTATAACACTTAAACAATTAAAGATGTTATGTGCTTTCTATCTTTCAAATGCAGCATATCTTTTCCAAAAATGATTATATCATCAATTTGTGTGTTTCCATAGAATTTATTTATTGTTCATGTTTCTTTTCTTCATTTGCAATTTTTGACAAGTAAAACGCGAGACAATGTCTCTGTTGATGATATTTTTCTTAGTATCGCGTTTCACCGGCCACATTTTAGAATAATTTTTGTCTTCAAGCTAGTGTCTGATGAAACGCGATTCCTTCACAGGCATTTGCCTTACACACTTGAATTTTCGCGTTTCACCGGTCAACTAAAAAAATTCTCCTGTTTTGATTTTTTTGTCTTGGAAAATCAATGTTGGGGCCTCTTTCCATGATATCATCTTGTTTTATTGGATATTGGTTCTTTTCTGCTTTTTTTTTTCAGGGATAAATATTTTTCTGGTCAAAATGACAAAGAGGAAGCTATCTCTGGAAGGAATGGATGAGGAGGAGATAATTGAGACATCTGATGATAGGCTCTTTGATTTTTTACACATCACTGGAAATTCTTCCAAGTTTTGCTATATCAGGGAAATTTTCAATGTTCCTTTTGATTTGAAGGAGTTATTAGAGGATCTTGATGATAAACTTAAGGAGTACAGATGTTTTTATGATAGACATGTGCAAGGTTTGGAAGTCAATGGATTTGTTCATTATAGTGATGTCATGGGAGCCACCAATACATCCAGGTCAACTTTGCTCGGCAGGTTCAACCTCATTGATGAGGAATTCAGAAAGAAAGAAACATGTTGCCCTTTCCACAGGTATCAACACCAATGCCTTCTAATCCACAAGGACGTTGGATTTATTGTGTATCTTCAGTACATGGAAAATTCTTCTCCAGATATAGACCAACAGAGAAAGCTAGAGGATATTGCAAGTATGGATAAGGAGGTCGAAGAGAAGGAGGAGATGTTCCAAGAAGATGTTGAGAATCAACTTGTCCAAGGTTTTGATGTAGGTTTATTCAAGAGTGACAATATCACAATGGTGGAAGAAAAGGAGATTGAGCCAAGTGCACAGGTTGATGAAGAAGGTCCTCTTGCCTGTGTTCCAACATTTCCCACTTATCTTATCAACAAGAAGAGATATGTGTTGCTAAATGATATTCAACATCTTTTTTATCTTAGAGAAGATTATTGCTTAGCAATCCTTGCAGGTTGGGGCAAAAATGACATGAATTTTATAGGTTATGAACAAGAACCACTAGCAAGTCTTGATGTTGAGGGAGAGAATTTCCAAGATAGCTCTATAGCCTTACATACATGTATTAATCAGATCATAGAATACGAAAAGGGGGGGCTACCTACAGAAGAAGAGTTCTTGCAAGTCCAGAAGAAACTTCATATTGATGATGTAGGGTATGAAGAGAGATTGAAGTCACCATCAGATGAGAAGCCCAAGAGTTCAATAAATATTTATGATGATAGTCTTCTTGAAGAAGATGAACACCCTAAGGTATGAAATATAATTCGAAGTTACCCATTGAGTTTATGTTAGACTTTATTATGCATTATAGATAAATATCTTATATCTTGTACTGTTGTGGTTTGTTCTATAGATTGAGATTGAAGATCTGGACAACTTTCTTGGAAGGGCCAAGGGCTCTAGGCCAATGAAGCTTGGAAAAAATCAAAGCCTTGGCCATTATATTGGAAACTTAAACAATCAAACAATTGTAATATATCATAGTAGATTGTCAAGCTCTCCAAGTCTACCAATGATGGCTTTGAGAGCTATCTCAAAGGTTATTGGATCTCAAGTTTTCAGCAGAGGTTTGGACAAGATCATTTTGGTGGAGAAGGAAGAAGCCATAAGAGTTTTTGGCTTTATGCCTGGATACAGTGGTTCTAGAGCTGGATATTTTGGAGTTCTTGGCTCCTATTTGCTCTCTTATGTAGGAGATAGTAAGAATTTGAAGCTTCTTCCGGGCTATCGAAAACAAGAGTTTTTGAAATACAGAGGTCTTATTGAGTGGGATGAAACAAAAGATTCCTCTAGAGGCCCTGTCGAGCTACCTGAAACCAAGGACTCCACTGAAGGCCCTGTTGAGGTGCCTGAAACTAAGGACTCTTCTGCAACACAATCAGACTAGAAGATGCCAAAGATTAAGGGTTTCTTGAAACCCATCTTTTCCCAACTCTTTGTTTGGTTTGTAACCATTCTGTAAATCTTTGCTTTGCGCAAGAATTTAAATATCTATCTTTTCTTCTTTGGGTAACAATTTGTATAGTCCTTGCTAAAGATGATGTATTGCTTGATGTGGTTGTATCTTTAAGCTTGAATTTATGCCAAATTTGTCGATAGAACCATTGAAAGACCTCTAATAAACTGTTGGCTTTGTGTCTTCCACCTCCATGTCTTGTATGTCTGAAATATTTTGTTCTTGCTTGATAATGTGATTTTTCCATACCTTGGGTTGACCAGATAGATAGAGATCCATATTGTTTAATAAAGTATGGAGCATGGTTGTATAGAATATGCTGCATAGTCAACAAATAAGGAAAGTTATTAAAAAACATTATATGAGTTCGACAATGAAGAAACAAACATATACAAACTTCTTACCATATAGTGAGTAAAGTGTTGATCACCCCAAGCTTCTGTCATCGCCTTTTTGAAAAGGTTCAATTGGTTTTTAAAGTCTTTGAGATCATCGTCATTCCATTCAGTCTTATCACAATAAAAAAACACTTTGTCTAGTGTTTCCCAAACTTTAGCTTTTCTATTTCGAGCTTGTCCATTATCAGTGTGATCCTTAACTGCATTATGTAGGGATTTCCACTAATTAAATTTAATAGTTGAGCCACCATTTCTCGAGTTTATCTTGCCAAGTCTCCCATGAAAGCCTAGAAACCTTCTAGCCTTCACTCCACCAATAGATGGTTTTTTTGGGACACAATTACCATCCTTAGACTTTTGAAGATCTGGTTCAATAACAACATTGCCACCATGCAAACCAATTGCAGAGAGAACTTTTTCAACCTTTGTTATAGCATCTGTTCTAGTTGATAATGGCTTCAACTTCCATGCAAATCCTATATAGAGATGAACAAGCTTTTCGATTATCCTGCAAAGTGCATGAAGTGTACAAATATGGGCATTCGCTAAAGGAATGTCCAAGACTGGTTTAAACTGTGGATCCTTATTGTGCCTAGAGGGAGCTCTATTCCAATTGCTTGAGTTTAACTCTACAGCTGGTGACATGCAGTATAAGCAAGGAGATCTCGAGTTAGCTCCCTTTGATACATTATACATACATTTGAGTGTCTTTAGGTCACCAGCTATGTGCCACTCAATCCTGTAGTTCCCTAATCCTTCAACAAATAGCTCTTCTCCTGCTTGTTGCCTTTGAATAACATTAGGTATTGATGTTTGATGAAAAACCCAATATAGTATATCAAAATTCTCAGTATCTACCTCAAATGCTCCTAGCCACCAGATGTTATATTCAGATTGAACACTAAATGATGTTGAGTGATTGCAATGACTTGACGAAAGTGCTCTATTCATCAAGGTGATAGAGATTCTCTCCAATTTTTTACATTTCAGAATCTCACTTTCATCAAGTTTAATCACAAATCTAGCCACTCCCTGTGCCTCAACTACTGACAAGTCATAAAATTTGATCATTAAGCATTGTAGGGTGGGCAAGTCAAGGAAAATATTGTTAAATTCATTGAATGTAACCTCCTTTTTCTTGCCCTTGAAGCTAGCCTTGATATGAAAAGGCTCACCTAGAATCTCCATCACTTTGTTATTAACTCTCTGTCTGATAGTCCTAACCACAAATGGTTTCGGAAGTATGCAATTGTGTACCTGTCCTTGCTTCATATTTGATTGTAAAAGTTGGAAAAGTTGCATATAAGCATCTCGACTGATACCAATACTATCCAGTGTCTTCTGTACTAACTCAGAATCCAAAGAATGATCCTTCACAAATGACTCCAAGCATTGTTTCTTTGCCTTTTTAAATTTCTTCTTCTCCAAAATATCCTTTGAAACCACTGAAGGAAGAAGATGATAATAAAACTGAGCTGCTTTTAAAGAATCTCTTTCACTTGCATTTGGTTGTAGAAGAGATCTAAGCAAAATTAACATCACAAATCAATGCAAGTAGTTTAAATAAAGCCATATTTAAGATTTTTCAAGTGAAAAAAAATATACCTTGCTGCTTGGATTCTTTTACCACAGCCTCCTCCTTCTCGTTTGAGATTCTCAATATTTTTAAGAGCTCTTTGTCGATTTCGAAGGCCTAATAAAGTTTGCTTTTGTTGATAAGCTTTGATACGCTTTTCCAATGAATGAATTTTTTGTTGACAATCCTCTAGCTTCTGCAACAACTCTATATTGTGCTTCATCAAAAGATGATTCTCTAGTCCAAGGATATCCTTACATTCTGACTTTGTACCAACTAAAACAAGATGTCTTGATCTTGCGAGAAACACAATCACAACTTACCTATAATGGTACATTGATAACTATATGTGTGCAAATAAGCACAGTTCCAATGAGGAGGTCATTAGGCACATTCTCTGCTATAGTGTTCCCATTCAAATACATGGATCCCCATCTTGGCATCGGCATAACTTAAAGAACCTTATCACAATGGCCAACATATGGGGTATGCCTCATTTCTTCCTTATGTTCACTATTGTAGATGAGGTCACTGTATAAGGTGGGCCTAGATAAACAAGTTGGAATGCATTGCAAAGTAGTTCAATCCTAAATTATCATGGAAAGAATGCCTTGTCGAGTGCGCCATCCTCTTTCACACTAGGTTCCATCTTTTCTTCAACTAGTACATTGACAAAGCTGATTATGTTCGGTGCATTCAACACCATGTCATTAGGTAGGAGATCCAACATAGAGGCTCCTTACATGCACATGTCATGCTATGGTTACATGAAGTAGACGTTGCAAATATGACAAATGAGATATGTGCATACATTTATTTGAATGATGATCATTATAGTTCAACAAGAAAACTAAGAGCCCTTGTCATGGCAAAACAAATTCATAGGTGCCATTATGCCTACTACATAAGCAAAAGTAACGGCAATGGTAAATGCAAGTATAGATTTCTGTACACCTCACATGATGATCTAGAATCAACAATAGACCTTGAAACTCAACGATACATCTACTACCATCCTAGAGATTAGCACTATAATGTTGTGCCATATCACGCAACACTACTACTCCTTTGGGGAGCTCACATGAATATTTAATGAGTAACAAACTCTTCCATCTCTTACTACCTGCTTAAGTACACAATGAGGTGGAGCCAATTGGAAAGTTAAACATCCAAATAAAAGATTCCACTAAATTGGGACTACAAGACTTCGACTCAAACAAGTAAAAAGTAATTTCCACTGCAATAATGTGTAAGCTAGTCTCACCCACCAAAGCAGCATTATATTGCATGAAAATATTGGTAGTCACATGAAGCGAGTCAATCGAGCATATCGACAGCTATCCTGCACGTTGTCCTGCCACTATGTGCACACTATGTAAAAAAAATCTAGAGTGTGGCTTCCTTTTAGATTTAGAGAGCCAATGCCACTTTAGGCATTAGTATTAGTGTCCATGGTTCAAAATATTAGATTTTTCTGGACAAGTTTGTAGTCAATTTTTGATATTCTAGGTATTATCTCTTGTAAAAATCTATAAAACTATAGATAACTTCTAGATTAGGAGGACATGTAAAAGAAAGCATGTAGCTTTCAGCCAAATTGAGAGGATTTTATATAAAAAAAGAGATTAGCGAAATTGTGCAACGCGCGATCGTTGTTTTCAGGCAGTGAACAGCACTCGAAAAGTGGGAGATGAAGAAGGAGTGATCTGGCAGGTTTCTGGTCAAGTGTCCTGGTATTTAACCCCCCTTTCGAAGCCATTGGAAGCATCAGATTGGCGATCTAAGCAGCATAGAGGAAGGTATTATTTTGTACACGTTTTTGTCTATTAGAGTTATATTTTCTCATAATGCTGAAAGAAACTGACAGGCTTCATCTATGTTAGTATTCATCTATATTTTCTAATTCTTTTTGGGAGTATTCTTCTACATCTTCAATCTCTTCGAACCCCTTCTCTTCCATCTACTCCTCTCCTTGAATCTACCTATACCCTACTGTCTCTTATCTTCAAGAACTTGGCTTGAAAACTTCAACCCTTATCTTATCTCTACCATCTCTGAAGTCTAAGCTCTTGAACCCCCATACATTCTTCTCTTACCAAACCCCTGTGGTGACCTTCAACCCTACCCACTGTGACATTGGTGAACTTGATGTGAAGGTCGGTGTAAGGGAACTCCAAGATGGGGGATTCTTCAGGAGATACTCTATAATAATTGGTGCGCATACTGCAGTAGACTCAGCAACAACAAATCCAAATGTTACAACAATAACAAAGGCAAGACGAAGAGAAGATTGATTCCACAGCTATCAAGGCCCTAGAGGAAGTTGGGCGTGAATTAAAACAATTTAATGGTCAAAATATCTCTATTTTTATTCGCTTATATGTTGAAAAAATGTTCTTCTTTGGTGTGCCACAACATGCATGGAGCTGTTATTTTGCCACATTAACCAAGCATGGTCTTTAAGAAAGAATCCATGGTCTTTTTCAACAAGATGCGGATTGGGTTGCATTCAAAAAAGCCCTATGCGAAGAATTCTTCTTAAAAGACTCTGGCGTAATGACGAAGAAAAGTTTCACTGAATGGATTGAAAAACCCAACAAAGGTTTAGCTGCAACAGCTCTATACCATGAGTTTGAAAGTAAAATTGGACAACTTGATGCTGAAGACTAACAAAGTATGGAAGGTCAGAAGATTGAATTATTCCTTAAGGCTGCAGATCCCATTCTTCAAGAGAAGCTTGTTGATCACCTAGAAGATGCTACCTCCGAATCAAGAGTCAATATTGCATGGACAGATGTTACTGATGCAGTTAACTTCAACAACTCCATTGATGGAGCTTGTTCCACCTTCAAAATCCCTTATTCCTTTGACTAATCAACCAACTCTTTCTTCTTTTGTTCCTTCTAAAAATAATGTAATGGATGAACTCATTAAAAGCATGTGTGACCTTCATCTGAATCTTACAGAAATTAGTTCCAAAGTAGAGAAGCTGGATGTCAAAGTCGAAGAGCGAGGACGAGCATCAACTCAAAGACCCATGAGAGAAGGCTTTAAGAGGCGCTGTATTTGGTGTGACATCCAACAACATGACAAGAGAGAGTGTTCTGCCTTCCGTGAGGCTGAAGCACAGAAGCTCGTCTTTTGGAAAGATGAAAAAATTCATGCGGCTAAAATTGGTCTTCCACTGGAGCCAAATTTTGGCAATGGTGGAATGAAGAAAATGTTAGAATATTTAACTGTAAAGAATGCCTATGCAGCAATTGATGTAGCTACCTATGGGCTGAAAATTGAGCCAATTAAGTCAAGTTTGAAAGCATGTAAAGCTAATGTGCAATCTAAAGTATGGACGCAGGCACTAGATCAATGGAACGTGGTAAAGCAGCCAAAGAAGATTTGGCTAACGCCAGTCAGTATATTTGAGGAATAACTGGTTGGAAAGAACCGATAGATTATTTTTCTGCCTTTGCACATTTGGCTGACGTCAATCATAAAGAAGACTTGATTGAAGAAAAGAGAAGAAGAGAAGATGAACCAGGGCCTTCCTTTTCTGGCCCTCCGAAACGGGTAACTAGAAGAATGCATGAACAACCAAATCTTGCTAAAAATATAACCCCAGATCAAGAGATGGAAGATGTGCCACAAACAAAGAAGACCAAAAGAAAGAAGAAAGGCAAGCAGCCAGGCTCCAAATTGCAATCTAACATAGAATCTGCAACCAATTTCACCTTAGGCGAAATTCTTGAAATTGCCAAATGTGAATTCCATGATGTAATTATTAATGTAATCAAAAGGAAAAGACAATATGTTGGTGATGAAGTTGAAGAAACAGTGCATGTTTTTTTGCAAGTTCTTCGAGTTTTTGTGCAGGATGAAGAGAAACTGACTTCACAAGGAATTCAACTTGTAGCAGTTAAAGAATTAATTGTAGCAATTGAAGCTGAAGATAAAGAAAACATGAATGCAAAAATTAAAGAAGTGAAAGCTAAAATGTACTGGTCGGCTGGTCCAAACCAGTTGGGTAGCCCACTCTCAAAAAGAAGGCCGTCTACAGCACATGCATGAGGAAGAAGAGACTCGGTTCATTCCAAGCAGTCACTACTCCCGTACGCATTGGGCAAGAGCAACAACAGAGACAATCGTCAAAATTGGAGAAAAAGAAACACCATGTATTGCACTCTTAGACCATGGCTCAGAGATAAATGTCATGGCAAGGAGTCTCTATGAAAGTGGCAGATGGCCCATAGATGTTGATCCAGGTTGGCAAATAAGAGGTGCAAACAACTCGTCTGGAGAGTTATATGCTGCATGTCCTAATGTGCAGGTAACTATTGGAGACATAAAAGATCATTTTCACTTTTTTGTTCAAGACTCTTGTAGTTACCCTATCATTCTTGGGCAACCTTACATTTTTGAAGCCCGCTTGGAAACAAAAGCTCTTGATGATGGTTCTTCCTATGCTCGAATCTGAAGCAAGGATAATGAACGAGCTGTCCAATTTCTTATTGTGCGTGTTAACCATCATCAAAACAAAGATCGACTGCGTGATTATCATGTGTCTCCTAATGCCCGAGAATTCAAGGGTTTTCGCGATGCACTACTATAAAGGGAGGCTATGGTAGTGCGTCATGTAAAAAGATTGAACCTCCTTATGCTACAGAAACTGTCTCTAGCAAATTTGTATGTATGTACAGCCAATAGTATGGGCTGTTATAAGTCTCTTCCATCCATGACTAAGGCTGAAAGAAAATATTTATGTCATGTAAAAAGGGAGTTGAAAACTTATGACATGATGGCTGAAAATGAAGATATTTCGGGTATTTTTTTTGGACTGACTATTACTGACACATTGGTTGAAATATATGCAGTTACTCATGCAAAAAATTAGGCTGAAAATCAGTCCATAGAAGTATGTACATTGGTTTTTTATCAAACAATTCAAGAATTTATTGAACAAGAAGACAATGGTTTACTCAACAAGGCTGAAGCACAAGTGGAGACAAAATACAAAGTCAAACCCATGGCAGTTCCACTACCTCCTGAAAGTGAAGGGCTCGCTGATAGGACAGCAAATCAACCAAGTTTTCGTGATCCTTTCAACATTGGTACTGGTCACAAGTTCACATCTAAAAGTATAAAAGAGCTCAAAATAGGTGAAAATTCTTTCCTTTCGCCGGTTGAAAAACACTCTTTTATGCAAATGCTAATGAAGCATGGAAAAGCTTTTGCATTTCAACCAAGTGAAATAGGATGTGTGGATCCAAATATTGTGGCTCCTATGGTCATTTTTATGGTCCCACATGTGCCTTGGAACCTCAAGCCCATTCTCATTCCAAGGGCACATCTGCCCAAATTATTGGAACTTCTAAATGAGAAGATCAGAATGAAGATTTTAAAACATTTTTCAACACGCTACTCAAACCGATGGTTTACTGTGCCTAAGAAAAATAGATATTTGCGATTCATTCAAGATCTACAGCCTGTCAATCGTGTCACAATTCGAAATGTTGGTTCCGGTCCAATTGTTGATGAGTTTGTTGAAGCTTTTGCAGGTAGAGCAATTTATTTTATGGGCGACCTATATTCAGGATATGACCAATTTCAGCCTTCATTAGAAAGCCGAGACATTACCACAATGAAGACACCTCTTGGATTGGTTTGCATGTGCACTCTACCACAAGGTGCAAAAACTCCGTAGCCCATATGATGAATGCCATGCACAAAGTCTTAAGGGACTTTATTCCACAACTTACTCTTCCATTTCTTAATGATGTACCTATCAAGGGATGTGAAGTCAATGAAAAGAATGAGGATCTTGACAAAGATGGTTGTAGGACATTTGTAGTTAACTATATTCATGATTATGACAGGATTTTGACAAGGCTAGAAGAGGTACATCTTACCCTTTCTAGAGCTAAGTCAATTTTTGGAGTAGAAGAAGTCCTAGTGGTTAGTCATCTATGTGGCCCCTATGGACGCAAACCTTCTCTAATCAAGATAGATGCCATCAACAGAATGTAAGAAAAATGCACAAATGTTTCAGAGGTGAGAAGATTTCTTGGCGCATGTGTATTCTATTTCATATGGATACCACATTTTACTCATGTAGGCGAAAATATTTATCAATTATTAAGAAAATACCAAATATTCTCTTGGAATAAAGAGCATACTCTCACTATGCGTAAATTAAAGAAGCTATTAATTTCAACCCCTACTCTCAAAAGGGCTAACTATTCAAATAATCAACCCATCATCCTTACTGTGGGGATACAAGTCTCATTGGGATAGGATGGGCTGTTGACCAAGAGGATCTTGAAGGTAACATGTATGTAATTTGTTTTGGAGTAGAAGTTCTCAATGAATGTTAAAGAAGGTATGCACAAGCAAAAAGGGAATTGTGGGGAGTTGTAACAGCATTAAAGTGTGATCGTGAATACTTTATAGGTGCTTTTGTAGTGGTAGAAATTGATTGTCTTCCACTCTTGGGCATGATTGCCAACTGCTCTACACCCGACATTGCTATGCTAAGATGGATTGCATATATTAAGTCTCTCAACCCTAAATTAAAGCATATTGTAGGAAAGGTAAATCCAGTTGTTGACATGCTATCACGTGCAAGATATTACAATGAAGAAGAGCCGATGGAAGAAGATGAAGCTGAAGAATCTATACTTGTTAAATTTTATTCCATGGCTGCTGAAAATACCTTTTCAGTTACTACATATACTGGTCCAAAGTTGAAAACAACAGGATGGTCAACTAGAAGCCAGCATGCTCATTGCATTGCTCAAGTTCTAGTTCATTTCCTTGAATAAGATTGGCTAAAGATCGGCCAATATTTGAGCACAATGAAGAAGAAGGAGACTTGGACTGATGAGGAGTTCAAGCATATCAAGAGGAAAGCTTTTGACTTTTTTTCTTAAAGAATGACATCTATGGAAGCATGCAAAGAAGAAGAAAGGAGCGCATGTCCGAGTTTTAGGTAACAAAAGATTGCAACATGTAATGAAGGAATTTCACGAAAGCCTGTGGGCCGGCCATAGAGGCATATGGGGAACCTTTAGTAAAGTCAAAGAAAAATATTGGTGGCAAAACATGTATCGGGACATAGCACATTTTGTTCAAACCTGTTATGTGTGTCAAATGTATTCTATGGTCAAGCATCAAGATGGGTTGCAACCAACTTATCCTTTGTCTATACATTATAGATGGGTTATTGATATTATAACCATGCCTACAGGAATATGGAATATGCGGTATTTAGTGCTTGCAAGAGAGGATCTAACCAATCAAGTTGAAGGCAAAGCCTTAACAACCAAATCCACTCAAGCTGTTTGTCGTTTTTTGCTTGAAGAAGTGTTTTGTAGATATGGTTGTGTGGGTAAAGTAACTGCAGATAGAGGAGAGTTGGATGCTGATGAGGCACGCAACTTCTTTGCTCAATTGGGTATTAAGTTGGCTTTAACATCATCCTACAACCCTAAAGGCAATGGAAAGAGTGAGAGAGGTCATCAACCTATTCTCAAAGCTCTAGCAAATTCCTGTAGAGGAAAGATCAAAGAATGCCTAAAATGCTACCTTTTGCATTATGGGCTGACCGGACTACTCACAGTTCAGTGACTAGCTATATGGTAGCTGAACTTATGCATGGACAACAACCAATTATGCCAATTGAAGAATCTATTCTCACATAAAGTCGTCTACCTTGGGAGAAAGGCATCAGTAGAGAAGAGTTGCTGACTTTGCACATAAGGCAGCTCTAGAAAGAAGGTCTAAAGATGTTCAAGCAGCTATTGAGAAGCTAGAGACAGCAAGTCTAAATAACAAAAGAAGATTTAATAAGCAACATCGACTTCGGCCAAGAGCAATTCAAGAAAATGAGTGGGTGCTTGTCTATGTGACAGCAGCCTAGACAATCAATACAGTGCTTCTAGGAAGATGGTAAAGCGTTGGTTTGGCCCATATGTGGTAAAGGTCGTTCATGACAATGCCACATATTCATTGGCTGAATTGGATGAAACAAGCATGAAGATACCCATAGATGGAAAAAAAATCAAGCTCTTCAAATGAAGAGGAAGTTCAACATATGAGCTAGAAGACTTGAATATAATTCAAGAGCATGAAGACATAGAGGAAGAAGAAGAGACAGAAGATGAAGACATTGACATGGCAGAAGATACTTCTTCTGACACTGCAAATCCGTAAGACTTTGGCACATGCCAGAGGATGTGTAGGTTAGGAGGGGGTGGATGTCCTGCGCTACGCGCACACTATGTACAATTCATCGATTTTTACCCAGGCCACCAAAATAAAGGTTTCTTCTTTAATACATTACTGCAACAAACAAGCTTTAGGTCAAAGAATGAACTAATAAGCACCGAGAACTCCACACAATTACACTACATCAAGTGCCAACTCCATGATCTTGTGGCCAATGAGGAATACCTCGAAATGTTCATTATGGACTACACAGAAAGAAATTGCCCACCTCAGACCGAACCCACCAACTGATAAACATGATCATTCAAAAGATCCCTTTCATCAAAGACAACTCAGTGACATTCATAATATCTCTAGTAGCATTTGACAGCAAAAGTAGCATTGCATCAATAAGAATAAAGATACTACAACTCACGAAAAGAGTTTTGAATAGTACCTGACAAAACTCTAACAACACAATAACAAGTTGTGTACAACCGCCTCATCAATGTGACAACAAATGACCTACACATCATCAATGTTACACTAGGCGGTGGAAAGAGATCTCATATGTTACCACAGTTACAACCTCATTGCTAGGAATAAAAGCGTGCTCTTGACAGCAAGCACAGGAGTAGCTACAAGTGGACTATGCAGCTATCCATCACGAGGGTCCACTACCCAGTTCAAGATACCAATACGTGCACAATAGTATCCAATAGAGTTGCAAGAGATGGATGAACATGAGATTGTAATAAGAGAAGTTAATGCAATCGTCATCAATGAGATATCTATGTTAACAAGGACAACTTTTAATATAATAGTGCACCAGATAATGAGCGTCTGCCACAAAGCTTGATGCCTAATCCATTTAGCAACAAGAAGCTTGTGTTACTATTTCGCAATCTTGCACAGTTACCACCTATCTGCAAACCATCAAACCAAGTTCTGTAAACAATGTCACATCACATCCTCATTGTACTAAGCACATGGAAAGTAACACACTCTCCAAACTTTAGTTTCGGCATGTACACGACCTTCCATTCCTACAGTTTCTACAAGTGATTAGGCATTATTGTCCAACAAAGCAAGAGATATATGAATGCTTACATTAGTACACGATCGACGAGAAGGATGTCCTAGATTTCATCGATAAAAAAACAACAATCATGTGCACACACAAGAAAGATGTTCACAACTACAACAAGTAGATTCTACACAAATACTACACAGTCGAACTGATCCAAACTATCAAAGTTCTGACGAATGCAAATGATGAGCCAACATTGCAGACCTGGCTACATGATAACAACTTTCATGAGATAGTTGAGATAGCAATTAGTGCGATTGTATTGATAACTGAGAACATTGACCTCACTATAGGTAGAGCAAACAGTGGGATATGTAAGATCAACCGTATCAACATATCAAAAGACAAAATGATATCAAGAATCTAGGTCACGATTTAGTCAATGAACCAACAGATCACCCTCTGTGGCGCAACAAGTACCAACACAAGGCACTAAATAGCAAGTGGTACCATACATCCACGTTTTCCTTAACACTTGCATACTGATCACCGACAGTCACAAATTGCAACGAGTTAGAGCCAAAAGTACTTCTACACATTAGAAGCATGTTCGCATAGACTAGCCTACATAATGCTCTCCCACGTAATCGAATGAAGAAATTTGTGTATTATTAGCCTTCTAGATCCATCTGCCTTCACTCTGACACCTTCATAATACCATGACTCAAGTAGAGAAATAACATAACTCAACTTAAAAAAATAAAGATTAAACATAACACATTCTATCACACAACAATCTCATATGCTTCTTAAAATAAGTAATAAATCAATATTCTCTAAATCTTCTTTCAAATGTCATTTTGTTAATATACTAATATGTTTTTCTAAATTTCTTCTCCAATTATTATATTTATTAACATACTTATGTGCTTTTCTCATTTTCTCCTTTACAGATAGATAACAAATGTCAAGGCAAAGATGACTCCAGACGAGGCACACACAATCCAAATGATACCTAGTATGTATAAAAATACAAATATATTACTTCACCTAACCACATTGACTGATGCATGCAGATGTTCCAACTATACATTCAAGGCCGTAGGAACACGTAGCACCATATTGAGAATTTTCCTAC
Source organism: Lygodium microphyllum (assembly GCF_053477565.2). Lineage (NCBI taxonomy): Eukaryota > Viridiplantae > Streptophyta > Polypodiopsida > Schizaeales > Lygodiaceae > Lygodium > Lygodium microphyllum. Next base: position 73,255,351 of record NC_141143.1, on the reverse strand, counting down.
AAATACACAAAATTGTAGGTATGTAATGACAAACCAAATGAGAATGGAAAATATCACTGGGCAAAAGCCATCAACATACGTCAATGGCTTCGCAATGTACAACGACCTCCAAAAACTGATGGCCACATGGACTCAAATTCTCGACAATGAACGTCATCTTGCATCAAATGATAAGCTCACAATTGGCACACAACCTCCTACAAAGTTTGAATCTTCATTTTTTACTTGAAACAACAATGTTAACTCATATGCGCTTAATATGTAGGATTCCTCAAAGACAAACTCACACTTGAGTACGAAAACTCGATTGACAATCCACTACAAATAAGCACAACCTAAGCACTTTTAGACACAATAACAAATGGCATTGGAACATACCCAATTGAGCTACTACACTATGGATTTAACATCTCACTCAATTAGTTCGTAGAAGTCACGAAAAAGAAGACAAGGACACACTAGAAGATTACATGAGAAATAACCAATACAATCATGGTCATGACAATCCTACAAATATCGATCGAGAATGAGCAAAGAGGTCTACACCCAAAAATACGGTTCCAACTCCAATCCATTTAGCAATATAATCTACATAATAGGCAAGTCCCAAACATGACTTCTTCTCAATATTTAAAACAAAACAAGATCAACTTTTCTTGCAAAAATGCAGATAAAAGAAAACCAAGAAGAAACCAAACTTCTATCAATGCCAAGCTTGCAGCCTCAACCACTACAAGTCTTGCCACTAATTCAAGTATTTCCATATCATCCGATACCATTTGCAATAACCAAATCCCACGAGCTAGTCCAAAAGCGGCAACATAGAGACACAAACACAAGTACTTCATCTATAGCATAAGATGTCAAAAAAACGATAAGGAGTATGTAGGATTGATGAACAACATCGAGAAAAGAATCCAATAACACCAATGAAATTGCATTAAGAAAATGAAGAAAGACACAGAAACATTCCAACCGTTCGAGGATAACTTTGAGGTTAACATAGAAGCAATAATCGATAGCATAGACAAGGCTAGGAATTTTGAGCATACCACCATCTGCAAGACAAATGCAACCATGATAGGGTACAACAACCTATATGGACACCCAACAAGATGTAGAAAATATTGTTTTTTGAAGAGAATAAACCTCATTTAACATAGTAAAAGAAAAGTGAATGTTCAAAATCAGATAATGGACTCAAGCTATATAAGTATACATATTCTCCTTTCGAGATCCATGTATTTAAACAATGCTAAAACTTATCTGCAAACGTACTTTGCTTTAAAATATGTCACATGTCTAAACACTATCAGTAAAACTACTATATAACAAACATGCAAGAATTGCATATGGAACTTCATACTCCTTTACCTACCTACATCTGTCAACCTAGTTATTTCTCCGTGGGTCCATGTGTGTGACGCGGTGCAAGAACAAGGGCTTGGGGAGCCTTATCCTAGGATTTAAATGACATTTTGAAGGATGCACGTGGGGATGGGGAGGCTGGAGAAAGGCGGCGAAAGGAAGGGAGGCTTTTGGAGACAAGGGCGGACGGAGGAGAAGCTGTCTTGCTTCGGTCTCTGGAGGGATTAGAGGAGTCCAAGACATGAAGGGAAAGCTATAACAGAGCAGCCAGGGAGGCAATAAAGGTGGGATTGTCTGGATTTGGCAGGGCCACCGCTGCTGTTATCCTAGTGAGGTTTGAAAGGCTAACTGCAGTAATGTGAAGCTTGAAGAGTACCACCAAGAGGTGGAAGAGGTAGCCTTGCTGCTATTTTAGAGGGCCGCAGCTGCGATAACCTGGTGAGGAGCTGTCGCTGCAGTGATCGTAGGGGCCCCAGCAATTGCGACACAGTGACCTGTTCAACATGGAAGAGTAGCCTGTTGACGAGTCGAGAATTGCTGCTGAAAGAAAGGGTGGTGGGTCTGCAGAAGAAGAGGGCAAGTTGCAACAACAGATCAAGACCTGATAGTCACAAGCTGTGAGCTCTTTGGGATCCTACACGAGTTTTGATGCCAGCTACTGAGCTATTATGAGGGTGCTGCCATCTTTGAATAACGCGGGAGTGCAACACGTCAAGGTTGACAAGACTTGTCTGAGCATTAAAATTGCTGCCTGCAGTTGCTCTGTGAGTGAAAGGCGGCCTACTGCATCATAAAGGTCAACTACAGCTGGATGATCCGCCTCTGAAATAAGAAGTTGACTACAGCTTTAAAGGAAGGTTGGGGGAAGGCGTGCAACAAAGGCTGCCTGTGATGAGCCTGTGATCTTGATGAGGGCTACCCCTAACAAGATCAAGTGCACCATCTCTAGGCATAAACCAACTGTAACACTCATTGCCTCTCTTAAGTCCTTGTAATCAGTTCGATCATGCTGGTGATAGAGGTAAAAGATCCTGGAGTTGTCATAATATTATTCTTCCTTTGTCTGTCTCTTTTGTGACCTTATAGCCACAAAACATATACTTTGTGCCATAAATTTGTGTAATGAGAAGAGTTATGATGTTGTCATTCAAGGTTGTCACTAGAAGCTTTGAGTAGGTGTGCATATTTTTTGGATTGTGGATATTTCTAAGGTGCCTTTTGGATTTTGGATTTGTGCCTTATGGGTGACTATGCGATGTTGTTAGGATAGACTCTTTACTTGCTTACTCTTTATGACAAGTGTTGACAAGAATAAGCACATTTAAATGTAGCAACCGTTTGATAAAAAGAGAGAGATGGTTCTAAATCTTGTCTATTCACTCAAAGGAAAAAAATTATGTTGTTTTATTAAGTAAGGAAAAATCATTTTCTGACCATGTAAAGCCTCCAACAATGTTTGAGATGCCCAAAGTCCATGGCCATAGTATCCTATGCTCGAAAAGTTGAAGCTACAATTTGAGTCAGACTTCTAATGTCAACATTGGTCGTATCCTTGGTGTTTCTTACTAGATGTTGTCAACATTTGATCCATGAATCTTTCTCGTGGTCATTAGATGCTATCTTTTAACTAAGTTGGAAATAGTTCAAAAGTAGGAAATCTTTGAGAGAAAGGGTGGTAGTTTTTGATCCTTGGGGTAAGATCTAGATGTTTTGGAATCGCTTCAACCAAGTTCACAAGAAACAAGGCAAATGACATTATTTCATTGTAGTCTAATTTGATGGTTATTGTTCCATTGAGCCTTTAGTTCTTGTAGCTAGCCTTGTTTGGTTTGAGCATAGGTCAAACAAACCCTAGCATTAGGTCACTAAACTACCCACCAACACTCCTTTACTTCTCTTGCGAGATTGTGTGTGCTTCTTGTCAGAGAGAAGCAATGCAGAGGCGAATGACCAAGACAAAGAGTGAATAGAGAGAGAGAAAGAGATAGTGAAACACATAAAATTTGCAATGAAGAATGATGTATAAGGATGCAAAAATATACATGGGTGCAGAGAGAATATCTGCGTATGTCTCCATCTCGAAAATCTTGGTCTTTGTCAGCCCCAAGGATAGTCTCCATTGTCTACATCCTGAAATCTATGAAAACAATGGTTTGAGTTGTTGAAATAAGGGCCAATAAATAGGCCAGGAAAAATGCCAAAAATAATGCAGGTCGGTTGCATTTAATGCAGCCGATTGGACAATAACTGCTCGGCTTGCAATTGGTGGCCAACGGTAGGAAATTTGGCCAATTGTGCCATGTGGGACTAAACAAATTTGCAAGTTTGTTGTCATTTGTCTTCCAATAGACCAGGGAAATTGTCTCATCCAAGATCTTCTCCTAAATGAAATGGTACTGGATCTCAATATGCTTCGTTTGAGTATGAAACATAGGATTCCTAGCCAAGGCAATGCAACTGATCCCATTGTTGCATTGTAGAACAATAGGACTTGTCTACAAACAGCCAAGTTCCTCTAGCAGTCTGCGAAGCCACACAGTCTCACATGTAGTAGAAGATGCTGCTCGACACTCCACCTCAGTCAAAGAGAGGGCAACCGTGGGTTGCTTCTTATTGCTCCATGAAATAGCATCAACACCCAAGTCAAAACAATAACATGTCGTGGACCTTTGATGATCCACATCACTAGCCCAATTTGAATCACTCCAACCTGCAAGTACCAAGTCCGTAGGACATGTACCACAATAGGACAATAGATCCCAATATCAGGAGTCCCCCATAGGAACCGCAAAATCCTCTAAGCAACCTATCAATGGACTATCTTGGGTTCATTCATGAACCTGACCAGCACACCTATAGCATAACATAAGTCAATATAGATATTAAGAAGCTAGATTAAGGAACCAACTAATTGCCTATATTTGGTAGCATCTACCAAAGGAGAATCATAATAAGATGTAGCCTTCTAGTTTGGATCCATAGGAGTTGAGAGAGACTTGCATCCCTCCATGTCACATGTAGCCAAGAGCTCCTGTACATACCACTGTTGGGAAATAAAGATTCCCCTTAGAGTCTGATAGATCTCATGAACCTAGAAAGAAGTGAAGAAGTCCCATATATGTGAAGCTGAAACTTTCATGAACTGATCATCACGGCTTGTGTAGACATCCTGCTTAACACAATCATACAATCGGTATCCTTGAGACTACGAGCTATAGCCCACAAACACATGTCATTTGGAAGTTGCTTCAAATTTGTCACACATGGTCTCTGGAATGTGAAGATAGGCATCACACCCAAAAACCCTAAGGTAAGAAACATCTGGATTAGACCCAAAGTACGGCTCATATGGAGTCATAACATCAATAGTGGAAGTAGGAGAATGATTAAGGATGTGAATTGTGGTAGCCATAGCCTTAGCCCGTAGACATAGATGTCTAACGGTGCTCCATCATGGTACAATCCATCTCAATCACAGTGCGATTCTTCTGCTCCAAGATGCCATTCTCCTAAGGGGTGTTTGTATTAGCAAACTCCTGGTGAATACCACAATCTGCACAAAAATGAGCAAGCTTAGTAGAAACAAATTCCCCACCCTTATTTGATCGTAAGGTCTTCAGCTTCCAACCTGATTGGTTCTCCTGAAAGAGCAACCAATCCTTAAAGGTGGAGAGAGCCTTCGACTCTAGCTTCAAGAAATATGCCCATGCAACTCCATCCTCACCGGTCCACAAAGATCAATAGAAACAAGCTCTAAGGGTGCTGAAGACTGCCCTTGCTAGAAACAACATCACGAGTTTGCTTCCCCACGGATGCAGGATACACAAGGCTATTAGCTCACCACAAAATCCCAATATGCCATCACAAGGTACTACATGATATCTAAGTTGCAATCTTGGTACCACATGCATACATATGCAAGGGACATCCTCTCCTAAATCAAGACCAAAGATAGTAGGGAGTCTAGGACAAATACCTTGTATTGTTGATCGAATGGTAGATTAATAAGAATTAAGTTGTAAAATTAAATAAACAATAAGCTTCAAGACATCTAATACCAAGAAAAGCATGAAAAAATTTCCAAGTATTATGACTTTACAAATATACCTTAGGACGGCATCACTATGTGAACATTGATCTTCTTATGGAGTTTTGCAAGTACCAAAATGTCTTCCACTTTGAACTGGATGGCACTCAAGTCTTGTTGTTGATGCATCCTTTGTAGAGGTACTAGGACATCAAAAGATAGACCAAGCATATCTAGAGCCTCATGCTTTTTCTCATGAAAAATGACATGCCTCTCATGAATCTCATGATTACATTACTAGTGTTTTTCTCTGTGTCCTTTGTCTCACTCATCTCCCTTCCTTCTTGGCTTGTCACCCTCTAAGCATTTAGCCTCGTTTGGTGGGAGTGTAAGGGTTCTCTTGTGACACTCGGTCCTCTTCACCTTCCTGATCCTTCTAAAGGGAGGGATTTCATTCCATCATTTTTCTATCAAAAATACCATTTAAGCTTAATAATTTGCCATATCTGAACCTCAAAAGGTAAAGTGATGTAAATTCCCTCGGCATAACAATAACTCTATGCGCATGAGCTACAATAATATAAGAATCCTGGAAGAAGTTGGCCATGAAGTCTTCTACAACTTCATGTAGGCAATCCAACATTGAGGAATGCCATTGATAGTCTAGATTACTTCTTTCACATATATATTTGATAATCCTTGTGAATGGGAGCTTAGGGATAGCATGCTTGTGATGGTCCATGATTCTCTTGAGTTCCTTGAGGACAAACCCATGTTGCTAATATTTCTTTTGTCACACTCTAGCCTGAAGTGCTAGCATGCTCTTTCCATTTTGGTGGTCTACTTTGCCCTAGCCATTTGTACGAGAAAGTAAAAATATAGTGTTAAAACTCCATTATAAGGTGAAATGGATAGAAATTTGGAAAATATGGACATAAGAGACCAAATCCACATTATGCAAGGGGGGGGGGGACCTAAACAATGCTAAGGGGGGTTCCTTGAGACTTTAGATCCCGCCTTGCATTGTGCAGTACACCCCTGCGAGGGGAGGGAGGGGGTGGGTAGGACCCAAACAATGGGAGGGGGGGTCATCAAGATTTTGGACCCCCCCTCCCCTTGTGTTGTGCAATACACCCCCAAATCTGAACAACATTTGGGGGGGGGGGGGGGGGTCTAATCCCTCCTCCTCCCTTTCATTGTATGGTACACCCCCATGAGAGGGGAGGAGAGACCCAAACAATGTGAGGTGGGTTTCATCAAGAATTTTCCTTCCCTCACATTGTGAGGTACATCTGCTCAAATTCGAACAACTTGAGGGTGGTCCTCGAGATTTTTGACCCCCCATGCATTGTATAACACACCCCCACAAAGGGGGGGGGGGGGGGATTTTAAAACAACACAAGGGGGGTCACTGGGATTTTTGACCCCTCTCCCCTTGCATTGTGCATTACACCCCCTAGACCTCAACAATGTTACAGGGGGAATCCTCAAGATTTTGGACCCCCTTGCATTGTGTGGTACACCCCTCAAATCCAAATGGTACGAGGGGGTGTCCTCAAGATTTTAGATTATTTGCCCCCTCAATCCCCCTTATGTTGTGCAATGCACCCCCTAGACCCAAAAAACACAAGGGGAGTCCTCGAGATTTCGAATCCCCTTCCCCTCCACCTTGTGTTGTGCAGTACATCTCTCAGACTTGAAAAATGTGAGGGGGTTCCTTGAGATTTCAAATTCCCCCTTGCATTATGCAAGGCCTAGACTAGCACAACACAAGGAGAGGGTGCTCTTTGAGCTTGTATGGGTATTATCATGTTGTGGGAGCTTCATATTTGGGAAAGACTCATTGTGCAAGAACTCCATGAATCATTGTGGGATGAAAAAGCTATGCAATTCCAAAAGGCGTGCAATGTATGAAATGAAATTTAAATTTGAGCTATATAAGGCAAGTGCATGTGCTAACATCACTTGATGCCATATTAGCAAAAATGTGGATTGATACATGTGTGAAATTGAATTGGGATATGTAGATATGATTATGCATGTACCCAGTACATGTGTGCAATGCCCGCGGCTATAAATGGCTAAGCCAGTGGGGCAGATCCGCTTTCCATTTTCATGATCTCTCTCTCTCTCTCTCTCTCTCTCTCTCTCCCCATTTTCACAATCTTTCTCTCCTCTCTCTCTCTCTCTATATATATATATATATATATATATATATATATATATATATATATATTTGTGTGATCTCTCTTTGTCTCTCTCCTCCTCGTCTCATGATGCACACCCACATGCTCTCTCTTGAGTAGTCAAAGGTCTTCCTCTCCTAAGGTGTAGCCCTTATTCTAATTTATTTTCATTGATTTTTGTTATAGCATAACGAAGGGGGTGCGTCAAATTTTTGTTCCCCCCTCCCCCTTCTATTGTTTAGGTCCTTGAGGTGAACCACGCAACACAAGAGGGGGACTCAAGATTTTTGCATTCCCCCTTTTTGCATTATGTGAGTCTCGAGGGGTGACCTACACAACATGAGGGGGAAAGTCTAGAGATTTTTACAACCTCCCCTTCAAGTTGTGTGGGTTTGAGGGTGTAGCTCATATAATGGGAGAGGGGGAACCTTGAGATTTTTATATCCCTCCCCCTTTCGTGTTGTGTGAGTCTTTGGGGGTGGCCCACGCAATGCGAGGGGGAAATCTTGATATTTTTGCATCTCCCCCTTTGTGTTATGTGGGTCTAGAGGGTGACTCGAACATAATGCAAGGGGCGGGCCTCAATATTTTTGCACCTCGCCTTTGCATTATGTGGGACTTGCACTACAAGGATATGAGGGTATAGCGACGGCCATTTGCAACGAGAAATAGTGGCTCGCTTATTTGCGATGCAAATAGGGATGGTACTTAGACGAAAAAAATGCGGGCCGAAACCCGAGCGCATTATTTTGCGTGCACGAGCCTTTACAATGAGTGCATTGTCCATTCTTGCTTTGCTTTTGTGTTTTCTCTCTCTCTTTTACTTATTTTTGGTATAATTCGTGTGTATTGAGAGAGGGAGAGAAAATGAGAGAGAAAGAGAGGGAGAGGGAGAGGAAATGAGAGAGAGAGAGAGGGAGAGGGAGGAAATGGGAGAGGGAGAGGGAGAGGGAAACATTAAAAATAATAGGGAAAGAGAGAAAGAGAGGGAGAGGGAGAGGGAGGGAGAGAGAAAGAGAGGGGGAGGGAGAGGAAACGAGAGAGGGAGAGGAAGAGAGAAAAGCCATTAAACATAATAGGGAAAAGGAGAAAGAGAGGGAGAGGGAGAGGGAGAGGGAGGGAGAGGAAATGAGAGAGGGAGAGGAAAGAGAGAGAAACGTTCAACATATTAGGGAAAGAGAGAGGGAGAAGAAGAGAGAAAAAACATTAAACGTAATAGGGAAAGAGAGAAAGAGAGGGAGAGGGAGAGGGAGGGAGAGGAAGAGAGAAAAGGAAATGAGAGACGAAGAGGAGAGAGAAAAAGCATTAAACATAATAGGGAAAGAGAGAAAGAGAGGGTGAGGGTGAGGGTGAGGGTGAGGGAGGAAGAAGAAATGAGGGAAGGAGAGTAGAGAGAAAAAGAAATGAGAGAGGGGGAGGAGAGAGAAAAAAGAGAGAAAAAATATTAAACATAATAGGAAAAGAGAGAAAGAGAGGGAGAGGAAATGAGAGAGGAAGAGAAAGAGAGAAAAGGAAATGAGAGAGGGAGAGAAGAGAGAAAAAACATTAAACATAATAGGGAAAGAGAGAAAGAGAGGGTGAGGGTGAGGGAGGGAGAGGAAATGAGAGAGAGAGAGAGAGAGAGAGGAAGAGAGCAAAAGGAAATGAGAGGGGGAGAGGAGAGAGAAAAAATGAGAGGAGAGAGAAAAAGAGAGAAAAACATTAAACATAATAGGGAAATAGAGAAAGGGCTCGAGGGGTTCACTATATATATATTCTCTATATAACGTGCGTTCATGGCTTATTTATAAATATCCTAATCTGTGAATTTTTCTTGAATAAAACACAAGCCTTTTCTATTGAATCTGTAAGTAACCCTTTTATATAACACCCTTTTGTATATAAAAAATGCATAAAAATTGTGTTTTGAAAACCCTTTATTTTGAACTCACATTATATATACATATATTCATGAGTGACCCCCCGAGAGAAAGAGAGGGAGAGGGTGAGGGAGGGAGAAGAAATGAAAGAGGGAGAGGAAGAGAGCAAAAGGAAATGAGAGAGGGAGAGGAGAGAGAAAAAATGAGAGAATTAGAGGAGAGAGAGAAAAAGAGAGAAAAAAAATTAAACATAATAGGGAAAGAGAGAAAGAGAGGGTGAGGGTGAGGGAGGGAGAGGAAATGAGAGAGGGAGAGGAGAGAGAAAAAACATTAAACATAATAGGGAAAGAGAGAAAGAGAGAGGGAGGGTGAGGGAGAGGAAGAGAGAAAAGGAAATGAGAGAGGGAGAGGAGAGAGTAAAAGAAATGAGAGAGGGAGAGGAGAGAGAAAATGAGAGAAAAAGAGAGAAAAAACATTAAACTAATAGGGAAAGAGAGAAAGAGAGGGTGAGGGTGAGGGAGGGAGAGGAAATGAGAAAAGAGAGAAAGAGAGGGTGAGGGTGAGAGAGGGAGAGGAAGAGAGAAAAGGAAATGAGAGAGGGAGAGGGAGAGGAGAGAGAAAAAACATTAAACATAATAGGGAAAGAGAAAGAGAGGGAGAGGGTGAGGAAATGAGAGAGGGAGAGAAAGAGAGAAAAGGAAATGAGAGAGAGAGAGAGAGAAAAAGAGAGAAAAAACATTAAACCTATTAGGGAAAGAGAGAAATAGAGGGAGAGGGTGAGGGAGGGAGAGGAAATGAGAGAGGGAGAGGAAGAGAGAAAAGGAAATGAGAGAGGGAGAGGAGAGAGAAAAAACATTAAACATAATAGGAAAAGAGAGAAAGAGAGGATGAGGGTGAGGGAGGGAGAGGAAATGAGACAAGGCGAGAAGAGAGAAAAAAGTGGGAGAGGGAGAGGAGAGAAAAAAAGAGAGAAAAAACATTAAACTTGATACTAGGGAAAGAGAGAAAGAGAGGGAGAGGGTGAGGGAGGGAGAGGAAATGAGAGAGGGAGAGGAAGATAGAAAAGGAAATTAATTGTTGTTGTTTGTTGTAGTAGGAGTAGTAGTTTTTCTTTTCTTTTCTTGTTTATTGTTGTTTAGCTTTTTTGTTTTGTTTTGTTTTGTAGTAGTAGTAGTAGTAGTAGTAGTAGTTATTTCTTATTTTCTTGTTTATTGTAGTAGTAGTAGTAGTAGTATTTTTTTTCTTCTTCTTTTCTTGTTTATTATAGTAGTAGTGGTAGTCATAGTCATGGTTGTGGTCGTGGTCATTGTTTTTTCTTCTTTTCAATGCTTTATTATACTAGTAGCAGTAGTGGTACTCGTGGTCGTGGTCATGGTCGTAGTCGTAGTCATGGTCATGGTCATCCTCATCGTCGTCGTCATCGTAGTCGTAGTCGTGGTCGTCGTAGTCATAGTCATAGTCATAGTCATAGTCGTGGTCATAGTCGTAGTCGTGGTCATGGTCGTAGCCGTAGTTTTTTTCTTTTCTTTTCTTCTTTATTGTTGTTTAGTTTTTTTGTTTTTTGTAGTAGTAGTAGTAGTAGTTATTTTTTCTTTTCTTGTTTATTGTAGTAGTAGTAGTAGTAGTTTTTTTTTTTTCCCCTTCTTCTTCTTTTCTTATTTATTATAGTGGTAGTGGTAGTGGTAGTTGTGGTTGTGGTCATGTTAAATTTTTTTCTTCTTTTCAACGCTTTATTATACTAGTAGTAGTAGTGGTACTCGTGGTCATGGTCATGGTCGTAGTCGTAGTCATAGTCGTGGTCATGGTCGTCATCATCGTCGTCGTCATCGTAGTCGTAGTCGTAGTCGTGGTCATCATAGTTGTAGTCGTAGTCATAGTCGTGGTCGTGGTCATCGTCGTAGTCATAATCATAGTCATAGTCATAGTCACAGTTGTGGTCGCGGTCGTGGCCGTGGTAGTGGTAGTGGTAGTGGTAGTCGTGGTTATGGTCGTGGTCGTTGTTTTTCTTATTTTCTTGTTTATTATACTGGTAGTGGTAGTGTAGTTGTGGTCGTGGTCTTCATCATCGTAGACGTAGTCGTCGTCGTAGTCGTAGTTGTAATCGTAGTTGTAATCGTGGTCGTGGCCGTGGTCGTGGTCGTGGTCTGGTCGTGATCATAGTTATAGTTATGGTCCTCGTCGTAGTCATAGTCGTAGTCGTAGTCGTGGTCATGGTCGTGGTCGTAGTCGTGGTCGTAGTCATGATCGTTAAAGAAAATGAGAAAGAGGGAGGAAGAGAAAAAAAAAGAATGAACGAGAGAGAGGGAAAAAATATACATCATAATAAAGAAAGAGAAAAAGAGAGAGATGGAGGGAGAGGAGATAATGAATGGATAAAAAACAAAGAGAGAGTAGTGGCGAGGTCCTGTGAGGTTCGGTGCAACACCACAAGACGGAAAACACTCCCACATATATACATTAATTTGTGGGTGGGTGGCTGGAGACTTTACACACGTTAATTTTTGCTGAGTTACAAGAGAAGAAATCCCTTCTCAAACAATTTAAGAAAGAAAAAAAGAATGATAACAAAAACAAATTGTTTGTCGTAACGTAGACAAAATGGAAAACAATGAAGGTCTTGTTGTTCAAGATCGCGAGGCGTATCTTAATCAGCATGTCCCATGTCCTTGCTGTCAATGCAAGTTGGCAATTAGACGAAAACGTGGATTGTCTATAGAACACATACGATGCTTCGGCGAGTTTTAATCTGCGATCATTGATCAGGCGATCTTGGATTTTCAGCAAACGGTAAGAAAAGTTAATATCAATCATGCATTGTACTCGCAAGCTAATTGAATACCATATACAAGAAGATTGGGTGTGGCTGGAAAATTTTCTATCCAAGGAGGTGATGTCTCGTCCCAAGGAGGAGTGCACCCTTTGCGACCAATTAGAAGAGTTCATGGGCGTACGATGAATGGAGTGCCTGAGTCAATCCACCACACTTGGAAGGTACTACCCAATCTATACCGTCAATACCAGAGGAGACACGCAGTCTTCCAGACCTACCTACAATCTTAGAGCTTGAGATGGAGGCAATGATCGATGCATTGATTCCCATGGATGTCGAGACTTTTGATCCGCTTAGAGAGGAAGCATCCATACCATTATATGATGGGTGCCGAGTATCTCGCCTGAAGACACTGCTTGCACTCCTAAGTGTGCAAGAAAAATACGGGTGGAGCGATGCGAGTGTGACCGAGTTGTTCAGGTACCTTGTATGTAAGCTTCGTTGATTTCTTTTCGACACTATCATTAAAAACATTTGTGCTTTTTCAAGGTGTTTTATGATTTTTTTCAGGTTACTAAAATATCATATATTACCACCTACAAATACCATGCCTAAGTCTCGTGATGATGCACGACATGTTTTACGAAAGCTTCGCATGGACTACAATAGCATCCATGCATGTATCAACGATTGCATACTGTTTCGAGGAGAATACGAGACTATGGAGACATGTTCAAAGTGTGGTGCTCACAAGTATCGACAGGACTTGCAAGGGCAAACCATCCCTCAAAAAGTTCTTAGACACTTTCTGCTTATCCCCCACATAAACCACATGTTTCGTACGTCCGGCATGGCGAGCATGACAATGTGGCATGCGCAGAATAGGTCCACAAATGGAGTTCAACGAATATCAACGGATTCACGCTCATGGAGCCATATTGACTCTACCTTCCCAAGCTTTGCCTGAGAGCCAAGGAATCTTTCGCTCAGTCTTGCAATGGATGGTGTGAACCCATTCGGTCTGCACTCAACTTCTTACAATGTGTGGCCTATAGTCCTTGTCAACTACAATATCCCTCCATGGCTTTCTACGAAGAAAGGACATCTCATCCTTAGCTTACTCGTCCCCGGCCACTACAAAGTTAAAAATATGGACATGTATCTTTGTCCATTAGTCGATGAGCTTAATATTTTGCGGGAGGAGGGGATCATCGTGCAAGATATGCGAAAGCGCGATGGTCGACGGTCCGCCAATATAAGAGCCATTGTCATGTGGATGATGCATGACTTTCTGGGATTTGGAGAGTGCTCAGGTAAATAGGCTTCCGTTCTCGTTGGTAATATCTATATTTTATCTCGTTCAAGTTTGTATTCACTAGATAGAGGTATTGAAACAGGTCTGGTTACCTTAGGTTATCATGTATGTCCATTATGCAGGCCACAGTTAGACTCCCGAAGGTCAGAACCATGAAGAAGATGGTATATCAAGGATATACCACTTTCTTGCCAGAGGGTCATGAACTCAGGGAAGTTTTCTTGGAAGAACTCCAACACGTATGAATGCCGCAAGCTAGTACGAGCTGAAAATGGTCCACGGGGAGTCACATCCAAACGGAATGCGACGGTTCTCAGTTTTCTACGAGTTGCCATATTGGACCCACTTACAGATCAACTACTTGTTGGATCCCATGCATATTTTCAAGAATGTGGGCAGCTTGCTATGGGACCACATCACAGGAAAGAGAGACACTATAGGGGCACGAATGGATTTGAAGGAGGTAGGCACGATGGAGATGCTTTGGCTGTAGTCGAGTGCTGATGGTTGCATGCAGCTACCTCGCGCTCCTTGGGTTTTGTCCACTAAAGAAAAGGGCATTGTGAAGCAAATAGTCAAGTCTATCCGCACTCCGATGGGTATAATGTGTTCTCTTAGGTCTGCATTTTCTAAAGACAACCAATTATCAGGGCTAAAATCCCATGACTGGCATAAGATATGTCAGGTTTGTACTACGAATGGATTGTAATTGGCGTGAGCATTTTGCTATTTGGAGTGTAGCCATTTTTCATAATGCTTTCTCATTTGTGGCAGTTTGTACTACCGATCGTGATCGCAGGATGCCTTACTCCAGAAATATGCAGGGCCATTTACAAGTTGTCGACTTTAGTGCAATGGATCTCACAGAAGGAGATTAAGACGTCCTCTATTGAATCCGCGAGGCGGGGAGTAGTGGAGACGGTCTGTCTCTTTGAGAAATACTTGCCTACACTACAACATATACATGCTATAACGACGTTTATAATGACGTTTTCTTTATATATAAAAAATATCCCCGTTGTCGGTATTAGCGTCGCTACAAAACCGTCGCTATTTGCCTCGCTATTTAGCGATGCTAATACCGACGAAATTAATGACGAAAATAGCGCAGAGGAATTTCCGACACTAATACCGATGATTGCAGAATTATTTTCCGACGCTGATACTGACGGTTGCAAAGAATAATTTTTTTTTGTGGCAGCGCTGCAGATGCAGCCCTGCCACAGTTAGAGCCACACAGGGCTAAGAGACAATTCTTGCTGTTAGAGAAGTTAGACAATCGATCCCAAATAATGACAAGACTTTGCAAACAAGTACTTTTATGACATTAATTAACACAAATGTGCACTGCATTGATAAAGAAAATAACAGAACTTAAATTGAGAACTGCTACTGCGACAAAGCAAATATGGAGTCATGCTACAACATAGAAGTCCGAATCATATACACTTTGCTATTATATATGGAGGATAGAGGCCATAAGGCCTTACATAATACAAGATGGGGAGTAATCCTATGTAGCCTGATCTGCTCTCTACGACTCATCCGCATCAGAAAACTCCTCTCACTGTAGTGGCATATCGAAGGGAGTCTGCAACAGCAAATACATATATAATTGTGAGTACCAAATACAAACTGACATATAATGACAGATTTCTCAAATTAGGAATGATATTTATTACTACTTACCGGTCCTCTGCGAGCATAGAGCTTCTCGATCAGGGCACTCAAGCCATGCTTCTTCCCGTATGTCACCTCTAGTGTAGTCGGACCGCGATTCGTAAAACCTTGTTGTGGCACACAAACATTGAAAAACAACGTACTTGAGATTCATATTCGAAATACATACATCAACATGGATGTCATTAAATTAGAGTACTCTACCCTATTAATACTTACAAAATCTACCACGAATGTTGCGTGGCCGTCGCTACCAAGGTGATGCACCGATCCTACGTCCAAGCGCCTTTGCTGCATCCTTCTGCTGCTTCCACTTGTCTGGAGTGGATGTCACCTCATCCTGGAGATTACTCCAGTCCTCTGTATCCAGCCACTCCGGCTTTGATTTGCCTTGCTTGACTGTTTTGCATGCATCAGACCGCCTATGCGACTGATAGTCACGCATACGCGTCATCATCCACCCTCTCAAAAATCTATCATTGCTAGAGGGCTGAGGGAACTCTCGATACAATGTATCGATTATGTACTCCTTGTTGGCATTTGGGATCTCCTTCCACTTGTCTGTAATGTTGTGCCGAAATACTTGTTGGCACAACTCATGCATCCTAGAGATGACAGCTTTTCCATCATCATTCATGTATAAATGGCTAGAGGCCTTATCTATGAGATACGAGTAACCTGCAATTCGTCGGAAGCAATGATTCGATCATATCCTCTAACTCGAGCTCCAAAAAAGCAGGAGGATCGTCCATGTCTCCAGCATTCTCACCCATAGAAGGGGGTTGAGAATTATCACCTTCTATGAGACAGTTAATTATCTCGGACGGCATTTGTATAGAGCGCGGACGAACCTATCTTACTGGATGCAAGAGAACTGCGGACTGCAATGTATCGACATGGCCCTAACCCTGTAAAGGACGTTAAGAAGCTAACTTCTAAGATAACCCCAAACTGTTATACTTAAATCAATTACATGTCATATAGTACATAATGAGAGAGAACTTACCGCAATCTCGTAATTCAAGACTACTTGGTCGATTATCTCAACTCGAAACTGGTGCGCAGATCGGTCACTATATGCTCACGTAGTGAATCCCGGAAGGTCCCCAAGAACAATGAACTCTACCTTTTTGCACAAAAAACAATGTAAAAAGCATGAACGACAAGAGCAAGAGACCAATTGGGTTCAATCTCCCCCATGCCTTGTGTGAGCGCTTCACAAAGCATGTATTTTATGTATATTTCCATCTTCATGCTCAATAATAGCCCAATTTACAAAAATATGACAAGCTTTTAGCTTTTGAGTTTGCCTTTTACAAAAATAGAAAATAAAGCTAATGGACGGTACCCATAGAGTCTGGCACGCCTAATCTCAATGTCCAAATAGAAATAACATATCTGTACGCATAGGTGCATACAAAATAATAATCAATAATCAATGCCTCAATAGACATAACAAAATATAGGCGTGGCGCCTATCAAAATATAATCCATAGGTCGAATACTCGCTAGATTCCAATGCTTTCCTCCGCCACTGCTGCTATCTCTACACATCAACTGAAGCATTCACAATCGTTAGTAAAATAATACAATTAAACCGACAAAAGTGAATACCTAGCAGTCTTCAGCTACAGAAACTCTCCATACCGTTGCACATTCTCTATGGACAAACGACGTTTTCGACGAATGGCCAATTTGCATTGCGTGCATGGACAGGGGACACGTTGATTGAGCCAAGCCTCACGATCACCACCATGTTGGTCATGAGTGCTAGACATCTTGACTGCGATGCAATGAAATGATAATTTAATAACGATTCTATATTGTATATTGGGACCACTCCACTATATATATTTCAGGTCTTTTTTTTTGAATTTTCATACCTATCTCTTTGAGTTCGGCTCTAAACTTATCTATCTTTAAGGTCGGCTCTAAACTATGCTCACACACATACATTTTCGTACCTACATTGCAAAGAATAAAAACCAACACAAGAAAAAATTTGAAAACACTCGCTTCCATTTCTCTCTCTTTCAACACTTCCTAACCTACATTGCAAAGCAACACAAAGCAACACAAAGATTGAAGAGAAACCAACACTTTCTAACCTACATTGCAAAGCAAAACAAAGATTGTAAAGAAACCAAAACAGGGCATACCGTCATGCTCTCTTCTTCTTCCACAACCTCTTCGTGCGGGCGATGCTCCTCTCCTCGCGTGCGGCTCGCGGCTTGACGTTTTTAGCGACGCTAATATCGACGCTGAAAAAAACGTCGCTACTTAGCGTCGCTATATGTGTGTATCCTTGTAGTGCTACCAGTATGCTCATGATACAAATCCACCTTCTTGTGCATCTTGTAGATGAAGTTGAGATTGCTAGACCTGTCCATACGCGATGGATGTTCTTCTTGGAGTGCTTCATGAAAACCCTGAAGGACTTTGTCTGACAACGAGCTTGGCCAGAAGGTAGCATGGCTGAAGGTTGGTTGGTGTCTGAGACGCTAGTGCATATTTCACAATGGCTACCAAAGGTGGATCCAGACAACAAAATGCTATGGTCGCTGAAGGACGATGATAGATTGACCGGAGATGTGGTGGTTGGCAATAGGGTAGAAAAAAGAATGGATGCTGCAATGGAGGAGAAGGTGAATCTCTTTTGTATGTTACACCATGCCTCTATGGAGACGTGGCTCGCCATGTACCAGCAAGCTAGGCAAGATCGAGAGGAAGCGCGATTTGAATTTTGACGTAGTACGCACCATCAACCGATTTGATATCTTGAGGGCATGGAGGAGATGCCGCGGTTCATGTCAACGCGATGGTTGCATGGAGCTTTGACGATAACGTCTCACGAAGGGGCGAAGGTCTCAATTGAGGAGTGGGAATTCTCGAGGGGATGTAGTCCAAAGGTGATGATGTGTTTAGGATTTGTTATATTTATATTTTATATGCGACAACTAATTTGAGTGTTTCAATGTACAATACAAAATATATAGTGCAAGGTGGTCACGCGGACGACATTTTCATGTGGAGCGTATTGACAAAATGCACTCCACAATGGACTGTGGTATCATGGCAAGGTTTGAGCAAGAGAGCCGATGACGAGCAATGGATCCAAACACGGTTATAGATGAGATGGAGTATTTTGGGAACTTGCAAAGTATTGTTACGGTGGATTACCGTAGCTTCTCCATGATACTATTCGATATTCAGTGGTTCAAAGTGGTACTTGAAGGAGCTGGAGCAACAGTTCGACGAGGTCCATCTGGATTTCTCAAAATAGATTTCGAAAAAAAAAGGACGGATTTGCGTGACACCTTTCTGTTGCCGGCCCATTGTGAACAGGTGCATGAACTCATTTGTTTGTTAATTGTATTATGACATGGTACATGTCACAATAGTTTAATCTCTCTTGTACGTGTTTGTGAACAGGTAATCTTCTATCCAAACCCCCGACAACCTCGATGGTGGTATGTTATACCTTCAGCTCCCTGAAGTGTGAGAGTATATGATCAAAGCGATGTTCCGAGCATAGATGAGGACAATATGCAAATAGAGGGGTCGATATTGCAAGGGGTGGAGGCCACCGAAAGCTTGAAGCATGTAGAGGAGCCAACATCGGGTAACAATGATGGAAATACATGAGTCTAAGAATTCTTTGAGAACGAGGTGGACTCATCCTTTTATGGTGACATGTCTATCGACCTTCCAGTGTATGCGGAGTTGTGTCAGAAGATTGACATGGGACCATAGGATACTTCATACTTGGAGCATCCACTTACTCAATTCGTTGACTAATCGCTTATAAGGGTACATAAAATATGCATTTTATGTGAGATCATTTTGACATGGCGGACCAGGAGCTATCTTGGACATCGTTAGGCTGCTCTATTAGATCTACTTTGGTGCGATCAGATGCTTCAGCTTCGAGCAGATGAGGTCAACGCTCCAAACTTGGGCTAGAGGGAGAGAGTGCTTCAGAGTCAAGGGGATGCTGTAGAGATACGGAGGCAGTGAGCCCACGGCATGGGATACAGGTGCTACTCCTCGCTCTCGTGGGGCAGTTCCAGGGAGCATGGCTCAGGTGGTTGTTGTGGAGGCATGGACGCGGTGTCTCCATCTCATCGTTCTGCTGGAGTTGCGTCACCTCCAAGATTTGTCACACCTGTGGGGACATCTACTCCAGTTACTCCGACTTTTGCTCAGTCGTCTGCAGGTGGCACCCCTATGGGTGCTACATCGATAGATACTATCCCGATCGATACACCAGATGTACATGGGTCTCCAGGATATGCCCAGGAGCGTGGTCGCAGGTGGGAGAGGACCCATCTTAGGCATACCCTAGAGAGATATGCCTATCTTGTTGATGATAGGTGAGGAGCCATCATCATGAATGATGAGGAGAGGAGGGTGATGGCTCGCATGAGAGAGTTGTGCCAACAAGTTTTTCGGCACAACGTCTTAGATCATTGGAAAAACATACCGGAGGGAAGCAAGGACTACATAATAGCATCTTGCATGAGGAGTTTCCGGTTCCAGCCACATCAGATAGATTTTCTACAGGCTAGATTATGGACTGCATGTGTGCATATATGTTACACAAACGATCGGACGCACGCAATGCACTCAAGAGTGGGGCTACAAAGCCCAAGTGGCTAGATGCAGACAACTGGTGCCAACTAAGGGAGGAGGCTACAGATTCTCCAGGACATTGGAGTCAGCATCGCGAGGCAGTGAGGGCAAGACTAAAGGCCAAAGTGGTCCATCATCTTGGGAGTGGCGGCCACAGGACATATCTGGAGGACTTTGTAAGTTTTTCTTTTGTTTTGCTTGCTTATTTTTTTACAATATCCTTTGTACTGACAATCATGTTTCTAACAATTAGTATTTTGTTTTCTTCGTAGCACTCCATTACAAATCACGATCCGACCGGCCTTGAGACTCGATATGCATAGAGGCACGGTCTCACTGCATTGATCGACCGATTGTATAGACGCGACGGCCCTGTAAGTCACTCATCTTTCTTGTCCGTAATTACCATGTTTAATTAGAATGCATTATTGTATGGTGGATTGATGTGTAGTTGTTTCTTTTTTTGCAGAGTTCGTTTGATGCTCCTTTGCGGCGGGATGAGCTTTCGAATGGCAAGGATGTATAGCTCACCCTTGGATCCCTAGAGCTCACACACCCTTCTTTTTTGGTCGCCTAATCTATGTAAACATTTTCTATGTAGTGGTGATATCTTGCCATGATTGTACCAGTTGCTTTTATTATGAAATTGTGTATTTATTTCATGTATCAATGTTATGATTTAAGTACACTTTGTTTTTGTTTTCACAAGCATTGTACACAGTGTAGAAACTATTTTGTATGGCCCAAATAAAGTACACAGCTGCCCTGCCACAATTTTTTTTTCGTGTTATCGTCGCTATTAACGTTGCAAAATTACCTGCACGCGTCATTATTGGCGTCGTTATCAGCATCGCTATTTGCGTCGGTATCAGCATTGCTGATACCAACACAAATAATGATGCTGATAACGACGCTAATACCGACAGTTCTATGGCGTCGCCAATAACGACGCTTTTTGCAATGACGGGGGAAATTTTCTTTATTTATATTTTCATCGCTTTTAACGTCGGTATAAGACCTATATCTTGTAGTGTTGGGGGTGGCTCACACAATGCAAGGGGAGCCTCAAGTATTTTGCATCCCCCTTGTGAGGGGACCCACACAATGTGAGGGACGTGCCTCTAGACACCCTCCCCTTGGCATTGTGTGGGTCCTAGGGTGGCTCGTACAATGTGAAGGCAGACCCTTGATATTTTTGTAGCCTCCCTTCACGTTGTGTAGATATCAAAAGTGGCCCACACAATGCGAGGGTGGCATCAAGTATTTTGAAATCCCCTCACATTGTGAGAGTCTTGGGGGGGGGGGGGGCACACAAGGCGATGGAGAGCCTCCATATTTTTGCACCCCCTCCCTACATTGTGCCCCCTTCCCCCCCCCCCCCCCCCCCCCATTCTAGGATTCCATCTTTTGACTTTATGTCCGTTGGAGTTTCTTATGCAGGTTAGATGTTTCTATATGGATGCTACCGAGTTGCAACATGTGGAGAAGGCTCAAGAGCTTACGAGGAGTGAAAGTACTCCTGAAGCTCCTCTAGGAGAGACTGACGAGTGAAGGCACCCCTAATAACATGCTTTTAGATTTCCTTTCTCGAGTGGGACAATAACATCGACTATCAAAGGTGTCCAAGGTGTATTTTCCATTACTTTCTTTGTGGAGGAATGGATCAAGGCCTAATGAGTGTACTTGGAAGAGCAGGAGGCCACTTTTATGGAGAGTAAACATTTGTTGGAGAGTTTGATATTGAGGGCCTTTAGTACATTCATATGAATGATGTCTTTCTCAAAAAGCCCATGAGGAGAAGGTTAAGCAAGGTTGATTTGAGGGTTTCTAAAAGCATGAAGAAGGCAAATTTATAGTCCCTTGTACACAATCAAAAGTGCTCTATCATGGAATATTTTCACAAATTTGTTTTCTTTCTACATGTGTTACTAGGAGATGAAGGGAAAGAGCCTATCCAAGACCCTAAAAGATACACCATAGCCTATGGAAGGAGAGATTAACAAGGTGGAAGAGGTTTCATAGCTAGTAGATGTAGCAATTGAGAGGAACAAAGCGATCACTTGGATGTTGAAGCTCTGAGAAGGGAGATCACAGAGGTGGGTTCAATTAATGAGCAAGGAGAGGCGGTGGAGGGCTCTTTTGCCCACCTTCCCTATTGATGAAAGGTAATATATTCTTCTACATGATATCCAAGCCCATTTTAACATTAGGGAGGAATACTACCACTATCATTGCACAAAATCTTGAAACAAATTCTAACTTTATTATTATAGATTGGGATAAGTATCTTCTTGTGGATTCAAGTGTCGAGGATACAGAATACTATGCTGCAGAGTAGAGACTATAACCATGATCTACAAGGATGCATTCTGATATGAATCAACCCTTCCTTATCTCATTTGGGCAAATCAAATAAGGACTTGACTTTCACATCATCACAAATTAGCCAATCAAGCATCCAAATTTGGAGTGAGGAGTTATTATTTTTAGATGAAAATTAAAAGGTTTATTTTCTAAGCTATGTTCATTTGGGTACCATATTGATTTCATAAGATTTTCAGTATAATTAACTAGGTGCTTTTACTATTTTTCAACTTTTTGTACAAGAAAATGGGTTCATTGGCTATGTAGCTAGCAAATGGAAGGGAGGTTTAGGCAAGGAGTTTGCCTTGGGCCACTACATTAAGACCTCAGCTTTTCAAAATTCATTTTTTTTCATCATAAGTTTTCAAAAGACAATACAAGAGTCCCTCTTCTTACATTGAAGACCCTCCCTAGATATCTTAGAGGGTATCATATTAGGTGAAACACAGAATATAATGTTTTTGGAGAAACATCAAGCTCTAGGAATTTTTGGCTAAGGCCTTGGTTGCCACGTATAATGTGGCAAATACCACTTAGCGTTGCAACATTTGGCCTACCAAATGATATCAAGGATCCAAATATGACTACATATTAAATAATAAACGCTCCATTGAGTTGAATACGACGTGGGGCTCTAAAAAGGAAGCTTCTTTGTAACCAGCTTAGGCCTAGCCAACTTTCTCTGTAGCCAACTCAATGAATAAGAGAGGAAGCCTCTTACAAGCTTACTCACTCACACTCTCTCCCTACACAAGTAAGTAGCCAAATTTGCTCTATGTGAAGCAATAATAAGGCCATCTATGCTTAGTAACACACCTTCTTGTGTATACACTTTCACACGTAGATAAAAAGTAACATAAATGTACTATGTGCTTAAAAAATACAATTTAAATTAGTCGAATTGAGCCAATGGCTTCATAGCTCCACCTCAATTGATAGAAACATGATGTTTTAAGTATGTAGATGATCACGAAAAGTATATCATTTGGCTTAAGTGCATATATTGAGTGTGCAGGGTTTCAACACACTATTTAGCTAATAAATGGCAAAGAATTAGAATGTGTTTAAATGTTAATTGTTGATTATCAATGAAGGCAACACTTATGTAAAAGTGATAGGGCACAAATAGAGTATGTGACATTTTAGTGCACTATACGGCCAATAATGGACATAAGATCACAAAGACAGGACATCTTTATTCGATAATCATCGATTATCATTCAATGAAAGCAACAAATTTGTAATAGTGACAAGGTGCAACCATCATTGTACATAAATTTGTATCTTGCAATAAGTATGAATGCACACAAAATTAGAGGTTTAAAGCGCGAAAAGGAAACCGCAAAAGAAGAGAAGAATTGAAGAATCTACACACGATCTGTGGTCCAAATGCTATGATTAGACATAAGAGCAAACCCTAAAATTTAGGGTTTTCAAGGTGAAAGAGGCAAATACAGGTGTGTTGATACCTCTAAAAGGTTTAGAAGTCTTCTAAGCCTAGATTTTATTAAAAGGAATATCCTGATCCCTATGGCCTTGAGGCTTGTGGATTTTAGTTTGAACGTGAGTGTTGCATGGGGTTGACACGTGGCAGGCTCTAAGGCGGTTCCTAAATTTAGATAGAAGTGTAACGAAAAGGCCGAGCCTCGGTTTGAGCTGCTGGAATCCGTCCTTTCGTGTTCTTCTTCGACCAGTGCTTCTCTCTTCCACGGCTCTCTGCGCGCAGAGGGGTTTAACTCAGCCTAGGTTTCCAGTCTGCGAGTCGATTTTCTGCAGGTATGGAGGTGTTCGTTTCTTTGCTTTCTATCAAAATCAGGCATCTCGTTGTCAGAATTCCGGTTCACGTTATCGAAATCGTGTGCCTCGTTTATGCATCCTCTGTGAAAATTGATTTCACCTGGTATCTCTGATAGTACGAGTATTGAAAAAAGTAGGTATCTTGCCATTAGAACTATGTTTCGTGTTAGGGGAATTGCGCCCCTGAAGTATGCATCTTCTCCAAACGATAGATTTCACCTGATATCTATGGTGTTACAGGAGTGTTAGATGATTTTCTGGTATGAGGGTTTTATTTGGAAGTCATGTATTAGCAGTGACCGTAACCTTAATTTCAATACCTAGAAGAGCTTACATCAGCTAGTTGTTGCAATCACAGTCATCATTTCGCCATGAGACAGCCTGCTGATCCAAGCAGTTATATATCTAATTATTATTAAGCCTAGTTTCGCCTGATATTTTTGATTGCATGTTGAATTGTCTGGTGCTATGCGGAGTTCACTCACCTGATTTCTCTGATTGCATGTTATATGGGGAGTTCGCATAATTTCTTGTGGTTAAGTTCAGTTCACCTGCTATCTGTGATGATTCATGCAGTCTGCTGGTATTTGTCTTGTTATGAAATTAGTGTAACCTAATATTGATGATAGATAGGATTTGGATTGGCTGCTGGAATGAATAGTTAGATATTGCATTGATATCAGGCATGCTTCCTGATGATACGTAAGATTTGGATTGGCTGTTGGAATGAAGAGCTAGATATTGCGTTGACATGATGCATGCTGGTCTTTTAGCCATGTTTTTTTTTTCAAATCTTACAGATTTAATCTGAGAAGGATTCAGTACAGAACTGGTATATTTGCGGGCAGTGGTGGGTGGTGGGTAGTGACCAGATGGCAGCAGGAAGTGCAAGTAGTGGTAAGGCGGCCAGTGGAGGAGGTGCCAGTGGAGGCACTGCTGGCGCAGGTGGAAGAGGAAAGCGAAAAGATACTGTGGCAGTTTCTCGCTCAAGCAAAGCTGGCCTCCAGTTCCCTGTAGGCAGGATCGCACGATTCCTGAAGAGGGGGAAATATGCAGAGCGTCTTGGGGCTGGAGCTCCTGTATACATGGCTGCTGTGTTGGAATATCTGGCAGCAGAGGTAAGTATCATGGCTCTGTAGATTTATTTATTTGTTATGAGTTGCTTGGACTCTGTTTTGACTGGTTAAACACCACACAATTTAATTCATTCATCCCTTCAGTTTGCTGGAGGGACTGGTAAAAGTCTTTAAGGGATAACACTGATATTAACAAATTATAGTGGGTAAGTGCCTGGTATTTATCAGGAAGCACCTATTAAGAAAAAATGTGAGCAAGCTCTGTAGCACATAACCAAACCTGTCAGGTATAAATTGTGTATTGTGTAATAAGAGGGAACCAATAGGTGTGATAATTTTGATGGGATTCTTGAGAGCTTGATTACCTATCATTCTGATGAGATTCTGGAGAACCCGATTGGATACTTCCTGAAGAATGTGATTAGATTGAGTAATCATTAACAGAGATGCCTACACTGATGGAATTCTTGGGAGTTTGATTACCTGCCATTTTGATGTGATTCTTGAGAGCTTGATTAGATGCTATATGAAGAATGTGATTGGATTCAGCATTTGTTTATAGATTGAGTCATTATTAGCTTGATTGAGTGTAGATGTAGATGTTGCATCTGCTTTCATTTTTGTGACTTGCAATATGGTAGCATTTTCTAACTGAACTTGTCTGCAGATTCTGGAACTTGCTGGGAATGCTGCACGGGACAACAAGAAGACACGAATTATTCCTCGTTACATCCAGCTCGCAGTGAGGAATGATGAAGAGCTCAGCAAGCTTCTTGGCAATGTGGTCATTGCAAGTGGGGGGGTGTTGCCGAACATCCACTCAACCCTCTTGCCAAAGAAGTCTGGGAAAACAAAAGGAGAAGCTGGTACTGCCTCCCAGGAGTTCTGAGCTCCGCCACTTTGAGGTAGCACTGGCCATACATGCTGGCCCTGCTGGCCAGGGAAAAAACCCATGTTTCTCTTTCTTTTTAGCCAGAGGTTGAATGGGGACTTTTGATATTTTAGCATTCAAAAGTCGCCAATACATGTACATAGTTATTTGTTTCTGAGTTCAAATGCTGAGGTTAGTTCTGATGGTTTTCAAGGTATGCCATTGATGATTACTGGTGGTTAAGCATGTGCTTTCATATGGGATCGGGTAATAGGTAGGGTACATGTTTCTTAATTTCATGGGTAAGGCTTCACGTGTGATATTGAAAACAAATGAAATTAGTCTTTACAGTTATCATCACAAGTCTCTTTTAATTACCATGTTTATCTTTCACTGCTGTTCAATGTTTTTCTGTGCTATCATTCAATCGGTGCTAGATGGTTTTTCAAGTCTTTATGATTATAAATGTGCGATGCACAGGTGTGAATGATGTCCAAGCTTGGGCTTTTTGGCATAAGAGTTGGGTCCCTGTAAGGGCTTGTGCGAGTCGCACCATGAGGGTTCGGGGGAGTGGGATTACCTTAGCTCGTTGCTCCCCCTACTGTATCTTTCAAAAAACATTGTTCTAAGGGTTAATGGGGCTAATCCATTTGTTTGGCAGGGGTGAAACTGTGGCTCGTGAGATGCTAATCACTTCCATTTTCTGTTCATAATTAATAAGCGCAGCATGAGATTTAACCGTCGTCTTAGTGTTGAAGTAACCTTGCTTTACTCTCCCCTTTTGTGGCACGATTGCATGGTTAGCCTTGGTGTTTGAGATTTGACATAAAACCCTACAAAACTGGTGCAGTGTTGACTAGCGACCAAGGCATACATTTAAACATGGCAATTCCATGTATTCAACATGTACGTGGAAAGGAACCGCACCCACCCACTCCACCCACCCACCCACCCACTCACACACCCCCCCCCCCAAAAAAAACAACAATTTTTGTGAAAGCAAGCATGTGAAGCCAAAATATGTTTTGGCCATTTTCTTTCAGAGAGATTTGTAAAGGTTTGATTACATGATCAAAATATGTTCCAACCTCTCTTTAAAAGAGGATAATCCTTGTATATGTTGGTTTTCTTCAATGCTTTGTCAATCCAAAATATGCTTGAGTTTTTCTAAAAAAGTGTGTGTAAATAGGTGCCTGGTCTCAGTTCTCACTGAATGAAGCGAGGGGCCTGCTTCTAGATGCGTACAAATGGAATGGAATGAGTTAGCTATATCTTTTAACATTTTCCACATGCAAGGCCGCTTGGAAAAATGACATTTGCTATCATTATATTTGATTTTGATATTGGTCTTTGTTTTGTGTATTGTTTCATTTACTTCATAATGTCCAGCAATATACTAACACGTGAAACCTTGCTATTTTTGGCCAACAATGCTAGTGCTTTTGGTTTTTGGTTTTTGGTTTTTGGTTGTCCTCTCCTTTTGTTTTAATGTTAATTATTGATTGCATGGTTGTGAATAACATTGCCTAATTTCTTCCTTCAATTGTAATGTGTTTCACTTGTTTTAACTTGTTATGAGCATAAAAGCATGTTAGCTAGTTGCAACATTGAGGATGACGTATGTTATCAACCCAGTTGAGCTGCTCTTTTGCACGGCCTTTGGTTTGACCATCAAGTTTTACGGATTCTACCTTGGACTAACCCAGTTGAGCTGCTCTTTTGCACAGCCTTTGGTTTGACCATCAAGTTTTATGGATTCTACCTTGGGCTAGCCCTTCATATATTATTTGATTGTTCCAAACATTAAGAAAAAATGGTTAATTATCACACTAATCATGATAATGATATCGCCCAACGCCAAACATGTTTAAAGGAATTGGGGAGATTGCAAATCATTTTCAAATGTCTTATTCAATATTTCTATTAAATGATAATATGTTTAACATGGATATGATAGTATGTTAGTTTGAACCTTTTTGACCTTGCTTTATGCTGCGAGGGGGAGGCAATCAAAAAGTTAAAATGTACATTTTATGTACTTGAATCACTCTACAATGGCTTAAAGAGGGTACCAATATTTTCTGCAAGTAGTTTATACTTATTTTGATGAAATTATCACAAGATTAAAGTTTACATTATCACATGAATTTAAGGTATAAAGGAATAACCTGAACTATAATGATTCTAGAGTGAACTAAATTAATTTAGGTTGCATGCAAGAAGCTACTAAACTAATTCATGTTAAGTAGCTTGCTATTTTTGGCCTTGCTATTTTTGACCTTGCTATTTTTGGCCAACAATGCTAGTGCTTTTGGTTTTTGGTTGTCCTCTCCTTTTGTTTTAATGTTAATTATTGATTGCATGGTTGTGAATAACATTGCCTAGTTTCTTCCTTCAGTTGTAATGTGTTTGTCACTTGTTTTAACCTGTTATGAGCATAAAAGCATGTTGAGCTAGTTGCAACATCGAGGATGACGTATGTTATGAACACAGTTGAGCTGCTCTTTTGCACAGCCTTTGGTTTGACCATCAAGTTTTACGGATTCTACCTTGGACTAGCCCAGTTGAGCTGCTCTTTTGCACAGCCTTTGGTTTGACCATCAAGTTTTATGGATTCTACCTTGCGCTAACCCTTCATATATTACTTGATTGTTCCAAAAATTGAGAAAAAATGGTTAATTATCACACTAATCATGATAATGATATTGCCCAACGCCAAACATGTTTAAAGGAATTGGGGAGGTTGCAAATCATTTTCAAATGTCTTATTCAATATTTCTATTAAATGATAATATGTTTAACATGGATATGATAGTATGTTAGTTTGAACCTTTTTGACCTTGCTTTATGCTCCGAGGGGGAGGTAATCAAAAAGTTAAAATGTACATTTTATGTACTTGAATCACTCTACAATGGCTTAAAGAGGGTGCCAATATTTTCTACAAGTAGTTTATACTTATTTTGATGAAATTATCACGAGATTAAAGTTTACATTATCACATGAATTTAAGGTATAAAGGAATAACCTGAACTATAATGATTCTAGAGTGAACTAAATTAATTTAGGTTGCATGCAAGAAGCTACTAAACTAATTCATGTTAAGTAGCTTGCTATTTCTGGCCTTGCTATTTTTGACCTTGCTATTTTTGGCCAACAATGCTAGTGCTTTTGGTTTTTGGTTGTCCTCTCCTTTTGTTTTAATGTTAATTATTGATTGCATGGTTGTGAATAACATTGCCTAATTTCTTCCTTCAGTTGTAATGTGTTTCACTTGTTTTAACTTGTTATGAGCATAAAAGCATGTTGAGCTAGTTGCAACATTGAGGATGACGTATGTTATGAACAGAGTTGAGCTGCTCTTTTGCACGGCCTTTGGTTTGACCATCAAGTTTTACGGATTCTACCTTGGACTAACCCAGTTGAGCTGCTCTTTTGCACAGCCTTTGGTTTGACCATCAAGTTTTATGGATTCTACCTTGGGCTAGCCCTTCATATATTATTTGATTGTTCCAAACATTAAGAAAAAATGGTTAATTATCACACTAATCATGATAATGATATCGCCCAACGCCAAACATGTTTAAAGGAATTGGGGAGATTGCAAATCATTTTCAAATGTCTTATTCAATATTTCTATTAAATGATAATATGTTTAACATGGATATGATAGTATGTTAGTTTGAACCTTTTTGACCTTGCTTTATGCTCCGAGGGGGAGGTAATCAAAAAGTTAAAATGTACATTTTATGTACTTGAATCACTCTACAATGGCTTAAAGAGGGTGCCAATATTTTCTACAAGTAGTTTATACTTATTTTGATGAAATTATCACGAGATTAAAGTTTACATTATCACATGAATTTAAGGTATAAAGGAATAACCTGAACTATAATGATTCTAGAGTGAACTAAATTAATTTAGGTTGCATGCAAGAAGCTACTAAACTAATTCATGTTAAGTAGCTTGCTATTTCTGGCCTTGCTATTTTTGACCTTGCTATTTTTGGCCAACAATGCTAGTGCTTTTGGTTTTTGGTTGTCCTCTCCTTTTGTTTTAATGTTAATTATTGATTGCATGGTTGTGAATAACATTGCCTAGTTTGTTCCTTCAGTTGTAATGTATTTGTCACTTGTTTTAACTTGTTATGAGCATAAAAGCATGTTGAGCTAGTTGCAACATTGAGGATGACGTATGTTATGAACACAGTTGAGCTGCTCTTTTGCACAGCCTTTGGTTTGACCATCAAGTTTTACGGATTCTACCTTGGACTAACCCAGTTGAGCTGCTCTTTTGCACAGCCTTTGGTTTGACCATCAAGTTTTATGGATTCTACCTTGGGCTAACCCTTCATATATTATTTGATTGTTCCAAAAATTGAGAAAAAATGGTTAATTATCACACTAATCATGATAATGATATTGCCCAACGCCAAACATGTTTAAAGGAATTGGGGAGGTTGCAAATCATTTTCAAATGTCTTATTCAATATTTCTTTTAAATGATAATATGTTTAACATGGATATGATAGTATGTTTGTTTGAACCTTTTTGACCTTGCTTTATGCTCCGAGGGGGAGGTAATCAAAAAGTTAAAATGTACATTTTATGTACTTGAATCACTCTACAATGGCTTAAAGAGGGTGCCAATATTTTCTACAAGAAGTTTATACTTATTTTGATGAAATTATCACGAGATTAAAGTTTACATTATCACATGAATTTAAGGTATAAAGGAATAACCTGAACTATAATGATTCTAGAGTGAAGTAAATTAATTTAGGTTGCATGCAAGAAGGTACTAAACTAATTAATGTTGGTGCATGGAATGAGTTGCTTGACTCCCTATTCCTCCCTATAGTGATGACTAAATTAATTTAGGTTGCATGCAAGAAGCTACTAAACTAATTTCATTGGTGCATGCAATGAGTTACTTAACTACCCTATTCCCTAGGGTACATGTTGGAGAATGTATGTATCCATGCATGATGTTCATATGATCATTGCATATTGCTTCTAAGGTACTATGTGTATTATAACATTTTTGTTACTCTCGTAAGTCTCATTTTAATGATTTTTAAAGTTATTTAGATACATTTGTACACGATCCTCTAAATTCTACAAGTGAAATGTGTGCATTGGTGTTGAGTCGTCTCTAGTAGGAAACGTGTCTACACAATGTAATGCTTGGTTCCTTTTTGTTAGGAAAGTTCTTGAGACTTGCTGATAGCGAATGTGTGCACATTGCTAAGGAATCATGTGCATTCTTAGCACTTGGATCTTGCTAGTAGATACACTTAATAGCTAGCATGTGCCTACTTACCTTTAGGATGCTAGGTTTGAAACGGGTTGGTTGTGTGTAACTTGTGAGAAGTGTAACGGTGGTTATTCATGTGCGCATTTATGGAAGCTCTCTCTCTCTCTCTCTCTCTCTCATGGATCTTTTTTCCTTGCTATTTTCTTTATGGATTGTGATTTCATGGTTGTGTGCATTCATGCCATGAGCATTTAGTGATCTTGCTTGTGTTGTTGCACAGACATGGTGGATTGAGGTCAATTAATGAAGAATTGGTGAGCCAAAGACTGAAGTTCTTTATGCAACAATTTGAGTAATGGTTGTGGTGGTGTTTCTAGCATTCAAGTATTTTGATAGTTTTTAACAATGGATTCTAGTGATCAAAGTTTAAGAATATCCATAGACATGAAATCAAAGTTTTCAATTGTTGGAACATTGTAGGTGAATTCTCAAGATAGCAAGATAGTTCTTAAAAGTGAAGCCCAAGAATTTGGATGTAGGTGATGAATGTGTCCTTGTTCTTCTTGAAATCAAGAGTTCATTGCATTTTTAAAATCAAGGTGTAACGTATCTACCTAAAAGCGTATGTCGATAACACACATTTTAAGTAACTAATCAAGACTTGAGCATATCTAGTAGGGGAAGCTCCGGATAGCAAGATAGTTCTTAAAAGTGAAGCCCAAGAATTTGGATGTAGGTGATGAATGTGTCCTTGTTCTTCTTGAAATCAAGAGTTCATTGCATTTTTAAAATCAAGGTGTAACGTATCGACCTAAAAGCGTATGTCGATAGCACACATTTTAAGTAACTAATCAAGAAGTAATCAAGACTTGAGTAGATCTCGTAGGGGAAGCTCTGGCTCAGCCTAATTTTAAATGCTAAAAGTCTCATATTAGCCATCTAGCATTGGCTCTGAGGTGACAACATTGCTATTATTCCTGAGACTGATGCGAACCATTGTTGTACTTGGCTCAAAGAGTGAAAAATGAGGGGGGAAGTGATGTGCATCAACCCCTCTACTCGTAGGGTAAAGTCTTAGCTTTGGCCCCTAAAATGGCATTGGTTCGATTCTATTGACAACACACTAGGATAGTCAACGTTCGGTTTTTCCTAGATTGACAAAACTCACACTTAAAATTGTGACGGAAGCCTCTTAGCGGACCGAGACCACCCTGCCTTTGGCAAGACATGCTGGGGATCTAGCCACTCGCTTCTCTCTAGGGTTTTCTTTAGTTTGCTAATTATTCCTAGTACAATTTAGTTTGACACACAGCAATTGGCTTTCTTAAATAGCTTCTTAAGACTGTTTCTTTGCGTAAATTAAGCACGGAAAAGAAAATATATTTCTTCAATTTTTATTTCAATAATTGTTCTAGCTAAAGGCCAAAATAGAACTACCAAGTTCGTCCACAGCTAGTATTGGGCCTTCTCGGAGATTCACCCGGTCTTGAAGGGGCTAGGTTAGTCATAGAATGCCAAAGGAATTATGGCCATAGCCCCTTGCCTCCTTGGCATCTCCTAGCCTACGATGGCCCCTACAAAGAGACATCTTGCATCCAATGCAGGTCCTAGCAATCTAGAGCAAAAAATCCATCTCCCTTGGTCCAGAGTCTCCGCAATTATCCTTAGGGGAGGTGTAGTGCGCCAATAACAGGTTTAACCTATATTTAAATGTTCCTCTTTTTAGAAAAAATAAAAAATATTTGTTCAAATAGTCTTTTAATACAACAAGAAAATGCTTTTGTGCAATGCTTTTGTGCATAAATGTCTGCATAGATCCAAAGATTACAAATATAGATTCCAAAGTCATGGATCTTTAAAAAAATAAATTGAGTTAGCCCCATCTAGGCAATAGTGATGCCTTGTTTTGGGCATCAGGGTCTATTTTTAAAGAATTAATCCCTAGGCCTTTGGCCTTAACAAGAGGCTAGTAACATTGAATTAAATATTAATTGTGTAACAAGATCTCCATAGTAATGTTGCTAAAGAAGCAATTGTCTAATCTCATGATTCCTTTTTAAATAGAAAATAACCAAATTATTTAATACTAGATGCGCATAACAAAATCTCCATAGTCTAACACTACTAAAGAAGTAGTAGTCTAATCTCATGATTCATTTTTAAAATAGAAAACAATCGAATTATTTAATACTAGATGTGCATATACAAGATGTTATAAAGGGAGGTTAATTCCATTCAAATTCCCTCCTAAGCGCCTAACATTTGTCCCCCTACTTGGCATCTTGGGTATCCACAAGAATCTTGGATTGCCTAGTAGCTTACAAAACTATTATCATAGATCACATGATGGGAGGACTTGCTTGAGTTGCTATGCCAAACACACACCATACACGCAAGAGGAAGCTTACTCATGAACATAAGAAGAGAGATGGAAGCCAACATGTTTTCTTACTAGTTTCTTATTCTTTTTCATAGAATACAATGAACACAAAGTATAGATACAATACAACATAAAAGAAAGTGGCCTACTAAGTCAAACAATACGTAACTGACTATACTAATCGATTGGTGCTATAATGATGCTAATTTTAGGTAGGTGCAACAAACCAAATATAATAAGTGATAAGTTAGTGGCCATGTGAGCATCATGACTATTGAGATACTAAGTGTAGACTTGCAAACCCATCTAACCAAGTGGTCTATCATCAATATCCACACATGTTGAACTTGGTATCTCAACTCCCCTCAAGCTCAACTTTATCTCTACAACTCCAAGTAAGCTTTCAAAATTTTTGAAGCTTCTCTGCATCAATGCCTTTGTGAAAATGTCAGCTATTTATTCCTGTGTACTGACATATACCAAGTCAATCTCTCCTGCAAGTACCTTCTCTCACAAAGTGGTAATGCATCTCAGTGTGTTTTATCTTAGTATGGAACACTGGGTTCCTAGCTAATGGTATGCTGCTCATGTTGTCATAGTGAATGACAATTGGACCATCGCCCCTGCACATCCAAATCACCAAATAACTTTTGCAGCCATATCACCTCACACGCTGCCATAATAACACCTTTGTACTCGATAAAGCAATTGTAGGTTGCTTTTTGTTGCTCCATGTAACTGCTGTACTCTCAAGGGAAAAAATGAATCCATTGGTAGATCTTCTGTTAGACATGCTAACATCCCAATCTGCATGTGTGTATCCAAACACATGTATATTCTTACCTACCTCATAAAAAATTTCATAATACAAAATGGAGTTCACATATCTCAATATGCATCCAACTATATCGAAATGAGGCTTTCTAGGCATTTGCATAGATCGAGTGACAAGGCCAACATCATAACTCAGTCTGGTCTTGTGATAGCCATATAAATCAAACTCTTTGCTATCCTCCTAAAGATAGTAGGGTCTTCTATCTCATTCCCAACATCAGCACTCAACTTCACATTTTGCTCCAATGGCACTGAAAGAGGCTTACATACTGTCATACTATACTTGGAAAACATATCCAACCCATACTACCTTTGGAACATCTATATATCATCATCACATTTGATCACCTCAATACCAAGAAAGTACTTTAGCTCACCTAAATCCTTCGTCTCAAACTTCTTCAAAAGGTCCTTAACTTCAGCAATCCCACTATCACTGTCACCTATAATAATCAAGTCATCCACATAGATGACTATGATAACCAAACCTGCATTTTCCTTTCTCACATAAAGTGAGTGATTAGCATCAAAGATATAAAATCCAATGTTGACAAGATACTCTCGGATCTTGTTAGACCATGCTCTAAGTGCTTGCTTCAACAGCCCATAGAGTGCATTCTTTAACTTGTACACATAGATGGGATGCTCTATATCCTTATAACCTAGTGGTTGCTCCATATACGCCTCTTCTCGCAACTCTAACCTTTGGCTACAGCCAATTGGCTGCAGCTAACTGCATCCAAGCAATCACACATCTAATAGTTGCCATCCTAGCAACTAGACTGAATGTCTCTTCATAGTCTATGCTATATGTTTGAGCATAGCCATTTGCAACCAGCCTAGCCTTATACCTGCTGATAGAACTATTTGCATTATGCTTAATTTTGTCGATCCACTTACAGCCAATAGCTTTCTTTCCCTTAGACAATGGTACTAGATCCCAAGTCTTATTGACTTCTAATGCAATCATCTCCTCATCCATTGCTGCATTCCGATGAGCATGACCAACAACATCCTCAAAACAAGTGGGCTCAACATCCTCAACTACCTTCACCATATAAGGATAACAATGAGATGCATAACCTTCAAAATCAAATCTTTTTACAGGGTATTTGACCCTGCTAGAATTGCATACCACTAGATCACTTAGTGGAGCCGTTACATTACTATGTGCCCTCTATACACCTGGTGTCCTGACTGAAGGAATAGCAAGCTTATCATCCAAATTCTCTAAACTACTAGAATCTCCATCAAATCCCAAATGACTAGTAGATGCATCATTACCATTTGACACTTTCTTCTTTCCTTTGTCTTTATCTACAACACTTGCCGATGCACTTGAAGATGTGGGACTGCTTCTTAGTATCCTAGATGAAGGGCTAATAGTAGACGTAGTACTAGATGATGTTTCTAGTGCACTATGGCTTCCTGATTTTTGCTTTTCTTTCTACACATAGCTATCATGATCATCATCATCATCATCCAATGCATCACCACTAGATGCATACCAACTATTCATCTCATAAAAAATAACATCCCTGCTCACTCTGAACTCATCTGACACGGTTATAACATTGATACCCTTTCTGCTCTAAAGAGTATCCAATGAAATATTATTTTTAGCCTTTGGATTAAGGTTCTTTCGCAGCTCATCTGGCACACGAACATATGTAATACAAACCAAACACTTTCAAGTGTGACACATCGGGCTTCTTGCCTCATGTAAAGCATTCTTCGGGGGTCATCCCATGAAGTGCAGCTATGGGAGTTTTGCTCATAATATAGATAGTAGTATGAATAGCTTCAGACAAAAAATATTTTGGCAGATTCTTTTTAGTCATCAATGCTCATGTAACTTCTACAATATATCTATTTTTCCTTTCTGCAACCCCATTTTTCTATGGGATGTACCTATAAATAAATTGTCTTTTTATTCTATAAGACCTCAAGAAGTCACTAAACTTAGTAGAGAGGTACTCTCCCACTCCATTTGGCCTCAAGCACTTAACTTTCAAACCTATTTTTGTTTCAACAGCTGCAGCCTTGAAAGTTTTAAAGTTCTCAAATACGTTACTCTTTTCCTTCATGATACCCACAACTTTCTTGAATAATCATTAATAAACATGCCAAATATTTACTACAACCAAGTGATATGTTTTGTGTAGGTCTCCAAATATCTTTATGCACAACATCAAGTATATTTCTGCTCACATCTCTATCATGTGAAAAAAGTTGTCTTATTACCAAACTAACATGCTTCACACACTTTATGAAATTCTGCAACTCTAAAAGTAGGTAACCTTGTAACCAATTGTTTGCACTACATTAATTTCAGCCTTTGTACATTTGCATGTCCAATATGTCTGTGCCATATTTCAATATCTGTAACCACTCGTTTTCTTTAGCATACATAGTAATATTCATAGTAGAAATTTTAACATCTAAAGTAAACATGTAGCCAATTCCACTTTCTTCTATGACCAAATTACACTTATCATTAAAATTTTCATAAAGTAACATTTTGTATTAAATCGAACTTACAATCCTTGCTCTACCATTTAACCAACAAACACTAAATCCTTTGTGATGGATGACACATGTAATACATATGATAGACTCTTGACCATCATGCAAGGACAAGAAAACTTTTATAATGTGTAAAATTGGATGGCATAAATCATCACCCATCTGCACATAACTTGGATCTTGTAAATCCTACATCTCTCCAAACCATTTAGCATGGCTAGTTAAATGATTAGATGCACCTAAATCAACACACCATACATTATCATGTATCCTCTTTCCTATAATAGCATTAATTATATGATATATAACAAATAGACACTCATTTTTATCTTCATTTTGTTGTGAAGATGATACATAGTTTCCTTATTGCAATTTACCATTGCATATATCATCATTCTTAGCATAACAATGGACTGCAATATGACATGTTTTGCCACAACAATGACAAACAATACTAGAATTGTTAGAACCTCTATTATGCCATCTACCTCTTCCTCTAGAGCTTCCCATGTCTCTAAAATTTTCACGTCCTCTTGAAATGTGCATTTCATCGAATTGCTAATTTAACCTATTTTTTTAGTTATCGGTAGTATGTCCCATACCATGGCCTCTTGAAGACGATCTACCATGTTCCCTTCCTAAACTTGAGTAAAATACTTGGACATGTTCACCACTTCTTTTAGAAGATTCTCCCTACATGTTGATCTCTTCAGTGTGATCATGAGAGAGAGGCCAACTCATCGAAATCTAAAAATAGTGTTTGTAATATATATACAAAAGTGACAAATGATTTCTAAGCCTTTTTATTATTAAGTCCACCCAAAGTAGATGATACCAAATCATCGTCATTAGACATTGCATCAATCACTACCAAAGCATATGCAATGCTCCTCACCTTCAAGATATACTCCTTGATAAACAATTTTCCTTTCTTCAAAGTATCCAACTCGAGTTGAATTGTCCGTACTTTTGTATTCACAGAAAACATATTTTCAAAATGTGATTCATGCTACATATGAACCTTTTATATTTTTTATAGGCCCTAGCATAGTATTATGAATGGCTGAAGATAGCCAATACATCACCTTTTTGTCTTTTTCATTCCATTCTTTTCACGCCTTTAATTCATATGTAATCATAGGGTCACTTGACTTTGGCTTCTTTTCTTCAATCGAAGAGGCCTTTTCCAATAAGGAAATATCACATAAAACTTCCATGATGGATAGTCGTTCTTGTCCAACTTCTCAATGATGGGGTTTCCATTGTTTTTTGCCATTACCACAATTGATACAAAATAATAAGCAAGACTTCTGCAACCTTTCACAACAAGTACATAAAAATACACCAAGCAGCCTTTTTCACTCATTGATCAACATTATATGTGATTTGCAATGTTTTTACATATAAAATTTGTGCTTTTTTTTTTGTAAAAGACCTTAGAACTTATAAATTCAAAATTTGTAACCTATGTACCCACTTAACACAATCAAAATCATAGTATATCTTGAAACTACTATCCACAACCTTGTGGGTCTCAAAGGGACTTGAAAAAGGCCTCAGATGGCCAAAAAAGTAGTGGGAAAGCCTTTGAGGGCTGATCTGTAGAATATATAATGCTCAGCTTGCATACCAAATCTCACAACAATCTAAAATTTTCACTCTACACTACTTCCAATGCTTCCATAGATACTATCCAAGAGAAAGAGTGGAAGAATGGGAGAGCTTCTTACGCATTGCTTGCTTGCTCGAATCCTTGCTTCTTCTCCTTCACTTCAGTCTTCAAAGCTAGCCTCTCTTAGTGGCACCACTTTTATATCATGTCACGAATCACGTGTGGTGGGAGGACTTGCTTGAGTTGATGTGCCAAACATACACCATACACACAAGAGAAAGATCACTCAAGAACACGAGAAGAGAGATGGAGGCTAAAACATTTTCTTGCTGGTTTCTTTTTCTTCTTTTTCACATAATACAATATACACAAAGTATAAATAAGATACAACATAAAGAAATGTGTCCTACTAAGTCAAATAGTGCATAATTGACTATACTAATCGACTAGCACTATAACCATGCTAGCTGTAGGTAGGTGCAACAAACCAAATATAACAAGTAATAAGTAAGTGGTCATGTGAGCATCATAATGAATACTAACGTGCTAAGTGTAGATGTGTGGACCCATCTAACCAGGTGGTCCATCATTAACATTTACATATATTGAGCTTGCTATCTCAACAACTATTCTTTTCACCATATTTTTAAATTAACAAGATTGCTTGGAAGAATAATTAGACTTGGGGTTGTGGGATGGGGGCATCGTTTGCATGTGCTATCTTGTGTCCAGATCTTGAACTTCTTCATTTAGGAGCCATCTTTGTTGGCATTTCCTCAAATCCCTCCTTCTCCAAGACTTTAATTTTGAATTGGCTTTAATTTGGAACCGGGTGTAATGTGCCTACCTAAAATCAAACATCGATAGCATGCATTTTTAGTAGCCCATCAAGAAGTAATCAAGATTACTACCATCCACAACTCAATAGAATAGCCAAACATTTGTGGCCTTGAATTACTTGACTCTCTCCATAGGGGAGGCTCTACTGCAACGCCACAAGGATGGATCTGAAATGGGAACCTAATTTTAGATGCTAATAGTCTCTTGTTAGCCATCTAGCATCGACTTTGATGTGACAGCATCGGAGTTCAAGGTGAACATCTCCTAGGTACATTGTTGATCTTTATGAGTAGTTTGTGACATCTAAAGGAAGTTTTTTTTTGGGTCTAAGTATGATTTGATTTCAAGGATGGATATAACATGGTCTAAGTTGGATTATTTTGAGCATCTTCTTGGTGGATCTTATGATTGGCATGATATTCATGAGGATGGTAAAGTCAAGTCTTGTGCAAGCTCGAAGTGGATCAAAAGGTTAAGAGTGAGTGGTTGCCAAATTGAAGGAGAAACATTATCATGGTTTGGATTCAAGTTCAAATGATGACGAAAATCTTTCCTATTATGGAATTTTCATTGATTTAGGCTATCAAAGTGAGAGAGAGAGATAAAGATGCCAAATATGCTTAAGCCCCCCAACCCAATTCTAGAGCTTATTAAATGGTGGATTTGAGGCTCACACATCTTGTATCAATAAAGAAAATTTATGTTTTAGTTGTCAATTCTTTGTCTCAAGAAACCCATTGTGAAGAACCTTAATCAGAGTGCAAGAGCTCAAGAAGACAAGAGATGCAATGATGAAGGTGCACTTTTAAGTGGTCTTGAGTTGGAAGTCAAAAACAAAATTAAGAATGAGGTTATTATGGATGATTTTCTTTACTCACTTATTCCCTTTGAGCAAGCATCCAAAGTTGTCAACTTGGTTTCTTATGGTGAGATACCTCCTTTACACTACACACTCTCTCTACATACTCATGTGAAGGTGATATGTTTTTTTGTGTTATGCAAGATACACTTGAATCATTACACCATTGATTCTTCATTGCTTTATGAGAAGGAAAATTTGAATACATATGTTGATGTTCTAGGTTAATAAGTTTATTGAAAAAATTTTGCTCAAGAGTGTGTGTCATTTAAAGGTACTTTTATTGCTTTTGGTGATGTTATGTAGCGTGAAAGTTGCATTGCTTTCCATCTGGATATGAATGATCATAAACATGATGGCTTGGATAGTTTCCATGCTATTATAAGTTATTTGAGATTTGGGGATTTCTTATGAGGTGTTCATGATGGGATTCTATGTTGTCTATATTCCTATAGAGTCTCTCTACAAGGACAACCAGATTTCATGATATTATCTTAGTGAAGTGTATATGTGGCTAGACCTTGATGGTGAAATCTTGCTTTGGAGTACCGAGATACTTGAAGTAGATTTATCAAGTGGTTTTTATTTGCAAGATATGCGAACAACTTATTCATATGCTTTCATGAAGATATTTAATCAATGGCATATTGGCTACATGTTGTTTTGCTGTACATGCAATATGTTGCTAATTGTGAAGTATCTCCTATAATTTTCAAATGGA
This sequence comes from Lygodium microphyllum, assembly GCF_053477565.2. Lineage (NCBI taxonomy): Eukaryota > Viridiplantae > Streptophyta > Polypodiopsida > Schizaeales > Lygodiaceae > Lygodium > Lygodium microphyllum. The sequence continues at coordinate 73,214,380 of NC_141143.1, read as the reverse complement.
CAACTACCTTTTGTTAGTATGGTAATTTCTCAATGCCACTAGAATATTGATGTATTTATTTAGTCATGTTGTTAAAATTTTTGCCTCTATGGGATTATGTGAATATCATGTAAATCATAGGTACCTATACGTGGCATGTTGTTAAAAAATAATTGCATTGTATCTCACTTGAATGATTAAGTCAAATGCAATAATGATACATGGTTGCATTTTATCTCACTTGAATGATCAAGTTAAATGCAATAAGGATTGTCCTTTTGGATGTGGGGGTGCAACAGACACCTCTATTTTTAGGTGTATTAGATGATGGTCAAACTTGACCTTTTGGTGTACTAGACTTGTCCTTACAAATGCATCCACATAATATATTAAGTTATCTCACATATTTTCCAACATAGTCTCAAGATTGTGTGTTTGAGGTTCTATGATACTCCATTAAAATTATGGAGGGAGTTACTGGCTTCAAGTCACATTACACGAGATTTGGACTCATTTTTGGACCTTTTAAGCTCTTTGGGATTCCAAGGAATATTCCAAAAGGACAAATGAGGGTGGGGCTCACTACAAGGATTTGAGCTAGTAGCGACGCCGATTAGCGACGGCGGATAGCGGCGTCGCTATTGGCGACGCAAATAGCGACGCTCCACAGGGAAAAAAAGCGGGCTGAAATCGAGCACGGTTTTCATTTCGCGTTTGCGGCTTGTGTATTTTGAGAGCGAGAGCGAGGGAGAGAGCGACCGTTGTGAGAGAAGGAGAGGAAGAAGACTTGCCGCCGCTATCGCTGCCGCTGCCGCCGTTGTTCGCGAAGGAGAGGAGGAGCCTTCATCGCAAAGAGGAGCCGCCCCACACTCGCCATATCTCATCGGTGAGTCTCCCTCTCTCTTTCTTTTGCTTGTTTAAGGTTTAAATCACTTTCTCTTTTGCTTGTTTAGGAGAGGAAATGAGAGAGAGAGAGAGAGGAAGAGGGAGAGAGAGGGAGAGAAAGAGAAAGAGAAAGAGAGAGAGAGGGAGAGGGAGAGGGAGAGGGAGAGGGAGGGAGAGTGCATTCTCTCTCTCCCTCTCCCTTTTGCTTGTTTAAGGTTTAAATCACTTTCTTTTTTGCTTGTTTAGAAGAGGAAATGTGAGAGAAAGAGAGAAAGAGAGGGAGAGGGAGATAAAGAGAAAGAGAGGGAGAGGGAGAGGGAGAGGGAGAGGGAGGAAATGAGAGAGGGAGAGAAAGAGAAAGAGAGGGAGAGGGAGAGGGAGAGGGAGGGAGAGTGCATTCTCTCTCTCCCTCTCCCTTTTGCTTGTTTAATGTTTAAATCACTTTATTTTTTGCTTGTTTAGGAGAGGAAATGAGAGAGAAAGAGAGAAAGAGAGGGAGAGAAAGAGAGGGAGAGGGAGAGGGAGGGGAAGGAAATGAGAGAGGGAGAGAAAGAGAAAGAGAGGGAGAGGGAGAGGGAGAGGGAGGGAGAGTGCATTCTTTCTCTCCCTCTCCCTTTTGCTTGTTTAATGTTTGAATCACTTTCTTTTTTGCTTGTTTAGGAGAGGAAATGAGAGAGAAAGAGAGAAAGAGAGGGAGAGAAAGAGAGGGAGAGGGAGGGGAAGGAAATGAGAGAGGGAGAGAAAGAGAAAGAGAGAGAGAGGGAGAGGAAATGAGAGAGAAGGAGAGAAAGAGAGGGAGAGGGAGAGGGAGAGAGAGGGAGAGGGAGAGGGAGGAAATGAGAGAGGGAGAGAAAGAGAAAGAGAGGGAGAGGGAGAGGGAGAGGGAGGGAGAGTGCATTCTCTCTCTCCCTCTCCCTTTTGCTTTTGGAGAGTGTTAAGATATATTGTGAGAGGGAGAGGAAATGCGAGAGAAAGAGAAAGAGAGGGAGGGAGAGGGAGAGAAAGAGAAAGATAACATATATTGGAATGATAACATATCCATGATTATGGTAATGGTATCCACTTTACTTTTTTTATGGGTACCATTACATCAACTCCTTAAGAGGGCTAAAAATTAGTCATACACTTTATAAAGTCTAATTAGGAGATTTAAGATGCACGATAATAGACTTATCGATAATGGTATGCAATGTGCTTTGCTATGGGCCACGTACATTGGTGACTCTTTAAGATGGCTTAAAATTGGTCATGTCCTTCATAATGTCCAAGTAGGGGATCTAATTGTGATATGCATAATTCATTGTTTTTGTATTAACTTTATAGGCATAACAAATTAGAAATCATGCCAACTAGTCAACGGAAGGACTAAAAGAAAATGATACCCTAGCTAATGGTCATTACGGTACTTCATCAAAATGAACCCAAAAGTATTGTTATAGAAGAAGAATCCTTAAATTGAGTATAGGATATTTTCTCTCAAGTCTTATGACTATGAGTAGAATTGATTGAAATAAATTTTATTACTATAGTTGATAAATTTCATAGATGGCATTAATTTTAATACGCAATCCTAGGACAAAAAAACCACATTTCTAAGATGCTTTTTGTTGAGACTGATTTATTATTAGACTAAGAGATCCTCAATGATGCTCATAAATGGATTACTTATACTCAAAGCCCTCTAGTGCAGTTTTTTACAATAATGAATAATTATCTATCAGGACAAACAAATCCTTGAGCATGATACAGGGCCGAGATATAACATCAATAAATCTCTCAACTACTATGTACAATGCAAGATTTATAGTCAACTTGCAACTTGACAAACATCTCCATAAAGCTATCCATTTAAGCCTCATTTGCTGTGATGTAGATAAGATGGAAAACGAAGAAGGTCTTATTGTTCAAGATCGCGAGACGTATCTTAATCAGCGTGTCCCATGTCCTTGCTCTCAATGCAAGTTGGCAATTAGACGAAAACGCCGATTGTCTATAGAACACGTATGACGATTTGGCGAGTTTCAATCTGAGATCATTGATCAGGCGATTGCGGATTTTCAGCAAACGGTAATTTGAAGTTAATATTAATCATGCATTGTACTCGCAAGCTAATTGATAACCATACACAATAAGATTGGGTCTTGTTGGAAAATGTTCTATCTAGGGGGGTGATGTCTCGACCCAAGGGGGAGTGCACCCTTTGCGGCCAATTAGAAGAGTTCGTGGATGTGCGATGGATGGATTGCAGGAGCCAATCCACCACTCGCAAGGTCCATCTATACCGTCAATGCTAGAGGAGACAGACAACCTTCCCGCCGACCTACCTACAATCTTGGAGCCTGAGATGGAGGCAATGATCGATGCATTGATTTCCATGGATGTCGAGACATCTGATCCGCTTAGAGAGGAAGCATCCATACCATTATATGATGGGTGCCGAGTATCTCGGTTGAAGACATTGCTTGCACTCTTAAGTGTGCAAGCAAAATACGGGTGGAGCGATACGAGTGTGACCGAGTTATTCAGGTACCTTGCACATAGGCTTCATTGATTTTTTTTTTGACACTATTATTACAAACATTTGTGCTTTTTCAAGGTGTTTTATGATTTTTTTCAAGTTATTGAAATATCATATATTACCACCTGCAAATACCATGCCTGAGTCTCGTGATGATGCACGACATGTTTTACGGAAGCTTGGCATAGACTACAATAACATCCATGCATGTATCAATGACTGCATACTGTTTCGAGATGAATACGAGACTATGGTGACATGTCCAAAGTGTGGTGCTCACAGGTATCGACAGGACTTGCAAGGGCAAACCATCCCTCAAAAAGTTCTTAGACACTTTCCGCTCATCCCCCGCATAAACCACATGTTTCGCACGTCCGGCATGGCAAGCTTGACAATGTGGCATGTGCAGAATAGGTCCACAAATGGAGTTCAACGAATATCAGCGGATTCGCGCGCATGGAGCCACATTGACTCTACCTTCCCAGGCTTTGCGCGAGAACCAAGGAATCTTCGGCTCGGTCTCGCAATGGATGGTGTGAACCCATTCGGTCTGCGCTCAACTTCTTACAGTGTGTGGCCTATAGTGCTTGTCAACTACAACATCCCTCCATGGCCTTCTACGAAGAAAGGACATCTCATCCTTAGCTTGCTCGTCCCGGGCCACTACAAAGTAAAAAATATGGACGTGTATCTTCATCCATTAGTCGATGAGCTTAAGATTTTGTGGGAGGAGGGGGTCACTGTGCAAGATATGAGCAGGCGCGATGGTCGACGGTCAGCCAACATTCGGGCCATTCTCATGTGGACGATGCATGACTTTCCGGGATTGGGAGAGTGCTCAGGTGAGCAACCTCCGTTCTTGCTGATAATATCTATATTTTATCTCATTCAATCAAGTATTCACTAGGTCGTGGCTCGCCTTACAGGTCTGGTTACCTCAGGTTATCATGCATGTCCATTGTGTGGGCCACAGTTAGACTCCCGAAGGTCACGAACCATGAAGAAGATGGTATATCAAGGACACACCACTTTCTTGCCGGAGGATCATGAACTCAGGGAAGGTTTTCTTGGACGACTCCAACACGTATGAACGCCACAAGCTGGTACGAGCTGAAAATGGTAAACCCGGAATCACATCCAAATGGAATGCGACGGTTCTCTGTTTTCTACGAGTTGCGATATTGGACCCACTTACAGGTCAACCACTTGTTGGATCCCATGCATATTTTCAAGAATGTGGGCAGCTTGCTATGGGACCACATCACAGGAAAGAGAGACACTATAGGGTCACGAATGGATTTGAAGGACGTAGGTAAGATGGAGGCGCTTTGGCCGCAGTCGAGTGTTGAAGGGGGAGTGCAGCTTCCTCGCGCTCCTTGGGTTTTGTCCACCAAAGAAGAGCGCATTGTGAAGCAAGTAATCAAGTCTATCCGCACTCCGACGGGTATGATGCGTTCTCTCAGGTCCGCATTTTCTAAAGATGACCAATTGTCGGGGCTAAAATCCCATGATTGGCATAAGATATGTCAAGTTTGTGAACAGAATGGATTGTAATTAGCGTGGGCATTTTGCAATTTGAAAAGTGACCATTATTCATAATGCTTTCTCATTTGTGGCAGTTTGTCCTACTGATCGCGATCGCAGGATGCCTTACTCTAGAAATTCGCGAGGCTATTTACAAGTTGTCGACTTTGGTGCAATGGATCTCACAGAAAGAGATCAAGACGTCCTCTATTGAATCCGCGAGGCAGGGAGCAGTGGAGACGGTCTGTCTCTTTGAGAAATACCTGCCCACTAGCATGCTCATAATACAAGTCCACCTTCTTGTGCATCTTGTGGACGAAGTGGAGATTGCTGGACCTGTCCATACGCGATGGATATTCTTCCTGGAGTGCTTCATAAAAACCCTAAAAAGCTTTGTGCGACAACGAGCTCGGCCAGAAGGTAGCATGGCCGAAGGTTGGTTGGTGTCAGAGGCGTTAGTGCATATCTCACAATGGCTACCAATGGTGGAACCAGACAATGAAATGCTATGGACGCTGAAGGACGATGATAGACTGACTGGAGATGTGGTGGTTGGAAATGGGATATAAAAAAGAATGGATGCCTCAATGGAAGAGAAGGTGAATCACTTTTGTATGTTGCACCATGCCTCCATGGAGACGTGGCTCGCCAAGTACCAGATTGCAAGGCAAGATCGAGAGGAAGCACGAGCTCAATTCTAACGCAGTACGCGTCATCGACCAATTCGATATCCCGAAGGCATGGAGGAGATGCCGCGGTTTATGTCAACACGATGGTTGCATGGAGCCTTGACCGCAGCATCCAGCGAAGGGACAGAGGTCTCAATGGAGAAGTGGGAGTTCTCGAGGGGATGTAGTCCAAAGGTGACGAGGGGTTTAGAATATGTCGTATCTAAATTTTATATGCGACATCTAATTTGAGTGTTTCAATGTACAGTACAAAATATATAGTGCAGTGTGGTCGTGCGGACGATATTTTTGCGTGGAGAGTATTGACAAAATGCGCTCCACAATGGACTGTGGTGTCATGGCAAGGTTTGAGCAAGAGAGTCGGTGACGAGCAACGGATCCGAACACGGTTGTGGATGAGATAGAGTATTTTGGAAACTTGCAAAGTATTATTACGGTGGATTACCGTAGCTTCTCCATGATACTATTCGATGTGCAGTGGTTCAAAGTGGTACTTGAGGAGCTGGAGCAACAGTTCGACGAGGTCCATCTGGATTTCTCGAAATAGATTCCGAAAAAAAATGGACGGATTTGCATGACACCTTTGTGTTGCTGGCCCATTGTGAACAGGTGCATAGAGTCATTTGCTTGCTAATTGTAATACGACATGGTTTATGTCACAATGGTTTGAACTCGCTTTGTACGTGTTTGTGAACAGGTAATCTTCTATCCAAACCCCCAACAACCTCGATGGTGATATGTTATACCTTCAACTCCTCGAAGTGCGAGAGTATATGATCAAAGCGATGTTCCGGGCATAGATGAAGATAATATGCAAATAGAGGGATTGATATTATAAGGGGTGGAGACCGCCGCAAGCTTGGAGCCCGCATCAGCTAACAATGATGGAAATACAGGAGTCCAAGAATTTTTTGAGAACGAGGCAGACTCATTCTTTTGTGGTGACATGTCTATCGACCTTCCAGTGTATGCAGAGTTGTGCCAGGAGATTAACATGGGACCATAGGATACTTCATTCTTGGAGAATTGTATTACTCAATTCGTTGTTTAGATATTCCATAAAGGTACATAAGATATGCATTTTAAGAGGGATTTTTTAAAAATGATTTATATTATTGTGCTTTGTATAGTTTAAATTGATTATTCTAACACCATTTTTTATCTGTGCAGGTGACATTTTCAGGATGAGTCGAGGGATGAGCGATGAGGAGTTTCAGGACATGATGGTACGCATGTCTCCAGACCAGCTTGTGAGATTCAGAGAGATGGCAGACCAGGAGCTATCTCGTTCTTCGTCAGGGCGCTCTGGTAGATCTGCTTCAGCGCGATTAGATGCTTCAGCTTCGAGCAGACGATCTTGACGCTCACGACTTGGGCCAGAGGGAGGGACTGCATCGGGATCAGGGGGATGCTGCTGTGGAGACACGGATGTGGTGTCTCTGTCTCGTTGTTCAGCTGGAGCTGCATCACCTCCAGGATTTCTCACACATGTGGGGACGTCTACTCCAGTTACTCCGCTTTTGCGCAGCTGTTAGCACAGGTGGCACCCCTTTTGGTGGCATCCCTTTGAGTGCCACTCCAAGAGAGGTTACCCCCGTCGGTACACCAGATGTAGAGGGGTCTCCTGGATATGCCCAGGAGCGTGGACGGAGATGGGAGAGGACCCATCTTAGGCAGACTCCTAGGGGTTATGGATATCTGGTTGATAGTAGGTCAGGAGCCATCATCATGAATGATGAGGGGAGGAGGGTGATGGCTCGCATGAGAGAGTTGTGCCAACAAGTTTTTCGGCACAACGTCCTGGATCATTGGAATAACATACCGAAGGGGAGCAAGGACTACATAGTAGCATCCTTGCACGAGGAGTTTCCGGTGCCAGCCACAATAGATAGATTCTCTACGGGCTGGATGATGGATTGCATGCGTGCATACATGTCACATAGACGATCCGACGCACGCAATGTAATAAAGAGTGGGGCTGCAAAGCCGAAGTGGTTAGATGCAGACGACTGGTGCCGACTGAGGGAGGAGACTACAGATTCGCCAGGACATTGGAGTTAGCAGCACAGCGGGAGGCGGCGAGGGCACGACTCGAGGCCGGAGTGGTCCATCATCTTGGGAATGGCCGCCACAGGACATATTTGGAGGACTTTATAAGTTTCTCTTTTGTTTGGCTTGTTTGTTTTTTTGAAATATTCTTTGTACTGACAATCATGTTTCTAACAGTTAGCATTTTGTTTTCTTTGCAGCACTCCATTACAAATCGCGATCTGCAAGGCCTTGAGACTCGATATGCAGAGAGGCACGGTCTCAATGCATTGATCGACTGATTGTATAGATGCGGCGGCCCTGTAAGTCACTCATCTTTCTTGTCCGTAGTTACCATGAGATATTTGAATGCATTATTGTATGGTGGATTGATGTGTTGTTTCTTTTTCTGCAGAATCCGTTCGATGCTCCTTCGCGGCGGGACGAGCTTTCGGGGGACGAGGATTTGTAGCTCACCCTTGGATCCTTGGAGCTCACACACCTTTATTTTTTAGTCGTGTGATCTATGTATACATTTTCTATGTATTAGTGATATCCTGTCATGATTGTACCAATCACATTTTATGCGATCATGTATTTATTTCATGTATCAGTTTTATGATTTCAGTATACATTCTTTTTGTTTGCAAGCGCTTTGTATACAGTAGTGCAGAAACTATTTGCTGCCCTGCCACAAATTTTTTTTTTCCCTGTTACCATCGCTATTTGCGTCACAAATTTACTGCTCGCGTCGCTATTGGTGTCGCTATGTGCGTCGCAAATTTACTGGTTGCGTCGCTATTTGCGACGTATATAGCGACACATATAGCGATGCCAATAGCGACGTTTCTATGGCATCGTCAATAACGACGCTTTTTGCGACGACGGGGGTAAATTTTGTTGTTTGTATTTTCGTCGCTTTAAACGTCGGTATAAGGTCTATATCTTGTAGTGGCTATCGTTACTATAGAACTTTTGAGGTTACTTTTTGGTTGGGATGCCATAACATGAGCACATAAACTCTAAATTTATCAAAGGTTAGCGTGTTAGAATCCTCTCATCAAGACCTTTCCAATGATATGTTATATGATATAGTTTTGAGGTACAATAGATATAGTGATCAGTGGGCCAATTCTTTAATAGGATAATAACATGGAAATCCTTACAATGCCCAAAAGTGAGTCTAAACCTTCCCTACTATAACTACCAAGCCATCTATTGGGTTGGGAAGGCATTAGAGCTTGGGGACTCACTCATAGGCATACTTTATGGTTTAAATTGTGAATTTACCTTTATTTGACTTTATAGCTTTTGTGCTTTCATGGTTATGTGCATTCATTCTGTAAACATATATATAGAGTAGTGAATTTGTTACATTAAGGTTACCAAATTTGTCTAGACATGTATACAAGCCATTTCTTTTATAGAGGTACGAATGCATGTGATAAGGCTAGTTCTTGATAATTATGAACACATTGGCCCTCTCCCTCCCTATAGAACATGTATTTACAAGGCTATTAGGAACATGGATCTAGTGGCCCAAAATATATTATTTAAGTTCATAATTAACAAAATCATGAATGAGAAACAAGAATATATGAGAACATAACCACACTACTAAAATCTCTTACAACTTCATTGTAAGGCTATGAAATGGATCAAGAGCTCATGGTGTGTGTGTGTGTGTGCATGCGTGTGCACACACACATGTACAAATGCACACACACACACACACACACTCTTAATCCAATGCATGTTATCGTCTTTGCCCTTTAATTGTCTTCGTTTTGGTTGGCGAGTTCTATATTGTGGACCTTGAATGATTTTCACATGCTTCTTTATCCAACACTTTCTTCTTTGGCCCACATTTACACTTTTGTCTTGCATTTGTATAAAATATCAGTATCAATTTTCTCATTCCCCTCAATGGATTATTGTGTGAAATTCCCATGAATTGATAAGTTATTTTTGATCTTTAGTGGCTCCTCGATTATCACTATAACCTAATCTTCTTGACATTGGTTTGCTTGTCTCATTGTAAGTTCTATCTAATATACTTTGTGTAGTTCATAACTTCGAAATTTCAATTATCATATTATAAACCACAACAATTTGTAATGGGGACATGTTATGGATTTTTATATGGATATCAATTGACTTTATGGGTAGGGTTTTTCATACTCAAGGTACTTTTTATTAGTCCCATGTGTGAATGGAGTGCCTTTGTTATCAATGTCTAACATATGATTATTTGATCTTGTAAACAAGATTTGAAAAAAAGACAAAAGCTTAGATTTACATCCTTTCCATGTTTACTAATAAATAGCCAAGAAAGCAAGATCCCACTACCAAGGATATTCGAGTAGCGAGATACAAATCATTAGAGGAGTTTTGAGATCTCGAAAATGCCTTTTAGGATGTGTAGAGAGAGTGCTCTAGACCAATGAGAGAAAAGTCTCCATAATGGAAGTTCTACTTTTGAAAAAGCAAAAAATGATTTTATAAATAGACATGGGCACAATATCACTACGAATTTTTATTATTAATATCTATTTTTATCATCTCGTAATTGTGATTAAGATGTATAATGTGAATGTTAATAGCTTGCCATCCAAATTGTTATTACAGCAATGAACATCTACAAAACTAAGCTAATCAAACTCTTAACAATCCAAATAGCATCCCAAAGCATAATCATACCATCTGGACACCAAAATAGCATTCCTGAAGCATAAAACATGAATTATGAAATTTATTGTTTGTTGTTCAAATAAGAATTGTTTTGTTTTGTATAAAATAGAGAGCTAAAAAATACATGGAATCAACTCTGTGAGTTTTTAGATCTGTAGCTCTCATCACATTTTTATTTCTTGCTATAGAATACCTAATCCGATATCGTATGATGCAAAAGTTATCACCAAAATACAAAAGTTTTATCAAACCGCCATAGTTATCTACAACTTCTACAACATGCTTTGTATCTACTCAAAATGGATAGAATGGATACTCCTTAGCTTAGTAAGCACTCAACAAGGCTCAATTAAGCCGTGGGAAGCTCCTTGACAAGGTGAGAGTAACCTAGAACAAGTCGAAAAAATAAAAGACACAACTCATACTTTGGGAGGAAAATATAATGGCTACTATGAAAACTTGAGCTAAAGCTTTAAGTTCAAATTGAAGCAAAAGATGAAGAAGCTTCTTGAATGGTTGGCTTCGATACCAATTGAAAGATAGAGATTAAGTGAATCTTCTTTAAGAGCTTAAATAATATATAAGAGATGTTTAATAGTTACATATTTTTTGGATAATATATTATTATTTTTATTTCTTTGCTAATTATTCTATCAGTTCACTAAATTATTTTTATTTTAAAAAAAGAAACTATCAACCAAGAAAAAGATTGAAGAGATGTTGAATAGTTATATCTATTATCATAGGTTTCTTGTAAGAATTTGATTTACTAATGACTTATTTATTCAACTCCATTGTCTTATCAAAAGTTTATATTATTGTATATAAAACTACTAATGATTTATTTATCTAACTCTATTAACTTGTCAAAAGTTCAGGTTATTTCATGTAGCTAACTTTCTATAACATCCTTCAATACTCTTTAAACCATTTTTAAAAAATAAATAAGATCATGAATACTATAGAGTAAAGGAGACATATAATCACAAGGATTATTTTGATGAACATTTTTTTTTGTGAAATGTGAGATATATTACATTTGAAGAAATATATACAATGATAAGGCATCAATAGTATAGTGATACTTTCAATCGTAAAATTAGTTTGCATTGTAATCAAAGTTTTGAGAGGAAGAAATAGAGTCAAGTCCTTTCTATTTCTTCCTACATACCAAGGGAAGAGATCTTAAGAGAGTGCTAAGGATATGATAATGTAGACATCATTATCCCATGACATCAAGCTACCGTTCAGGTATTGAAATTTGATAGTGCTACTAAGAATTGCAGAGTTCAGGATATTGAAATCTGATAGTGCTATTAAGAATCATAGTTGAGAGGATATGATGAGAAAATGACTCCCAAGAGCTAATATCAAGTAATAAGTTGTATCCTTCATATCCTCTGTAGCATCTTTGTTGAGATAGCAAGCTCAACACATGTGGACATTAATTATGGACCACCTGGCTAGATGGGTCCACAGGTCTATACATAGCACATCGGTGGTCATTATGATCCTCACATGGCCACTGACTTACCACTTATTATATTTAGTTTGTTACACCTATCTACAACTAGCATAGATATAGTGCCAGTCAATTAGTATAGTTAGTTATGCACTGTTTGACTTAGTAGGCCACTTTCCTTTATGTTATATCTTATCAATACTTTGTGTACATTGTATAGTGTATATTATATACTTGATGTTTGGGGGCCTACACAAAATGTATCTCTTGGTGGTAGAAAAATTTACTTTTTCGCGTTTATTGATGATTGTTCAAGGAAGCTATGGGTATATTTCATGAAGAAAAAGAGTGATGTATTTGAACACTTCAAATATTTCAAGGCAGCTGTTGAAACATAAACATGTTTGAAAGTTAAGTGCTTGAGATAAAATGGAGGGGGAGAGTACCTCTCTAATGAGTTTAGTGGTTTCTTGAGGTCTCATGGGATAAAGAGACAATTTACTTGGCAGGTAAACCCCACAACAAAATGGGGTTGTAGAAATAAAAAATATGCATATTGCAGAAGTTGCACGGGCATTGATGGTGGCTGAAAAGAATATGCCAAAACCTTTTTGGTTTGAAATTATTCATACTGCTATCTATATTATGAACATAACTCCCATAGTTGCACTTCATGGGATGATGCCCAAAGAATGCTTTACAGGCAAGAAGCCCGACGTATCACCCTTGAAACTGTTTGGTTGTATTACATATGTTCATGTGCTAGATGAGATTGATCCAAAGGCTGAAAAATGTATTTTTATTGGATACACTTTAGAGCAGAAAAGGATGTCATTGTTATAACCGTGTCACAAGTGAGTTCAGAGCGAGCAATGATATTTTTTTAAATAATATGAGTAGTTGGTATGCATCTACTAGTGATGTATTAGATGATGATAATAATCATGATAGCTATGTATAGAAAGAAAAGTAAGAATCATGGAGCCTTAGTGAACCTGAAACATCGTTTGATATTACACCTATGGTTAGCCCTTGGTTTGGGAGACTAAGGAGTAGCCCCACATCTTTAGGTGGATCTACAAGTGTTGCAAGTAAAGACAAAGGAAAGAAGAAAGTGTTGGATGGTAATGATGCATCTACTAGTCATTTGGGATTTGATGGAGATTTTAGTGGTTCAAAGAGTTTTGGATGATGAGCTCACTATTCCTTTAGTTAGGACACCAGGTGTACAGAGAGCACATAGTAAAGTAAAGGCTCCACTGAGTAATCTAGTGGTACACATCTCTAGCAGAGTCAAATACCCTATTAAAAGATTTGGTTTTGAAGGTTCTCAACTCACCATCATGTTTATATGGTAAAGATATTTGAGGATGTTGAGCCCACTTCTTTTGAGGATGTTGTTGATCATGCTCATTGGGATGCAACAATGGATGAGGAGATGGTTACATTAGAAGCCAATAAGACTTGGAATTTGGTACCCTTTCCTAAGGGCAAGAAAGCTATTGGTTGTAAGTGGGTTTACAAAATCAAGCATAATGCAGATGGTTTGGTTAGCAAGTATAAGTCTAGGCTAGTTGCAAAAGACTGTGCTCAAACATATGGCATATATTATGAAGAGACATTCAATGCAGTTGCTAGAATGGTAACTGTTAGATGCATGATTGCTTTGGTAGTAGCCAAAGTTTGGAGTTTGCAGTAAATGGATGTTAAGAATACCTTCTTGCATGGTGAATTGCAAGAAAAGGTGTATATGGAGCAACCATCAAGTTATGAGGATTTAGAGCATCTCACATATATGTGCAAGTTAAAGAAGGTGCTCTATGGGCTAAACCAAACACCTAGAGCATGGGATGACAAGATTGGAGAGTATATTATCAATATTGGATTTTATATTTTTGATGTTGAGCACTCACTTTATGTGAGAATGGGAGATGCATGTTTGATTATCATAGTCATCTATATGGATGACTTGATTATTACAGGTGATAGTGACAATGGGATTGCTAAAGTTAAAGACTTCTTGAAGAAGAAGTTTGAGATAAAGGATTTGGGTGAGCCGAGATACTTTCTTGGTATTGAGGTTATTAGATGTGATGATGGTATATGGCTATCCCAAAGGCAATATGGCTTGGATATGTTATCCAAGTCTCATCCAAGTATGGTATGATAGCATATAAGCCTCTTTCAGTACCATTGGAGAAAAATATGAAGCTGAGTGCTAATGTTGGGGATGAGATAGAAGCCCCTACTATATTCATGAGGATAGTAAAAAGTCTAATTTACATGACTATCACAAGGCTAGACTTGAGCTATGTTGTTGGTCTTGTCAGTTAATTTATGAAGATGCCTAGAAAGCCTTATTTGGATGTAGTTAGACAAATATTGAGGTATGTGAAGTCCATTTTACATTATGGAATTTATTATAAGGGAGGTAAGGATGCACAAGTATTTGGATACACATATGCAGATTGGGCTATGACAGAAGATCCACTAGTGGATTCATGTTTTCCCTTGGTAGTGCAGTAGTTCCATGGAGTAGCAAAAAGCAACCTACAATTGCTTTATCGAGTATAGAGAAGACTGAGTATAGAGGTGCTACTACTATGGCAATATGTGAGGTGGTATAGCTACAAAAGTTATTAGGTGATTTGAATATACAGGAAGATGGTATAGTTATCATTCATTGTGACAACATGAGTAGCATACAACTACCTAGGAACCCTATGTTCCATGGTAGGACAAAAGACATTGAGGTGCACTACCACTTTGTGAGAGAGAAGGTACTTACAAGAGAGATTGACTTGGTATATGTCAGCACACATGATTAGATAGATGACATTTTCACAAAGGCATTGGGTATAGAGAAGCTTAGAATGTTTTGAAGCTTACTTGGAGTTGCAAAGATAGAGTTGAGCTTGAGGGGGAGTGTTGAGATGGCAAGCTCAACACGTGCGGATATTGATGATAGACCACCTGGCTAGATGGGTTTGCACATCTACACTTTTTTAGATATGATTAATACCCCACCCTCATTAGGTGCGACCAATGATCCATGGTGCTCAAAGTTGTAAGGCCCCCATTATGAGGAGAAGCCAAATGTGAGCCTGGACATTGGTTTAGTCCTGACTTGTATATCAGATGAGGTCTATGTGACCGGATGGCAAAAAGGTGACCATTGTGGATCTAATCTTTGGGTTAGACGGAGTTGCTAAGCTGGTAGAGCTGGCTGGGGGGTCCCAGGGGGGCTAGCGGCCCCCCTGGCGGGGGTCGGGGGGCAGCGCCCCTGGCCCGATGGTAAAGGAAATATTCCCTAGAATATTCTCTGGTCGACTAGTGGAGGCTTATATGGTAGGTCGGTCAGGCCGACCTAATGGCCTTCGCGGGCTATAAAAGCTAAACCCCTTCACAGCCATCTATCATTCATCTTTCACCCAGTCAGAGTTGTTGTTCCAGCTAGCCTTAAGCTCTTCACCTATCTTCTGTCTAGATCGCCATCTAAGCTTCACACAGTGGAAGCGCATGGGTGGACAGAGCCATCTTTGTATCAGTTGTTTGGAGCTAAAGAATTTACTGATTCTCCTCTTATCTGTTGTGTACTCTCTATCTCTTTCTCAGATTCTGTTTGTTGCACTGTGTAATTTTTTTACACACTTAGCACGTAAGTAGTCATTATGATCCTCACATGGCCAGTGACTTCTCACTTATTATATTTAGTTTGTTACACGAACCTACAACTGGTATAGATATAGCACCAATCAATTAGTATAGTCAGTTATGCATTGTTTAACTTAGTAGGCCACTTTTCTTTATGTTATATCTTATCAATACTTTGGGTACATTGTATTGTATATGGAAGGAGAAGAAAAAAACTAGTAGGAAAATGTTTTGGCCTCCATCTCTTTTCTTGTGTTCTTGAGTGAGCTTTCTCTTGTGTGTATACAATGTGTATTTGGCACATGCAGCTCAAGCAAGTTTCTCCACCACGTGATTCTTGACAATCTTACACTACTCCAAGGAAATAGGCTGATAGCGATGGTCGATCTTGATGAAAAATATCAGTGTCACTATTGGTGTCGCTATGAGCATCGTTAATTTTAGTGGCACTAATAACGACACCAATAGCAATGTTGTTAACCCTCGAAATGATACGAGGTGCAAAGAAAGCTTAAGAAGGAGCATAAGAAGATAGCCTGATGGAAAAAGAAGACCAAGAAGTGTGGAAAAAAAAACAAAATTCAAGAGTAGGACGCACAAGAGATAAAGCATATTTTAATACTTTGTAAAAGAGCGCTAGGGCTTCCTCCTATGCAAGTTATAAATGAAAAGGTGCATGTGAAGAAGCCATGAGAATAAGAAAGAATAGGAAAAGAGTGGAAAAGAGGAACAAGGCCGGATGGCCGGTCATGGAAATGGGTTAGGTGCCCAATGGAAAAAGGCCATGAATAAAAGCCAAAAAGTAAACGAATAAGCTCATTCTTGGGGTATGTGCAAACTAGCTCTCTTCTTATTCTTGCTCTTGCTTTCTTGTCATGCATGAGAGGGAGTGTGAGAGAGGGAGAGTGTAAGTGTATGAGAGTGAGGGATTGTGGAGAAGCTCTTCTTCTCCTCTTTTCTTCTTCTCCTTTGTCTCTTCTCTTTTCTTGCACGTGCAACTATGGATGTTAGAGCTTGGAGTATGGAGATGAAGCTTGCATTAAGGGAGATTTGAAGTTTTGAAAATGCCTTGTAAGCGATCTTAGAGAGAGAAAATATTTTTAAAAATAAAAATTATTTTTTTTTAATTTTTTTATATTTGGTGAGTAAATATATAAAAAATCATTAATAGATCATTATCGTGAAAATTAATATTCAATTTGAATTTTGTTTGACATTTTATTACTTCCCTCCATTCTCACTCTCTTCTTTCTTTCCCCTCCTTACTCGTTTCTTCTTAGTTTTCCTTCTTGTTTCTAATTCACATAGTTTTTCAATCCAATCTTCTAATCACATCGTTATCTATAGATCAGTCGTCCAATGATCTCTGTAGCTCTAGTAAAAGACCTCTCTATTATCTTCATATTGAGTTGAATAGTGAATATGAACCAATAAGGAAGAGAACAAAACCCATTACTATTTAAACAGAGTCTATGAAACATATACTCAAGTTTGAAGGAAAGAAGAATCTTGGTCTTTGGTTAGATGGCAAGCTATATCCCAAAGATCTTAGCAAAAATAGCACTCCACCTTTCTATAATAGCTCTTCATTGATGAGGTTCATTGTTGCTAATGGTTATAATGGGTTTCTAGGTTATACACTTAACTTGGTTGCAGAAAATAATGTCTTTAAATTGGAGAACCATATTTTATCAAAACATAACAATGAGTTATTGCTGAAGCTAGAGGGCTATCAACGGAGGATTCATTCATTGGAGAAATGCATCAAACCTTGCCAACAAAAGCAAACTATTTTAGGCCTTTGAAATTGACAAAGGGCTCTTAAAAATATTGAGAGTCTCAAATGAGGAGGAGGTGGTTGTAGTAAAAGAATCCAAGTAGCAAGGTATATTTCTTTCACTTTAAAAATATTAAATATGGATTTATTTATAATTAATTGTATTAATTTGTGGTGTTAAATTTGTTTAGATCTCTTCTTCAACTGAATACAAGTGAAAGAGATTCTTTAAAAGCATCTTAATTTTATTATCATCTTCTTCCTTCATTAGTTTCAAAAGATATTTTGGAGAATAAAAATTTGGAGTCATTTTTAAAGGATCATTCTTTGGATGGTGAGATAGTGTAGAAGAGACCAGATAATATTGGTATCGATTAAGATGCTTATATGCAACTTTTTTAACTTTTACAATCAAATATGAAGCAAGGACAGATACATAATTGTATACTTCCAAGGCTATCTATGGTTAGAACTGATAGATAGAAAAGTGAATAACAAAGTGATGGAGATTCTAGGTGAGCCTTTCCATATCAAGGCTAGCTTCAAGGGCATGAAAAAGGAAGTTGTATTCAATGATTTAAAAATATTTTCCTTGACTTGCCCACCCTACGATGTCTAATGATAAGATTCTACAACTTGTCACTCTAAAAGAGGCACAATGAGTGGCTAGATTTGTGGTTAAACTTGATGAAAGTGAGATTCTGAAATGTATAAAATTAAAGAGGATCTCTATTATCTTGATGAATAGAGTACTTTCACCAGGTCATTGCAATCACTCAATATCATTTAGTATTCAATCTGAACACAACATCTGGTGGTGGCTAGGAGCATTCGAAGTAGATATAGAGGATTTTAATATATTATATTGGGTTTTTCATCAAATGTTAATGCCAAATGTTATTAAGAGACAACATGCATGAGAAGAGCTATTTGTTGAAGGATTTAGGAGCTATAAGATTGAGTGGCACATAGCTGGTGACTTAAAGACACTCAAATTTATGTACATTGTGTCAATAAAGGGAGCCAACTCCATATCTCCTTGCCTATATTGCATGTTCCTAGTCATAGAGTTGAACTCAAGCAATTGGAATAGAGCTCCCTCTAGGCACAATAAGGATCCACAGTTTAAGCCAGTCCTAGATATTCCTTTAGTGAAGCCCATATTTGTACACTTCATGCACTTTGGAGGATAATTGAAGAGCTTGTTCATCTTTATATAGGGTTTAAATGGAAGCTAAAGTCATTATCAACTAGAACAACAGATGCTATAACAAATATTGAAAAAGTCTTATATGCAACAATTGGTTTTCATGGTGGTAATATTGTTATTGAACCAGATCTCCAAAAGTCTAAGGATGGCAATTGTGTCCCCAAAAAGCCATCTATTGGTGGAGAGAAGGCTCGAAGGTTCCTAGACTATGCTTGTCACAAATTTCTTTGACAAGCCTTTGAAAGGACGGTTTTGTAGAGCCTTCACTACACTTCTAATCTCCTTCAGGCATCTAACATGCTTTGAAAACTTTCTCCTTGGCTTTGATTTTCTTGCAAGTTTAGAAGGCTTGGAGGATTGATGGATCTTTGAAGCAGGACCTCTAGGATAAACTTTTTGCTTTCTTGTAGTAGCCTAAGTTCTAGCTATCTGAAATCTCCATTTAAAAAAAAACTCAAAATTAAATAAGAAAAAGATTGACATGGCCAAGGATCTTATGCATCCACAATTGTTAGCTTGATGTATGCCATAGTTGCTACACATCATGAGGTACTTGAATGACACTTGTGTTTGCTTTAAGGTGCATGAAAGATCACTTGCATAATTGTCACATTGTGTTCCACTGGTGTAGGCCTCTAGCCACTCCTATTGCAAATTCTATGTCAGATGTGTAGCAACCATAACATACACCAAGCTACCAACAACTGAAGCATATGAAATCTTGGCCATTTCAGCCTTTTCATCATAAGATGTAGGATTTTCCTCTACATTGAGTTTCACATATGGAGGCAATGGAACCCCAATCGCTTTTCCCCCTTCATATTGAAACACTGCAAAATCTTGGATGCATGAAAAAGCAAGAAGAGACAAAGAGCACTTCACCACTATTGTCACTCTCATGGCTGACTACATTGACTTCCTCTATCTTGACATTGCTCTTCTTTGTGAACTCGTTGTCCTTTTTCTCATCGTTGTTGTCATCTGTCTTCTTACGCTTGCCTTTCTTTGTCTTTCACTTATAGCAATCATGCTTAAACTGACCTTTCTTGCCACAATGATGGTACTCTACATCTTTCCTACGAGATTTACTACGTCTTTTATTTTTAGATTTCCCCTTCTACTGAGACCTGGCTCTAGTGTGGAATGCCCTAGAAGAGTTGTTGGCTGCATTGTTCTGTCCATTCAGCTCTTTCATAAGCAACGAGCTCTCCACATCAGAGTATATCATCAATGCATTAGAGTTGCTCATAGCTATCCTGAATGTATCCTAACTTTTAGGCAAAGTGCATAGCAAGAAAGTGGCCTTGAACTCATCATCGATATTAAACTTCAAAGCAACCAACTAGTTGAAAATCGAGTTGAACTCATTGAGGTATACAGACATGGATGTATGTTCCTTCATGTGGAGATCCATCAAATTTTTTAGCCACCAGTAAACCTTGCTAGCAGTATTCTTTTGAGCATACAACTCCTCAAGTCTCGTCCACGTAGCATAGGCATATTCACACTTCTCAATAATGTTGAACAACAAAGAGTCTGCAAACAACTAAAAGCTCAATCATAGAGCTTGCAAGCTCATCTAGATCATCCCAATCTTTTGGCTCTATGTCTACTAGTCATATCCCCTTAGTCTTAATAGGCTTCATCTATTTCTTTTGCACCAAGATTAGCTATCTAGATCTTTTCTTTGACAATTCAGTCCTCTATCGCTTCTACTCCAGCTCAATGGTGGCTTATCTTTCTTGGTCTTTCCCGGTTACACCCTTGATAAGTGACATTGACTATTGACACTTGACATTGAGATTGACACTTGCCACTGAGATTGACTATTGACACTTGACATTGAGATTGACCACCATATCTTCAGTTCTAGACTGTGAAGAACAGTCTACAAGCTGTGTAAAACTGGGCAGCCCCTTGTCTTGATGGCTCATGTTCCTTGGTTATACTCATTTGATGCCCGAATGGCTATGATTGGTGCTAGATACGTTGTGGATGGTATATTCATGCTGTGATATGTCTCTGGACTGATTCAAGCACTTCAATTTTTCAGTTTTGATAGAGATATATATGTTGTAATACAGAAGATTGAATACACTTGACATAGGTTTATGCTATGCTGCCTGATGTGTTTGGGCTATCTCTTGAGTGCTACTAATGCAATATTCATGTACACCATGAATATTGCATCTGGAGATGACTTTGGGGATTTTTAAAGCTTGGTTTAGATTTTTTTCAACATTGTCTTTGGCTATAAAAATTTACATGTTATAGGTACCATACATGTAAGAGATTTTGGTTGAGTTTTATGCTTCTAATAAGGCTCTCTAGGTTTGATTTGGTATTGACATAATAGCATTTTATTGAGTAGTGATTACACATGCTTTGTGCCTCATCTCTAGGCTAAAATGCATCAGTTTATTCAAACATTTTTTGATGTTGTACATTGTGAACAGTAGGTAACATTTGTAGACAATCTATGCCTAGAGCTGTCATATGCTATTTGGTGATGCATTCATGTATGCTACTGATCTAAAATACCTTGGCAATGCTAGAATATGATCAGTAATCAGTATTGAATAGAAGAATTTGAAAATATATTGCTAGTTGGATTTTGCATCTCTTCTTGGTCAGTTGTGTGAGAGTTTGGGCTTGTCTTTGGTGACATTTCCTATCATTTTGGCCTACAACCTGCTGGTTCTTAGGGTTTGGTGTCAAGATTGTGGGAGAGAAGGAAGGAGTCTCACTTGTAGCTTTCTCACTTACACAATGGCAGAATATACACATAGGTGGAGGCTAAAAACAGTTTTCCTCTTCTTAGTTGTGTAAGCCAAAAAGAACACTAATACAGAGAAATAGAAGAACCCTATATATGGGTCTCAAACCAAACTCAACTAACTAAGGTGGCATACTAACTGAGCCACGAACTAGAGTAGATAAGGATAGCTGTCATCTAGCTATTATTCATGAGCGGTGTACCAACCGCATCTGCAGCTAACAAGTCGGTGACATAAATGCACAACGGTCACCCTGGCATATCACGAGTGGAGCTCGATATCTCAACACTCCCCCTCGAGCTCAATCCCAATTCTTGCACATCAAGAAAGTCTTTGCACTTGCGCAGCTTCTCTGTGCGGCCAATGCCTTCGTGAATATGTCAGCTACCTGATCCTCTGTGCTGACATAAACTAGATCAATAAGACCTAGTAAAACCCTCTCCCGCACATAGTGGTAATGCACCTCAATGTGCTTTGTTCTAGCATGATAGACTGGGTTATTTGCCAAGTGTATACTGCTCATGTTGTCACAATAAATGACAACTGGACCATTTGTAGGCTTAAGCATATCATAAAGTAGCTTATGTAACCAAGCTACCTCACATGCAGTCATTGCTGCACCCCTGTACTCAGCCTCTGTGCTTGACAAGGCAACTATAGGCTGTTTCTTGCTGCTCCAAGTGACTGCAGCACTCCCAAAAGAGAACACATATCCACTGGTAGATCGTCTATTAGAAATACTACCAGCCCAATCAACATCAGTGTATCCATGCAACTGTATCTGAACCCCAATCTCATAAAATAGTCCATACTGCAATGTGGACTTCACATACCTGAGTATGCGTCTAGCCGCATCCAAATGCGGTTTCCTTGGAGCCTACATAAACTGACTTACCAATCCAACAGCATAGCTCAAATCTGGCCTGGTAATAGTCATATAAATCAAACTTCCTACTATGCATCTGTACATAGTAGGGTCTTCCAGAAGCTCACCTGCATCTGCACTCAGCTTCACATTCTGCTCCAAAGAAACTGAAATAGGCTTACAGCCTGTTATCCCATATTTGGACAGCATATCCAATCCATACTGCCTCTGCAAGAGCCGTATCCCACTTGGTGATCTAATCACCTCAATGCCCAAGAAATAATGCAGCTCTCCCAAATCCTTCATCTCAAACTTCTGCTTCAATAGCATTTTCACATGAAGGATATCTTCATCACTATCACCTATCATAATCAAATCATCAACATAAATGACAAGTAGCATAATACATTTCTCTGTTTTTCTCACATAAAGTGAGAAATCTGCCTTGGAAATCTGAAAGCCAATAGTGACAAGATACTGTCCTATCTTGTCAGACCATGCTCTAGGTGCTTGCTTCAAGCCATACAAGGCTTTCTTCAACCTACAAACAAACTCAAGATGAACAGCATGCACATAACCTGGTGGCTGCTCCATATAGACCTCTTCTTGCAAATCACCATGCAAGAAGGCATTCTTTACATCCATCTGATGTAAATACCATCCCTTTGATGCAGCCATAGCAATGACTGCTCTTACAGTTGCCATCCTTGCAACCGGACTGAATGTTTCTTTATAATCAATGCCATATGTTTGTGCATACCCCTTGACTACTAATCTTGCCTTGTATCTACTCACAGAACCATCTGCATTGTGTTTCACATTATAAACCCACTTAGAACCAATTGCATTCTTATCTTTAGGCAAAGGTACTAATTCCCATGTAGCATTTGCTTCCAAGGTATCCATTTCTTCATCCATGTCTTTCTCCCATTTTTCTTTTCCCATGGCTTGCTCAAAAGAAGTGCGTTCTGGTTCCTGTATCACTTTGACCATATAGGCATAGTGAATGGCTGTAAATCCATCATATTTCAGCCTATCCACAGGATACCTAGCTTTGGTAGACCTGCGCAAAGTAGGTTCACTCCTAGGTGCTCTCAAAACATCCCTGGTCTTCCTTACTCCAGGTGTAACAATAGAAGGAATATCCAACTCATCATCAATGCTCTGTTCTGAGCCACTGGATTCACCATCCACATAAGAGTGACCTGCATTCACATCAAACATGGGCGGATCTACCTTCTCTTTTCCTTTTCATGAAACCTGCGTACCACTATCTGCATTGTTTTGAGGAGATTCTCCTGATCTCAATCTGCCTGTCCATGGCGAAGAATGTGAACCACTACTAGAGGACACTCCAGGTCCACTAATATTTTGTGACTACTGCTGTGAATTATGTACAGCATTACCATTTTGTGCATCTACATCATCAATCACATTTACTGGTTTATACCAGCTACTCATCTCATAAAAAACAACATCTCTGCTCACTGTAAACTTACGAGTAGAAGGGTTATAGCATCTATACCCTTTCTACTATAGAGAATAACCAATAAAGATATACTTCTCAGCTTTTGGATCCAACTTGGATCTCAACTCATCTGGCACATGAACATAGACAATGCAACCAAAAATCTTCAAATGAGAAATATCTGGTTTCCTACCAATATACCTCTCCTCTGAAGTCATCCCATGTATTGCTGTAGTGGGAGTCCTGTTCATTATGTAGACTGCTATAGCAACTGCTTCAGAAGTCTTTTTCGTTGAGCATGGCACGAGATACCTCTCCAATATGCCTGTTTTTCATTTCTGCAATTCCATTTTGTTGTGGGGTATGACTGCATGAATATTTCTGCTTTATGCCATGCTCCTACATGAACCTTGCAAACTCATTTGAGAGGTACTCTCCCCCTCCATCTGACCTTAGGCATTTTATTTGCAGGCCTATTTCTTTTTCAACCATAGCTTTAAGAGTTTTGAAATGCCCAAACACTTTACTTTTCTTTTTTATAAAATACACCCAAACTTTTCTGCTATAGTCATCAATAAAAGTGACAAAATAATGACTGCCTCCAATAGATGTAGCTTTAATAGTCCACACATCAGAGTGGATTAATTCCAATGGCTTCTTACTCTCTTGAACATGTCTAGGAAATGGTTTCCTTGCCTGTTTTCCAAATTGACAGGCTTCACATACCTTATGCATTTCTGCAACCTTGAATTTAGGCAATCTTGCAACAATATTTTGGCCTTGTATTGATTTAAGTCGCTATACATTAATATGACCAATGCGTTTATGCCAGATATCAATATCTACAACTACACCGGTCCCATATGCAAACATTGCTGCACTCAATTCAGGCATGTCTGCATCCAATGTAAACATTCTGCCCTTCTTCTTTCCTTTTGCTATCAAGCGACCTTCATTTTTCATATCCTCAACAAAGCATCCATGAGAATTAAATCTGACCTACAAGCCCTGCTCAACCATTTGACCAACAGAAACCAGGTTCTTGGCGATATTCGGGACATGAAATATATCCGACAGGTATTTCTTTTTCCCATCCTGCATAGACAAAGGAATATTTCCAATCTGCACAATAGGATGTGCAGTATCATCACCAGTCTCCACAAATCCTGGTTTTTCCATTTTCCTTGCATCCTGCATCCATTATGCATGACGTGTCATGTGGTTTGATGCACCTGAGTTAACATACCACACATCGTTGCTTTCTTCTGCACTTGTCACAGAATTGGTCATGTGCTGCACCATAAACAAATGCTCATTTCTGTCATCACCCTGTCTACTAAAAGATGCTTAATTCCCTTGTTGCAATTTTCCATTCATGATGTCATTCTGCTTTTTATAGCAGTCTTTAGCCATATGACCCATTTTACCACAGTAGTAGCATTCAACATTGCTGTTTGCATTTTGGCCTCTTTGCCATCCACCACGACCTCTTTGGCTCCCCCTGCCTCTAGAGTTACCACGTCCTCCTCCATAGGACTTGTTTTCTTGAGTTTGCTGCATATTCTGATTTCTACCACGGCCTCCAGATCGACCTCCTCTACCTCTGTCTCTATCTCTTCCAGTATTTGAGTAGAAGACAGCTTCTTTTGAAGTTCCTCTTGAAGAAGATGCATCACCATTTCTATGCTCCTCAGAAATTAGAAGAGCAATCAACTCCTCAAAATCAGGAAATCTTTCACGGACGGAAATCGATGTTCGAAATTGTGCACAATCCTTTCCTAGACCATTCAAGGTCACAGAAACTAAATCATCATCTTCCACTGGCGACCCAATGGAAGCAAGTGCATCTGCAATCTTCTTCACCTTCATGTGGTAGTCATTGATGCTCATACTTTCTCTTTGCACATTGTGCAACTCTTGCTTGAGCTACATTTTCCTGGCTTGCGTTTTTTGTGCTATACATTTTTGACAAAGTATCCCATGCCTTCTTTGGCATACTTGCATCCTGAATATGCACAATCATAGAGTCAATACTGATAGATAGCCAGTACATAACTTTTCTGGCTCTCTCATGCCATCCTTTAAATGCCTGCATTTGTTGTTGATTGGGAACATCAGGAAGAACTGGTTTTTCTTCGTTTCCTGCAACGAATTCCCAATATCCTTTTCCCATAAGGAAATTCGTCATTCTAAACTTCCATGCTTGGAAGTTGTTCTTGTCAAGCTTTTCAGTGACAATTTGTGAAAGAGAATTAGACGCCATTACAGAACACTCAAAAAATTCTGTCACTGTAGAATAGTGGTCGCACAGCAAAAAATAGGGCCTTTTCATGAGTGCGTGCGGAAAGCTTCCACCTCCAAAATAGGCCCCGAAATGGCCTCGAATAAAAAAAAAGGGCAACCAAGGGCTAAATCCTCTCTCGCAACATATACTGCCCTCTTGCTACACCTCGAAGGGTATCTCAATCTGAGACAATGCACTCTTCCACTTTCCGGCTGTGCTACCTGCAGAGACTTGCTCCCAAACTCGAAAAATGAAAGAAACACTGGTCCTCTTACCAGAACACCGCGAACTTGGTTTGCTTTCTTGAGCTCCTTACCACGAACTAGGCTCTGATACCATGTCAAGATTGTGGGAGAGAAGGAAGGAGTCTCACTTGTAGCTTTCTCACTTACACAATGGGGGAATATACACACAGGTGGAGGCTGAAAACAGTTTTCCTCTTCTTAGTTGTGTTAGCCAAAAAGAACACTAGTACAGAGAAATAGAAGAACCCTATATATGGGTCTCAAACCAAACTCAACTAACTAAGGTGGCATACTAACTGAGCCACGAACTAGAGTAGATAAGGATAGCTGTCATCTAGTTATTATTCATGGGCGGTGTACCAACCACATCTGCAGCTAACAAGTCAATGCACAACGGTCACCCTAGCATATCACGAGTGGAGATCCATATCTCAACATTTGGACAGTAGTAAGTAATGTTTTTTAAGCCTCAATCAAAGCTACAGGAAGGCTAGGATAAGCCTAGACCAAGTATGGAGCAAGTCTTGCAAGTCTTCATGTGCAAACTAAGGTGGAATTGACATGTGGATTGAGCTAAAAACTCATTGTCTTGAGCTTCTCATAAGCTCAAGAAGTCATGCAATAGCACCCACAAAGCCAAGGAAAAATGAAACTCCTAGTCCAGCTTTTATACCATTTTGAAGTGTACAGATCCACGAAGCTTCAATGGATTAATGGAGATGTAGGTTGAGTGAGAAAGAAAGAAAGAAAGAAAGTTATATTAACGTCTTCTAAAGACCAAAACTGGCCTATGAGACAAACTGTGATACAATTGATGAGGTCCAGCTATCCAAAATAAAAGTGCTGAATGAAAAGCTAAAAACTAGAAACTGAAAATACGGTGCTATGAGTGTGATAAGTGTCGTGTATGTGTATGTGCCTATGTAGCTCTAGTACTCCAGATAATGGCTACAAAGGGGGAACAAATGTTGGCTGTGATAGGGGAACAACTGTCGACTGTGATAAAGTAGTGCGATGTGTATATGTAACAGATGTAGGGAGATATACTATCCTGGGATGTAGTAGCAGTCGTTGAAGTCGCTAATAGCAGGAGATCCCTCTTGGATGCAGGATGTGGTACATCGGCGGTGGAGAAAGAGCAAACTGGAGATCTGAGATCCAATGTGTCGAGTGTCGTCGGATCTCAGTCTGCTGTCGATGTAGATCAAGAATCCTCCGAATCTCCTATCGGTGTGGCTGTGGGGTCCGAAACCCACAGATCCTCGTGCGGCGTCGGGTGCGCTGGTCCTCAGCCTGCTGTAGTGTGAGCCCAGAGGTCTGGCTGGAGGCTGGTACAGTAGCTCTCACTCTGTCTGTCTGAAAGAACTGTGTAATAGTCGTCTGGGTGGGCCCCTCTCTGACTGGGACCCGCTGTGTGCTATGCTCTCTGATGTGCCATGCCTCTCCCAGAAAACGACCAAATGATCTCTGATCCATATCAGTCATACATCCCTGAAGTGAGCTGCTCAATGTGTATCTAGATCTCAACTCTGAGTATGCCAGGCATCTGAGAACAAAATGCTCCTCACTCTCCACCTCTGATCTGCAAAGGGGGCATATCCTCTCCTCCCGTGGGATACCACTAGCTCTGCCACTCTCAATCATAAGCTGATGTGATGATACCCTGAGATGTCCAATAAGAACTCTCAATTGATGTGGCATATAGATCTGCATATATATCGGAATCTCTATGAATCCCTGCTCTGATATGCTCAAGAACTGTGTATAATAATGTGCCATCTTCGATGGCAGTGGCTGTGCAGGGCTGACCCATGTCCTCTGTACATAAATATGCCATATCTCCTGTCTGATGACTCTGTTCCTCTCAGAGAGAGAGAGGGTGTAAGTGGGAGCCTGAGTATCATATAGAAGAGGTGGGAGTCTATCAATGTCCAGCCCATGTCTGTCAAACCAAGCTCTAGTCTGTGCATACCATGATGTGGTATCCCCCACTCGAGCCATCTCCTGAGATGCCATATATGCTCTGTATGCAATGCGATCTCTGTCCATATCCTGAAATTTGTGTAGGAAGCAGACTGTCTGAAATAATGCCTCGAGTAGCATGGGCGGTGTGGCAAGCTCTGCTCGCACAATGTCATGTGGGACTGAGGCCTTGCTGTGAATCAATCTAGATATCATGATCACCTGAGGTCTCTCCATCAATGTCCATACATAATCGGCAAGGCCTGGCCCCCATATAGCTGCTCCATACATCAGTGCTGGAGTCAATGATAGTACCACTTAGGTTTTTTCGATTAGGTATATGAATATGGTACAACCCCGAAGGGTACATTCACACCTAGTGTGTGTGCGGGCATGGTGGCCCTTTATTCCTAACACATTGGTAAATGAATTATGCAAGAATATTCAGTGTATATAGTTAGAAGGGTGATGCAGCCCTCCCACCTAATATTTTTCCCCTATGTAAACTTTGCTATTTGTGTCAAAAAATTACGGTATAATCATCGCTATTTGTGTCGCTGATTCTCATTAGCTACGCAAATAGCGGCACATATAGCAATGCATATAGTGACACAAATAGCGATGTATATAATGAGAAAATAGCAATGGATCTATTGCGAATAGCAATGATGAGGGGGAATTTTATCCATGAAAATTCCATCGCTTTAAACGCCGGTATTGAGTCTATGTATTATAGTGTATCCTTCTTGAAAGGGTTTCAACGTCTCTTGCTTTTTACCTGGTGATATTAACAAAAGTTTTGATATGATATTTTTAGACTTTGCTGACTGTGTTTAAATCCTCAAAAATAAAATGAGAGAAGTAAATAACTCTATTTTTTTTTTACTCACTATATCCAAATTTGTTTTTACTCACTATATTTTTCTAGCAATAGGCTTTCATGTTTATGCTCACTATCTACATTCCTTTGCTAGGTGTGTAATGCATGAGCTCCCCTTTGATCTACAATAAAAAATTAAGGTTCTTGATCTATCTATCTCATACTATATAAGGAGTGAGTTTGATGCAAGTGCATTTGATCATTGGTTGAATCCAATTAATTTTGAAACTTTGGAGGTCATTCTAATTCCATACAATGAAAAGTAAGTAATTTGATATTCTGTTAGATCTTATGAGATTTTATTTTTTTAATTTATTGAATTATGATTGTTTTTAGTTCTTATTGGAGTCTAATTGGAATAGCCTACGTGGAGAAGTAATGTTTCCTCATCAAATCTTTGAAAGGAAGCCATGGACATGCTAAGTTGTAAGTTATATGATCCAAGGTCTCCTTGATATTTTGATCTTTTTTTTGCAAGTACTCTAAATATTTTGGTTTTTTTTGTAATTAGTTTAAATTTTATTGTCATTTTGGTATAGAGCTGTAAAAAGATTGATTGAAGTGCTAGAGAAAAAGCCTTCCATGTCTTCTGATTTACTTGCAACAATGCAATATAGACAAGTTTTACTAAGGTCTTGATTAATATGGTTGGAACATAATAAGAAAATTTATTCTATAAACTACCATAAACAAGTTTCATAGTTTTACTTTACATTATTGGTTGCAATGTCCTCATCAGGATGGTAATGTGAAAGATACTAAATTTTAAGATAGAGGTTTATTGCAAAATGGTCCATTGATGATAATAATATAGTTCATTGTAAAAAATAATAATAATATAAAAATATTTTCTTACAAATGTATGACAATTTTCAAGGGATTGCTATACAAGTGAGCATGTTTGGTGTATAAGAGCAAAGGTCATGAAGTACATAATGATCAATTATATGAAACCAAAAACGGACAATAGTGAGGACTTGGACAATGAAGGAGAGGAGGTGCATGTAATTGCAATAAGTGAAGCTATGCCTTCAAACCTAAGGCAAACAAAGCATCAAAGAAAGGCAAAAGGACTCCTAGAAATGATGTCCCTTCTCCTAAGAAAAGTCCTTTTTAAAAAAAGTAGCTTTGTCTCATTGCTTGTAAGCTTTGTGTATATAAGTCATGGAGATGGCTGACAAAAATTTGCCACAAATTTTGTACATATATTTTATATTGATGGTAAAGATATATTTTCTTCAATATCTTTGCATTGTATATTCTTCTCTCTCCTTGTTGATATCTGTGAAAAAATATGTTACAAAGTGGAATCAGATATACACCTAAGTGGATATAATATGATATAAAAATTTAATTATTTGTTATTAAGTTAGAACACAAACGAGTATGGTAGTTCAATATCTTCATTCTGTCACATCCATCCTCACTTAATGATCTAACCTTTAGGATTGTAATAATGTTCTCATTGAGCCAAACATCAAGATCCACTATAGGATCTTTGCTAAAATTATCAAGATTTTGGTCTAAAGCAACTAGACTACCACCAATATAATGTCATCTACTATAATAAAAGCTGAGGATAAAATTTTGAGTAGCAACCATATATTTATAAGCTATAGAATCTTGATCTATCTTACATATAATTTGTCCTTTTGTCCTAGTACCCCATCCTTTATCAAAAAATTGTATGACATGATCATATGTTAGCCTCTTCAATCACAGAAAGCATGACCTTTGATCTTCTTATCTTAGCATTGGAAAATAAATCAATAAATATATTAATAGGTATAAACAAAGTAACTTTAGTTAGCCTACTTTATATATTAGGTTTTAATACTCATTGTATCTCATAAAATATTTTACATCTATAGCTTGTCAAAGGCCACTCAAAGCTTGAAAAATATGGTAAACAAAGGGGGGATATTGATCCCCATTGGCTGCACTGCATGGAGACAATATAAGAATGGTCATAAAAGAATATTCCATTCTCTACAAGCTCTATTTTCTTTTTATCTTTGTATATTTCTTCTTCAATCAAACCACACATAATATCAATAACATCAACCATAGACTCAATCGACTGCCATTCTTGAAGATTAGAGAGGTAGACATCTACAAGACAAACAAATGTTATAATGGAAAAATTTAAACCAAGTTTAAGAAAAGAAAGACTTTAAGAATCAAATAATTTCAATTTGATCTATGCATTGGACGATTTGAAATTCCAAGTTCTAAATATAGCTTTCTATACATAAATACATGTTGCACCAATACCTCCTTTATGCTATTCTTATTTACTCCAAGCTTGAAATCTCAGTTTCTACCCTTCCAAGGAGAGATGAACGAGCTCTCATATCTTTGTCTTTTCCCACGTTTTTCTTACTGCATGGTGATCTGACTGCCTTTGCTAATGATAGTAGGAATCTATCTTCCATCTATTTGGAATGAGTTAAACACTAATATGGATGTGATTAAATTCGGAGCTTGGACACCTTGTTGAAGGTTGAATTTATGTATCCATGGTAGAGAGAGAGAGAGAGAGAGAGAGAGAGAGAGAGAGAGAGAGAGAGAGAGAGGACTAGCCTACCACAAAGGAGAAAAGAACACGAGAGGCATAAAAGAAAGGAGGGAAAAAAATGAGTGCTAATCTTTTTACTAATTTGAATTTAGATTCAACATGTCATTATTATTAATTTAGACATATCAATAAATAATGATTTTTTTACATTTTTTAAAATAGAGTTTCTGTTATGAAGACTTTGCTCCTATTGGTCTAGAGCACTCTCTCTTGATCTCCTAAAAGGCATCTTCAAGACCTCAAAATGAGCTAGCACCTTGAATCGTGGAGCCTATAGCAATTGGATTTAATGGTAAGCTCACTACATCCTTGTGTGAGAGCATGCATGGCTATGTGAGAGATAGCCATTGTCATTCACTTGAAACACTTGACTTGATAAGTAGTCCATAGGGTCTCGATAGTTGCTAGTGAGAAGTGAATACCCTTGGGACCGCATAAGCAAACCAAGAAACCCAACACTGAGAAGTGAATAGCCTCAAATCACCTAATAACCAAGTGACGAAAGGAACAAACCATAATTAGAGACGTGTCCTTAGCCGACCTAATCACCCTCATTGACATCTTAGTGGTTCAAGAGACCACCAACATGGCATGTGCTAGCACGGACATAGGCAACCAAAACCTTGACCTAGGATATTTTCTAGTTGACATACAACAATGCATATCACGATATGACTATCAAATGAAAATAGCACACCATGGAAGATCCACAAATGAAATCATAGCTAATCTCGAGGGGGAGAGAAGGCTAGGAAGAGTTGCCCTTGCAACGCTTAGCTAGCTACAATAACCAGGAGCGACGTGCTTAAAGGCTATGCTAGGAGATAGATCTCAACAAGGTCCAACAAGTCCTAGCTATCGCAAGTACAAACAGAGTAGGAGGAAATACCAATATAGGGAGAGAGCATTAGAGGCTGATCTTACATTGAGTGAGCTTCTCACGAAGCGAGTGTTAGATAACACTACCACTGAGTAAAGAGATGTCCATTACCTCCCAATCCTCTATCACTTGAGCATTTCTCATCCATGGCCTACCTAACATAATATTGTAGTCCACTCCCTTTATGACTATGAAGTTAATCGAGAATTGGATTCTTGCTACCTTTAGAGGCTAATATTTTAGCACTTTGAATAGCCTAACTTTCATTCCATTCGCTAGTGTAACATTAAACCGTGCAGTTTCTACTAGTGGGTTTCCCCAAGCTTGTAGAACTACATGGCTAAGCACACTAGCTCGTGCTCTTGTGTCCACAATTCCTTTCTGTATGGCATCACCTAATGAAACAATAGGCAAGACTATGTGCATTTCATTTCCCTCCCAAAAGGCATTCACTTTGTAGAGATTTAGACAATGGGCTTAGGGTTAAGCTTAGTATATGTGTCTTTGCATCACAGTCAAGCAAGTTGGTCGCTCCATGTCCATCAAGTATTTCTACCCACACCTTCAACACTTACCATAGCATGGGGTTTTTCCTAAGAAATTCTCCTAATGGCAAGGTTACACGAGTTGATATTAGTGTTGAGAAAATTTCCAACCTTTTCCTTTTCCTCTAACTCAAGGCTTTTCTACCAATGCTCTTGGGAAGTTCATCTGTCCGTGGCATCTAGATTCTACTACTGTAGTGAAACATGGGGTGTTGATGTGCCTCTAGATCTCAAGTGCGTAGGGAAGATTGGTGGACTCATGCTAGAGTGCTCATTAATCTCATTCTCCAAGACAGGATCTGCATCTCGCAAGTGTGCTTGAACTTCTTTCATCCACTCCTTGAATTTTCCCATGACTTCTAATTGGTGTTTTGGGTCAGGGTATTATCCAACCTTGGCACTTTCCTTTTCCATTATCTTAGGAGTAGATGTTTCTATCTCCACATCTGTAACTTGTTCCCCTTTTGTTAGTGTGGTGGTGCTATCCATTTTGAGTGTTATCTTGGTGTCCGCCCTCTTCCTTCTCCTCCTCTGGCTCTTCTTTCCATCAGATATTGCATCTAAGTTGCTAGGCCCAAGTAATGAGATACAGGCCTACTTCGTTTGAGATTAGGTCATGACATTTAGTGGGATTGGTGTGGCTTCATCATCAGGTGTTTCAACACTAAAGAGTCCAAGTGCTATTGATGGTATAATTGTTCTACTAGTGGAGGTTTTTGTTAAGGACAATTAGCATAAAAATGTGTAATTCCACACCCTAGACATCTCAAGGCAGCCTTGTCCCTATTTTCTTGCTCCTTTTCAAGGCAATGAGATGAGATGTGCCCTAGATGTCCACAAGTCCAACATGCTAGTGGCTCTTGGTTCGGGTCCCCCTCCTAGACCTCTATCTCTTCCCTTGCCTAAAGCCATAATCGACATTGATCTAAATTCCATCAATATAGGATTACCATCCTTGTTGTAGGAGACATAGGGATTCACATACGCTTCATCCTCTAGTGGCTCCTTTATAAATTGTATCAATGAATCACTCGATGGATGGGTCACTATGGATCCAAGTAGCCTTAAGATTCACGTGGGGTTGATGTCAATCCTAAGGGTAGCTGGCTTCGAGTCATTGGGCGGCATTGGTAGAGATAATGTGTCATGTGTCTGCCTAACAATTCCCTGGCAGCATGTTTTAGTGGT
Source organism: Lygodium microphyllum (assembly GCF_053477565.2). Classification (NCBI taxonomy): domain Eukaryota; kingdom Viridiplantae; phylum Streptophyta; class Polypodiopsida; order Schizaeales; family Lygodiaceae; genus Lygodium; species Lygodium microphyllum. Next base: position 73,180,291 of record NC_141143.1, on the reverse strand, counting down.
CAATCAAGGAACTATCCTAGACGGCTTTGTCGCCCCTGACACTCGCGAGAATGCACTGGTTCTATCGTCTAGGTTTCCTAAAGCCCACCCCATAATGGACTGTACCGGCTGTCCCCACAAGGATCAACCTGCAAGCTCGGGATCCTAATTTGACAACTGAGGTCTCAATACATCAGCTAGCTCCATTAAAGGTGTCCACAAGGGCTTCTCATCCGACTCGAGCAACCGTAGTTACCCTTGGTTCATGGAGTGCAATGCTTTTTTCTAGTAACTAGTTAGGATTCAAGGAACCTTAATAGAGTTCTAGCATAGCCGCTGCACCTTTTCCCTAAGATAATTTGTTATCAAGGTTTTAAGACCTAACCCTAGGTAAGTCAATGCTCGGCTCTACCTAATTTTTCCTAATTAAAATTTCATTCAATCTCTTGAGAGAAGCTTCTAGCTTACCGAGACCACCCATCCATAGGATGGATCCATCCAGGATCTTGCCCACCCACTTTCCACAAATGGTTTTCTTTAGTTTTCTAATTACCTATCACATTAAGTTATGGCATATAAAAGCAGCTTCGTAAATTAACCCGTTATCATAGGTTCCTTCGCGTAATTTTATGGCACAACACAAAGACAGAGAAAACAGTATTTTGGTAAAGCATATTTATTTATTATTTCGCAAAGTTATTTACAATGCTTTTCCCCTTCTGCCTACGTAGAAGATAAACCTCTGTTCACCGAAAAATTCCTTCTATCTATGCAGAAGAAAAGAAACCCTCCAAGATTTCCGTCCCTTCACTAGTACACTAAGGACTCGAGGATCGCATCCTGATTTGTGTGAGTGTTAGGCAGTTCCTAGGAGTGATCAAGAGATATACGGCCAGGGCCCCCTTGGCACTCCTGCCTCTTCCTACCTAACGGATTCCTCACCGAGGAGCGACCTCTCACCATTGGGGCCAACAATCCAAAGCTCCTCGTGGCGATACAAAATAATCCCCCTTGGAGCAGGGTTCCACGTCTAGCCATGGGGGAGGCGTAGCGTGATCTTTCCTCTTATTATCCTAATTATATATTTACAATCAAATCTAACTATTATAGGCACAATCAATATTTCATGTGCAACCATCAATACATGCAAAAATAAAAAAGAAATAACAGCAAGTGTTTTTAGCATAAGAAGCAACCCCACCCAAATCTAGGGTTTCTCTTTTAAGATCCCACCTTATTCTTGGGATTTTTCTTCCTACTTGCAACTCTTTTTCGGGATCCTCAAGTTATTTTGCGAATCTAAAGTCTATTTTATTCTTATGAAAAATTTGGTATTTCCACCCTAAAAGATAATATGGGCATTTATACCTATGGTAGGCAATTCATGCCCTGCCCTGCCCTAGCCTGCGCTTAGCAAAATTTCAAATGCATTTCCAAGTCTGTTTAGACTTTAGAATTTGTATTGAAAAAATCTTATCAATGTCCAATAAGTCCTACAAAATTCTGATAGTTTCAAGGTTGTTGAGTATTTCATAGTTGTTTTTGCTTCAACATTCTTTGATATTTTAGGTTAGGTTTTCTCATTGATTCATACGCGGGTCAACTCATGATATTGACACTCTCGCTAATATAATCATTAATATTAACATTGCATGTGTTTTTGTAAAGAAAATAATTTTTATTTTATTCTACTCATATTCTATGGTTTAATCGATAATGTCTGACCATTTACCAGAACTTTCAATGTTATCTAGAAATAACAATTTTCATTTAGCTATGTCTTAAGTGCAATGCTGATTGTTTTTCTGAAAACTTTATTCTAGGCAATGCAAAAATCATAAGTGTAATTTTTCTTTCATCATTTAGACATCGAATTATATTACTACGCACCTAATTTATGCGCATCTAGTATATATTTTCCTATACAAAATTTTATGGATTTTAATGCATTGATTATTTCATGATATTATCTAAATCATTTTCTATAATTTTTTATAAAATTCATATACATATATTTATCATTAGAAAAGTAAAATAGAGATAGTCACTTTTAGAAAAAACTTATAAAATATTCCATTCCCTAACAACATCTACCTTTTTTCTATTATTATGATCACATGTGTCATTAATGGAATAACAATAAATATCATGAAATAAACCATAATTAAGATATTTTCTTAATGACAAATATATAATCATTTTCCAAGTGAAAGATTTTTTTCAAATAATAGTTAATTATTATATTACTTAGGTTATTTTTCGAAGCAGCAGTTCATATGCATTTTCTTTAGAATTCGTTTGTAATCTTTTAAAGCCAAATATGGCGATAAGCTTATAAAAATTTATTTTTTTCAAAATCAATGAGATGTTACCTCTCTCACGTTTGCTGTAACGAGGGTTTTGCCAATTCCTACTGCGACATTTACTCCATCGGTCGCGTTTCTTGCTTCCTTTGCTTCAAAATGACTTTTTGAATTTCTGCGACCTCATGGAGCCATGGATGTCAAGCGAAATTGACATGGTAGTTCAGGAGAGTTGGTGGTCATCCAGAAAAATTTTGCCAACATTTTGCTTAGAGATATGACTGTATGGGAGGAAGGCGTAACATGGGGTAGAGAAAATGGAAATGAGGTAGAAAAGGGGTATTTTTCTCCTTCAAGGCTTAAGCTGCAATGGAAAAGAGAAGTAGAGAAATTTTTCCATCAGCAAGAGGTCTTCCTTCTTGCTTTGTTTGTGAAGGAGAGGGGGTGTATTTATAAGCATGAGAGAGAGCCTCTAGTCGACTCATTCTTTTGGTTACTTGCCAAGAGCCAAGTGAGCTTTATTAAAAAATTATTTTGATCACCTACCTATTGGATGGTGGCATGGGTATGATTATTTTATGCTTTCTCTCTCTCCAAGCATAAAAAAGTCATGAATTTTGGCATATTTTTTCAAAAACGTATTTTTTTCTTTAAAATGACTTCATCTGGTGGTTTTTTGCCAAGTTACCTCATAACTTATCTAGTTTATAAAGTCATGCCATACTCTTTGATACTTAACTTACTCAATATCATGCTCGTTCTTGTGCATTCTTTGTCTACCAATTAAGGCTTTTGCAAATTGTCTTGCGTTTATGAACTCAATGCAATCTTTGACCCATGAAATAAAACTGGGAATGCTAAATCAAATACTATATGGAAAAATTTATGATCAAGTCGTCGCAATATTATTTATGAGACGTCTTTGCTTTTTGTTGGCTGGGAACATTGAGGTGTCTTCTCGTGTCGAATTGCAGAATTGATTTTATGCAAGACTCAATATTAAGAAAATTACATGCAATCACTTAACTCGACGAGTAATTTTTAAAACGTCTCAAGCCCGAATTTGTTTCTTGATGTGAAGTGTTATGGTGGGAATATTACATCCTCTCCTCCTTAGAGGAATCGAGATGTCCTCATCTCGAAAAGAACTGGGGAAACTGTTTTTCTAGAGCTATCTCTTCTATCCAAGTGGTATCCTCCTCAGGATAGTCTTTCCATTAGATAAGATACTCTCTAATGGTTTTGTTTCTCAAAGATTTCTCTTTTACATTTAGAATCTTATCAAGCTGGAGTTTAAGAGCTTCTTGACTAGGCATTATAATTTGTTGGTCACATCAAGAATATTATCTTGATTTGCCACATAAGCTTTCAAAAAACTAACGTGAAATACATTATGGACTTTCACATGATCAAGTAGTTGCAGTTTGTAGGCATTAGCTCCTAGGAATTTGAGAACTTTCTATGGTCCACAATACCTTGGACTCAACTTTTTGAACTTTCCTAATGACACAGAACTCTTCTTTGGGCATACACAAATGAAAACCATGTCTCCCTCTTGGAAGATATGCTCTTGTTGTCCTAGATCAGCATAAGCTTTTTGGTGGTCTTTGGAAGCTTGGATATCTTATTTGATAGTTTTGACTTGATCATCCATGTCTTCTAGAATTTTCTCAAAAGCCTCAACCTTTAGGGTTGGATCATCAGAGAAATTTAGTAGCGTCAAACAATCTTGCCCATACAATGCTTGAAATAAAATCATTTAAATACTTTGGTGATATGACGCATTGTAGGAAAATTCTACTAAGGAAAAATATTATATCCACCTTGTTGGTTCTCTGGAACAGTAAGCTCTCAGTATATCTGCAATGACATGATTAACCTACATTGTTTGACTATCAGTTTGGGGATGGTAAGCTGTGCTAAAGCAAAGTCGGGTTCCAATTGCTTCAAATATGCTTGTCTAGAAATGTGACGTAAACAGAGAGTTGGGGTTACTAACGATCCGTTTAGGAAATCCATGAAGTGTAAAGATTTCTTTCACAAACAGTTGTGCAATATCTGAAGATTTCTAGTTGGTCTTGACTGGGATAAGATGAGTGACCTTTGTCAGCATATCCACAATCACCATGATTGAATTATACCATTCTTGAACAGAAGGTAAGTCAACTACGAAATCCATACTAATGAACTCCCATTTTATCTGTGGAATGTCAAGTGGTTGGAGCTTGCCTAGCATTTTGACACACTTAGCTTTTACCTGCTAGAAACTTAGGCATTTAGTAACATATATGAGTACATCATGCTTCAGTCTTTCCCAATAATAACTTTTGGTGACTGCATTAAGAGTTTTTGCATAGCCAGGGTATCCTGAGAATGAGGAGTCATGGGCTTTCCATAATATCTTCTTTTTCAACACTTGACTAAGGGGAATGTAGAGCCTTGTCCTGAAATAGATAAGTCCATCATCCACAATGAAATTTTTGTATTTGACTATGAGCTTAGGATCAATGTCCTTAACTAGGATTTCTCTAAGCATTAGCTGATACTTAGGATCCTTGTCTGCCTCTTCTTTGGCTAGCTCAATGATTGGATTGCTAGGCATTGATATCATGGTGGCTAAAGTCTCTCCTTTAGATGGCTCTTCTATGATAAGTGCATTCAGAAAAGCTTTATGACTTAATGCATTAGCAATCACATTCTCTTTCCAAGTGTGAACTTGATTTCAAAATCCAATTCTTGCAAGACTTCAATCCATTGACATTGCCTCGTGTTGAGGTCTGGTTGAGTAAAGATCCATTTGAGACTTGTGTGGTCAATGACCAAAGTAAACTTGCTTCCAAGTAGATAGTGTCGCCACAATTTGAGAGTGTGGATCACTCCTAACAACTCAAGATCGTGGGTGGCGTAATTCCTCTCATGGAGTTTTAGTTTCCTTGAGAAATAGGCTATCGGATGACCTTGCTGCATAAGCACACAACCTAGTGCAAGAGAACTTGCATCTATTACGACCTCAAACTCTTAACTTAGGTCAGGTAGCTTTAAAATGGGTGCTATTACCAAAATTTTCTTGAGCTACTCAAAATTGTCTTGCTCAATGGGTATCCACACAATAGCAGTTTACTTTTTCAGCAAATTATTAGTGAGAGGTGCAGCTATTAGGGCATAATTTTTAATGAAAATTCTATACCATCCAGTCAGCCCTAAAAAGCTTCTCACTTCCTTAGTTGTCATTGGAGGTTTCCACTCTTGAACATCTCTAACTTTGGCTAGGTCTATAGAGATTCCTTCAGTAGATACTATGAATCTGAGATATTCCATCTATCTTTTGAAAAAAGCACATTTCTTTTTCTTCGCATAGAGCTTGTGTGCCCTCATTGTGTCAAGCACAATGCGCAATTGCAGCTCATGGTCTTCATCTCTCTTGGAGTATATTAGGATGTCATCAAAGAAGACTAGGACAAACTCATCAAGATAAGGTCGAAAAATGTCATGCATTAATCTATTAAATGTAGCAAGGGCATTAGTTAGACCGAAAGACATTACAAGAAATTCAAAATAATCATATCTGGTATTGAAGGCAGTTTTGAGAATATATTTTTCCTTGATCCTTATTTGGTAATAACCTGATCAGAGATCAATCTTGGAAAAGTTTTTCGCCCCTTGTAGCCTATCAAGTAGTTCATCTATTCTTGGGATCGGATACTTATTCTTGATTGTTACCTGGTTTAGACCTCGGTAATCAATGCAAAGGCGGAGAGTTCCATCCTTTTTGTTTTGAAACAATACTGGGACTCCCCATGGAAACTATTGGGTTTGATGTATCCTTGATCCACTAACTACTTGAGTTGCTCTTTTAGCTAAATTGCTTTAGGGATAGACATTTTATACAGACTCTTAGCGATTGGAGCGGCTCCTGGTTCTCGAGTCTGATCTCATGATCGACTTCTCTTCGAGATAGTAATTCAGCCAGCTCTTTTGGGAAGATGTCATCATATTCCTTCAACCAATATGGCTCTCCCTTGTCTTGATTATTATGCTCAAACTTATTTAATTTTATGAGATACATGGGTAATCCTTTTCTTAATCCTTTTACTATGGGAGATGATTTGGCTAGTTGAAAAATAGAATCTATAATGAAAATGAAGATCCTAGATAGCTTAAGCTGCTCCATCTGATAGGTTTGGTAAATATTTGATTTGAGGTATGCTAAATGGCTAACCTTGATTAACTAATAAGTTCTCGAATGCATATATCATTGCTCAAAATAGAAAGGAGATATGTTATTGATCCACTCAAGGATCGTCATGACTCGATCTCTCTAGCTAGATTTTATGGAGTCTCTCATGTGTCTTTGTGTGTGATCCCTTACCATTGCCAAATAGGTTTTCAAAGAAGTAATAAAATGGCATGTAATGACGAGTAGCATGTATTTCCTAACTAGCTAGTAGTTGAACTAGATAGCTAAGTACAAAGTGGCTAGCTCATTTTAGTTTTTTGGATGCCTACATACCAGTTACATTAGGAATCTTGCTAGCTAGCTACTAGCTTAGATGGTTAGCTAAGTATTGGCTTTCAATTAGCTAACTCATAATATAATTATAGCTATAATTGTGACATATATGGCTTTGTCTCAGGAGAGTCCATGAGTGCACATGTATCTAAACCCGAAGAGTCAAGCACCACTCCATATATAGAGCATCATGCTAATGTTTATAATGTTATAAGGGTAAACTTCAAAATGACATTATGTTTGTAATTTGTTTATATATGTGTGTTTCTGCTTGAGTCTTATACTTGTTGATGTAGGGAGCTATTTATTGCAAGCTGGCTCAATTAGCCAATGCAATTTGTTCTGGGATTAAAAATGTATAAACATTTTGGCTTTATGATGAGTTGCCAATGGACAAAGAGCCTTTGATTAGTACTCCAATGATTTGATGGGAGTAAGAGGGTGGTAGTTTTGATGATGCGACTACTGTGGCTCTAGTTCATGGTGGACTATAGTGGGAAGGTGTTTCAATAGGTGTGAAGACGGTGTTAAGCAATTTTTTGAAAACTGAAACCCCTAGTCAAACTGTAGTTAGGTTTGATTTCTGCTAGCTTAGTTGTTTGTGTGACAGTTTGTTTTGTTGTTTCATAATTGGATTTCTTGTGTTTGTCTAGCTTAGGATTTGTTTATGTCATTTTGTTTGATTTGTGTGAAACTTGATAGCTTTGGTCGAGCTTGGTATTTTTTGGACAGGTTGAAGTTGGAGTTTGCTATTAGCTACAGAACATTGTGGAGCAAGGTATGTTTTTTTGTCGAGACTCTTGCACATCACAGGGATTATGGGTTCATGAGCATTTCACATTGCACTTGTTGATGCACTGCACTCGGGAGTCGTCTCCTGTTCTTATCAAATACTTCCATGCCATGGGATGGGATTAAGCATATTTTGCACCATCGTTGAGCACTAGCATGGCATGAGGTCTGCTGCAGCTATATGCAGTAACTTTTAGATGCATGCGCTGTCGTACTGCTGTGCATCCGAGGTGTGGAATCCACCAAAAAGTTGTGTGTGTGACATTTGTTACTTTGTACATACTTAGTTGTTGTGTTTGCATTTTGTTCTGCGTGGGCAGTAAAGTGGAGAGGGGGTTGGAGCAAGAGGAACTTATCTGTAATGCTCTAGTTGGCATGTATGTCAAGTTTGGTTATATTGCAGATTACCTTGTCAAGATGTGGTCTCTTGGAATTCAGTTCTGGCAGGATATATACAACAGGAGAAAGATGTCCTTATGCTTGAACTGTTTGAAAGAATGCAACATGAGTGCATCAACATGGATATCACCACATTCATATATTTTGAGAGCTTGTAGCAACATAGGAGCTGTCAGCAAGAGCAATCCCTTGTAAGGTGGCACATATGCCAAGGTTCTATCAACAACTTTGCATTCTCTGCAGATGGCTTGTATTTAGCAAGTGTTGGACGAGATGGCTATCTCAGAGTTTTGATTTCAAGACTGAATAGCTAATCTGTGGAGGAAAAAGTTATTTTGGTGCCCTTCTTTGCTACTCTTGGAGCCCAGACAGCAAGTATGTCTTGATTGGAGGTGAAGAGGAAGAAGAAAGACTGAGCTTGTACATTCAAACTTTGCAAGGGGTTGTTGTTCATAGTCTTAAGGGGCACAAAGATATCGTGTATTGTGTGGCCTATTCAAGGGATGGTAAAAGATTTGCATCAGGAGGAGCGGACAAGATAGTGATTATCTGGACTTATAAGGCCGAGGGCATTCTAAAGTTCAGCCATAATGATCCTGTTCAATGCCTTGTACACAATCCTCTCACCCAACAGCTGGCCAGTGGAATAGTAGGTGATTTTGGAATTTGGTCTCCAGAGCAAAAGTTGGTCTCAAAGCATAAGGTTTCTTCAAAGGTTCTGTCGGTTGCATGAAGTGCTGATGGGCAATATTTGGCATTGGGCATGTACAATGGTCATGTATCAGTTTGTGACAAGGGTGGTTCTGAGAAAATGAGAATTGAGCGGAATGCCCCAGTCTGGACATTGCAATGGAATGTAACACCAAACAAAACATCAGACACATTGGTGGTTGGCTGTTGGAATGGAACTCTTTCCTTCTACAATTTGGCAGGGAAGCAGATCGGCAGTGATAAGCTCTTAGAATTTGATCCTTGTTCGATTTCCTAACATGATGAGAAATTTTTGTGCGTAGGAGGTTCAAGTAAACTGGTAATATTCTGCACGATTGTGTTTGGACAGTCTGATCCCATCTAAAGAAAAACTATATTGCTCTTGGCACAAATGATGGAAGCATCTCCATGCTACAAATAACATTTTTGACAATACATGGTTTGCACTTGGAGCGCTTTGCTTTTAGAGACGCTTTAATGGATCTGGTGATACAAGTACATCACAAAGATTGCAGTTTATGACAGACAGGTGGCTGTTCAGTTACCAAGTGCAGTAAAAATAGAACTGCTTGGCGTTGGGAAAAAAAGGCCGCTTTTCTGATGGCATGGGGTAAGCCTGAAGAAAAAGCAAAAAACGAAATGCTGGGGGAAAGAAACGCAAAGAGAAAACAATCGTAAAGGGTGCTTGGGGGTCCCTGTTGCTGGTTGATGGTTGATGCCGGCTCGCGTTCGATCACACAGTACCAATCCGAGACCTAACCAGCCTACTGTCTATCAAAGAGCCTCGCAACACTGCTGAAAAAAACTGTCAGACAGTAACAACCGTCTCACGGCACTGGATTTTTGGAGCTGCCACAACTCAGCTTTGATTGGTCTTATGGTTGAGGCTGTTATTGCTCTTCAACGCAGCCAGCCCTCGCTTATGATCATGAGTTCGTGTTTCCAGTGCAGAATTTTGGCTCTTGTCACCACCATCTTTGCACACTTCCAATTAATTTTGGGTATAGATGCAGACTCCTGTGTTGCCAGAGCTGCCTTATGTGAAACCAACTTAGATACTGAGTGCAAGACATCCTCTCAAAATATATTGCAGCCATCTACAAAATCAAAGTCTCTTTGAGTATGTCTTCGTGAAGCCAACACATGGTAAAAATTGACGATCTTTTGAGAATTGCAAGAGGTGCCAGTTTCTTCTACATCTTTGTGCTCTTTAGGAATGCACCCAAAGTAACTGAGAGCTATGGAAATTGAGGATCAGAAGCTATAGGAGGAAGTAGCTGCTGTATTTCTGAGTGACTTTGATTGTTGCTTGAGCTGTAATGCCAATTCTGACAGTTGTGAAAAGTCTTCAGCTATGAGAATTTTGCAGATTGAGATAGGTATAACAGTGACATGAGTTTTATTGTCATCATCCTAATCTCTTCTAACACCTAAGAAAGTAAGCGCATGCATTTGAAGACCTTCGGAATTGAGGAATCTTCTATCTTGGAATTTTTTAAGAACCTCTATGGTCGCAACTTTGCTTTTGAAAACCCTTCGACAGCGCACTTGAGAGAGCACCTATCATTGAGCACGCACATTTCTTGCACGCACCATTTGGGATGTTCATCACAAAGTTAGGAACCTCTGGTTGAGTGTGTAAGGTGGTTGGGTGAGTTTAAGGGTCGTGAAGGATGCCACCAATTGTGAGATGGGTTGTTCATATTCGGTCAACATCTTGAGGACCATCATTTTCTTGAGAGATTGTGAGAATTGGATGGGAGGAGCGGAGTACGTTATATTTTCTTGCTGAGAGTTGAGAGCTGAGGATAAGGATTTAATTAATCAAGAAACTATGTTTGCATTTTCCATGATGCACTAGCACATCTAGATAGGCTAGGCACAATTCTTCCAGTGCATCCATATTTTTGTGTAAGCATTGTTTGAATGGTAACATGTCATGGATTCGATCAATTACATGTTTTCTCAAATCATATATGGTTGTGCACGGAGTTCTCTTTCATAGCATATTCTTGCTAGGGCACACTGCATTAAAAAAACAAGATTCATATCCAGAGAATATTTATTTTGAAGACTCAAGGATCAAAGGAAAAGATCGTACGTTTTACATCATCAGCGAAGTATTTTTTGAAGAAAAAGAGGACATGTGTGCTGAAAGTGTGTGCAATTACAAGAACAATAGGCTAAGGAAGGGAATAAGTCGTCCAAGATAAAAGATGGAAAAAAATGATGTGATTTACGAAAATCAATATTTTGCCCATTTTTATGGATTTTTGTAATTCTGCCCGCTCTAGCTTGACGACCAAATGTGTTCCAATCGTTTTGAGTACTCGAACAACTATATTCGGAGTTCAAATGACGAAGTTATGATCCAAACAAGTTGCAAACAGGCATATGGCAGAAAAAAGAAAAATAGTGAAAAGCAGTAGAAAAGCAGTAGAAAAGCAAAAGCCAAAAGCTGAAAGAAAAAAGCCTAATGTATATGAGTGTGGATAGAAAACTATATAAGGAGATGAGAATGGAGAGTTAAGGGCATTCCCCTTCTTATACAATTGTATTTTGTGAGAGAGGAGAGAGGAGGGTCGCATGCTAGAGTGAGCTCTTGTCATGCCAATTTGAAAGTTGGAGCTTTTGGGTATCAAAGCGCCGAGCGTCGGCTCAAGGTTGTTAAGTTATGAGAATATATTTCACTTTTTTTATTTTCAAATTGTTGGTTTTTTTTTTGTGGTGTTGTGATGCTCTACCCGAATTTGGGTTTGAATTGTCTTGAGCTACAAGAGGCGTAGTTTATTATTTTGTTTTTCGTGTGTGGTTCGTGTGGTGTCTATCAAAATATTTAAATTTTTCCGTTGTGTTGTGCATCCGACAAAGTTAATTACCCCAAGCGGCACTCCTTAATGTCTTGTTATCGGGTTGTGAGTGAGGCTTGCTCTCGATCACCGCTCGCATAACAACGGATATGGTGGCTCTTGGTAACGTTTGTTGAATTGCAATGTGGAGAAAGACATCAAGTAGTGGCATGTGAAAGAAGCTAGCTCATCTTGGCAGATGGAGGTGTTGGGGTGAAAATTTACTGTAAGCTAATGTATATTGATGCGATCCGCCATACTAATGATTTATGGAAGCATTATCCTCCAGCTTTATTGAATTAATGCTATTAGTGAATTTGAGAATTTTTCACAAGTTTAGGACTCATGGTCAAAACTTTTTCTTTGCTATAATTCTCACATTGTTGCTCCAAATTTATTGTTCAATAGTGCAATAGATTCCATTTTTCATCAGGTTTCCAATGATATGTCACATGATAGATTTGAAAAAGTTAAATATGTATTTTTGGAGTCCCAATATTCTAAATAATAAAGAATGGAACTTGAAAGATTCCCAAATTCACTAAAGTTGTGTCACATAGTAATTTTGGAAAATAATTTAAAAGTTATTTATGGCTCAAAAAAATCATTTGACTAACCAACATTTAAATTGGCTATGCCAAATTATCACCCAAGTGATCTTGAGCACTCATTAGTCTGGAATTGACATTTATTCACTAATTAATGTCAGTTCTCTAACCTCACCGTTGACACTTAAGGCTAATTAAACGGTTTAGGTTTTAAAAGAGCCATGCCTATAGCTTCATATCGATGGTGGATGAAGATTGACATTTCATAGCCATTAATTAGGTGGTGGATGGAGATTTTTGGTGACAAAGCAAGAGATCGGATTTTGGAGACAGATAGGCATCTTGTGTATCAATTTTGTCTCCTTGGAGAAGACTGCCACTTAAATAACTTACTAAGGAGCCTTATAAGGATAAAAGGCTTTGCTTTTGAGGACTTATAAAGGGAATCATGAAAGTTGTCATAAAAAATCACAAAAAATAAATGGAGATTAATATGGTTGATGATTTTTATACATTAGTGAAGAAAGGATAGTTTGGGCCTTAGAAAGAGTTTCAGGTAGGAAAAAACCATGAACCTATGTGTAATATATTGTCTAGAGGTCAACACAATGATGCTTGATGTTGAATGATAAGGATGTCTCCAAGTATGGATGTATGGTTTTTTATTAATATTGGCATGTAGACCAATCACCTTGCGTTGATACCAATCTTGAAGTCCTCCACCATAGAACAACCAATTATTAATCAAAATTAAAAGAAACACAAATTAAGTAAGAAAGAAAACAAGGTTAAGAGAGAAGAGAAATTGAGAAGAGCGTGCACAACACAAGATTGGGTACAATCTCTCTCTCTCTCTCCCCTCCCCTGTCCCATGCATCATGCAAGTATTTATAATATTCAATTAAGTGTTTGTGCTCAAAATACATTAAAAGCATCCTTTTTGAGTTCTTGCTTTTCCTTTCCTTGCATGATTTGCTTTTGTGAAAATGAATCAATTAAACTCTATTTTAAATAGCTTTATAACAAGAAATAACATTTTGTTTTTTCCAATAAATACACCCAAAATACAACTATTGCGCATGTGCACATGCAAAGTCCTTGTGCTAATAGGCATATACAAAGTATAATATTTTTTGTAATATTTTTCACATTATGAAGTGCATAAATTCCATGCATTAGAATGCATACTCTAAAAAAATAATTTGGTCTAACTTCATCTAATTATCCACTCACCACAATACAAAACACGTTAGTATTCTTTCATCTATCTACTAGGCATAATGCGACCAATATCACATGCACATGTTTGTGCAATAAGTCAAAGATCATATGAAAAATAAACAAAAATAAAAAATAATTAAAATAATATAAATATCATTAATTCTAGTAAAATAACGTGCTAAGCATAATTCCATAACACCAAGGATGGGAAATGCAAATATAGTATGCAGCATGGAAATGAGATCCATGTTATACAAAGTCAAGTAGACACAAAAGCACCAAGAGAGGGGGAGGAAAATGCAAATGTAAAAGCCAATGTAGCTTCCCAAGGAACAAATAGTATAACTGATATAGCTTATGTGCAAGGCATGGACAGTATGCAAAGAGATGGGACACCTAGGTAGTTGAGTCACATGCAAATGTGGGAGCACACAAAGAAGAAGAATCATGTTGTGCACATGCAGATATAAAACATATTGCAGAATATGTTGATGTGGTTGATCATGTAGCTAATTACGTGATATATTGGAAAATGTTGCTGTGGAACATGCTGATGTGGTTGAGCATGTAACTAAGAAATTTTATGCTATACTGGAACATGCCAATGTGGAACATGTTGTAGAATATGTGGAACATGTTGATGTGGTTGAGAATGTAGCTGAGAAATTGCATGATGTATTGGAACATGCTCATGTAGAACATACTAATGTGGTTGAGCATATAGTTCAAAAATTGCATGATGTACTGGAACATACTCATATAATGGAACATCTTGATTTACCACATGCTGGTATGGAACATGTTAATCCAACACGCATGCTAATGTGAAATATGTTGTGGCACATGCTAATGTGGTTGAGCATCTATATGACAAAATACATGATGTATTGGAACATTTTATTCAGTAAGGGCTAGGATATTGATATTGGGAGGTCCAACAGAATCCTTTATTTATTTTAAAAAAATCCCTCATTTTGGATCTCAAAGAAGTGGATCTTGTAGTGAAGGTGTAGTGAAGGTTGATGCTTGAAAACAAGCTAGCCCTCATTTTGGAACGTGAAGGAGTGGATCTTGTTATGAAGGAGTGGATCTTACTATGAAGCTGATGCCAAAACATTCTTGGATTGGTGCCTTTAGTGCTTTGATGTCTTTGTCTAGACTTCTTGGACAAAGAAAAGGCAAACAAGCAACTTCAAGCTTGTTTTCCAAATCAACATGCAATGTTTTAAAAGCACTACTCATAAGAGGATTGTCCTGAAGAGGAGTGTTTCACTATAGATGGTTTGCATGGAGGTATGCCAGATTTCTATAAGAACCTGATAGTTTATGGAAAGTCCAACCTATCTACACTTCTACAAATGCATTCTTGATTGATGACAATGAATATAAGTTTCTTCAGAGTCCTCCATAAACATCTCTAATTGTGAAGAAACTTGTTGAAAAAAAGAAAGCTTACTGCTAACATACTCGAAAGAGGATGTGTGCAAGTGGTTGGAAAAGTGGCTTGGAGTCAAAGATCACTTGTCTTTTACTATTGAACACCAACTTGACCATTGCATTGACTTCGAGAGTTGATGGGGCATTGGATGTTGGAAGAGACACGACATTGATAGGTAGATTTGGATTGATGTGCCTTTTTTGTGGATTTGTAACTTTTTGCCAATATGTACCTTTTTGCTATACTAGGGAGGAGCAACCTTTTTCATGTCTAATATTTAAAAATATGTGCTTGTTTATATTGTCTCTTTTTATGTCTTATGTATCAATGTCTCTTTTTGATATTTAATATTGTAATTTGAAGAACCTTTTCTAGTCATGTGACAATAGCAAACAATCTTTTATGTGGATATTTCACTTTTTTCCAATATGTAGCTTTTTAATATACTAGGGAGCAAGCTGTCATGTACAATATTTAGAATATACACATGTTCTTGATTTCAATTGGAGCCAACTAGCTAGCTAGCTAGTAGTAAATAGCTACTAGTCAGCTTTATCGTGCCATTAGTAGCTAGCTAGGTAGTGGCTAGTTAGTCTGTTGGAACCAAGATGATGCTCATAACACTAGCTAAGCAATTGATTGGAACAAATTAGCTAGTAGCTAGCTAGTATTAGCTAGATAGATAGGTAATTTTAGCTTGTTGGTAATAACCATCCAGCTAGTAATTACACAACCACTTTAAGCTAACTAGGCTATCTTTAAACTAGCTGGTTGCTAATTGCAAAGAAGCAAGATTTATCTAGCTAGTAGCAACTACCTAGGTAGAAGCTATGTAGTTGGATCAATAGCAACTACTTAGCTAGCACAAAGTTGATGCTCATAAGGCTAACCAAGCAATGAGCTAGGGATACGTAGGTACTAGCCAAGAGCAAACAAAATATCTATGTGTAGAAATGTACATGTGTGTCATGATATGGGAAAACTAGAACCATGCTTACAATTAAAAATTATGAGATAGTTATATAAAAGAGTATACCAACTTATTTCAGTTTGATGAAGCCCTTCATTCTAGTATCAAAAAGTGAAGGGCACATTGGGATACCACACAATAGACAATGAGGTTTCTAATGGGGATCAAATTTACAGATACTAGAGCATTAATAAGCTACTGGCTACTTCTATTAATGAGCTATAGTGGGAACTTGAATCATACACCATATTGCATACTATTATAGATTTCCTCATGCACTTATTCCTCCATTGGTATAGTTTCTTGCTAGAATTAGTAAGATGCAGTGGAAACTTGATAGCTCACACCATATTTACATACATTACAACATGTTGATGCTCATTAAGAAAATAGTAAGTAAAGTTCCCACGTGTTTCTGATACCAAAAGCTAGAGACCACACGAGTATTTGCAGCAATAACATTCCCCTAGCTATCTTCCGTTTCCTTTTTGACATGTTTTTCTCTAAAATGCACTTGAGAATGTAAAAGTCTACACTTCTTCATTATCTTGCTCAACATTCATTGCAAGGTTATCTTTAACACTCAAAGCATAAAAAGGAAAGTCGTAGTGATGCCTTTTCATATCCACCTAATATTGATGTATAATCTTTTGTGAAAAGGAAGATGTTATAAGATTCGAGATACACGCTCAACTTTCTTATATACTTAAAATATATATGGCGAATATTATGCTAGCACAGAGGGAGAATAGATGAGAGAAAATAAAGATATAGAGAGAGAGAGAGGTAGAGAAATTGGCAACATGCTAGGGACTCGAAGATGGGCCAGCCCCCCCCTCCGCTTGTGGAGTTATATTATTGACAAGGAGCAAGCTCCTCCGTTACACATAAGCCAGTTCTTACTTGTAGATCTTGGAAACAAGATCACGGTTCCTTGCACGGTATACAACTGGCTAACACTTGCACAACTTGGAAGTTGGCACCTTTTGATCCTTCTTGAGTCTCCTAAGCTTCTCTCCTACACAATATGTGTAGGGCTCTCCTCTTGGCGCTTGATTTCAATAGAGCTTCCGTAGCACTTGCACCTTCTCTTCTCCTCTTAGAACTTGATTTCAGTAGAGCTTCCGCAGCACTTGCACCTTCTCTTCTCCTCTTGGAACTTGATTTCAGCAGAGCTTCCGTAGCACTTGATTTTCAGCAGAGCTTTCGCAGCACTTGCACCTTCTCTTCTCCTCTTGGATGCATGCAAAGTGATGCTTCCTTCTACCTCTCTCACACCCAAGGAGAGCCTCCTCTTTTATAGGCTTTCAAGAGCTTCTCTTCTTGGAGAGAGACTTGAGTTTATCTTCATGCAAGATGTGGTTGTTCTAGGACCTACTCTGGGGTACTAATTATCTATCTATGCATTGTTCGGATGAAAAAACATCCAACATGAAAGTTGTAGATCTTGCTATTTTCGATAACCCACACGGCCCGTTTTTAGAGATAGTCTTTCTATCGCGAGATATTTTAAAAATGGATTCACCATATCTTTTTTAAAAGAATATATTCTCAAACTGTACTCTTAACTTGTGGTCCATGCAACCACCTTAAGGAGAGTTCATTAAATTGCCTTGGGCCTTAACCTTAAGATTGACTTCCACAAAATCTTGTGTCTTTTTAGACCTTAGAAAGAGAAAATCACTTCTCTCCTCACTTCTAGAGAATCATGTCTCTTGTCTTTCTTAGTGAGAGAATTACCTCTTTTGTCTTTCTTAATGAAAGAAAAGACCTTAAACCTTGACTTGTAAGGGAGAGGATGACTCCAAATGAATGCAATGCTCATTACACACAAGTAAATGTTTCCAGACGTCCCTCGATGCACACATAAATACATATGCACAATGCTAATGCACTTCCTCTTCTTAGAACTTAATCCATCTTCATTTATGTGTAACTCCTTGGTTCTTGTGTACACTCTTACACTTGGCAGACACTTCTTTCCCCCTTCATAACTTATATTGCTTGTACATGATATCCTCGTCACAGTGCTCTGATCACCCCATTAAGTGATGCACTAGGAATATTGGTCTCTAAATGGTCTCATGGCCATGCTAGATCATCATCAACACTTAAAGAAAAGTGAGTCATTAATTTATTGACATGATTTTATTAAATAGAGAATGTGTAATAAGCAATCAATTTAGTGACAGAAGACCTTCTATTAGAGGCTTGAGATACATTTGTACCATGGGTTAAATCCATAGCCTTAACATAGATCAAGAAATGTAGATTTGTGGATTACCACAATGAATTAATCTCATGACTAGCCTTTCTATGGTTTGAAAGGACCATTGTGAGGGAAATACATTTATATGAGAGAAATGAAGCATAAGGGAGTTGCTATATGTATGTGTATATACATACATACATGCATACATCTAGAGAGATAGAGATAGAGGGAGAGAGAGAAAGAGAGTGTTGATTTACTACTAGTGAACACTATTGTAGAGGGAGAAATGGAGAGCACTATTTGTAAAGTGGTTGCTTTAATCTATTAGATAGACAAAACATCCTTTCCATTAGCTAGTTCTACCACTACCTTCCTAGTAGGTTCAACTTTTAGCTATCACTTATTAGCACACTTTGGAGAAATAAAAGATTAACTGCTACTAAAATTGATCAAAATATTAAAGGGAATACCTTTCTAGCTTGTAGCACCTACATTACTGAGAAATGGTGGTTCAAACCCTTGTTATCCAAATCTACATGCACAATTCCTATTTCAATTTCTTCTTGAATAGTTAGATCTTCTTCTTCATCCATCTCTTCAAGGTGGGCTTTGTGCTATTGTTGCATGTCCTCTACCTTGGCCATTGGTAGTTTATGTTTTGTTATAGCAATTAAACTATCTAGGACCACTTATATTATCTACCTTACAAAATTAGGCTCTCAAATGTCCCACTTCAGTATACTTGAAGTATGTTTTCCCATCATTGTTCATGTTGGGTTAGGCTGGTGTGCTTTGTAAGGGTTGCTCGACCCTTCTTCCCTTTTTCATGTCAATAGTTCACACGATCTCTTGTTAAGGGTTTTGACCAAGGGCTTTTCTTGGAAAATTGCATCATATAAGCAATATAGACAACAATTATGCTAGTGCATATGTCATTAGGGTGTTATAAAGCATGAGTAATATTCTTCTACGGAAAAAATTTATTGCTCAGATTAAATAGTTCATTCATCTTGGTTGATTTGTATATAGTAGGTAGATCTCTTCCTTACATAGCCTTTTTTAATCTCTTCCCATGTAGTTGTAGCTTCAAAAGTGACATTATTTTTGCACCATTACTTCCACTAAAGACATGTTTTACCAATCATCTTAAGCTTGGTGGTCATTGCCTACTCAATCAAAATCTCAACATCCAACTCCACTTCTCTTTTCCATCAAACTCAAGATGCTTAACTTTCTTTAAGAGAAACTTTCTCTCTTATAGTTCAATAGGACTAAAAACTTGAGGATTATCTTGGTAAGATTTAGATTTTTCATTGCAATTACTTCATATAACTTAGCTTATCAATTTGTACATTGATGCAAGAAATTTGCAATTCAAGAGTCAAAATCAATCCAAAATATAAAAATTACTTGAAGTGTCATTTTATTCATATCAAAAGAAGATAAAAAGAGTTTAGACATGGAACTTGCTAACATAAATAGTCCTAAAGTTAACTAGTTTGACAAATATATCAAGAAGGCTATGAATTTGACAAATATATCAAGAAGGCTCCATTAGGTTGGTAAGTCCACAAATCCCTCCTCAACACAAGTATTTCTTTGAGATCTCCATGTCACTAAAATTGTATTTGAGGACAACACCTGGATTACCCACTCATAGATGTAGCAATTTTGATGAACTTGTTGGCGACTAAACTACAAAGAGAGTTTATCATAACCTCTCTAAAGATGAAGATCCTAAGCAGCCTAATCTCCTCCATTGAGTAGATTTTCTTAAGGTTCATTTCAAGGTATACTAAAAGGTTGGTGTCAATAAAGCAATAAATAGCGATTTTCATTGTTTATTTTATGTATAATTATGTCTTATTACACATAAGCACTACGTGTGACATTGGTTGCATTGTGCTTGGTCGAAAAATACTAGAATACTAATGTGTTTTGTATTATGGTGAGAAAATTATTAGGTGGAATTAGGCATATTAATATTTTTAAGGAGTTATCAAGTGCAAATAATATTTAGGTGAATCTATATAATAGTAAGCATGATATATAATAGTATGTATTTACATAATATTGTTATATATAAATGATACTATTTATAAGTAAAATTATTATTTTATTTATCAATTTTAATTTAAGCTTATTTAGTGGTAATTTTAACTAAATCATTGGTCTTTGTTTATTTAATACAATCTTATTAATATAAATAATCATGGAGTATTAGATTTAGGATATATTTTTAAATCAAAATAAGATTTCTTTATAGAATGCTTTGTTATTTTTGTTCTATGTTTCATTCTTAGAAATCTTTCTTAGCTTTCTTCATAAAAGTGACAGGATCATATGCAAACATTAGAATAGTGTAGGAACTTAGTTTTGGTGTTTTCCCGTCACCTAGTTAAAATTTAGAGCTCTTGAAGTTGTTTTGGAGTTTTTGCATATTTCGAATGGAACAATAATGTGACAATATCACATTTGGGCATATGGACCTCTCTACAACAAGCCACAAGAAATCTCTTGACACATAAGACATTGCTTGTATTTTCTTTATAGCTAGTAAAAATAGCTATGCAAATCAATATTTCATAATTAAGGATGGTCAACCATAGCTTTTGTTATGTGAGTGGTTGGGCCATATCTTGTGTTTTCTCTTGTTCTTTTGAAAACTTATTCAAATTCTCTTATGTGTAATAAAGTTGTTTATATCTAAGATTTGAGATGCCAAATTCACCATGTGTTTTTATTTGCAATAGTGGTATCAAAACCATGGCTATACTCCAATGTACTATTCCACTTAGAAGTGTTTAAAATAATTTATGTTAGGTACTCACAAGTGGCATCAAGGTGCATCCTTTACTACAATTTGTACAATTCAACCATTGATTCATCATCATCATGAAGCTCTACCTTGAATGACAACCCATAAGCCAATAGTTTTAAACCATATTCTTCCAAAATGTATTACGAACCTATTTATGTTACATGAGATGCTAGATTTTCCATGTGGTTTGATTTGCAATAGTGGTATCAAAGCCATCGCTATACTACAATGCATCATTTCAATTAGAAGTATCTAAAAGGATGTATGATACATGTACTCATAAGTGGCATCAAAGTGTATCCTTTACTACAATTTGTACAACTCAATCATTGATTGTTTATCATCATGAATCTCTACCTTGAATGACAACCCATAACTCGATAGTTTCTTATCATTTTCTTCCAAAATGTGTTACAACCTACTCATGTTACATAACACTATTTTATATCTCTTCAAATATTTCTCATGCCTATTGGTAACTCTAATGTGGATTCACCATACGAGGCACGACTGGTAACTAGTGATGTAGATTTGTGATACAAAAAAATATAATTGGCTCATAATGTAGATTTGTTACATGAGATAGCATCGATATACTTCTCACGCAAATCTGTCACATGAGGTGGTAAGATTTATCATCTGAATATAAATAGCTCTATAAATCAAATTTCTATAATGGAAGATGATAAACCATGGCTTTTATTATGGAGAAGGTTGTTATGCCCTATCATATGTTTTCCCTTGTTCTTTCTGAAATTTTTGACTTATTCAAATTCTTTTAAGTTTAATGGAGGTGTCTCTAACTAAGATTTGAGGTGCTAGATTCACCATGTGATTTGCTTTGCAACATGAAATACTATGAATTGGAACCAAGAATCATCCCTATCACACAATGGGGAATAAGTCCTTTACATCTAAAGCAAACCCATTTTAGTCTTAATGCACAACTCAATCCAATCATCAAAAGCAAGTTCAAGAATTCCATTTCTTTATTTATTCAGAAGCTTTTGCAAAGCTTAGGTAAGAGGAAAGTAATAAACAACCTAAGTTAGTAATTATACACTAGGTTGAATGATTTCCACAGTGGGAGGCATTCAAGTTACATCAATAGCAAATATAGGGTAATCCAATTCATTAGATATTTTTATGTTTAGGACACAAGACTTGTGATGTCCAATCCCAATGTGCTTAGTCTCACTAATCCTAGTGAATAATACACATATTGATTCTAATTCAACTCTTGTCCCTTGATAAGAATAGAAGTTTTGGAGTCCTTAGTCTCAAAGAACCAAAATACTTTGGTAACACGAAGTTACTCAAGGATCTTACCTCTCTTAAATTTCCCCTCAATATGAGTAATATTCTTCGTATCAACCAAAAAATATCCATATTGGCATTGCTATCCTTCCATCTAGGCCTCCAAGAAATTTATGTCAAAAATAGCCTTGAATATCATCAAGTCAATAGAATGACAAAATCCATAATCACTTGTGACGCAATCTGCAGATCGAAGCATAAATAACCTCAAAGATCTCTTACTTCATAAGTCAATTGAGAATGGCCCGAGGGGAAAATCCAGCCTCTAGATTGCTGCTTCATAAATCATACATTTTTAAAAGTTAAATTAAAACACAGATATCAACTATTCAAATAGAGATACTTCTTTAAAGTTAAAGTTAAAAAATCATTTTTTAAAATCCTAGGAAAAATTTTCCATGATAGATTTTCCAATATTGAGCGAAAACTGCTCTTAACTCGAGGTATGGGTGGTGGCTTCACCAAACCATCACCTAACTAGTATAGAGATCATCCCCAAAACACATATAGGCTAGCAAGTCACCAATTGGTCCAGGACCTTTGAGAGTCTCCTTAGAGCCTTTTTAGTTATTAGAATCTCAAGTGATCAGCTACACCTTGTAGAGAGACCTCTCCTCTATGGTGCTTGTCCTAACAAACCAAGATCAAACTAGTTCTTATGGGCAAAACTTAGTGGTATGCTTGGGTATAGCCACACTCACTCCTCATATATTGTATTGATTCAATATATTAGTAGCTCTCTTTGAGAAAACAAAAGCAAGGTGACTGATATTCACTTTAAAAAAATACTTGCAAATAGTTCTTTCCAAAAAGTGCTTTCCCTAGTTACATCTAACAAAGAAATAGTAATTTCAATAAATATATATGTAATATTTCCACTCAAAAAAATATTATTAAACTTGACTCCCTGCACGCCGCGTAAAACCTATGCAAGGCTATCTCCCGCATCGTAATTACCGGCAGCTTAATCCGTACCCCACACGCGCAAAAATGAGGCATCCGCATTGTGAAATCGAGGCCGGGGTTTAAGACCGTGAAAGCCGCGGGGAAACACCCTTTTTGAAGGGGGAAAAATGGATAATGATGCAAATTAAGCAAATTTTTTTACGAATTCCCCCAACCGATGCATGGCTGAAGGGGAAGGAGTGGGAGAAAGAGGAGATGAGGTGAAGTTGGTGTATGGGGGGAGAGCCATGCACCAGCCACGTGGTGGCTTCCCTTTCCCCCCCAAGGCTATAAAAACACCCCTTAGTGGGGCATAAGAGGGAGGAGGAGCCTGAGATGCTGCCGTGCTTCACAATTGTGAAGGGAGAAAAGAGGAGAACACTGCCATAGCCTACCGTGCTAGAGACGCCGCCGCCACGAAGAGGCCGCCCTCATACGGTTGCTGCCGCCATTCTTTCCCTGCTGCCATTGTCCTAATCACCTCCCTCTTCGTCGTCATTCCCTATCCTCCAATCATTGGCCCTTTGCTCCCCATGTCACGTCTGTGAGACAGGCTAAAGAAGCTTCCTTATTAGAACCTTCTAAGGATAAGGCTACTTTAGGCCTTGTGCACACGGGTTTCACCTCGGGTGTTTAAAAACCCACATTTGTAAAGCTCCATTCCCACAAGCCTTCTTGTAAGCCCCAATCCCACAAGCTCCCGGGTTTTTAAAGATCCGCATTTCGGTGAAGAAATCTCCTGCGTACGAGGGAGAAGGCAAATCTTGAGGCTGTTCGGAGAACGCATAGAAGCGAGGGTAATCTGCGGAGTTCAAGTCATCAACGATGGCTCCCAAGAAGTCGCAAGGTGCACCTGTGGGAGGTTCTTCCCCGAACTTACATGTGGATATCACCGCGGATCCACAAACCCAGGTTCCAAAACTTTATTCCCACATGAAGAGATGTTTTAAGTACGCTTAATTCCATGGGGAAAATGCATTCTACGTTATGAGAGAAATGCCCTCAGTTCACTGACTACATCACAAAATTTAGGCTTAATAGAGAGCAAGGCTCTAAAACTAATGGGTCAAAGAAAGCATAGGGGACGGAAGCAAAACTGAGACTTGAACAATCAAAGATGAAGCTTAAATTGCTGAAATAGACATTACAAAGATGCTTGGCCTACATACATATATGCATGCATATATATCTCACGAGTCGCCATGTGTCACGGAGGGGGGGGTTATATAAATACCAACCCTAGACGCACGGGCTTCGGGCATGCACGCAGCCAAGAAGACCATCGTTTCCTCTTCGTAGGAAGGTATATCCAGAGCTTCTTCTTCTTCTTCTTCTTCTTCTTCTTCTTCTTCTTCTTCTTCGTAGAATCAATCCTTTTGTGCTGTTGATCGGCCTCTCATCTAACGACGTGCTCTTTCTTGTTTGCGCATGAGATGTAGGTTTGGAGGGGAAGACATTATATTAACAGGCAGAAAGCGAGAAGAGAGAAGGAAGAGGATCAGGATGGCAGGCGGCCAGGGGCAAGGGCAAGGGCAAGGGCAAGGGCAATTCTCCTCATACACTTATGAGGGCTCCGGTGTCGAAGGGTTTGTGAAAGCAATGTCGCAACCACAGAGGACCTTAAATAATTTCAGGACATGTCCTTTTTCTGCAGCCTTTTGTGGTAGACCTCTTTTATTGGTCGTTACTTTCAAGAGAGGATGTGGATTTACTCTTCAAAATAGACTAGCATGTCAATTTCTGTCACTGTAAAAGAACCTGAAGCTGATTGATTACTTCATCATGTGCTTGTAAACGAGATCATAAAGTTTGGAATTGATGAAGTCTAACGAAATACAGAATACAAGAAGTTGTTTTATAAAGAGAGTCAAGTAAGGCACTTTGTACTCTATTGGCTGAAGGAACAAACATCCAGCAGTCATAACAGTAAGGAATAAGCTCTTATTTTCCTGATGATATGTGGGAATCATAACTTTCCATAATTCTGCTAAATCTATATTATTTGCTTCCATATATTCATCTTCAACTCATCATGATAGAGATAGAAAGCGGTCAAAACAGGCTCAGTTTCTGTAATACACTTTGTGTCTTCATTAGAGGCTGATAGCTGGGTCTTCAGGATCAAGGAAACAAAGTTCAAGAACCAATTCTGATGTTGTGCTGCTGTTAAAGATTAAAAAAAAACTTGGCCACTATACTCTGGTCAGTGACAGTAATGTTGGTACTTCAAGGCTCTGAACAAACACTGTTTGATGCATGTCCATGTTGACTATATGTCACCAGAATTGAAAAAGAAATCTGGAATGACAGTCAATGGTATGATCAATAAGATGTATTGTCTGCTGGTAAGCGCTTGAATGACAGTCGCTATGGTATGATCAAGGTGATGTATTGATTGCCAATTATGCGCTGATAATCCTTACAGATGTGTTCATAAATCTTTTGAATTTATCTGCAGGATAAAACAAAGCCTCACTATTGTATTGTGAATCACACACAGTGATTGATGGTCCGTGGACAGATCAAGATAGTAAAGTCAAAAGGTCAAGGCTTTTGCCACAACCCATCACTTGAATTTCCATACTCTCGAGTACCAGATGCACTGGTCGATCTGCTACTCCTGTTTTTGCTACTCCCATCGATTTCTTCTCCTGCATCGACCAGGCATAATCGAGTTCCATTCAGTTTGTGAAAAATCCTCTTCTCTCGTCCTCAGTAGCGCCGAGAACCAGTCCTTGCGCTCCAATCCATCTCTTGTTCTCTCCCCAGTGAAGCAGCAGAGTCCAGATGTCGAAGGGTTTCCCCTTTGATGTCACGCAACGCTTGCTTTTTCTCCTCCTGAAGACAATTCTCCCCAAATTAGCGTCCCTCCTAGAACCTTTGACTGATGGAGGGGAAATGCCCAACCAGCTCTCTGCATTTTACCTTCTAAAGAATCGATGCCACCTAATCGATCATGCTGTTCTCGCTGATTCAAAAAGAAGCTCTTCGTCTCCCTCCAATTGATGAATCGACCTATGTCATGACAGTTGTAAGAATCTGTATGAAATTCACCAAATCTCTGACGAAGCTGACTTGCTTTTTCAGTTTTTCTGTTGTAATAACGCATCGGACAGACTCCCTCAAATTTCCAAATTCCCATTGCTTGCAATCATCGTGGACACTCTCCTTCTACAACTCCACCTTTCGTCACGGCTTCCTCTTCAATGCATATTGTTGGTGCAGTGATTTCAATTGTCTTCCTCTCGGTTCTTCCTTTAGCCTTTCTTCGTCGCTTTCTTCCGCCTCTTCTGCTGTCGACTTTTACTCTGTCTTCAGCACCGTCGTCCACTTTTGCTCTCCTCGTTGATCCTCATCATAATGATCACAAGGACCCCAAATTCCCCTCAGAGCTACCTGTTCTCCCAAGATATCCTTCGTCCTCCCTCCATGCTACCTTAATCGATCCCCCTTATTCATTCCTGAAAAATTCTGTGTTTACGAGCCTATTTTCTTCCTCGTGGAGCAGCAGAGTACCAGATTTCCCCCCTTTTCCGATTCAAAAAGCTCCTCCTTTTTCCAGAAAAGCTTCCTTTTTTTCTCCCAGAAAAGCCTCTTTTTCCTTCCTTTTCATTCCACACCAAATTAGCGTCCCTGTTTGCCCATGACAGGCGTATAAATCGATTTCCCATAACCGCATCAGGTGACAAAAAAAACCGATTCTGCATCCTCCTTTATCATTTTAGGCCGTGGTGGGCCATCATAGCTGATGGAAGGCCAATTACTGACCTCAGATTTGGCCTCATTGCGACCAACAGGCCCAATACGATCCCACACAGAATGCCCTGCCGCTTGACTCTGAAAACTTCCGCCCATCAATTTCAAACATCCATACTTGTCAGAACTACTAGCATCAGGAGTCCGTACAGGGTGAAGATCAGGAGCATTTCCCTCCCAAAAATGATCATCATGTCCCTTCCTCAGAGATGTCAGTCTCCTTAGTCCTGCACTTGCATCAGATTACTCCTTGGTCTACAACGGCTTGTCTGGATCATACAAGTCAGGCTTACCACCTTGTCCTGTTCCTATGGTTGCACAAGCTTTCAAGCAGATAACATATGTAATAGAATTGGCATTCACCCCTTGATGTTGCATCTCCTCATAGCATCGCATAGCCATATCACCTTCACGATTATGAACATAGGCATCTAGCATTATTGTCCACGATATAACATCATGGACACTCCTTTTCTCAAATGCTTCTCGTCCTTCCTTGATAAAGCCACATTTTCCTTACATGTCCACGAGCATGTCACCAACAACAGGGTCTCTTTCTAATCCTGATCTTCTGATTTCAGCATGTATTTCTCTTCCTATATCTATGGCTCCTACTGCAACACAAGCTTTTAAGCAAAGAACAAAAGTAGTAGAATCTGCATGTATGCCCTCCAGCTGCATCTTTCTAAAGCAATTCAGAGCAGCTTCAGCATTACCATTCTCTGCATATCCTGCAATCAATGAATTCCAGGAGGTTGTGTCTTGAATTGGCAGTCTGTTGAACACTTGTTGTGCTTCCATAAAGGAGTGACATTTCCCATATATATCCACCAGCATGCTCCCTACAGAACACTCTCTTTCTAGGCCCCTTAGGATGATCTCAGCATTATCTCTTGGCCCATTGGGAATGCTCCTATACTGCCACAGGCTTTCAAACGAACCCTTGGTCACAATCAAAGTGGTCCATGAGACTGCATCTCGAGTTACCAGTCTACCAAAACTCCTTGTTCTTCTCCGTCTTCGGCATAGAATGAAAGAGCAAACATAACAACTAAGTATGTACAAAGTATCAAGTCACACGCACAACTTTTGGGTGGTTTTCACGCCTCGAATGCGCAGCAATATGACATCCACCCCCTCTAATCCTGCGCATCCTCCAGATGGGCCAACTACCCATGATCATTATCATCAAGATCCACAAACAGATCAATCTCTTCGTTATGCATTTCCGGTAGATCAACAAGATTATATGTCATATCATCTGTCTCTTCCATTGGAGTTTCTTCTCGTTGCTCTTCTCTTGAAAATTCTTCCAATGCATAGTCCTCATCATCCCTTTTCTTGAAAATCTTAATTCTTTTTCCAGCAATAGGCACTCTAAGCACTGTTCCATCCAATTCTGTCAGCTCATATGTTGCATTATCAAAGACATGTCTGACTATGTACGGCCCAAACCATCTTTTCACCATCTTCCGAAGTGCAGTATGCTGATTTTCAAGGCTGCTATCAAAGATCAATACCCAATCTCCCTCTTCTATTGCTCTAGGCCGCAAGCGATGCCTGCTGTCAAACCTGTCCTTATTCCTTAGTCTAGCAACCTTCATTCTGTCAATAGCTAGCTGAATATCCTCAGGTCTTCTCTCCAACTGTCGAATCCGAAGAGCTAAGAGCTCCTCTCTCGTCAAATCCTCCTGCCAAGGTAAAACTGACCAAGTCAAAGCACAACTCTCAGTCGGCATAACCGGTTTCTGACCATACATCAACTCTGCAGGCATATATACTGTGGTAACACTATGAGTCGTACGATTAGCCCACAAAGAAAATGGTAGAAGTCTCGGCCATTCTCCAATCCGTCCTCTGCATGCTTTGGCTAATGCTTTCACTATCGGCGGATGCCCTCTTTCACTCTTCCCATTTCCCTCTGGATTATATGCTGTGGTTAGAGCCAACTTGATTCCTAGCTGAGAGAAAAACTCCCTAGCTTCATCTGCATCCAATTCACCACGATCCGCAGTGATCTTACCCACACAACCATACCTGCAAAAAAATTCCTCCAATAAGAACTTACACACCGCACTAGTGGTCTTCGTTCTCAAAGATCTGCCCTCAACATGATTGGTAAGATCCTCTCTAGCCAAAACAATGTACATCATCTACCATAGACCCAT
This sequence comes from Lygodium microphyllum, assembly GCF_053477565.2. Classification (NCBI taxonomy): domain Eukaryota; kingdom Viridiplantae; phylum Streptophyta; class Polypodiopsida; order Schizaeales; family Lygodiaceae; genus Lygodium; species Lygodium microphyllum. The sequence goes on along the minus strand of NC_141143.1, from coordinate 73,151,352 downwards.
AGGCATGGTAACCAAATCAACTACCCACTTATAATGAATGCATAGCGGATAGGTCGGATGAAGCTCATCTCGATGACGCACTACTGAATACATCTGGCAGTCTCTGCAAGTCTCAACAAAGTGAGAAACATCTCTATACATGCCTTTCCACCAATATTTCTCCTTGATTTTCTCATAAGTAGCCCACACTCCTCTATGACCAGCCCAAGGACTCTCATGAAACTCCCTCATCACCTGTAACTGTGTCTCTCTATCGCAAACAACCCGCAAAGGTAATCCGCCTCTTTTCTTCGGATGCTTCCAAAGAAATCCGTCCTTGAGAAAATAACCATAGGCTTTCCTTCTGATCTTCTTGAACTCTTCATCTGTCCATTCATCTCTTTTGTTTAGTGTACTAAGGTACCTGCCAATCTGCAACCAATCTCCAACATAGAGTTCTTCTGTGAAAGCCACAATATCATAGACATGACAAACATGATCAACCATAGTGGCTGAAATTTCTGCATCATCCTCTTCTGCAAGTAGAGTCTCCTCATCATCATATCTGGCTCTAGACAACATATCTGCCACTGGATTATCCTTCCCTGCTATGTGTTTAAATTCCGGATTTAATGACTTGATGTATGCAATCCATCTCAACATGGCTATATCCGGAGTAGAGCAACTCGTAATGATACCAATCAATGGCAAGCAATCTGTCTCTACCACAACTGAAGCTCCAATAAAGTACTCCTTGTCACATTTGAGAGCCGTGACAATCCCCAATAACTCCCTCTTGATTTGCGGATATCTCCTCTGTCTCTCGTTTAGGACTTTCGCCCCAAACCGAATAGCATACCTATTTCCATCTGCATCATCTTGACCCACAGCCCAACCTATGCCAATTGGACTAGTGTCAACTGTCAATACAATAGGCTTTCCACAATTATAATCCGCTTTCCTGAGAGTAGGAGCATTCTGCAATAACTTCTTTAATTTCCGCATGGCTCTAGTGTGGCACTCATCCCAATAGAATTTCTTCCCCTTTCGAAGCAGCTGATACAAACAATCTACTATGTGTGCAAAATGAGATATCCAAATCATATAAAATACACAAGCACCAATGAATCTCCGTACCTCTGAAGTAGTAGAACAATACTCCGCAATCTTGCCTATAGCATTCACCTTATTAGGTGAGGGTTTTCTGCCATAATATCCACACATATGTCCAACAATGACAACCTCATTCACTCCAAAAACAGATTTTTGCCCTGAAAGTGTCAAGTTCACTTCTTCTAACCTGGCCAAAATCTTTTCACATGCTGAAATATGATCAGCCACAAAGTATCTGCATCCCTGCTCATTTAGACTCTCATTCTTTTCTTCTTCTGCACACCCCTTAATGGGCACATCATCCAAGAAAGGCATGGTAAGCTGAGGTATGTAATCACGAAGAACCTTATGCATGGCATTCATCATATGCGCAACAGAATTAGTGGCACCTTGAGGCAAGGTACACATCCTGACAAGCCCAATAGGAGTTCTCATGGTGGTTATGTCCCTGCTTTCCAAAGCCAGCTGAAACTGATCATATCCTGAATACAAATCACCTAAAGAATAGATGGCACGTCCAGCAAATGCCTCTGCAAACTCATCCACAACTGGACCTATACCAACATTCCTGATAGTAACTCTGTTCACTGGCTGCATGTCCTGAATAAATCGGAGAGTACCATTCTTCTTTGGAACTGTAAAGCACCTGTTTGAGTATGGTGCAGATGAAGGCTCAAGGATTCCCATCCTGATTTTCTCATTCAATAAATCAATCAGCTTTGGCAAGTGTGCTTTAGGCACTAGAATAGGTCGGAGATTCCATGGGATATGAGGAATAGAAAAAATGACCATAGGAGCAACAATATCAGGATTCACACATCCAATCTCATGCGGGAAAAAAGCAAATCCCCTTCCATGACGCTCAAGCATATCCTGAAAGCATTGCTTCTCTATGGGTAGCAAGAAATCACCATTTCCAATTTTCAATTCAGCAAGAGTCTCTGCTGAAAATTTATGACCAATATGCTCCGGATTCCTCAAAATTTGCTGTTTAGCAGCCCTCTCTATTTGCTGATCACTGTCAGGTGGAAGCGGTACAGCAACCGGCTTCACCTTCTTATCCACAGTTTTGTATTTCGTGTCAACCCTGGCTTCATTATGCTCTTCTGCATTACATAAATCTTGCTGTAAATCAGCAATTCTGCACACCAATGGCTGAATATCCTCAGCCCTTTGCTCTATGGACTGCATAGAAACAGCCCCAAACTCTGAATGCTGAAATATTTCAGCAGTAAACTCTGTTGGTTGAAAATTTTCAGCCCTCTGTATCTCTAAAAGCTTATCATAACCAGCTGGAAACTCTGTTTGCTGAATTTCTTCAGCACTCAACACTCTTTGCTTAGTTACCTCAGCCTCTGACTCAATCTGTGACATAAAATCTGCAATTTCATGAAACATGTTCAGGGACTACACTAATACATTACTATGACAATTCAGCATATCAGTTTTCAGCATATCTCCCATCTCTGTCATCGTATCTGCACAAATCACACTGTCATACATCCCATCTATATGCTCATCATCCTCCAAAATTCCTGCATTTTTTAAATTTTTCTCCTTCCTGCATATATACTTCCTGGCAGCTCTAGGCAACCTAGAAGTCTTCTGATAGCTCATCGAACTGTTTGCTGAAATCCCAACAAAACCGGAGGAGAAAACACTGCTGCCAGGAGGCGAGAACTCTAATCTCCTCTGCTCTGTACCACCGTCATCTCGCGAAACGGCGGTACCTAATGAAAACCCGAATCCCTCACAGTGGGCAAAGGTGCATCTCTGAGAGTATCTCTGTTTCTAACATGGTTCACACATACAGTCATAAACTGAACTGCTCTCATACCATCTTTACTGCGAATCTGTGCATAAGCAAATCCATCATCCATGACCTTTGTTTCCATGCCCATCTCTGTGATGAATGGCTGACCAAGAATTATAGGATAAGAGCATGAATCCTGCACAAAGAAATGAAAATCCTCCTCTACATCACCAATAGAAACCCTGACACTAGGACAGGCAACATACAAATCACCTGCAGTGTTATTGGCAGCTCTCATATGCCACCCATGCTCTACATCCACAGGCCATCTGTTACTCTCATAAACTCCACGAACTATGAGATTAATCTCTGAACCATGATCAACCAATGCAACATAAGGCACTTGTTTCTCTCCAATCTTTACCATCGTCTCTGTAGTTTCCCTAGCCCAATGGCTCCGCGAAAAGTGACTACGCGGTATCATGACAGGCTAATCAATTTCAGCATAATGCATAGGCTGAACCCTCTTCTCTACTTGCGGAAAAACAGAAGCATTTTCAACCATAACCTCATCCTCATCCTCATCCAACTCTCCAATCAAAACTCCCTGTGTATCAGTGGTAGACAATGCATGTCTTTTCCTCTTCAGGACCTCCTGAAACTCTCTTTTCGAGATGCCCAAAATCTCAGAAATAGTGAAAGTCACTTCACTGCCAAGTATCTTATCATTAAAGATTTTCTTCATGTCTGTAGATGTCTCAATATCGGACATCAATCTAAACCCTGGCTGCTTTCTCTCTCTAGGCTCTTGCCTCTTTTCTCTCTTTTGAGCATCTTCCATCTGTCGATCTGGCCCTGGTCTTGAAGACGGTCCTGCAGTAGGTGGAGTAACAAACTCACTCCCTCTAGTCTTCTTAGCTGCACTTGGATTTTCTTCATCCCTCTTATGCTTCTCCTCAACAAGTACATCTGCACCATGAGACTTAGCCAAATAAGCATAAATAGAGTACCTGTCAATAGGCGAGTCCAACCTGTCTCTAATCTGATGCTAGAGCCTGCACTAGTCAAAACAGTTTGCTGAATTTTCCCCTTGTTTGCAATCTCCATAGCATAAGTCCATAGCGCTGACTGAGTCTCTGATCCCTTTTCAATCTGGACTCCATATGCAGAAGCATCACCTCTTGCTGTCACATAAGAAGTACGCGCAGCCATGTCATCCACTAACTTCTTCATTCCACCTTTACCAAAGTTGGTAGCAAGTGGAGCTCCTGTCTCAGTCAACCAAATCTTACCATCTTGCCCCCAATATACCAAATTCTTCCTCCTTGCATCCTGAAAAGAGTCACAATCCCTGCAATGCTGATGGTCCGTACTATCACACCAAATACATCTCCGATCTCTCCTAGGTGCATTAGGAGCACTCCTAGGTGCAGTAGGAGCACTAGAAGAAGTAGTAGGCGCAGTCGAAGCAAACTGCTCCTTCAACTTTCCCACCAACTCCGCTTTGACTGACTCCAATGTCAAATCTGTTATGCCTTTGATTATGTCATCAAGAGAGGTAGGCACCGATGGAGCGGATGGTTTTGGAGCAGAAGGTGTAGGCATCGGTCGTGGAACAGGAGGAATAGGTGGAGTGGAAATAGTAGGCACTGGCATAGGCCAAGAAACTGGCTGAGGAGGAGAAGAGATAACAGGGATAGAAGTAGGCATAGGAACTGATGATGGTGTAAGTGTCATGGAACCATTCTATAGGCGAGTCTTCCATATCCTCCTCTTGGTCAAAGTCGAGACTGCATCCTGAGCATCCTGCCAATCAGTTTTAAGACCCATAGGCTTCGTGCAATCTTCAAGAAGCTCACCCAATTCTTCTTGAAGATCAGGATCTGCAGCTTGCAAGAAAAGCTCAACTTTTTCAACATCCAATGCTCTTTGTTCAATGGCATCAAGCTGACTATACCTCTCCTCAAATTCTCGAATCAACTCCGAAGCAGCTAGACCTTTGTTTGGCATGTAGACCCACTCTCGGAATGACCGCCGAGTAGCCATACCAAAGTCCTCAAGGAAGTATTCTTCTTTCAGGGCCTTTTTAAAATCTTGCCAATGTGTATTTTGAATAAAAAGATCAGTCACTTTTGTCCTCAAAGCGGGTGTGACAAGACGAAGGAAGTACTTACTCATAAGTCCAGCAGGAACTCCAAAAAACCCCATCTTGATCTTATATGTCGTCAAATATGCTGAAACATTACGCCCGTCAAATAGCTTCTTCTCATTCTCAACTGCTTCAATAGCCTTAGTCGCGCTGTTTGCATTGTCCTGCTCCGAATAGAGTTGCCTTTGCTGTGACAACTGCTGTTGATGCAATTGTTGCTGCTGCTGCATATACAATTGTGTCTGTTGATTTTGGAGCTACATATACATGGACATATTATGCAAAATCTGCTTTAAATCTTCTATTGAAGTACTTGACGCAGTAGTCATTGATGGAGCTGAAGTAGACGCAGCTGGAGTTGTAGAAGAGGCTGAAATAGAGACTGAAGTATCTCCCATCCTGAAATTTCTGCGACGCTTTCACGTCGGGTTCACCAAAGATTTCGAAGGGTTTGTGAAAGCAATGTCGCAACCACAGAGGACCTTAAATAATTTCAGGACATGTCCTTTTTCTGCAGCCTTTTGTGGTAGACCTCTTTTATTGGTCGTTACTTTCAAGAGAGGATGTGGATTTACTCTTCAAAATAGACTAGCATGTCAATTTCTGTCACTGTAAAAGAACCTGAAGATGATTGATTACTTCATCATGTGCTTGTAAACGAGATCATAAAGTTTGGAATTGATGAAGTCTAACGAAACACAGAATACAAGAAGTTGTTTTATAAAGAGAGTCAAGTAAGGCACTTTGTACTCTATTGGCTGAAGGAACAAACATCCAGCAGTCATAACAGTAAGGAATAAGCTCTTATTTTCCTGATGATATGTGGGAATCATAACTTTCCATAATTCTGGTAAATCTATATTATTTGCTTCCATATATTCATCTTCAACTCATCATGATAGAGATAGAAAGCGGTCAAAACAGGCTCAGTTTCTGTAATACACTCTGTGTCTTCATTAGAGGTTGATAGCTGGGTCTTCAGGATCAAGGAAACAAAGTTCAAGAACCAATTCTGATGTTGTGCTGCTGTTAAAGATAAAAAAAAACTTGGCCACTATACTCTGGTCAGTGACAGTAATGTTGGTACTTCAAGGCTCTGAACAAACACTGTTTGATGCACGTCCATGTTGACTATATGTCACCAGAATTGAAAAACAAATCTGGAATGACAGTCGATGGTATGATCAATAAGATGTATTGTCTGCTGGTAAGCGCTTAAATGACAGTCGCTATGGTATGATCAAGGTGATGTATTGATTGCCAATTATGTGCTGATAATCCTTACAGATGCGTTTATAAATCTTTTGAATTTATCTGCAGGATAAAACAAAGCCTCACTATTGTATTGTGAATCACACACAGTGATTGATGGTCCATGGACAGATCAAGATAGTAAAGTCAAAAGGTCAAGGCTTTTGCCACAACCCATCACTTGAATTTCCATACTCTCGAGTACCAGATGCACTAGTCGATCTGCTACTCCTGTTTCTGCTACTCCCATCGATTTCTTCTCCTGCATCGACCAGGCATAATCGAGTTCCATTCAGTTTGTGAAAAATCCTCTTCTCTCGTCCTCAGTAGCGCCGAGAACCAGTCCTTGCGCTCCAATCCATCTCTTGTTCTCTCCCCAGTGAAGCAGCAGAGTCCAGATGCCGAAGGGTTTCCCCTTTGATGTCACGCAACGCTTGCTTTTTCTCCTCCCGAAGACAATTCTCCCCAAATTAGCGTCCCTCCCAGAACCTTTGACTGATGGAGGGGAAATGCCCAACCAGCTCTCTGCATTTTACCTTCTAAAGAATCGATGCCACCTAATCGATCATGCTGTTCTCGCTGATTCAAAAAGAAGCTCTTCGTCTCCCTCCAATTGATGAATCGACCTATGCCATGACAGTTGTAAGAATCTGTATGAAATTCACCAAATCTCTGACGAAGCTGACTTGCTTTTTCAGTTTTTTTGTTGTAATAACGCATCAGACAGACTCCCTCAAATTTCCAAATTCCCATTGCTTGCAATCATCGTCGACACTCTCCTTCTACAAATCCACCTTTCGTCACGGCTTCCTCTTCAATGCATATTGTTGGTGCAGTGATTTCAATTGTCTTCCTCTCGGTTCTTCCTTTAGCCTTTTTTCGTCGCTTTCTTCCGCCTCTTCTGATGTTGACTTTTACTCTGTCTTCAGCACCGTCGTCCACTTTTGCTCTCCTCGTTGATCCTCATCATAATGATCACCAAGGACCCCAAATTCCCCTCAGAGCTCCCTGTTCTCCCAAGATATCCTTCGTCCTCCCTCCATGCTACCTTAATCGATCCCCCTTATTCATTCCTGAAAAATTCTGTGTTTACGAGCCTATTTTCTTCCTCGTGGAGCAGCAGAGTACCAGATTTCCCCCCTTTTCCGATTCAAAAAGCTCATCCTTTTTCCAGAAAAGCTTTCTTTTTTTCTCCCAGAAAAGCCTCTTTTTCCTTCCTTTTCGTTCCACACCAAATTAGCGCCCCTGTTTGCCCATGACAGGCGTATAAATCGATTTTCCATAACCGCATCAGGTGACAAAAAAAACCGATTCTGCATCCTCCTTTATCATTTTAGGCCGTGGTGGGCCATCATAACTGATGGAAGGCCGATTACTGACCTCAGATTTGGCCTCATTGCGACCAACAGGCCCAATACGATCCCACACAGAATGCCCTGCCGCTTGACTCTGAAAACTTCCGCCCATCAATGTCAAACATCCATACTTGTCAGAACTACTAGCATCAGGAGTCCGTACAGGGTGAAGATCAGGAGCATTTCCCTGCCAAAAATGATCATCATGTCCCTTCCTCAGAGATGTCAGTCTCCTTAGTCCTGCACTTGCATCAGATTACTCCTTGGTCTACAACGGCTTGTCTGGATCATACAAGTCAGGCTTACCACCTTGTCCTGTTCCTATGGTTGCACAAGCTTTCAAGCAGATAACATATGTAATAGAATTGGCATGCACCCCTTGATGTTGCATCTCCTCATAGCATCGCATAGCCATATCACCTTCACGATTATGAACATAGGCATCTAGCATTATTGTCCACGATATAACATCATGGACACTCCTTTTCTCAAATGCTTCTCGTCCTTCATTGATAAAGCCACATTTTCCTTACATATCCACGAGCATGTCACCAACAACAGGGTCTCTTTCTAATCCTGATCTTCTGATTTCAGCATGTATTTCTCTTCCTATATCTATGGCTCCTACTGCAACACAAGCTTTTAAGCAAAGAACAAAAGTAGTAGAATCTACATGTATGCCCTTCAGCTGCATCTTTCTAAAGCAATTCAGAGCAGCTTCAGCATTACCATTCTCTGAATATCCTGCAATCAATGAATTCGAGGAGGTTGTGTCTTGAATTGGCAGTCTGTTGAACACTTGTTGTGCTTCCATAAAGGAGTGACATTTCCCATACATATCCACCAGCATGCTCCCTACAGAACGCTCTCTTTCTAGGCCCCTTAGGATGATCTCAGCATTATCTCTTGGCCCATTGGGAATGCTCCTATACTGCCACAGGCTTTCAAACGAACCCTTGGTCACAATCAAAGTGGTCCATGAGACTGCATCTCGAGTTACCAGTCTACCAAAACTCCTTGTTCTTCTCCGTCTTCGGCATAGAATGAAAGAGCAAACATAACAACTAAGTATGTACAAAGTATCAAGTCACACGCACAACTTTTGGGTGGTTTTCACGCCTCGAATGCGCAGCAATACGACACCGGGACAAACTCCCAGGGCAACCACTAGTGCTCGCGGGACTATGGCCCTTCTGCCCCAATTAACCCTAACTCCTACCACTACTCCAAGAGCAACGGCTCCTACTACTACTCCAACCCTGATGGCTCCATCTACTACAACAGCGGCAGCGGATCTACCACCTACACCCCTCCTCCCTCCCAGAAGTGATGATCCGCCTGAAGTTTTTTGCTGACTGTAGTTCCAGCCTCCATGGCAGCTTTGTTCCATGTTGCTCTTAACTCTGCCTTTTGTGTAATGTCGTTACGGCTTTCCTGAAGCAAACAGTCCATCGCACTTTTCTTTATTTTGTGCATGTAAATTCTAGTAGGTTCTCTGATGTGCATGATCCATCGCACTCCGAAAGCAAGATTCTACTTTCTTTTGTAGATGATGATGATCATCATCCCTTTCGTATGTATAAGTCCTACTTTCCGATGTCTTAACTCTATCGCACTCTCTCATCTAGCACCTGCTAATTTGTCACGTAGATGCACCATAGGATCACTCTCTCTCTCTTTTCCTTTCACATGCATATGAAAATCTTTGCTCTAGCGAAATGCCTATGCTAAGAATATTATTTCTAATCTAGCTAATTCTTGCCTAAACTATATGGGGTTCGGTTGGATAATAAGACTCCTGGAGATTTATGGTTGTGATGTTTGGACATTGGCCTTCATTCTTGACGAATGTATGAGGGGTGTGTTTCATTTCGGACAATGCAGTATGGGTATATATTTATCCCTTAAAGGACACATCTAAGGTTGGAATGAGTGAACTTTGTGGAATAAGAATAGAGGGGTTATTCGCGATACCATAGTGATCGTGGTCAAGGAAGCTGTATCCAACATGTCTCTTAAAAAATTGAAAGTTGTTACGGCAATGATAGTTCGTACTCGTAGGGTAAAAAAAACTCACTCAAAAGCTCGCTCTCAAAAAACTCCATTCTTGCCCTTCCCCACTATCATCACATAGTTCAATCGACTAATTGCACAAAGGTCAATCAAAGCCCAAAAAGCATCCCAAGCATCCAGGTAACATTCGAGCATCAATGTCAAGCTCAAGGAGCATCACGAAGGTAAAGACAAGCTCAATATTTGCAATCCATAGGTAGCACACAACAGGCTACTGTGAATACATAGTCAATGATTGAAATGGAAAAGTTCAATATTTGTTGTCCACAGGCATAGTAACTTCCTCAATAGACAATAGACGGCCAGACGGGGCAAAAATCTAGAAATGGACATCATGTTGTGGGTCACGAAGGAAGGGGTGATATTGGTGATATATATTGAGCTTTGAGGTGACTCAAGTTTATGAAGGAACTTATAAGGATTGTGTGTATCCTGTAGCTCCAAACAAGAGCATGCTAGTCTATCGGTTAATACACCACATGCCAGACTGTCCTATATTATATTTACATGTCATCATGATGTTTCACACAACTATGCAACAAAATACAACTGTCAATTGAAGAGACACATAATTTTGGAGATTTTCTACAATTTTTTTAAATTCAAATTTTAAGTGTGATTAGTTTTAGGCTCATCTCATCATCGTGATTGGGGGTAATTAATGACTCACTACCTGTTTGCTTTGGATGGTGCAGGTTTAGGTGCTAATCTTACTGTGCATTGCTCATGTATGGTGTCTTTGCTTAGGTTTGCCAAAGGTTTGTTCTCTCTCTCTCTGTTTCTCTCTCTCTCTTTGTGCAACATGGTCTAATAGCGGGTTGGTCTCTCTACGTAGACATAGAGAGAGAATGCTTGATGTGCCTCTCTCTCTCTCTACACATAGAGATAGAGAGAAAGAGAACAAGTGTTGTGCCTCTCTCTTTCCCCCCCCAAAACTCTGTGTGTGTGTGTGTGTGTGTGTGTGTGTGTGTGTGTGTGTGTGTGTATAGTGTGGTGACAAGTGGGCACGGACCTTCTCCTCCCCTCTTCTTGTGGTGCCATGGTCACGTGCGGTGGCGGTTCTTCTTGTGGTGCCATGGTCAGAGAGAGAGAGAGAGAGAGAGAGAGAGAGAGAGAGAGAGAGAGAGAGAGAGAGAGAGAGTTTTGGGGGGAGAGAGTGGGGTGTGAAATGTTATTAATTTTTATTAATTATTATTTTGAATTGGCAAGGAGAGGTTTGGGGGGGAAGTGAGTGGATATGTGTGTGGCAAGAGAGAGTGATTTATTATTATTGTTGTTGTTGTTAATTAGCGATGAGAGTTTGGGAGAGAGAGAGAGTTTAGATTTAATTATTATTTTAATATGTGTAGAAAGAAGAGAGAGAAGAAAATAATTATTATCAATTATTATTTTTTATGATTAATTTTATTTTTTATATACTTCAGAAAGAGGGAGCATTCATTCTTTTGAGCAAACAGGGTAGGTGGAGTGTCTCTCTCCAAGTTGGTTTAATTACCTCTCTTTAATATTTATCTTTATATTTGTTTAAGTGTAATCTATTTGTTTTGTTTTTATTGACACTAAGATTAACTGATTAATGATTTTTAGTATTGCATCTAAAGAGCTTTGTTAAGAAATTCTGATTGAGAGAAGCTTTTTCATTATTTAAAAAAGAAGAGAATAGGTAATACTTATTGATCCTCTTATCCAAACTTTAGACTTAGCGAGAAGATGAAGCTTTACTAGTTTAGGGTTTCCACTAGATAATGAAGATGAGTCTAGGATACTGCAAAGATAAGTATGGTGTGATCTTTGACAACGCTTGATATGTTAGACAATATTTACTTTAGCGAGTGCCATGTATGCATGTGAATAAAAAAGCATCCATGTCTATGTAGACCATTAATATGCGTCAAAAACATCTTTTGTATTTGTGGCACTAAATTTGTGAACAAAAGACTCATGTGTCTAATACTCGTCTAATATCTCACCAAAAGGACTTTTATTGTATGCTTGATAACCTTCTCTTAGATCAATAGGTGTAGATAGTTATGCTAGAACTCTTTCACCTTCGAGCCTAGGAGTGGCCTCCTAAAGTCATTGCCTTAGAGTTTGGGATTTGCATAGTCTACTATGTTTAGAGCTAATAACTTTGTCGATTTATTCTTGAAAGACATGATCATTTTACTTTAGATTGTGATGAGCATTCCTTGGGAAGTAGACTTCTATACACTACCATGTACGAATACATCAAAAAGTGACACACTGAACACTCCATTGTTGCTTTTAACTAAGGAACCTAAACAATAGTATTCTAGAAATAGGTAGTGATACACTCATGAGTTTGTAACATTCCTAGTTGAAAACTTATAGCAATAAAGAGTTTTACTAGGTTAATCATGATGGATAGAACCATAGAGCCCTCATTGGTTTTCTCATGGTGGTTGATCATTTGAGTCATGTCATAGATGATTGTGTCATGATTGAAATCCTTGTTATTTTAATACCTAAGTATAATAGCTTTTGATGCACCAAATCTTGGATTTTTCATCTAACTCAATGAAGAGTCAAAAGAAACATATTGCTTGATCTTTTGGACTTTATATATTGATTTGGAAGGTTAAAGCTCAAATTAAGCTCACATTTTTTTCCAATGCTTTTAAAATGACTTTTATCGAGTGCTTGATAACCATTTTTCAACTCATTTTGCTTAGAGTCTCACTTGAAAATCTAGCCCCTTAAGACTTTAGAAGTTTTTGAAATTGGATTTTACACATTAGAGGGCTATTTCCATGCCATCTAGGATGTTTTACTATTTCTAAATTTTGAGAATAGCTTATATACACCTCAATGTTAACACATGCATTTTTTATCGTATAGAGGTTTCTAGAGCAGACAAGAATATGTCCACAACAAATATTGTGTAGTGCTCTCCTAACATGCAAATTACTATATGCAAAATGAAAGAGATCAAAAGGAAGAAGGCAGTTCTCAAGCATGTTGGAGGGCATGATAGTTCTACTGGTTTCTTGAGGATCATTCATAACTTGGATAGGATTGAAAAGAAAGTGAATATACTATTTTGGCATCAAAAAGCTTTGAGGATGCTTAGTGAGAGCACTGATGGCTATCTACAAAGGATCATAAGAATTTTGAAAGAGAAATATAAAGGGAACCTTGTTGATGGAGTAACAATACATGGTAAGTTAGAAAAAATCATGGGTTAAATAGGAGATATATATGAACATGTCTAAAAATATTGGTGGTAACATGCTAGATATGTTGGGATAAAGGACAATGCCCGTGTCTGCTCGTAAGGGCTAGGTTGTACATAGTACATATACCTATCTAAAGTCATTATTGAGGTACACTCTTCAATACCACAAATCGTGTGTCTCTGTCTCTTCTCTCTCTCAACCTGCATCTCTACACAGAAGCTCTATTGCAGCTAATTCAACAAAGTGGTATTAGAGCTTGGTTCAGGTGATCGGGAGCTTAGCATTTCTTCAGGTGTAGGAGCTTGAAGTTGAAGAAGAGTTCACTGTGAAGAGTCTGCATGCAAGGCAACAAGGTTTGAAGCTTCGTCTTGAAGCTTGAAGCTTCTCTGTTCATTTGAGCTTATTGGCATTCCATCATAGGCTACTTGGGGACTCTCTCCATCATCTCCAACACTTGGACTAGCATTCCAATCCCTTCAAAGCTAAAGGTGCCATCAACATGGGTATGCAGATTTGGTTTTCAGCATGCTCAAGACCTACAGCAGCTGCTCCTCTTCATTTGGCATCATGTTTGTGCTCCAGACTTTGCATCTAATACTTAGGATTGAGCATAGAAGTGTAATATTACACTTGGGGCTGATATACATTCGGCTTCAGGTCTGAAATACAGATATGTAATAAATAGGGCAGCACCTACTCTCTTGAGATTGATGCTCATATGATAGCTATTTGGATACATCTTGATAGTGGATGCTTTGGGAACCATGTGGCATTGTCTTGAGGCCATTTTGAGCTAATCTTGGCAAGGATTTAGCTTATTTTGCAGACATATTTGTTAATAGGGCCGAATGACATTTTAACTATGTATGCATTATGTCTTGCTTCTAGACTTGGTCTCGAGCATTCTAAACCATGTATTCATGCTTACATGCTTGGATTTGATTCCAAAATGCATTTGAGCAGTGATTAAAGCTCATGTTTGGATTATCTTTACCTACAGGTCTACTACTGTACATTTAGGACAATTTCATGCATATTCAGGACATTATACCTCACTGTCAGGAAATTTGATATGTTTCTATGCTAGGACATTATGGTGATGTTTTGAGTAGGTTTGCATGATCTTTGGAGCTCAATCTCAGTTAGCCTAAGAGGTTATTTCAGTTCTGAATTTTTAGGATAGATTTTTCTTGAATGTCAGGACTGCACTCCTAAATTGCAAGACAACCACTTGTATTGTCAGGAATTTCAGGGCTGCACTCTTGAATTGTAGGACAATCACCTATATTATCAAGAATTTCAGGACTACACTCTATTTTTTTCAGGAAATTGGTATGTTTACTATCATTAAATGCTTTTGAGGCATTTTGGGCAATGATTTGATGTATGTTGTTGCTGTTACATACTTGGGGATATTCCTAACATACTATTGAGTGGATTTTAGAGCTTCCATTGCTTGGCATTAGCTGTCATTTACTATCATACAGTTATTTGGATGTGAATCATGGCTAGCAATAGTGAAAATCATCTTATGCATATCAAGAAGCTTGAAGGAGCACACAACTTTGTAGTTTGGCAAAATTAGTGCTATAATATCTTGTTGCAGAAGAAGCAAGCAAAGACGATTAAAGTAAAGGGAACAAAACCAACTAATGTAGAGCAGGACGACTAGAATGAGCTGAATGAGATTGCACGCTCATCAACCATTGAGCTATCAATTTCTGATGCCTTGTTTTTTAACATTGAAGGGTTGAATCTGCTTATGGCATTTGGAAGGGACTGGAAGAATTATATGCCCAAAAGAGTGCTTCAAGCAAAGTCTACTCTCTGAAGAAACTCATGAATTTGTGTATGAAAGAGGGTACTTCAATGTCTACTCACCTTAGTGAGTTTAACTCCATTTTCAGTCAACTTGCTACTTTGAAGTTCAATATTGATGATGAGTTCAAAGCTACATTCTTGCTTTGCACTCTGCTAAAGAGCTAGGATACCTTCAGGACTGCTATGAGTAATTCTAATGCTATGCTTTTGTATGCTGATGTAGAGAGTGCTCTACTCATGGAAGAAATAAATTGGCAAAATAATGCATCCAGTAAGTCTTCCAGTGCTTTGCATACTACACGTAGATCACAGTAGAAAGGCAAATCTGATAGCAAGGGACATAGTAAATCATGTAATAAGGATGTTGAATGCCATCACTATGGCAAGAAGGGTCACTTCAAACATGATTGTTATAAATGGAAGGCAAATCTGATAGCAAGGGACACAGTAAATCATGTAATAAGGATGTTGAATGCCATCACTATGGCAAGAAGGGTCACTTCAAACATGATTGTTATAAATGGAAGAAAGAGAAAGGGAAGGGCAAGAAGATGGATGACAGCAAGAAAGAGAAGAAAGAGAGTCAGCCCGCTAAGAAGAGCAATGTAAAGTTCGGAGAGGTAAATCTAGTTAGCTATGAGAGTGATAGTGGAAATGATGTACTCTTTGTCTCTTCATGTTTCAGTGCACATGTTTTGATAGCCGATACGGATGATGACATGCACACTTCAATTTTGGATTCAGGTGCCTCTTTTCATATCACCCCTCATTGTGAGTGGTTCACAAACTATACAGGAGGTCGACATGGTGTTGTCCATCTTGGGGACAATTATGCATGTGACATTGCAGGCATTGGCAGTGTGCAACAACATTTTCAGCATGGGTCTGTGTTTACTCTTCAAAATATAAGGCATGTACCTCAGCTCAAGAAGAGATTGATTAACACTAGACAGCTAGATGAGGATGGATTTCATACTACCTTTGGCGATGGGAAATGGAAGATCTGTAGATGATCTAGGGTTATTGCCAGAGGTTCAAAGAGTGATACTTTGTATCCTCTCCATGTAACTAGTATGCGTAACCATGTTGTTGTCGTGACCAAGAAGCCAAGTGTTTCCTTGTAGCATGGCTGATTGGGACATATAAGTCAAACACGAATGAAAGTACTTTCTCGTTTGGGTAACTTGCCTTGTCTTTATTATGTTGATTTTGAGCACTATGATCACTGTGTGTATGGTAAGTATGTGCAAATATCTCATAAAAAATCTCTTTCACTAAAATCCTTGCCTCTAGAGTTAGTACATTCTGATGTATGTTAGATGCTAGGGTTTTCTCTAGGAGGAAAGAAATACTTTGTCACATTTTTCGATGATGTTACTCGGAAGGTATGGGTTTACCCTATTCATAGCAAGGACTTCTTGGTATTGGTTGAGAACCAAATGGATAAGACACTTAAGTGTCTTTGCTCTGAAAACAGTGGGGAGTATGTGTCCAAAGCCTTTCAGGCATTTTGTGATAGCAAGGGGATAAAGAGGGAACTCACTACCCCTCATAATCCACCCAAAATGGAGCTACAGAGCACATGAATCGGATCATACAGGATAAGGTCCATAGGATGTTGTGCCATGCTACATTACCGCATGTATTTTGGGTAGAGACTATTACGACAACCGTTCATCTAATTAACAAGTTACCGAACATGTCTTTGGAGGGGAGAGTCCCTCTGTAAGAGTGGTCGGGCAAGCCACCTTCTTATGCTCATTTGCGAGTGTTTGGCTGCAAGGCTTTTGTGCACATACGGAAAGAAGAACGCAACAAACTGGAACCAAAGTCTTGTAAATGCATATTCCTAGGATACGGTGATGAGGGTGAGATGGGGTATAGACTTTGGAATCCCGAGAAACGAAAGATAGTACTACACAGCAATGACATCATCTTCCGTGAAGATCACATGCATAAGCAGCTCGAGAAAATTGAGGAATTCAAGAGGGTTGTTTTTCAAGGAGGATGTACCTTTTAGACAATCATTTGTGCCCAGTGGGGACAGCAGCATATACTTGTTGTACCTTTTAGACAATCATTTGTGCCCAGTGGGGACAACAGCATATATTTGTTGTAAATACTCTTTAAAATGCAAGAAATGGTGCTGAAAATGACTAGCAAGGTATTGCCTATGATACACCACAGTTTAAGCCTGAAAAAATGTAGTTAAGATAGCCTAAACTATGAGGACAGCATGCTAGAACTTCAGGACAACAACCTGTACATGTAGAATCACAAGCTTGTATTTTAGGACAACAACCTGTACATGCAGAATTACAGGCCCATATTTCAAGACAACAACCTATAAGTGCAGATTTGTAGGCCCAGCAGCCAGCAAATATAGAACCTTTGCTGCGTATAGGTCAACCCGACCTTCAAGGCAACCAAATAGGTTTATTCCTGGTGTGCAGTATGCTACAAATTATGTCATGGTTACTGTGACTGTGGTGAGCTGTCATGCTTCAAGGAAGCATGGACTAGACCGGAAAACAAGAAATGGTTCAAGGCTATGTTGTCCGAAATGGATCACTTGATAAGAATGATACTTGGGATTTGGTGCAGCTGCCTAAAGGGTAGAAAAATCTTCCATGCAAGTGGGTTTACAAGATGAAGGTCACTTCTGGTTCTTTGCCAAAGTACAAAGTACAGTTAGTTGCAAAGGGGTACAAGTAGGAACATGGAGTTGACTTTGATGAGATCTTCTCTTCCATAGTCAAGATGACTACTCTAAGAACCATTTTGGGCTTGGTTGCAGCTAAAGAGATGGAGCTCATACAAATGGATCTAAAGACTGTATTCTTACATGGTGATCTTCATGAGGACATATATATACAGCAACATGAAGGTTTTGTTGCTAAAGGTAGAGAGACAATGGTTTGTAAACTAAAATGGTGTTTGTATGGGCTGAAACAAGCACTGAGGGAATGGTATCATAATTTTGATACTTTCATGCAATCTCAAAGATTTCAGAGAAGTCAAGTTGATCATTGCTTGTACACCAAGAAGGCAACAGATGGAAGCTTGATTATCTTGATTCTGTATGTTGATGACAGGGTGATTTTGCTGGCAGGGATACTCATGCCTTGGATTCATTGAAGCAAAGTCTTCATGGCAGCTTTGACATGAAGGATCTTAGTGATGCCAATCACATTCTTGGGATGCAAATATTCAGAGAGATAGATCAAAGGGGTTACTCTATCTATCTCAACAGGAGTATGTATCCAAGATTTTTTAGCGTTTCAATATGGAGGGGGGGAAAGCAATCGGAGTTCTATTGCTTCCATATGTGAAACTCAGTGTAGAGGACATCCCTACATCTAATAATGAGAAGGCTGAAATGGCCAAGATTACATATGCTTCAGCAGTTGGTAGTTTGATGTATGCTATGGTTGCTATACGTCCTGTCATTGCCTTTGTAGTGGGAGTGGTTAGTAGGTACATGGAAAAGCCTGGCAAGAAGCATTGGGAAGTAGTGAAGGGCATTATGAGATACCTCAAGGGCACAAAGGATTTAGAAGACATATATCATTGGCCTTATGGATGCAGACTATGTTGAACATTTGGACATTGCAAGAAATTCACTATAGGGTATGTGTTTAACTTCACAGGGGGATCCGTCTCTTGGATATCCAGGCTGCAGAAGTGTGTTGCACTATCTACTATACATAGGTAGAATATGTGCATGTCCCACTGAGGCATGCAAAGAGGCCTTATGGCTATCACGTTTGGTTGCTAAGCTTGGGATTACTGAGGTTCTTGTCCTCCACTGTAATAGTCAAAGTGCTATCATGCTAGCACAAAACCGTATCTTTCACGCAAAGACAAACCACATATAGGTGAAGTATCATTTCAGAGAGGTACTTGACAACAGAGCATTGAGCTAGTCAAGGTGCACAACACTGATGATAACCCTACAGACCTTCTCACAAAGGGTCTTCCAGCAAAGAGGTTTGCCCATTATCGACAGATGATGGATATTGGATAGGTATAGTCTTTTTAGCTTTGTACATACTTAGACTTAGCTGATTTTTTTCCTCTATCTTTGGGCACATTGCCTGTAGTGTTGGGATAAAGGGCAGTGCCCATGTCCACTTGTAAGGGCTAGGTTGTACATAGTACATATACCTATCTAAAATAACTATTGAGGTACACTCTTCAGTACCACAAATCATGTGTCTCTGTCTCTTCTCTCTCTCAACCTACATCTCTACACAAAAGCTCCATTGTAGCTAACTCAACAGGATCTTTAGATGATCAAGAAAAGAAGTTGAAAGACCATACCAATCGTCAAGTAGGCTCATTCTCTTGCACCTGACAACCTAAAATGATAGAGAGGAGAGTCCAAAACAAACAAAGAAATGTATCTATAAATATCACAAAATGTGAGCACATTCAAAGGATGAGAGATATATCCAAGGAATGCTACATGGAATGAGCATGTATAGATCACAGGCCAAAAAAATGAAAGGACGTGCACTCACGAATCCAAGTGATTGCAATGGAGCATTGAACGGACTCTCCAATATAAACAACCAAAGATTAATCCACAACACCTAATGCAACACAAAAAAACTAAAGACTAAAAATAAGAAAGAGGTATGACATACTGGGTTGTTGCGCGCATACAATCTATTGATGAGTGTAGTGAGACCATGTTTCTCTATATGTTGAATCTCCAATTTGTAGGATCGTGGTTTGTGATAGAGTGCTGCAAAGAAAATAAAGTAGCATTGTTAGAAATAAGGCTATTAGTTCAAGTGATATTCCAAATAAGAAAGTGAGAAGAACTAAACAAAAACTTACAAAATCCTCCAAATAAGTTCTATAGCCGCCACTCCCAACATGATGTACGATTCATGCCTTCAATTATGCCCTCGTTGCTGCCTCCCATTGTTGCTGCCATCATTCTCGAGAGTCTGTGGCCTCCTCTCTGAGTCTCTGCCAACCCTTTACATCCAACCCCTCAGACTTTGAAGCGCTACTCTTGATTTCCTTGTGCACATCTAATCGTCTATGTGACATGTATGTACGCATATAATCTATCATCCATCCTATGGGAAACTTCTCTTCCACCGTAGGTCTAAAACCTCTGTATATTTTTCTAGTGGTCTAAAATGTTGTGCTTAAATACTTGTTGACACAACTCTCTCATGCAAGCTATCACCCGCCTCTCCTCATCATTCATGATCACGGCACATGTCTTCTCATCCACAAGGTACCCATACCTTGCTGGGGTACGTCTAAGGTGTGCCCTCTCCCACCTATGACCACTCTCTTGGGCATAACCAGGAGATCCATGTCTATCTAGCATACCTACAAGAAAGGGTTGTATCTCTCAGAGTAACACCCCTAGGGGTGCCACCTTTGAACGGCTGAGCAAAAACTAGAGTCACAAGAGTAGACATTCCTATGAGTGTGACAAACCCTAGAGGTGATAAGTGTCCACTAGATCAATGAGATGGGAACACTACATTGGTGCCTCCATAACCACCCACTTGAGTCATCCTCTTTGGAATCGGTACGAGAGTGAGGAGTAGCAACCAGCCATGGGATCACAACATGTGCATCTTTATGGCATCCTCTAGAACCACCCTTGCCAGACTATAGCATCGACTCCACCTACTGGAGATCAAAGCATCAAAGAGTACTAAGGTAGACTGCGCAAAACGACCAGACAATGATGACTAAGACAACTCCTGGTTTGCTATATCTCTGAAGTGGGCCATTTGATCATATGCATGAATATCTCCCTGTAGCTCCTCATTTCTCATCTCTCAACTCGTCTTGCTCTTTGAGCCATTGCACTAGATTCGGTAACTTATAAGTCGTGTTGAATGTATTTCTAGAGTGAGACACCCTGCAATTACAATCGATAATACAAAGTATCAAAAATTTAAAGCATTACGAACATTGAATTGACACAAAATAGTAAAATATTGATTGTACTTGCTATCAAGATCACGACAAACCTGGCATATCTTGTGCCAATCATAGGATTTTAGTCATGTTAGTTGGTCATCTTTAGAAAAAATAGACCTTAGAAAACGCATCATATCCATTGGGGTGCGCATAGACCTAATAATTTGCTTCACCATACACTCGTCTTTGGTGGATAGGACCCAAGGAGCACGAGGCAGTTGCATACAACCATCAGAGCTCAATTATGCCCAAAGTGCCTTCATCTTGTCTACCTCCTTCAAATCCATCCGTACCCCTACAATGTCTCTCTTTCATGTGATGTGGTCCCACAATAATAAAATAGAGAGATGGAGGGAGGGAGGAGAGATAAAAATACAGAGGGGGAGAGAGAAGGAAGGGAGAGAAAGAGAGCTTTATGAAAATTAGAGAGAGAGAGACAGAGAGATGGATGTAGGGAGAGAAACAATGAGGGAGATAGAGGGGAGAGAGAAACAAAGATAGATAAAGAGAGGGAAAGGAAGGGAGAGAGGGGAGAGAGATAAACAAAGAGAGAGAAAATGATGAAAAGAAAGGGAGAGAGAAAGAAAAAGAAAGAGAAGGAAGGGGGAGAGAAAGAAAGAGAGAGGGAGGAAAAGACAAATAGAGAGATGGAGAGAAAGAAAAATAGAGAGAGAGCGGGCACAGAGTTATAGAGAGATAGAAGGAGATATGAAAAGAGAGATGAAGGAAAAAAGAAAAATAGAGAGAGAGAGAAAGAGAGAGGGAGAGAGAGAGATGGAGGAAAAGATAAAAATAAAAAGTAATAAAGAGGGAGAGAGAAATAAGAAAATTGTTGGGGGTAAAGGTGCCTCCGCCTAGCCGCCCGTGTATTACTACACTGACAATCACCGCCACTGCACACTGTAGGTGGCGGGCGCCCATCACCGTCACTTTATTCTTTATTCTTTTAGTGACAATTTGAATAAAGGAAGGCCCGGTCACACATTGTGACTGTTGGAGTTTCCATTTCTTGTCTCTCTCTTTCTTGCTCTTGCTCTCCCGCCATAGCTATGGAGTGCAAGCTTCGATCCTTCTCACCTTTCAACTAGTATCAGAGCACGGCTTCCCGACTCTTGAGCTTGGCTCATGGCATTCTCAGCTTCCCATCAACTCCCCACTCGCATTGGGTCTCCTTTCCGACAGCCATAGCTCATTCTCTTGAGCTCCTATCACTCCCCGGCTTTCCGAGCTTCTTCCCAACCTATTGAGGCACCATCAGGGCATTGACATTGAGGTATTGCTTCATTATTTCAGAGATTTATCTCAGTCCACAGGTCTAGGTAAACAGGGTTTTCACAGGTTGTGGGCAGCCATAGCTCACACCTCTTGTCACCTAGATCTTGCTTCCAGCCTATCAAGGCTTGTTGAGGCTTGGTGTAGGCCTTCTTTGGCCCCCATTTGTGCCCCCTTTGGGCTCCATTGTTGACACATGGGACAACAGACCCTCCCAGCCAGCTCACGTTTTTTTTGCGTCTGTTTCAATATCTGGCCCAAAATCACTCTTTTTGTCATATCTTGAGCATTCGGAACCCGATTCAGGCAAGGTAAGAGTCTAAGTTAGGGTTTTGGCATGCTCCGAACGTGATGGTGATGTAAGATTTACCAAATTCTGATGAAAAAATATTCTGTAACAGATTCCAGTTCTGAGACAGCATGTATTTGTATGCCTATGGCTTATGTGATGCTTCTACTGATGTCTATTGATACCGGATCACTTGTGGATGTTATGCCTCTTATGTGAAAAGCATTTGGAGCTGATTTAGCTCAACCATTGATTGTTTTGAACAATCCCAAATCTGTCCAAAATAGGGCAGCCACCTGTTACTTCAATTTTATGCTTACAGGTCTTGGCATTTGATGCCCGATTATACCCAGTTGTTGGTGCCTATACATACAAAAGTGTATGCCTATGGTTTGCCTATGGATTTGAGCTTGGATTGAGCACTGATTTGTTCACTTTACAGAGGTTATATGCTATTGGAAACTTCACAACTGAAGGTATTTATGCTACAGTTGGGTTATGCCTATTGGTCATCACAGGGTGCTCCCGGCTACTCGATATGATGTCATGATGTATTTGGACTATGCCACATGTCTTGTTTATGCTCCAGAATGATTTTGAGCTGAGATTAGAGCTCAATTTGGGTTTGACTGTTACTTCTTTGCAGCTGGCATTTCATCTATGACATGATTTATGCCTAGGCTACCCAGTACGGGTTATGATGTCTTGGTGAATGCTTTATGCTTTGGCTGTGGATGGCAGTTGTTTGACCTCGTCTCAACATGCATTTGAGTATTCCCTTGAGCAGTTGGACATTGACTTGGATTTTTCCGTTACGACTTGGCTTTTTCCATTACGACCTTGGATGCTATTCAGGCATTATCTTGGTTACCTGTCTTTGGTACCTTGACTTGGTTTGATTGAGTTGTTGAGCTCGTTTATCCGCATTTTGTGCCAGTGGAAGCATCTTGTATGCTTGACCGACATTGAGCAGGAGGTTTATGCTATTTTGAGCATTTTGCAGATACTTGAGACTTTGGGATCTCTTACACTTAAATGCTGCATAGTTCATGCACTGATATCTTGGAATTGCTTTTGACCTGAGCTTGGGCTTTGCACTCTAGTGAGCATACACCTACTGGTGTCAGGTCTTGCCAGTGTTATATATACTTTGCCCTATTGTCCAGGGGGTATGCCTACTCATCATCACTGACGGATGCTTTGGTGACATGTTTGGGTGTTTGCTCAGGGTCTTAATGATTGTTTGGTGCTAATTTATGCCCGTTTATGGCTGGTCATATCTTGGCTATCATTTCTTGACTTGGTGTAGTGATTTGGTCAGCAATTACTTCTCACAATACCCTACTGTCATTTATTACAACAAGCATATAACTCCGGACTGACATTGATTTCTCATGTTGAAATATTATGAAATGATGTACTTTCACTAGTACTTGGTGGGCAACAGCTTTGGTTACACTTTTCTCGCCATTTTCTCTCGATTTTGGTCATTTTCTGCAGTAAACAACAAGCAGTTTTGAACTGTCTAGAGTCTTCTAGCCTACATTATGGCGAGTTTGTCCATTGATCATGCTATTTTCAAAATCATTAAGCTTGATGGTACGAATTGCTCTTATTGGAAGAGCCAGATTTGGCAGGTGTTGGTGCAAAAATGGCAGATCAAACCATTGAGGTTGAGCGGGCATCCACCTGCAACTATGCGAGATGAGGAATGGTGTGAGCTTGATGAGTTATGCAAGTCCACTATTGTATTATCTCTCACAGAACAAGTTCATTACAATGTATTTGAGGAAGAACAGAGTGCATGGTAGTTTTGGGATAAAATCAAGAATCTCTATGACAAGAAAAGTCCAGTGAGTTAGATATATTGGCTGAAGCAGCTTATGGATCTGCGCATGAAGGAGAATGTGACTATGTTTGCTCACTTGAGCCAGTTCCATGCTATACTCAAGAACTTGACTTCGCAGGATATCACTTTTGTAGAGGATGTCACTCCTTTTTTCTTGCTTGGTACTCTTAATGAGTCATGGGATGTATTCCGCACTGCATCATGTGCCTCTACTGCTACCTTGAAATTATCTGATGTTGAGAGTGCTCTTCTGCAGGAAGAGGTTAACATGCTTCTTAGGCTATAACAAAGTGTAGTCCATCAGGATGACATGCACAAAACGGCATTCACTACCAAATGGGGGGTATTTGCCTTCATAGTCATGCCATTTGGATTGATTAATACCCCCACTACCTTCCAATGCCTAATGTGTACCATTTTCAAGGACATGCTAAGGCAATGGTTGTAAGCCTTTTTCAATGACCTATGCATCCACACCAACTAGGACGAGCACTTGAAAAAGCTATAGATAGTCTTTGAACGATGTTAACAATAATACAGTCTCTCACTAAACCTCTTAAAGTGCAAGTTTTGGGTAAAGCATGGATGCATCTTAGGGCACATGGTATCGAGGAATGGGATAGCCATAGACTTTTCCAAAGTCAAGGTGATTATAGACCTTCCCCCTTCTTGGACCAACTTTAGGGGAGTTCAACGTTTCTTAGGCCACACAAGATACTACTCGCGGTTTATACTAAAGTATGCATTGATTACCCTTGTACAAGCTACTAATAGTATTTGACTGGACTGAAGAGTATCAATAGGCCTATGAAAGACTTAAGTAGGCTCCAACTTCAGCTCCTATCTTAAGATCCCTAGATTGTTCCATTACCTTTCACTTGCACATTAATGCACCAAAATTTACTATGGGGGCAGTGTTGTGCCAACCTAGCAAAGATAACCTAGACTATCCAGTGAGTTTTGCTATAGCAGACAGCTCATATTGAAATATAAATGAACTACTCCACAATGGAGAGAGAAGGGTTAGCCATGGTGTTCGACATAAAGAAGTTCAAACACTATCTTTTAGTGACACCCTTCACCTTCTTTGTGGACAATCAAGCATTGCTTTATCTTGTGAATAAACCTTGCGCAATGGTTTGCATTGCTTGATGGTTACTTCTACTCTTGGAATTTGACTTCTCTATGGTCGTACACAAGGGTAAACAACATTATATGGCAAATCATATGTCCCGCATACCCACAGGAGAGGCCATTGGTTGGATAGGGAATCAATGACAACCTACCAGATGCACACCTTTTTAAAATGACCAGCAAACGAGAATTGTTTAGAGCAGACCTCACGCCATATTGGGTGGATGACATAGTATTAGTTGATTACAAGTCAACTATATCGTGTAGGGTAGGGTAGACTTTTAAGGAGATGTGTGTGCGAGCATTAAATGTATGATGTGCTCAAAGAAGCACATGGCGGAATAGCTAGAGGGCATTTTAGTGGAGACACTACTGCACGCAGGGTGCTCTAGTTCCAATTGTGGTGGGCAACGCTATTCCGTGATGCCACTAAGTTTGTAAATCATTGTGATGAGTTCCAACCGACAAAAGTACCTACTCATAAGGACAAAATGGAGTTGACCCTAGTGATCGCATGTCAACCATTTGAGAAGTGGGGAATCGATTTCATTGGCCCAGTCAACCCTGCAACTCAATAGTCCCAAGTAAACATCATTGTTGCCACAAACTATCTCACCAAGTGGGCAGAAGCTCGAGCAACTCGCAAAAATGACATAAGGAACACAAGCAAGTTTCTTTGGGAGCAAGTAATCTCACGGTTCGTTTGCCCCATAGAGTTGGTTAGTGACCAAGACATACACTTTATCAATGAAGTGATCGCTCACTTGTTATCCACATTCTTAATAATCCACAAGAAGTCCTCTCCATGTTATTCGCAAGCCAATGGTTAAGCCGAATCCGCAAACAAGATCTTGGTGGTGGTTATTCTAACAAAATTTGTCTCTGCCTCGCGCAGTGACTAGGACAACAAGCTTATGGAAACTTTATGGGCATATAGAGTGGCCAGCAAAACAACCACATGACAGACTCCATTTAGGTTGACCTACAAAAATGAAGCTATTTTGCTAATGGAATTCTTTGTTTCCAGTTTGAGAATAATAGTCCAAGAGTGATGGGGGGGCCAAGAAGCATGAATAAATCGGTTATTGGAGCTAGAATGCCTATCTGAGGCCCATTTCATTGCAACCCATGCTCTAATATGTGAAAAGGCCCGCTGCAAGAGTTGGTTTGACACAAGGAAAGTAGGCATTTTTAGTTAATTTGGTTTAGCCTCTTTAGTAGTGTTAGTTAATAAAATAAGCTATGATTTTTTGACTCTTATGGTTGTTTGTAGGTTTTCATAGAATGATTTTCTACATGGATTTCCATTATATCATCGTGAGATTGTTGCTAATGTATTTATCTTTCAAATTATTTTTTATCCTCACATGGAAACCATACATGTCTTGATTTTGTTGTGGGAGGTGCAAAAGACTTTGGGCAAGGAGATTTAGTCTTGCTATATTCTATCAAGGGACAAAGCAAAAGATGAAGTTCAAAGGATTAGGACCCTTCAAGGTTTGCAATCTCAATAGAATGGGGAATGTGGAACTTGAAACCCTAGAAGGACAAGGTATAGGGTTCTTCAACGGAAGTCCCATTAGAAAGTATTACCCCCCATCACATCCACTTTATGAACCTCTGATGATAGAACCACCGTTGGACGTGAGGGTTGCAACCATCACAAAACTCAAGGATGCAGATGAGGAAGCAATAGCACCAACTTACCTGCGGATCACCGTAACCTCCCAAAAAGTATACACCCTCAATGCAGTAATCCACTCAATCCATCATCAACCTCCACAACCTCTCATCCATTTTGATGTGTTTCTTCTCCATCACCAACCTCCCCAAAACCCCATCATTGATCCACATGGTAAACCTTCAATCACCCGAGACCGCACCAACAAGTGCCATGGGACTGGCACTCGACTAGGAGGGGATAATGTTATACCTTTGGAAGTCCAAGACGGAATGAAAAAGCCCCAAAAAGTCAGAAATGGAAAATAGCCCAAGGCAATAAAAAACGGAAGAGAAAGGCAAGCTCAAAAGAATGCAAGAAAAGCCTCAATGTAAAAGGAAGCACACAGCTTGGGGAAGTTACTATATGTATATCCTCTACATCATGTGCATTTAAGGCATATTTATAAATATCATTATCTATAAAATTTTCTTGAATAAAACATAACCCTTTTCTATTCAATTTGTAAATAACCCCTTTATAGTACATCCTTTAATCATGGAGCTATCGGAGAGCTTGTGGGAGGAGGCAACTCGATTGAGCATGAAGGTAAGCTCACTACACTCATAGGTGCGAGAGCGCATATGGCTATGTTGGGAGGGGAGGGGTTAGAACTTTTTAGGGATGGGGTGGGGTGAGCTTTTTCATAAGAGAGTGGGGGAGGGGTTAGTGTTTGCAACTTCCATCATTGATGGCAGTAGGGGAGACGAGTAGCTTTATTTGGCAATGTTAAAGTAAGTAGCACAACATCCCCTTCTTTGTGATGGCCAGCTTTTATGGCTTTAAAAAATTGCTAAGCCTTTGTATTGGCCAATGTCTTCTCAATATGAGATACCTTGTTAATTCAATTGTTGATGACACAGGCTAAGGGCAAAAACTATGTTATTGTATTACAAGAATTTTGGGTGCATCACACATACCTTGAACTTCACGCTATTTATCCCTTCAACTATTCTAGGTCTAGCTAAAGCCAAGGACATAGAACAAAAGACCATTCTATTTAAGACAGCTAAATGCATTGAATACATTTTTATATGCAACCTAAGCATGTCTAATAAAGAAGGGGTCTTCTACAAAAATGACATAATTTGGTCTTAACTCAAATAAGATAAGACCATCGGATAAGGGTGAGACAACAACACCTACTATTCATATCTATGAACTCATTGTGACTTGTGTCAAGAACTGCTACTATGCAAAATGTGTTCAAACCTTTTCTAAACAATGGAATAATCCCTATTGTGATATAAGCGAGATATAAATAGGGATATTTTTTGGATTTTTCAATCTTATGAGTGATAAGTCAAAGCAGTGATATACTATTATGATCTTGTTGAGATGCATCACCTATAGAAGAAATACCATGATCTCCTATATATAGAGTAGAAGCCCTGAATTGGAAGATGCCCCCTTCTCCATATATGTTTTGAACTAAAGTAAGAGCATTCTTGTTTGTAAAAGCCTTAGAAGGGAATTTATTGGACGCTTGAGAGATTATACACTCTACAAGCGACCAATACACCTCAATGCCTCATGCCTCAATTCTCACAAATGACAACATGGCAAACAATGAAGGCCTTGAGAGAATGCAACCTCACTATCATTTAGTACCTCACCGATTTTAGGCTTGACAAAGAACAATGCTCTGATACTAATGGCTCAAAGAAAACACAATGAAACGAAAGTAAAAGTGAGACTTGATGAAGCTGAGATTGCTAAAATAGAGATTACAAAGATGCCTGGCCTACATACATACTTACACATATCTCAATGCATATATACATACATACGTACATATTACATAATAAAATCTTACAACAAAACTTTAGTATACAACATGAATAATATGGTGGCGAAAAAGTAATAATATACTTCATTAAATGTTAATATAGTATTATTATTGATATTATAATTAATATAATGAAAATAATTATCAATAAAAAATATCTATTATGATATTAAAATTACAAAACTAACATTAAAATATAATGCAATCATTAATTATATTATAAAGGGATTATAGACAATAGTATTTTCATACTAACTTATAAACTTTTATATTATGAATTTTTAGAGAAAACGACATACAATATTGATAAAACGTAAATATGTAATGAACTCGGACCGAGGGTTAGGACTCAGGAGGGGGGCCAACTAACCCTCCTTCCGCCCCGGAACACGTGCTCTCACTCCCACGCGCTCTCTTCGATCAGCGAGCGAACGAGCTCGGGCAGCGGGCCTAATTTGGTGGATCTCTAATTAGAATTTAGGAGCCTGACGTAAAGTGAACGGACCCTCCCAGGAACATTTCGCAACCCCTTCGCCTTTATAAACCGGGTTAGGGCACATGCACGCAGCCAAGAACACCATCGTTTCCTCTTCGTAAGAAGGTACATCCACAGCTGCTTCTGCTCATGCTTCTTCGTAGGATCAATCCTTTTGTGCTGTTGATGGACCTCTGATCTCACGACGTGCTCTTTCTTGTTTGCGTGTGAGATGCAGGTTTGAAGGGGAAGACATCATATTAACAGGCAGAAAGCGAGAAGAGGATCAGGATGGCAGGCGGACAAGGGCAAGGGCAAGGCTCCTCATGCACTTACAGGGGCTCCGGGACCAACTCCCAGGGCAACCACTACTGCTCGCGGGACTATGGCCCTTCTGCCCCAAACCCTAACTCCTACCACTACTCCAACAGCAACGGCTCCTACTACTACTCCAACCCTAATGGCTCCACCTACTACAACAGCGGCAACGGATCTGCTACCTACACCCCTCCTCCCTCCCGGAAGTGATGATCCCCTGTGAAGCCTTTTGCTTTGGCTGACTGTAGTTCCAGCCTCCATGGCAGCTTTGCTCCGTGTTGCTCTTAACTCCGCCTTTTGTGTAACGCTGTTACGCCTTTCCTGAAGCAAACGGTCCATCGCACTTTTCTTTATTTTGCGCTTGTAAGTTCTAGTAGCTTCTCTAATGTGTATGCTCCATCGCACTCTGAAAGCAAGCTTCTACTTTGTTTTGTAGATGATAATGATGATCATCCCTTTCGTACGTACAAGTCCTACTTTCCGATGTCTGAACTCTATCGCACTCTCTCTTCCCTTAGCGAAACGCCTGTGCCAAGGAAATTATTTCTAATCTCGCTAATTCTTGCCTAAACTATGTGAGGTTTGGTTGGATAATAAGACTGCTGGAGATGATGCTTGAAAATTGTCCTTCATTCTCGACGAATGTATGGCAAGGGGTGTGCTTCATTTCGGACAACGCAGTATGTTGGGTAAATCATGCTCATGCCCCCCCTTGGCCATCGCCACATCGTGCCCGCCCCTCGTGGGTTTCTTCCCACTGCCTTGGCCATCCTCGCGCCTCCCCTTGGTGGCCGTCGCCACGTACCCATGCCCCCCTCCCTTCGGACGTCGCCACGTCATACTCACCCCGCCTCGCCTCGTGTGTTCCTCAATAGTTATAGTTATAGTTAAATTAATTAATTAATAATATATTAAAGTTATGCAGGTAGTTTTATATTATTATTATTATTTATTAATAGTTATTAAATTGTTATTATTATTATTAATTAAAGTTAGTTAGCTAATTAAATTAAAACCAATTTACTAAAATTGACTAATTTTTATTATTTTTTAATATAATTCCTCCACTTTTAATTATTTTTTTAATTTGTATGTATATTTACTTATAATTACTTATATATTAGTGATTTTGGTTAAGCCTTTTGTTGATGTTGTTGTTTATTGATGTCTTGGTTACCTGTTTTTGAGCAGGTGAGTATTTTTTGTGGCAGTGTGTCTTTTGGGTGATTTTTTTTGTGGCTCTTGCTCAAGTTGGTGGTCTCTCTCCTTCAATGTTGGTTGATGTCGATTGGTTTTGTTATTGGGTTGGTTCGTGGGTAGAGGAAGAGATAATGAGAAATTATTAATTATTATTATTTAATCAATCATCAATCAATAATAAATTATTAGTTTTGTTTATTGTTGCTTGGTTGTGGACTCTCTTTCTTTTGACATAGGTGTGGGGTAGAGATATATATATATATATAGATATATATATTAATTGGTGTTGATGTAATTGGTTTTGGCGACAACATGGGTGAAGATTATTAATTAGTCAAATATGTGAAAGAAGGACAGGGAGTGAGAGAAGTTGATTGATTGATTAATCATGGATGTGCACATGCTCTATCTTTCTTTATCTATATTGTTGATAGATTTGTTAATTGGTTAGTTTTCTTTATGTTGTTGATAAGTTATGAAGTGGATTAGTTTTGTCAGTACGTTGCTTGGTTGGAGAGAGAGAGGGGGGGGGGAGAGCACATCTATCTCTCTTGCTCTCTAATAGATAGGTCGTAGTGTATGAGACGCATCTCTCTCTCTCTCTCTCTCTCTCTCTCTCTCTCTCTCTCTCTCTCTCCACTATTTGATAAGAAATGGATATGGTGATATGTTGTATGCATTTGACTAAGGAAAGTAGGTCTCTCTCTCTCTCTCTCTCTCTCTCTCCACTGTTTGAAATTTTGATGAGTTTAAGGTTTAGATTTGGTTTTTATGGGCAAACTCTACGTATGTATGTATGCGCTCTCTCTCTCTCTCTCTCTCTCTCTCTCTCTCTCTCTCTCTCTCTCCATTGTTTGAAAACAAATGGATATGGTGATATGTTGTATATATTCGAGTAAGGAAAGTAGCTTTCTCTCTCTCTCTCTCCATTGTTTGAAATTTTGATTCGAGTTTAAGGTTTAAATTTGTTTTTTGTAAACAAACTCTACGTGCGTATGTATGTGTGCGTCTCTCTCTCTCTCTCTCTGTGCTTTTGAAATTGTGGGGTTTTTTTTATTAATGTTGGATTTGTATAGAGAATATCCACCCATGCACTTCAAAATATGAGCATCTACATTGGATTGAAAGGGTATCTTTTAAATTGATTTTTAAACATGGAGTGGAAGATTCTGTAGTAACTTTAAGCTATTGAGAGATAGAACTATCCTTTGTCTCACTGATTGCGATTTGTGGGGCATTATTAAAAACCTATATTGACGCATTTAAACTTAGAAAGTTGTTTAGTGTATGAACTGTAGTTTTATTGGCAGGAGTGGGGAGTGTCGCATCGTCCTAGGGCATCATACAAACTTATGATACCAATTAAAAGGCCAACTCATTGGTCTAATGCACGTGTACTTTATGGAGTGGAACGTTCTGTAGTAGCTTTATAAGATATATGTATTGTGTTGTCAACCCCTAAAGGTACCAAAGTGGAGCTAATTTGTATTATATTAAATTTATTTATTCATGATCATGACTTTCATTATTGAGAGATACAACTATCCTTTGCCTTGCTCATTGTGATTCGTTTCATTAGTATTAAAAATCTATTATTGACATTTTTAAATGTAAGAGGTTGTTTAGTGTGTGAACTATAGTTTTATTGGTAGGAGTGGGGAATGTTGCATCGTCCTAGGGCGTGATTTTCTAAGAAAGGATATTGTATGGTGTGCACCATGCAACGTTAGGTATACCAATTACAAAGCCAACTCACTGGTTATTATGACATTGGGTTTGATCCTTGACTTTGCTCATTGCAATTCATGAGTGGGTATAACTATAAGGATCTTTAAATTTGTTCACACGAGGGGGGTTTTCGCATCATGAAATGGATACATCCATTGTGACAAAAACTCCAATCTCTCACCTGTGGAGCCATGGAAATTTGCTTGAAATAATCCAAATGCACCTTGAAGACCCACTTGAGTCTTATGTGTGTGATAAAAAAATTGAAACCTCACTCCAGATGCTACTTACTATAGCAAATCCTGTTGTAATCAATCATATGGTCTAATGCACGTGTGTTTTAAATTTAATGTCATCTAGGATTTTTCACTATTTCTAAATTTTAAGATAAGATAAGAATAGTTGATATGCACCTCGATGTTGACCCATGTATTTTGCGTAGCATGGAGGACAAAAATGCGTCTGTAGCAAATGTTGTGCACTTCTAGCATGCAAATGAATATGTTCAAAGGGAAAGACGTCATAAGAAAGAAGGCAGTTCGTCGTGCACTCAGGCATGTTGACCATGTTCGAATATTGGCCACGTATTGGATCCTTGGATGATCATGATGAGAAGATGAAAGATCTTATTGACAGTGCTGGTCATATAGAGGATGGTATATGTGAGTTAATTGCTCACAAGAATGAGAGCTTGGTCGCATCAGAGAACGTTTCCCTTGATGTGCAACTTAATTCTTTTAAAGTTTGTCTTAATAGGTTTTCGGCAATGTTAACCCAGATGAATCATCGAGTGGAGTCATCCCCTTACACTCAAGAACATTGTCCTTAATGTGCAACTTGCTTCTTTCAAAGTTTATCTGGATAGGTTTTTGGCAATGTTAACTTGGATGAGTCGCTGCGTAAGCACATCCTTGAAAATCTCCATTTTGAAAAACATTGTCCATCTCTTCCAAATTGAAAATTGCCACATACTTGATATATATAACCTTTGTGCAAGACTTTTTAAATGAGTTTGTTGTATTTGATTCGATTGATGAAAATCTCCATTTTGAAAAACATTGTCAATCTCTTCCACATTAGTAAAATTTTTTGAACTAATTTTAATAGTTTATTTTTTCATATTTTCACCTTGGTATTCATTCATCTTTGAGTGTCGAATACCTTTGGATCTTCAAAACATTCGAGCCTCTTGGCAAGACCTATGTACGGATGTAGACGAATGAACACCCATTAGTAGGGCCTGGAGAGAGAGAGAGAGAGAGAGAGAGAGAGAGAGAGAGAGAGAGAGAGGGGGAGAGGAGGGAGGTTAGACAATACTTAGTCAGCCTTTGTTGAGTGATGTGTGCATGTGCTAAGGCATGGCAATATATGCATTTGGTTATATATGTTGGGCCTAATATGTGTGCATTCTTTCACTTTCAAGTCTAGGATACCCTCAAGACTAACATATCTTTAAGTTTAAGTGATGCTTGCTGGGCCTTTAGTGAGTGTTATGTGTACATGTGGATAAATTGACATCGATTGGGGAGGAAAATCATTAATTGGCTTTTGGCGAGCACTGTGTATGTATGTACTCATGATGCCAGGAGGCATTATCCATGGTGGATTCTATGAGGTTTTGCAGTGGATTCTGTAAAATTATATTTATTGCTGGATTCCTTGTGCGAAAAGTCAATGGGGACGCCTCTCCTTTTCGGGCGTCTCGTTAATTTAATGTGCAAGTGGGTGATTTCATAGCGGGTAATTTCACAAAATACATATTTAAATTAGTGGATATTTATGAGTTTAGAGTGTGCACTCGTAATAAATTAAGATTAGAACTGAATTTCAACCTATTTATTTATTTTGTAGGTGAAGGCTGTTAGGTATTCACTTTTATCAGTTTAATTTTATTATTTTCTAACAATTGTAAATGCTTCAGTTGATGTGTAGAGCAGGTGGCGATGGCACTGGGAGGCACTAGGTGATAACGTGTATTCAAGTTATTTAAAAAAAAATTATCATTTTTTTATGGGCGTGCATCTTAGGCGTGGCGTCAATATTTATTTTGACATATTTTTATATTAAAGCATTTGATATATATTTATTATTTTGTATGCGCATGAACGCACGATTTAAATATTCGTTATTGGATATTGTATTTGGGCACAATCCAACTCTTTAGGTATCCAACTGCTTTATTATTTATTTGGACAAAAGAAAACACAAAAGCTAAAGCGTGCTAATTGTAAATTTGGGCTATTTTTTAGCCTGGAGATGAATAATATATTAAATACATACTTTGCGGAGCGCTCACACAAGGCATGGGGGGAGATTGTACCCAATTAGTCTTCTTGCTTCATGTCGTGTAAAATTTCTCTCTTGGTTTTTAAGAAAAAAGTAGAGTTCTTTGTTCTTGGGGATCTTACGGTGCTCACTATGTACGCGTACAACATCCGATTTGTGCACTAGTGGTATCAGAGCGCAGCTAAGATCGAGGGTCTCCAATCGCTTACTATCTCGCGTGAAGGTGAAGTTCCTGGAACGATTGAGCTCTACAATCAGTCTCACGATAATCCGTCAATACCAGTGCGTTCTTGATGGTAAAGAACCCCTTGCTATGTATTCAGATTGCAAAGAACCAACCTCTACAGGTAGAGGACCACCCGAGAAGTTCCTTTGCTAAGTCTTCTTCTTCTCAGAAAGAACAGGCAAGAATTTTAATCAAGCTAGAGTTTATGAAGCTTAACAAAACTTAAAATAATCTTAAGCTCTATTAAGTTTGATTATCGGCGGCGGCAATATGTAATGAAAGTTATCGTCGTCGTCCAAAAGCTGCCGCCGATGTCCTCACACAATCGATCAAATTAAGAAAAGTTTTTTTTAAATTTACTAAAGCTTAAAGCTTTAAAGCTACTAAGGCTTAAAGTTACAAAGCTTCAATCTCTCCAATAGCACGAGTTCATACACAGCAACTCCTGAACCAGTTTTCGACCTCTCTGTAAGCCCCTATTCGCACCTGCGCTCTGACAGAGCTAAGTTCCAGCATACAGATTGCTATACGCAGTCTACACGGACGACATATCCTCTTGAAAGAAGGCCGATATTAATTTCCATAGCCGTGAAGAAGAAAGATCATTAAAAAAACCACTTTTTTTAAAAAAACAAGCCTTGTAATCCCGAACTTGAGCTACGCTAATCCCACTAACAGGATTTCGAGTGTGTGAGGTTGTTTGAAATTTTGCAGGATGACCGATCAAAATATGAAAGATTTTATAGCCGAAGGTGATTTATCGGAACCAACGATGGAGCAAAAACTGGACCTAATTATGATGCAGCTTCAAGAGAAACGAAGAGCACGTCAAACTTTGCAAACTCAATTGGCCAGTCTGCAACGATCTACTGCTGATCAAGATGGACCGCAATCTGAAGATATTATATGACGTACGATTGATGCGACACTTGAAGCCCAATCTATTCAGAAAGAAACAAAGATAAGTAAAAGAAATTTCAAATTTTGTACTTTCAATGGGTCATGTGATGGCAAGACTGTACTTGCATTTATCAGTCAGTTTGATGATTATTTCCATGAAAAACAGTATGTTGAAAAAGACAAAATTAAGTGTGTCACTAATCATTTAGTGGATAGAGTATCCTTTTGGTGGACTGTTATCCGCAAAAGCATTGATTGTCCTACTACTTGGGAGACTTTCCAAAAGAAATTTTTGCAGAATTTTCTTCCACCCCAATTCCATGAAAAAGCAATCAAATAGTGGGATCTTCTACAACAAAGAGATTGCGAGCCTATTTTCCAATATACCGAGTGTTTTTGGAATGCTTTATTGCAGCTACGAATGCTCGAAGATATACCTGAGGTGACTCATAAGTAGAAGTTTATGTCTAGGTTACTTAGTCACTTCTGTGCGGAAATGAACATGCTTAAGCCAACGAATCTCGAAGATGCAATTTCTTTGGTCCATGATGGTGAAGATAAGATTCGAGGATGAGAGAAGCGACCACAACAATTTTCAAACAATGGTAACTTCGGTACAAAACAATTCAATTCTAATTTTCGAAGATTCAATCAAAATCGTTTCCTTCCATCTTCATTCTGTAAATCTTGGACACGACCCCCTTCTTTACCATCAAACACAAATCCAAATCCTAAGCCATATCTTCAGCCAAATCCCAACATTCCTAAACTTTCTGTTATTACCAATAATGTGTCTAAAGCCAAATCCATAGTCTGTTACAAATGCCATTAACCTGGACATCTAACGGTGAATTGTCAATCCAAAAAGCCAACTGTTCACATCAACTATTTGGGAGCGACTAAAGATGAAGACCATGAAGAAATGCCAGATTTCACGGAAGATGATGATGATAACGACATTACTTCAAATACTTTACCAGGTATACTAAATCTCCATTCTTTATTAATGATGAAATGTTTTGTGCATGATAAAGAAAAGACTATTTTACATGATGATGGGAGTACACACGATTTTATTTCTGCAAAATTGATCAAAGAATTGAATTTAATACTGTTTCTACTCATTATCGCATCAAAGTTGCATTCTTAGGCACTAGATACAACGGAACACAAGAAAGTGCATGACTTAGAAATTAAAATTGGTGATTATGTTGAGCGTAAGAATTAATTTTCTAGTTGTGCCTTTGCAATCTAGTGACATTATTCTAGGCATGCCTTAGCGTCATCAATATAATCCTGATATAGATTATTCCACACATTCAATGAAGATTCATTCTCATGGAAAACAAATCACATTGCATGGTATGCACACTTTGATAATTTTCCATTGCTTAGTCATACACAAGCTAAACGTGCATTAAGAAAAGGTAGCAAATCTTATTTAATCTGGGTGAATGAAATTGAAGTTAATGAAAATAAGATACATCCTAGATACACACAATTTCTTTCACAATTTTAAGACTGTTTTGCTGCTGCCTTACCACCTAGTTTACCACCCTCACGTCCTGAAGATCATAAAATAGACCTAATTCTAGGTTCTCAACCATAATGTAAAGCATCTTATTGACATAATCAAATTGAACAAAAAGAAATTCAAACTCAAGTTGAAGAAATATTAACCTGAGGATTCATTAGATCCAGTAGTTCTCCATTTGGTACATCTATCTTATTAGTTAAAAAGAAAAACAACACTTATATAATGTGCATTAATTATCGTTCCCTAAATAAAATACTGTCAAAAATAGATATCCCATTCCTAGGGTAGACAATCTTAGGAACAAACTACAAGGGGCTGCAATATTTAGCAAAATAGATCTTAAATCTGGATACTATCAAGTATGACTGGACATATCTGACATTTTCAAAAGTGCATTTAGAACTCAATTTGGACATTATGAATTCCTAGTTATGCCTTTTGGATTAACTAATACACTAGCCACATTCAGTCGTATGATGAATCGCATATTGTTCAAGCATCAGTATTGTGTCATTGTTTTCTTTGATGACATATTGGTTTTCAGTAAGAATGAAAATGAGCATTATGAACATTTATCTTTGGTTTTCAAATTATTGAAAGAGAATCAGTGACTTTTTCCAAACAAAAATTAAATACTTAGGACATATTGTTTCATCTGAAGGTATTAAAGTTGATCCTAAAAAGATAGAAGCAATTTTGAATTGGTCAATACCTAAAAATGTGCATGAATTACGTTCTTTCTTAGGTCTTGCCAACTTTTACAAAAAAATTGTGATAAATTTTTCATTGCTTTCATTATCTTTGACAAAATTATTAAAGAAAGGTATTGCATATCATTGGTTCAAAAATCAGCAAAAGTCCTTTAATTTACCGAAGCATGCTTTAACTCATGCTCCTGTATTGCAACTTCTTGACTTTACTAGACCATTTTTCCTAGTAGTCACTGACGCTAGTGGATCTGGAATAGGACCTGTCCTTATGCAAGTTTCTCATCCCATAGCTTACTCCAGCTGCAAGCTTAAACCCTCTGAACGGATGCTATGTGTGTATGTAGTGAGCGCCGGAAGGTCCTCAAGAACAAAGAACTCTACTTTTTGCTAAAAAACCAAGAGATAAAATTTGCACGACATGAAGTAAGAAGACTAATTGGGTACAATCTCTCCCCATGCCTTGTGTGAGCGCTCTACAAAGCATGTATTTAATATATTATTAATCTCCAAGCTCAAAAATAGCCCAAACTTACAATTATTACGCTTTAGCTTTTGTGTTTGCTTTTATCCAAATAAATAATAAAGTTGTTGGACGTCCAAAGAGTCGAACTGTGTCCAAATACAATGTCCAATAACGAATATTTAAATCGTGCGTCCATGCGCATATAAAATAATAAATATATGTCAAGAGCTTTAATAAATAAGCGCGTCAAAATAAATATTGACGCAACGCCTAAGATGTGCGTCTATAAAAAAATGATAATTTCTTCTAAATAACTTAAATACATGCTATCGCCTAGTGCTTCCCAACGCCACCGTCACCTGCTCTACACATCAACTGAAGTATTTATAATTATTAGAAAATAATAAAATTAAACCGACAAAAGTGAATATCTAGCAGTCTTTACCTACAAAATAAATAAATAGGTTGGAACTCAATCCTAACCTTAATTTATTACGAGTGCACACTCTAAACTCATAAACGTCTATTAATTTAAATATATATTTTACAGAATCACCCGCTATGGAATCACCCACTTGCACATTAAATTAACGAGATGCCCGAAAAGGACAAGCATCCCCATCGACTTTTCGCACAAGGAATCCACATTGAGTACGAGCCCCGGCAATAAATACAATTTTACGAAATCCACCACAAAACCTCACCGAATCCACTGTGGAATATGCCTACTGGCATCATATCCCCTGGTGTGCAAATTGGATGTTGTATGTGTACGTAGTGAATGCCGAAAGGTCCCCAAGAACAAAGAACTCTACTTTTTGCTCAAAAACCAGGAGAAAATTTACACGACATGAAGCGAGAAGACTAATTGGGTACAATCTCCCCCCCATGCCTTGTGTGAGTGCTCCACAAAGCATGTATTTAATATATTATTCATCTTCAAGCTTAAAAATAGTCCAAATTTACAATTAGCATACTTTAGCTTTTGTGTTTGCTTTTGTCCAAATAAAGAATAAAGCAGTTGGGCGCCCAAAGAGTCAGACTGTGCCCAAATACAATGTCCAATAATGAATATTTAAATCGTGCATCCATGCGCATACAAAATAATAAATATATATCAAAAACTTTAATAAATAAGTGCGTCAAAATAAATATTGATGCTATGCCTAAGATGTATGTCCATAAAAAATGATAATTTCTTCTAAATAACTTGAATACATACTATCGCCCAGTGCTTCCCAGCGCCACTGCCACCTGCTCTACACATCAACTGAAGCATTCACAATTGTTAGAAAATAGTAAAATTAAATTGACAAAAGTGAATACCTAGCAGTATTCAGCTACAAAATAAATAAATAGGCTGAAATTTAGTCCTAATCTTAATTTATTACAAGTGCGCACTCTAAACTCATAAACGTTCATTAATTTAAATATGTATTTTACGGAATCACCCGCTGTGGAATCACCCACTTGCACATTAAATTAACTAAATATTTTTTTTTAGAATCCACCAAAAAACCTCATGGAATCCACCGTGGAATATGTCTACTGGCATCATACCCCCTGGTGCGCAAATCGAATGCTGTATGCATATGTAGTGAGCGCCGGAAGGTCCCCAAGAACAAAGAACTCTACTTTTTGCTCAAAAACCAACAGAGAAAATCTGCACGACATGAAGCAAGAAGACTAATTGGGTACAATCTTTCCCTATGCCTTGTGTGAGCGCTCCACAAAGCATGTATTTAATATATTATTCATCTCCAAGC
The DNA here is from genome assembly GCF_053477565.2 of Lygodium microphyllum. Taxonomy (NCBI): domain Eukaryota; kingdom Viridiplantae; phylum Streptophyta; class Polypodiopsida; order Schizaeales; family Lygodiaceae; genus Lygodium; species Lygodium microphyllum. The sequence goes on along the minus strand of NC_141143.1, from coordinate 73,111,038 downwards.
TCAAAAATAGCCTAAATTTATAATTAGCATTCTTTAGCTTTTGTGTTTGATTTTGTCCAAATAAAGAATAAAGCAGTTGGGCATCCAAAGAGTCGGGCTGTACCCAAATACAATGTCCAATAACGAATATTTAAATCGTGCGCCCATGCGCATACAAAATAATAAATATATGTCAAGCGCTTTAATAAATAAGTGCGTCAAAATAAATATTGACGCCATGCCTAAGATGCGCACCCATTAAAAAATGATAATTTCTTCTAAATAACTTGAATACATGCTATCGCCCCCAGTGCTTCCCAGCGCCACCGCCACCTGCTCTACACATCAACTGAAGCATTCACAATTGTTAGAAAATAATGAAATTAAACTGACAAAAGTGAATACCTAGCAGTCTTTAGCTATAAAATAAATAAATAGGTTGGAATTTAGTCCTAACCTTAATTTATTACGAGTGTGCACTCTAAACTCCTAAACGTCCATTAATTTAAATATGTATTTTACAGAATCACCCGCTGTGGAATCATCCACTTGCACATTAAATTAACGAGACGTCCGAAAAGAACAGGTGTCCCCATCGACTTTTCGCACAAGGAATCCACCTTGTGTACGAGCCCTAGCAATAAATATAATTTTACGGAATCCATCGCAAAACCTCACAAATCCACCGTTAAATATGCCTCTTGGCATCAACATGGTTATTTACACAAGTGTTCATGCATGACTATTCTTTTATCTTTGAGTCCAAGACACTTTCGATTTAGGGTTTTTAGTTGCAAATGTGTTTATCGATTTTGTCTTCAATGGCTTTAAGATTTCTCTGTTGGGACTCTTATACTCTATTGAAAGTTTCATGTAGTTATCATGGAACAAAGCAAAGCTATGGAGGATGTTCCAAACATAGTGTATTTGACTCCATTCAATGGAATTGATTCAGTTGAATTAAAGAAAACAACCACAGCATCGTCTCTTTGACACTTGCCTGCTTGGAGCCGTTCGCATGGGTATGGGAGATAGTTATTCTTATTATATTTGCATCAAGGTATTGTATACTTTTTGGGGAGATAGTCATTTGTGTATTTTGTTGCAGCCAAAATGTGGAGTTTGATAGAGTGAATAAAATTAATGTGTGAAAGATGAAAGAAGTGGCAAGGCAATAGGGAGGGCATTTTATTAAATCCACAAGGACATCAACAATTTGAAGAAACACAAAGGTTGCTTCAAGTTCTTTGAAGTTTAAACGCCTGAGACCAAGATGAATGAATTGATGGAATTGCAGATGATTTTATCCACATGTGTCAATCATGCACTTGCCATTTACTCTATAAAGTTGCATGAACAAGCTAAAGGTTTGTATAGTATTGTGTGCGAGACAAAGCAAACCCAGAGTGTTCTTCAACAAGTCTCGAGTGGTTTGGGTAGTGAAGTGAGGGAACTCTTAACAATTGTCTCTGAGACAAGCAGGTTGATGAATTTGTTGTTGAATGATATGTGGGCATTGTTTTGGAGGCTTGGAGATGACCATGAGCATGTGATTTGCCAGAGGGGTTGTCGACTACCATTCTTGCAGTTTCAAATAAATGTTAATAGGTTTAATGCATTGCTACAACAATTGAGTCGTCAAATGAACAGTCACAATTGAGGACTGGCTTAGGATGAGATTTATGATCCATTATTGTCTCACTTATATCTTATTTTTAAAGTGCTTGGGCTAGTGTTTTTTTTGTGCTTGTGTGCTTTCTTTTTGTGAAGCTTATATTGGTTTTAATGTAATGAGTTTAAGTTGAGTAAAATGTATTGGGTACTTACAATGTGATGTGATGCCTCTTTCTTGAGGTTTGATCTATATAAAGAATTATCATGTCTTGCAATGTGGATACAACTTTATTGATTTTTGCAATGTAATGCATGCGAGAGTAATATTCTCTAATTGTATGGTCTAATTGTAATGTTTAAAAATTCACCTCTCCCTCTCTCCCTCTCTCTCTCTCTCTCTTCAACATTTGGATGAAGCTTATGATCTATTGTTATCTCGCTTATGTTATTTTGAAGTGCTTGGGCTACTGCTTTTTTTGTGATAATGTTTTTTTTTTTTGTAATGAGACTAAATTGAGTAAAATGTATTGGGTACTTACAATGTGGTGTGATGTCTCTTTCTTGACGTTTGATTTGTACAAAGAATTATCGTTATCATTATCATGTCAAAGAATGTGGATATAACTTTATTCATTTTTGTGATGTAATGCATATGAGTAATATTCTCTAATTGTATGGTCTAATTGTATTAATCTTTGAATATTCATATATATATATATATATATATTATTGGGGAGCTTAAGTCTATGATGCATTTTTCTCTCTTTTAAAGAGTTTATAAACATTGATAGCATTTATAATTCTATATATGTGTCCATTGTCTCTTTGTTGAGGTTTGATATATAGAAAGACTTATTATGTCTTGCAATCTAGAGAGAAAACTTCCTTGATTTTGCAATGTAATACATATCAAAGAGTAATATTCTCTATAAAATACTTGGATATGGACATCTCTCTCTCCCTTCTTTCTCTCTCTCTCTCTCTCTCTCTCCCCAATATTAGTTTCAATGTCTAGGAACTTGCTATGGATTGGAATAATATGCATTCTTTCTCTTTTGAAGAGTTTGTAAATATTAAATAGATTTTTATTTTTAAGTATATTACCTCTTTCTTGAGGTTTGATCTATAGAAAGACTTATTATATCTTGTATGGTCTCTCTTTTGAAGAGTTTGAAAATACTAATCCCAATCAAGTCTCTCCTTGAAAGAATGCATGGTCTCTCTTGATATGCAGGCTTTGTGAGAATCCAATCAATATGGGATTTTCGCATCAGACAACTAGTAAGCATTATGCGCTACGTATTCATAGGCATAGACTCAACTCTACACAACATAGATGATGACATGTTGCTAGGCTTAGGGCTCAAATGGCCAAACATGACTGGAGGGGATACAAAGAGATGTGTTTTACTATAGTTGAGTGTCATAACGTTTTGCAAGGATGGGCTTGAGGAGCTTTGCCCTTGCCCTTGCCCTTGTCCTTGTCCGCCTGCCATCCTGATCCTCTTCTCGCTTTCTGCCTGTTAATACGATGTCTTCCCCTTCAAACCTGCATCTCACACGCAAACAAGAAAGAGCACGTCGTCAGATCAGAAGTCGATCAACAGCACAAAAGGATTGATTCTACGAAGAAGCATGAGCAGAAGCAGCTGTGGATGTACCTTCCTACGAAGAGGAAACGATGGTGTTCTTGGCTGCGTGCATGTGCCCTAACCCGGTTTATAAAGGCGAAGGGGTTGCGAAATGTTCCTGGGAGGGTCCGTTCACTTTACGTCAGGCTCCTAAATTCTAATTAGAGATCCACCAAATTAGGCCCGCTGCCCGAGCTCGTTCGCTCGCTGATCGAAGAGAGCGCGTGGGAGTGAGAGCACGTGTTCCGGGGCGGAAGGAGGGTTAGTTGGCCCCCCTCCTGAGTCCTAACCCTCGGTCCGAGTTCATTACATATTTACGTTTTATCAATATTGTATGTCGTTTTCTCTAAAAATTCATAATATAAAAGTTTATAAGTTAGTATGAAAATACTATTGTCGATAATATAATTAATGATTGCATTATATTTTTATGTTAGTTTTGTAATTTTAATATCATAATAGATATTTTTTATTGATAATTATTTTCATTATATTAATTATAATATCAATAATAATACTATATTAACATTTAATGAAGTATATTATTACTTTTTCGCCACCATATTATTCATGTTGTATACTAAAGTTTTGTTGTAAGATTTTATTATGTAATATGTACGTATGTATGTATATATGCATTGAGATATGTGTAAGTATGTATGTAGGCCAGGCATCTTTGTAATCTCTATTTTAGCAATCTCAGCTTCATCAAGTCTCACTTTTACTTTCGTTTCATTGTGTTTTCTTTGAGCCATTAGTATCAGAGCATTGTTCTTTGTCAAGCCTAAAATCGGTGAGGTACTAAATGATAGTGAGGTTGCATTCTCTCAAGGCCTTCATTGTTTGCCATGTTGTCATTTGTGAGAATTGAGGCATGAGGCATTGAGGTGTATTGGTCGCTTGTAGAGTGTATAATCTCTCAAGCGTCCAATAAATTCCCTTCTAAGGCTTTTACAAACAAGAATGCTCTTACTTTAGTTCAAAACATATATGGAGAAGGGGGCATCTTCCAATTCAGGGCTTCTACTCTATATATAGGAGATCATGGTATTTCTTCTATAGGTGATGCATCTCAACAAGATCATAATAGTATATCACTGCTTTGACTTATCACTCATAAGATTGAAAAATCCAAAAAATATCCCTATTTATATCTCGCTTATATCGCAATAGGGATTATTCCATTGTTTAGAAAAGGTTTGAACACATTTTGCATAGTAGCAGTTCTTGACACAAGTCACAATGAGTTCATAGATATGAATAGTAGGTGTTGTTGTCTCACCCTTATCCAATGGTCTTATCTTATTTGAGTTAAGACCAAATTATGTCATTTTTGTAGAAGACCCCTTCTTTATTAGACATGCTTAGGTTGCATATAAAAATGTATTCAATGCATTTAGTTGTCTTAAATAGAATGGTCTTTTGTTCTATGTCCTTGGCTTTAGCTAGACCTAGAATAGTTGAAGGGATAAATAGCGTGAAGTTCAAGGTATGTGTGATGCACCCAAAATTCTTGTAATACAATAACATAGTTTTTGCCCTTAGCCTGTGTCATCAACAATTGAATTAACAAGGTATCTCATATTGAGAAGACATTGGCCAATACAAAGTCTTAGCAATTTTTTAAAGCCATAAAAGCTGGCCATCACAAAGAAGGGGATGTTGTGCTACTTACTTTAACATTGCCAAATAAAGCTACTCGTCTCCCCTACTGCCATCAATGATGGAAGTTGCAAACACTAACCCCTCCCCCACTCTCTTATGAAAAAGCTCACCCCACCCCATCCCTAAAAAGTTCTAACCCCTCCCCTCCCAACATAGCCATATGCGCTCTCGCACCTATGAGTGTAGTGAGCTTACCTTCATGCTCAATTGAGTTGCCTCCTCCCACAAGCTCTCCGGTAGCTCCATGATTAAAGGGTGTACTATAAAGGGGTTATTTACAAATTGAATAGAAAAGGGTTATGTTTTATTCAAGAAAATTTTATAGATAATGATATTTATAAATATGCCTTAAATGCACATGATGTAGAGGATATACCTATAGTAACTTCCCCAAGCTGTGTGCTTCCTTTTACATTGAGGCTTTTCTTGCATTTTTTTGAGCTTGCCTTTCTCTTCCGTTTTTTATTGCCTTGGGCTATTTTCCATTTCTGACTTTTTGGGGCTTTTTCATTCCGTCTTGGACTTCCAAAGGTATAACATTATCCCCTCCTAGTCGAGTGCCAGTCCCATGGCACTTGTTGGTGCGGTCTCGGGTGATTGAAGGTTTGCCATGTGGATCAATGATGGGGTTTTGGGGAGGTTGGTGATGGAGAAGAAACACATCAAAATGGATGAGAGGTTGTGGAGGTTGATGATGGATTGAGTGGATGATGGGGGGCTCTGATGTCAATGATTGATTGCAGATTACCAAAGGTACTTGCTGTTGAAAGAAAAAGGAAGTGCACTACTTGGGGGTGTGCCTACCTCATTGTGCAATGCATGGTGTCTATGCCAATGGAACTGGGAGTTGGGTTGAACCTTAGGCACAAGCCCGTGGTGTTGTCCCACACTTGAGGACCCAGTTCATGTACAAAGGGAGGTGCTATGGGTGTGACTTTGGGAGACAGGTCTAGAGAAAAGCTCCCTCGGTCCTCCCATGCTAGGCTCATCATTGCCAATTCCAGAGATCAGGAGGGTTGCTTCACTAATCTCCGAATGGCCAGGGAAATCCCCTCTTCCTCTTGTTGTTTGAGCTGTTCTTCCTCCTCTTCTTGCCTCTTTCTGCACTCTTCATCTAGTCTCTTTGACTCCTCCTCCACCCTTTGCATCTCTCTGTTTTCCTTGATGGTGGAGCAAGCCATTTGTATGAGGATTTCGAGAGTGATCTTTCTTCTTCCCCCTTAGCTTGAGATCTCTAAGCCTTACTACTCACTAACTATCCTCTCACTCAAGGATTCTTGTGGTTGAGATGGTTGGTCATTCTCCTTTTCCTTAACAATTCTTTTTGTGTTTTCCTATTACTCTTTGTGGATTTCTTCTTTCGCATGTTCTCCTCCTGAAAGCAAGATGGTTGGGCTCGCTGGGGTGGGAGAGCAATGTTCATTGTGGATTGGTGATGGCTTTGTGGTATCCTCTACCACTTCTCTCTCCGCCTTCCCTAGAGCTTCCTGGATAATGGATGTTAACACTCCTCCAAGGCCTACAGTCGAAGCCTTGGAGGCAGGTTTTTTTCTCTCAGACTTTGCAGTGGTAGGCATAGACTCCCCTCTCCTGCCAACCTTGGTATTGTGGCTAATACCTTTGTTGATGTCTATATTGTCTTCCATATGTAGGCATTCCAATTTACCTCATCCCCAAAGTGTTGGCTACAAGGCTTTCCAGCAAGAGTACACTATTCTATTCATAAGGGCATTGTATCTTTGGCTCAAAAAAAGGGTCTGGACCATTTTAGCTTGCAATCAAATGGTGGGGTTTGGAATGTTTGCTAGGCTACTTTTGTCATTAGTGTAGACCTTATTTTTGTCCATCCCCAACATTCCATACACATCCCTCTTTGGCCTCTTCTCTGGCTTCTTTGCTAACCCGAGTGCCTTCTCCATAGTTCCTCGATCAAGGGCCACTTCCACCCTTCTAGAGGTTTCACCTTGCTTGACAATCATTGTGCCACTATTGCTTTGGACATTGAAAGTCCTCACAAATTTTGTACATTTACTATGGTCGATGTCTTGTCCCACCTTTTCTACGTACTTGGTAAGGTTACATCACTCTATCATCTATTCTACTGCCCCTTTGGATGTCACCACTCCTTCCAAATTGTGGATACTGTAGTATTTTAATTGGTTGAATGCCCTGATCTCCATGGCTAATCCATATATTCTATGCTCCTCATCCTCTGAGAAGGGGAGCCTATTGGCTTTATCCTATTGTCCTTCCATTTAGGTTCATGTCATCATACAAGGTTCCACAATTAGTTTTCTTTAAAGGGCATCTCTTGCATGGAAAGTAAAATGACTAGAAAGATTAGTGTCTGACAATGAGAAATATAACCCACAAAATAAGAATTCTCTTACCCATCAATCCACACACTTTACACATTCATTCCTCCCTTTTAGAATTCAATTTCTAGTTTGAATTTTCATCCATTAGTCCCTTTCCCCCTAGAGAGGATGAAAATCCTTTCTAGGATTGTGGAAATCAAGGTGCATGGGCATTCGGTGTGCCCGCAGTGTGCATCACTTTCTCAAGAAATGAGTCATAAAACTTAGGGTTATACTCAAGAGTCACATAACAATCCAGATCCTGTGGGCAAATGCCTACTTGCATGATGTAAGTTAATACATCAGTTAAGAGGTCACCTGAGTTGAGCCGACTTGCAATGTGAAGTTCCTCCTTCGTTATAATCTTATCCAAGTATGAGTGAAGCATGTTATTGTCTTCTAATGGTCGATTCCTAGTTATGGCCAACACTCTAAATGAAGTGGAGGACACATAGGTCGAGTTGTAATCAAAAGTCTTGATGGCACATTGTTGCTCCACATTGGTCATGATTTGCTAACCCTCTTGAGCCCATGAAAGATGCAAATTATACCACTTGTGTAAGAAATTTGACTCAGACTCAAGTAGTTGTTGGAGTTTGGAAAGTTCCTATGATGGCATGGAAATTTTACTTTTCTTGTAGGAGGTGATTAAGCATTGGCTTACAGCCTTTTCTCAAAAAATTTCATTGCCAATCATTTCACCTGCAATAGTGGAAAAACGAATTCATATTCTTCCCAAGAACATGTCAAGGAATGTACCTTGGTTGTTATGGGTTTGTCAAGTAGGCCTAGGTCTAAACGTTCATGACTTCTAGCAAACAGTGTGAAAGTTGAATCTAGTCATCAGATGCATGTAGCCAAGTCATCCCCTGTATCCATGGCCATATTGGATGCCACTTCAAGAATGGATTATCGTGGCTATGGTGGCTTAAGGTGTGCTAGTGGCTTGGGTTTAGTTGTTTGGGTTTAGTTGAACAGGACAAGTTGATGCAGGGTACTTCCACCATTGGAAGATTCTCAGTGGGTGTGGCACGCTTGGATTGTGAGGTTTGCAATTCAATTGATGCTTTGTCGTCAAGTTTTGCGGTGGTGATTATCTTAGAGTCTTTAGGCAGGGCCTTGCCTGGTTGCTTATGGACTCTTGGTTTAACTTTGGGTCAATAGACCATTTGAGCACTCAAGGATTGAGCACCCTTCCTTTTAGTTATTCTCCTCCCTTGTTTCGATTGATGTTGCAAAAGCTTGGTTTTTGGGGCTAGAGATTGAGGATTATACTTAGAATTCACAAATTTAGGCAACCATTGTGAGGTATTACCCTCATAGTATCCTTGGGCTCACAACAAGGCTTTTGGAACCCAATGTTGCTTAGTCACATGTGCACTATAGGAGCTCCAATTCCACTATTTAGGCCTAGAGCATGAGGCATGGAAATTATGCATTTCCAATGATTGATGTTTGTGAACCTGTGGTCTATGCTTAGGGGCCCACTTGAGTGTTTGGGCCATGGTTCCTTGATGCGGTTGGGAAGGTACCATGGGAGCACATTGGAATGTACTACCCCCCTTCCTTAGGATGGACTTTATCCATCCTACCGATGGCACTACAAGCTTTGGGATGATTGCGATGCCCTTGTTGAAATCCATTATGATCTTAATGTGCCTGATTGGCAAGGTGGGTGTGTTGCAAGTCGTAGTCTACATTACAATGAACTTGTTTTCTAAATGCTCGTCCCAGTAGTGACTCTTTATCAACACTTCGCTTGTTGGGTAGCATGTAGAAAACAACGGGTAAACTCTCAGTGTCTTGATAGAAACCATAAGTTTGCATTTCCCCAAGAGCAGATAGGATTGCCCCCCAAATGGGCTCAATTTACTTGGTTGGTTGCAATTGGGGTTGACCCAAGGCGATCTTGTGTTCGTGCATTAAGATATTAGCATTTTCTCCCTTGTCAATTACTGCATTGAGGGTGTATACCTTTTGGGAGGTTACGGTGATCCGCAGGTAAGTTGGTGCTATTGCTTCCTCATCTGCATCCTTGAGTTTTGTGATGGTTGCAACCCTCACGTTCAACGGTGGTTCTATCATCAGAGGTTCATAAAGTGGATGTGATGGGGGGTAATACTTTCTAATGGGACTTCCGTTGAAGAACCCTATACCTTGTCCTTCTAGGGTTTCAAGTTCCACATTCCCCATTCTACTGACATTGCAAACCTTGAAGGGTCCTAATCCTTTGAACTTCATCTTTTGCTTTGTCCCTTGATAGAATATAGCAAGATTAAATCTCCTTGCCCAAAGTCTTTTGCACCTCCCACAACAAAATCAAGACATGTATGGTTTCCATGTGAGGATAAAAAATAATTTGAAAGATAAATACATTAGCAACAATCTCACGATGATATAATGGAAATCCATGTAGAAAATCATTCTATGAAAACCTACAAACAACCATAAGAGTCAAAAAATCATAGCTTATTTTATTAAGTAACACTACTAAAGAGGCTAAACCAAATTAACTAAAAATGCCTACTTTCCTTGTGTCAAACCAACTCTTGCAGCGGGCCTTTTCACATATTAGAGCATGGGTTGCAATGAAATGGGCCTCAGATAGGCATTCTAGCTCCAATAACCAATTTATTCATGCTTCTTGGCCCCCCCATCACTCTTGGACTATTATTCTCAAACTGGAAACAAAGAATTCCATTAGAGAAATAGCTTCATTTTTGTAGGTCAACCTAAATGGAGTCTGTCATGTGGTTGTTTTGCTGGCCACTCTATATGCCCATAAAGTTTCCATAAGCTTGTTGTCCTAGTCACTGCGCGAGGCAAAGACAAATTTTGTTAGAATAACCACCACCAAGATCTTGTTTGCGGATTCGGCTTAACCATTGGCTTGCGAATAACATGGAGAGGACTTCTTGTGGATTATTAAGAATGTGGATAACAAGTGAGCGATCACTTCATTGATAAAGTGTATGTCTTGGTCACTAACCAACTCTATGGGGCAAACGAACCGTGAGATTACTTGCTCCCAAAGAAACTTTCTTGTGTTCCTTATGTGATTTTTGCGAGTTGCTCGAGCTTCTGCCCACTTGGTGAGATAGTTTGTGGCAACAATGATGTTTACTTGGGAGTATTGAGTTGCAGGGTTGACTCGGCCAATGAAATCGATTCCCCACTTCTCAAATGGTTGACATGCGATCACTAGGGTCAACTCCATTTTGTCCTTATGAGTAGGTACTTTTGTCGGTTGGAACTCATCACAATGATTTACAAACTTAGTTGCATCACGGAATAGCGTTGCCCACCACAATTGGAACTAGAGCACCCTGCGTGCAGTAGTGTCTCCACTAAAATGCCCTCTAGCTATTCCTCCATGTGCTTCTTTGAGCACATCATACATTTAATGCTCGCAGACACATCTCCTTAAAAGTCTATCCTACCCTACACGATATAGTTGACTTGTAATCAACTAATACTATGTCATCCACCCAATATGGCGTGAGGTCTGCTCTAAACAATTCTCGTTTGCTGGTCATTTTAAAAAGGTGTGCATCTGGTAGGTTGTCATTGATTCCCTATCCAACCAATGGCCTCTCCTGTGGGTATGCGGGACATATGATTTGCCATATAATGTTGTTTACCCTTGTGTACGACCATAGAGAAGTCAAATTCCAAGAGTAGAAGTAACCATCAAGCAATGCAAACCATTGCGCAAGGTTTATTCACAAGATAAAGCAATGCTTGATTGTCCACAAAGAAGGTGAAGGGTGTCACTAAAAGATAGTGTTTGAACTTCTTTATGTCGAACACCATGGCTAACCCTTCTCTCTCCATTGTGGAGTAGTTCATTTATATTTCAATATGAGCTGTCTGCTATAGCAAAACTCACTGGATAGTCTAGGTTATCTTTGCTAGGTTGGCACAACACTGCCCCCATAGTGAATTTTGGTGCATTAATGTGCAAGTGAAAGGTAATGGAACAATCTAGGGATCTTAAGATATGAGCTGAAGTTGGAGCCTGCTTAAGTCTTTCATAGGCCTATTGATACTCTTCAGTCCAGTCAAATACTATTAGTAGCTTGTACAAGGGTAATCAATGCATACTTTAGTATAAACCGCGAGTAGTATCTTGTGTGACCTAAGAAACATTGAACTCCCCTAAAGTTTGTCCAAGAAGGGGGAAGGTCTATAATCACCTTGACTTTGGAAAAGTCTATGGCTATCCCTTACCTCGATACCATGTGGCCTAAGATGCATCCATGCTTTACCCAAAACTTGCACTTTAAGAGGTTTAGTGAGAGACCGTATTATTGTTGACATCGTTCAAAGACTATCTATAGCTTTTTCAAGTGCTCGTCCTAGTTGGTGTGGATGCATAGGTCATTGAAAAAGGCTTACAACCATTGCCTTAGCATGTCCTTGAAAATGGTACACATTAGGCATTGGAAGGTAATGGGGGTATTAATCAATCCAAATGGCATGACTATGAAGGCAAATACCCCCCATTTGGTAGTGAATGCCGTTTTGTGCATGTCATCCTAATGGACTACACTTTGTTATAGCCTATGAAGCATGTTAACCTCTTCCTGCAGAAGAGCACTCTCAACATCAGATAATTTCAAGGTAGTAGTAGAGGCACATGATGCAGTGCGGAATACATCCCATGACTCATTAAGAGTACCAAGCAAGAAAAGAGGAGTGACATCCTCTACAAAAGTGATATCCTGCGAAGTCAAGTTCTTGAGTATAGCATGGAACTGGCTCAAGTGAGCAAACATAGTCACATTCTCCTTCATGCGCAGATCCATAAGCTGCTTCAGCCAATACATCTAACTCACTGGACTTTTCTTGTCATAGAGATTCTTGATTTTATCCCAAAACTACCATGCACTCTGTTCTTCCTCAAATACATTGTAATGAACTTGTTCTGTGAGAGATAATACAATAGTGGACTTGCATAACTCATCAAGCTCACACCATTCCTCATCTCGCATAGTTGCAGGTGGATGCCCGCTCAACCTCAATGGTTTGATCTGCCATTTTTGCACCAACACCTGCCAAATCTGGCTCTTCCAATAAGAGCAATTCGTACCATCAAGCTTAGTGATTTCGAAAATAGCATGATCAATGGACGAACTCGCCGTAATGTAGGCTAGAAGACTCTAGACAGTTCAAAACTGCTTGTTGTTTACTGCAGAAAACGACCAAAATCGAGAGAAAATGGCAAAAAAAGTGTAACCAAAGCTGTTGCCCACCAATTACTAGTGAAAGTACATCATTTCAAAATATTTCAGCATGAGAAATCAATGTCAGTTCGGAGTTATATGCTTGTTGTAATAAATGACACTAGGGTATTGTGAGAAGTAATTGCTGACCAAATCACTACACCAAGTCAAGAAATGATAGCCAAGATATGACCAGCCATAAACGGGCATAAATTAGCACCAAACAATCATTAAGACCCTCAGCAAACACCCAAACATGTCACCAAATCATCCGTCAGTGATGATGAGTAGGCATACCCCCTCGACAATAGGGCAAAGTATATATAACACTGGCAAGACCTGACACCAGTAGGTGTATGCTCACTAGAGTGCAAAGCCCAAGCTCAGGTCAAAAGCAATTCCAAGATATCAGTGCATGAACTATGCAGCATTTAAGTGTAAGAGATCCCAAAGTCTCAAGTATCTGCAAAATGCTCAAAATAGCATAAACCTCCTGCTCAATGTCGGTCAAGCATACAAGAGGCTTCCACTGGCACAAAATGCGGATAAATGAGCTCAACAACTCAATCAAACCAAGTGAAGGTACCAAAGACAGGTAACCAAGATAATGCCTGAATAGCATCCAAGGTCATAATGAAAAAAGCCAAGTTGTAACGGAAAAATCCAATTCAATGTCCAACTACTCAAGGGAATACTCAAATGCATGTTGAGACGAGGTCAAACAACTACCATCCACAGCCAAAGCATAAAGCATTCACCAAGACATCATAACCCGTACTGGGTAGCCTAGGCATAAATCATGTCATAGATGAAATGCCAGATGCAAACAAGTAACAGTCAAACCCAAATTGAGCTCTAATCTCAGCTCAAAAGCATTCTGGAGCATAAACAAGACATGTGGCATAGTCCAAATACATCATGACATCATATCGAGTAGTCGGGAGCACCCCGTGATGACCAATAGGCATAACCCAACTGTAGCATAAATACCTTTAGTCGTGAAGTTTCCAATAGCATATAACCTCTGTAAAGTGAACAAATCAGTGCTCAATCCAAGCTCAAATCCATAGGCAAACCATAGGCATACACTTTTGTATGTATAAGCACCAACAACTGGGTATAATCGGGCATCAAATGCCAAGACTTGTAAGCATAAAATTGAAGTAACAGGTGGCTGCCCTATTTTGGACAGATCTGGGATTGTTCAAAACAGTCAATGGTTGAGCTAAATCAGCTCCAAATGCTTCTCACATAAGAGGCATAACATCCACAAGTGATCCGGTATCAATAGACATCAGTAGAAGCATCACATAAGCCATAGGCATACAAATACATGCTGTCTCAGAACTGGAATCTGTTGCAGAATATTTTTTCATCAGAATTTGGTAAATCTTACATCACCATCACGTTTGGAGCATGCCAAAACCCTAACTTAGACTCTTACCTTGCCTGAATCAGGTTCCGAATGCTCAAGATATGACAAAAAGAGTGATTTTGGGCCAGATATTGAAACAAACGCAAAAAAAACGTGAGCTGGCTGGGAGGGTCTATTGTCCCATGTGTCAACAATGGAGCCCAAAGGGGGCACAAATGGGGGCCAAAGAGGGCCTACACCAAGCCTCAACAAGCCTTGATAGGCTGGAAGCAAGATCTAGGTGACAAGAGGTGTGAGCTATGGCTGCCCACAACCTGTGAAAACCCTGTTTACCTAGACATGTGGACTGAGATAAATCTCTGAAATAATGAAGCAATACCTCAATGTCAATGCCCTGATGGTGCCTCAATAGGTTGGGAAGAAGCTCGGAAAGCTGGGGAGTGATAGGAGCTCAAGAGAATGAGCTATGGCTGTCGGAAAGGAGACCCAATGCGAGTGGGGAGTTGATGGGAAGCTGAGAATGCCATGAGCCAAGCTCAAGAGTCAGGAAGCCGTGCTCTGATACTAGTTGAAAGGTGAGAAGGATCGAAGCTTGCACTCCATAGCTATGGCGGGAGAGCAAGAGCAAGAAAGAGAGAGACAAGAAATGGAAACTCCAACAGTCACAATGTGTGACCGGGCCTTCCTTTATTCAAATTGTCACTAAAAGAATAAAGAATAAAGTGATGGTGATGGGCGCCCGCCACCTACAGTGTGCAGTGGCGGTGATTGTCAGTGTAGTAATACACGAGCGGCTAGGCGGAGGCACCTTTACCCCCAACAATTTTCTTATTTCTCTCTCCCTCTTTATTACTTTTTATTTTTATCTTTTCCTCCATCTCTCTCTCTCCCTCTCTCTTTCTCTCTCTCTCTATTTTTCTTTTTTCCTTCATCTCTCTTTTCATATCTCCTTCTATCTCTCTATAACTCTGTGCCCGCTCTCTCTCTATTTTTCTTTCTCTCCATCTCTCTATTTGTCTTTTCCTCCCTCTCTCTTTCTTTCTCTCCCCCTTCCTTCTCTTTCTTTTTCTTTCTCTCTCCCTTTCTTTTCATCATTTTCTCTCTCTTTGTTTATCTCTCTCCCCTCTCTCCCTTCCTTTCCCTCTCTTTATCTATCTTTGTTTCTCTCTCCCCTCTATCTCCCTCATTGTTTCTCTCCCTACATCCATCTCTCTGTCTCTCTCTCTCTCTAATTTTCATAAAGCTCTCTTTCTCTCCCTTCCTTCTCTCTCCCCCTCTGTATTTTTATCTCTCCTCCCTCCCTCCATCTCTCTATTTTATTATTGTGGGACCACATCACATGAAAGAGAGACATTGTAGGGGTACTGATGGATTTGAAGGAGGTAGACAAGATGAAGGCGCTTTGGGCATAATTGAGCTCTGATGGTTGTATGCAACTACCTCGTGCTCCTTGGGTCCTATCCACCAAAGACGAGTGTATGGTGAAGCAAATTATTAGGTCTATCCGCACCCCAATGGATATGATGCGTTTTCTAAGGTCTATTTTTTCTAAAGATGACCAACTAACATGACTAAAATCCTATGATTGGCACAAGATATGCCAGGTTTGTCGTGATCTTGATAGCAAGTACAATCAATATTTTACTATTTTGTGTCAATTCAATGTTCGTAATGCTTTAAATTTTTGATACTTTGTATTATCGATTGTAATTGCAGGGTGTCTCACTCTAGAAATACATTCAACGCGACTTATAAGTTACCGAATCTAGTACAATGGCTCAAAGAGCAAGACGAGTTGAGAGATGAGAAATGAGGAGCTACATGGAGATATTCATGCATATGATCAAATGGCCCACTTCAGAGATATAGCAAACCAGGAGTTGTCTTAGTCATCATTGTCTGGTCGTTTTGCGCATTCTACCTTAGTACTCTTTGATGCTTTGATCTCCAGTAGGTGGAGTCGATGCTATAGTCTGGCAAGGGTGGTTCTAGAGGATGCCATAAAGATGCACATGTTGTGATCCCATGGCTGGTTGCTACTCCTCACTCTCGTACCGATTCCAAAGAGGATGACTCAAGTGGGTGGTTATGGAGGCACCAATGTAGTGTTCCCATCTCGTCGATCTAGTGGACACTTATCACCTCTAGGGTTTGTCACACTCATAGGAATGTCTACTCTTGTGACTCTAGTTTTTGGTCAGCCGTTCAAAGGTGGCACCCCTAGGGGTGTTACTCTGAGAGATACAACCCTTTCTTGTAGGTATGCTAAATAGACATGGATCTCCTGGTTATGCCCAAGAGAGTGGTCATAGGTGGGAGAGGGCACACCTTAGACGTACCCCAGCAAGGTATGGGTACCTTGTGGATGAGAAGACATGTGCCGTGATCATGAATGATGAGGAGAGGCAGGTGATAGCTTGCATGAGAGAGTTGTGTCAACAAGTATTTAAGCACAACATTTTAGACCACTAGAAAAATATACAGAGGTTTTAGACCTACGGTGGAAGAGAGGTTTCACATAGGATGGATGATAGATTATATGCGTACATACATGTCACATAGACGATTAGATGTGCACAAGGAAATCAAGACTTCAAAGTCTGAGGGGTTGGATGTAAAGGGTTGGCAGAGACTCAGAGAGGAGGCCACAGACTCTCGAGAATGATGGTAGCAACAATGGGAGGCAGCAACAAGGGCATCATTGAAGGCATGGATCGTACATCATGTTGGGAGTGGCAGCTATAGAACTTATTTGGAGGATTTTGTAAGTTTTTGTTTAGTTCTTCTCACTTTCTTATTTGGAATATCACTTGAACTAATAGCCTTATTTCTAACAATGCTACTTTATTTTCTTTGCAGCACTCTATCACAAACCACGATCCTACAAATTGGAGATTCAGCATATAGAGAGACATGGTCTCACTACACTCATCAATAGATTGTATGCGCGCAACAACCCAGTATGTCATACCTCTTTCTTATTTTTAGTCTTTAGTTTTTTTGTGTTGCATTAGGTGTTGTGGATTAATATTTGGTTGTTTATATTGGAGAGTCCGTTCAATGCTCCATTGCAATCACTTGGATTCGTGAGTGCACGTCCTTTCATTTTTTTGGCCTGTGATCTATACATGCTCATTCCATGTAGCATTCCTTGGATATATCTCTCATCCTTTGAATGTGCTAACATTTTGTGATATTTATAGATACATTTCTTTGTTTGTTTTGGACTCTCCTCTCTATCATTTTAGGTTGTCAGGTGCAAGAGAATGAGCCTACTTGACGATTGGTATGGTCTTTCAACTTCTTTTCTTGATCATCTAAAGATCCTGTTGAGTTAGCTACAATGGAGCTTTTGTGTAGAGATGTAGGTTGAGAGAGAGAAGAGACAGAGACACATGATTTGTGGTACTGAAGAGTGTACCTCAATAATTATTTTAGATAGGTATATGTACTATGTACAACCTAGCCCTTACAAGTGGACACGGGCACTGCCCTTTATCCCAACACTACAGGCAATGTGCCCAAAGGTAGAGGAAAAAAATCAGCTAAGTCTAAGTATGTACAAAGCTAAAAAGACTATACCTATCCAATATCCATCATCTGCCACCAATAATGGGCAAACCTCTTTGCTGGAAGACCCTTTGTGAGAAGGCCTGTAGGGTTATCATCAGTGTTGTGCACCTTGACTAGCTCAATGCTCTGTTGTCAAGTACCTCTCTGAAATGATACTTCACCTATATGTGGTTTGTCTTTGTGTGAAAGATACGGTTTTGTGCTAGCATGATAGCACTTTGAATATTACAGTGGAGGACAAGAACCTCAGTAATCCCAAGCTTAGCAACCAAATGTGATAGCCATAAGGCCTCTTTGCATGCCTCAGTGGGACATGCACATATTCTACCTCTGTATAGTAGATAGTGCAACACACTTCTGCAGCCTGGATATCCAAGAGACGGATCCCCCTGTGAAGTTAAACACATACCCTATAGTGAATTTCTTGCAATGTCCAAATGTTCAGCATAGTCTGCATCCATAAAGCCAATGATATATGTCTTCTAAATCCTTTGTGCCCTTGAGGTATCTCATAATGCCCTTCACTACTTCCCAATGCTTCTTGCCAGGCTTTTCCATGTACCTACTAACCACTCCCACTACAAAGGCAATGACAGGACGTATAGCAACCATAGCATACATCAAACTGGCCAACTGCTGAAGCATATGTAATCTTGGCCATTTCAGCCTTCTCATTATTAGATGTAGGGATGTCCTCTACACTAAGTTTCACATATGGAAGCAATAGAACTCCGATTGCTTTCCCCCCCTCCATATTGAAACACTGAAAAATCTTGGATACATACTCCTGTTGAGATAGATAGAGTAACCCCTTTGATCTATCTCTCTGAATATTTGCATCCCAAGAATGTGATTGGCATCACTAAGATCCTTCATGTCAAAGCTGCCATGAAGACTTTGCTTCAATGAATCCAAGGCATGAGTATCCCTGCCAGCAAAATCAGCATGTCATCAACATACAGAATCAAGATAATCAAGCTTCCATCTGTTGCCTTCTTGGTGTACAAGCAATGATCAACTTGACTTCTTTGAAATCTTTGAGATTGCATGAAAGTATCAAAATTATGATACCATTCCCTCAGTGCTTGTTTCAGCCCATACAAACACCATTTTAGTTTACAAACCATTGTCTCTCTACCTTTAGCAACAAAACCTTCATGTTGCTGTATATATATGTCCTCATGAAGATCACCATGTAAGAATATAGTCTTTAGATCCATTTGTATGAGCTCCATCTCTTCAGCTGCAACCAAGCCCAAAATGGTTCTTAGAGTAGTCATCTTGACTATGGAAGAGAAGATCTCGTCAAAATCAACTCCATGTTCCTACTTGTACCCCTTTGCAACTAACTATACTTTGTACTTTGGCAAAGAACCAGAAGTGACCTTCATCTTGTAAACCCACTTGCATGGAAGATTTTTCTACCCTTTAGGCAGCTGCACCAAATCCCAAGTATCATTCTTATCAAGTGATCCATTTCGGACAACATAGCCTTGAACCATTTCTTGTTGTCCGGTCTAGTCCATGCTTCCTTGAAGCATGACAGCTCACCACAGTCACAGTAACCATGACATAATTTGTAGCATACTGCACACTAGGAATAAACCTATTTGGTTGCCTTGAAGGTCGGGTTGACCTATACGCAGCAAAGGTTCTATATTTGTTGGCTGCTGGGCCTACAAATCTGCACTTATAGGTTGTTGTCTTGAAATATGGGCCTGTAATTCTGCATGTACAGGTTGTTGTCCTAAAATACAAGCTTGTGATTCTACATGTACAGGTTGTTGTCCTGAAGTTCCAGCATGCTGTCCTCATAGTTTAGGCTATCTTAACTACATTTTTTCAGGCTTAAACTGTGGTGTATCATAGGCAATACCTTGCTAGTCATTTTCAGCACCATTTCTTGCATTTTCAAGAGTATTTACAACAAATATATGCTGTTTTCCCCACTGGGCACAAATGATTGTCTAAAAGGTACAACAAGTATATGCTGTTGTCCCCACTGGGCACAAATGATTGTCTAAAAGGTACATCCTCCTTGAAAAACAACCCTCTTGAATTCCTCAATCTTCTCGGTCTGCTTATGCATGTGATCTTCACGGAAGATGATGTCATTGCTGTGTAGTACTATCTTTCGTTTCTCGGGATTCCAAAGTCTATACCCCATCTCACCCTCATCACCGTATCCTAGGAATATGCATTTACAAGACTTTGGTTCCAGTTTGTTGCGTTCTTCTTTCCGTATGTGCACAAAAGCCTTGCAGCCAAACACTCGCAAATGAGCATAAGAAGGTGGCTTGCCCGACCACTCTTACAGAGGGACTCTCCCCTCCAAAGACATGTTCGGTAACTTGTTAATTAGATGAATGGTTGTCGTAACAGTCTCTACCCAAAATACATGGGGTAATGTAGCATGGCACAACATCCTATGGACCTTATCCTGTATGATCCGATTCATGTGCTCTGCAGCTCTATTTTGGGTGGATTATGAGGGGTAGTGAGTTCCCTCTTTATCCCCTTGCTATCACAAAATGCCTGAAAGGATTTGGACACATACTCCCCACTGTTTTCAGAGCAAAGACACTTAAGTGTCTTATCCATTTGGTTCTCAACCAATACCAAGAAGTCCTTGCTATGAATAGGGTAAACCCATACCTTCCGAGTAACATCATCGAAAAATGTGACAAAGTATTTCTTTCCTCCTAGAGAAAACCCTAGCATCTAACATACATCAGAATGTACTAACTCTAGAGGCAAGGATTTTAGTGAAAGAGATTTTTTATGAGATATTTGCACATACTTACCATACACACAGTGATCATAGTGCTCAAAATCAACATAATAAAGACAAGGCAAGTAACCCAAATGAGAAAGTACTTTCATTCGTGTTTGACTTATATGTCCCAATTAGCCATGCTACAAGGAAACACTTGGCTTCTTGGTCACGACAACAACATGGTTACGCATACTAGTTACATGGAGAGGATACAAAGTATCACTCTTTGAACCTCTGGCAATAACCCTAGATCATCTACAGATCTTCCATTTCCCATCGCCAAAGGTAGTATGAAATCCACCTCATCTAGCTGTCTAGTGTTAATCAATCTCTTCTTGAGCTGAGGTACATGCCTTATATTTTGAAGAGTAAACACAGACCCATGCTGAAAATGTTGTTGCACACTGCCAATGCCTGCAATGTCACATGCATAATTGTCCCCAAGATGGACAACACCATGTCGACCTCCTGTATAGTTTGTGAACCACTCACAATGAGGGGTGATATGAAAAGAGGCACCTGAATCCAAAATTGAAGTGTGCATGTCATCATCCGTATCGGCTATCAAAACATGTGCATTGAAACATGAAGAGACAAAGAGTACATCATTTCCACTATCACTCTCATAGCTAACTAGATTTACCTCTCCGAACTTTACACTGCTCTTCTTAGCAGACTGACTCTCTTTCTTCTCTTTCTTGCTGTCATCCATCTTCTTGCCCTTCCCTTTCTCTTTCTTCCATTTATAACAATCATGTTTGAAGTGACCCTTCTTGCAATAGTGATGGCATTCAACATCCTTATTACATGATTTACTGTGTCCCTTGCTATCAGATTTGCCTTCCATTTATAACAATCATGTTTGAAGTGACCCTTCTTGCCATAGTGATGGCATTCAACATCCTTATTACATGATTTACTGTGTCCCTTGCTATCAGATTTGCCTTTCTACTGTGATCTACGTCTAGTATGCAAAGCACTGGAAGACTTACTGGATGCATTATTTTGCCAATTTATTTCTTCCATGAGTAGAGCACTCTCTACATCAGCATACAAAAGCATAGCATTAGAATTACTCATAGCAGTCCTGAAGGTATCCTAGCTCTTTAGCAGAGTGCAAAGCAAGAATGTAGCTTTGAACTCATCATCAATATTGAACTTCAAAGTAGCAAGTTGACTGAAAATGGAGTTAAACTCACTAAGGTGAGTAGACATTGAAGTACCCTCTTTCATACACAAATTCATGAGTTTCTTCAGAGAGTAGACTTTGCTTGAAGCACTCTTTTGGGCATATAATTCTTCCAGTCCCTTCCAAATGCCATAAGCAGATTCAACCCTTCAATGTTAAAAAACAAGGCATCAGAAATTGATAGCTCAATGTGTTGATGAGCATGCAATCTCATTCAGCTCATTCTAGTCGTCCTGCTCTACATTAGTTGGTTTTGTTCCCTTTACTTTAATCGTCTTTGCTTGCTTCTTCTGCAACAAGATATTATAGCACTAATTTTGCCAAACTACAAAGTTGTGTGCTCCTTCAAGCTTCTTGATATGCATAAGATGATTTTCACTATTGCTAGCCATGATTCACATCCAAATAACTGTATGATAGTAAATGACAGCTAATGCCAAGCAATGGAAGCTCTAAAATCCACTCAATAGTATGTTAGGAATATCCCCAAGTATGTAACAGCAACAACATACATCAAATCATTGCCCAAAATGCCTCAAAAGCATTCAATGATAGTAAACATACCAATTTCCTGAAAAAAATAGAGTGTAGTCCTGAAATTCTTGATAATATAGGTGATTGTCCTACAATTCAAGAGTGCAGCCCTGAAATTCCTGACAATACAAGTGGTTGTCTTGCAATTTAGGAGTGCAGTCCTGACATTCAAGAAAAATCTATCCTAAAAATTCAGAACTGAAATAACCTCTTAGGCTAACTGAGATTGAGCTCCAAAGATCATGCAAACCTGCTCAAAACATCACCATAATGTCCTAGCATAGAAACATATCAAATTTCCTGATAGTGAGGCATAATGTCCTGAATATGCATGAAATTGTCCTAAATGTACAGTAGTAGACCTGTAGGTAAAGATAATCCAAACATGAACTTTAATCACTGCTCAAATGCATTTTGGAATCAAATCCAAGCATGTAAGCATGAATACATGGTTTAGAATGCTCGAGACCAAGTCTAGAAGCAAGACATAATGCATACATACTTAAAATGTCATTCGGCCTGTTAACAAATATGTCTGCAAAATAAGTTAAATCCTTGCCAAGATTAGCTCAAAATGGCCTCAAGACAATGCCACATGGTTCCCAAAGCATCCACTATCAAGATGTATCCAAATAGCTATCATATGAGCATCAATCTCAAGAGATTAGGTGCTGCCCTATTTATTACATATCTGTATTTCAGACCTGAAGCCAAATGTATATCAGCCCCAAGTGTAATATTACACTTCTATGCTCAATCCTAAGTATTAGATGCAAAGTCTGGAGCACAAACATGATGCCAAATGAAGAGGAGCAGCTGCTGTAGGTCTTGAGCATGCTGAAAACCAGATCTGCATACCCATGCTGATGGCACCTTTAGCTCTGAAGGGATTGGAATGCTAGTCCAAGTGTTGGAGATGATGGAGAGAGTCCCCAAGTGTTGAGATATCGAGCTCCACTCGTGATACGCCAGGGTGACCGTTGTATATTTATGTCACCGACTTGTCAGTTGCAGACGCGGTTGGTACACCGCCCATGAATAATAGCTACATGATAGCTATCCTTATCTACTCTAGTTCGTGGCTCAGTTAGTATGCCACCTTAGTTAGTTGAGTTTGGTTTGAGACCCATATATAGGGTTCTTCTATTTCTTTGTACTTGAGTTTTTTTGGCTTACACAACTAAGAAGAGGAAAACTGTTTTCAGCCTCCACCCGTGTGTGTCTTCCCCCATTGTGCAAGCAAGAAAGCTTCAAGCGAGACTCCTTCCTTCTCTCCCACAATCTTGACATGGTATCAGAGCCTTGTTCGTGGTAAGGAGCTCAAGAAAGCAAGCCAAGCTCGCGGTGGTCTGGTAAGAGGAGCAGTGTTGCTTTCATTTCCTGTTTTGGGAGCAGATCTCTGCAGGTAGCACAGCCGGAAATTGCAGGAGTGCATTGTCTCAGGTTGAGACGCCCTTCGCGGTGAAGCAAGAGGGCAGTATATGCTGCGGGTGAGGGCTTTAGCCCTTGGCGACCTTGTTTTTTTGATTTGAGGCCATTTCGGGGCCTGTTTTGCAGACGGAAGTTTTCTGCACGCACTCAAGAAAAGGCTCAGTTTTATGCTGTGCGACCACTGTTCTACAGGTCGGTGAAAAGTTACTGTAGAAATTGCATCGTATGCTTGTGCGCAGAGACATTGGGAGTTTCAAAATCATCCTTGGTTTCTGTTTATGCAAAATCGTCACTAGGAAGTGATTGTGTGGTCAAATACCACTTTCGCCAGTTTTGCAGATTTGCCCTTGTGAGGGTGAAGCTGTGTTTTTTGCAGTGACAGAATTTCTTGCAGTATTCTGTAATGGCGTCTGATTCTCTTTCACAGATTGTCACTGAAAAGCTTGACAAGAACAACTTCCAGGCATGGAAGTTTAGAATGACGAATTTCCTTATGGGAAAAGGATATTGGGAATTTGTTGCAGGAAATGAAGAAGAACCAGTTCTTCCTGATGTTCCCAATCAACAACAAATGCAGGCATTTAAAACATGGCATGAGAGAGCCAGGAAAGTTATGTATTGGCTGTCTATCAGTATTTCAGACTCTATGATTGTGCATATTCAGGATGCAAGTACGCCAAAGGAGGCATGGGATACTTTGTCAAAAATGTATAGCACAAATACGCAAGCCAGGAAAATGCAGCTCAAGCAAGAGTTTCATAATGTGCAAAGAGAAAGTATGAGCATCAACGACTACCACATGAAGGTGAAGAAGATTGCAGATGCACTTGCTTCCATTGGGTCGCCAGTGGAAGATGATGATTTAGTTTCTGTGACCTTGAATGGTCTAGGAAAGGATTATGCACAGTTTCGGACATCCATTTCAGTTCGTGAAAGATTTCCTGATTTTGAGGAGTTGATTGCTCTTCTAATTTCTGAGGAACAGAGAAATGGTGGTGCATCTTCTTCAGGAGGAACTTCAAAAGAAGCTGTCTTCTACTCAAATGCTGGAAGAGGTAGAGGCAGAGGTAGAGGAGGCCGATTTGGAGGCCGTGGCAGAAATCAGAATATGCAGCAAACTCAAGAAAACCAGTCCTATGGAGGAGCACGTGGTAACTCTAGAGGCAGGGGGAGCCAAAGAGGTCGTGGTGGATGGCAAAGAGGCCAAAATGCAAACAGTAATGTTGAATGCTACTACTGTGGTAAAATGGGTCATATGGCTAAAGACTGCTATAAAAAGCAGAATGACATCATGAATGGAAAACTGCAACAAGGGAATTATGCATCTTCTAGTAGACAGGGTGATGACAGAAATGAGCATTTGTTCATGGTGCAGCACATGAACAATTCTATGACAAGTGCAGAAGAAAGCAATGATGTATGGTATGTTGACTCAGGTGCATCAAACCACATGACAGGTCATGCAGAATGGATGGAGGATGCAAGGAAAATGGAAAAACCAGGATTTGTGGAGACTGGTGATGATACTGCACATCCTATTGTGCAGATTGGAAAAATTCCCTTGTCTATGCAGGGTGGGAAAAAGAAATACCTGTCCGATGTATTTCATGTCCCGAATATCACCAAGAATCTGGTTTCAGTTGGTCAAATGGTTGAACAGGGCTTGCAGGTCAGATTTAATCCTCATGGATGCTTTGTTGAGGATATGAAAAATAAAGGTCGCTTGATAGCAAAAGGAAAGAAGAAGGGCAGAATGTTTACATTAGATGCAGACATGTCTGAATTGAGTGCAGCAATGTTTGCACATGGGACCGGTGTAGTTGCAGATATTGATATCTGGCATAAACGCATTGGTCATGTTAATGTACAGCGACTTAAATCAATGCAGGCCCAAAATATTGTTGCAGGATTGCCCAAATTCAAGGTTGCAGAAATGCATAAGGTATGTGAAGCCTGTCAGTTTGGAAAACAGGCAAGGAAACCATTTCCTAGACATGTTCAAGAGAGTGAGAAGCCATTGGAATTAATTCACTCTGATGTGTGGACAACTAAAGCTGCATCTCTTGGAGGCTGTCATTATTTTGTCAGTTTTATTGATGACTATAGCAGAAAAGTTTGGGTGTATTTTATGAAAAAGAAAAGTGAAGTTTTTGGGCATTTCAAAACTCTTAAAGCTATGGTTGAAAAAGAAACAGGCTTGCAGATAAAATGCCTAAGGTCAGATGGAGGGGGAGAGTACCTCTCAAATGAGTTTGCAAAGTTCTTGCAGGAGCATGGCATAAAGCAGCAATATTCATGCAGTTATACCCCACAACAAAATGGAATTGCAGAAAGGAAAAACAGGCATATTGGAGAGGTATCTCGTGCCATGCTCAATGAAAAAGACTTGCCAGATTTTTATTGGGCTGAAGCAGTTGCTACAGCAGTCTACATAATGAACAGGACTCCCACTGCAGCAATACATGGAATGACTCCAGAGGAGAGGTATACTGGTAGGAAACCAGATATTTCTCATTTGAAAATTTTTGGTTGCATTGCCTATGTACATGTGCCAGATGAGCTGAGATCCAAGTTGGATCCAAAAGCTGAGAAGTGCATCTTTATTGGTTACTCTCTGCAGCAAAAAGGGTATAGATGCTATAACCCTTCTACTCGTAAGTTTACAGTGAGCAGAGATGTTGTTTTTGATGAGATGAGTAGCTGGTATAAACCAGTAAATGTGATTGATGATGAAGATGCACAAAATGGTAATGCTACACAGAATTCACAGCAGCAGTCACAAAATATTAGTGGACCTGGAGCGTCCTCTAGCAGTGGTTCACATTCTTCGCCATGGACAGGCAGATTGAGATCAGGAGAATCTTCTCAAAGCAATGCAGATAGTGGTATGCAGGTATCACGAAAAGGAAAAGAGAAGGTTGATCAGCCCATGTTTGATGTGAATGCAGGTCACTCTTATGTGGATGGTGAATCCAGTGGCTCAGAATAGAGCATTGATGATGAGTTGGGTATTCCTTCTATTGTTACACCTGGAGTAAGGAAGACCAGGGATGTTTTGAGAGCACCTGGGAGTGAACCTACTTTGCACAGGTCTACAAGAGCTAGGTATCCTGTGGATAGGCTGAAATATGATGGATTTACAGCCATTCACTATGCATATATGGTCAAAGTGATACAGGAACCAGAACCCACATCTTTTGAGCAAGCCATGGGAAAAGAAAAATGGGAGAAAGCCATGGATGAAGAAATGGATGCCTTGGAAGCAAATGCTACATGGGAGTTAGTACCTTTGCCTAAAGGTAAGAATGCAATTGGCTGTAAGTGGGTTTATAAGGTGAAGCACAATGCTGATGGTTCTGTGAACAGATACAAGGCAAGATTAGTAGTCAAGGGGTATGCACAAACATATGGCATTGACTATGAAGAAACATTTAGTCCGGTTGCAAGGATGGCAACCGTAAGAGCAGTCATTGCTATGGCTGCATCAAAGGGATGGTCTTTACATCAGATGGATGTAAAGAATGCCTTCTTGCATGGTGATTTGCAAGAAGAGGTCTATATGGAGCAGCCACCAGGTTATGTGCATGCTGTTCATCCTGAGTTTGTTTGCAGGTTGAAGAAAGCCTTGTATGGCTTGAAGCAAGCACCTAGAGCATGGTCTGACAAGATAGGACAGTATCTTGTCACTATTGGCTTTCAGATTTCCAAGGCAGATTTCTCACTTTATGTGAGAAAAACAGAGAAAGGTATTATGCTGCTTGTCATTTATGTTGATGATTTGATTATGACAGGTGACAGTGATGAAGATATCCTTCATGTGAAAATGCTATTGAAGCAGAAGTTTGAGATGAAGGATTTGGGAGAGCTGCGTTATTTCTTGGGCATTGAGGTGATTAGATCACCAAGTGGGATACAGCTCTTGCAGAGGCAGTATGGATTGGACATGCTGTCCAAATATGGGATGACAGGCTGTAAGCCTATTTCAGTTCCTTTGGAGCAAAATGTGAAGCTGAGCACAGATGCAGGTGAGCTTCTAGAAGACCCTACTATGTACAGACGCATAGTAGGAAGTTTGATTTATATGACTATTACCAGGCCAGATTTGAGCTATGCTGTTGGATTGGTAAGTCAGTTTATGCAGGCTCCAAGGAAACCACATTTGGATGCGGCTAGACGCATACTTAGGTATGTGAAGTCCACATTGCAGTATGGACTATTTTATGAGATTGGGGTTCAGATACAGTTGCATGGATACACTGATGCTGATTGGGCTGGTAGTATTTCTGATAGACGATCTACCAGTGGATATGTATTCTCTTTTGGGAGTGCTGCAGTCACTTGGAGCAGCAAGAAACAGCCTACAGTTGCCTTGTCGAGCACAGAGGCTGAGTACAGGGGTGCAGCAATGGCTGCATGTGAGGTAGCTTGGTTGCATAAGCTACTTTATGATATGCATCAGTCTACAGATGGGCCAGTTGTCATTTATTGTGACAACATGAGTAGTATACACTTGGCAAATAACCCAGTCTATCATGCTAGAGCAAAGCACATTGAGGTGCATTATCACTATGTGCGAGAGAGGGTTTTACTAGGTCTTATTGATCTAGTTTATGTCAGCACAGAGGATCAGGTAGCTGACACATTCACGAAGGCATTGGGCGCAGAGAAGCTGCGCAAGTTCAGAGACCTGCTTGGTGTGCAGGAATTGGGATTGAGCTCGAGGGGGAGTGTTGAGATATCGAGCTCCACTCGTGATACGCCAGGGTGACCGTTGTATATTTATGTCACCGACTTGTCAGTTGCAGACGCGGTTGGTACACCGCCCATGAATAATAGCTACATGATAGCTATCCTTATCTACTCTAGTTCGTGGCTCAGTTAGTATGCCACCTTAGTTAGTTGAGTTTGGTTTGAGACCCATATATAAGGTTCTTCTATTTCTTTGTACTTGAGTTTTTTTGGCTTACACAACTAAGAAGAGGAAAACTGTTTTCAGCCTCCACCCGTGTGTGTCTTCCCCCATTGTGCAAGCAAGAAAGCTTCAAGCGAGACTCCTTCCTTCTCTCCCACAATCTTGACACCAAGTAGCCTATGATGGAATGCCAATAAGCTCAAATGAACAGAGAAGCTTCAAGCTTCAAGAAGAAGCTTCAAACCTTGTTGCCTTGCATGCAGACTCTTCACAGTGAACTCTTCTTCAACTTCAAGCTCCTACACCTGAAGAAATGCTAAGCTCCCGATCACCTGAACCAAGCTCTAATACCACTTTGTTGAATTAGCTGCAATAGAGCTTCTGTGTAGAGATGCGGGTTGAGAGAGAGAAGAGACAGAGACACACGATTTGTGGTACTGAAGAGTGTACCTCAATAATGACTTTAGATAGGTATATGTACTATGTACAACCTAGCCCTTACGAGCAGACACGGGCACTGTCCTTTATCCCAATAGATCTAGCATGTTACCACCAATATTTTTAGACATGTTCATATATATCTCCTATTTAACCCATGATTTCTTCTAACTTACCATGTATTGTTACTCCATCAACAAGGTTCCCTTTATATTTCTCTTTCAAAATTCTTATGATCCTTTGTAGATAGCCATCAGTGCTCTCACTAAGCATCCTCAAAGCTTTTTGATTCCAAAATAGTATATTCACTTTCTTTTCAATCCTATCCAAGTTATGAATGATCCTCAAGAAACCAGTAGAACTATCATGCCCTCCAACATGCTTGAGAATTGCCTTCTTCCTTTTGATCTCTTTCATTTTGCATATAGTAATTTGCATGTTAGGAGAGCACTACACAATATTTGTTGTGGACATATTCTTGTCTGCTCTAGAAGCCTCTGTACTATAAAAAATGCATGTGTTAACATTGAGGTGCATATAAGCTATTCTCAAAATTTAGAAATAGTAAAACATCCTAGATGGCATGGAAATAGCCCTCTAATGCGTAAAATCCAATTTCAAAAACTTCTAAAGTCTTAAGGGGCTAGATTTTCAAGTGAGACTCTAAGCAAAATGAGTTGAAATATGGTTATCAAGCACTCGATAAAAGTCAATTTAAAAGCATTGGAAAAAAATGTGAGCTTAATTTGAGCTTTAACCTTCCAAATCAATATATAAAGTCCAAAAGATCAAGCAATATGTTTCTTTTGACTCTTCATTGAGTTAGATGAAAAATCCAAGATTTGGTGCATCAAAAGCTATTATACTTAGGTATTAAAATAACAAGGATTTCAATCATGACACAATCATCTATGACATGACTCAAATGATCAACCACCATGAGAAAACCAATGAGGGTTCTATGGTTCTATCCATCATGATTAACCTAGTAAAACTCTTTATTGCTATAAGTTTTCAACTAGGAATGTTACAAACTCATGAGTGTATCACTACCTATTTCTAGAATACTATTGTTTAGGTTCCTTAGTTAAAAGCAACAATGGAGTGTTCAGTGTGTCACTTTTTGATGTATTCGTACATGGTAGTGGATAGAAGTCTACTTCCCAAGGAATGCTCATCACAATCTAAAGTAAAATGATCATGTCTTTCAAGAATAAATCGACAAAGTTATTAGCTCTAAACATAGTAGACTATGCAAATCCCAAACTCTAAGGCAATGACTTTAGGAGGCCACTCCTAGGCTCGAAGGTGAAAGAGTTCTAGCATAAGTATCTACACCTATTAATCTAAGAGAAGGTTATCAAGCATACAATAAAAGTCCTTTTGGTGAGATATTAGACGAGTATTAGACACATGAGTCTTTTGTTCACAAATTTAGTGCCACAAATACAAAAGATGTTTTTGACGCATATTAATGGTCTACATAGACATGGATGCTTTTTTATTCACATGCATACATGGCACTCGCTAAAGTAAATATTGTCTAACATATCAAGCGTTGTCAAAGATCACACCATACTTATCTTTGCAGTATCCTAGACTCATCTTCATTATCTAGTGGAAACCCTAAACTAGTAAAGCTTCATCTTCTCGCTAAGTCTCAAGTTTGGATAAGAGGATCAATAAGTATTACCTATTCTCTTCTTTTTTAAATAACGAAAAAGCTTCTCTCAATCAGAATTTCTTAACAAAGCTCTTTAGATGCAATACTAAAAATCATTAATCAGTTAATCTTAGTGTTAATAAAAACAAAACAAATAGATTACACTTAAACAAATATAAAGATAAATATTAAAGAGAGGTAATTAAACCAACTTGGAGAGAGACACTCCACCTACCCTGTTTGCTCAAAAGAATGAATGCTCCCTCTTTCTGAAGTATATAAAAAATAAAATTAATAATACAAAATAATAATTAATAATAATTATTTTCTTCTCTCTCTTCTTTCTACACATAATAAAATAATAATTAAATCTAAACTCTCTCTCTCTCCCAAACTCTCATCGCTAGTTAACAACAACAACAATAATAATAAATCACTCTCTCTTGCCACACACATATCCACTCACTTCCCCCCCAAACCTCTCCTTGCCAATTCAAAATAATAATTAATAAAAATTAATAACATTTCACACCCCACTCTCTCCCCCCAAAACTCTCTCTCTCTCTCTCTCTCTCTCTCTCTCTCTCTCTCTCTCTCTCTCTCTCTCTCTCTCTCTCTCTCTCTCTCTGACCATGGCACCACAAGAAGAACCGCCACTGCACGTGACCATGGCACCACAAGAAGAGGGGAGGAGAAGGTCCGTGCCCACTTGTCACCACACTACACACACACACACACACACACACACACACAGAGTTTTGGGGGGGGAAAGAGAGAGGCACAACACTTGTTCTCTTTCTCTCTATCTCTATGTGTAGAGAGAGAGAGAGAGGCACATCAAGCATTCTCTCTCTATGTCTACGTAGAGAGACCAACCCGCTATTACACCATGTTGCACAAAGAGAGAGAGAGAGAAACAGAGAGAGAGAGAACAAACCTTTGGCAAACCTAAGCAAAGACACCATACATGAGCAATGCACAGTAAGATTAGCACCTAAACCTGCACCATCCAAAGCAAACAGGTAGTGAGTCATTAATTACCCCCAATCACGATGATGAGATGAGCCTAAAACTAATCACACTTAAAATTTGAATTTAAAAAAATTGTAGAAAATCTCCAAAATTATGTGTCTCTTCAATTGACAGTTCTATTTTGTTGCATAGTTGTGTGAAACATCATGATGACATGTTAATATAATATAGGACAGTCTGGCATGTGGTGTATTAACCGATAGACTAGCATGCTCTTGTTTGGAGCTACAGGATACACACAATCCTTATAAGTTCCTTCATAAACTTGAGTCACCTCAAAGCTCAATATATATCACCAATATCACCCCTTCATTCGTGACCCACAACATGATGTCCATTTCTAGATTTTTGCCCCGTCTGGCCGTCTATTGTCTATTGAGGAAGTTACTGTGCCTGTGGACAACAAATATTGAACTTTTCCATTTCAATCATTGACTGTGTATTCACAGTAGCCTGTTGTGTGCTACCTATGGATTGCAAATATTGAGCTTGTCTTTACCTTCGTGATGCTCCTTGAGCTTGACATTGATGCTCGAATGTTACCTGGATGCTTGGGATGCTTTTTGGGCTTTGATTGACCTTTGTGCAATTAGTCGATTGAACTATGTGATGATAGTGGGGAAGGGCAAGAATGGAGTTTTTTGAGAGCGAGCTTTTGAGTGAGTTTTTTTTACCCTACGAGTACGAACTATCATTGCCCTAACAACTTTCAATTTTTTAAGAGACATGTTGGATACAGCTTCCTTGACCACGATCACTATGGTATCGCGAATAACCCCTCTATTCTTATTCCACAAAGTTCACTCATTCCAACCTTAGATGTGTCCTTTAAGGGATAAATATTTACCCATACTGCATTGTCCGAAATGAAACACACCCCTCATACATTCGTCAAGAATGAAGGCCAATGTCCAAACATCACAACCATAAATCTCCAGGAGTCTTATTATCCAACCGAACCCCATATAGTTTAGGCAAGAATTAGCTAGATTATAAATAATATTCCTAGCATAGGCATTTCGCTAGAGCAAAGATTTTCATATGCATGTGAAAGGAAAAGAGAGAGAGAGTGATCCTATGGCGCATCTACGTGACAAATTAGTAGGCGCTAGATGAGAGAGTGCGATAGAGTTAAGACATCGGAAAGTAGGACTTATACGTACGAAAGGGATGATGATCATCATCATCTACAAAAGAAAGTAGAATCTTGCTTTCGGAGTGCGATGGATCATGCACATCAGAGAACCTACTAGAATTTACATGCACAAAATAAAGAAAAGTGCGATGGACTGTTTGCTTCAGGAAAGCCGTAACGACATTACACAAAAGGCAGAGTTAAGAGCAACACGGAACAAAGCTTCCATGGAGGCTGGAACTACAGTCAGCCAAAGCAAAAAACTTCAGGCGGATCATCACTTCCGGGAGGGAGGAGGGGTGTAGGTGGTAGATCCGCTGCCGCTGTTGTAGTAGATGGAGCCATCAGTGTTGGAGTAGTAGTAGGAGCCGTTGCTATTGGAGTAGTGGTAGGAGTTAGGGTTAATTGGGGCAGAAGGGCCATAGTCCCGCGAGAACTAGTAGTTGCCCTGGGAGTTTGTCCCGGAGCCCTCATAAGTGTATGAGGAGAATTGCCCTTTCCCTTGCCCTTGCCCCTGGCCGCCTTCATGATAGCTTGATTCATGAGGGACTTCACAGTTTGATTGAGCAAGAATTTGCTAATGATTATAGTCGTGATACTGAAAATCACCAAAATCTAGGAAATCCTGTGATGAATGAGTCACATGTCAATAATGCTCCAACATTTAGTCCTTGAAATGGAGGTTTTTGCTCCATTTTACATGCTTTGCCTGCAATGGATATTCTTCCTGCAACTACAATATTACTATTTTAAGATTGATTGTGCATTCCATGGGAAATCTTTTTGAGATGTATGAGTGATGTTTGGCTAAATTGTGGAGATGTGAGGCTCAAGTGCAGGGGTCAATTTTGTTTTTTAAACATTGTTGTCAAAGTGGAAAAGTAATGTTGCCACTGTTGCAACATCCACCACAGCTATTGCATGATTTGTTGCATGGTATGCATCCTCAAAACAGATTATTTAAAGATAATATACGAGCATATAATAGTGCTCTTGCATTTGTGTCACTTGGTGCCAATGTTGATGAGCTTTTGTCTATTGTGGGAAATTCTTATAGCTTTAGAGTGCATGGCTCCATTTATCATCGTATAGGGCCTTTGATTCCTAGTGTGTAACTTTATGTTTATGATTATGAGCATGAGTTATCTAATTGGTTGGATTTTATGCCTAATTTATTGCCAAATTTGCTTGGGGAGCTTTAGTCTATGATGCATTAGCACAATGCATATGCACAAGCTTTTAGATACGCGGGTATGCAATTGCAAAACAATCCCTTGCATGATCTGAGAATGACTACTTTTGGGGTTCAATAGGCTAATAGACAATACTCAACTCCAGTGGCACAACTGAGGTTGCGGCTATCATGCCAGGACAAGGTGATGAGAATATTCTTGATTGTTGAGACATACATGTTTACTTGGGTAAGTTACTCATGAATATATGTGTGCATCACGTGGATTCAAAATAAGTTATTTTTAAAATACTATTTTTATACATTTTTTACATACAAAAGGGTGTAATATAAAAAGGATTATTTATAGATTGAATAGAAAAGGGTTATGTTTTATTCAGGAAAAATTCACAGATAAGGATATTTATAAACAGGCCTTGAACGCATGTGATGTAGAGGATATAGATATAGTAACTTCTGTGAGACATGTTTATAGTCGAGATGGATGATGTATTGCTATTTCAAACTTGCATAGGGCATATATGCCAATGCTATACATTCTTCTTTTTCCTATGAGTGATGATGGTTGGCATATAAAGGTATCTTATAGTAGTGTTAATGTTCCAATTAATATACATGGATTGTCTAATAAGGACTGTGTTACTCAGATGCAATTTTATGCATTTTGACTACAAGTGCATGAGGACACTGAGGTATACATGTTATGGGGTGGTTGGTTGTTGCAGCAATTTATTGTTGATGCTTACTGTAGTGTAGAGCAATGTAGGTTAGCTTGGTGTCGTCAGAATCAATCGGTTTTACCCTCAGAAGTTTATAAGGGCTTAGCAGATATGATGGGAGTGATGGATGATGAGCCAATGGGAATTATTGGTGCCTCTATTGGTAAAAGGGTGGTTTTTCCATCTTCTTTTACTAGTGGGCCAAGGCACATGTATTAATTGTATCAAGATGCCATCACTATAGTGCAGAGTAAGGGAAAACATGATCTCTTTATAATGATGACATGTAATCCAAAGTGTTAGATATAACTAATGCTTTGTTGCCTGGACAGACTGCTTATGATCATCCTGATTTGACTGCTCGAGTTTTTCATAAAAAACATGATGATATGATGTATACATCGTTGAAAATGAATCTATTTGGGAATGTTGTAGGCTATATTAGTGTGATTGAGTTTCAAAAGTGGGGGCTACCGCATTCTCATAATTTGCTAATTTTGGAGCAGCCTTTTAAACCCTTTGAAGCATGTCATTATGATAGATTTGTTTGTGTTGAGTTTCCTGATAAAGCAAAGTTTTCAGCTTTTTTTGAAACTATCTCAAAATGCAATGTCCATGGTCCTTGTGGTGCATAGAGTGGGCTATACTTGCATCGTGGAATATCGAGTGGCAGCTTTGAATGATAATGCATCGCAATTGATACCAAGGGAGGTTAGGCAGTATTATAGTACATATTTAATTGCAAAGAAAAATAACTCATTTTGGTACTTCGTGGAGTATTTAAATACATTAGAAGTTGGAGGCACCTTTCCTCCCCATTTATTGTTGCTAAAGATAAACGCACCTATTATTCTCCTTAGAAACTTAGATCCAAGAAAAGGTCTATGTAATGGTACACGGTTGATATGTAAGGCTTTCAATAGAAAAGTGATAGATGCTAAGATAATAACATCGGTGAATGTAGGAGAACAAGTTTTAATTCCTAGTGCTTCACAATTTGCCATTTACTATGAAAAAAAGGAAGTTCCCCATTCGATTGGCATTCATTATGACGATCAATAAGTCATATGGATAGACTTTATCCATTGTTGGGATTTATTTAAAAGTGTCACTATTTACACATAGTCAGTTATATGTTGCATTTTCAAGGGTGAAATATTCACATGGTGTGAAAGTATTGCTAGATAAGAAGGGCAAAGAAATCATGAATAGGGCTATCCATAGCATCCACAGAGCTCAAGCAGTTGAGGGCTATCCCAACGGAGGGAACCTGCTCATAAAGACAATCATCTGCAAGTACATCAGTGGTAGAAGCATGCTGCAAAGACTCACGAAACCTCAATAGACGGGAGGACGCAAAGCCATAATTGCTAAACCCAAGCACTATCAAGAAGTCCACTGATCAAGGAGTAACCCGCAAAGAACCAAGCATCAATGAGCAATGAAAGCTCAATAACCAACTGCCAAGACAATGGAGCAAGCACTGCTTAAACATGTATTTGCATCCAAGTAAATCCAAGATCCATAATCGGGGCATTAAGGGCCAAATAGCATCCAAGTTGCATAAGTGATAAGCCAACCAAATGCAAACTTCTCCACAAAATTCTCAAATGCAAGTTGATTCAAGCCCAAACATCTGCCATACTGTAGCCGAACCCAAAAGAATCCACATCAAACATCAGTCCCATAATGGGTAGCACGGGGCATAAACCTTGTCAAGTGAAATGCCAGCTGCAAAGAAAATGACAGTGAACCAAGAATTGAGCTCTAATCTTTGCTCAAGAAGAATCTGGGAGCATTAACATCAAAGTGGCATCATTCAAATACATCAACATATCATCCCGAGTAGTCGGGAGCACCTGTAGACTATAGGCATAACCAAACTGGAGGTAAAATAACATGTCAACCAAGATAGTATAAATCCCAACCAACAACGAAGTGTCCACATCCAAATCAAGGCTCAATAGCTCTCAAATAGCATATCTAGGCATAAACCATGATGACCAAGCATCAATACATTCAATAGGACACCCTAATGTCAACAAAGAGCATTATGCTTAAGCCATCCCTGATAAAACCTTGCTGCCTAAACAATGTACAGTAGTAAATCCTTGCATAAATCAAGCTATGGAAGCTCAAACCAAGTCCCAAAGTATCTCAAAACATTGGGCAAACATCCCCAAAGCATTTGGGCATCAAATACCAAGCCTCGGGAGCATCACATAAGCTAAGAGCATGACATTTTCTTATTATAAATTAACTCAGATCTATTATAGAAAATTCTGTGATCAAAATTTGGCAAATTTGACATCACCATTTATTCGGAGCATGCCAAAACCCCAAGTTAGACTCTTACCTTGGGTAAATTGGGTTCCGAATGCCCGAGATATGAGAAAAAATGGGATTTTTGAGCCAGATTTTAAAACAAGCGCAAAAAACGTGAGCTGCTACTGTGGGGTATGTTGGTTATGCTGAGGATAAGGGGGCAAATGGGGGCATACAAGGTATGTTGGTTATGCTGATTTGAAACAATGCTAAGGGGGCCAATGGGGACAACACAACATGAGGGGAGGGGGTCTAAAATTTCGATGACCCCCGCTTTACATTGTTTAGGTCCCCCCCTCCCCCCCTTTGCATAGTGTGGATTTGGTCTCTTTCATCCATATTTTCCAAATTTTTATCCATTTCACCTTATAATGGAGTTTTAACACTATATTTTTACTTTCTCCTACAAATGGCTAGGGCAAAGTAGACCACCAAAATGGAAAGAGCATGCTAGCATTTCAGGCTAGAGTGTGACAAAAGAAATACTAGCAACATGGGTTTGTCCTCAAGGAACTCAAGAGAATCATGGACCATCACAAGCATGCTATCCCTAAGCTCCCATTCACAATGATTATCAAAGATATATGTGAAAGAAGTAATCTAGACTATTGACGGCATGTCTCAGTGTTGGATTGCCTACATGAAGTTGTAGAAGACTTCACGGTCAACTTCTTCCAGGATTCTTATATTCTTGTAGCTCATGCACATAGAGTTATTGCTATGCCAAGGGAATTTACATCACTTTACCTTTTGAGGTTCAGATATGACAAATTATTAAGCTTAGATGGTATTTCTAATAGAAAAATGATGGAATGAAATCCCTCCATTCAGAAGGATCAGGAAGGTGAAGAGGACGGAGTGTCACAAGAGAACCCTTACACTCCCACCAAACGAGGCTAAATGCTTAGAGGGTTACAAGCCAAGAAGGAAGGGAGATGAGTGAGACAGCGGACAGGGAGACAAACGCTAGTAATGTGATCATGAGATTCATGAGAGGCATGTTATTTTTCATGAGAAAAAGCACGTGGCCCTAGATATGCTTGGTCTATCTTTTGATATCCTACTACCTCTACAAAGGATGCACCAACAACAAGACTTGAGTGCCATCCAGTTCAAAGTGGAAGACATTTTGGTACTTGCAGAACTCCATAAGGAGATCAATGTTCACATAGTGATGTCATCCTAAGGTATATTTGTAAAGTCATAATACTTGGAAATTTTTGCATGATTTTCCTGGTATCAGATGTCTTGAAGCTTATTGTTTATTTAATTTTGCAACTTAATTCTTATTAATCTACCATTCGATCAACAATACAAGGTATTTGTCCTAGACTCCCTACTATCCTTGGTCTTGATTTAGGAGAGGATGTCCCTTGCAAATGTATGCCTATGGTACCAAGATTGCAACTTAGATATCATGCAGTACCTTGTGATGGCATACTGGGATATTGTGGTGAGCTAACAACCTTGTGTATCATGCATCTGTGGGGAAGCAAACTCATGATGTTGTTTCTAGCAAGGGCGGTCTTCAGCACCCTTAGAGCTTGTTTCTACTGATCTTTGTGGATTGGTGAGGATGAAGGGACATGGGCTTATTTCTTGAAGCTAAAGTCGGAGGCTTTCTCCAACTTTAAGGATGGGTTGCTCTTTGAGGAGAACCGATCAGGTCGGAAGCTGAAGACCTTACAATCGGATAAGGGTGGAGAATTTGTTTCTACTAAGCTTGCTCATTTTTGTGTAGATCGTGGTATTCACCAAGAAATTGCTAATACAAACACCCCTTAGGAGAATGGCATCTTGGAGCAGAAGAATCGCACTGTGATTGAGATGGCTCGTACAATGATGGAGCACCATCAGACACATGTGTCTATGGGCTGAGGCTATGGCTACCACAGTTCACATCCTTAATCATTCTCCTACTTCCACTGTTGCTGTTATGACTCCATATGAGGCGTACTTTGGGTCTAAGCCAGATGTTTCTTACTTTAGGGTTTTGGGTGTGATGCCTATCTTCACATTCCAGAGACATAGTGTGATAAATTTGAAGCAGCTTCCAAATGACATGTGTTTGTGGGCTATAGCTAGTAGTCTCAAGGCTACCGATTATATGATTGTGTTAAGTGGGATGTCTACACAAGCCGTGATGATCAGTTCATGAAAGTTTTAGCTTCACATATATGGGACTTCTTCACTTCTTTCTAGGTCATGAGATCTATCAGACTTTGAGGGGAATCTTTATTTCCCAATAGTGGTATGTACAGGAGCAGGGATGCAAGTTTCTCTCAACTCCTATGGATCCAAACTAGAAGGCTACATCTTATTATAATTCTCCTTTGGTAAATGCTACTCGATATAGGCAATTAGTTGGTTCCTTAATTTGGCTTCTTAATATCTATATTGACTTATGTTATGTTGTAGGTGTGCTGGTCAGGTTCATGGATGAACCCAAGATAGTCCATTGACAAGTTGCTTAGAGGATTTTGCGGTTTCTATGGGGGACTCCTAATCTTAGGATCTATTGTCCTGCTCTGGTACATGTCCTATGGACTTGGTACTTACAGGTTGGAGTGATTCAGATTGGGTTGGTGATGTGGATCATCAAAGGTCCATGACATGTTATTGTTTTGACTTGGGTGTTGGTGCTATTTCATGGAGCAATAAGAAACAACCCATGGTTGCCCTCTCTTTGACTAAGGTGGAGTATCGAGCAACATCTTCTACTACATGTGAGACTTTGTGGCTTTGCAGGCTCCTAGAGGAACTTGGCTATTCGTAGACAAGTTCTATTGTTCTACAATGCAACAATGAGAGTTGCATTGCCTTGGCTAGGAATCATGTGTTTCATACTCAGATGAAGCATATTGAGATCCAGTACCATTTCATTTAGGAGAAGATCTTGGATGAGACAATTTCCCTGTCTATTGGAAGACAAATGACAACAATCTTGCAAATTCTTTTCGTCCCACGTGGCACAATCGGCCAAATTTCCTACCGTTAGCCACTAGTTGTAGGCCGAACAGCTGTTGTCCAGTCAGCTACATTAAATGCAACTTACCTATATTATTTTTGGCATTTTTCCTAGCCTATTTATTGGCCCTTATTTCAGCACTCTCAAACAATTGTTTTCATAGACTTTAGGATGTAGACCATGGAGACTACCCTTGGGGCTGACAAAGACTAAGATCTTCGAGATGGAGACATACACAAATATTCTCTTTGCACCCATGTATATTTTTGCATCCTTATACATCATTCTTCATTGCAAATTTTCTAGTGTTTCACTATTCCTTTCTCTCTCTCTCTCTTCTCTCTCTATTCACTCTTTGTCTTGGTCATTCACCTCTGCATTGCTTCTCTCTGACAAGAAGCACACACAGTCTTGTGAGAGAAGTAAAGGAGTGTTGGTGGGTAGTTTAGTGACCTAATGCTAGGGTTTTTTTGACCTATGCTCAAACCAAACAAGGCTAGCTACAAGAACTAAAGGCTCAAGGGGAAATAACCATCAAATTAGACTACAATGAAATAATGTCATTTGCCTTGTTTCTTGTGAGCTTGGTTGAAGCAATTCCAAAACATCTAGATCTTACCCCAAGGATCCAAAACTACCACCCTTTCTCTCAAAGATTTCCTACTTTTGAACTATTTCTAACTTGGCTAAAAGATAGCATCTAATGACCACAAGAAAGATTCATGGATCAAATGTTGACAACATCTAGTAACAAACACCAAGGATAAGACCAATGTTGACATTAGAATTCTGACTCAAATTGTAGCTTCAACTTTTCGAGCATAGGATACTATGGCCATGGACTTTGGGCATCTCTAACATTGTTGGAGGCTTTACATGGTCAGAAAGTGATTTTTCCTTACTTAATAAAACAACATAATTTTTTTCCTTTGAGTGAATAGACAAGATTTAGAACCATCTCTCTCTTTTTCTCAAATGGTTGCTACATTTAAGTGTGCTTATTCTTGTCAACACTTGTCATAAAGAGTAAGCAAGTAAAGAGTCTATCCTAACAACATCGTATAGTCACCCAAAAGGCACAAATCCAAAATCCAAAAGGCACCTTAGAAATGTCCACAATCCAAAAAATATGCACACCTACTCAAAGCTTCCAATGACAACCTTGAATGATAACATCATAGCTCTTCTCATTTAACAAATTTATGGCACAAAGTATATGTTTTGTGGCTATAAGGTCACAAAAAAGATAGACAAAGGAAGAATAATATTATGACAACTCTAGGATCTTTTACCTCTATCACCAGCATGATCTAACTGATTACAAGGATTTAAGAGAGGCAATGAGTGTTACAGTTGCTTGATGCCTAGAGATGGTGCACTTGATCTTGTTAGAGGTAGCCCTCATCAAGATCACAGGCTCATCATAGGCCACCTTTGTTGCATGCCTTCCCCCAACCTTCCTTTAAAGCTGTAGTCAACTTCTTATTTCAGAGGCGGATCATCCAATTGTAGTTGACCTTTATGATGCAGTAGGCCGCCTTTCTCGACTCACGTTAAGAATCGGCCTCCTTGCCTACATGGCAAGGAGGCCCACCATTTTTTCTCCTTCCGAAGGGCCCAGGCGTTTCACTATCTCACCACCGTTTTACCTCCACGAGACACCGTGATGTTGGTCCCACCCCGCCCCATTCCTGCTCCGTTTGAGTATTCCATTAGCTCATTGAATGCACCTCCCTCCTCTCTCTCTCTCATCCGCCACATTTCCCTCCACATATTCCACAATCTCCATATTCCATCTCTCTGTCTCCCTCCCTTTCATCCCCCACATTTCCCTCCCTCTCTATTCTCTCGCAATCCCTACGCCTCCATATTTTATGTGTGCCTCCCAGCCCATTCCGCCTCTCCCTCTCACAAACGACCAAGAGGTTTGGAGCTGCATTCAAGTCCATTTTCCCACCACCATAGAGCAAAGGACATTGGCTATATAGGTGAGCATGCCATTGGGACTGCTTGTACATATAATCTAGATGTGGTGATTTGTCTCAGATTCCCTAGGTCAATTTTCTTATCGATGTACGTATAGTCTGGATCAGGGCGTTTTTTCTTTTATTGTGAGAAATTGTGTTGATTCCCTATAACTTCCTACAATTGAATATGCAGAATATATCGCAGACAATGATGCATAAAGGCGATGATTGTAGTTGTGGTATTTTTTTAATGAGCTGTATATCATTCGATGGAGCAAGTTAACCAGAGCAAGTGGCCTTCATTTCCTCATTTGGAGCGTGGATCTAAGGTGCCGGAGAGTATTTGGAGCGCTTCATCACTGTTCAGTCCAAAGCGCCTTGCAATTTTTCTCCCCATTATACGAATCATTTGCACCATTAAATCGAGTTTAGGGCTATATGCAACTATAGTGCAAATAATGTTTTGCACTATTGATGTACCATTGATTATTCTAGCTATGTATGCAGATCGATTATCACCTATAAAAATGTGCGTACTACAAGAACATTATTCCGGTCTTTGACATTGATTTTGAGCTATAAGAATGTATGTATGTATTGTGAGCTATAAGAATGTATGTAATGAATGCATATAAGGTACTCGCAAAACTATTTAAGATATATAGCATAAAGTGTGCCGAGTTTTAACTTCATGTCATCAGCTATGACCAATAGATACACCACTATATGTAG
Organism: Lygodium microphyllum; assembly: GCF_053477565.2. Taxonomy (NCBI): domain Eukaryota; kingdom Viridiplantae; phylum Streptophyta; class Polypodiopsida; order Schizaeales; family Lygodiaceae; genus Lygodium; species Lygodium microphyllum. Next base: position 73,068,606 of record NC_141143.1, on the reverse strand, counting down.
CTAAACTACATCAATCTATGTATTACAAGAATCAACGTTACTCTATCACATAATGGATCATACAAAAATGTTTGTACTATAGGAATATATGCTACTCGATTGCATTGATTTTAAGCTACTATGGTGAAAGGTACACACATAACTATTAATAATGCAAAGCATGAAATGTAATCAAAGTTGTAACTATATTTCATGTACTATGAGCAATAGATACATCACTATATGTAGCTAGACTACATCAATGTATATACTAAAAGAAATAACGTTCATCTATTACATTTCATATTTGCTCATATAAGAATGTGTATATTATAAGTATTATATTAGATAACCACAAAATCATTAGTAATGCACAACATGAAGTTCAAAGTTATTAATGTATGACACGAGAGAGAGAGAGAGAGAGAGAGAGAGAGAGAGAGAGAGAGAGAGAGAGAGAGAGAGAGAGAGAGAGAGAGAGAGAGAGAGAGAGAGAGAGAGAGAGAGAGAGAGAGAGAGAGAGAGAGAGAGAGAGAGAGAGAGAGAGAGAGAGAGAGAGAGTCGAGCTTGCACTAATGTATTCCTTTTTTACACTACAATAATATGTAAACTAATCATACTTTACAGAACAAACAACTTTAGAGGAAAGTAACATTTAGTCTATTTAATAAAATATATTGATGGGATAACTTTTACTTTTGTGTAGATACGTAGCCCATATTCTCACTCTCTTCTCCTAAATATGGCAAGCCCACAATCCCCGACATTGCTTGTCGGCATATTCAGTGCAAAGCATTTACAATGGCAGCTCGTTTATGACGAGAGATCCAAATATAAGGTTTTGAGAAGGGCAATCATTCCATGGTGTCGAGTAAATGATTTTGCACAAGGGGAAGGAAAAAATATTGATTTTCCTACAACTTTCAAAAAGTACTCTCACCATTAACGACAACCAAATGAATTGAAAAAACCATTAGACAACACATGGATAGAGAAGATCACGTAAGTGTATATAATTGTTTTGCTGCTTATATTGATTTCCTTATTATTTGACCACACTTATAGCTACAAAATTCATTTCCTACAAAAACAGATTTTGGTGTGCTTATGGTCCTAAGGACACTTGAAATGTGGAGGTTTTATGTCCTAATGACATCTTGACCAGTCAAGGACAACCAAGAAAGCGCCGACCATGCAAAACAATGGGACATCTTAACAAGGATTGTTTGTGTCATTTTATAGTGACTCGCCTATCCCATGACACCAGTTTGGCATTTATCTCATTTATCAATCCATATCATACTGATGATGCAGATATGATTTGTCATAGCATTGCAATGGAGGATTTAAATGTCAATTCACATTCCTTATTTTCCCCATGGATATCACTAGAGAAAAAAATATGGGTGTCCAGTATGTTATACAAAGGTTTTTCACTGCAACAAGTATTGGAGTGTCACATTCAATATGTGCATCAGTGCCAAAGCAACAATCCAAATCATCCTATGGAAAGAGATGACTTTCTCTCCATCCAATATATTATGAATATATCTAGGAAGCTTTCCATTGACCAATATCAATTACATGACAATGATGCTGAAAGCACAAAGAGATGGTGCATTGAATATATTATGAATATATCTAAGAAGCTTTCCATTGACCAATATCAATTACATGACAATGATGCTGAAAGCACAAAGAGATGGTGCATTGAAAACAAGGAAACATGCCTGCGTACTTTTGGAAAACATTTAATTCATGGACTAAAAGCATTATATTTTTGACGAATGTATTTTATGTAGGGTTGTCTTTAATTTTCCTATTTATTTGTGCCTATGGCATGTCTGTCGTTGTTGGTTAAAGCATCTTATTCAAAAAGTCCAAGAATGGCAAAAAAGAGCTGCAATTTTTCAAGCTCTAGGCAATATTATGAATATGAAAGGTGAATGCAAGGCAATAGAAGCGGCTATAAAGAAGGAAGCAAGGGATATGATAGATATATTTAAAAAGGAGTTTGTAGATGAGATAACATTCTTGCACTACTTCAAAACATATTGGGAGCCCAAGATTGGTAAGGGCTCCTAATTATCTATTTCAGATTACTTTGTTATATTTTCATTTTTATACATCTTTTAAATAGTTGTATTATGTATGTGTTGCAAGGTATGTGGATACGTGCAACACGTACACTTCCACATTCCGGTCAAGACACCAATGGTGCTATAGAGGCATACCATGGCACTTTAAAGTACAAATTCTTAGGTAGCTCAAAGAGGTTGACTGGCAGACAAGTGGATTGGCACTACAAGGATACAGAGGCATAGCGATGGTGCTTTCCGACACAAATTAGCGGCGTCGCTATATAGTGACGCAAATAGCAACAGTACTCAGACGAAAAAATGCAGGTCGAAACCCGAGTGCGTTATTTTGCACAAACGAACAAAAGAGAGAGCGAAAGGGAGAGCGAACTTCATATTGCATTTGAGAGGGAGAGGGAGACAAATAGAGAAAGAGGGAGAATGAAAGCTTCTCACTGCCGCCGCCGCCATTTGCGAAGAGGAGGAGGAAGTGTACGGAGGGCAAAGAGGAGCTGCCGAATCCATCCTCGGGCCTTTGCGGTGAGTGTATTGTTTCCTCTTGCTTTGTTTTTGGTTTTTCTCCTTTTCTTTTACTTGTTTTTGTCAAAAATCATGTGTATTGAGAGAGAAAGAGAGGAAATGAGAGAGGGAGAGAAAGAGAGAAAAGGAAAGAAGAAACGAGAGAGAGAGGGAGAAAATATTAAATATAATAGGGAAAGAGAGAAAGAGAGGGAGAGGGAGGGAGGGAGAGAGAGAGAGAGGGAGGGAGAGGTTGTTGTTATTGTTATTTTATTTCTTCTTTTATTTTTTTCTTGTTTGTTGTGGTAGTGGTAGTGGTAGTGGTAGTTGTTTAATTTCTTATTCTCTTGTTTGTTGTTGTTGTGGTAGTCGTAGTAGTAGTGGTAGTGGTAGTGATAGTAGTAGTAGTTGTTTAATTTCTTATTTTCTTGTTTGTTGTTGTTGTGGTAGTCGTAGTCGTGGTCCTAGTCGTCGTAGTTGTGATTGTAGTAGTAGTACTAGTAGTAGTAACAGTAATTTTCTTGTTTGTTGTTATAGTAGTAGTAGTAGTAGTAGTTTTTTATCTTTTCTTGTTTATTGTTGTCTAGTTTTCTTGTTTGTTGTTGTTGTTGTTGTAGTTTTTTCTTCTTTTCTTGTTTGTAGTAGTAGTAGTAGTAGTAGTAGTAGTAGTAGTAGTAGTAGTAGTAGTAGTAGTAGTAGTAGTAGTAGTAGTAGTAGTAGTAGTAGTAGTAGTAGTAGTAGTAGTAGTAGTAGTAGTAGTAGTAGTAGTAGTAGTAGTAGTAGTAGTAGTAGTAGTAGTAGTAGTAGTAGTAGTAGTAGTAGTAGTAGTAGTAGTAGTAGTAGTAGTAGTAGTAGTAGTAGTAGTAGTAGTAGTAGTAGTAGTAGTAGTAGTAGTAGTAGTAGTAGTAGTAGTAGTAGTAGCAGCTGCTGCAGCTGCTACTGCTGCTGCAGCAGCAGCAGCAGTAGCAGTAGTAGTAGTAGTTGTTGTTGTTGTTGTTTCTTCTTCTTTTCTTGTTTATTGTAGTGGTAGTGGTTTGTTGTTGTGGTAGTCGTAGCTGTAGTCATAGTCATCGTAGTCGTGGTTATAGAAGTAGTAGTAGTTGTTTTATTGTTTGTTGTTGTAGTATTAGTACTAGTAGTAGTAGTTTTTTTTTCTTTTCTTTTCTTGTTTATTGTTATTTAGTTTTCTTGTTTCTTGTAGTAGTAGTAGTAGTTTTTTCTTTTTTCTTTTTTCTTTTGTAGTAGTAGTTGTTGTTGTTGTTGTTGCTTCTTCTTTTCTTGTTTATTGTAGTGGTAGTGGTAGTAGTAGAGAGAGATATCATATGTTTTGTTAAAGGAAATTGGTAGTAGAGAGAGAGAGATGTGTTGTTAAAGGAAATGAGAGAGGGAGAGGAAGAGAAAAAGAAAGAAGGAACAAAAGAGAGGGAATAAACATACAACATAATAAAGAAAGAGAAAAAGAGAGAGAGATGGAAGGAGAGAAGAGAATGAATGGATTAAAAACAAAGAGAGAGAGGTGGCGAGGTTCGGTGCAATACTACGAGACAGAAAACACACCGACATACGTTAATTTGTGGGTGGGTGGAGACTTTACATATGTTAATTTTGAGTTACAAGAGAAGAAATCCCTTCTCAAACAATTTAAGAAAGAAAAAAAGAATGATAACAAAAACAAAATTTTTATCGTTGTCGTACTGCTGCGCATCCGAGGTGTAGAATCCACCAAAATGTTGTGTGTGTGACATTTGTTACTTTGTACATACTTAGTCGTTATGTTTGCTCTTTTATTCTACGTGGGTAATATAGTAAAGAGGGGCTAGAAAAGGATACTGTTGTTGGCAATGCATTGGTTGGTATGTATGCCATGTGTGGTTTATTTGCAGAAGCACAAAAAGTGTTTGACAAGCATCGATTTTGTAGCGTAATCTCGTGGAACATGTTAATTTTTGGATACATCCAATAGGGAGTTGTTGAGAAAGTACTTCAGTGTTTTGAACAGATGCAGCTTGAGGGGTTCTTTCCAGACAGAATTACTTTTGTTTGCATTTTGAAAGCTTGTGGAATGACAAGAGCTATAAACACGGGCCAAAAAGTACATGCTCAGATTATCGAAGGAGGTTTGCTGGTGAAAGATCTTTTTGTTGGCAATGCTATAGTCGACATGTATGCTAAATGTGGTCATGTAGGAGCAACAACCAAGGGTGTAGAACTACATTGTGAGATTGTTAGAGAGGGTTTACTAGAAAATGACATTATTCTTAGTGCTGCCCTCATAGGTATATACGCCAGATGTGGCTTAGTTGCAAAAGTACAAGAAGTCTTTGACAAACTTCCAGTCCGAGAAGTGGCTACATGGAGTGTGCTAATACTAGGATATGTACAACAAGGTTGTGCTCTTGAGCGCTTTTCTGCAAATGCAGTTGTGTTTGCCTACATGTTGACAGCCTGTGGCAGCACAGGAGCAGTCAATAAGGGCCGGGAAATTTATGCTACGATTGTTATAGCAGGGGCCACTTTTCTAGAGCCTATTGTGAAGGATTGAATGCTTGGGGAAGGATGAAAAAGCCACGAATGGCTATTTGGAAACGAATGACTATTTTTGAAAGAAGGCTTTTTGGGGGGGAATTGAAGACGATCAGTGGGGGAGCTCTACAGAGGAAAAAGGAAGATTTTTCGCCAATCAGAGGAGCTCTGCAACTTCAAAGGGGAGTTCAGGACGGAGAAAAGGGGAAGCGATGATGGATGGAAGGATGACATAGAGAAGGAGGGTGATCTTCCTATCTACTTACTTACTTGCCAGCCTGGAATTTTGCAAAATCGAATGGGGAGAGAAGATGATGCTGATGATGACGAAGGAAGATGACGACGCTAGTGGCAACTGCATTACCCCTTCTTATGTGGTCTTCTTAGACATGGAGCGCCTTATCGGAGAAGCTGAGAAGAGCTCGGAGGCACGGGCACTGCTTTGGCTCTTCTAGATGATGGTAAGATAATTGCCGTGGATGTCGATCGCCAAACGTACGAGCTTGGAGTTCCCTTTATGAATAAAGAAGGGGTGCATCACAAGATTGATTTCAGAGAAGGCATGTGCATGCCTGTGCTTGATGAACTACTGCAGAATGTATGTTTACGCACCTCAAGGGCATACTATAGCAAGATATTCAGAGTTGTTGCCTCCTAATGGTTTTGCCCCTGCAGACAATGCTTTTGATACATTGTGGAGCACACACAAGCATGCACATGTATGCATGTTGAATGCACATACAGGAAGGAAGAGGATCACATGCCTGGGGAGAAAAAGCATGGAAAGCAAGCTGGAGAAGGAAAACAGGGAGTCGCATATCTAGGCAATCACACTGGATCGAATTGAGGCCAATGTGGAATGCGCCAACCAGCATAACCACAGAGAAAGAAGGAGAGGAAGAGTTTGAACAGCCGTTCTCAGCCAATTCTGGTTATGATTGATTCTTCTCTGCGGAAGCAGGACTATCCACTCTTTCGAAGAACTTCAGGTGATCTGTTATGAGTCAAATTGCTCATGCATTGTAGTCCAGAAATGATATTGATCAACATCACGTGAACTACGAAGACTTGTCAGTACTTCACACTCTCCAGTCTACAGCTCCTTCACAGAAACACTCGATGGATCACCTATTATACGAGCCTTTAAACTTTAAAACATGTTTAGTGCCACAAATGAGGACCTCATTACAATAACTCAATGAACTTCATATTCAGACATTGCAGCAAGCCTTTGGTTCTCTATTCGTCTTCAGTTATTGGCATCTTGCATTATCTTTTTCATCAGCATCATAGCTTTTTTGGAGCACAGCACAACAGAGAAAAGGAGGTGGCCCGCTGAAGGATTGTTCAAAGGGAGGACTGCTACATAACACTGACAGGAGTGCAATTCTTTACTAAAAGAAAATCACACAAAGATACTGCTTTTGGTTACTCTATTTTAACAACAGTAGACAGTAGTAAATAAGAATAGTTCACTCATGACTTGAGGGTACATTGAATGAAGTTTGAATGTGCTTGATTAATCTTTCATCTTGAAATTTATCAAGGTCTTCTGTAGACACGACTTTTCTTTCGAAAACCCTTCGACATCTTTGGTGAACCCGACGTGAAAGCGTCGCATAAATTTCGGGATGGGAGATACTTCAGCATCCATTTCAGCCTCTTCTACAATTCCTGCTGTGTCCTCTACTTCAGCTCCATCATTGACTGCTGCTTTAAGTACTTCAACGGATGATCTAAAGCAGATTTTGCAGAATATGTCTATGTATATGCAGCTTCAAAATTAGCAGACACAATTGTATATGCAACAGCAGCAGCTATTGCATCAACAATAGTTGTCTCAGCAAAGGCAACTATATTCGGAGCAGGAGAATGCAATCAGCGCAACTAAGGCGATTGAAGCATTTGAGAATGAGAAGAAGCTATTTGATGGCCGTAATGTTTCAGCATATTTGAAGACATATGAGATCAAGATGGGATTTTTTGGAGTACCAGCTGGACTTATGAGTAAGTATTTCCTTCGTCTTGTCACACCCGCCTTGAGGGCAAAAGTGACTGATATTTTTATTCAAAATTCGTATTGGCAAGATTTTAAGAAGGCCCTGAAAGAAGGGTATTTCCTTGAGGACTTTGGGATGCTACACGGCGGTCATTCCGAGAGTGGGTCTACATGCCAAACAAAGGTCTAGCTGCTTCAGAGTTGATACGAGAATTTGAAGAGAGGTATAGTCAGCTTGATGCCATTGAACAAAGAGCATTGGATGTTAGAAAGTTGAACTTTTCTTGCAAGCTGTAGATCCTGCTCTTCAGGAAGAATTAGGAGATCTTCTTGAGGATCGCACGAAGCCTATGGGTCTTAAAACGGATTGGCAAGATGCCCAGGATGCAGTCTCGACTTTGACCAAGAGGAGGATATGGAAGACCCGCCTACAGAATGGATCTATGACACCGACACCGTCTTCTACTCCTATGCCTGCTTCTATCCCTATTATTTCTTCTCTTCCTCAGCTAGTTTCTTGGCCTATGCCACTGCCTACTGTTTCTACTCCTCCCGTTCCTCCTATTCCACAACCGATGCCAGCTCCTTCTGCTCCAAAACCATCCGCTCCGTCGGTGCCTTCCTCTCTTGATGATATAATCAAAGGCATAATGGATTTGACACTAGAGTCAGTTAAAGCAGAATTGGTGGGAAAATTGAAAGAGCAGTTTGCTTCGACTGCACCTACTATTTCTTCTAGTGCTCCTACTGCACCTAGGAGTGCTCCTAGTGCACCTAGGAGAGATCGAAGATGTATTTGCTGTGATAGTACGGACCATCAGCATTGCAGGGATTGTGAATCTTTTCAGGATGCAAGGAGGAAGAATTTGGTATTTTGGGGTCAAGATGGTAAGATTTGGTTGACTGAAACAGGAGCTCCGCTTGCTACCAATTTTGGGAAAGGCGGAATGAAGAAGTTAGTGGATGACGTGGTTGCGCGTACTTCTTATGTGGCAGCTAGAGGAGATGCTTCTGCATATGGAGTTCAGATTGAGAAAGGATCAGAGAATCAATCAGCATTATGGACTTATGCTATGGAGATGGCAAACAAGGGAAAAATTCAGCAAACTGTTTTGACTAGTGCAGGCTCTAGCATCAGATCTGAGACAGGTTGGGATTCGCCTGTTGACAGGTACACTATTTATGCTTACTTGGCTAAGTCTCAGGGAGCAGATGTACTTGTTGAGGAGAAACATAAGAGGGATGAAGAAAATCCAAGTGCAGCTAAAAAGACTAGAGGGGATGAGTTTGTTACTCCACCTACTGCAGGACCGTCTTTGAGACCAGGGCCAGAACGACAGATGGAAGATGCTCAAAAGAAAGAAAAGAGGCAAGAGCCTAGAGAGAGAAAGCAGCCAGGGTTTAGATTGATGTCCGATATTGAGACATCTACGGACATGAAGAAAATCTTTAATGACAAGATACTTGGTAGTGAGGTGACTTTTACTATTTCTGAGGTTTTGGGCATCTCCAAAAGAGAGTTTCAAGATCAATTTCAAGAGGTCCTGAAGAGGAAAAGACATGCATTACCTACTATTGATACACAGGGAGTTTTTATTGGAGAGTTGGATGAGGATGAGGATGAGGCTATGGTTGAGAATGCTTCTGTTTTTCCACAGATAGAGAAGAGGGTTCAGCCTATGCATTATGCTGAAATTGATGAGCCTGTCTTGATACCACGTAGTCACTTTTCGCGGAGTCATTGGGCTAGGGCAACTACAGAAACGATGGTAAAAATTGGAGAGAAACAGGTGCCTTATGTTGCTTTGGTGGATCATGGTTCAGAGATTAATCTTATAGTTCGTGGAGTTTATGAAAGTAATAGATGGCCTATGGATGTAGAGCATGGGTGGCGTATGAGAGCCGCCAATAACACTGCAAGTGATTTGTATGCTTCCTGTCCCAGTGTCAGGGTTTCTATTGGAGATGTAGAGGAGGATTTCCATTTCTTTGTGCAGGATTCATGCTCTTATCCCATAATTCTTGGACAGCCATTCATCACAGAGATGCGCATGGAGACAAAAGTAATGGATGATGGATCTGCTTATGTACGGATTCGCAGTAAAGATGGCATGAGAGCAGTTCAATTTATGACTGTGTGTGTGCACCATGTTAGAAACAGGGATACTCTTAGAGATGCACCTTTGCCCACTGTGAGGGATTCGGGTTTTCATTAGGTACCGTTGTTTCGCGAGACAACGGTGGTACAAAGCAGAGGAGATTGGAGTTCTCACCTCCTGGCAGCAGTGTTTTCTCCTCCAGTTTTGTTGGGATTTCAGCAAACAGTTTGATGAGCTATCAGAAGACTTCTAAGTTGCCTAGAGCTACCAGGCAGTACATATGCAGGAAGGAGAAAAATTTGAAAAATGCAGGTATTTTAGAGGATGATGAGCATATAGATGGGATGTATGATAGTATGACTTGTGCAGATACGATGATAGAGATGGAAAATATGCTGAAAACTGATACGCAGAGTTGTCACAGTAATGTATTAGTGCAATCCCTGGACATGTTTCATGAAATTGCAAATTTTGTGTCACAAATAGAGTCAGAGGCTGAGGTGACTCAGGAAAAAGTATTGAGTCCTGAAGAAATTCAGCAAACAGAGTTTTCGGCTGATTATGATCAGCTTACAGAGACACAGAGGGCTGAAAACTTTCAGCCAACAGAGTTTACTGCTGAAATATTTCAGCATCCAGAGTTTAGGGTTGTTCCTATGTAGTCCATAAAGCAGAGGGCTGAGGATATTCAGCCACCACTGGAGTGCAGAATTGTTGATTTACAGCAAGATTTGAGTAATGCAGAGGATCATAATGAAGCCAGGGTTGACACGAAATACAAAACTGTGGATAAGAAGGTGAAGCCGGTAGCTGTACCGCTTCACCTGACAGTGATCAGCAAATAGAGAGGGCTGCCAAACAGCCAATTTTGAGGAATCCAGAGCATATAGGCCATAAATTTTCAGCAGAGACTCTTGCTGAATTAAAAATTAAAAATGGTGATTTCTTGCTACCCACAAAGAAGCAATGCTTTCAGGAGATGCTTGAGCGACATGGAAGGGGGTTTGCTTTTTTCCCGCATGAGATTGGATGTGTGAATCTGGATATTGTTGCTCCTATGGTGATCTTTACTATTCCTCATATTCCATGGAACCTCCGACCTATTCCAGTGCCTAAGGCACACCTGCCAAAGCTGATTGATTTGTTGAATGAGAAAATCAGGATGGGAATCCTAGAGCCTTCATCTGCACCATACTCAAATAGGTGGTTTACGGTTCCAAAGAAGAATGGTACTCTCCGATTTATACAGGACATGCAGCCAGTAAACAGAGTTACTATCAGGAATGTTGGTATAGGTTCAGTTGTGGATGAGTTTGTAGAAGCATTTGCTGGACGTGCCATCTATTCTTTAGGTGATTTGTATTCGGGATATGATCAGTTTCAGCTGGCTTTGGAAAGCAGGGACATAACCACTATGAGAACTCCTATTGGGCTTGTCAGGATGTGTACCCTGCCTCAAGGTGCCACTAATTCTGTTTTGCATATGATGAATGCCATGCATAAGGTCCTTCGTGATTATATACCTCAGCTTACCATGCCTTTTTTGGATGATGTGCCCATTAAGGGGTGTGCAGAAGAAGAGAAGAATGAGAGTCTAAATGAGCAAGGATGCAGATACTTTGTGGCTGATCATATTTCAGCTTGTGAGAAGATTTTGGCCAGGTTAGAAGAAGTGAACTTGACACTATCAGGGCAAAAATCTATTTTTGGAGTAAATGAGGTTGTCATTGTTGGACATATGTGTGGATATTATGGCAGGAAACCCTCACCTGAGAAGGTGGATGCTATAGGCAAGATTACAGAGTATTGTTCTACCACTTCAGAGGTACGGAGATTCATTGGAGCTTGTGTGTTTTATATGATTTGGATACCCCATTTTGCACACATAGCAGATTGTTTATATCAGCTGCTTCGAAAGGGGCAGAAATTTTATTGGGATGAGAGCCACACTAGAGCCATGCGAAAATTGAAGAAGTTATTGCAGATTGCTCCTACTCTCAGGAAAGCGGATTATAATTGCGGAAGGCCTATTGTATTGACAATTGACACTAGTCCAATTGGCATAGGTTGGGCTGTGGGTCAAGATGATGCAGATGGAAACATGTATGCTATTCGGTTTGGGGTGAAAGTCCTAAACGAGAGACAGACGAGATATCCGCAAATCAAGAGGGAGTTATTGGGGATTGTTACGGCTCTCAAATGTGACAAGGAGTACTTTATTGGAGCTTCAGTTATGGTAGAGACAGATTGCTTGCCATTGATAGGTATGATTACGAGTTGCTCTACTCCGGATATAGCTATGCTGAGATGGATTGCATACATCAAATCATTAAATCCAGAATTTAAACATATAACAGGAAAGGATAATCCAGTGGTGGCAGATATACTGTCTAGAGCCAGATATGATGATGAGGAGACACTACTTGCAGAAGAGGATGATGCAGAAATTTCAGCCGCTATGGTTGATCATGTTTGCCATGTCTATGATATTGTGGCTTTCATAGAAGAACTCTATGTTGGAGATTGGTTGCAGATTGGCAAGTACCTTTGTACACTAAGCAAAAGAGATGAATGGACAGATGAAGAGTTCAAGAAGATCAGAAGAAAATCCTATGGTTATTTTCTCAAGGACGGATTTCTTTGGAAGCATCCGAAGAAAAGAGGTGGATTACCTTTGCGGGTTGTCTGCGATAGAGAGACACAGTTACAAGTGATGAGGGAGTTTCATGAGAGTCCTTGGGCTGGTCATAGAGGAGTGTGGGCTACTTATGAGAAAATCAAGGAGAAATATTGGTGGAAAGGCATGTATAGAGATGTTTCTCACTTTGTAGAGACTTGCAGAGACCGCTAGATGTATTCGGTAGTGCGTCATCGAGATGAGCTTCATCTGACCTATCTGCTATGCATTCATTATAAGTGGGTAGTTGACTTGGTTACTATGCCTATGGGTCTATGGCAGATGAGGTATATTGTTTTGGCTAGAGAGGATCTTACCAATCATGTTGAGGACAGACCTTTGAGAACGAAGACAATTAGTACAGTATGTAAGTTTTTATTGGAAGAAATTTTATGCAGGTATGGCTGTGTGGGTAAGATCACTACGGATCATGGTGAATTGGATGCAGATGAAGCTAGGGAGTTTTTCTCTCAACTAGGAATCAAGTTGGCTCTAACCATAGCATACAATCTAGAGGGAAATGGGAAGAGTGAAAGAGGGCATCCACCGATAATGAAAGCATTAGCCAAAGCATGCAGAGGATGGATTGGAGAATGGCTGAGACTTCTACCATTTGCTTTGTGGGCACAGTGTTACCACAGGTTATATGCCCGCAGAGTTGATGTATGGTCAGAAACCGGTTATGCCGACTGAGACTTGTGCTTTGACTTGGTCAGTTTTACCTTGGCAGGAGGATTTGACGAGAGAGGAGCTCTTAGCTCTTCAGATTCGGCAGTTGGAGAGAAGACTAGAGGATATTCAGCTAGCTATTGACAAGTTGAAGGTTGCTAGACTAAGAAATAAAGACAGGTTTGACCGCAGGCATCGCTTGCGGCCTAGAGCAATAGAAGAGGGAGACTGAGTATTAGTCTTTGATAGCAGTCTTGAAAATCAACATAGTGCACTTCGGAAGATGGTGAAAAGATGGTTTGGATCGTACATAGTCAGACATGTCTTTGATAATGCAACATATGAACTGACAGAATTGGATGGGACAGTGCTTAGAGTGCCTATTGCAGGAAAAAGAATTAAGATTTTCAAGAAAAGAGATGATGAGGATTATGCATTGGAAGAATTTGCAAGAGAAGAGCAACAAGAAGAAACTTCAATAGAAGAGACAGATGATATGTCAGATAATCTTGTTGATATATCGGAAATACACAATGAAGAGATTGATCTGTTCGTGGATCTTGATGATAATGATCATGGGTAGTTGGCCCATCTGGAGGATGCGCACGATTAGAGGGGGTGGATGTTGTACTGCTGCGCATCCGAGGTGTAGAATCCACCAAAATGTTGTGTGTGTGACATTTGTTACATTGTACATACTTAGTCGTTATGTTTGCTCTTTTATTCTACGTGGGTAATATAGTAAAGAGGGGCTAGAAAAGGATACTATTGTTGGCAGTGCATTGATTGGTATGTATGCCATGTGTGATTTATTTGCAGAAGCACAAAAAGTGTTTAACAAGCATCGACTTTGTAGTGTAATCTCGTGGAACATGTTAATTTCTGGATACATCCAATAGGGAGTTGTTGAGAAAGCACTTCAGTGTTTTGAACAGATGTAGCTTGAGGGGTTCTTTCCAGACAGAATCACTTTTGTTTGCATTTTGAAAGCTTGTGGAATGACAAGAGCTATAAACACCGGCCAAAAAGTACATGCTCAGATTATTGAAGAAGGTTTGCTAGTGAAAGATCTTTTTGTTGGCAATGCTATAGTCGACATGTATGCTAAATGTGGTCATGTAGGAGCAACAACCAAGGGTGTAGAACTGCATTGTGAGATTGTTAGAGAGGGTTTACTAGAAAATGACATTATTCTTAGTGCTGCCCTCATAGGTATGTATGCCAGATGTGGCTTAGTTGCAAAAGTACAAGAAGTCTTTGACAAACTTCCAGTCCGAGAAGTGGCTACATGGAGTGTGCTAATACTAGGATATGTACAACAAGGTTATGCTCTTGAGCGCTTTTCTGCAAATGCAGTTGTGTTTGCCTGCATGTTGACAGCCTGTGGCAGCACAGGAGCAGTCAATAAGGGCCGGGAAATTTATGCTACAATTGTTATAGCATGGGCCTCTTTTCTAGAGCCTATTGTGAAGGATTGAATGCTTGGGGAAGGATGAAAAAGCCACGGATGGCTATTTGGAAACGAATGACTATTTTTGAAAGAAGGCTTTTTGGGGGGGAATTGAAGATGATCAGCGGGGGAGCTCTACGGAGGAAAAAGGAAGATTTTTCGCCAATCAGAGGAGCTCTGCAACTTCGAAAGGGAGTTCAGGACGGAGAAAAGGGGAAGGGATGATGGATGGAAGGATGACATAGAGAAGGAGGGTGATCTTCCTATCTACTTACTTACTTGCAGTCTGGAATTTTGCAGAATCGAATGGGGAGAGAAGATTATGCTGATGATGACGAAGGAAGATGATGACGCTAGTGGCAACTGCATTACCCCTTCTTATGTGGTCTTCTCAGACATGGAGCACCTTATCGGAGAAGCTGAGAAGAGCTCGGAGGCACGGGCACTGCTTTGGCTCTTCTAGATGATGGCAAGATAATTGCCGTGGATGTCGATCGCCAAATGTACGAGCTTGGAGTTCCCTTTATGAATAAAGAAGGGGTGCATCACAAGATTGATTTCAGAGAAGGCATGTGCATGCCTGTGCTTGATGAACTACTGCAGAATGTATGTTTACGCACCTCAAGGGCATACTATAGCAAGATATTCAGAGTTGTTGCCTCCCAATGGTTCTGCCCCTGCAGACAATGCTTTTGATACATTGTGGAGCACACACAAGCCTGCACATGTACGCATGTTGAATGCACATACAGGAAGGAAGAGGATCACATGCCTGGGGAGAAAAAGCATGGAAAGCAAGCTGGAGAAGGAAAACAGGGGGTCGCATGTCTAGGCGACCACACTGGATCGAATTGAGGCCAACGTGGAATGCGCCAACCAGCATAACCACAGAGAAAGAAGGAGACGAAGAGTTTGAACAGCCGTTCTCAGCCAATTCTGGTTATGATTGATTGTTCTCTGTGGAAGCAGGACTGTCCACTCTTTCGAAGAACTTCAAGTGATCTGTTATGAGTCAAATTGCTCATGCATTGTAGTCCAGAAATGATATTGATCAACATCACGTGAACTACGAAGAGAATATGAGACTATGAGAATATGCACACTGTTTCGAGGAGAATATGAGACTATGGAGACATGTCCAAAGTGTGGTGCTCATAGGTATCGATAGGACTTGCAATGGCAAACCATCCCTCAAAAAGTTCTTAGACACTTTTTGCTTATCTCCCACATAAATCACATGTTTGGTACGTCCGGCATGGCGAGCTTGACAATTGGCATGCATTGAATAGGTCCACAGATGTGGTTAAATGAATATCAGCGGATTCACGTGTATGGAGCCACATTGACTCTACCTTCCCAGGCTTTGCCCAAGAGCCAAGGAATCTTTGGCTCGGTCTTGCTATGGATGGCGTTGTTGAAGGGTTTTCGAAAGCAAAGTTGCGACCACAGAGGACTTTGACTAATTTCAGGATAGAAGATCAATCAAGCGAAATCACGATTCAATTTGAAAGAAGGTCACCTCAATTTCAGTTAATGGTCCTATAATCAACTCGTTCAACATCAACTGCTTCAGCTTTATAAAGGAAACAAATCTGATTTATGCTCAAAATTTGAAGTCCTTCACATCCCTTCTTGCTATTTCAAAAAGAAACACTTTACAGGTTGTTTGCTGATCAGTACTGTATAGAAAACACCGAGATAATCTGTATGTTGAAGACTAGACTCTTGCTATACACATCGCAACAAGTATGGACAATGTGATCCTACAAAGGTAAAGCCTCAGTTGTAATCCCACTCTAACTCAGAGTGAGAAATAGTCCTTAAAAATAACCAAGGAGTAAGCATTCTGCTGAAAATGTAGAACACAATTATATGACACTAAACATCCAACCCATTAGTACTCATGATTTTCCACAATCAACCAGCTTAAGCATGAAAGCTGCTCCAGTCCCATTACAGCCAAGTCTTGACAATCCTTATCTTTGCATCGAAGAAGTGAACTCAATATATCACTTTGTTTGGTTAAAACTTGCAACATCTCCTGTTCTTATGAAAATGGTCGTGGTAATGCCAAACAGCCTTCCTTCAGAGTCCAACAAAGGTCCACCACTGTTTCCAAGATTGACAACAGTATTTGTTTGAATGCTCCTGCAATTCCCTCTAATTTTCTTTGGATTCCTTCCTCTTCCTAGCATTCAATCCTCTTCCCCTGTTTCATAGCAGATACAGAAACAGACTCCGCCCAATCAGTCCTCCTCTATCCTTATCCATAAAGGCCGCTTCAGATTGGCTGCTGGAGATTGTTTTGTTAGCTGAGCATCGGAAGACTCCTCGTCGCTACATGTTGGTACTCAGTCATTCATATATTAGGCCCTGATTTCAAGCTCTGGTTGGAGTATCCATTCAAACCAGATATGATAAACGGTGGCTTGCTAGATTGAGGCTTCTCATCGATGCCTTCATGCTTGACGCGAGGTTCAACATCCTGCTTAGATTCAACTTTCGCAGGTGAGACAGAGGAGCTCTCCTGAAGTCTTGGGCAGAAAACGGCTCTGTGCACGAGTAAGCAGTGCCTTTGCTTCTGTTAATTTTTTGCATGCTTCTACCAGTTGTATTGCACCATTCTGAGGTGTGCTAAACATCAAGCAAGCTCTCACATTTGGCATATTTATCCTTCAATGTACTTCGATTTGCATCTCTTGGAAATAGTTTAGTACTTCCTCTCAAAACCCATAATCGGCATATCTTGAAATAAGTGTAGCCCATGAGATTGCATCTCGAGTTACCAGTCTACCAAAACTCCCTGTTCTTCTCCGTCTTCAGCATAGAATGAAAGAGCAAACATAACAACTAAGTATGTACAAAGTAACAAACCACACACACAACTTTTGGATGGTTTCACACCTCGAATGCGCAACGATACGACATCCACCCCCTCTAATCCTGCGCATCCTCCGGATGGGCCAACTACCCATGATCGTTATCATCAAGATCCACAAACAGATCAATCTCTTCATTATGCATTTTCGGTAGATCAACAAGATTATCTGTCATATCATCTGTCTCTTCCATTGAAGTTTCTTCTCGTTGCTCTTCTCTTGAAAATTCTTCCAATGCATAATCCTCATCATCTCTTTTCTTGAAAATCTTGATTCTTTTTCCAGCAATAGGCACTCTAAGCACTGTCCCATCCAATTCTGTCAACTCATATGTTGCATTATCAAAAAAATGTCTGACTATGTACGGCCCAAACCATCTTTTCACCATCTTCAGAAGTGCAGTATGCTGATTTTCAAGGCTGCTATCAAAGACCAATACCCAATCTCCCTCTTCTATTGCTCTAGGCTGCAAGCAATGCCTGCTGTCAAACCTGTCCTTATTCCTTAGTCTAGCAACCTTCAACCTGTCAATAGTAGCTGAATATCCTCTGGTCTCCTCTCCAACTGTCGAATCCGAAGAGCTAAGAGCTTCTCTCTTGTCAAATCCTCCTGCCAAGGTAAAACTGACCAAGTCAAAGCACAAGTCTCAATCGGCATAACCGGTTTCTGACCATACATCAACTCTGCAGGCATATATCCTGTGGTAACACTATGAGTCATACGATCAGCCCATAAAGCAAATGGTAGAAGTCTCGGCCATTCTCCAATCCGTACTCTGCATGCTTTAGCTAATGCTTTCACTATCGGCGGATGTCCTCTTTCACTCTTCCCATTTCCCTCTGGATTGTATGCTGTGGTTAAAGCCAATTTGATTCCTAGCTAAGAGAAAAACTCCCTAGCTTCATCTGCATCCAATTCACCACGATCCGCAGTGATCTTACCCACACAACCATACCTGCAGAAAATTTCCTCCAATAAGAACTTACACACTGCACTAGTGGTCTTCGTTCTCAAAGATTTGCCCTCAACATGATTGGTAAGATCCTCTCTAGCCAAAATAATGTACCTCATCTGCCATAGACCCATAGGCATGGTAACCAAATCAACTACCCACTTATAATGAATGCATAGCGGATAGGTCGGATGAAGCTCATCTCGATGACGCACTACCGAATACATCTGGCAGTCTCTGCAAGTCTCAACAAAGTGAGAAACATCTCTATACATGCCTTTCCACCAATATTTCTCCTTGATTTTCTCATAAGTAGCCCACACTCCTCTATGACCATCCCAAGGACTCTCATGAAACTCCCTCATCACCTCTAACTGTGTCTCTCTATCGCAGACAACTCGCAAAGGTAATCCGCCTCTTTTCTTCGGATGCTTCCAAAGAAATCCATCCTTGAGAAAATAACCATAGGCTTTCCTTCTGATCTTCTTGAACTCTTCATCTGTCCATTCATCTCTTTTGCTTAATGTACTAAGGTACCTGCCAATCTGCAACCAATCTCCAACATAGAGTTCTTCTGTAAAAGCCACAATATCATAGACATGACAAACATGATCAACCATAGTGGCTGAAATTTCTGCATCATCCTCTTCTACAAGTAGAGTCTCCTCATCATCATATCTGGCTCTAGACAACATATCTGCCAGTGGATTATCCTTCCCTGCTATGTGTTTAAATTCCGGATTTAATGACTTGATGTATGCAATCCATCTCAGCATGGCTATATCCGGAGTAGAGCAACTCGTGATCATTCCAATCAATGGCAAGCAATCTGTCTCTACCACAACTGAAGCTCCAATAAAGTACTCCTTGTCACATTTGAGAGTCATGACAATCCCCAATAACTCCCTCTTGATTTGCGGATATCTCCTCTGTCTCTCGTTTAGGACTTTCGCCCCAAACCGAATAGCATACCTATTTCCATCTGCATCATCTTGACCCACAGCCCAACCTATGCCAATTGGACTAGTGTCAATTGTCAATACAATAGGCTTTCCACAATTATAATCCACTTTCCTGAGAGTAGGAGCATTCTGCAATAACTTCTTCAATTTCCGCATGGCTCTAGTGTGGTTCTCATCCCAATAGAATTTCTGCCCCTTTCGAAGCAGCTGATACAAACAATCTGCTATGTGTGCAAAATGAGGTATCCAAATCATATAAAACACACAAGCTCCAATGAATCTCCGTACCTCTGAAGTGGTAGAACAATACTCCGCAATCTTGCCCATAGCATTCACCTTATCAGGTGAGGGTTTCCTGCCATAATATCCACACATATGTCCAACAATGACAACCTCATTCACTCCAAAAACAGATTTTTTCCCTGAAAGTGTCAAATTCACTTCTTCTAACCTAGCCAAAATCTTCTCACATGCTGAAATATGATCAGCCACAAAGTATCTGCATCCCTGTTCATTTAGACTCTCATTCTTCTCTTCTTCTGCACACCCCTTAATGGGCACATCATCCAAGAAAGACATGGTAAGCTGAGGTATGTAATCACAAAGGACCTTATGCATGGCATTCATCATATGCGCAACAGAATTAGTGGCACCTTGAGGCAAGGTACACATCCTGACAAGCCCAATAGGAGTTCTCATGGTGGTTATGTCCATGCTTTCCAAAGCCAGCTGAAACTGATCATATCCTAAATACAAATCACCTAAAGAATAGATGGCACGTCCAGCAAATGCCTCTGCAAACTCATCCACAACTGGACCTATACCAACATTCCTGATAGTAACTCTGTTCACTGGCTGCATGTTCTGAATAAATCGGAGAGTACCATTCTTCTTTGGAACTGTAAACCACCTGTTTGAGTATGGTGCAGATGAAGGCTCAAGAATTCCCATCCTGATTTTCTCATTCAATAAATCAATCAGCTTTGGCAAGTGTGCTTTAGGCACTGGAATAGGTCGGAGATTCCATGGGATATGAGGAATAGTAAAAATGACCATAGGAGCAACAATATCAGGATTCACACATCCAATCTTATGTGGGAAAAAAACAAATCCCCTTCCATGACGCTCAAGCATCTCCTGAAAGCATTGCTTCTCTATGGGTAGCAAGAAATCACCATTTCCAATTTTCAATTCAGCAAGAGTCTCTGCTGAAAATTTATGACCAATATGCTCCGGATTCCTCAAAATTTGTTGTTTAGCAGCCCTCTCTATTTGCTGATCACTGTCAGGTGGAAGCGGTACAGCAACCGGCTTCACCTTCTTATCCACAGTTTTGTATTTCGTGTCAACCCTGGCTTCATTATGCTCTTCTGCATTACATAAATCTTGCTGTAAATCAGCAATTCTGCACTCCAATGGCTGAATATCCTCAGTCCTCTGCTCTATGGACTGCATAGAAACAGCCCTAAACTCTGGATGCTGAAATATTTCAGCAGTAAACTCTATTGGCTGAAAGTTTTCAACCCTCTGTGTCTCTGAAAGATGATCATAACCAGCTGGAAACTCTGTTTGCTGATTTTCTTCAGCACTCAACACTCTTTGCTGAGTTACCTCAGCCTCTGACTCAATCTGTGACACAAAATCTGCAATTTCATGAAACATGTCCAGGGACTGCACTAATACATTACTGTGACAATTCTGCATATCAGTTTTCAGCATATCTCCCATCTCTGTCATCGTATCTGCACAAATCACACTGTCATACATCCCATCTATGTGCTCATCATCCTCCAAAATTCCTACATTTTTCAAATTTTTCTCCTTCCTGCATATATACTGCCTGGCAGCTCTAGGCAACCTAGAAGTCTTCTGATAACTCATCGAACTGTTTGCTGAAATCCCAACAAAACCAGAGGAGAAAACACCGCTACCAGGAGGCGAGAACTCCAATCTCCTCTTCTCTGTACCACCATCGTCTCGCGAAACGCGGTACCTAATGAAAACCCGAATCCCTCACAGTGGGCAAAGGTGCATCTCTGAGAGTATCCCTGTTTCTAACATGGTTCACACACATAGTCATAAACTGAACTGCTCTCATACCATCTTTACTGCGAATCCGTGCATAAGCAGATCCATCATCCATTACCTTAGTTGTGATGAATGGCTGACCAAGAATTATGGGATAAGAGCATGAATCCTGCACAAAGAAATGAAAATCCTCCTCTACATCACCAATAGAAACCCTGACACTAGGACAGGCAGCATACAAATCACCTACAGTGTTATTGGTGGCTCTCATATGCCACCCATGCTCTACATCCATAGGCCATCTGTTACTCTCATAAACTCCACGAACTATGAGATTAATCTCTGAACCATGATCCACCAATGCAACATAAGGCACCTGTTTCTCTCCAATCTTTACCATCGTCTCTGTAGTTGCCCTAGCCCAATGGCGCCGCGAAAAGTGACTACGCGGTATCATGACAGGCTCATCAATTTCAGCATAATGCATAGGCTGAACCCTCTTCTCTACCTGCGAAAAAATAGAAGCATTATCAACCATAACCTCATCCTCATCATCATCCAACTCCCCAATCAAAACTCCCTGTGTATCAGTGGTAGACAATGCATGTCTTTTCCTCTTCAAAACCTCCTGAAACTGATCTTGAAACTCTCTTTTTGAGATGCCCAAAATCTCAGAAATAGTGAAAGTCACCTCACTGCCAAGTATCTTATCATTAAAGATTTTCCTCATGTCTGTAGATGTCTCAATATCGGACATCAATCTAAACCCTGGCTGCTTTCTCTCTCTAGGCTCTTGCCTCTTTTCTCTCTTTTGAGCATCCTCCATCTGTCGATCTGGCCCTGGTCTTGAAGACGGTCCTGCAGTAGGTGGAGTAACAAACTCACCCCCTCTAGTCTTCTTAGCTGCACTTGGATTTTCTTCATCCCTCTTACGCTTCTCCTCAACAAGTACATATGCACCATGAGACTTAGACAAATAAGCATAAATAGAGTACCTGTCAACAGGCGAGTCCCAACCTATCTCTGATCTGATGCTAGAGCCTGCACTAGTCAAAACAGTTTGCTGAATTTTTCCCTTGTTTGCAGTCTCCATAGCATAAGTCCATAGCGCTGACTGAGTCTCTGATCCCTTCTCAATCTGGACTCCATATGCAGAAGCATCACCTCTAGTTGTCACATAAGAAGTACGCGCAGCCATGTCATCCACTAACTTCTTCATTCCACCTTTACCAAAGTTGGTAGCAAGTGGAGTTCCTGTCTCAGTCAACCAAATCTTACCATCTTGCCCCCAATATACCAAATTCTTCATTCTTGCATCCTGAAAAGATTCACAATCCCTGCAATGCTGATGGTCCGTACTATCGCACCAAATACATCTCCGATCTCTCCTAGGTGCACTAGGAGCACTCCTAGGTGCAGTAGGAGCACTAGAAGAAGTAGTAGGCGCAGTCGAAGCAAACTGCTTCTTTAACTTTCCCACCAACTCCGCTTTGACTAACTCCAGTGTCAAATCTGTTATGCCTTTGATTATGTCATCAAGAGAGGTAGGCACCGATGGAGCGGATGGTTTTGGAGCAGAAGGTGTGGGCATCGGTCGTGGAACATGAGGAATAGGTGGAGTGGAAATAGTAGGCACTGGCATAGGCCAAGAAACTGGCTGAGGAGGAGAAGAAATAACAGGAGTAGAAGTAGGCATAGGAGCAGATGATGGTGTAGGTGTCATGGAACCATTCTGTAGACGAGTCTTCCATATCCTCCTCTTGGTCAAAGTCGAGACTGCATCCTGAGCATCCTGCCAATCAGTTTTAAGACCCATAGGCTTCGTGCGATCCTCAAGAAGCTCACCCAATTCTTCTTGAAGAGCAGGATTAGCAGCTTGCAAGAAAAGCTCAACTTTTTCAACATCCAATGCTCTTTGTTCAATGGCATCAAGCTGACTATACCTCTCCTCAAATTCTCGAATCAACTCCGAAGCAGCTAGACCTTTGTTTGGCATGTAGACCCACTCTCGGAATGACCGCCAAGTAGCCATACCAAAGTCCTCAAGGAAGTATTCTTCTTTCAAGGCCTTCTTAAAATCTTGCCAATGTGTATTTTGAATAAAAGATCAGTTACTTTTTCCCTCAAAGCGGGTGTGACAAGACGAAGGAAGTACTTACTCATAAGTCCAGCTGGAACTCCAAAAAACCCCATCTTGATCTCATATGTCTTCAAATATGCTGAAACATTACGCCCGTCAAATAGCTTCTTCTCATTTTCAACTGCTTCAATAGCCTTAGTTGCGCTGTTTGCATTCTCCTGCTCCGAATAGAGTTGCCTTTGCTGAGACAATTGCTATTGATGCAATTGTTGCTGCTGCTGCATATACAATTGTGTTTGCTGATTTTGGAGCTGCATATACATGGACATATTCTGCAAAATCTGCTTTAGATCCTCTGCTGAAGTATTTGATGCAGCAGTCATTGATGGAGCTGAAGTAGACACAGCTAGAGTTGTAGAAGAGGCTGAAATAGAGGCTAAAGTATCTCCCATCCTGAAATTCTTGCGACGCTTTCACGTCGGGTTCACCAAAGATGTCGAAGGGTTTTCGAAAGCAAAGTCGCGACCACAGAGGACTTTGACTAATTTCAAGATAGAAGATCAATCAAGCGAAATCACGATTCAATTTGAAAGAAGGTCACCTCAATATCAGTTAATGGTCCTAAAATCAACTCGTTCAACATCAACAGCTTCAGCTTTATAAAGGAAACAAATCTGATTTATGCTCAAAATTTGAAGTCCTTCACGTCCCTTCTTGCTATTTCAGAAAGAAACACTTTACAGGTTATTTGCTGATCAGTACTGTATAGAAAACACCGAGATAATCTGTATGTTGAAGACTAGACTCTTGCTATACACATCGCAACAAGTATGGACAATGTGATCCTACAAAGGTAAAGCCTCAGTTGTAATCCCACTCTAACTCAGAGTGAGAAAGAGTCCTTAAAAATAACCAAGGAGTAAGCATTCTGCTGAAAATGTAGAACACAATTATATGACACTAAACATCCAACCCATTAGTACTCATGATTTTCCATAATCAACCAGCTTAAGCATGAAAGCTGCTCCAATCCCATTACAGCCAAGTCTTGACAATCCTTATCTTTGCATCGAAGAAGTGAACTCAATATATCACTTTGTTTGGTTAAAACTTGCAACATCTCCTGTTCTTATGAAAATGGTCGTGGTAATGCCAAACAGCCTTCCTTCAGAGTCCAACAAAGGTCCACCACTGTTTCCAAGATTGATAACAGTATTTGTTTGAATGCTCCTGCAATTCCCTCTAATTTTCTTTGGATTCCTTCCTCTTCCTAGCATTCAATCCTCTTCCCCTGTTTCATAGCAGATACAGAAACAGACTCCGCCCAATCAGTCCTCCTCTATCCTTATCCATAAAGGCCGCTTTAGATTGGCTGCTGGAGATTTTTTTGTTAGCTGAGCATCGGAAGACTCCTCGTCGCTACATGTTGGTACTCAGTCATTCGTATATTAGGCCATGATTTCAAGCTCTGGTTGGAGTATCCATTCAAACCAGATATGATAAACGGTGGCTTGCTAGATTGAGGCTTCTCATCGATGCCTTCATGCTTGACGCGAGGTTCAACATCCTGCTTAGATTCAACTTTCGTAGGTGAGACAGAGGAGCTCTCCTGAAGTCCTGGGCAGAAAACCGCTTTGTGCACGAGTAAGCAGTGCCTCTGCTTCTGTTAATTTTTTGCATGCTTCTACCAGTTGTATTGCACCATTCTGAGGTGTGCTAAACATCAAGCAAGCTCTCACATTTGGCATATTTATCCTTCAATGTACTTCGATTTGCATCTCTTGGAAATAGTTTAGTACTTCCTCTCAAAACCCATAATCGGCATATCTTGAAATAAGTGTAGCCCATGAGATTGCATCTCGAGTTACCAGTCTACCAAAACTCCCTGTTCTTCTCCGTCTTCAGCATAGAATGAAAGAGCAAACATAACAACTAAGTATGTACAAAGTATCAAACCACACACACAACTTTTGGATGGTTTCACACCTCGAATGCGCAACGATACGACAGCGTGAACCCATTCGGTCTGCGCTCAACTTCTTATAGTGTGTGGCCTATAGTCCTTGTCAACTACAATATCCCTCCATGGCTTTCTACGAAGAAAGGATATCTCATCCTTAGCTTACTCGTTCTCGGCCACTATAAAGTCAAAAATATGGAGGTGTATCTTTGTCCATTAGTTGATGAGCTTAAGATTTTGTGGAAGGAGGGGGTCACTGTGCAAGATATGAGTAAGCGCGATGGTCGACGGTTTGCCAATATTCGAGCTATTCTCATATGGACCATGTATGACTTTCCAGGATTCGGAGAGTGCTCAGGTAAGTAGGCTTCCGTTCTCGTTGGTAATATCTATCATAGCTCGTTCAAGTTTGTATTCATTGGATAGAGGTGTTGGGACAGGTCTGGTTACCTCAGGTGATCATGCATGTCCATTGTATGGGCCACAATTAGACTCTCGAAGGTCACGAACCATGAAGAAGATGGTATATCAAGGACACGCCGCTTTCTTGCCAGAGGATCATGAACTGGAAGAATTGGGGAACATATATAAGCATCAAATCAAGGTGCTACTTCTTATAGGGGTACCGAATACTACAGTAGTGGCACAATATATGGACTTATATAAAGGCATAGAACCAAGAAGCAAATATAAAGGACTTATAAGTAACTCTCATGTGATACAGGATGAGGCTGCACATGATCCTTACACGCCAACCACCCTGGATGTGGATAATCTCCAAGACATGGATTCAACTATGATTAATATCTCCCATGAAGACACCCACCCATCCACAACATTGCAACATCTATGCCATGATGTATTTGATTTGGTGGGGGGTGACATGGAGCTTATTTTTGAGGTGTGTTCTTCTATGAAGAAGATGTTAAGCCAACTTCGAGCTCTGAAAGCTCGCAGAGAAGATATGTGCAGTACACAATATGATGGATTTGGAAATACCATACAACGAGCTAAGCCTTTCATTGAAAAACGGCTAACTAAAAGAAGAGTTTCTAGATTGGTAGAATCACCCACAACATCATCGTTCATGGCTCCACCCAAAACCAAACGGCCCTCAATGCAAGAGAAGCTTGATGCTAGAGCCAAGAAAGAAGATGAAGAAGCCCATGCCTCCAGATAGGAGGAATACTACATTGTTATATTCTTGTGGTACTCTTATTAAATTGTGAAATATTTGAGCTTTTATTCTCTATGTCTTTAAGCATGTGTATTGGCCCTATCTAGTTTTAATGAATGAGAGAGACAGAGAGAGAGAGAGAGAGAGAGAGAGAGAGAGAGAAGAAAAGAGAGAAGAGAGAAGGGAGATGTAGAATGTATACAAGAGAGGGAGAGAGAGAGTTTTGAGTTGTGCATGTGTGTGTGTGTGTGTATCTATCTCCATGTTTAAAAGTATAGTGCATGTATCTCCACATTTAAAAGTACATGTATCTTTGCGGAAACAACATTTTGAAATATGTTAACACGTGAGAACCCATGTTTGCCTTGGCATTCACTACCATGCTCAAAGACTCAATAAAACAGTCATTTAGAGAGCATTTATCTATGTGGGAAAGTTGTGGGGAATTCAACAATGATGAAAACCCCAAACTCTAGTCTAAGCAAGGATGACAAACCATGATATCTTAACCTAGAAATCTCAACTATGGCAACTACTTCTTTCTCCGACTGCTAAGGATAAAGAAATAGATAACAATGGAAAAGGGAAAGGAATAACACATTCATTGAATAATGAAGCTTCATGAATCATTGGTGAAGAGAAAAGAACCAACATAAAGCATATCTTTTTTGCAAAGTAACAATGCAACTATTGACTAATAAAGCTTCATGAATCATTGGTGAAGAGAAAAGAACCAACGTAAAGCATATATTTCTATCTATCAAAGAAGAAGTGGCAAAGAAGAAAAGCAAGAGCTCCTTTATATGTGTGGATTGAGGTTTCCCATCTCATGAAATATCAATCAATCTTTCTTAAGTTTCTTTCGAGTCTTCTAAATAGTATATTTGGATGCAATTTGTAGTAGAAGGATTTAAAAAATATAGCGCATCTAGTCTCATATTTTTGGTTGAGATAAACAAAATTTTCCATGTGAGTTTAAACATAGTTGATATAGTGAGAATGCACTATTAGTTGCATATATAAACATATAGTAGAGCTATATAGTTTTAGGACACTACATGGGTTTTGCAAGGCACATTAAGTGATTAGAGAAGATGTCTACATCTTGAGATTCTAGGTCCCCTCCACATCCTTAAGCCTTCTTATTGTCTAGTGATATATAGATGACAAAATCTTACATTTATATTATTACTTAGGATGGTTGGAGCAAAATATAACGTTTAGTTGAGAGGGAGGGAAATGTGGCGGATGAAACGAAGGGAGACATAGAGATGGAATATGGAGATTGTGAAATATGGGGAGGGAAATGTGACGGATGAGAGAGAGAGAGAGAGGAGGGAGGTGCATTCAATGAGCTAACGAAATACTCAGACGGAGCAGGAATGGGGCGGGGTGGGACCAACATCACAGCATCTCGAGGAGGTGAAACGGCTGAGCCTCGGGCCTTCGGAAGGAGAAAAAATGGTGGGCCTCCTTGCCACATAGGCAAGCATGCAGATTCTTAACGTGAGCCGCCTTTCACTCACAGAGCAACTGCAGGCAGCAATTTTAATGCTCAGACAAGTCTTGTCAACCTTGACGTGTTGCACTCCCGCGTTATTCAAAGATGGCAGCACCCTCATAATAGCTCAGTAGCTGGCATCAAAGCTCGTGTAGGATCCCAAAGAGCTCACTTGTGACTATCAGGTCTTGATCTTCTGCAGACCCACCACCCTTTCTTTCAGCAGCTGCCAGCAATCCTCGACTTGTCAACAGGCTACTCTTCCATGTTGAACAGGTCACTGTGTCGCAATTGTTGGGGCCCCTACGATCACTGCAGCGACAGCTCCTCACCAGGTTATTGCAGCTGCGGCCCACTAAAATAGCAGCAAGGATACCTCTTCCACCTCTTGGTGGTCTTCAAGCTTCACGTTACTGCAGTTAGCCTTTCAAACCTCACTAGGATAACAGCAGCGGTGGCCCTGCCAAATTCAGACAATCCCACCTTTATTGCTTCCTTGGCTGCCCTGTTATAGCCTTCCCTTCATGTCTTGGACTCCTCTAGGCTCTAATCCCTCCAGAGACCGAAGCAAGACAGCTTCTCCTCCGTCCGCCCTTGTCTCCAAAATCCTCCCTTCCTTTCGCCGCCTTTCTCAAGCCTCCCCATCCCCACGTGCCTCCTTCAAAATGTCATTTAAATCCTAGGATAAGGCTTCCCAAGCCCTTGTTCTTGCACCATGTCACAGACATGGACTCACGCAGAAATAACTAAGTTGACAGATGCACGTAGCCGGTAAAGGAGTATGAAGTTCCATATGCAATTCTTGCATGTTTATTATATAGTAGTTTTGATGATGGTGTTTAGATATGTGACATATTTTATATGGATCTCGAAAGGAAAATATGTATACTTATATAGCTTGAGTTCATGATCTGATCTTGAACATTGACTTTTCTTTTGCTATGTTAAATGAGGTTTCTTCTCTTCAAAAAAAAATATTTTCTACATCTTGTTGGGTGTCCATATAGGTTGTTGTACCTTGTCATGGTTGCATTTTTCTTACAGATAGTGGTATGCTCAAAATTCCAAGCCTTGTCTATGCTATTAACTATTGCTTCTATATTAACCTCGAAGTTACCCTCGAACAGTTCAGATGTTTCTGTGTCTTTCTTTATTTTCTTAATGGAATTTCATTGGTGTTGTTGGATTCTTTTCTCGATGTTGTTCATCCGTCCTACATACTCCTTATCGTTTTTCTGACATCTTATGCTATAGATGAAGTACTTGCATTTGTGTCTCTATGTTACCACTTTTGGACTAGCTCGTGAGATTTGGTTATTGCAAAGGGTGTCGGATGATATGGAAGTACTTAGCTAGTGGCAAGACTTGTATTGGTTGAGGCTGCAAGCTTGGCGTTGACAAAACTTTGGTTTCTTCTTGGTTTTCTTTTGTCTGCATTTTTGCAAGAAAAGTTGATATTGTTTTTTTTTAAATATTGAGAAGAAGCCATGTTTGAGGACTTGGCTGTTATGTAGATTATGTTGTGAAATGGATTGGAGTTGGAACCGTATTTCTAGGTGTAGACCTCTTTGCTCATTCTCGATCGTTATTTGCAGGGTTGTCATGACCGTGATCGTAGTGGTTATTTCTCATGTAATCTTCTAGTGTATCCTTGTCTTCTTTTTTCGTGACTTCTACCAACTAGTTGAGTGAGATGTTAAATCCATAGTGGAGTAGCTCAATTGGGTATATTCCAATGCCATTTGTTCTTGTGTCTAAAAGTGCTTACGTTGTGCTTATTTGTAGTGGATTGTCAATCGAGTTTCCGTACTCAAGTTCGAGTTTGTCTTTGAGGAATCCAACATGTTAAGTGCATATGAGTTAACATTGTTGTTTCAAGTAAAAATTAAGATTCAAACTTGGTAGGAGGTTGTGTGTCAGTTGTGAGCTTATCATTTGATGCAAGATGACATTCATTGTCGAGAATTTGAGTGCATGTGGCCATCAGTTTTTGGAGGTCGTTGTACATTACGAAGCCATTGACGTATGTTGATGGCTTTTGCCCAACGATATTTGCCATTCTCATTTGGTTTGTCATTACGTACCTACAATTTGTGTATTTGCAAGACAATTCTCGATATGGTGTTGGGTGTTCCTATGGTATTGAATGTATAGTTGGAATATCTACATGCATCTGTCAATGTGGTTAGGTGAAGTAATATATTTGTATTTTTATACATACTGGGTATCATTTGGATTGTGTGTGCCTCGTCTGGAGTCATCTTTGCATTGACATTTGTTGTCTATCTATAAAGGAGAAAATGAGAAAAGCACATAAGTATGTTAATAAATATAATAATTGGAGAAGAAAATTAGAAAAACGCATTAGTATATTAACAAAATGACATTTGAAAGAAGGTTTAGAGAAAATTGATTTATTACTTATTTTAAGAAGTATATGAGATTGTTGTGTAATAGAATGTGTTATGTATAATCTTTATTTTTTTAGTTGAGCTATGTTATTTCTCGACTTGAGTCATGGTGTCATGAAGGGTGTTAGAGTGAAGAAGGTTTAGAGAAAATTGATTTATTACTTATTTTAAGAAGCATATGAGATTGTTGTGTTATAGAATGTATTATGTTTAATCTTTGTTTTTTTAAGTTGAGCTATGTTATTTCTCTACTTGAGTCATGGTGTCATAAAGGGTGTCAGAGTGAAGGAAGATGGATCTAAAAGGCTAATGATACACAAATTTCTTCTTTAGATTACGTGGGAGAGCATTAGGTGGGCTAGTCTATGCGAACATGCTTCTAATGTGTAGAAGTGCTTTTGACTGTGACTCTTTGAAATTTGTGATTGTCGGGTGATCGGTATGCGAGTGTTAAGAAAACGTGGATGTATGGTACCACTTGCTATTTAGTGCCTTGTGTTGGTACTTGTTGCGCCATCACAGAGGGCGATCTATTGGTTCATTGACTGGATTCTGACCTAGATTCTTGATATCATTTTGTCTTTTGATATGTTGATACTATTGATCTTACACATCGCATTGTTTGTTGTACCTATAGTAAGGTCAATGTTCTCAATTATCAATACAATCACACCAATTGCTATCTCAACTATTTCGTGATAGCTGTTATTATGTAGCCATGTTTGCAATGTTGGCTCGTCATTTGCATTCGACAGAACTTTGACAATTTGGATCTGTTCGACTGTGTGGTATTTGTGTAGAATCTACTTGTTGTAGTTGCGAACATCTTTCTTGTATGTGCTATGATTGTTGTTTTTTGATCGATGAAATCTAGGACATCCCTTCTTGTTGATCATGTACTAATGTAAGCATTCATGTATCTCTTACTTTGTTGGACAACAATGCCTAATCACTTGTAGAAACTGTAGGAATGGAAGGTGGTGAGGGTGGTGTACACGTCGAAACTGAGGTTTTGGAGAGTGTGTTACTTTCCATGTGCTCAATACAATGAGGATGGATGTGACATTGTTTATAGAACTTGGTTTGATGGTTTGCAGATAGGTGGTAATTGTGCAAGATCGCTAAATAGTAACACAAGCTTCTTGTTGCTGAATGGATTGAGCAGCAAGCATTGGCAGACACCCATTATCTGGTGCACTATTATATTAAACGTTGTCCTTGTTAACATAGATATCTCGTTGATGACAATTGCCTTAAATTCTCTTATTACAATGTCGTGTTCGTTCGTCTCTTGCAACTCT
This sequence comes from Lygodium microphyllum, assembly GCF_053477565.2. NCBI lineage: Eukaryota > Viridiplantae > Streptophyta > Polypodiopsida > Schizaeales > Lygodiaceae > Lygodium > Lygodium microphyllum. Next base: position 73,037,362 of record NC_141143.1, on the reverse strand, counting down.
ATTGGATATTATTGTGCACGTATTGGTATCTTGAATTGGGTAGTAGACCCCCGCAGTGGATAGGCTCCATAGTTTAGTTGTAGCTACTCTTGTGTTTGCTGTTAAGAGTATGCTTTTATTCCTAGCAATGAGGTTGCAGCTGTAGTAACATATGAGAGCTCTTTCCACTACCTAGTGTAACATTGATGATGTGTAGGTCATTTGTTGTCGCATTGATGAGGCAGTTGTACTTGTTATTGTGTTGTTAGAGTTTTGTTAGGTACTATTCAAAACTCTTTCGTGAGTTGTAGTATCTTTATCCTTATTGATGCAATGCTACTTTTGCTGTCAAAAGCTGCTAAAGGTATTATGAATGTCAATGGGTTGTCTTTGATAAAAGGGATCTTTTGAATGATCTAGTGGGTTCGGTCTAAGGTGGGTAATTTCTTACCGTGCAGTCCATAATGAACATTTCGAGGTCTTCCTCATTGGCCACAAGACCATGGAGTTGACACTTGATGTAGTATGATTGTGTGGATTTCTCAGTGCTTATTAGTTCATTCTTTGACCTAAAGCTTGTTTGTTGTAGTAATGTGTTAAAGAAGAAACCTTTATTTTTGTGGCCTAGGTAAAAATTGATAAATTGTACTAGTCTCATATGTTGCTTCATGGTATTGCCATAAGCATTGTGGAGAGTGGATTCATGATTAGATGTGTAGTGGTGATTTTGGTGATTCTGTAGTTTTTGTGGTAGTGATAGAATATTACATGCTTTAAGCTTGATGATTGGGGCACAATAAAATTCTACAAGATGCATGATGATATTCCCTATCCTTGTGAGCTTCCATTATCATATTTGACGTGCAGGATAGCTATCGATGTACTCGATTGACTCGCTTCATGTGACTATCGGGATTTTCATGCAATATATTGTTGCTTTGGTGAGTGATACTAGCTTATACATTGTTGCAATGGAAATTACTTTTTACTTGTTTGAGTCGAAGTCTTGTAGTCCCAATTTATTGGAATCTTCTATCGGGATATTTAACTTTTCGATTGGCTCCACCTCATTGCGTACTTAAGTAGGTAGTAAGAGATAGAAGAGTTTGTTACTCGTTAAATATTCATGTGAGCTCCCCAAAGGAGTAGTAGTGTTGGGTGATATGGCACAACATTATAGTGCTAATCTCTAGGACGGTAGTAGATGTATCGTTGAGTTTTAGGGTCTATTGTTAATTCTAGATCATCATGTGAGGTGTACGAAAATCTGTACTTGCATTTACCATTGCCGTTACTTTTGCTTATGTAGCAGGCATGATGGCACCTATGAATTTGTTTTGCCATGACAAGGGCTCTTAGTTTTCTTGTCAAACTATAATGATCATCATTGAAATAAATGTACGCACATATCTCATTTGTCGTATTTGCAATGTCTACATCATGTAACCATAGGATGACATGTGCATGTAAGCAGCCTCTATGTTGGATCTCCTACCTAATGACATGGTGCTGAATGCACCCAACATAAGCAGCTCTATCAATAATGTACTAGTTGAACATAAGGAAGAAATGAGGCATACCCCATATGTTGACAATTGTGATAAGGTCCTTTAAGTCATGCCCATGCCAAGATGGGGATCCAGCTATTTGAATGGGAACACCTTAGTGGGAAATGTGCCTAATGACCTCCTCATTGGAATTGTGCTTATTTTCACACATGTAGTTATCAATGTCCCTTTCTAGGTAAGTTGTTCTTGTGTTATACATGATCAAGACATCTTGTTTTAGTTGGTATAGAGTTAGGATGTAAGGCTTGTGTAAATTGTACACAAAGAACATAGTTGATGCATATATCTTGATGTAGTTCACTAAGATAGATGTTGCCATCATAGGTGCCATGGCCAAGTGGGAATAAGAACGAAAACATTGCATTTTTCAAGATGATATCTAGGTATGGTGACCTTCTTGTAGGCAAGTCATTCGTCTTGAATCTTGTTGTTCTTTCTATGAGACAGTTATTATTCCATAATATGATGCATGCAAACTCGTGTTACTTGGCTCTTTGGAATGCTTGTCATTGGCTTGGCTCAACTATATTGTCAAGCAAACTGTAACCTATTTCATACTCATGTTCTACTTGGAACATTGGGTTGAATGGAGAGATTTCATGATGGAGCTCTATAATCTTTTTGATGGATTGCTTGCTAAGGATGCAAAGCCTTGTCCTTAGATGTGGATGTTCTGCTATAGCCATGTAGTTCTGGATCAGTGGATTATGTAGCATATTGAAAGAAAATGCATCCATAATATTCGATATTGTCAAGTCAATTGTAGTAGATGGCCGTGAAAGTGATCCATCATTCTAAGAGACTAGAGGGTTTTTGAGAATAGATCGACGGTCCAAGGTTCTGTTTGCAATTGCTCTTGTTGTTTTAGAGACCGAGATGGATATATCAATGATGCTCAATAGTTGAAGCTGTAATAGCTTTGCATTGAGAATTCCTTTTATGTAGTCTAGTAACAATGAGACCACATATTTGTTTCTGTCTTTGTTCACAAGACATGGTCGACATTTCGTTATCATCATGTTGACTCCATGTTGTTGGTATGCAAGGATGAGAATAGTGCTTGACAAAGGAATCGATAAGTCATTGGAAGTTCAGGATATCCTTTCCGTTGGAATCCATACTTCTCATGGTGGCCCAACACTTTAATCCTGTCGGCAGGGATTACACGGGTTACTTTCTCATATACATATGAGTTCATCTCAACCCTCCAACCTCGAATATGTAAAGTCGAATTTACATGAGCTTCCACAAAAACGAACAGCTTCACGACTTTCAGGTCTTCCAACCACTTGATCCTTTTTAGGTTTGTCTGTAGATAAGCAAACTAGTGGGCGGCTATATAATAGATTCCTGAAGCACCCATCCATCTTCATTCCATGTACAAAGGTGATGTATTATAGATCTGCTCCAGGATGTTCATCATCCCAATTCTTTGTCTATAACTGTTACTTGTATTTCTTCTATAGATGGATTGTTTTTTTGCGAGATGACAACATGATGTTGTATTGTGACTATACCACAAGATGTACACATTGTTAGTCTTCCAATGATACTTTCACATTCTGCTACCTAAGATGATTTGAATTTGTATATGTCGTACCAAGTTGCAATAAAGGGTTTTAATGATGTTTTTCTACAAGCCATAGTTTTCCTTTTTATACAAGTCTAAAGGGATGCCATGTAACTTTGTTTTTGTGTAGAGTCCATTGATTCTCATGACAACAATACATTTTTATCATTCAATTATACTACACTTGTTCATGAAAACAACATGCTATACTTCGTAATTACATATTTTAGGAAAAATTAAAAAACTATTTTATATGTTTTACGTGCGAGAATGATGATTTTTAATTTTTTACTTAAGAATAATTTTAAAAAATAAATAAAATCAACAAAAAATAAAATAAATAAATACTAAAAGTACTTCAAAAACTAAATGAAATGAAAAACATGCTATATAGAATGTCGAAGAGTTGGTACATGTCTCTTTGTATTTAAATAATTATGGAAGAAGGTGCCATTCTCTCGTCCATTCAAAATATCACGTTTGTTGAAGATATACGGTTTCATTTTTAAAATATGTTTGAAAGTTAATTATATTTTTTTATACGTTCAAAAGAAGACTCTAAATACCAGTCAGATAAGTGATAAAATTCATTTTGTTTCCCTTTCATTTCACTACTAATTAACTATTAACTAGTACAAATACTATTGATACTACATAAATCTAACTAATTAACTAATAATACTACAACAACTAATGCTACTAATAAGTCTAATTAACATAAGCCTATCTACTAATACTACAACTAATAATTAACTATTAACTATTACAAATACTATTGATATGACATAAGTTTAACTAATTAAATACTACTAATATTATAATAAGTCTAATTAATATAAGTCCAACTACTAATAATATAATTATTAATTAACTATTAACTACTACAAATACTAATAATGGTACATAAGTCTAACTAATCAACTACTAGTGATATTACATAAGTCTAACTAATTAACTAATGATAGTACAATCTCTCTCTCTCTCTCTCTCTCTCTCTCTCTCTCTCTCTCTCTCTCTCTCGGGTCTTGCCCTAGTAACTAAACTTTTTTTTAATTTGTCTCTAGTAGCCCCTGAGCACCTCATTAGCTCTCAACCCATCCACTACCTTTGCCTTGGTTTGCCTTAACTCGTCTTTAGAAGCCCTACACTCCACCTTAGCTTGCCCAAGTCACCAGCTCGTTACTCTGCATCTGTCTACCCAAGTCTTCAATCCATTTGACTTTGCTTGGTGGTGGTGTTAAACCTAGCAGTGGCTTCGATGTAGTGATGATCACGTGTAGCTATGGCAGGTCTATTGTGGCATGCTAATTATCAAGGGCAACGCTAAGGATGTGTTTTGCTAGGACTTAGCATGGCCAGGTCATCAACCTTTGCAATCACTAATTGTGATTACTTATTATCAATTGATTGCTTGAGATTCCTTAGGATTGCTATTCCATCATTACTTACGAACTATGGCTTATGAACTAACTATTGCATATTAAATAATGTGATTGTGTATCCAATTGAGATAAACTAAATGATGAACATTGGCACTTACTTTGACTAAGTCTAACTACTTAACTACTACTAATAAGTGTAACTAACATAAGTGTAACTACTAATACTACTAATAAGTCTAACTAATTAACTAATACTACTAAAAAAATACTACATAAGTTAGTACTAATTGATATATTTACTAACTATATCTAATCGTTAAAACTAATGCTTTAAACTAAGATGATGGAATCTAATTTAATTGTGTAAATTAATTATTTAAATTGAGGAAAAACTAATTATATGAAGGAGAGATGAATACTAACTAATCATGTTGACTAATTATAATATCATTATAAATAATCTTTACGACCAATCATTAAAAGAATGAAGAAAGGATGAAGATGAAGGACAAAATCGTTTAAATCAATACTTAAAAGAACGAAGGATGAAGATTTGAATTGAACCTTTTGACATGCAAACGTGAACAACGATGAACTGACGTACCTGTCTCCACACATTTGTGTATAACCTTGCTCTCTCCTCACATAAGAGAAATTTCGCAATCAAGGGAATGGCCCGTACTACTTAACTCTCCTCCCTTTACATAGCCTTAAGGTTTCCCAATGTTCAAAAGGCTTTTCAAGGCTTTAATCTTTTAAAAACTTGAAAAGCCCAAAGGCTTTTAAACTTTTAAGCTTTTTATAAAAGCTTTTCTTCACATTGGCAAAGAGAGGGTTGGGGTCATCAAAGTTTGAAACTGATTTTTTGAAATTAAAAATGAGGGTTCTAAGTTCTAATCTCTTACATCAGCGAGACAATGATGATGGCGGACAGGAGCTAACCCTTGTAGCTTAAATCAAGCATGTTTTACCATGTGAGTTTGCCCCATAGTATTGACATGCACAGAGATGTGCTCCATAAATCTACAAAATCCCATTATTTTTTACTTTTTTATTTTGTTGGAGCGGGCTGCAGCTATGCAAAGCTTTGTGACGTGAAGAAAATAAAGCAAAGCGTTGGGGCGAGAAAAAACCTATTCAATTACCTATCGGGATCGTCCAGTCTAAAGTAGCAAGTGAATCCTCCTCCTCCTCGACTCATCACCGCACGACGCAGCTGCTTTTTCTGTCCCCAAAGTGGAAGATCGGACAACTCAGCCGGCTCATGCGACGCCTTTTTTTATTTTTAAAAATGTAATTAACGTGACAAAAGATCATTTAAAAATGCCATTTTGTTGTATCTGTAAACATATAACTAAGCAAAATTTCACACATGCATAGTTAGATACAAGAAACCACATATATACACGTACATAAACAAACACACTTGCACAATTATATAACCACATGCACAGTTTCATAGTCATTCACTATTAATGCATATATCAATGCACCTTTAAATACATGCATATTACTCCTTTGAAACACATGAGGCCATAAAGTAAGATATATGCACACCTATGTAAAAGATATAAACTCTCTTCTTTCTCACCTCTCTGATGATGATGAAAAGTTTAGTCTCGAACCATTCCCCTCTCTTCAAGCTCTAAATGTGATATGGAATAGAAATGTAGGCCCTATCCTTGCACTAAAACCCATTGCTAGGGTTACCTCCACAACCCTCAAGTGCACCTAAAAAGGCATATTTGTGAAGTAGGTGAACTAGTGCTCAAGCACCCAATGAGTTGAAGATATCCAATAAATGTAAGAAGATGAGAATAAGGAATTAGTGTAAATAATATTGATATTATGCCATGTCACACTGACATTGGTATAAAAGGAGAGGATATGTAATTTTACACATCTTTTTGACACATTAATACAATTACAGACTTTCTCTCCCTTCTTGCTCCTCACAGCTTCTATGGCTTCCCCTTCTTTCTTATCTTTCTCTCTCTAAATCTAGTCTTTCTCTCTCCTCATCACTCTTCTTCTCTCTCTTCCTGCAGTCTTCCTCTCTCATCTGCAGTCTTCTTTCTCCTCTTTCTCTCTCCCTGGTTCTCTCTCTGACAAGTGGTATCAGAGCTTAGTTTTCAGATCCTTTCTTTCTCTCTCCTTCCTCACATCTAGTTATAGTTTTCAAAAAAAAGAAGAAAGAGAAGCCCTAGTCAAACATGTACAGGAGCTGTAAGGAAAATTAATGGAGTACTACAAGGTGTTGGCAGCTTTTTTTTTTGGACTCCACACAATAACTGGCAAGAGGCTCAGTTGAATCTGGAGGCAAGGAGACAAAATGGAAGTCCCGAAAAAGCCCTACACTGAGAAGCCGTGGCTAAGGCTTGCGAGAATGTTAAAGGCTGTAGTGTCTCCGAGGAGCTTATTGCCATTTTGTTGGTGTTCCTGGCCTGCAATGGCTGCCTGACTACACCATTGTTACTCCGCTTGGCACATCTTGCAGCAGCATCCGGCCTTCCACCCTCCTTTGCAGACGCATCCCTGCTACTGTCGTCGCTGCAGCGGTTGCGTTTCAGACCTTCGGATTGAGGACCGGCATAGTGAGCAGCTGCGGATTCTGATATGCCTTTCACACCCAACCACCGAAACGCGGGCTTCCTGTTCTTTGTCTCGTGCGTCTTCTCAATCAACTGAAGAGATGTTAGAATATTTGCGATGTCGTAGAGCCTCCTAACCTTGGTCTTAAGCTTGGATGGCTCCTTACAGTCTCCCAGCAGCACCTTGACAGCATCTTCTAATGAAACGATTTTAGTTTGAGAGACGAGAAAGAGCTACACGAATTTCTGGCTGAGAAGACCAAGCGACTTCTCCCTCCTTGACTCAGCTCTAGATTTCAGGATTGCAGCTGTGTGGTTCTGTTCGGTTTCGTGATGAAGAACAGCAGAGGATGGCCCATACTTCATGTTCAACAAGAGCATGGGCTCGTCTGGAAGAATAGAGACAGGGCTCCTACTCTGACCATTGCCTCTCGCAGCTAGATCGTGTAGTGACGAATTATTGCAATTCTCTGCGATGGTAGTAAGAATACCGCCTGCAGAGTTGCTGTCATCTTCCGAGACAAAATGGAAGTTCCGAGAAAGCCCTACACTGAGAAGCCGTGGCTAAGGCTTGCGAGAATGTTAAAGGCTGTAGCGTCTCCGAGGAGCTTACTGCCATTTTCCGGTTCAAGAACCCTTGCTTGATTAGCCTTTCCATATTCACCATCTTGAAATCCACTGGAGGATGATCTTTGACGAAGCTCGGTCTAGAGCTTCTGTTTACCTTCCCACGTATCGGACTATTAAGGCATGGTTCCAGGACAGTACTTCGAGCATAGAAGCTTGGAACTGGATGACTTTCTGTCCTAGCTATTGCACTATTGGGGTTGCTCGTAATGCATTGAAGAGAAGCGAATGCTCCAGCCATTACCTGCCTGTAAACCTTCATTTTGGAAGATTTGTCTCCTGCAATGGCCGGAGAACTACTTGAGAAAGGGAAAACTCTGTCCTTCAGAGCACTATTGGTTTTCCCATCTTCGATTCTCTGTCCTGGCTGCGTGACTTCGACTAACTCCTCGCAAGAATAGCTTCATCATTGCAGTTCTCTTCTGAGTCTATTTCTTTGACCTGGTGAGTGATTCAAGATATTGTGGATCTTCTAGCCTTCTTCTCATGGCTTTTAAGAGCAGGTTCCGGGGTTGATTTCAAGAAAACCAGTCGGGCTTATTGACGAGGTCCACGTATTTGGCATTGTAAGGCACGCCTTTCTCTTCGAGGTGCAGAAGAAACTTTTGGGAGAAGGGGCAATCGCCAATCTTCTCACGCTCTCCCACAAGTTCAGCGAGCTCCATCTCTAGTGAACAAGAAGTTCAGCCAGCCATTATTGGTCAAAAGCTTGAGATCAGAAGCATTCTGGCATGAAGAGAGCACCTCTTCCATGGTGTCAGGCTTTTCAAGGAATCGCAGCAGTTGTAGGCTTCGGCATCAAGCAAAGAACATGAAGACCAGCCATGGCACATGCCCTTTCAATGCGAGTTTGCTGAAACCTGCTGAAAGAAGCCGGCTTTGTTAGGACAACTAACCTGATCATCCTGCCTAACTGCGATTCTGCCATAGCTCGGAGCTCCACGAGCACAATGCCTCACAATCTGTGTTTGTCCGCTGAGAGACATCTGTTCCAGATTCAACAGTGACTCGGTTCACAGGTCCAATTGCATCACTTACCATTGACACCCCAGGCTCCTCCTTTCCATCATCAAGTGCACCTGAGACCCAACATTGAAGCTCTCGATCCCTTGCTTGTCAAAAGGAAACTGACCAGACACACAATCTTTCTCACATGAATACCTGTATCCAAACGCACTAACCCAAACCCCAATTTCAGATGGTATGCTATCATGCATGGACTCATCAGAATCACATGAAGTCTCTGTCTCAGTATGATCGGCATCCATCCGGATTGGAGCTTTCCCTTCAAGATCTCCCTCTGCTAATTTCAATGCACAAAATCGTAAAAATGCAATTGCATTCAAACTGACATCCTGATTAAATGATTATGACCAATGCTGTGGGATCAATGATCAAAGGCAGCATGCTTATGTATGTGAGCAGCAAACATCAGTGGAAGCAAATGCATATGCTCAACCAAACTGTCCCTCTGATGCGCAACAAGGCTATTATCACTATATGCAGTATGGACAGCATGAGCATTATGGTCATGAGCATGGATAGCCATCTGTTGTATATGATGAGCATGGACAACCATCTGTTGTACATGATGAGCATGGATAGCCATCTGTTATACATGAGCAGCAAGATGACTATGAGCAGCATGTCAAAACTATTATAGAGCTGACCAATGGTGATGAGCAGGTGTGTAAATTGCTATCTAAGGCTAAATGCATTAGACACCTTACTAGTGATACGATACAGGAACTGCATGCTGCGGGCTTATGCTATCGATGTGCTAAGCCACTATCTTGTAATCACCAAGCCACATGCAGGGCAAAGTCTGCCAAAATATTCTTGGTATTTGAATATTATGATGCAAAGGATGGAGAAGATCTTGTTGAAGACCATTTTGGTATGAGTCCACAACAAGAAGCTCAGTTCAAGAAGGCAGATCATGGACAGCATGTGGATTTGGATGATCATCATGCAATGGTGACTTCAGCCTCATATGCTTCAGTTATACAGAGCATGGTGATGCTTAAGAGGCTTATGGAAAAGTTAGTGAATACCATCATGATCATCATGCTTCCAGCTGTATTTGACTTCGATCTTATGAAAGTTGATCCAATGCATGGCAACGATACAACTTTCCCTTTTGATCCGGGTGGCTACAGGCTGATTTTGACCCTCTGTATAGATTAGTACTACTATTGAATATTAGGTAATCTTTTCTTTTACCACTTGTAATGCTGTACAGAGTAGTACTTTGCAGTTCCCTACTTGGCTATACCAATAAGTCCGATATTTGTTTTTTAGGACAAAAACTTCATCTTGAGTGGGGATGGATTGTAAGAAGATGAGAATAAGGAATTAGTGTAAATAATATTGATATTATGCCATGTCACACTGACATTGGTATAAAAGGAGAGGATATGTAATTTTACACATCTTTTTGACACATTAATACAATTACAGACTTTCTTTCCCTTCTTGCTCACAGCTTCTATGGCTTCCCCTTCTTTCTTGTCTTTCTCTCTCTAAATCTAGTCTTTCTCTCTCCTCATCACTCTTCTTCTCTCTCTTCCTGCAGTCTTCCTCTCTCATTTGCAATCTTCTTTCTCCTCTTTCTCTCTCCCTGGTTCTCTCTCTGACAATAAAATATTGTATCATGGAAAAGCTCTCAATTTTCACAAAAGATATGTATGTAGTTGAGGAGTAGTGTCTACATTGTGCTTAGTGTCTAATGGAGCATGTCATTTTTGTGAGCTTTCAATTTTGTGCTTTTGCAATTGAAATTTATTTTTCGAGCTTTTTGAAACAACCTTGGGTTTTTCCTATAAATCATATCAATATTATTGTTCACGACATAAAGGTATAATGATAAATCTAGACATTTGTGGAATCCTAGGTATCCAAACAAAGAATAAGTATGAAAATGTTTTATATAGTTACATTGAAAGGACTTAGGAATTACTAGCTTAACTCCTTGTTGTTGGGCTATACAATATAACACATTATTTTGAATTAAGTATGCTTTTTGGATACCAAAATTATTATTTCAAAATTCATTTATGATTCTTCGTATGTCAAGATCTTGTTGTTGGAGTATTACTATTAGTAGCATATCGGTAGGCATGTGATCTATTGTTGTGTTCTAAATGTGTGCTATTTTAGAAAGGGCATTGGTTATATTTTAGGAAGGGCTTGATCCATCATGGTTTGATATGGCCATAATCCACTTGAATTTGTTGGATTCATGTCTGATGAGGCAAGTGTGAATTGACTGGCAATAAGGGTTGTGTACAATGGAGGACTACATAACACATTATTATATATTACATGTATATGCATATACTTGGTCTTCAATCCAAGGAGCACATGGCCATACATCAGCTTGCACTAACTCCTACTGACCTTGCCTTTATGTTAGGAAAAACACGTAAGATATGCCTCATCATGTAGAAAGCCCAAAGCTAAGCACAACTCGTTCATTGTTTTGGCCCACTCATCATCATACCCACATCAATAGGGAGTGGCATGAAATTTTTTATCACGAGAAGATTAGGATGTAGCAATCTTGGAACCTTTCCAGATGTTGTTCTCTTTTTGGGTGATGTAGAAGTTTGGAATATTTTCATTTTTAGAGACGATTTAGTACAGTTGCTTCCTCTGTTTTGAAAAGTGTGTGTTTCATTTTGGAGCTCCCACATGATGCTTTTGCAATTGAAATTGATTTTTCGAGCTTTTTGAAACAACCTTGGGTTTTTCCTATAAATCATATCGATATTATTGTTCACTACATAAAGGTATAATGATAATTCAAATACAATAGTCTCACAATACCACACACTACTGCTCTTTTTTAACATGGATTCATTTATGATTCATTTGTGGAATCCTAGGTATCCAAACAAAGAATAAGTATGAAAATGTTTTATATAGTTACTTTGAAAGGACTTAGGAATTACTAGCTTAACTCCTTGTTGTTGGGCTATACAATATAACACATTATTTTGAATTAAGTATGCTTTTTGGATACCAAAATTATAATTTCAAAATTCATTTATGATTCTTCGTATGTCAAGATCTTGTTGTTGGAGTATTACTATTAGTAGCATATCTGTAGGCATGTGATCTATTGTTGTGTTCTAAATGTGTGCTATTTTAGAAAGGGCATTGGTTATATTTTAGGAAGGGCTTGATCCATCATGGTTTGATGTGGCCATAATCCACTTGAGTTTGTTGGATTCATGTCTGATGAGGCAAGTGTGAATTGACTGGCAATAAGGGTTGTGTACAATGGAGGACTACATAACACATTATTATATATTACATGTATATGCATATACTTGGTCTTCAATCCAAGGAGCACATGGCCATACATCAGCTTGCACTAACTCCTACTGACCTTGCCTTTATGTTAGGAAAAACACATAAGATATGCCTCATCATGTAGAAAGCCCAAAGCTAAGCACAGCTTGTTCATTGTTTTGGCCCACTCATCATCATACCCACATCAATAGGGAGTGGCATGAAATTTTTTATCACGGGAAGATTAGGATGTAGCAATCTTGGAACCTTTCCAGATGTTGTTCTCTTTTTAAGTGATGTAGAAGTTTGGAATATTTTCTTTTTTAGTGACGATTTAGTACAGTTGCTTCCTCTATTTTGAAAAGTGTGCATTTCATTTTGGAGCTCCCACATGATTGCAATTGAAATTGATTTTTCGAACTTTTTGAAACAACCTTGGGTTTTTCCTATAAATCATATCGATATTATTGTTCACTACATAAAGGTATAATGATAATTCAAATACAATAGTCTCACAATACCACACACTACTGCTCTTTTTTAACATGGATTCATTTATGATTCATTTGTGGAATCCTAGGTATCCAAACAAAGAATAAGTATGAAAATGTTTTATATAGTTACTTTGAAAGGACTTAGGAATTACTAGCTTAACTCCTTGTTGTTGGGCTATACAATATAACACATTATTTTGAATTAAGTATGCTTTTTGGATACCAAAATTATAATTTCAAAATTCATTTATGATTCTTCGTATGTCAAGATCTTGTTGTTGGAGTATTACTATTAGTAGCATATCTGTAGGCATGTGATCTATTGTTGTGTTCTAAATGTGTGCTATTTTAGAAAGGGCATTGGTTATATTTTAGGAAGGGCTTGATCCATCATGGTTTGATGTGGCCATAATCCACTTGAATTTGTTGGATTCATGTCTAATGAGGCAAGTGTGAATTGATTGGCAATAAGAGTTGTGTACAATGGAGGACTACATAACATAATGGAAGGGAGGGAGCACTCTTGTCTTTTTCATTGGGAGGCATACCAAGAAGTTAGGCACTGTTGCAGATAAACAAATGCATCACATTGAAATATGTGAAGCATGGAGGCTAGAGGCTTTACGAAGGATGCAACCTAACTATGTGAGAGAAAGTGTTTTGGAATGGAGGGTAGAAAGAGTTGTACTAGCAAATTTTAAACTTGGCACATGAAGTTAGTCATACCATGATTTTGTCTGAGAGAGCTTATAAGGACATGACCATTGCACAATTGATAAGTTTTTGTAATCATGATGTTAGGCATACAAACGTTGTGCAAAAACAAGTGATAGTATCACCAATTTTTCTATCTTTGGTGGCTAGTTGATATAGGAACAAATATATCGAAGGAAGAGTGTAGTAGCCCATAATAGGTTGGTTTCAAGTTTGAATGCTTTGCAACACCATCCAGGAATGAGAAGAGCAAACCTTCTACTTCTTCAGAAGGTGGTTCAAATGGGAGGAGATGCAAGTGGAAGCATGAAATTTCCAAAGATGCACAAAAGAGAATAGAGGCAACTGCTTGCATGGTTGTGACCTTCTTGGAGGAGATAGTGGAACTTGAGAGGCAACATTTAGTATTTTGAGTCTTGATGGAGAGCTATTATAATGTACACATAAAAGAAGAGCCTAGGCACACTTGTCTTGATTTTCGAAAAAGAGAATCTACCTTAAAGGCATTTCTTCCTTGCAAATATATATATAATACATGTATATGCATATACTTGGTCTTCAATCCAAGGAGCACATGGCCATACATCAACTTGCACTAACTCCTACTAACCTTGCCTTTATGTTAGGAAAAACACGTAAGATATGCCTCATCATGTAGAAAGCTCAAAGCTAAGCACAGCTCGTTCATTGTTTTGGCCCACTCATCATCATACCCACATCAATAGGGAGTGGCATGAAATTTTTTATCACGGGAAGATTAGGATGTAGCAATCTTGGAACCTTTCCAGATGTTGTTCTCTTTTTGGGTGATGTAGAAGTTTGGAATATTTTCTTTTTTAGTGAAGATTTAGAACAGTTGCTTCCTCTATTTTGAAAAGTGTGCATTTCATTTTGGAGCTCCCACATGATGCTTTTGCAATTGAAATTGATTTTTCGAGCTTTTTGAAACAACCTTGGGTTTTTCCTATAAATCATATCGATATTATCGTTCACTACATAAAGGTATAATGATAATTCAAATACAATAGTCTCACAATACCACACACTACTGCTCTTTTTTAACATGGAGATATATGAAATATAATGCATGTAGCATCATGTGGGAGCTCCAAAATGAAACACACACTTTTCAAAACAGTGGAAGCAATTGTAGTAAATTGTCACTAAAAAAGAAAATATTCCAAACTTCTACATCACCCAAAAAGAGAACAATATCTGGAAAGGTTCCAAGATTGCTACACCCTAATCTTCCCCCGATAAAAAATTTCATGCCATGCCCTATTGATGTGAGCATGATGATGAGTGGGCCAAAACAATGAACGAGTTGTGCTTAGCTTTGGGCTTTCTACATGATGAGGTATATCTTACGTGTTTTTCCTAACATAAAGGCAAAGTCAGTAGGAGTTAGTGCAAGCTAATGTATGGCCATGTGCTCCTTGATGAGGCATATCTTACGTGTTTTTCCTAACATAAAGGCAATGTCAGTAGGAGTTAGTGCAAGCTAATGTATGGCCATGTTCTCCTTGGATTGAAGACCAAGTATATGCATATACATGTAATATATATATTTGCAAGCAAGACATGCCTTTTAGGTAGATTCTCTTTTTCGAAAATCAAGACAAGTGCACCTAGGCTCTTCTTTTATGTGTACATTATAACAACTCTCCATCAAGACTCAAAATACTAAATGTTGCCTCTCAAGTTCCACTATCTCCTCCAAGAAGGTCACAACCATGCAAGTAGTTGCCTCTATTCTCTTTTGTGCATCTTTGGAAATTTCATGCTTCCACTTGTGTCTCCTCCCATTTGAACCACCTTCTGGAGAAATAGAAGGTTTGCTCTTCTCATTCCTGGATGGTGTTGCAAAGCATTAAAACTTGAAACCAACCTATTTTGGGCTACTACACTCTTCCTTCAATATATTTGTTCCTATATCAACTAGCCACAAAGATAGAAAAATTAGTGATGCTATCACTTGTTTTCGTACAACGTTTGTATGCCTGACATCATGATTACAAAAACTTATCAATTGTGCAATGGTCATGTCCTTATAGGCTCTCTCAGACAAAATCATGGTATGACTAACTTCATGTGCCAACTTTATAATTTGCTAGTACAACTCTTTCTACCCTCCATACCAAAACACTT
Source organism: Lygodium microphyllum (assembly GCF_053477565.2). Classification (NCBI taxonomy): domain Eukaryota; kingdom Viridiplantae; phylum Streptophyta; class Polypodiopsida; order Schizaeales; family Lygodiaceae; genus Lygodium; species Lygodium microphyllum. Next base: position 73,021,993 of record NC_141143.1, on the reverse strand, counting down.
TCTCTCACATAGTTAGGTTGCATCCTTCGTAAAGCCTCCTCCCGTGCCACTTCTATCTCTTTTACATAGGTCAATGTTCCCACATCTAGTGCACTTACTCCACTTGCAAAGGGCTTGATTGGTATCTCTTCATCCTCTTTATCATCCTGGATATGTATCTCTTCCATCTTACCATCATCAAACTGTATACTCCATGGCCTACCCCTGTTTTTGCATTGTCTTGACTCCATCACGTTTCTCGGCTTGTGGGAATTTACAAGTGCTCCACTTCCGTTCTTTTTCCTATGCACAATCTCCCTATTACCTTGTATTATGGGCTACTCATACAAAGGGTTACCAACTACAATACCTTGTAATGCATGTGCCACAAAGGTAGGATTTGGGAATTCCTTTTTGCTAGCACTAGCCAACAAAGAGTCCATAGAAGGCCCATATCCAATAAGCCTACATGCGGTATAGACCAACCTATTTTCACATTGAATATATGGATTCAAAATGTCACTAACACATGAATCATAAAGTGATATATTTCATTTTCCACCTTCACTAGCTAATTAGCTAGCATGGACACTTCCTGACAAGTTTATGCTTGAAATTTGAGCACATTATCGGAGGAGTCTAATACAAGAACATAGTTAGTAGCTCTCCCCATCAGTACATAGTGCAACAAATATTCTAATGACCTAAGAAAAACAACATATCTACATGAGATTCAAATCCTCCCCAATAGGCGATTCTTTGCTGCCACCATTTCAACCACCTATCTAAAGCCCTAATGTTATCCTTGTTTACATTTTTTGCCCACCAATCTCAAATAGTAGAGGCTTGAAGTGAGGCCTGTTGAGTTATTTTTGCTAGCCTCCATGCTTCACATATTTCAATGTGATGCATTTTTTTATCTGCAACAGTGCCTAAAAAAGACAAGAGTGCTCCCTCCCTTCCATTATGTTATGTAGTCTCCATTGTACACAACCCTTATTGCCAGTCAATTCACACTTGCCTCATTAGACATGAATCCAACAAATTCAGGTGGATTATGGCCACATCGAACCATGACGGATCAAGCCCTTCCTAAAATATAACCAATGCCCTTTCTAAAATAGCACACATTTAGAACACAACAATAAATCACATGCCTACCGATATGCTACTAATAGTAATACTCCAACAACAAGATCTTGACATACAAAGAATCATAAATGAATTTTGAAATAATAATTTTGGTATCCAAAAAACGTACTTAATTCAAAATAATGTGTTATATTGTATAGCCCAACAACAAGGAGTTAAGCTAGTAATTCCTAAGTCCTTTCAAAGTAACTATATAAAACATTTTCATACTTTTCCTTTGTTTGGATACCTAGGATTCAAAAAATGTCTAGATTTATAAGGAAAAAATATTATTGGCCACCAAAACTTCATCACTTTGTAGCACATTTTTAAAGAAATGTAGAAAATATCAAACATTCAAACTAGGGATAAGAAAACCAATGGGACTGCTCCAACCTATCAAAGTATCCAATCATTCAAGTCAGTGGCTTGGAATATCTAACATGATAGTTTGAAGTTAAAGCATCACAAACACAATAGGAAATTCAATAGAAAAATTCCTATTATAAGAAATAATAATTAAACATTCTTGACCTAAGATAATGCTTTTAGATCAAGATTAGAATTTCAAGTATCAAGTAATTAAAATAATTTCCAATTTCTTAGGAATAAATTTTTTTTGCATAACCATATCACACCCCAAAAAATGGGTTAATAGAATGTCTAAAAAAATGATTTAAAAAATGATTTCAATATGTGTGGATCCTCTACAACAAAATTGGGATGAAATACTACCACATGTAACTCATACGTATAGATGTTTAGTGTCAATATCCACTAAAATAAGTCCATTCAGGACATTACATGGAAGAGACATAACTTTTTCATAAGAGATACCTTTACTAGAAACGTAATAAATATAAAGGTCATTGTCTCCCCTCCCCTTTCCCTCTTCGTGTTAGCAAGCTTTACACGGCTAGCATGATTGCATATGTATCCTTCATCATTGCATAACTACAAAATGCACGAATCAATGTGCAATCATTTTCTACAAGAAAAAAGGGGGGGCAGAGGTCTGCCTCCACATGGACGATACCCCCCCTTTTTTCCCCTTGGTTATTTTGGATATCATTCTCACCCCTCCCCTTTTCCTCTTTGTGTTAGTAGACCATCCTCGGGATTTAGAACCACTGCATTGTCAAATGCTTGTTTTCACAAGGCTAGCATGACTACCTGCGCATTTTTCCTCATTCCACAACTAGCAAATGCACAAATCAGTGTGTTCACCACGAGAAGATCAAGATCAAGTCGTGCAAAAACAATATTGAAATACACTCTCATATAGATTTCCATCACTCCAATAGTAATGTAGTCTTGTATCACAGATACTACATCAATAACATCCATAATAATCCCCTCATGTTGCATTTGCTTGTATAATTTTAAGGCTTTCCCCCCTCGACCTTGGTCAATACATGCAACACACATAGGTCTGATCAAACAACCCATCAAATATAGTTTCTGCTTCCACAATACTTCCACATTCCCCAAAAATGGAAACAAGGCTACTACCAACAAATGGATTGGATGACAAACTCTTCTGCTAAGTATCAAGATGCAAGCCCGTTACAATATCCAAAGGCATGGTTGTGGTCAATTGTCTACTATTAGTAGCATGACCTTTTGTGTAAAAAAGAACCACAAGTTTGAAGAGCAATTGCAAGTGTCTGGTGATTTGGAGTCCACCCCTCTTTTTGCATCCGATGATACAACTATAGTGCCTTAGGTCCATGGTCTTGCTCAACATAAGCTAAGAGCATTAGACACCAAGTCACAATATCAATGTTTGGCAATGTATGAAACACACCTTCCATTTCCAAAATGCTTCCACACTTCCAATACATGGCCAAAAGGATATTAATAAAAATAGTGTTTGTCATGAGCTTTTTCTACTCCAAATGTGTGTGTAATGCTTTTAAAATTTTCAAAGACACTACTCTTATCACTCTCCTCTGTTCAAATGAACTACTTCTTTCTTCCCTACAAGGGAACCACATGCTCAAAGAATAATTGCATAAGTCTATTGCCTCAGACTCACTAATTCACTTTGGATATGTGTATACATTTGCTATGCCTTGCATCCTTGACCTTCATCAACATAAGCAAATAACATTACATTCCATGACACCAAATCACGATCCAAAAACCCATCAAATATATGCTCTGCTTCCACAATACTTCCACACTTCCCGTATAGACTTATGAGAGTATTTTTACATAAAAATTTCTTTGACGAAGCCCTTCCTTATGCAGTCAACATGTAATGCTCTCCCTATATGGAAAATTGACAATTTGACTGGTTTCCCCTTCATATACACATCTTCCTCATTCTCCAGAACAATGTCACATGCTTGAAGTGAGATGAGAAGTGTTTACTGATTTGAACTCACCCCTTCCTCCTACATTTGTCTACACAATAGTAGAGCATGCTCTACCTATAGTTGCTCCAAATAAATAGCTAGCATTGCATTCCACAGGATCACATTGCCCACCAATAGGTCCCCCAAAGACACTCTCTACTTCAATAAGGCTTCCATTCTTCCCATACATGCGCAAAACTGTGATTCCAACTAAAACATCACTTAGAAAGCCAAGTCTCCTAGCATCATCATGTAGATCTTTACTAATATTCAAAAACTCCAATTTTCTTGATTGTCCTTGCACAATACCACTTTCCTTCTCTATTCAAACAGAGTCTGAACTAAAAGTAATTGTAACTGTCTCTTGAGTTATGATCACCCCTTTTTCTTTTATTTATCTATAAAATTGCAAAGCCTTTTCTTGTTGCCCTTGCTCAGAATATGTAGAGAGCATTATATTCCATGGCACAACAAACATTGAGAGGCTCCTTCTCATACACATCTCTCTCTATTTATCAAATGGTTGCTACATTTAACTGTGCTTATTCACGTCAACACTTAGCATTGAGAGGAAGCAAGTAAAGAGTCTATCCTAACAACATCACAAAGTCACCCATAAGGCACAAATCCAAAATCCAAAAAGCACCTTAGAAATATCCACAATCTAAAAAATATGCACACCTAATCAAAGCTTCCATAAACAACCTTGAATGACAACATCATAACTCTTCTCATTTCACAAATTTATGGATCAAAGCATATGTTCTATGGCTATAAGGTCACAAAAAATATATATAAAGGAATAACAATATTATGACAACTCCAAGATCTTTTACCTTTATCACCAGCATGATCTAACTTATTACAAGGATTAAAGAGAGACAATGGAGTGTCAGAGTTGCTTGATGTTTGGAGATGGTGCACCTCATCTCATTAGAGGTAGCCCTCATCAAGATCATAATCTCATCACAGGCCAGCTTTATTGCATGCCTTCCCCCAACCTTCCTTTAAAGTTGTAGTCAACTTTATGTTTTGGAGGTGGATCCTCTAGCTATAGTTGACCTTTATGATGTAGTAGGCAACTTTTACTCACATAGCAACTCCAGAATGCCTTGTTGCAGCAATCTTAATGTTCAAACAAGTCTTGTCAACCTTGACGTGTTGTAGTCCCATCTTATTCAAAGATGGCATACTCATAACACCTCAACAAGTGGCATCAAGTCTCACGTAGGATCCCAAAGAGCTCACTTGTGACTATCAAGTCTTGATCTCTTGATGCTCTCTTATTTTGTAGATCAATCACTCTTTCTTTTAGTAGCAATCCTTGACTCCTTAACAAGCTATTATTCCATGTTGTACATGCAATTGTTGAGGGCCCCTGAGATCACTGTAGTGACAACTCCTCACTAGGTTATTGCAACTATAGCCCCCCCAAAACAACAACAAGATTGCCTCTTCCACCTCTTGGTTTCTTCAAGATTCACATTTTTGCAACTAGCCTTTCAACCCTCCCTAGGATAATAGCAATAGTGGCCCTTCCAAATCCATATCGACCCCCTTTATTGCCTCCTTGTTGCCTTGTTATAGCCTTCTCTTCATGCCTTTCATTCTTCTAATCCCTCTAGAGATTGAAGCAAGAGTGGTTCTCCTCCATTTGCCCTCGTCTCCAAAAGCCTCCCTTCCTTTTACCACCTTTCTCTAGCACCCCCCCCCCCCCCACCACATGCATATTCTTCCAAAATGGCTTTTAAAGCCTTTATGATAAGGCTCCTCAAGCTCTTATTCTTGGGCAAGGTCACACACATGGACCAATGCACAAATAAACATATATTTAAGCACATTTTCACACACACATAGTTAGATACACAAACCACATATATACATGTACATACGGAAACACACTCACACATAGTTATGTAACCATGTATACAGTCTCATAGTCACTCATTCTTAACACACTTGCATATGATTACATATCACATGTAATAGGCCTAATGCATACATCAATGAACCTTTAAATCCATGCATGTATATATACATATTACACATTTGAAACATATGAGGCCATAAGGTAACATATATGTACACCTATATAAAATATATAAACAATCTTCTTTCTCACCTCTCTAATGATGAACAAAATTCTAGTCTCACTCCATTCCTCTCTCTCTAAGCTTTGAATGTGATATTGAATAGAAGTGCATGCCATGTCCTTGCACTAAAACCCATTGCTAGGGTTACCTCCAAGACCCTCAAGCCCACATAAAAAGGCATGTTTTTGAAGTAGGTGAACTAGCGCTCAAGCACACAATGAGTTGAAGATATGTAGTAAAATATCATGGCATGGAAGGCAAGCACTCAATGCTTTCACAAAAGATATGTATGTAGTTGAGAGTAGTGTCTACATTGTGCTTAGTGCCTAATACATATGCACACAAAGTTCCTTGTTTATTTTTAGTCTTTTAGGACTCCTCTCCTCACCTCTCAACAACCAATGATGGAACTTCTCTCTACCCTCACACTCACAAGCTCTTATGATGAATCTGACAATCCAGGAAAACTCTTCTTATAGTTGAAGCTGACCATCATGACCCTCAACTCACCTTATCTCCTTTCTCTCTCAAACCAAAAATTCCTAACATATAACTGTGATATCTAGCAAGGTGAGTTCTCATTGAATATGTGAACACATTAGCACGTTGTGTAGTGAGTGGTGTGCAATGATAATTGTTTTACACAACCCGAAAGAAGCACCACTTATGGAATTGACTTTGTCTAAGTACCACACACTAAGATAATGTTTTCGACTCTTAATTACCAACACACAAGCACAAATGATCTATGATGCCTCTTGTACCTTATATTTTCAAAATACACACACAAAATGAAGTGCTTTGAAATTTTTTCCACAAACAAAACACACAAGCTTTGATATAATAACTTGGATATAATAAACATGCCTTAAAGGTTTGTGATGATAAGGAAGCCCAATTTCACTTTTGTGGAATTTCCAACTCAACAAGACTGATAGCGTTTGGAATGACCCTCCTCTCTTCTCTCATGCAAGTAAACTGAATCTTCAATCAAGGGTCCCTAACTCTTCACACTTATATCCTTATATAGTTGTCTCTTGTGTTATAAACATCTTGAATGCTTAAAATGTTTTTTATTCAATATTTTTAAGATTTTGTATTTTTCTTCATACGTTCTTTTTGCATTACTATTCTTAGATGTATTTGGTCATATCGTTTCTAGTCCTTGAGCATTTTTCCATCAACCTCCTTCAGTTGCCCCACTGCATATCCATCAATTGTATTTACCATGAATAAGACACCCTAGGTGTCCATCTATAGGAAATCATCTATATCACATGCATTCAAAGGATATTAAGAAATATCCTTTCTTTACATGCTATAAGGCTTTAAAATGACCCCTTTTACTCTACTAAACTTACAGATTTTTTTCAAATTCTAATTAAAAAACCCCTTTTGTAAATATAAGCCTATGAATTTTACTAAATATAATAACATTTTTCTTTTGAACTCATATGGTAGCTTACAAGGTGGACTCCCCGAGACAGGACACCATACCCTTTCTTCTTCAATTTCTAGAGAAAAGGAGAAATCTTCACTGCTTTTCTGCTTCTTTTTTATCGAGGAGTGCCAAGAGTAACTTTGAATCAAACTCAACAAATCGCTCTGATTCATTGATAATCTCATTCTTCAATTTCCCTTCAACATGAGCTTTAAACTTTCTTTTGTTGCCACCCAAGTGGAAGAGTCTTCACCACTCTCTCCACTTCTCTGCAAATTAGTGTTGTTCTCCAACTTAGAAGGACTTTTGATTGGCTGACATCCATATAGATATGGTCTCCAATATACAGTATTTCCCGCTTCTAAATTCAAGGGCCATCTCTGCCATTTGAGCACTCCCTCCACAGTAAAGTCCCCTAGGTTTTGTTTTGAAACAAGGACACATTAGCCCATCTTCTATTACCACCTCATATAAAGGATGTGATATTTTGAAGAATCCTAGTTTCCTTCTAGACACAATCACTATCTCAAAAAATGCTCACCAATCCATGCTATTAGCAAAGTTTCGATTCAAAGCATGTTATATCTTCTTATTTGTATAGTGGTAATTTGAATTTGTGATAAGAATCCAACCGCTTCCCTATTCTAAGCTCATCCTCCTGCTCAATCTCAATAGATTTTTCATGGCTGTTGTATTTTGTCTAAAGCTCAGGTTCTTTTCAAGCTCCAGTTCCATTTGCTGAATCTATGAGGCATTCTTTCTATTTGTTCCTTGCTTTCTGGATGCAACATACCAAGAAGTAATTTTTAAAAGATGAAGTTTCATATCATTCTGAACCATATCAAAAAATGCTCCACCTCCAAGTCTTTTTAGATTGTACAAAAGCATGCCTATTCTTTCTTGAGGATTCAAACTCTGTCTTGAACTCTTTTTTATAAATGGAGATGCAATCGAGAAATAAGCATATTGTCTACCATAGTCTAATTCCTTAGATGAGCATGATATTATAGGATTTCTTCCTCAACTCTTGCATAGCAACTGCTTCAAATAATCACAGAACTTAGTGATAAAACCATATGAGAAAGTGGGAGAATCATCTGTACCTACTGTAACGTCCTAGATACATAGGAACTAGGGTTTAAACACCCAATCACACTGGTTGAGGTATATGAGGTGTAAGAGTCGCAGCTTAGGGAAACCAGTGATTATCAAGAACTTACTCTTTAGCTCCCATGGCTTCCTACTTTTTTCTTCCCTCTTTACCTTCATCTTTAGCTCCCATGGCTTCCTACTTCTTTCTTCCCTCTTTTCTATCTTTCACTCTCCTCTTATAGTCTTTCTTTCTCTTCTTCTTGCTCCCTTTCTCTCTCTTCAACTCATTCCCCTCTCTCCTCTCAACTTCATTCATGACAAGACTTGGTATTAGAGCATTAGGCTTTGGTCCTTTTCTTCTTTCCTCTTTCTCCCTTTTCAAATCCCAAAACCCTAGTTACCTAGGTTATAGGTACAGGTACAATAGGAAGGACCATAGTTATTCTCAGCTTTTTGGAGCAAGCAAGAGCTATTGCTGGAGACTCAGACATGTCTGGAGATAAATTGGCTAACTTAACATGTTGTTACTCCTTTTCGTGCAAATTTTAGGGGGTCCCATGCCAAGTTTAGAGACTCAGGAGATAGAAGAGGGCAAAAATCCCCGTTACTTTTTACCTCAGCACTCGTTTTCTCTCTTCTCGTGAAAACTGCCATGGCTATCAGCCCCAAAATCCCTAAGAACTTACTTGAGTCCCAAACCTTCATTGAAACATGCAACCTTCTCCCTGACCCCATCAGCTTGAGATCAAGCAATGGAGTGGGAGGTTGCTGCCCCTAAAGGCTTGCAAGGCAGCCCTCGTGATGTACGATGCATTTTGTGCTGGCTGCCTCTGCCTACTCCAGCTCTCTTGCTCCCATCCTATTGCTCTCTAGCATTATTGGCCACCCCACGGCACTCCAACACTCCTCCCTCTTTCCTCTTGGCACTCTTGGCCCTAGAACAAACTTGCAAAGATGGACAATAGCTAGACAGTTTAGGCAGCCATGGATTCTTCACTCGAAGCTATCTCAGACTATTGAAGCTCAACCCAAGCCCTCCCACCTTGAGAGCCTAGCCCCCCCACAAGCTCCTTTAGCCCCCTCTTTTGCTTGTTTTACCCAGATTGAAGACATGGAGCTTAACATGTTTTGTGGGTAGCCATGAAAGCTCCATTTGAAGCTTCCCATTTTGAAACTCAAGCTTAGGAGAACAAACAGAGGAGCCCCATCATCAGTGGAAGCATTCAAATGCTTGAATTTTTCATCCGTTGGAGTGCCCCAACCAACCAGACTTGCTTGATTGAGAAATTGGTATCATAATGGGTTATGCTTCAACCATCTTCTCCAAACATTGAAGAGGTATGTCAATCTAATATTAATCTCTCGTATTAATCAACTTGCTAAGCTTAATCCTTTTGTTAGAGAGATAAAATATTGCATGTGATTTACTAGTTCAATCCCTCATTCTATGCATGTGTCAACTAAAATTCAATATTCCATTTGCCTCCTAATGCATCATAACTAATCCTAAATCAATTGTAATTGTTGATATTAACCTCCTCTTTATCTTATGTGCCTTGGATAAGTCTCAAGTGAGTAATAGACCTTTGTAAATGGGTAATTAGTAGCTAGTGAGTCACTGGACTGCCAAAGGCAATCCCTATCCAAGCTCTTGTTCATCATGCATCTCATGAAACAACCCAATGTTTCCTTTTCAATGCATCTCATACTGATTTCTTAATAAAAATGTTTGCCAAATATACTCCGGTTGAGGAAAAAGGTCGATACGAGGCAAGGTGGTAAGACAAAAGAGAGGTGACCCTCCCTTACTACTTAAGACCCTGAAGGGGTGCACAACCCAACCCCCCGGGGGAACTTTTCCCATCTCCTAGTGATCCAGAGCCAAATACTTGTATGCAGGTGTAGGTACTCTCCTATGATTACCACCTCTACCGATGAAATGATTCTCCTTGGATACCCCTTCAATGTTAATGGTATATATGTATGACACTTGAAGTGTACATAGTTAGAAGAGATGTATGCCAGTAAACTTCATTTATGCAATGATGATAGCACTTAATAGCTCATCTCAAAGAGGGCATTGTCCCCTCATATATGTATAAAAAATCTCACCAATTGGAGTTTGCTACCAAAAGCTACACCCCATTTACTGATAGTGGGTCTTGTGGGACTGCATCCAGATGGCTGGTTAGAAAGGCAAAGTAAGGTCCATGAAGAACTCCAGAGAAAGATTACCATGGTGATATGTATGAGAAAGTGCTTGATACGGATCCCTATAGCTGCTCAACCACACCTTATGTCAGCATAAGCTTCGACACATGGAAATGCATAATGACATGGTCACAAATCACCGCCAAATGATGTCCAAGTTTGATGAAGCAATTGAGAGAATGGACCTCTCAAACTCTAGAATTCAACAAACCTTGGAGCAACTCACCACTCTTGCTACTCAGCTAGCTACAGCTTCATCCCAAGAGAAGGCAAATGAATCTAAGCATGAATCTAGACGCCCGCCACCCCTGGAGCCACTGCATGGCCCACAGAGCATCCTTGGATCTAAAGGTATTCCCCTTCTACCTATGAGATTGGTGAACCTCTCATGTGCATGACGAACCCCTGTTGAGATCCCCATCAACAATGTAGCTAACCCCCCACTGAGGCCCTCTCCTACCATTGGTAGAAGCTCCCCTACTCTCCCTAGGAGACTGGGCAGCATGGGATAAATGCACCACATGGCATGTATGGAAAACAAGATATGTACGGTCATTATGGGATCTATGGATAACAAGGGTTTCATGGGCAGCAAGGCCCTCATGATCTACATGTGACAAGATTCTCCTCACTAAGTACAATGGGAAATCTCCCTCACCATCAGAATTGGAGGAATGGAAGTCCAAGTTGGAGGCCTACTTCAATATCTACCCCCGCACCGATGATTAAAAAATTATCTTTGCCGCTCTCCACTTGGAAGGATTTTCCCACACATAGTGGCACTATATCAATCGAGAAAATCATCAGTTCATTGATTGGAAAGACTTTAAAATGCACATGGTTCAAGTATTTGTATCCCCTGTGGAAAAAGAGCAGTTGGCAAGACAATGGTACAATCTTGACCAACATAATCTCATTGTGTGTGAGTACAAAAATTAGTTTATGAACTTGACCATGTATGTGAAAAGCATAAGCGATGATGCCAAATTGCATATGTATATCTATGGGTTGGAACTGAGCCTATCGGTGGATGTCATGGCCCAAAAGCCTACCATACTATTTGAAGCAATTGAATTGGCTAAAAGATATGCAAGGAAGTACCGTAAGAATGAAAATTTTCAGAAAGATTATGGACATCCCATACCCCTTCAAGATCAGTCCCATATGGAGATGGTCTTCAAGGCACTTCTACGCCTAATAATAGCCCCACTATACTCACTTACCCAACCTTCCATGTGAAAGAAAACATGCACTTTTGGGACAACATTTGGCTCTAATGCTTAGAGTAAGTATACTGAAAATAAACAATCCACTGCATCACCTTCTTATGGCTCCAGGCCAATGGCTCATTTCACCAGATGTTGTGAAGGAACGGAAGGAAAAAGACCTATATTTTAAATGTGGGAATAATTACACTACCGACCATGCCTCCAAGTGCCCTTACAAGATATCTAAGGTCAAGGTTCATAGCATACATATCATGGAAGATTGGCACAATGACGAGGATGACTTACCCATTGACCATGTTGAGCATGTTGAGGATGTGGATCACAAGCAGTTCTATGACCTGGAGGATGGGTTTCCTTTTGACCCGAGCATTTGTCCATCCCAAATACTTGATCTGACATCCCACCTAGCTACCACCTCCCTTTGCTCTATCTCCTTGGATTCTTGGATGGGTTCTCGAAGCCCTAGCACCTTGCGCATTCTAAGTAGTATTCATGGAAAGCATGTCTTCATCCTTGTGGACAATGGTAGCACTCACAGTTTTGTTAATAAATCAACCATTAACTGGTTAGCATGCACCCTTATGGAATTACAACACCTCTTGAAGGTCCCAATAGCAAATGGAGAGGAAGAAATAAGCACACATGTATGTCCCACAGTTCCCTTATGCTTGGTTGCAAATTACGTGGCATTGGTTGACCTAATTGCCTTAGATATGGGCCCCATTGATATTGTCTTGGGTTGTGATTGGATTTGGGAAAATTTGCTATGGACTTCTCTCAGCTCTACATGGAGTTTGTTATGCATGGACAGCTGATCCGCTTAAGGGGAATTTAAGATCATGCTGATTTTCATCTCATTATTATAGTAGCAAAGCAACTCAAATGGGACTTTAGGAAATGCTCACAGATCTTTGTCTTGAAATTGAATAAGGAAAATTCGAGTTAGCCCTCTAAAGTATCTAAGGATTCAACCTTGCAGGCCTTGCTTGAGGAGTATTGTGATTTATTTTAGATGCCTACAACTCTTTCCCCTAAGAGGCAAGTGGACCACCCACTTGATTTAGAGCCCCATTCCAAGCTAGTAAACAAGCCACCTTACAGACTCTCCAAGTGTGAATGTGAAGAGGTTGCAAAGCAAGTTAAGGAGCTGCTGGAGATGGATTTCATTGAACTGAGTTCTTCCCCTTATGCATCCCTATCTTGTTAGTCAAGAAGAAAGATGGCTCTTTCCACATATGCATCTACTACACAGACTTGAACAAAATCATAGTGAAGAACCGCTACCCCATCCCATGGATTGATGAATTGCTAGATGAGTTGAAAGTGGTATGATTTTTTCACTAAGATTGATTTGCACTCTGGCTACCATCAGATCCGTATAAGGGAGGGAGATGAGATCAAAATGGCATTTAGGACAAATGGTGGGCTTTATCATTTTCTAGTGATGCCTTTTGGGTCGACTAATGTGCTTGCCACATTTCAAAGCCTCATGAATAAAACTCTTCAACCATTCCTATTCAAGTTTGTGCTCATCTTCTTTGACAACAACATCCTCATTTATAGAAAGTCACAAGAGGAGCACTTGGCACATGTCAGAAGGGTGTTTGACATATTGAGAGAGCATCAACTCTTTGCTAAGGAGAGCAAATGTATCTTCATGTAGACATCAGTGGAGTACTTGGGACACATTGTGAGGCGAAATGGTATATAGGATGACCCTAAAAAGGTGCAATGTTTTAGGCATTGGCCCATCCCATCCACCACCGCTTTATTACGTGGCTTTCTTGGTCTCTCTTCATTTTATAGATGCTCAAACAAATGTGTATGACCAGGAGATGTTGGCCATCCTAGATGCTATCAAGAAATGGCACCATTATTTCTATGGCAGCCGCTTTCAAGTAAAAAGTGACCATCGAGTCCTCCAGTACTTCCTAACTCAGTCTACTTTGACTCCTAAGCAAAGGCAATGGGTGGCAACATTACAAAACTATGACTTTGACATTTCTCACACTCGAGAAAAATATAATATAGTGGTTGATTCACTCTCTCATATGTGGGCATGCAAAGTATCCTCTATTTTAGAGTTGCATAGTGATTAGATTGAAGATCTTCAAGAAGCTTATTTGTTGGATGATAACTTCAGCCACATCTCCCACAAATTACAGCATGGGTTCATGGCTAAAAACTCCCAATATCAACTCAACATGGCCTTATTTGGTTCTATTATAAGATCGTCATCCCACACACTTCTCCCTTCATGCAGAAGATCATGGAAGAGATGCATTCTTGTCCCATTGTTGGTCACTTGGGTGTTTTCAAAACATATGACAAGATTGCAAAGAGCTTTCACTGGAAAGGCTTATGGAGGGATGTCAAGGATTTTGTGACCAAATGTATCCCATGCCAACAGAACAAGGACAACACACTCAGGCATGTTGGCCTCTTGCAGCCCCTCCCTATTCCTAAAGGGAAATGGACTCATATCACAATAGACTTTATCACAGGCCTCCCTGTGACCAAGAAAGGTTGGAACAGTATATATGTGGTAGTTGATTACCTCACCAAATCTACCCACTTTATCCCCACTAAGACACAATGCACTACCTCTCAAGTGGCCACTCATTTTATAGTATATGTATTCAAGTTGCATAGCTTACCACAAGTCATAGTACATGATTGGGATGCTAAGTTTATGAGCAACTTTTGGTAGACAGTTTTCACATTTATGGGTACTAAGATTGCTCCATACACCACTGCATATCACCCCCAAATTGATAGCCAGACAACTAAAAGAGTGAACAAATGGCTTGTGACATACTTGCAGCACTTTTTTCATGGTGTACAACACAGTTGGGATATGTGTCTCCACTTGGCTGAATTTGCCTATAATAACTCTACCCACTCTGGCATTCGGGTTTCCCCTTTTGAGGCATTATACATGATGCTAGGAGGCATATTCCACCACGGTGGATTCTATGAGTCCAAGGTGGATTTCCTGAGGTTTTTATTCCATGGTGGATTCCGTGAGGTTTTTCAGTGGATTCCGTAAAATTATATTTATTTGCAAGGGCTCATACACAAGATGGATTCCTTGTGCGAGAAATTGACGGGGACGCCTGTCCTTTTCGGGCGTCAGATTAATTCAATATCCACGTGGGTGATTCCATAAAATACATATTTAAATTAATGGACATTTATGAGTTTAGAGTGCACTCATATTAAATTAAGGTTAGGAGAGAGTTCCAACCTATTTAATTATTTGTAATTGAAGACTACTAGGTATTCACTATTGTTTGTTTATTTTATTTATAAACAAATGTGAATGCTTCAGTTGATGTGTAGAGCAGGTAGCGGTAGCTTTGAGTAGCACTTGGACGTTAGCGTAAGTCCAAGCGTAAATTTTATAATTATAATTAGTTAACTTAAGTATAATATATAATATTATGTATTTATATGATATTATATTATTAAAATTATTACTCTATTTGTAAGTTATAAGTTTAAACTTCTTTAGTAATAATTAGATCATTATCCTTAGTACTATTAATTTATTTATTTTTAATATAGATTATTTTAAAATATGAGATTTAAGATATACTTTTATTGAAATAAGCTTTCTTTATAGAATACCTTGCTATTTTCTTCATGTGGTTAAGTTTTAGAAGGCTTTTCTAGCTTTCTTTATAAAAGCAACAGGATCGTGCGCAAAACAGGAGAATAGGGTGAAAACTTAGTTTTTTTGTTTCTCCCTCATCCGGAATTAGAATTCAGAGCTTCAAGAGTCATTTTGGGAGTTTTGGCATGCTCCATACACAATGGTGATATCAAAACATCAAGATTCAGAGCACATAATTTTTTTCAACAACTGTAGCATGTTATAGGATAACTCTTGACTCTTAAAACTCTCTATTTCAATTGATATTTGTACTTTCTTTCTAATTATATGTAAGATATGAATACAAATATCCATGTAAAACTATAATATATAATTAAGGATGGTAAACCATAGCTTTTTCCATGGGGGATGTTGGGCCCAATTGTGCATTTTTCTCGTCTTTCTCAACTTATTGAGTTATTCAAATCCTCTTATGTATTATAATGTTATTTTATTTAATAGTTGAGATATTTGATTTGTTAGATTTTTCCACTAAGTTCTATTATGTGTGTCATAAAGTTGTTTATGATTGAGATTTGATTTGCTAGATTTGCCACGTGTTCTGCTTCATAGCATTGGTATCAAAGCTTGGTTACGCTCCGAATTTTCAATTGTATGATATCAGTGTATAAAGACAAACACCATGGAACAATCGCAATCTACAAGACAAATCACTACATATGAATATTGTAGTTGCATTTTTCATGTTTTGAATAGCCTTATATCCACAGTTGATTGACTTGAATTGATCCAATTTGTTTTTCTCTAAATTTGAGTTGTAGCATGGACTTGGCTATGCAAACAGGATGTTATAGCCAAAAAGCTTTTCAAGTTTATTTTATAGTAAATCATAGCTTTGTTTTATTTTATAAAATTTTCAAGTTTAAGCATATTAATTCTTTATTTATGTTACAGGCTATATAGAAGAGACACTAGAAAGTAGTCATTATTGCATATGCTTCACCATTTAGAAAAATCCTCTTGAATAACTATTTTTTAGGTAATGTAAATTTTTACTGGTTCATATTTTGAAGATGGTGTAAAAACAAAAGTTTTTGCCCTAAAAAATATCTATAATTATTATTAGATACATATTTTACAAATTCTGAATATTTAGTGAGTTATTTGAGTTCTAAAGTGACTCTGAATGCAAATTTCACAGCAGTATGAAGAAAACTGTGTAGTAGCCGACTTTGAGCCCTATTTTTTAGGACCTTACCTTCAAGTTTGGTAATCAATCATAGGGATATGAATTGTAGACATTTTTGTTGTCTACAACTCTCTAGTTATCATCATAACCTGATTCTATCTACAAAGAAAGTTATTTATCTTGAAAGTAGGTCTCGCAATTAACCCAGACTCCGTGAAATTTGTAAATTTCAACCTATATATACATCTAATTTCCTAGTAGGATAGTTTTTAATCCATTTGGAATTTGAGTATACTCCCAAAAGAAAAAGTTTAGCTTGTACAAAGATCTAAAACTTATATTAGACATGGTTTTGTCTAAATATGCATATATTAAAAAGATAATCATATCTAAATATGCCATAGAACTTGAATATTACTAACTTTTACCAAGAGACTAGTATTGTATCCAACTTCAGCCTTATCTTTAATATGTTTCCTTTTACACTTTATTCTTAGTCATAAGTAAATGTTTTGTAAAATTCCTTATAAGCTCCAACTCTCTAGTTATAGACTAACTTGATTCACAAGAAGATATAAGTTGTTTTTATTCAAAGTAGACCTTCAATATGATTCTCACTCTAATTTTTTATGATTATAGTATGTCTTTAATGTTGTTATCTTTTGATTTGACAAACAATGAGACTAATTTTTTTCTTAAAAGTACTTTGGAAAATTCTTCAACTTTCTAATTCTAGCATGAATTCACGCTCTTTAGTAAATATAGAGATCTCCAATCAAGGTAATATAGAACACTATATTAGAGAATTTGGGAATCTCCCAAGTTCCACTCCCAAATTATAAATAAAGATTTGACCATATGGCTAAATGTTAATCCCTTTTTTAAAGATGGAGCTTGGTACTATCATCTATATAATATCTAGAAAAAGTTACACCTTCAAGGAAGGGGGTAAAAATTTGACCATGTGACCAAATATTGATCATCTTATAAATTCCCAAAGTATATGAAAATTCCCAAACTCCCTAATATAGCTATATAGGTAAGTCTTTTACTGTTTTTTTTAAAAGAATTCTTAGTTAAATTTTTACTTACTACTAAACTAGAATAATAATTTTATATTTTAGTATTGATGCTTTGAGTATGAGACCTAGTATTCATAATATTTATGTCTTATCTTTTGATTCTTTTACTTCCATGAAAGATATCTATGGCACTAACACATCTAATAGCAATTGTGGATAATTTCTATCCCACCCTGGGGGTATGATGCGAAGAGGCATATTCCACGATGGATTTCGTGAGACCATGGTGGATTCCGTGAGGTTTTTTGGTGGATTCCGTAAAACTACATTTGTTTGCCAGGGCTCGTACACAAGATGGATTCCTTGTGCGAGAAGTTGACGAGAACGCCTGTCCTTTTCGAGCGTCAGATTAATTTAATGTGCATGTGGGTGATTCCACAGCGAGTGATTTCCCAAAATACATAATTAAATTAATGGACATTTATGAGTTTAGAGTGCACTCATATTACATTAATATTAGGATAAAGTTCTAACCTATTTCTAGGTATTCACTATTGTTTGTTTATTTTATTTATAAACAATTGTGAATGCTTCAATTGATGTGTAGAGCAGGTAGCGATAGCTTTGGGTAGCACTGGGCATTAGTGTAAGTCCAAGCGTAAATTTCATAATTATAATTAGTTATCTTAAGTATAATATATAATATTATGTATTTATATGATATTGTATTATTAAAAATATTACTCTATTTGTAAGTTATAAGTTTAAACTTCTTTAGTTAGTACTAATAATTTATTTGTTTTTAATATAGATTATTTTAGAATATGAGATTTAATATATACTTTTATTGAAATCAACTTTTTTTATAGAATACCTTGCTATTTTCTTCATGTGGTTGAGTTTTAGAAGGCTTTTCTAGCTTTCTTTATAAAAGCAACAGGATCACGCACAAAACAAGAGGATATAGTGAAAACTTAGTTTTTTCATTTTTGCCTCATCCGAAATCAGAACTCAAAGCTTCAAGAGTCGTTTTGGGGGTTTTTGTACACTCCATATGTGATGGTGATGTCAAAACGTCAAGATTCAAAGCACTGAATTTTTTTCAGCAACTGTAGCATGTTACAGGATATCTCTTGACTCTTAAAACTCTCTATTTGAGTTGATATTTGTACTTTTTTTGTAATTATATGTAAGATATGAATGCAAATATCCATGTAAAACTATAATATATAATTAAGGATGGAAAACCATGGCTTTTTCCATGGGGGAGGTTGGGCCCAATTGTGCGTTTTTCTCGTCTTTCTCAATCTATTGAGTTATTTAAATCCTCTTATGTATTATAATGTTGTTTGTATTTAATAGTTGAGATGTTTGATTTGTTAGATTTTTCCACTAAGTTCTATTATGTGTGTCATAAAGTTGTTTATGATTGAGATTTGATTTGCTAGATTTGCCACGTGTTCCTCTTCGCAGCAATACAACTATAAGGTTCCCCTCCCTGCAGTCTTATTCAATGATAAGATCAACCCTCAGAGTCATGCCGAGTTGGATCGCATGCAGGCCCTACTTTAGCAATGTAGATTGAATCTTCAAAAGGCACAAAATCACATGAAACTCTATCTTAATGAGAAAAGAAGGCATTTGGAATTCCAGGAAGGGGAAATGGTCCTCTTGAAAGTACCTAAGTCCCACTACTCTACTCTCAAAGAGGGCATCAGTAACAAGCTCGCCTATAGTTTCTATGGCCCCTACCAGATCCTGAAGAGAGTGATGATGGGCAAACCTATCTTTCTCGTCAGCTCCTAATCAGACTCTACATCTCTAAACAACTAGATAGTATTGTTAGATGACTCTTGGCTAAAAACTTTAAATGTCTCTTTTGAAATTCCCAAAACAATGTCTACATATCTTTGCAATATGAACATTATGGGACCAGTAATGCCACTGAAATTACTAATCTTAAGCTTCTTGTTGAACCCCTTTGAGCAGAAATATTTTTGTTTTCATGTTTTCTAGAAGCAAGTCCTAAAAAATTATCAAGAAAGACATCATAACCTTGATCCCAACAATTCCCTTTACTGATGCAACCACTTTTAGTTCTGCAAATCTGATAAAATGACTTCCTGCAACTAATACATTTTGAGTCCACGGTGAGCTTCTTCTTATAGTACAAAATCACTTTGATGGTTCCAAATGTACTTCCTGCAACTAATACATTTTGAGTCCACGGTGAGCTTCTTCTTATAGTACCAAATCACTTTGATGGTTCCAAATGTCTCCCTTCCAGACTTAACATTACTATATCGTCCAAATTTTGTTTCCTTCATAGCTCCTACAATTGCTCTTTTGATGATAATCTCCTTTTGTCCTCCTGACTTTGGTTTCATGCGATGTGACCTAGTAGAAATATGCTATTGAATATAAACTTTGTGCCCAATCATTCATAACATTGAGAAGAAATGCAAATTTGAATCCATGAAATGCAATCAAACAAGTAATGCTCCACATGAAAAAAATGGATGCACCTGAAGAATAGTGCGTAGCCTAACTACATGTGCCCGTGCATCATGCAAGATGCAAATACAATTTCTTGATTAGATTAAATCCTTTACTCCCCTCCACCCTCCCAAAATATCACAATCACTCAAGAACATAATGGTCCTCATGATGGTGACCAATATAACAACCCATCTCACAACTGATGGCGTCCTTCACAACCCTCAAACTCACCCAACCACCTTTCTCACTCATCCAAAGGTTCCTATTTGAGTGATGAATATCACAACACTCGTGCGTGCAAGAAACTGTGCATGCACAATGAAATGTTCTCTCTCAAGTGTGCGTGCATCTAGGATTTATTACATATAGCTGCAATAGGCATCATGCAGTGCTAGTGCTCAACATGGTGCAAAATGTACATTAACCCAACCCATAGCATGGAAATAATTTAAAAATTTTAGGAAATGGCCCCGAATGTAGTGCATTCAATAAGTGCAACATAAAGTACTCCTGAACCCATAATCCATGTGATATGCAAGAGTATCCACAAGAAAATATACTTGTTTCAATATGTTCAAAAACTACCGACAAACTCTAGCTCCAACCTGTCTAGAAAACTCCAATCTCGACCAAGGCTGTCAAGTTTTTACACTCAAAAATCCAAAAAAAAGAAAAAAACATTCATAAGCTAAATAAACACAAAAAATTCAACTACAAATCAACAAAATAAGCAATCACACAACATTTAGATTTTAAAAAAACCTACCTATCTAAATTTTTTCTAGGGGGTTTTCAGTTTATGTGAAAATGCTCGACATATTTAGCCCTCCCCCTAGTCTGCAAGTATTCACACATAGCAACTGCTTTCATAAAGTGATGCTACATTTATCATCCATTTTGTTTCCTCATTTTTTTGTTCTAACTATTTTTGTTCTGACCACTCATCTATTTGAATTATCATTAATCTTGATACATACTTCTTTAATTTGTATCCATTGATTCTTTGTTTATGTGTCTTTCCATCTACATCTTTAAATGCATAAGTGCCATTTTTATAATTTTTTGTGACTTTGAATGGTCCTTCCCATTTCGTTTGAAATTTATTTTGAAAAGTATAGTCCAATTTGCTATTATATCTCAAAACTAAATCCTCCTTTTTTATATTTTATTTTTGATTTTTTGATTAATTTTTTGAATTTTTTTTCTTGGCTTCTTTCATAATGATCACACACCTCTTGCCTATTGAATTGTGCTTCTTGTAGTTGCAACAATCACTCCATGAAATAATTTTTGTCCTCACCCTCACTCAATTTTTCAAACATCCTCAAAGTCGATATTTCCATTTCTATATATAACAAGGCTTCTCTTCCATAAACCATTTTAAAATGAGAAAAACCTATACTCTCTTTCCTAGCTAAACAATAAGCCCACAAAGCACATGGCAACTCAATGTCCTATGTTTGAGGACGATCTTTTGTCATTGTTGAAAACATTCTTATTAACTCACCATTGAATTGCTCATTGAGACCATTACACTGAGGATAATATGGTGAAGCAAATCTCTTTGTTATCTTCATTTTCTCACAAAGATAATAAATTAATTCTCCTTTAAAATTTGGCTCCCTATCAAAGAGAATCTCTAAAGGTGTCCCAAATTTATAGCATATTTTCTCATAAATTAAATTTCCCACATCTATGGCTCAATTTTTTTTAATAGCCTTAGCTTTCGCCCAATGAGAAAGATAATCAATTGCTATCAAAATATACATCTATCCTCTTGAAGTATGCAATAATGGACCAATTGCATCTATTCTCCATTTTTCAAAGATATTATAAGCAAGAATTTTTTTTCATGTTTCTAGTCTTAATATTTTCTTACTCATTTTTTACATTCATGACAAGATTTA
Organism: Lygodium microphyllum; assembly: GCF_053477565.2. Classification (NCBI taxonomy): domain Eukaryota; kingdom Viridiplantae; phylum Streptophyta; class Polypodiopsida; order Schizaeales; family Lygodiaceae; genus Lygodium; species Lygodium microphyllum. Next base: position 73,000,224 of record NC_141143.1, on the reverse strand, counting down.
TACCAGTGATTGATATCTTTATGAACACTTGGCCCCATATATCATTTAGTTAGAATTTTCTAAATAGTTATTTTGTAAGAATAATGCCCTCCTCCTTCCAAGGTACTCTTCTCAAGATTAAATCCACTCCTTTTGCAGCATAAAGAATGTCATTCACTAAAATCTTCCAATTCCTCCCAAAAACCCATATTTCTTATCTTTTGGGACACTGAACAGTACTTTCCTAGTAAAGAGAAATTCTTCTTCCAATTCTAGAGTTTCTCTTCCTTTGTACAAAGGAAAATATGCTTTCATAACAAAAACTTGACAAATTGCTTGTTGAGCTGCATTTTGGGCCACTTGATTCTCTTCCTTGGATATATGTTTCAAACTCCAAGCCTCAAACTAATTTAAATCTCTTCAAATTCTATTATACATTCTCTTAAGTTTGGGATTCTTGATCTGCCAGACTCTTAAGGATTTTCTTTACTAATAGTAGAGAATCACCTCTAATCCTCAATCTTTGAATTTCCATTCTTCGATAGACTACGATAGTAGCTGCTTGCAAGGTTCAATATTCAGCTTCATTGTTACTGGTTACTTCAAGTTTAATAGTTTCTTTCCTTATCAACTTCCCATGTGGATCATAAATTACAATCCCTTCTGATGATGCTTGATGTGCTTTTTAATATGATCCATCAAAATACATTAAAAATAAATTTTTAATTTTTGGTTTCATTTCTTCTTTATCTCCAAATTTTCATTTTAGCAAGAATGAACTTGCCCTATAAGTCAAAAGATCTACTATTGTAGCTTCAGTTGAATCCTCAACCTGAAACTTATACTGGAATTCTTCTAGTTCAACAATCCATTTTATAACTCTTCTCGAAGAATTTGAGTTATTCACTAATTGTGGCAATGGTGTATAGCTTGTCAAAATTGTAAAGGGTTTTGGTAGTAAATACCTCCTAAACTTTTTGCAATAAAATATTACACTAATCATCATTACTAATTCAATTTCAATATATGTCCTTTCTATTTGCAACTTCACTCAACTTGCAAAATAGATAGGTCTCATGTACTGATAATTATTTCCTTTCTGTATAAGGATTGCTCCAATAGCATCTTATTGATGGATTCACAAAAAAAATCCATTTCCCAATTAGGTGCCTTGACTGATGATGCATGACCTACAATTTCCTTAACTTGTTGAAATACTTCCTTAGCCTCTGTGGTCCACTCTAAAGGATCTTTCTTGGCTACCATTTGCAATGGATAGAGTAGCTGGGATGCCAAAGATATGAGTCTTGACAGATATCTTACCTTATGAATAAAAGTCATAAGCTCTTTTGCATTTGTAGGTGATATTAAGGTAACCAGAGCTTTCACCTTTTCAGGATTAGGCTCAATTTCATTTTCCAAAACCACATGACCAAGATGTTTCACTTTTTTTAAACTATCTTGCATTTTTTTGGATTTAATTGACAACCATAACTATCCAATCTTTCAAATACTTTGTCAATTTTCTCACAATGTTCAAGTCTTGTACTATGAACACAAATATCATCAATGGAATCTCTCACAAGCTTCCCTAGAAAAGAAGCTAACACTTTGTTTACCATTTCTTCATACCAAGCCAGTCCATTATGAGTCCAAAAGGTAATACTCTATAACAAAAACAACCCCACAGAGTTATAAAATTTGTTTTCCTTTGATCTTCAGGAGTAATGGGCAATTGAAAGTATCTTGAATAACCATCACAAACACTATACCTTTCATATCCTGCAATCCAAAATTTCATCTATGAAAGGAAGTGGATAATGATCTCTCTTTGTGACTACATTTAAAGGCTTATAATTTACACAAATTGTCCAACCTCTAGTTTTCTTTGGTGCTTTAACTATTGTAATTACCCATTTTGAATGTTCAATATGATAAATAAATCCTTCTTGCAACAACTTATCAACCTCTTCTTTCAAAATAGACATTTGTTCTAAATTCAAGGGTTTTTTTTTGACAAACTGGCATATTTCGTAAGTTAAATTTTAGCCCTTCCCCTTTCATTCCTCTATTTTCTATGTAAGAAGTTACAAAGAGATTTGGATAGTTATTGATGGCCGTCTGATATTGTTTTCTCTCTTCTTCTGTCAAGTCTTGACTCAACATTTTCCCCAAAAACTCTCTTTTTAATGATGAAACTTGAGGTTGTTCCATCAATCTTTCTAATTTCTCTAGCTTTCCTTCATCATCTTCTCCAATCATTACATTTTCCTAATTTTCTTCAGTTTCAACATTCACAATTTGAACCTTATTTGCAGTTTCTTCTTTAGATGATAATTCTTCATCCTTAAGTAAAAACAAGAGTCCTTTTTCTTTAAACAAAGAATGAAACCTATGTTTTTCAGAATTTCTAGATACTCTTGAAACTATTGAATGTCTAACATGTGTTATTGACTTCTCCCTATTTTCCAAAGATGTTTTCTTTTTTTCCTTCTTTTTCTCTATTATTAGTGATGAAACCTATGGGTCTGAGTCACTTTTTGAACTTTCATAATCACTTTCTTCTTCTTTAGAACTATCACTCTCCTCCTCCTCCTCCTCCTCCTCCTCCTCCTCCTCCTCCTCCTCCTCCTCCTCCTCCTCCTCTTCTTCTTCTTCTTCTTCTTCTTCTTCACTATCATCCCCATTCACTAATTCCTTTCTTGAAGCTATATCAAACTTCTTTGCTAGTCCTCTACAGTCATAAATTGTTATGATTCCTTTTCCCCAATCTTGAATTGCTCTTGCCTTCCAAAAGCTAAGGTCTACCTAAAATAAGTGGAAAAGCACCTAAACCTATTAGCATAACATGACAAGTAATTTTTATAGCTACTCCATACACCTTATCTTCCAAATTTTGAATTATTCCTATGCATTTCACTTTGGCATGATTTGCAAGCTTAATTTGAAATACAAATCCTATAGTTATTTGAAGTCTGAATTGTTCTACGCATGCTTGTGTAATCACATTGACTTTTGCTCCTCCATCAATGTATGCCTCTCCTATATTTTGATTTGTATACTTGGCATCAACCACAATACAAAATTATATAACTCCTCTAGAATTAAAACTCTCACAATTCCTTTTTTTCTTTCTCTCTCTTTTGGATTTACTAATTTCTTCTAGTGTCCTCTCATCCTAATACATAACTCCATTTCTTTGATGACATCCTCATTTACAGCAAGTCATCTATGGAGCACTTGACATACGTTCGGAGGGTGTTTGACATATTGAGAGAGCATCGACTCTTTGCTAAGGAGAGCAAATGTATATTCATGCAGACATCTATGGAGTATTTGGGACACATTGTGAGCAAAAATGGTATACAGGCTGACCCCAAAAAGGTGCAATGTGTTACGGATTGGCCCACTCCTTCCACCACCACCTCCTTGCATGGCTTCCTTGGTCTCTCTTCATTCTAGAGATGCTTCATTAAGCACTATGCCACCATTGCAGCACCTTTGAATCACTTGAAAAAAGAGTCATTCTTTTGGGATGCCACTACAGATCATAGCTTCAAACAGTTAAAGGACGCACTTACTTTAGCCCCCATCCTTGTTTTCCCTGACTTTTCTAAGCTCTTTACCATTCATTGTGATGCCAGTGGTGGCCAGGGTATCAGTGCAATATTGTTGCAAGAGCATGGTGTGATTGCATTTGAAAGCCGCAAGCTTGATGAGAAGGAGATGCAAATGAATGTATACAACCAAGAGATGTTGGCCATCCTCCATGCCATCAAGAAATGGCACCACTATTTGTATGGCAGCCGCTTCCAAGTGAAAAGCAATCACCGAGTCCTCCAATACTTCTTGACTCAGTCTACCTTGACTCCTAAGCAACGACGATGGGTGGCAACCTTATAGAACTATGACTTTGACATCTCACACACGCGGGGCAAGGATAATATTATGGCTAATTCTCTCTCTCGAATGTGGGCATGCAGAGTGTCATCTATCTCAAAATTGCACAGTGATTGGGTTAAAGAGCTCCAGTAGGCTTACTTTTTAGATGATCATTTCAGCCACATATTTCAAAAATTATAGCATGGGGTTATGGCTAAAAACTCCCAATATCAGCTCAAGCATGGCCTTATTTGGTCCCATGGCAAGATTGTCATCACAACACTTCCCCCATCACGCAAAAGATCATAGAAGAAATGCATTCTTGCCCCATTGCTAGTCACTTGGGTGTTTTCAAAACTTATGACAGGATTGCCAAGAGCTTTCATTGGAAAGGCTTATGGAGGGATGTCAAGGACTTTGTGACCAAATGTGTTCCATGCCAACAGAACAAGGATAGTACACTTAGGCCCGCTGGCCTCTTGCAGCCTCTCCCTATCCCTGAAGGGAAATGGACTCACATCACAATGCACTTTATCACTGGCCTTCCTGTGACTAAGAAAGGGTGGAACAATATCTATGTGGTAGTTGATCGCCTCACCAAAGCTGCCCACTTTATCTCCACTAAGGTCCAATATATTGCCTCTCAGGTGGCCATTCAGTTTATGGAAAATTTCTTCAAGTTGCATGGCTTACCACAAGTCATAGTACATGATCGGGATGCAAAGTTTATGAGCAACTTCTGGTAGACAGTTTTCACCTTCATGGGGACCAAGCTTGCTCCATCCACTGCATACCAGCCTCATACTGATGGCCAAACTGAGAGAGTGAACAAATGGCTTGAGACATATTTGAGGCACTTTTGCCATGATGTACAACATAGTTGGGATACGTCGCTTCACTTGGCTGAGTTTGCATATAATAACTCCACACATTCTAGCATTGACGTTTCCCCTTTTGAGGCCTTATATGGGTATAAGGTTCCCCTTCCTACATTCTTGTTTACTGATAAGATCAATCCTCAGAGTCAAGCTGAATTGGACCGCATGCAAGCTTTACTTCAGCAATGCAAAATGAATCTTCAGAAGGCCCAAACACACATGAAACTCCATGTGCTGATGAAAGATGCAGGCATTTGGAATTCCAAGAGGGGGAATTGGTCATTTTGAAAGTGCCTAATTCCCACTATTCCACTCTCAAAGAGGGCAATAGTAACAAGCTAGCCCATCGCTTCTATGGCCCATACCGCATCCTGAAGAGAGTTGGCGACTTGGCCTACTGCTTAGAACTTCCCCCTACCACCAAAATCCACAATGTGTTTCATGTCAGTCAGCTGAAACCCTTTGTCGGCTCCTCAGTGGACTATGTGGAAGAACTTCCCCCCATCGATGAAGAGGGCATCACTCAATATGTTCCTGAAGCAATCATTGGGCAACAAGATAAGCACTTACGATCCCGATCCATCAAAGAATACCTCATCAAATGGCCAGGCCTATCCTTCGAAGAAGCCTCTTGGCGCCCAACAACCATCCTTGATGAATTCCCCTACCTCCGTGAACCCCAACGGCTGGGGAACACTAGCCAGTCATGCCCCAAATTGCCCACTTCCCGCCCGTAGAGACTACATACTGTTTTAGAATAGTTTTGTACTTACTCAAATCACATACATGTGCATTCTACATAGGCTGAAAGTACTTGTCATAATCTCTGTTTCGACATATAGTACGCCCCATTTGGAGTTGCCTATCAAAAGTTATGACCAGTTTACTTCAGCAGACCGGTTCAGGACTGCATGTTGTCCCTAGTCTCTCCACACCTATTCTTCATTGTCAAAGGGCTCTAAGTAGTGCTCTGCAACCCTCCCTTAGCCCACCAATCACTCCCCTCTGTTTCTCCTTGTTTTTTAGGGCAAAAACCTTTCAAGTGGGGATGGATTGTAACAAGCGGGACACACACCGACTAGGGTTTAGACACCCCATCACACTGATCGGGGTATTTAAGGTGTAAGCATCCCAGATTAGGGCAACCAGTTATTATCAAGATCACACTCTTCACCTTCATCTCCAGCTTCCATGGCTTCCTTCTCCTTTCTCTCCTCTTTTCTCTCTTTCTCTCTCCTCTTCTAGTCTTCTTCCTTCTTCTTCTTGTTCTATTTCTCTTTGCTCAGCTCTCCTTCTCTCTCCCCTCAGCTTCTTTCATTACATATGTAGCCTAGGTTGAGACGTATTCAAACAGCTACAGTTAATCAGGTTATTTCTGATACCATACCTTAGAGGCCCTTCAAGGGACCTAGAAGAATGCAGGTAAGATAGCCTTGGGGAAATTTTCAGGCACAGCAACCAATTACCGAAACAGGAGCATGCCACTATTGTGGAGGTCAAGGGCACTTTGTTGGACCAAACTGTGAACTGGGTGAGGCATAGGACTAAGAGAGGAATGCCAATAGTAGCGAGGTCCTACAATGACGGAAGACCTGCAGGAGCATCTCATCCATAGCATCCACCTACCCTAGTTGTAGCACTCCTTATAGAGTTACCTGACCAATATGAGAAAATGCAAATTTTTGAAGGTACAGGTACTGCTCATTGTAGGAAAATTCAGCAAGTAAAGGTTCAGGAAGGGGCAAAGGAGGTGTCAGGTAACACTAATGCTGTAAGTATGCATGTTCATTGTGATTGTTCTAATTGTATTGAAGTAGAGGATTTTCAAGAGGAGGCAATGGTCTTAACAGTGACTAGAAGCCAAGCTGGTATGAAGCTTGATTGGCAGGAACAAGAGAAGACAAGGAAAAAGGCAACAAAGTAGGTTAGAAAGTTGTAAAAACTTGTTGATGAAGAATTTGAATCTGAACAAATTGATGATGTAGGGAAGTGAAGTATACAGAGCCATGAACTACAGGAGAAACTTCTTGAACATCAAGAGTATTTTCCTGTACAACAAAATCAGTTTCTTGATCATGAGGAACATTTCCATGATAGTACAGTTGCTGGTAAATTATAGCAAGGAGGTTCAGAAGAGCTATTTCAAGCTTTAGCAAAGTGTTCTCTGAATTTTACCTTGGAACAAATTTTGGATTTGATACCAGGATTTGAGGAGAAGTTACTTTTAAAGATTAGGAAAAAGAAACATAAATTTCTTCAAAGTACATTAGTTCAAGATCAAGCAGTTCCTAAATGTTAGGCAGTTATACCAACCCAACAAGAAGTTGTGGATTACCAAGTGCCTACCATTCAAGTTGAGTATGCAAGAAGAAACCATGATGATGTCCTATTAGATGGGGGTTCAAGAGTTAATATACTTCCAGAACATACATATTTGGAAACCAAGCAAGAGGAGTTATTACCATCCCCATTTAAGGTTAAGATGGCAGATCAGAGGAGGTTATAGCCCCTGGGTATTTTAAGGAATCAACAAATCCGAGTAGCTGGTCAGAGTGAGTTTTGTTGTGTTGAGAATGTCAAAGATCGAGGATTTTTATATAATGCTTTTGGGACGATCATGGTTTAAATTGGCTAAAGTGAAGCATGATTGAGGGAATGATTATGTGTGTATCCCAAGATGACTCAAGGAAATCAGGTTATCTACAATTAATAAGGTTATCTTGAAGAGTTCATCTAGACCTGTTGTAGCTCAAACTATTAATCTTGTAGCTGAAGTAGAAGATGATGAGGATAAATTATTTCTTCATGCAAATTCTTTTGTGGTTCCAATCTTTGAAATAGATGTGGAAAGTATTATTCAAGAGTATCAATATGCTCTTATAAATGCAAAAATTGAAGCTCTGGAACACCAAGCAGTTCAAACTATAGTCCAGACTAGACAGGATAGATTCTAAAGGCCTTCTTGAAGGTCAGGAGCATCCTGAATTTCAAGACAGGTTAGGGAATGACTAGAATAAATTAATTCAGGACCAAGGAATTAGTCATCCTAAAGTTTTTCAGCAAGAAGTACTTGAAAAGCAACAAACTAGTGTGGATAGTTCTGTGGGGACAGTTTTGGTGTACTAGATGAAGAGGGGAAGAAAGCCATTGTTCAGGCTCAACTAAGACATGAGCATACAATGAGAATATCTGCAAGGGTAGTTGAGGATGAGGTTCAAAAGGTTAACCTAAATATTGATGGGGGAGCCTAAACCTATTAAGATCTATATTTTTGTTGAAGAAAATTTTGAGCAGGATCTTATTAAGCTGTCTAGAGAGTTTCATGATATTTTTTCTTGGGATTATACGGATATGAAAGGATTTGACCCAGTTGTGTGTCAGGGTAGGATAAACTTAAAGAAAGATGCTAATCCTATCATTCAAAAGAGGTATAGAATGAACCCTAACTATGCTAAATAGGTCAAGGAAGAAATTGACAAGCTTTTGCGAGTTGGGTTCATCAAACCAATTAATGAGTTTACTTGGTTATCTCCTATCGTTGTGGTTCCAAAGAAGAATGGGAAGATCAGAGTTTGTGTGGACTACATGAAATTAAATGCAGCTACTATTACTAATCCTTTCCTAATTCCTTTTATTGATTCTCTCCTGGATGATGTGGCAGGCCATGAGATGTACAATTTTCTGGATTGGTTTTCAGGATGATGCAATCAAATTAAGATGCATCTAGAAGATGTGGATAAGACCGCCTTTATCATAGAGTGGGGAGCATATGTTAGCACAATTATGAATTTTGGTTTGAAAAATGGACCTCTTGAGTTTCAAGGAGCTGCTCATAAGACATTTGAGCCATATCTATGAACCTTTATGCGGGTACTTATTGATGACTTTTATGTGTTTGGTAATAAGAGAGAGCATTTGAAACACCTCAAATTATGTTTTCAGAGATGTAGAACATTTGGCATGTCTTTAAATCCTTTCAAGTCAGTGTTTGCAGCAAAAAGGCATGTGTTGTTAGGTCATATCTTGTTTGAAGAAGGTATGAGTATAGATCCAAGAAATATTGCAGCTATTCAGAAAGCTAAGGCTCCAAGCAATGTGCAAGAAGCCATGAGGTTTGTGGGGCAAGTTAAGTGGCATAGTAGGTATTTAAGGTACCTTTCACATATTTGTTCTCCTCTTACAACTCTAACCAAGAAAGGGATGTAGTTTGTGTGGAGGGAAGATGAGGAGAAAGCCTTTAGTATTCTTAAAAATATGTCAAACAATCGTGCAACCTCTAGCATGGGATTTACCTTTCCCATGTTTTTGTTGATGCATCTGACTTGGCTGTGGGAGATGTCCTTATGTAGGATAAAGTACCCGGTTGGTATAGACCAATCTATTATGTAAGTAGAAGATTGAGTACTGCTGAAAAAAACTATTCAGTTACTGAAAGAGAAGCACTTGGAATGGTTTTCTCTATATAGAAATTTAGGCATTATTTGTTGGGAAATCAAGTCATCATTCATGTGGATCATTAGGCACTCTTATTCTTGATAAATAAACCTCAATTTACTGGTAGATTGGCAAGATGGATGTTGCTATTACAAGAGTTTGATTTCAAGGTTGTTCATACCCTTGGGAAAGAACATGCTATAGCTGATTATCTAAGTAGATTGGACAATGATGAGTTTGAAAAGTAGTTCCTGATCAGCTTCCTGATACTGAACTCTTTGAGGTTCAAGTACTGGACCCTAGTTCCTAATCAGCTTGTATTGGACCCTAGTTCCTGATCAGCTTCCTGATACTGAACTCTTTGAGGTTCAGGTACTGGACTCTAATTCCTATTATGACCAATTGTTGCATTTCCTGAAATCAAGGATTATGCTAGCACACATTTCAGTAGATCAAAGAAGAAGATTGGTGTTGAAGAGTAGATCATTTCAGGTTATTATGAACACACTATATATAGAAGGGGCATTGATAATGTTTTAAAAAGGTGTGTTCTTGAATTTGAGCAACCAACAGTTTTGCATGAAGCTCATTTCGGAATGTCAGATGGTCATTTTTTAGGGGAGATTATTGGTAGGAAAATACTGCAGGTGTAGGTATGGTGGCCTATTGTGTTAAAAGATGCTCATCAGTATGTTAAAGAGTGTTTGCAATGTTTGAAGGAAGCTCAACATGGACAGAATGCAAGATCATCATGTACTACCACTTGAGCCATTCCAAAAGTGGGGGATTGACTTTGTTGGGACCACTAAACCATCAGCAAAAAGGACAGGTAACATATATAATATGGTTTGCACTAACTATGCTACAAAGTGGGTGGGAGCTCACGCATTATAATAAAGTAGCTTAGCATGGCCAAGTTTTTGTATTCTAGCATTATGACCAGGTTTAGTTGTCCTATTGAGCTTATCAGTGATTGGGGAAAGCATTTCTTGAATCAAGTTATCAAAGAACTGACTATTTGGCATATGATCATGCATAAGAAATCTAGTCCCTATTATCCTCAGGCTAATGGACAAGCTAAAAGTTCTAATAAAATTTTACTTTAGATTTTGAAGAAGACTATGGAGGATAATAGGGAGGATTGGGATTCTAAGATTGATTCAGCATTATGGGCCTTCAGAATTGCCTATAAGGTGACAACAAGCCTTACACCCTTTAGATTGGTGTATGGTTTAGAGGCTATGGTGCTCATGGAATTTGTGGTACCAAGTTTGAGAATTCCAGTTACACAAAAATTGGATCCTCAGGAGTTAGTGCACCACAAATTAGGACAACTCCTCAAGTTAGAGGAGGACAAGGTTCTAGCTGCCTATATTTCAAGAATTACCCAACAGTGGAGGCAAGCTTGGGTAAACAGGCATATTCAAAAGAAATTTTTTCAGGAAGGTGATTGGGTTGTGGTTTATAATTCCTAACTCGGTAAGTTTTCATGGGAAAATTAAAACGTTGTTATGTAGGTCCATTTGTGATATTTAAAGATATTGGTTAGGGCACATTTTTGCTCAAAGATTTGCAAGGCAAGGTGTTGCACCCTATAGTGAATGGGTTTAGAATCAAAATATTGGTACAACCTTACTATGCAGAGGTTAATTTAATCTTACCATGGTTTATCAATGCCATAGTGCCATGCAATGATTACGAGGAGTGGTCTTTGGTGTGTCATTCTAATATGACAAACGACACAAAAAGTTTGAATTTGGACTTAAGCTTTAAAATGGAGAAGAAGCTTTTTTCTATCATTGATTCTTCTTTCTCTCCATCATCGTCTACAAATTGGCCCTACACTTCCTGCCATGCCACACACTCGGCACACCTTAGTTAAGTGGCAGTCTATGAAGAAACGGGTCTGCATGGAGGATGATGACAATACCGACTATGACCCAGCTAGAGAGGCAAACCAACATGAAGCAATAGCAACACCGAAGGCATCACAATAGGTACTTAGTTCGAATGCTTCTTCAACACCCTTTGTGGATTCTACTTTGGCTTTGGACCTTGATCATGTCCCCCACCAAGGCGAGGCTGGAGAAAATTGGTTTGTATCAGTTTGCATGTCTTCCTTGGCAAACATGGGCAGCTATTATTCATGCTTCTTTGCAACTTGACATCCTACGGCAATCGCAAGGAAAAATTACTGGTCATCTTGACCTTACTACGGCTTTAGTCAGCCATGTTTTTGCAATGCCTATGAATGTTAATCCGACTTTGTGGAGGTGCTTGGATGAAAAATATAAATTTTGGTGGTGATAAATTTGCTATTTATAAGTATTTGATGCAAGCAGGTTATCAAGAATCGTATGCAAAATAGGTTGCTATGGACTTTGATCAGAATCATGGGAAGAAAATGCATGATGATCATGTTGAGCATGTGGATGCATAGGTCAAAATGGATGTAATGAACTGTGTAGGTAATTTGCATATTGGTAGGATTTGGCCTAGGGGTAAACCTCAAGTGGATGAGCAGCCCCCAAATTTTTTCCTGTCATTGTTAAGAAGACTTTTCCTAAAGACTTTGAGTCTATGCATGCATCTCAAACTCCTTTGGTTTCGAGATAGCTGGACAGGGATGCTTCTGAGGTTGGTAGCATGTCAGATGCCATGAATTTGATGCAACAATGAGAATACAATTTATGGCGGTTTTTCCTCGAGTAAGTTACTCATGAATATATGTGTGCATCCCGTGGGTTCAAAATAATGTATTTTTAAACTACCATTTTTATACATTTTTTACATACAAAAGGGCATAATATAAAGGGAGTATTTACAGATTGAATAGAAAAGGGTTATGTTTTATTTAGGAAAAGTTCACACATAAGGATATTTTTAAATAGGCCTTGAACGCACATGATGTAGAGGATATACATATAGTAACTTCCCCGAGGGTTTTTCCTTTCTCTTCTTCCATAGGTTTTGATGTTTGAGAAGGATTTTGGTCTTTTATTTCTATACCATATTCGTTTTGCCTATGGGGAAGATTTTGAGGAAAATGATACATGTCCCCTCCTGCTCTAGGGAGATATAGACAAGTTGTACTTATGTGACCTATCTCCCCACATGAATAGCAAGTTACCATTGGTCTTCAAAAATGTCATCTTCCATTGCCTCATCTTCCTCCTCTCATATGTTCTTGATTAGTTTGTCCCATCAACCCCCCATTACCTCTTCTTAAGGGCCTACCTATCAAATATCCTAACCTCATGTTTTACATTTGTCCTGACAATTGATCTTTAACCTCCACAGCTAATTGAGTATTTTGTCTTGCTAAAATCTGATATTTTTTTCCATCCTCTTACCATTTTTAGTCCTTTTATTCATTCTTGATGTTCTATATGGTTCTCGCTTGTTCATTTTCTCAAATTTTCTTTCTTTTTCTATGGCAATCATTACAACTTTCTCAAAGGTGCTCATTTCTTTTATTTCTAAAGATATTGGAGAAGTTTTAGTTTAATAAAATTGATTAAGAAATGTTGAGATATTGGAAATGACGTATGCATAGTGGCGGAAAGCACAACCTAGTCTATTCCTATAAAGCATTGTACTTGCTCTCATTTTGAATACGATGGCATAGTACTTTTGTACTTCCAGCAAAGTGTGTGTGTCATTGTCAACACACAAGATTTTGTTTATGAGTCCAAGCTTCCATCTTGGAACCTAATTCACTTGTGTGGCATTTGGTCTTGATGTTTGTTACCTCATGAGCTCACTCTTCCTCTTTCAACCTCCATAGCCATGCTCTAGATTCAACATTCTTTACAAGAAACACCTATTTGGTAGCTTCATATTCCATAGGAACAATAGGATTTCTTAATCTAAGGGTTTCTTCATAATCCTCAAACCAATTTTGATCCTCATCCAACAATTGAAATTTTAAAATTTAGAGTTTCAAGGTCAAATCAATGATTCACTCTGGATGATGCATCCAAGCTCTAATTTTTTGAGGAATCGTTGAGGATCCTCTCCTTTTGTGCCATGAAATTCTAAGAAAGAACTGGCCATTTGAAAAAATGGTCTCAATAATTCAACAATTGTCAACAAATTCAATTTTTTGGCACTCCTTAGTGGGGGCACCAAAAAAGTTGTTTAGCGAGTGGTCTGCAATGATAATTGTCTTACACAATCTGAAAACATATGACAAGGAGTGCCAATTATGGAATTGACTTTGTCTAAGTACCACATACTAAGGCAATGTTTTTTGACTCTTAACTACCAACACAAACAATCTATGATGCCTCGTGTAACTTATATTTTCAAAATACACACAAAAAATAGGGCTTCAAAATTTTTTCCACAAACAAGACACACAAGCTTTGATATAATAACTTGGGTACAATAAATATGCCTTAAAGGTTTGTAATAAGGAAACCCAATTTCAATTTTGCATAATTTTCCACACAAGAACAATTCAGATAGCCTTGGAACAACTCTCCTCTCTTCTCTCCATGTAAGTAAACCCAATCTTCAATCAAAGGTGTGTAACTCTTCACCACTATATTCTTATATAGTTGTCTCTTATGTTATAAACATCTTAAAAGCCTAACACGTTTTTCATTCAAGCTTTCATAAAGCTTTTTAATCTTTTGTCTTTTTCTTCATTATGTTCTTTTCACTATAATGTTCTTAGAAGTATTTGGTCATATCTTTTTTGGTCCTTGAGTGTTTTACCATCAAACTTGTTTAGCTTCCCCAGCCCATTTTCATTAATTGCATTTACCATGAACATGACATCATATCCTTCCTTCTTTAGCTTATAGAGGAAGGAGAAATCTTCGCCACTTTCTTGCTTCTTTCTGATCGAGGAGTGCCAAGAGTAACTCTAAATCAAGCTCGACAAACCACTCAGATTCATTGATAATCTCATTCTTCAATTTTCGTCCCAACATGAGCTATAAATAATAACTTTTTTTGGTGTTCTCACCCAACTATAAGAACCCTGATCACCACTCTCTCCAATTCTCCAAGTTAGTGTTGTTCTCGAACTTAGATTGGCTAACATCCATATATATGTCGTCTCCAACATACAAATTTTCCCCACTTCTTCTAACTCCAAGGGCCATCTCCACCATTTGAGCACTCCCTCCATAGTGAAGTCCCCCAGGTTTTGCTATGAAAAAAGGATGCATTAGCCCATCTTCTATAACCACCTCATACAAATTTTGAAGAAATATGGCTTCGTAGACATAATCACCATCTCAAAAAATGCTCTCCAATCCATGCTATCAAGAAAGTATCGATTGAAAGCATGCTGCATCTTCTTATTTGTATAGTGGTAATCTGAATTTGTGATAAGAATCAATCGGTTCCCTATTTTAAGCTCATCCTCCTACTCAATCTCAATAGATTTTTCACATTTTTTGTATTTTGTCTGAAACCTAGGTTTTTTCCAAGCTTTAGTTCCATTTTTTGGATCCGTGAGGTATTTTCTCTATTTTTTCCTTGCTTTCTAGATGTAATATACCAAGAACTAATTTGTTCCTTTTTTAGAGATGAAGTTTCATATCAGAAAATGCTCCACCTCCAAGTCTTTTAAGATTGTACAAAAGCATGACTATTCTTTCTTTAGGATTCAAACTCTGTCTTGAACCCTTTGTTTTTATATGGAGATGGAATTGAGAAATAAGCATATTTCTTTCCTAGTCTATCAAACAGTGCAAAAGTATCACAAGCACGTTGTATCTCGTCTGCCATAATCTGATTCCTTAGATGAACCTACTATTATAGAATTCCTTCCTCAACTCTTGCATAGCAAATGCTTCAAATAATTAGAGACCTTTGTGATAAAACCATAGGAGAAAGTGGAAGAATCATTTGTATCAAACCAACAGGAGTTGAATTTGACAATTGGAAAGACATTGAAGATAGTGATGCTGGGCAAGGCTATATTTTTCATCTGCTCTTGATCAGAGTCTATATCTCTAAACAACTAGATAGTTTTGTTAAATTAATCTTGACTAAAAACTTTAAATGACTCTTCTGAAATCCCCAAAACAATGCCTACAAATCTTTGCAATATGAGTACTACAAGACCAATAATGCCACCAAAATTACTAATCTTGAGCTTCTTGTTGAACCCCTTTGAGCAGAAATATTTTTGTTTGCATCTTTCCTTGAATCAAGTCCTAAAAAATTATCAAGAAATACAAAATAACCTTGATCCCAACAATTCCCTTTGCTGACGCAACCACTTTAGGTTTTGCAAATCTAATAAAGTGACCTCTTGCAAGTGATATAATTTGAGTCCACGATGAGCTTCTTCTTATAGTGCCAAAGCACTTTGATGGTTCCAAATGTCTCCCTTCCAAACTTAGCATTGATGTATCATCCAATTTGTGTGTCCTTCATAGCTCCTGCAAATTGCTCTTTTGATGATAATCTTGTTTTGTTCTCTTGATTTCAGTTTCATGCAATGTGACCTAGTAGAAATATGATGTTGAAAATAAACTCCATGCCCAATCATTTATGACATTGAGAAGAAATGTAAATTTGAATCCATGCAATGCAATCAAACAAGTGATGATCCACATGAAAAAAATGGATGCACTCGAAGAATAGTGTGTAGCCTAACTACATGTGCCCATGCGTCATGCACAATGCAAATATAGTTCCTTGATTAGATTAAATACTTAACTTCACCTCTCATCACTCAACAAGGAAATGTTGTACTCCACTCCACCCTCCCAAAATCTCGCAATCACTCAAGAACATAATGGTCCTCATGATAGTGACCAAGATAACAACCCATCTCACAACTGATTGCATCCTTCACATGACCCTCAAACTCACCCAACCACCTTTCCCGCTCATCCAGAGGTTCCTATTTGAGTGATGAATACCCCAACACTCATGCGTGCAAAAAATTGTGCATGCACAATGAAAGGTGCTCTCTCAAGTGTGTATGCATCTAGGATTTATTGCATATAGTTGCAGCGGACCTCATGTCGTGCTAGTGCTCAAAGATGGTGCAAAATGTGTATTAACCCAACCATAGAATGGAAGTAATTGAAAAATTTATGAGATGACCCCCAGTTGTAATGCATTCAATAAGTGCAACATGAAGTGCTTGTGAACCCACAATCCCTATGATGTGCAAGAGTATTGACAAGAAAATATACTCGTTTCAAGATGTTCGGTAGCTACCAAAACTCTAGCTCCAACCTGTCCTGAAAACTCTAATCTCAACCTCCAAGGTTATCAAGTTTTCACACTCAAAAATCCATACAAAATGACAAAAACATTTCCTAAGCTAAAAAAACACAAAAAATTCAACTACAAATCAGCAAAACAAACAACTACACAACATTTACACTACAAAAAAACCTATCTACATAAATGTTTTCTAGGGGATTTTTAGTTTATGTGAAAACGCTTGATAACATAAATTCAAGGTGATTGGATATAGCTCCAGTCAATCACATGTCATGCATTTATATAGATGGTGCATCAGTGCACTAACCCCCATGGCATGGAATTCATTGAGATGTTGGGGTATACAAGGCTCCACTGCATGTTAAGATAGCATGTGCAAGTGCTGATGCTTATATTTGATGCCAGGAGGCATATTCCACGGTGGATTCCGTGAGGTTTTGCAGTGGATTCCGTAAAATTATATTTGTTGCCGGGGCTCATACAGAAGGTAGATTCCTTGTGCGAAAAGTCGATGGGGACGCATGTCCTTTTCGGCGTCTTGTTAATTTAATGTGCAAGTGGGTGATTCCATAGCGGGTGATTCCGCAAAATACATATTTAAATTAATGGACGTTCATGAGTTTAGAGTGCGCACTTGTAATAAATTAAGGTTAGGATTGAGTTCTAACCAATTTATTTATTTCGTAGCTAAAGATTGCTAGGTATTCACTTTTGTCAGTTTAATTTTATTATTTTCTAACAATTGTGAATGCTTCAGTTGATGTGTAGAGCAGGCAACGGTGGCATTGGGAAGCACTGAGCGATAGCATGTATTCAAGTTATTTAGAAGAAATTATCATTTTGATGGGCACGCATCTTAGGCGTGGCGCCAATATTTATTTTGACACGCTTATTTATTGAAGCGCCTAACATTTATTTATTATTTTGTATGTGCATGGGCGCACGATTTAAATATTTGTTATTGGACATTGTATTTGGGCACATCCTGACTCTTTGGGTGCCCAATCTCTTTAATTCTTTAGTGGGGCAAAAGCAAACACAAAAAGCTAAAGCATACTAATTGTAAATTGGGCTATTTTTTTAGCTTGGAGATGAATAATATATCAAATACATGCTTTGTGGAGTTCTCACACAAGGCATGGGGGGAGATTGTACCCAATTAGTCTTTTACTTCATGTCGTGCAAGTATTCTCTCTTGTTTTTTGTGCAAAAATGGAGTTCTTTTGTTCTTGGGGACCTTCCGATGCTCGCTACGTACGAATATAGCATCCGATCTGTGCACCAATATTCCAAACCCCAATGATGTGCAACAAGTTTAGGGTATCAGAAGACATTACCTCCCTTGATGGTTGGTTGGCATCTTAGCATCGAACTTCATCTTTGGCATGTGAAAAGAAATCAACCATTCTTGACAAACAAGATTATTTACAATCACCCCAAAAAAAGCACACAAGATAACTACTAATCCATGAAGATTTGGAGTTGTATTTCTTTGTTGAAGCACAAAGCATCATACAACTGTACAAAACAAGGTTTAAAACCTTATCCTTTCTATATTTTCCTATGGGTAACATCACATCATTAAGAGCTCATCCTCTAACCAAAACTCTAACATCATTATAGGACTATCAATTCCATTCTATAAGTCTTGATCAATTTCTACAAGCTTTCCATCCACATAATGCCATCTCATGTAATAGAATGTTAAAATAAAATTTTGTGATGCAATCATATATTTACAAACAATCAATTTTGGTCACACTTTAGACATAACCCCACACACTTCTTTTGTATCCCAACTTTGACCTAAGAATTCCATACATTTTTTCACTTTGCATATGAACATTGATTATGTTTTTTGAACTCATCATTTAAAAAATCCACGAAAACATGTAATGGTATGAAGACTATGATCTTCACCTGTCGACTTACTACATTAAGTTGTAGATATCTTAGAATATCTACGTAAATATTTAACCTAAAATATTCCCATGATTCTAGGTCCAGATTTGGCTATTTTGTGTTATCTAGATCTAGGAGTGAAAGAGGCCTTAGATATCCATATTCTATCATGCTTGTTGGTGCATTCTAAAATTTATCATAAAAGAAAACACATTCCTCAGTCGATGGCCTATATGAGGTCTCTTTGGACAAATACTCGCCAATAGAGCCATGAAATACATCAAAGATTCCAACTATGCTTTCAATAGGTTATTGATCTTCAAGGTTTGATGGATATATACCCATAGAAAACTTTAGCAAATTCCTAAAACATAAAACCTAGTTTAAATCCTATTGAAATATTCTAGTAAACTTAAAGTTTGGTCTATGGTGTGGCATGTCAATGGGCTAATTTTGCAAGCACAATTGTAACTGCATATATGCATGTTCTATAAGCACCTCCTTGATTTTTTAACCAATCCTTCGAGCTTGAAATTCATAACTCACCCCATGTAAGTATCCATGATTCATTTCCATGTTTCCTCCTCTTCTTTGTTTGTAACATGATCCAAGAATCAACAATGATGATAGTAGGAATCCACCTATTGTTGTGAAGGTACATATTGTTGTATATTGTGATTACTGTAATAGAAGACAATTGATGCCAAAGACGTGAAGCTTCCATTGAAATAGAATATGAAGTAGAAGAGGATGTCAAGTGAAAAGAGAGAATAGAAAATCTTATACATTTAAGAATTTTGAAAAAATGTCTAGGAGATTGCAAGGTTATATGTGGGACTAATAAGAAATGTCTCCATCTAGTATATTTAATTGTACCAATACCTCTTGTAGTTTGTGTCTCCACAAATTTTCACTCCAAAAATACCTCAAAATATTTATTTAAAAAATATTTAAATATAAGATAAGATATTTCAAAATTTAAACCTCTATTTTATCATAATGGTAGCTCTCACCTTATTGGTTGAAAGACTTTCTCTCTCTAAAAGTAAAAAGCCCAAACTTGAGTCCAAATCTCTCCTAATGTATCCTCTTAGAAATGGTAGACACGCTTGGTTTACTAATGGAACTTTTAGTTTTCTCCTACAAATCTCAGTCCTTATCACTATATGCTCCTTCTATACCTAATAGTACTAAGTTATTTTCAATGGAGTGGATTGTTGCTATACTTCAGAAGGAAATGTCTACTCCTTTGACACCTAGCTATATTCTTAGTAGTTCTTGAGTCTCATTGACTATTGTCTCTAAACCCCTTTGGAAGTAATTATGACTATTTCTTCAAGAATAGGTTTATGGCATCCAGGACCCCACCTAAGTCTCTATCTAAGGAGGTTTTCATTGCTTATGTAAAGATTTTAGATGGCACTCAATTTGACTAGGCCTTGTTCTTGTTGACTAAGATAGATGAGCACTTTCAGAAGATCCAGAAAGGGTAGGTTAGTAATGTGTCTTATGGCACCTTCCTTTAGTGGGTCGAATACTTTTACACCTTCTCTTGGTGGACTTCATATTCCTCCCCTACTCCTCTTCCATCCTAGTCTCCAAATTTTGTTCCTTCTCCCCTTGTGATGTAGGATAACTCTGATGATGATAATCCCCCACCCATGGTTATTTGTAGGAAGTGCTTTTGGGTTCTTCATGCCCAGTATTTATTCCTCCTTTTTGTCTTCTCCTACAAAAGCTCCTACTCTTATTGTCTCCATCAACTCCCTTTCTGTATCCCTCTTCTATGTAAATTTATGTAGCACAATGGATGGGCAGCTTGATCCTCAAACTCCCCAATCTTTACAAACAATGATAGTTGGTGGGCCAATGCTTCCATCACTACCTTCTAGTGTTTTGTTGAGCCAACTCTTACTTCATATCTTTAATCTATATATATATATATATATATATATAGGAGTGTATATGTCATTTTTCAAGACAAGGTTGTTCTTGGATACATCAACTCAATAAGGATTTAGAGCATTTAGCTTCAAAGAAGGCTGCCCTTACTAATATCCATAAATAGATGGCCAAGGCTACTGCTCTC
Source organism: Lygodium microphyllum (assembly GCF_053477565.2). Lineage (NCBI taxonomy): Eukaryota > Viridiplantae > Streptophyta > Polypodiopsida > Schizaeales > Lygodiaceae > Lygodium > Lygodium microphyllum. Next base: position 72,979,857 of record NC_141143.1, on the reverse strand, counting down.
ATGGATTCACAAAAAGATCTATTCAAGAATTGGAGTCCCAATTAGTAGAGCCTCAATCAACTTGTGATTCCCTTACTATAGAGCAAGATCACACTCTTTTCGAGATGATTGGATTGGCTTCAAATATTGATACTTTGGAGGGTGAGCTACAACAAACACATGTTACTATTAAGTCACAAAGAAATATTATCCAAGAATTACAAAGTCATGCCCTTTTTGTTCCTCCTCCTACTCCTATGGTAACTTCTAAGGTGCCATGAGTGATATTGGTTATCTTCAACAACGAGCAAGGCTCTATATTGCATTTTTTGATAAATTGAAGAGGTTACAATAATGTATGAATATTCTACAAACATTTCCTATATTATGTTGAACTTGTGTCTCCTCCACCATCCTTTTGTCTCAAGTATGAATAGCAACAATATGCTCTATATATGTCTCTTAGCAATTTTTTCTAGAGTGCTCTATTGATGATTGGCACAATCTTGGTCTTCTAATTTTGAAAAATCATTTTTTAGAAAACAATGGATAATATTATTAGTCATGACATACAATTGTTTTCTTTTATGTATATTGTGATGTATAGATTCCAAATGACGAGGAAACGAATCTATATGTGGGAGATATCATTTTGCAAGCTACTTTGTATGTGGAATCTATGGAGTTGGCTTTATCTGATGAACATCAAAAGTATGCCCAACATACTACTTGGTATCATGACCCACCTTTTTTTGTGGATATTATGTACCAAAAAAATGACACATCACTTTCCTCTCTAAATCAACTTACTTACTTTCTATCCTTATATTCCATTGTTATTTTTAACCCCTGCTACTACCCCCCAAATCCCTATTTTCACTTTATGTCCCTTTATTGTGGATCTTACCATTTCTCTTATCCTTCCAAATCCCCCTCCAATGAACCCCCTATTCCTTCCACATTTTTTGCAAAATCCCTTTACCCCATTTTATCCTCTTATCCTCTCTTTCTTATATCTATTTTCCTTTAATTATTTAGTTTTTATTATTTATCATTTTCACCTCTCCATTATTTCTCCCTTTTTCCCCTTTCACAACCAAAAGGGTATATTAATTTTCCTTCATAGATGGTACTTGATGCTTCTAGCTTCAATAATGATATCATCTCTCTGTCGATGATAGAAATGGACCTTGCAAGATTCATTTTACAAGACCTAGCCTCTTATTTATTGTTCTTGGGATACTCCTATAGCACGTTCTTCTTATATTTAGTTTGCTCAAGCAGAAGCCCACTTAAGGGATGTCTACATGAGGTTGGCAACTCACTTCTATTGATATCTAGCTTTTATGCACCAACAATCACATATCAATACTTGCAAGTACATTCCATATTTGATTATTAATCCTAATGAAGGTGTATCATTACTCAAATGGATGTATTGTATTAGTTTGCACAATCTTCCTACCTGCTTTATCATATATGCTTGAGAGGATGTGTTGCTTGAAAATCTTCCAAAATGCCCCTCTTCCTTTTGTTGGTCAAAACTAAATGGAGAGTGATTGAAGTTGAGCCTGCAATTTAAGAGAAAACATTTTCATCCTAATAAGCATGCTAATGTATCATAGTTCTCATCACAATTTAATACACTTTCCCTTTTGGGGGGTTTTTCCATTCAAACTATTGTGTCTCTTATATATGTATATGTGTTTCTTTATGTCTTTGTGTGAGTTATCCTCTTCAAGTGCATGGATATTTTGGAGGATTGTGTGATTTGGAGGATTATGGAAGTTAAAGATCCAATTACTGCTCAAATTGGTTTTGGTGGTTTGAGTTGAAGAGAAGATATATCTATTGTTTTGAAGATGGAAGTGTGCCATAGCAACCTATTATATCCTTTAAAAGGTTGTCATGGTATCTTTTAAAGATTTAATGGTTAATGGACAAGTTTTTTTCCTTTCATTTTTTTGTTAGACCCAAGTTATTTTGAAGCTATGTTGGGGTTGTCATTGTGTTTGAGTTGATGCTATTGGAGTGGAGTTGGAAGCATATGTGACTAGCTATAAGATTTTTGTTTATTCTACTCTTTCTAAGGTTGCAAGAAAGCTCCCTCACTAAGGTGGTTGAGTATTGATCTAATTACATTTTTAGTTGTTTTTGTTATTTATTTAGAGAAAAATTGATTGTTAGATGCATGATTTTATGGGCATTATGTCTTTTGTGAGTGTTTTGGATGAGTTATGTTTGGTTTGAATAGTTTTTGTAGCTTGCTGAGATTTTGGTGTGGTTTACTATTATGTGTTGATGTATTTTGATAGGTGACTTTTTGGTTATAATATGTTGTGTTTATCTCTATTAAGCTTTGTTTTCATTTTACTTGAGCTTTGTGGTTGTGAATGGATGTTTTGGAAGATATTTTGGATGGGTTGGTATGGATTTTTTTCTAGACCATGTGGGTTTTGTTGAGTTCTATTGACCTTTTACACCTTTTATGAGCTTATGTATTACTTCTATGGCTCTCTATATATGGATATATGTATTCCGTTTGATGGGTTCTTAGCTTGGGGATTTTTTCCTACTTTGGAAAGAGGAGAATGCAATATATTCTTAGTTATTTCAAATAAAGATAGTAGCAATTCAAAACTCAAGCTTAAGACTTGGAGTGACATTGTAGTAGCTCACATGAAGAGTCACTATAGTGGCTCTATTACCTCTTCATATTAGACATGCCCTTTGGAGGGTGGCTCCACAACCAAGAAAGGATTGTGAATCATTATTCTATTGTGTGTGTGTGTGTGTGTGTGTGTGTGTGTGTGTGTGTGTGTGTGCGTGTGCGTGTGCGTGTGCGTGTGCGTGTGCGTGTGCGTGTGCGTGTGCGTGTGCGTGTGCGTGTGCGTGTGCGTGTGCGTGTGCGTGTGCGTGTGCGTGTGCGTGTGCGTGTGCGTGTGCGTGTGCGTGTGCGTGTGCGTGTGCGTGTGCGTGTGCGTGTGCGTGTGCGTGTGCGTGTGCGTGTGCGTGTGCGTGTGCGTGTGCGTGTGCGTGTGCGTGTGCGTGTGCGTGTGCGTGTGCGTGTGCATGTGCGTGCGCGTGTGTGCGTGTGATCTTGAGCGAGAGATAGCCATTTTTTATGTAAAGACATTGTATATCTATGAGAGATTATGGATTCCTTGTGAAATATATGATTTGAATACTATGTGATCATTTTCCATTCATATACACTTGTAGATGATTCTTCTTCTTTGTGGATTGTGGAAATGAAGAATACTATGTGTTTTATTAGATCTATTATCATGGGAGATCTATTTTATGATGTTGTGTGAAGTTTGGCTCTTTTTTTCCTTGTTTTATTCTATATGATGATGAAGAAGTTGCTTGTTGATGATACAAGATGGACTTTCTTGTAGTTCTTTCCTCATTTTCTTGGTGTTCTCTCAAGAGCTCCAACCTCACTATCTCCTGCCCACTGCCTTTTGGCTATCACAACTACACTTGCCTAATGTGCCACTCCTCTTCATTTTGTGCACCCTTCCCTACCTCACTACTTGCATGTTACTCCTCTACATACTTGTCACCCCTATTGGCTTTTGGCTAATCTCTTTGCTCCCCTTCCTAATATTGTTATTTCCCACCCACCATTCCATTGCTCCTACCACTTGCACTCTGCACCATTGCCCTACCCACTTGCCTTGTGTGGTGCAAAGAGAGAGAGAGAGAGAGAGAGAGAGAGAGAGAGAGAGAGAGAGAGAGAGAGAGAGAGAGAGAGAGAGAGAGAGAGAGAGAGAGAGAGAGAGAGAGAGAGAGAGAGAGAGATGTGTGTGTGTGTGTGTGTGTGTGTGTGTGTGTGTGTGTGTGTGTGTGTGTGTGTGTGTGTGTGTGTGTGTGTGTGTGTGACTTGCTTACACAACTACTACTATGCAAAGAGAGAAAGAGCTTCCCTCTTTTGTTCACAAAGAGAGAGAGACATGCACATAGAGACCTTTGACACTCGAATATGCACACACACACACACACACACACACAGAGATTGCATTACAAATGCCCAACCACTATCCTCTCTTGTTTTGCTCACTCACTAAGGTTGTAATTCATTTTAATTTATATCAATATAATCATGTGTATGCATTTTTAAAGAAAGTGTGACATGAGGGAAAAAAATGTAAAGAAAAAGCCACATTTGGATGAAAAAGGATTTAAGTTCAAATCTAAGGAAAAAGGCACCTTTCTATCAAGGAAAAAGAGAAGGAAGAGAGAGTTCAAATTATCTTTCTCAATAAGATTATCATCTTCTTCATATATATCTATATTATGTTATCATCACCTATATCCATACTATATTATTTATTTGACTATGGCTTTAGTAATCACCATATTAATTAAATTGTAAGAGTCATTCACTTCATTCAACTTATCTTACTTTGATTTGGTAGGATCGGATGGGTCAAAAACAACTAATTCATATAAAGACATTGAACCCACTTGGCTAAAAACCAGAGTAGAAAGCCTACGATTACTAGCAATGCAACTCTTAATGTACGGGGCTTTTCCTTACTTTGTTTTCAAAGTAGAAAAGCTAAACAATGCAATAATTTGACTATTTATTAGGCATTTCCTTTGATGAAAAAGTGGCCATTGGTTCAATGTGTGATTTCATACAAATTTGTCATGATGTCACTAATAGTTTTTGCCATACAAAAGTACTACTTTGTATGGGTTGGCTCAACAACAACTCCTATCTACACTAAAATCATTATAAACGTGTGGTTCCCAAACCTATAAACTCTTGCTTTTTCTTTCACCATTGGCCTACATATACTATATATATATTTTATATATATATATATATATATTATATATATATATATATATATATTATATATATATATATATATATATATATATATATATATATATGTATGTATGTATTCCCAAGCAACTTCATACACATCTTTGTTATTTCTTCATGCTTTAAGAAAAACTTGATGTCATTTAGGGTTCCTGTCAAATTGAGAGTCAATGTCATATTTGGCATATATGTAGTTGTTTATTCGTAGCCTATTTGAAGCGTTTTATCATAAAAGCTGCTTTGATGACCACCTAGATCAATCTCTATGTCCTCTCTATCTCCAAGATTGCTTAATTGTGAAGGTACTGAAAAAGTATGAACATGGCCCTTTCAAACTTATGCCATACTTTGGTGATTGCCAGATACCTTCGAAAGATGCAGGCTACATCCTCTTCTTGTATTTTCTTGAAAACACATGTTGGGTTGATGCTCATAACCCCCCCCCCCCCCCCCCTTCTTTGTTGTGGGGAATTTTTTATGCAAGACTTTCCATAGCATGGCATTTAGTTAGAATGATGGAGTGATTAACCAAACATTTTTTGTTCTCCCAAGCCTTGAGTGAATCATTAGCAAATTTTTGGCTACTTATCTAGCTAATAGACATGATGCGAATTATCCTTAACAATGAAACACTTCCTTCCTCCTCAAATTTTATTGATTGCCACTCCATTAGTCATAACATATTATTGCAATGTATTATCATCCACAGGGTGGCAAGTAGTAGGCCAAGTGGCCTTCTTCTCAATCAATACTTCTATCATCCATTCCATCTCTAGATCGGTAAGGTGAAACTCATTCCAAACATCTAGTCAATGTTGAATACCTATTTTTGAAAGCCTTTGCTAGCTTCTCTTACTCACCTGTGCCAAATAGAAGGTCCCCTCATATGCTTCCATCTGCAACAACCAAAGCAATTAAATGAGGGTAGCATCACCTGTACAATTCCCTGCCCAACTTGCTTGGGATAGCACTAATCTTCAATCATCAAATAGTCCTTTGAGAGTATCAACAAAGGATGTGATTTGAACCTTTAGCTTGTGGCAAGTTAGCTAATCTGAGAAGCCTAGCCCAACAATACCTTTTCGGTGGCCTCTATTCCATGCTATGGGTGCATACAACTAAAGTAAAATATAATTGCCAACATGATGTATGAGGACAAGATGGACTAAGTAATGACTTTCCTAGCCAATCCCCACTTGGATCTAGGCCAACTCTACATTTTTGCTTTGATGAAGAGTCACTCAAAGCTCCACTTCATGGTGATTGCAACCCTTATCATGCATCCAAGGCACTGTAGAATCTCTCTAAGATGGATGGTTTTGAAGCCAAGAGTAATGAGCCAATGAGAGGGATGATCCCAAGACAACATGATTGTTTTTTTTTTTCTAATCACCCTTGAGCCAAAAGCCACAAAAAATCATCATAGGTTTAAGTACCTCCTTCATCAAGCTTTCTAAGGATTTAATTGCATTTTTTTACCATCTACAAATATCTATGATAGAAAAATAATTATTGTCTTTATAAACTTTGTTTCACCTTGCATTGGAGAGCTTGGAGTATGGGTTGCATTACTACTACAATAGTAGCAGTCCCAAGGGGAAACCTTGGTATACTAACATCATAAGTTGGAAACAATTTGATAGTACAATATTTATTTAAAAATGGGCTATTTCATTTGTAAATAATGCAACCACCAATCTACAGAGTACGCAAATCTGAATGCCATAGTGTAGAGAGTGCTTGTTGAAAAAGACCAAGAGAAACTATCATAAGCTTTTACAGAGTCCATGTCTGCTAGGATGAACTTCTTATACTATTGTAGACCATAATTGATGAGTAGAAGCACATTCAAGATTGGATCTTTCTTTCTTCAACCAAAGACAAACCATACTAGATGGGGTGGATGATCTTTGGTAGGTTGTACTTGATTCTGCATGCAGTCATTTTAGCTAAGACTTTATAAGAAGTATTCACATAGTCAATGATCTCTAGTTTCCTAGCTTTTCCCTATGGATTGATTTGGGAATCACCTTAATAAGACACCTCTTAATAGTCGGATTGAGCTTTTGAGAACCATGAAAGCTATTTATTCTGCAAACATTTTCTCCGAGTACATGCAAAAAGTGTTGGAAAAACTCTATAGGGATCCCATCCAAACTCAAGGATTCATTTCTCCTCATTCTCTTCATCACCACACCTTCTAGCTCTCAAATGTCTATAGTAATTTCCTCACTAACTTATGCCAAAATGAATTCTTACCAATTCATTGTCCTTGGTGGGACATCCAACAATTCTTGATAGATAGCTATTGAACACCAATCTTCATGTTATATGTGCACAACTTGCCTTGGTCATATGATGCAAGTTATGAAGTCTTTCTTCTATGTGAGCTTTAGGGCCTCAAAGTAGGACTTCTTGGGTCCTCATCTTCCATGTTCCACTTCACCTTAAGTTGGACATTGTTCACCTCCGTTAGACCATTCCCTTGTCCTCTTATGAATTCTTCAACCCCTATAAGCAATTTGCTCATGATGTGACTGATTAGGTCAATTTTGACTGCCTTTAATAGTAATGTTCTAATTTTTCTTATTGCATCTATATTATCTCTTCTTCCTTGGGCTTTATTACAACCATATTTTTTAGAAAATGCCACCATTGATTCCATACATCTATTCCCATTCAACGCTAGATCATTCTTGTAGCATTAGAGGTTTTATTCAAATTCTCTTGATGGCCCACCAATAGGTAGAATCCTCAAAAAATGATATATTTACTTCAAGGGGGCAAGTTCAAAGGTGGTTTTCAAGCAATAAACAATGTTAAAACAAAAAAAAATAGTGGGATGGGGTCTAAGTCTACCATTATAATGATTGAATAGGGAACCCTCCTTGAGCCTAGTCACCATTGGTTGGTAGTTATATAAACACAATTAAGACAAGCAACCTGATAAGTGTTATTAGCATGCCTATTATGCCATGTATGGGGGGTTTTCATTGCTGAATAAACCTACATCATGCAAAATATGTGCTACATCATTCAAGATATGTGCTACCTCTAGAGTACCCACACCACCTGCTCTCTGACTGGACCCATGAGATTGGTCTTTGTCTTAGGTCAAAGTCTCCTCCTATTTTGAACTTTTTTACGGCTATTACATCCAAGTACAAGATCATAGCACATTCTTCTCTTTTTGTTGCTAGAAAATCCCCTCACACTCCATGAGACACCTTTACCTTCTTTGACATTCTATTAGTCTTAGACTTTAATGAACTCTTCATCCAATTCTAAGTTAACATGCATATTCTTTTAAATGAGTGTTTGACAAGCCAACTTCTTGATATTTGTTTTACTTCTCCCCTTATTGCCTCTATGCACCATAAGATAGAATACATTCTCTTTATTAGTAGCAAACTTATCAACTTGAGCTTTTTTTGCCTTATACTTCTCTTGAGCTTTGGTATCCATCTTGGGATTCTTGCTAGAAGATAGCATGTTGTCAACCATTGCAAGTTGATTCTTTAAATCACCAATTTATGCTTGAGCAAATAGGATAAAAGGCTTGATAGTTGTTGTCAGCCACTACAAGTGGAGTCTTTGAATCACTAGTTTATGCTTGAGCACCTAGGATAAAAGGCTTGATGGCCTCATCAACATTATTTTTACCACCATCATCACTATTCTACACTTCCACATTGTGGGGAAGCTTCTTTATCCTAAGAGGTAGGCTTTTTTTCAAACATGTCTTTGCATAATAGCTAGCCACCTTGTAGATATATTAGGTATCTAGAGACGAGGACTAATTTGAATTAAGTGTAGACTTAAAGACCATTTACATCAAAGAGTTTCAACATGTTAGGAATATTGTGGAAATGCCATAGCACACAAGCACACTTCTATGACCTAAGAGTACGTAGCAAAAGACAAATGTAAACAAGGAGAGAGAAGGGAAGAGAAATACTAAAATGGAAGAAGAGAATGAAATGAAAAATATGAACCAAATCTAAATGGAAGCTGAATAGAAAAAGTGGAGTACTGAATATTTGCACATAGCCAAAGGTATCACATTGAGGGCATCAAATGAGGTTGATATCCAATAGTAGCAACAAAATTGGAGAAGAGGGTAGAAGTTGAGGTGTGCTAAAGCAATCTACAAACAAAAAACTTGTGTATGATTATATGGTTGTAGCCATCATTTCACTCAATTCCTACTCTAAATAGTAGGAAATACCCAAATATGACTAGCTTGGTCAAATTGGCCCCTAAAATGCTAATCGATTGCATTTCCAATAGTAAAATAACACTAGCGGCCACGTACAATGTTGATCACCTCTACCAAGTTTGAACATGTCCTATAACCACCAAAAAACTAGGTTGGAAACTAGTATCTCATAGTGTGAATGCACTCAAAACTTGCTTAAAATGAGAGACACGTGAAAAGAATGGGCTGAAACAGGCAAAGCTCTTATGTATCTATCAAAATTTGGAGGAGGTTACAACTAAGAGATAACAAACTAGCTAGCACCCTCTGTCAGATATTGGGAGTGTTTGAATACCCAAAGTCCTCATGTAGTTTGTAAAGAGGTATGTCACATATTCCCCTATGACACATCAAGCCACCACTAAGAATCCACAACTTGCTATTGAAGAAAATGGTAATGAAGCTCATTGTGCTTCATGCAAGCATGAAACATGGGATCCTTTGGAAGAGGAAGAGCACTCTAGTTATCCATGTGCAGCTAAGTGGGTCTTGTTTGTGGAAAGACAATCTTTGCCAACAACCAATGGAGCCAAACTTGTTGGGGGTAAAGGCGCCTCTGCCTAGCCGCCCATGTATTCCTACACTGACAATACCCGCCACTGCACACTACAAGTGGCGGGCGCTTGTCATAGTCACTTATTCTTTATTCTTTTAGTGACAATTTGAATAAAGAAAGGCCTAGCCACACATTGTGCTTGTTGGAGTTCCCACTTTTGAGTCTCTCTCTCTCTTTGCTTTTGCTCTCCATCCACCATAGCTCTCACCGCCAAGCTTCTTCCTCTTGGGTTCCACTTTCCTTTCAACAAGTATTAGAGCAAAGGCATTGGAGCTTGCCCGGCATTCTCTTCACAACCTAGATTTGAAGAGCTTCAACCGGAGCTTCAAATGGCAGCCATGGCTTCTTCCTGGGCAGCATTGGAGCCCCCTTGACCTTGCCAAGTGCCCCCGAGGGCTATTGTAGATTCCCCAGCCCTCACGAATAGCCAGTGCAATTTTTGGTGCATTTTTAGGGGCTTGGGATGATCTACTCCCCGGCATTTTCCTACTCCTCCTCAGCTTCCAGGCACTCTTGGCAACCTTCCCGTGCATTGCTTAACTCCCCGACATTGGTGCTTGACTCCCGGTGATCGATTCGAGTGCTTCCCCCTTCAACTCTTTGCTGTATACACAATCCTAGGACTATCAAAATAGGGCAGCACTTGACATTTACTATTTAATGCTTCTTGGCATTGCTCATTTGATACCTATTGATGCCCGGTGATTCTCGGGTGTTATGGGATGCTATGTCTATGCTTTGGGACTGATTTGGAGAAGATTTGTGCACCATTTGAGCTTCATATAATATTAAATTGCTTGTTTAATACAGTGGACTGAAGCTCATTTACTTGGTGTATGCGCATTGGTTCATGGATGCGGGGTGCTTCCTGGAGGTTTGAATGATCATACCCATGTATTTAGAGGTTTTCAAATGCTTCTTCTTGGTTTTGGAATGCTTTTGAGCTTGGATTAAGCTCCAACTTGGTCATTCTTCACTGGCATTTGGCTTCGGTTGGTATGCTTTGGACCTGTTTATTGTCATTGCTTGGCATTTAGGCCTCTTGCATTTATGCCTTGGTTAAATATGGATGCCACTTGGTTTGCCCATTCTTGACAATTCCTTGGAGCTTTATATTCAAATGTATTTGAGGATTTTGGATCTACTAGGCATTACATTTGGTTGCCAGTTACATGCTCTTTGAATGCTTTCAGGCTTATGCTTTATGGGTTTGAGATAGCTTGGGATTTATGCTCCGAATGTACCCTACTGGGCTTTGACATGTCTGATGCTATGTATTTGATGTATTAGAGCGTTGCTTGCTCTCTTTGCATCTGACTTCACTTCCAGTGGGAGCCTCTTGGTATATTCAGATGTACACAGAGTCTTATTTACATATGAGCTTGAGCTTGTGGGACAGTTACATGCATTTGCTCTCTTGAGAGCTTTATGTCTGCAATTTTTCTATAGTGGGATGATTTGATATGCCTATTGGGGCAGACACCTATCTTTGTCATAAGTTTGTCAGTTTTGTATGCATCTTGGATGGTTATGTATTGAGCTTCTTGCTCTATCAGTTATGCTTATGCTTGGTCTCTTCTCTTACCCCGAGACCCATTACATGCATGACTTCTGGACCTATGAGATGTCTCTTTCCTAACAGGTTATTGGTTTGACAATTCTTGGTACCTTCTTGCCCCTGGAAACTCACTGTTGGATGTATCTTGCTACCTGGCAGTTACAGTGACATATGTATCACTGATTGCTTCATTTTGGGACAGTTTTACATACTGCTCTCATTTATTATAGCAAGCTGAAATCTGCAGATTTTGAGCACTTCTATGAGGGTAATGCTTACTATTTTATGTTATCTTGGTTATATTTGGTGGATGGGTGCTTCTCTTAGTGAAATCCACCCTTTCAGTCAGTTTTAGCAGTGGTTTTAGTGCATTTTTTGCTAATTACAGCAACCTGCAATTTTACTTTTTGCTTTGATTTGGGACAGTATGGCTGGTCATTTGAAAGATACAGCTCTCTTTAATATTGCCAAGTTGGATGATACCAACTATGGGTATTGGAAGTCCCAAATATGGCAGGTTTTGGTGCAGAAGTTGCAAATTAAACCCTTGCGTTTTAAGGGTGTTAAACCTAAAGACATGGATGATGATGTTTGGATGGAAGTTGATGAGCTATGCAAGTCTACCATTAATTTGTCACTCTCAGAAGAGGTCTTGTTGAAGATGAAAATCAGAGTGCATGGGATTTGTGGGAGAAGATTCAGGAGCTCTATGCACAGCAGAGTCCTAGATCACAGACGTATTGGATGAACCAGTTAATGGACCTTTGCATGGAGGGGACCTCCCTTTCATCTCATTTTAGTCAGTTTCATGCTATCATAAAGAGTCTGTTGTCACAGGGTATTGAGTTCAAAGACAACTTGCACCCATTGTTTCTGCTTGGCACCTTGCTTGAATCATTGGATGTCTTCCGTACTACCATATGCACAAAAAAGCTTGATGGGCTGAAAATCAAAGATGTTAAGAGTGATTTATTGACTGAGGAAATCAACAGGAGAAACAATGATGCTTCCCGCTCTTCACATGAATTGACCATTAGAGGTGGCAGAAATGGCAGGCATGATAATGATCATAAGGACAGGGACTATCAGAAGTCTAGATCCAAGTCACGTGGTTGCAGTAAGTCCCATGGACGAAAGTCTGATCTTACCTATCATTATTGTGGGAAAGCAGGACATATTAGGGCGCAGTGTCATAAAATGGGCGATGATAAGCACAAGGAAAAGGGAAAAGAAAAAGTGCAAGAAAAGTCTTCTGAGCACAGTATTATACCTGCAAAGTCCAGTGTGAAGATAAAAGAGTTCAATGTCATGCATGCCACTGATTCAGATGATGATTACATACTTGCAGCTTTTGCATGTGATGCCTTACAGACTTTTGAGATACATTCTATGTATGCACAGTGCTGGCTCTTGGATTCAGGTGCATCCTTTTATGTGACACCCTGTAGAGATTGGTTTTATACCTATCGTACCATGTTTGGTTCTGTGCGTCTTGGTGATGACAGGTCTCTTGACATTGTAGGCATTGGAGATGCTAGGCTATAGTTTCCTTCTGGCAGTTCTTTTGTTTTGCATGATGTACGCCATGTACCTACATTGACTCGCAACCTTATGTCAGCTGGATAGCTTGATGATGCAGGGTATTTTGTGTCTGCATGGAGGATTACTCGTGGCAAGCTTGTACTTGCAAGAGGTGCCAAGTCTGGCAGCCTCTATCCCTTACTTGTATTTGGAGCTACATTGGATCATGTTTTTTCAGTGGGTTCTATTCCCCATGTATCCCTATGGCATGCTCGTTTGGTGCATATGTCTCTTAAAGGAATGAAAATGCTCCGTGCTTTGCAGTATCTTCTGCCTTTTGACTCTTTGCATTTTGATTCTTGTGATCATTGTTTGTATGGTAGGCAAACTAGAAATACACATAAAAAGTCTGGTAAAAAACACATGGGTGAGCCCTTGGCTCTTGTGCACTCAAATGTATGTGAGCCCATGCCCTATCAGTCACTTGGTGGGGCAAAGTACTTTGTTACTTTCATAGATGATTACTCCTGTAAGGTTTGGGATTATCCCATAAAGAGAAAATGCGATGTCTTAGACACATTTCAGCGTTAGCTTGCATTGGTAGAGAACCAATCTGGGAAAAGGCTCAAATGCCTAAGGTCAGATAATGGGGGTGAGTGTGTATCACGTACTTTTGAGCGGTTTTGCGATGAGCAGGGTATTAAACATCAGTTGACCGCCCCTTACACCCTACCCCAGAATGGTATGGCTGAACGCATGAATAGGACCATTCAGGAAAGGGTCTGATAGCATGCTTAGCCAGGCTAGCCTACCGCAGCACTTTTGGGCTGAGGCAGTTACTACTGCAGTGCATCTCATTAACACATCGCCTAGTAGTGGCATTGACTTTCAGGTTGCAGAGGAGGTATGGGCAGGCAAGCCCCCCTCTTATGATCATTTTCATGTATTTGGATGTGAAGCATTCTGCCATGTGCCCAAGGACAAACGCAATAAGCTGGATCCTAAAAGTGTCAAATGCATTTTCATTGGCTATGGAGATGCAAGAGAGATGGGTTACCATCTATGGGATCCTCAAGTGCGAAAAGTGATCCACAGCCATGATGTCATCTTTCATGAGGACAAAATTCATATGCATCCTGAGAAAGTGGTTGAGGTACATAGAGTTATCTTTCAAGAGGAGCCCCCTGCTCCTGTTCAGCCCACTCCACGACCAGCTAGACAGCGTGTAGCATCACCTGATGCCCATGGCCCAAATGCTAGACATGCTGATGTTAGACAGGATGTTGGTCAGGCAACAAAGCCTGGATTGAAGCATTCTACTAGAGATAGGCTGCCTCCTAACCGTTTTGCGCCCTCTATGGATTATATACTAGTTACAGATGCAAGAGAGCCTCTCACTTATGATGAGGCTATGCATAGGGGTGATTGTCACTCTTGGGAGAGGGCTATGCAGTCTGAGCTTGACTCATTACATAAGAATTAGAATTGGGATTTGGTTTCCTTGCCTCAGGGTAAGAAGGCTTTGCCATGCAAGTGGGTGTACAAGCTAAAAAGTACCCCTGGACACCCCAAGCCGGCATACAAGGCTCGATTGGTTGCTAAGCGTTTTAAGCACGAGCATGGTGTTGACTTTGATGAAGTCTTTTCTCCTGCGGTCAAGATGGCCACCCTATGCTTAGTCTTGTCCTTGGTTGCACAGCTTGACCTGGACTTGTACCAAATGGATGTCAAGACGACTTTTTTACATGGGGACTTGCATAATGAGATTTACATGGAGCAGCCTAAGGGCTTTGCAGACCTTGGCAAGGAACACCTAGTGTGCAAGCTAAAGAAGAGTCCTATATGGCTTGAATCAGGCACCTAGGCAATGGTACCATAAGTTTGATGCATTCATGTAATCACAGGGCTACAGCCCCGCAGTGCTATGGATCCATGCTTGTACACAAATAAAGCCTGTGATGGTTCTTTATTGATTTTGGTACTCTATGTGGATGATATACTTTTAGTAGGGACAGCTCATGAGGAGCTAGATGCTCTTAAGGCTCAACTCAAGAAGATATTTGAGATGAAAGATCCGGGACAGAGGCCTCTCATATACTTGGTATGTGCATTACATGCGATCAATCTCAGGGACTCCTCTATCTGTTCACAGAGGGAGTACATTCATAAAGTCCTTGAGCGCTTCCTCATCCAAGATGTTAAGCCTATTGGTTGTCCCTTACCTTCTCATGTGAAGGTTTCATAGGCCGATTGTCCACAGATAGATGAGAATAGGGCCGAGATTCCCTATGCATCAGCCATGGGTAGTCTTATGTATGCCATGATAGCCACCCGTCCAGATATAGCTTTTGCAGTTGTGGTTGTGGCACGTTATATGGCTACACATGGCAAGAAACATTGGGATTCCATGAAGGGTATTATGAGGTACCTGAGGGGCATAGTAGATATGTGCCTTTGCTATGGCAGCCAAGATACAGGAGTTGTGGGGTACACTAACTCTGATTATGTAGGACATGCAGATAGTAGGAAGTTCACTTCTGGCTATGTGTTCACTTATGCTCGAGGGGCTATCTCTTGGATGTCCAGGGTGCAGAAGTGTACAGCTCTTTCTACTATAGAGGTCGAGTATATTGCAGCCACAGAGGCTTGCAAGGAGGATATCTGGTTAGGCCGTTTGATTGCAGACCTTGGTATGACACATACTATGCCTACACTGCATTCGAATTCTATGAGTGCCGTTCAATTGGTCAAGAATCTGGTCTTCCATGCAAAGACGAAACATATTGAGATGAGGTATCACTTCATTCGCGAGGTCATTGAGGACATGTCTGTTGACCTTGTCAAGATTCCGATTGAGCAGAATCCTGCAGACTTGCTCACAAAGAGCCTCACTACCGAGAGCTTTGCCTTCCTCAGGAGTTTGATGGGCATTGGATGAGATGACATCTTTTTCCTCATCCTGTTGTACATGTGTACATGTTGCTATCTTTTCTTTTTCTCTCTCACTGGGGCAGATTCGCCTTTAAGTGGGAGGTTGTTGGGGGTAAAGGCGCCTCCGCCTAGCCGCCCGTGTATTACTACACTGACAGTACTCGCCACTGCACACTGCAGAGATGGTGGGTGCCCTCACAATCACTTATTCTTTATTCTTTTAGTGATAGTTTGAATAAAGGAAGGCCCGGACACACATTGTAGTTGTTGGAGTTTCCACTTTTGAGTCTCTCTCTCTCTTGGCTCTTGCTCTCCATCCGCCATAGCTCTCACCGCCAAGCTTCTTCCTCCTGGGTACCACTTCCATTTCAAAAATACCTCATGTGTGGTAGAACAAAGGGCTTAGCACTCTACCTCTATCAAGATAATACCATAGTAGACTACTTATTATTGCTCCATGAGATAGCTCCCAATCCAAAGGAGCAAGAAAACCTATTGTGGAACATGAGACTTAATGTTTCCTACCCAATCTTAGTTACTCGATTCAAGGAGAGTGGCCCCCTCTCCATACATGATCCCAAAGGATCTGGTCCCAACAATGAACTAATGAAACAAAAACTACACTTGTAGTGGCAAATAATGCCCCATATTCCAACAAGACTTCCAAGCCATATACCAAAGCTCAAGAGAATAGTAATATACACAAAATTCAAGTTAATAAGACAATTTCTAATAAAGAGAATGTCTTCTATCCTATAGTACAAAGAGGCAAGAAGAGGGGAAGGAGTAAACCAAATCTCAAGAAGCTAGCTTTTCAACCACTCATTGAGAAACATATCTATGTTAGCCTAGAGTATTGAAATTTGATTAATAGAGTGTCAATGAAGGTGAGCATCCTCTCATGCAATGTGAGGTATTTTATAAAATGACATAGAATGTTCTATGCTTTGTTACAACACTCTAAACCTAATGTAAGGGGATTTTTTAATGACAGAAGAATAAGAATGTGCTATGATCTAGTGCGCCACTCTAGATCTAATGTAATAGCACTACCAAAAGTCAAAACCAAAGGAGACTCTAACTTTCTAATAGCCCTACAAGGGTACACAACCTTCATTGAGTCCAAGATAAGAGGAAAAGGGGAGACACTCATTTTTTTCAATGAGATTCTTGAGCACAAACTAAAATGGGGTAATCACTTGGGATCAACCATTGTTATCAAAATCTCATTAGATGCTGATTGTATCCATCTATACACTAAATGTTTCTACTAACAAAGGAAAGCTATTGTGATGGCGGGATCAACAACTAGATGGAAACCACATTGTACTCATAGGAGACTAGAACATGTCCATAAGACATGAAGACCAATTTCGTGGACTTGACCACATGTTGGAAGAGGAGGGGTGGTGTGGGACACTTCGAATGTAGCACATGACTTGTGTGATGTGACGATTTAGAAATGAAAGCCCCCCATTTTGTACATGGTATAACATGAATGTCAACAACTCTTTTTGAGCTACTCAACTCTTTTTGAGCTACTCAACTTAGTCGGGTCTACATAACTATCAACAGATGATGGATATGCTCAAGGAAGATCCTCCATTTGAACACTATAAAGATAGACTTGGACCACATCCCACTACTATTTTGTTTTTGAAAAGAATAAAAATGGATGCACAACAGAAGGGAGAATGGCACAAGATATGGAGACTCAAGCAAACTTCTTCTTTATCATCTTCATTCTTCTCTTTCTTCCATGGTCAAGTGAGTATAAACAAAGTATCTTTCCAAAAGTGATAGATATCCTTTGACCTTTAAGTCAATTCACACACAACATTTACTTTATGTATGCATACATAGGATATAGACTTAGCCTACATCTATTTCTCAACAACCCCCCCCCTCTCAAGCTCAAAGTGAGCTTGTAGATACAAGACCCCAAGGGCACTTGTAAAGTACTCATACTTATCTTTACATAATGCTTTGACCATTATTTGCTATATTTTTATTTCCATAACAATCATCATCACTACTCTCATAAGCATCCATCTCAATTTCAACTTTTGATCTATACCAAGATTGATACTCACTGAATCTTACATACCTACTTATGTAGAGCTCTTTGATGACATGATCATAGCATTTATAACCTTCTTCTCATTTGGATAGCCAAGAAAATATTATTTGAGAGCCTTTTGTTCCATCTTTTTTCTCAAATCATTGGGATGTGAACATAATATATACAACCAAACACCCTAAGCTATGCAACTGTAGGTGTCCTTCCATACATTTTCTTATTAAAGACATCTTATAACTTAAAGCTATAGGTGTCTTGTTCATGATATGGATTGTAGTATGTACTACCTTAACCCAATAAGTCAAGGGTATATGCATCTAATTCATCATAGCCCTCTGTACTTCCACAATAACCATGTTTTTCCTTTTTGCAATACCATTTTGTTGTGGTGTATACATGCATGTAACCTATCAAACTCATTTGACAAATATTATCCTCTATTATCTAATATCAAGCACTTTATGTGACTTCAAAATTTGTTTTCTACCATGGTTTTAAACTCCAAAAACTTTTCAAAATCTTCACTTTTATGTTGCAAAAGTATTCCCATGTCATCTTGTTGAAATCGTCAATAAAAATGATATAAAACTTGCATTTTCCACTCAAAGAAACATTCTTACATGGACCCCAAATGTTCAAATATACCATTTCTAAAGAATAAGGGCTCACTCTCCCCCTCTTTAAGAATGGGAGTGTAAACTACTTGCAAAACTCGACAAGCCTCACATACATAATCATAATTCACATAACCAAACTATGGAAGCCCTCAAACAACCTATCTAGACTAGATGTATTTAAGCCTTTACAAATTCACATGACCAATTCTTGTATGCCATAATTTGACATCTTTATCTTTTTTATTCCCAATCTCAACATACATAGAACTATGTAAGTCAGGAGTTCCTGCATCCAAAGCAAATAACCTTCCTTTCTTTTGACCCCACGAGCGATAAGCTAGCCACATTTTTCACTTTTGAACTCCTCAATGTAGCAACCATACTTTTTGAATCTTACTTGCAGCCCTTGATCATCCATTTGACCAATTGAAGTCAAATTTTTAGTTATAGTAGCCACATACAACACTCCCCAACCTTATTTTCTATCCCATCTCTAGTCACTAAGGAACACTATTAATATGCATTACATTATGCAATGTGTCATCTTTTGTAGCCATATACTCTTTAGTTTGCATTTGCTTCTTTCTATCAAATCATTTTGTATGATGTGTCATATGGTTTATTGCTCCTAAATCCAAAAACTAGTAATCCTCTTTAAAGGAATGCATCACACTACCAAATACATGCTCCATAGCAAAGAGATAACCTCTAAGTGATGAACCACCTCTAGAACCATAGCCACCACCATTATATCCACCTATAACTAGGTCATTCTTTGACCCCTAGACATTTCTTGAGAGTAGGATCTCTCTTGCCTCTAGGCATAAAATCACCATGTCCCAAGGTGCTATGACCACACGCAAAGCTATCTACATAACCATATGAAGAGCCTCTAGCTCTAGATGAGCTACCATGGCCTGATATGATAGAACACACTATCCTAACTTGCAAGCCCAATTCAATCTCTTTCCTAAGTATAAGGAAATCAACTCTTCAAAGTTATGCACAAAGCCTCCCCTTACAAAAATAGAGGTATCAAGGGAAAGTATGCAAGTCTAAGTCTATTTAGAGTAACAGATATGAAATCATCATCATCAACTGATGTATTTATTAAAGCAAGATTATTTGCAACATGTTTTATTTAGGCCACATAGTTATTGATGCTTCTATTTTTGCACCATGCACCATATAATCTTTGCTTTAGTTTTATCTTTCTGGCCTCCATGCAAGTTTCATATATTTTCTCAATGATTTTCCAAGCATGTTTGCATGTACTAGCCTTTTTAATGTGTGGAATCAATGTCTCTAAGATGCATATAGATATCTAATGCAATGCCTTCCTGTTTTTACCTGTACAATCCTTGTATACCTTCTTCTATTCTTTCATGGGCTCATTAAGAAGTTCAGGGCATATATATTCACCTCTAGTGAAGTCCCATAGACCTCTTCCCATCAAGAAATTATCCATAAAAAATCCACCACTCAACTTCTTACCCATTTCTTAGTTACTTGGTTTTGCGCTCCAACACCTTCACCCCAGCCTTCAATTGAGCTTTGTGTAGTCATACAATGGCTCTAATACCATGAAAATAGACAAGACGGGAGAGATATGAAGAGACTAAGAGCACACACATACACAAAATCAATGGAGACTTGAGCACAAAGAGAGATAGAGCTAAAATCTTCTTATTCTTCTTTCTTTTTCTTCCACACAAAAGAACTAAGTCTATAACATGATAAAAGACTAATATGAAAGTGCATAATGTATGTACACATGGTCATTAAGTATGAACCCAATATGAAAGGAAGAGGTGGCACAATGAATGTGCCATAACCAACTACTATTTGTGAATGCAATAAGATAGTTAACACTATCTGTTATCTGGGAGATGCAAGGCTTCACATCGCATCAATAGCTCGATTGCTATCCATCGATAATGCAACCATTGAGACAGCAGTTTGCAGAAGCATTAAAAACCAAGAAGCTTTGAAGACCAGTTGCAATTGTCTACCAGTTTGTGGATCCGATCAAGGCAGAGCTGCCTGTAGATGCCAGTGCAAACTTCATCAATAATAGTGGGCTCCAGATCTACAAACACTGCTCTAGGAACATGCTTCCCTGCTCCAGTCTCACTGAAGAAGCCATGACATCCTGTTCATTATTCCCATGATCCAAGTGTACAATAACTGGAATCTTGAAACCTTTTGCTGCTCCAATATAACATGCAACCAATGGCAGTTTCCCATGCTTCAGAGAAGATGTGATTGTCTCTTGGCTCACTGGAGAGATTCATATATTGCATTAGCATCATCAATGATATCTGGAACTGTGCTTTCTATAGAAATATGACTACCAGGATAAACTTCAACAGATTCACTTGAGGATTTTTGCTCAAAAAGGATGGACTACGTGGGTATAGTCTAGCTATAGAATCACTGGCGTATCCGTATATCAATTACCTAACATGTGAGTGAATAATACCGTGCCACATCACCAAGGCACTTAGTGGATGCCAGCGCTTGTGTTGAGTGTTGAAATGACTTGTTTTTTGGCTGATTTTTGTTGTTTTTGAGAGCTGAATGGTTGATTTTATGAGATGATTGATTGATTTGGAAGTGGTTTGAGAGTGTTTTGGATGATAATGATGGTGTTTTGGAAGTTCATGATGATTATTGGTGGTTCTGTGATGTTCTGATAGGTTCTGATTGGTTCTGTATACCTTCTGTTTTGTTCTATTTTGGTCTGTTTTGTTCTGATTGTCTTCTGTAAAGAGGGATGGAGTATTGATTGATGAAGATTGAGATATTGTGAAAGTTTATTGAATGGTTTGTGAAAGTTTGGAATGGTTTGAGTATGAGTTATGAGGTTTTGATGACCTTCTGTAACCTTCTGTAGGTCTTCTGTAGAGCTTCTGTCTCTGTTTTGCTCTGTTCTGTTCTGTACTGTAGCTGTTCTGGTACTGTTCTGTGACTGTTCTGTATGCTTCTGTATGTGTTCTGATGGATGAGAGTGTAGCTTGGGAAAGTTTTCTAGCCTTGGAAAGAGGTGAATACAAGTGCAAAAGAGCTGAAAGAAGTGGAAGAAGTAGCTGCTGAAGACTCAAGTGAAGACTAGAGTGAAGTGACAGTAGTGAGCTATGAAAGGACATTGTAGTGGCTCTGGTGACTCTTCATATTAGACATACCTCTTGGGAGGGGTATCCACGACCTAAGAAGGATTATTGAGAGTGATTTTGAGAGATTGTAGTGAGGACATAATGTATTATTGATGGAGTGAGAGAGAGAGAGAGTCAGAGATAGCTAATTCTACTCAAATAGAGTGACTGTATATGAGAGATTGAGAGAGAAGACTATGAAGATATTGAAGATGAATACTATGTGATGTATTTCCATTCAAAGATGGTGTATTCCTTTGCTTTCTTTATTCTATTGATGGATTTTGTGAAGATGTTGAAGAATATAGTTGATTCTATCAAAACCGTGGGAGATCTACATAATGCTGCATGAAGATTTGTTGTGCCTGGTTTCTTTTCTTCATTGTGATCATATGAAACATGATAAACAAGCTTGTTGATGTTACAAGATAGATTTTCTTGCAAGAGAATTCCCTTTTCCTTGGTGTTCCTCTTGGGGCTCCATGTTTTTGGTGCGCAGCCGGGGAAACTTGCCATCAACAAGCACCAGAAGAGGCTGAAAATGAAGGAAATGGCATTGCCAAGAAGAGAAGAATTCAATGGATGTTTGTAAAGTTCCTTCTTCCACTGAAGAGTTGGAATTTCTAATAATCAAAGCCACTTTCCACAAAAAGTTCATCCCACAATGGCGGAAACACATCACCATCATGATGCATGCTCTATGTGGTGGACAGTTTCCTCTTCCTATTGAAGCAGCAGAAACTTGCATCTTGGTGGCAAACTGTTTGGGAACAAACTGAAGAGTAGAAACAGAGAGAATGACCATCCATGGAAGATTTGGCATTCATTGAAAAGTTTCCAGACAACATCAAGTGGGAGATTGTGAAGAAGCTTCAGGAGTCTTGGTCTGTAGAGGTTCACAAAGACAAGAAGGAAAAGAGTTGGAATTTGTTCGTGGATGCTCAACAGCAAGATACATGGGATGCTTGGTGTACTGATAATCTTCTGTTTGTTCAATTAGCAACCCACTGGAAGTTGGTAGACAGAGTGTTTTTCACAACCTACACTGTTGAAACCATCAGAAGCTGGCATTACTATGATGATGGCACCACCACAATGCTCAGACGTATGCATTTTGACACCTTCAGAACCGAATACCTTCCCCTGTGTAGTGGCATGAAAGCAGAATTCAGGGACGTTGAAAAGAAAGAAGTAGAAGAAATGTTGGCAAGAGAGTTCTCCAGAGACTGAAGTCTTCTGTTAACCCTCTGTGGAGCACTAATAACCTAGTGGAGCCACACCCCTGATGAATGACGCAATAAAGAGGCAAGCGTTAGAACGAGTCCAGAGGCACGTGAGAAGAGAGAAAGCAAAAATCAAGGCTGAGAACGAGCTCACAGTAGAAGCCGCCTTTGACGCCCTTGCGGAACTCTTTACAGAAGTCCCAATGGCACATCAAGCCCTTCCTCCTCCTGCTGGAGGTCCACTTCCAAGCCAGATCCGTCCTGGAAATATTGATGACAGGCCAGCGAATGTAGTTCCATTGCCAGTTTTTAAGGGAGAGTACAATGAAGACCCCGATCTTCATGTAGCAGAGTTTATGGTAGCATGTGTGGCTAACAATGCCCGAACCCCTGAGCATTGGTTAGAAATATTCCCCGCCACTTTCAAGGACACGGCGTTTCAGTGGTATGAGAGACAAGCAGCAGGAACTTTTGGCACATGGAACGACCTGAAGTTGGCCTTCCTCACTAAATTCAGGTGTGAAGGTTTTGAAGAGCGGATGAGAGAGGAATTTATGAACCTAAGTCAGTCTTCTGGAGAAAGAGTGGAAGCTTATGTCTCACGAATGGAATCCATCCTGAAGAGATGGACTAACCATAATCTAGATGATGGCATCCAGAAGGGGGTGTTTCTCAGAGGATTACAACCAGAAGTCCGTAAGTTTGTGGAGCTACAAAGACCAGCCACACTGCAAGCTGCAACAGAAGGTGCAAGACTGTACGATGAAGTGGAAGCTCGATTAGCAATGAATACAGGAAGAGGAGTCCTACCTCCTCTGATGCCAGGAATGATGTATTCACCAAATGCAGTCCCAGGGACTGTTCCCTACCCCTACCAACAGATGTCCCCGGTATCATAGTACAGTGCACCAAATCCACAGTGGCCACAATCCATGCCTCAAATGGTGGTTCACCCACAACAACAATGGTCCCAACCAATTTCCTCAATGCCAAATCAACAGCAACAGTGGAATCCTACCAACTGGAGCCAACAGCCAACAATTCAAACAGGAGCTCTGAATCAGAACCAGAACAGAGACCCCTCTGTACCAGCCCAACCCGTTTATGCAGTGATTACAGAGACTCCTCAAAACCCTCCTGCTAGTACCTCCGGAGGAGAAAGCTTGAAGGATTACTTATCCAACTCAGTTGCAAACATCAAAAAGGAGTTGATGGATGTGATTACAGAACAACTACAGACGTTGAAAGTGAATACCGCTAGCATATCCAACGTTGCAGGAGCAGGAAGAGATGTGATGCGGTCAAATACTTGGTGTGGTAAGTGTCATCAAGCAGGCCATTTAGCCACTGAATGTACACGAAAACCAACCATCCCTGGAGCCTTCTGTTCCTACTGTTTGCAGAAGAACCATACAGAGGACATTTGCTCTCTGAAGGAGATGCATGATAGGAGAAGGAAGGAAGAAGATGCAAGATTCAACTTGTTGGAATCCAAAATGACAACACAAGATATTGGACCCAAGCCTAGAGAGTTTGGTCCTAATTTCGGACCCAGAAGATTTCCCTCTCAAAGTTACAGAGGAAGACAGTCTGGCGGTGGTCAGAGATCAGAAGTGGAATGTTACAGATGCGGAGAAAAGGGACACATCTCACCAAATTGTCCAAATCCTCGAAGGTCAGTGGATTACAAGCCCTTATGCAGTCGATGCAAAGGAGAAGGCCACACTGCAAAGGACTGTCCAAGCCCAGCCCCAGTGAAAAACAGTGCTACTGATAGTCCGGCCAAGGCCCAAGAGCCTACCTCTAATTTAGTGGAATTGGAAGTTGCTGCCATCACTCGTGCAAAGCAGAAGGAACCACCTGTCCAGAAAGAAAATAACCCTTTAGCCCGAACAGTGAAGTTCAATCTTCCACCACAAGAACAGAACAGAACAGAGCCTAACAGTGCCGTACAGAGCCCTACAGTGCCACAGAGAGTTACAGAGACAGTTACAGAGACAGGACCAGAGGTCCAGGATATAGAAGAGGAGGAGGTGCCGAAAGTAGTAGAAGAAATTCCCATGATTCCCCTGTTGGAAGAAAGAGGGAAAATGAAAATGGGTGTTGCCCCATTCCCTAACCGATTAGAGAAGCCAGTGGATCCTATTAAGGAATACGATCTAGTTAGAGATCTAGATACCTTTAAACTAAACCTCACATTCCATCAATTATTGATGTTGTCTCCCAGTTGCCGGAAAAGATTCAAAAGTATACTGACAAAAAGACGTGGTTTAAGGATTGCTCCCTCAACAGTGACAAAGTCCAACCAGGCTCCAGATCCTGTAAAAGAAGTGGATGTGGCTAATGCTTTCCTAGATCCGGGTACTCCAGAGACTGGTGTGTGGATAGAAGGCTGCTTCATCGCAAATGCACTGATTGATGGTGGTTCATCAGTGAACATTATGACGGATGTTACAATGAAGGATCTAGGCTTACAAGGTGTGCAACCAACCCAATGGCTCATCAGACTGGCGGATCAGAGTAGAATCAAGCCTTTGGGCATTCTTCCATATGTGAAGACTACAGTGGCTGGAAAAGATTATTGCCTGACCTATCTGGTGGTGAAGCCAAACTCTTATGGTACATCCTATCCTCTGCTACTGGGCAGACCATGGATTTTTGAAGCCCGAGCAAGGACGGATTGGTTCAAAGGAACCTTGACTTTGGGTAGAGGACCCAACAAAGTGGTGCTGAAACTGTATGGTTCTCAAAAAGGACATGGATCCACCTCCTTGGAATTATCTTCTAACTCCCCTAATGAGGCTACAGATGGAACATCAGCAGACGAAGATGTTGTCAAACAGATCCTTCCTAAGAAAATAGTGGCACATTCCTTAACAGTGGATACTGTAAGCCGACTTCCAAAAGATGCAACGCCATTATCAATGGGTGAATACTTCCTGCCTGAACCAGGAATGACTTCTGAAATCACTTCTGACAGTGAGATAGAAGCATGGATGTACTGCTCTCCCTGTTACATGGCCATAGCAGAGCCAGAGATAGAGGCAGGAGAGGAAACAGAGAATCTGTTCTTCTGTTACAGAGCTCCTACAGAGACAAAAGCAGAAGCAGAGACAGAAGCAGAAGCAGAGACAGAAACAGAAGCAGAGACAGAGACAGAAGAGGATGGATATGATATGGACGAAGAAGGTTATGAAAGTGAGCCAGAAGAATCTATCCCACCTACAGAGGATACATTTGAAGAAGAAGTTCCAGAAGCATCAGAAGCAGATGAGCTCATGCTATGGGACAGAGTGGCGATGGTACCATTTGGCCTGGTAAATGGATCTTCTTATATGCAAAATTCTTATAAGACGTGGGTTAAGAAGAACAAGTGCACCGTGCCAACAAGCACCAATCCAACAAACCCAACAGGCATCAGAGGGTCCCTGTTATGTGACGTTCCTGGATGTATCATCAGAAGATGAGTCTTCAAGCCAAGAGGTAATTACTCTTGAAACCAAACCCGAAACGGCTCTTATCCCATTCCAATGTCTTAAAGAGCAACCTAAGTCTCCACCAAAAGAAGAAATTGGTTCTAGTGGGACATCAGAAGAGGACACCACTCCCTTGAAGGAGTCAGATCTGTACCCAGAAGCAGTCCGCGGGACCTTCATCCGTGAAGTAGAAGGTGAAAGGCAGTTAACCTTTGTGGATGCAGAAGGCACTGAACGCCACTTGAAGGTGGGTAGCGGCCTTCCAGAAGAGGAGTTGTCAACCTTGTACAACTTGTTGAAAGAAAATTTGGACGTGTTTGCATGGTCCTACAAAGACCTAAAGGGGATTGATCCCACAATATGTCAACATCATATTAACTTGGAGCCTGATGCCAAGCCAGTACGGCAACGACAGAGGCGAATGAATCCGAATTATTTCATATTGGTGAAAGCGGAGCTGTTGAAGCTTCTGGAAGCAGAGTTCATCTATCCAGTGGCAAATAGTGAATGGGTTTCACCCATCGTGGTTGTACCCAAGAAGAATGGCAAATTGCGAATTTGTGTGGATTTCCGAAAGCTTAATTCCAAGACAAAGAAGGATCACTTTCCTATCCCTTTCACAGACCAACTGTTGGACACAGTGGCAGGACATGAGCTTTATTCCCTTTTGGATGGATTCAGCGGATACAACCAAGTGCAGATCGCAGAAGAAGACCAGTCCAAAACAACCTTCACCACAGAATGGGGGACCTACGCTTACCGAGTGATGCCATTTGGGCTCTGCAATGCCCCTGTACTTTCCAACGAGTCATGATGGCTGCATTTCAGAATCATTTGCACGACTTCATTGAAGTATATTTGGATGACTTCTGTGTCTATAGTTTGACCCGTGAACACTGGGAGCACTTGGAACAATGCTTTGACCGATGACGGGAGTATGGGATTTCCCTCAACCCCGACAAATGCATCTTTGGGGTCTCTTCTGGAGTTCTATTGGGCCACATTGTCTCTACACAAGGGATATCAACAGACCCTGCAAAGATCGAAAAGATCGCAGCTCTGGCAGCACCCACCAACCTCAAACAGTTGAGGGGATTCCTAGGCCATGTGGGTTACTACAGAAGGTTTATAGCCCATTTTGCGACAAAGGCAACCTCCTTGCACAAGCTTCTAAGGAAAGATGCAGAGTTTGCTTGGACGGAAGAATGTGACAAAGCCTTCCATACTTTGAAGCAGTGTCTGATTGAGGCACCCATTCTGCAACCTCCTAATTGGACGAAAGAGTTCCATGTACACACTGATGCATCAATTGAAGGTTTAGGTGCTATCCTCTGCCAAAAGGGCTCCTTGAAGTTGGATCAACCGATCTATTATGCAAGCCGAAAAGTCACTGATAGGGAACGGAACTATATAGTGACAGAGCTGGAGTGCTTGGCAATGGTGTTTGCCCTGGAAAAGTTTTGCCACTATCTCCTATCTACCCACTTTAAATTTTATGTGGATCATGAGGCCCTGTCCTTCCTGATGAACAAAGCAGATGTGAAAGGATGAATGATGAGATGGCTCCTTTTATTCCAGGAGTTCGACTTTGAGGTGATTACTAAGCCTGGTCGTTCCCATGTTTTGGCTGATCATTTGTCGCATATCCCACAAACTGCAGATGAGGAGCAGGATGATCCAGACCTCCCTGATGCTTCCCTATTTTTGGTAGAAACTATAACCCCCTGGTATGCAGACATTGCCAATCTGCTGGCAATCCAACAGTACCCTCCTGGTATTTCTAGTCGGGAAAGGAAGAAGCTCGTGCTAGAATCAGCCCCCTACACCCTGCAAGGTGGTGCACTGTATAAGAAAGGCAAAGATGAAGTGCTCAGAAGATGTGTCGCAGCAGAAGAGATTGGGATTGTTCTGAAGGCTTGCCATGACGAGCCATGTGAAGGTCACTTTGCAAGAGAAGCTACAGCCAGGAAGGCTTTGCTAGCAGGTTACTGGTGGCCTACCATTCATAAGGATGCCTATGATTACTGTAAAAGATGTGATGCTTGTCAGAGAATGGGGAAACCCACGAAGACAAGTGCCATGCCACTGCAACCTATCCTTCCTTTGAAGCTGTTTGAGAAGTGGGGCATCGACTTCGTAGGTCCGATCGATCCTCCTACCAGAAGGAAACAGAATCGATACATCCTCGTATGTACGGATTATGTCACAAAGTGGTGTGAAGCTAAAGCCCTAAAGCGGGACGATGGTAACAGCGTGGCCCTGTTCATGTATGAGAATATCATCACCCGTTTTGGTAGTCCCTTAGAGCTGGTAAGTGACAGAGGCACTCATTTCCTCAACAAAGTCATGGAAGAGTTGACAGAGTTGTATAAGATCCGCCATCGCAAGTCCACTCCTTATTACCCTAGAGCCAACGGCCAAGTCGAAGTCACCAATCGCATCCTCTGCTCGATTCTGACAAGAACAATTGCCGCACATCGTCGTGATTGGGACGATCGACTTACAGAGGCCCTCTGGGCATACAGAACCTCCCATAAAGCAGCAACAGGACAGATACCCTTCCAGCTGGTGTATGGAACAGAAGTTGTTTTTCCTATTGAACTGGAATTACCCTCTTTGAGAGTGGGTATCAAAGAGCATTTGGGGGACGATGATTCACTGCAACGCCGTCTCCTGCACTTGGAATGTTTGGACGAAATTCGTAGGATGGCTCTCCAGTGCATGGAAGCCACGCAAGCTCGACGTAAGGCTTACCATGATAGCTTCATCAAGCACAAGGAGTTCAAAGAAGGTGATTTGGTCCTAGCCTATGATTCACGCTTTGGCAAGTTTCCTGGCAAGCTCCAACAGCGGTGGATGGGCCCCTATAAGGTACTTGCTGTCAACCCTAATGGCTCTGTCCAAGTACAGACCGTTGATGCCTCTGATGATCCCTTTCTGATCAATGGATATCGCCTGAAGAAGTACTTCCCTCCTTGGGGATCCTGACAACCATGGACACTTGATCCTTTCCCTCGTTGGCGCAGCACTGTCCTTCTTATGATGCTACTTCTGATAGCCGTTCTTCAATCACTCCTGATGAAGTGGACGCAACCCTCTGTCCCCTCAAACCCCCCTTCCAGCCTTGATCTCTTATCCTCTATTTTCCACGAGCATCAGTGGCGAGGTTGGTTCTGACAAATGGTCTTTCTACCATTCCCTTGCTCAATTCGAAAGGAAAAAAAAAGAAAAGAAAAGAAAGAGAAGAAAAATATACATATCGGTCATGGGAGAAAAGGACTTAGGTCCCTGTCATGCCGACCTATTCTTCGAGAAAAGGTGGAAACACCCTCGGGAATAGGGGAAAAAAAAAGAGAAAAAAAAAAGAAGAAAAGAAAAGAAAAAAATAAAATCTGTTATGAGAGAAAAGGAAGCAATTCCCTGTCATAGCAAGCCTCGTTCCAAGAAAAGGTGGTCAACACCCTTGGGCGAGAAGCTGGCTGTGGAAAAGGTGGTAACACCCAGCAGTCCAGAAAGTGGATTCATTGATTGATATCCCTCGGATCCAATTCCGACGCTACCTCCCTTGGTACGCTGTGTCCTGGGTCTCTCTGCAAAGTGACTACCTTTCCTCTAGCAGACGACATGTTCCTGTCCAATACAACGTTCTATTTGATGGCTACCTCCCTGGGTATGCCTCTTTAGCAACTGATGACGTGATCTTCATCAACAAACAATCGAGTGATGTGAGTTTTCATCCTAACCGGATGGGGAAGTGAGTATGGTTGCCCTCTATAATTATCGATAGAGAGTGAGACAGAGGGTGGGGCAAGAGACCAATCTTTTCCCTTCAAATCAAATGAGAGGTGAGAAGTGTGAATGAAGTGTTGCACGCACGGGATGGACCTCTCAATGCACAAAGCACAATTTGTTTCTGTGCACTGCACCATAAGGCTCCCTGGCCTTCCTTCTCGCACCGTATGCCGGCACAGGGCGGGATGCACAGTTGCACCATCAAATGCGTACAAGGCGTACAACCTTTGCACAAGTGACCGTGAGGATTACATCAACGGGTTTCAGGAAAGGCTGCCCTCTTGTATCTCTCAACAGAGCGTGAGACATAGGGGGGTGGGATGAGTGTGACTGGAGTTTCTTCAATCAATTACCGAGAGGTGAGATTGAGGGACGTTACGACACTTGGAGTCAGGTATGTTCCACTTTCCCTGTGCACCCACGGAATGGGTCTTTGCCGTCATCACAAGACACGCCACCCTGTTCTGTACACTGTACTGTAAGGCTCCCTTGCCTTCCTTCTTGCACTTATGCCAGACGGGTTGGACGCACTAATGCACCATCAATTGTGCACCCTGGCATACTCTTTTTGCACCATTCCCCCCTTGTCGATTTCTCAACCAGGCATGAGATATGGGTTTCCATCATTATTCCTCGAGTGATATTAGTCATGG
Organism: Lygodium microphyllum; assembly: GCF_053477565.2. Taxonomy (NCBI): domain Eukaryota; kingdom Viridiplantae; phylum Streptophyta; class Polypodiopsida; order Schizaeales; family Lygodiaceae; genus Lygodium; species Lygodium microphyllum. Next base: position 72,949,218 of record NC_141143.1, on the reverse strand, counting down.
GGCGAGTGACTGTTCTTTCATTCCAATTGAGTGACTGCGAGTTGAGTGTAGTATCCCTCATCGTCGACGGATTTCCTGCGCTTCCTTCCATCAGCTACCTCCCTGGGTGCTGCCGCATGGTCCCTTCCATGACGAACGGGTGCCGAGAAGATGCCTTGGTCCCTCTAGTGCCGACAACCACACTGGACGTGCCATCGACACTCAACCCTGCTTCTTGACGAAATGGGCCAAGTTTTTCTAACCCTCCCACTTCTGTTTCTTCGTGACAGTCATGTTTTAAGTGTGGGGACGTTAGTGGATGGTCTGTGGCATGGTCCTAGGTCCCTGTTGCTCGGTTAACCCTATCTGTTAAGGTCTTAAGTGTGGGGACGCGTCCCTGCGCGTCTACATTGCATACCCTTCTGCATATGCCTTAAGCTGCTCATGCATGAATGCCTTGCCTTGCTGTTACCCTGATGGGGTCCCTTCCCACCCACCCTTGGGGCTGTTCCCTTGCAGTTTTCCTTCATTCCCTGCTTTTGTGGTCTTGCCATGTGAATGCACCCTACGTTCCCCAAAGTCCACATCCAGCCTAATAGCCATGTTCCTCTTTTTACCCTGACCATTTTTCCTTTTTACCTACCCTTGTTCCAGTGCACGGTTTTTGAGTTATTAATTTTTGAAGCATTTTGTGCAATTTAGCCGGTTTTCCATGTGAACGCGCTTTTCTTGCTTGGGAACCATGCTCTGACATCATAGCCCTGCCAATCACTCTTCCCCTGACATTTTTCCTTTTCACTCCGTGTCATTCCGATACACGGTTTGTCCAATATTAATTTTCTGGTTTTTTTTCCACCTTTTTCGTGCGTATTTTTGACATTTTTCCAATTTGATTTGATAGCCGTGTCTCCTGTGCCTTCCCTCACCTTTTTCCTTTTTCCTCCATCCTCTTTCGACTTTCGGATTTTTATTTATTAATTTTTCAATGCGTTTTCGGGCGTATTTTTGGAGTTTTTCGCATGTGAACCCCTTCTATTTCCACCGGAACTGCGGTTTAACATAATAACCCTGTGTCCCCCCTTCTTGCGGACATTTTTTCTTCTTATTGCGTGTCATTCCGGCGCACGATTTGCCCGATATTAATTTTCGATCCCATTTTCGGGTTTGTTTTTTGGGTTTTTTCCACGTGAACACGTCTTATCTGCGTCAGAATTATGTTTTGATGAGATAGGATTGTCGGGCACATCTTTCTGCACAGTTTTCCTTTTTTCTGCACCTCATTCCGATGCACGGATTTTTCGATATTAATTTTTCATTGCGTTTTTTGTTCGTTTTTTGGGTTTTTTGTATGTGACCGCCCTTTCCCCCTCCCGAAACCTCTGTCATATATTTTTCTTGTTTTCCCCCTGTCGTCCTACCCACTTTTTGTTTTTACGCTATTTCGTTTTGACGTCCGGATTGGGAGAAGTTTATTGAATGGTTTGTGAAAGTTTGGAATGGTTTGAGTATGAGTTATGAGGTTTTGATGACCTTCTGTAACCTTCTGTAGGTCTTCTGTAGAGCTTATGTCTTTGTTCTGCTCTGTTCTATTCTGTACTATAGCTGTTCTGGTACTGTTCTGTGACTGTTCTGTATGCTTCTGTATGTGTTCTGATGGATGAGAGTGTAGCTTGGGAAAGTTTTCTAACCTTGGAAAGAGGTGAATACAAGTGCAAAAGAGCTGAAAGAAGTGGAAGAAGTAGCTGCTGAAGACTCAAGTGAAGACTAGAGTGAAGTGACAGTAGTGAGCTATGAAAGGACACTGTAGTGGCTCTAGTGACTCTTCATATCAGACATACCTCTTGGGAGGGGTATCCACGACCTAAGAAGGATTATTGAGAGTGATTTTGAGAGATTGTAGTGAGGACATAATGTATTATTGATGGAGAGAGAGAGAGAGAGAGTCAGAGATAGCTAATTCTACTCAAACAGAGTGACTGTATATGAGAGATTGAGGGAGAAGACTATGAAGATATTGAAGATGAATACTATGTGATGTATGTCCATTCAAAGATGGTGTATTCCTTTGCTTTCTTTGTTCTATTGATGGATTTTGTGAAGATGTTGAAGAATATAGTTGATTCTATCAAAACCGTGGGAGATCTACATAATGTTGCATGAAGATTTGTTGTGCCTAGTGTTCTTTTCTTCATTGTGATCATATGAAACATGATAAACAAGCTTGTTGATGTTACAAGATAGATTTTCTTGCAAGAGAATTCCCTTTTCCTTGGTGTTCCTCTTGGGGCTCCAGCTTGACATCTCAATACCAAATCACTATCCAAGCATATGAACAAGTCTGAGCATCAACCACTCAAATTCAAGACCAAAAAGTATTCAAAATGCCTAAGAAAATACACACAAATTGAGTGCCACTTCTATGGATGTCCAACATATGTCCCTAACTACTATCATGTGTACCCATACATCATGCCTATATATCAAACATCAGTTGTATATCAAGAACTAGTGAAAATGGGGCTCAAACAGTGCCCATATGATCAAAAAACCATCAAAATATGGGTCTAAGGTTGATCAATTTTCCTACTATTTTGTTGCAATTTTTCATAGCAAGAATGAATTTTTAGATAAGAACAATTTATATAAGTTTGTCAAAAAACTTTAATACTTTTTTCCATTCAAATTGGCACCCCAAAATGGCATAAAATTGGCCTTTTAGCCACAAAATAACTAGTTCCAACCTGTGCCACCGTGTGAATAGACATGATAGGAAACCAATTCACAAAATAACTAGTTCCATCAAGGGGCTGCAGTGTGAACACAAATTCATAAAATAACTCGTTCTTCTTCATTCAATGTGAACACCACAAGAGATAATTACTTCCGTCTTTACTAGTGTGAAAAGGGATATTTGGGATTAAGGCTTAACTAAGCCTTAAAAAGGCTTTAAAAAAATGATTTATCTTCGCACTAGGTTGTCATGAATTTGGCATTTTGATCTCTCATCATGTAGTGAAGGTAATAAAAAGAAGTCAACAATATACTTGTCTCCACAAAAATCAAAATGAGATCATAAAGCTCTAATCAACCATAAAAGAAAAAGGATTCTTCTTCTCTTCTTTGTAACAAAGTAAAACCCCATGCTTCTTGTCTAAGCAATCCTCTATTCTTGTTAATAATAAACAAGCCCTAAGCTTAAGGAGCTCCCATGCTGCTAGCAATCAAACATAGACTGATTCAAAACCAAAAGTAATCAAGATGTTGCTATCATACATCCATTTGTAACCTCACATGGCTTTCAAAATGCATTCAAAGCAAGCACCAATACCTAAAATCCAAGCTACAATAGCTCTTGAATATGTGCACCTACTTTTGAGTGGATTAGATGAGGATTTGTATCTAATTTAATGGCGGAAAATTTTTGATGTAAACCTCGATTTGTCACGTTCCTTGATCCAATCTTTCAATCTTGCACTCCTACTTTGATACCAACTAAAAAGAATCAAAATGGGTGTGCAATAGAAGGGAGAATGGTACAAGATATAGAGGCTCAAGAAATATTCGTCTTCTTGTTCTTGTTCTTCTTCTTCCATTGTCAATTAAGTACATACAGAGTATCTCCCCAAAAGTGATAGATACCTTTTGACTTGTAAGTCACTTCACACATAACTTCTACTTCATTTATGCAAAATGCAAACTTAGCATATGTCTATTTCTCAATACTTTTAACATTGTTTGTTGCATGTAGACCACCTCTAGGGCAATAGATGACGTGGAGATTGTGAAGGCATTTGATAGCTATCTCTTAAGAATTTCTAGTTATCCTCCTAAGGACATTGAATTGCTTAGGCAAAGTATAGACTCATGTCTAGGAGAAGTCAACAAAGAAATTGCTATAAACAAAAGGTTATTGTCGACCCTTTTCAACTCAAGAGCTAGAAGATATAGTAAAGAACATGAGGAGAAATAAATCCCCAAGTCTGTTTAGGATCTCTACAGAGTTTTACCAATTCTCTTGGCATATATTTGGCAAAGAAGTAATTCGCTATTGAACCTTTCCCAAGAGCTATCCCTACCCTCAAGGAGAAGGAAGAATCATTATCGGATGATAAGGAGAAAGTTCACCAACCTGTAATCATTCCAATGGAAAAGCCATTATCACAATGGGTGAAGCATCTATGTGATTGTAGTAATCCTATGCCCACAACTATTAAAGAAAAGGTAGCTAGATCAAGGAGGTCTCCGAGAATAGAGGAGCAAAGAAAGGCTTGTGCTCACATAGTCAATATGTCCTTAATGGCTAAGGTTATGAAAGAACTAAAGAAACCAATAGACTTGGAAGAATCCCTTTTTAATCTAGTGTGGAAAGCACCTAATCAAGTTGAGTATCATAGCATAATGAAGAAGGGCACCTAGGAGCTAGTGGATCAACTAGAAAAGAGGAAGATTATTGACACCAAGTGAATCTGTACGGTAAAGTACAAGGCTAATGGTGGCTTACAAAAGTAAAAAAAGTAGGTATTCTCATAGTCTAGAAGGTAAAGTACATGGCTAATGGTGGATTAGAAAAGTAGAAAGTAGGTATTCTCACTGATTGAAGGATTTGATTTTCAAGAATTATTTTCTCTAACTACCATAATGACCACTATTTGCACAATACTTATAGTGGGTGCTCAAAATAAGTGGCCAATTTACCAAATGGGTGCTAAATTAATGTTCTTGAATGGTGATCTCAAGGAGGAGATGTGTGAGGCTCAACCACTAGGTTTGAGACCCCCCCATTTTGAGAACAAAGTTTGTAAGCTAAAGAAAGCATTATATTGGCTAAAAAAAGTCCTTAGAACGTGGTACCAATAGGTAGATAAATTATGTTTAGGTCTAAAGTTCAATAGATGTACCTCAAATACAAACTCATATGTTTATAGTGTTGGTGAAAAGTATATTGATTGTCCTATAGGTGGATGACCTTCTTATTGCAAGTAACTATGAGGATATGATGTGTTAGACTTCAAAGGCTTTGAGTTTCAATTTTGAAATGATAGACTTAGGCTTGTTGTACCATTGTTTGGAGATTGAAGTCTCAAAAAGAGTAAGGCAAAATCTTTAGCATTAGACTCAAAAAGGCTTTGAGCTCCAAGTATGAAATGATAGACTTAGACTTCTTGCACTATTATTTAGAGATTAAAGTCTCAAAAAAAATTTGGCAAAATCTTGGGCCTATTGTACTATTGTTTGGAGATTAAAGTCTCAAAAAGAGTCTAGCAAAATATTCATCTCTTAGAAGAAGTATGCATGGGAGATCTTGAAATCATTTGACATGATCAAGTGCAAGGAGATAGCTACACCTATGGAGGTCAATGGGAAGTTATCCGTTGAGGATACATCAACACTAGTAGACATTGGGGGGTACAGGAGGTTGGTTGATAGTCTCAACTATTTGTGTAATACTAAGCCAAATATTAGTTTTGATATTATTGTTTTGAGCAAGTTCTTAAACAAACCACAAGAAAGTTATTGGAAAGCTAAGATGCAGGTGCTTAGATACTTGAAGGGAACTCTTAACTATGGTATTACATATAGTTCCAGAAGTTTTCTTGTTGAGAATTATGACTTAGATTGGGTAGCTAACAATGATTCCAAGAAGTTAGTTTTTGGATACTACTTCTCTTTGGGTTCAAGAATCTTCTATTGGATCAATAAGAAGTAACCAACGGTGGCATTGTATTCTTTTGAAGCAAAGTATTTCTCTTTAGATTCCAGAATCTTATGTTGGATCAATAAGAAGCAACCAATAGTGGCATTGTCTTCTACACTGAAGCGAAGTACAAGGCAGCTTGTTTTATTCATGTAAAGCCATATGGTTGAGGAGGATCTTATGGCATATGGGAGTGCAAGATAAATATCCAACAGTCCTAAGATGTGATAATTAAAGTTGCATCACCATTGCCAAAAATCTAGTGTTTTATGCACGCACTAAACACATTGCAATCTAGTGTCACTGTGTGCATGATTTGATCGAGAATGAGATGGTAAAGCTTGCCTACTATCCAATAGAGGAGAATGGATTAGATATCTTCACCAAAGCTCTTACAAAGGATTTACTTTGAGTTCATGTTCAAAGACTTGGCATTCGGTCAAGAATTTCATAAGGATTTGCTTCAAGTTCATGTTCAAAGCCTTAGCATTGGCCCTTGGTGGGGGGGTTTTATTAGGAATGTCAACGGCCCCTTTGATAGGGGTCCAAGGGAAATCCCTCTAACCCAATAGTAATGAGAATATTCTTTAAAATATTTCTTAGATAATTAGGAATGATTCATAATATGGTTCAACAAGTCAATCACACTATCTATCTAGGCTATAAAAGGAAGACCCCTTCAAAGAAAACATCAATCTATCTTTCACCTAGTCAAAGTTGTTCTAGCTAGCCTGAAGCTCTACACTTATTAGCTATTTGGATCGCCATCTAAGCTTAAAAGTGGAAGCACATGGGTAGACATAGCCATCCTTGTATTATTTTTTGGAATAAAAAAAGGTTATTTTCTTCTTATATTAGTTGTGTACTATCTACTCCTTCCTCAGATTTTGTTTGTTACACCATGTAAATTTTACACTTTTAAGGTTATGGATAAAATGCTTGTATGTAAAATCAAGCAGACCCTATCTGAGATCATCCACCCTATCCAGTATTTTTTTGTCTTTGACCAAAGAAATCAAGATTCAATCTTGAATACCCTTCTAGTCACCAAATATGCTCTATAATAAAGTAAGCAATTCATCCTAGTAAACATGGACTTTTTAAAAGCTTATGATAGCTCACTTGGTCTTTTTAAACATGCACTCTCTAGGCTATGGGATTTGGGTCCACATGTTGCAGATTGGTGGAAGCACTATTTCCAAATGCAACACCCCATGCTTTAATAAATGTTGTACTATCAAATGGTTTCCAATCCATGAGGCCAGTATGCCAAGGTTACTCTGTGTGGCACTACTACTATTTGTGGTAGTAATGTGACCCCTACTTTAATATCTCTAGTTCAATGCAAAATAAAGTCTTATAAAGGGAATCACTCTTCTTGATGGGCCTATATTTTTGTAATAAATGTTTGCAAAGATGACAACACAAATGTCATCAAAGCTTTAGAAAGCTTGATGAAGGAGCTACTTATTACCCATGATGATTTCTCAATTGCTTGTGGCTCAAGGGTCAATGGACAAAAATGGAAATAATCATGCTATCTTAGGATCATCCCTTACCCTAGTTTATTGCTCTAGTCTTCAAAATCATATAGCTTGGAAAAATTATTTAGTAACTTGGATGCTGGATAGGGGTCGCAATCACCATGAAACAACACTTTGAGTGGATCTTCAACACTTTGATTGGTTGGGAAAGTCACCATTATTTAGTCCATCTTGTCTTGGATAAGCTAACATGCCCCAATTTGAAATTTCAAAACACATCCATATGATAGACTTGAAGCACTTCTTTGCTAATTAGAGATTAGTGCTATCCCAAGCAAGTTGGGCAAGGAACTATAGGGGTGATGCTACCATTCTTCTTTAACCTTTTTGGTTGCAAATAGAAGCATAAAAGGGGGGCTTCTGTTTGGCAAGTAAGAAAGAGAAGTTGATGAATAGTCTTGCAAAAAGAGGAATTCAATGTTAGCTAGACGTTTGGAAATGGGAACACTCAAAATTAGAAAGACCCAATTATGATCTTGTAGGAGGAACTTCCCTCACCAAATTGTTAAGGCATTGTAAGCCCTTTTTTAAAATCAAAGTAGTAAAAAACTTTTGCTTAAATGAGGTGGTTTTTAAGGACATTATAAGATGAAAGAGTTGGGCCCCATAGGCGTGGTTGATAAGGCTATCATAAATGTGGCCAAGTTGGCATAGGCCATTGGCCTAAGGACATGCCTAAGGACAACCAATTAGGCCAAGGTCAAATTAGAACAAGGCAATCAATCTACATACAACTAATTTGGCCTCTTAAGGCCAACCCCGAGTAATTCACTATATATATATATATATATCCTTAATATCACATGCATTCAAGGCCTATTTATAAATATCCTTATCTGTAATTTTTTCCTTTAATAAAGCATAACCCTTTTCTCTTCAATATGTAAGTAACCCCTTTATATGGGACCCTTTTGTATGTAAAAAAATGTGTAAAAATGGTATTTTAAAAATCCCTTATGTTGAACTCACATGGTACATATATATATGTATGACTAACCTCCCCGGGAGGCCAACCACAATATCATTGGCCGATTGTGGTCACATACTACTTGAGCTTGTTGAGATTGAGAGAGGCAGAGACAAAGTGAGGAGCAAGCATGCTCTCTTCTTCTTCCATTCATTCATCATCTCATATCCACACACATAGAATAAGTGTATACAATAGTACTAAGGTCCGTAGGACCATTCACACTGGATCTAAGACCACTAACTTATTTAATGTCCCACACTTGCTGATACATTTGGACACAGCTAATGTCGGTCATACATACTAACAGGAGAATAATATGAGCTTGATATTCTAACACTCCCTCTCAAGCTCAAATCATCTGATGAACTCCAAGTAGCTATCTAAAACTACTAAACTTATCTTTACCCAAAGACTTGGTAAAGATATCTACAACCTATTCATTAGTCTTCAAATGCATAAGATCTACTCTCCCTGCAAGAACCATCTCTCTGATAAAATGGTAGTATCACTAGAGCATCCACCTGAATATCCAAATCAGCCATAAGCTTAAGCAACCATGAAATCTCGCATGCTGCCAATGCAGCACCCGTGTACTCTGCCTCAGTAGACAATGCAACCGTTGGTTGCTTCTTGCTGCTCCAGCTGATCATGCCACTTCCAAAGCCAAAAGCATAACCACTCGTAGATCTACAATCATATGAGCATCCTACCCAATCCGCATCTGTGTATCCCCCTAATATGTTGAATGTTTCCCTCTCTTTCCTCTCCCTCCCTCTTCCTCTTCCTCTCCCTCTCTCATTTCCTCAGATGGGTTCTTGGTATGTATCACCGGCTACAGTGCCATCATATATGCCTTCTACTCATGTATCCACAGTTGATATGCAGCAGAGCACTGCTATGACATGACTTAGTAGTCAGACAGTATCTCCATGGATAGGGAGATTGAGGAGCTCACCGTCCACTGACACCAGTATGTTAGTGAGGGGGAGTTATGATGTCATGGACATCAAAGGAAAAGAGAAAGTTACTGAGGATGTATCTAGGATGATGACACCTAGTAGAATGACTTTTGGATATGAGTCGGCTTACACTTTAGGCAGTGAACTTGGTATTCTAACTGTCTATACGCCTAGCGCAAGGCAGAGCATGTACATTCTGCCTCATAAGAGAGGGGAATCGAGCAGTGCACCATAGCCATACAGCTTCTCAAACGGTGTCATCTCATGAATACCTGCAGTGGGAGTCTGATTCAAGATATACATGGCTGTCATAATAGCCTCAGCCCAATAATAGAGTGGCATCTTCTTCTCATTCATCATGGCATGAGCAGCTTCCATCAAGACCCTATTCTTTCTTTCAGCTACCCCATTCTGTTGAGGAGTGTAGCTGTAGGTAAGCTGCCTACATATGTCATTTTCAGCCAGAAAGTTGTCAAACTCATTTGACACATACTCCCCACTGCTATCTGATCTCAAGCAAGAGATATAACAATCAAATTCCTTTTCAACCTGCTTTTTAAACTACTGAAAAATAGCAAACACCTCATCCTTTTTCTTCAGAATGTAAACCCAAGTATAGAGACTGTAATCATCAATGAATGTCACATAATACTTCAAGCCTCCCATGGATGCATTATGGGCTGGCCCCCAAACATCAGAGTACACTAACTGCAATGGACATGTACTCTGCCTTACATGCCTGACAAATGGCAACCTTGACTGCTTACCAAACTGGCAAGCATCACATACTTGACCAATATCTGAATATTGGAACTTGGGTAAACCTGTAACAAGCTGTTTTTTCTGCATAATTTGTAGCCTTTGCAAATTTACATGCCTCACTCTCTTATGCCAAATTTCCAAGTCTCTGATAGTGCTAGAACCATGGGCAAACATAGTTGAATTCAACTCTGGCAAGGTAGCATCAAGAGTAAACATTCTACCATTCTTGTGGCCACGAGCTATCAACTTGCATCCATTGCCAAACTCTTTAATAAACCAACCATGCTTGTTGAATCTAACCTGCAAGTTCTGCTCCGTCATCTGACCAACAGATAGTAGGTTCTTTGTAATCGAAGGAACATGCAATACATCATGCAAATGTTTCTTTCTGCCATCATGAACCACAAGAGGCACTTTGCCTTTATGCTCAATGCTATGCTGCGTGTCATCACCTGTACAGACATAGCCATGTTTTTCAGCCACCATATCAGTGAACCAATTACCGTGAGGAGTCATGTGATTCGATGCCCCTAAATCAATGTACCAAACTGCATCATCAGTGCATTTTTCAGTAACTCTGTCTTTTACATATTGCATGGCAAACAATCTATCTCCTAAAGTATCATCTGCCTGACTAGATGTAGCAAAATATCCATGTTGTTTGCCTTTCTGATTGCCCTACTTCTTCTAGCAGTCCTTGACAATATGCCCATAGTTTCCGTAGTAATGACAATCCTTATCCTTGTTTGGATTGTCAGATGGACGTTGCTGTCGCCAGGAGCCTCTACCTCTAGGGCTAGATCTCCCCCTGCCTCTAAAGTTTCCACCACCTCTTACATTCAATACCTACTGGTTGTTATTGCCATAGGATGCACTTTGCTCGCCTCCTCTGCCAGATCCATAGCCTCTACCACGGTTTCCACGACCGCATTGATTGGAATAGAAAACTACATCCTTGTTTTTAGAACAACTAGATCCTGTAGCCAAGCCAAGCTTAACCTCTTCATGGATAAGCAATGCAACTAGCTTATTGAAATCAAGCATTTCAGCCTGCATAGACACAGAAGTGTCAAAAGACTTATACTCAGGCCCCAAGCCATTCAAAGTCACAGCAACCATGTCTTCATCTTCAACCTGTGAACCAACAGATGCCAACTGATCTGCAATGGTCTTAACCTCCGTGACATAATCCTGTATAGATCTGCTCTTCCTCTCCATGTTGTTGAACTTTTGCTTCAACTGTATCTTCTTGGCACTTGTGGTTGTGCCATAATACTTGACCAAAATGTCCCATGCATTCTTAGGAGAGCTGCAATTCATTATCTGCATTACCATGGCATCTGAGATACATAAAGAGAGCCAGTGCAAGACTCTATGAGCTCTTTCTGTCCAAGCTCGGTGTAATCGTCTTTGATCAGCCGTAGGTCGATCTAGGAGCTCAGGTTTAGCTTCTGCTCCAGTCACCAACTCCCAATAGCCTTTCCCTATTAAGAAGTTCTCCATGCAGAACTTCCATATTGCATAATTGTTACTGTCAAGCTTTTCCCCCACTATCTGGGTTATGTTGTCAGTCCTCTCTGCATTAGCCATGTCGTATGCTCTATCTGACTACCTACAAGCCAACAAGTGTCCCTGACTCACTGCAATTCTTGACTATTTTTGACAGTTTTATGCAACAAATTTATTGTCAAAACCAGGGTATTTCAGCCCTTTTGTTGCTCAAAAACATCCACAAACATGTGGTCCCACCTGTAGATACATTTGTCAATACATATGCTGTGTAGTTGCTTCAAGTATGTAACATGCAGCCTTACTGCCAGTGTTCATACATGCAATCTGAAAACTGTAAACTGTCAGTGTGGCCAGTAGCTTATTCAAAGCCAAAACTGAGTCATATACATGTCATACATGTCCCAAACCTTCATAGACAACTGCTAGTACATGTAGTAGTCCAAACATAACCATATGCGCACAAATCAGTGCATAGACAGCAAGTATAGGTGTCAAACTTCTTGCTCATAGATTGCAATCAGCAAATGCTCAGTAAAACCTTGTCTATCCAGCTCCAAAACAGTCTCAACTCATGTCATACATTCACTTTGAAGTGTTAGGTTCAATACATGAGCATTCGGGTAACCATAGACATCCTGTCTTCACAAATCCAAGTCAGAGATTGCATTTACAGTTTGTACCCAGCCAAGACAATGTAACTGCATTAATTTCCAACTCCAGACTTCAGTTTTCAATAGTATTTAATGCTTGTCTTAGTCCTCCAGACATTCAGTAGACATATCCCAAGTCATACATTTGACATGAACCAAGCAATGTCATGTAATGCTTCAAGTGTAAACAATGCTTGCTGTCTACAGATTCATGACAGTTTTCCAACCAAGTAAATGCTTCAGATCTGAGTATACTTGATCAGTAATCTTCAGCTTCTTACAGGCAAAACATCCAAGACATATGTCTACATTAGCATGTATGTACTTCAGTAGACCCTTTTTGGGCATCTCTATGAGCTCAAGGCTCTTTCCAAAGTCATGTACTTGCTGAATACTCTCTATCTATAGCAGTTTGGGACATATTTCAAATCTGCAGTCAACTCTCACAGCTCATATCTCATTCCTAGTCAAGCATTAGCATGCCACAAGTCTTTAGCAACCTTGCCAAGGCTTGTTTACAAGCCATAGATCAGTTTGTGACCAAGCATTAGCATGGAGTACAACAGATGCTGTGGGAGCTTTCGCTCAACCACCAAAACCCACGGACCGCTTATTGCTTCAAGCGTTCCAAGTCGAGCACTAATGGCTACCTCTCACATAGCCGACGCGCCATCCATATCTACGGGTGTAGTGAGCTTACCTCCATGCTGATCGAGTTACCTCCTCTCCCGCGCACTCGGATAGCTCCACGATCCAAGTGCAAGCTTCAAGCAAGCTCCACGCTCCAAGCTCCATAGCCGTGAACAAGACAAGAGAAGAGAAGAGAAGAAAAGAAGAGACGAGAAGATGGAGAGCTTCTCCACCCCACGAGCCCTCACCCTCACACACTCACTCCCTCACACTCTCACACTCCCTCTCTCAAACACAAGCTCAAGCAAGAAAGAACAAGAAGAAGAAGAAGAAGAAGAAGAGGAGAGCCACTTTTTTCCATACACAAGAATGAGCTTCTCATTCACTTTTCAACTTTATATACAAAACCCTAATCCCTTTTGGGCGGTCATCCCCTTTCCCCTTTTTTACATGGCTGGCTGTAGCCTAGGCCCTTTTTCCCATTTGCCTTGGCCTTTGTCTTTCTCTTCTGCTTTAGCTTTTCCGAATTTTCCACCTTCGTTCGTTTGAGAGTTAACAGATGCATTCAGCCTAAAAACAGATGCAGTTCATGCAGCATGTCAGGCTCTTCCAACAGCACGTGGTGAAGGTAATAATGATTATCAAGCACTCAAATGTGCTCAATGATGCTCCCAAAGAGTCCCAGACAAGTCTTCACCACTGTCATGAAGCATAGAATCTCACATGAACAAATGCATACCTTGGAGAAACAATGGCAGCCTGTTTGGTCTTTGAGAAATCATGATCTTCAACTCCTCCAAGTCTTCTTGACTTCCTCCTTCTCTAGAGAGCTCGCCTAGCATGGCTCTGATACCATGTTGAGATTGAGAGAGGCAGAGACAGAGTGAGGAGCAAGCATGCTCTCTTCTTCTTCCATTCATTCATCATCTCATATCCACACACATAGAATAAGTGTATACAATAGTACTAAGGTCCGTAGGACCATTCACACTGGGTCTAAGAACACCGACTTATTTAATATCCCACACTTGCTGATACAGCTGGACACAACTAATGTCGGTCATACATACTAACAGGAGAATAATATGAGCTTGATATTCTAACAGAGCTTAAGCTCATATGTCCATGCCACCCACTCCTATCCCTTGGAACTCAAACACCCAAAGAACATCCACAATTCAGCCATCATTCCCCCTTGTGACCTCAAATAGCCAATTGATGTGGCATACTTAAGATTGTGGCCTTGCCATCACTATTGGATACTGGAGAATCAACCCATTGTACCCACGACCACCATATTTGACTCCCAACCCCATTGACTTTGGCTCTTCTTATCACCTTAGACAACTAATATTAATGCAACTTCTATTGTTGTCCCTTCACCCACATTAGCAAGATGGCCCTTGTGGTGTTGATCTGGTCTTATGACTAATGCACTCTCATATCCTCCCTTGGAGGGCCCCTATGCCAGGATTACCTACTTGACTAGCTTAAAGCCCCTCCAACTTGACTATATGTGAATTGTTCTACTTGATATCTAATACACATGGGTAATGAAATGGCATGTAAGTACTTCTATCTTGAATACACACATTCAATGTGCATAACCTAGTTGATAACACTTCGTGTGTCTAAGACTAGTTCACATACTAAGCAGTCTTATCTTGAGCTAGTCTCAACACTATTGAGACAGCAAGCTCAATATATGTGCAGACATTGATGATAAGCCACTTGGTTAGATGGGTCTACACAACTACACTTAGTATATCAGTAGTCATTACGATCCTCACATGGTCATTGACTTATTACTAATATATTTGGTTTGTTGCAACTACCCGTACTTGGCATAGTTATACTATTAATCAATTAGTATAGTCAGTTATACACTATTTGACTTAGTAGGCCACTTTCCTTTATGTTGAATCTTATCTACACTCTATATGTACATTCTATTGTGAATAAAATAAGAAGAAGAAACTGGAAAAAAAATGTTTTGGCCTCTATCTCTCTTCTTGTGTTCTTGAGTGAGTTTTTTCTTGTGTGTGTTTAGTGCAGCAACTCAAGCAAGTCTCTCCACCACATGTTTTATGATATGATATCAAAGTAGTACTACAGACAGAGATTAGTTTTGAAAGCTGAAGTGAAGGAGAAAATGCAAGGATTAGAGTAAGCAAGCAATGGGTTAGTAAGAAGCTCTCCCATTCTCCCACTCTTTCTCTTTGATAGTGCTTATGGAGACACTGGAAGCACAACAAAGCAAAAACTTCAAATTGCTATGGGATTTGACATGTGATTAGAGCACTATATATTTTACAATTTAACCCCATCATGCTTTCTTGATACTTATTTGGCCAATCTAAGGCCGTTTCTAGCCTCATTTTAGACGTGTGGTTGTAGATAACAATTTCAAGTATACTACAATTTTGGTTGTGTCAATCGAAAGTGGGTGCACAACTTATAGATTTTGAATTTGTAAGTTTTGAGGTATTTTCTTGGAAGAAAACGCAAGTTTTATTTACTAACATATTACAGATTACATGTACTGTTGAGCAATCAGTGAAAAAGACTGCTTGTGTATTGCTATGTGCTTATTGTGAAAGATTGCAGAAGATTTACATGCCATTTTGTATCACTTTTGTGATAATGACAAGGAATAGTAGAAACCCATCATTGAGAAGCTAGACAAGAACAACTACCCATCATGGAAGTTTCATGTGACAAACTTCCCTATTGAAGAAGGTCTCTATGAGTTTGTTCCATGTGAATAAAAGGAGCCAAAGCTAAGTAATCCTACAATTGTAAAAGAATCAAAGGCATGGAAAGCATGGAATGTAAAAGACAAAAATGTAATCTATTGCCTATCTACAATCATTGTTAGTGTTGTGTTGGATGGTTAGATAAAGAGTCTATCAAACATCTTACATGTTCCATCGATCAAAAAGATTTTAGTCTCTATATTAACCAAATGGTAGAACAAGGGCTACAGATTTGATTTAATACAAAAGGTTTTTTTGTGGAAGACTTTAATAATAAGTACAAGTTGGTTACATGTTCACTTTCGATACGAAAATTCTTGCTATGAATGCTACTATGTATACTAAAGGAAAAGGAGTGATTACAAACATTGAAATAAGCACAAATGTATTGGATATGCAAATGTATAAAGTTGAAATTAATGTAGTCTAAAGGGTTGGTTATAGGGTTACCTGCTTTTAAAGTTGTAGAATTTCATAAAGTGTATAAAGCATATTAATTTGGTAAGTAGGTAAGACAACTGACGAAGAAAATTCGGTATGGCAGTCTCTATACTATGCCAAACTCCCTTCTGCCCACAAAGTGAATGAGGTAAGGGCACCACCTAGTCATGGAAGAGTGGACTAGGATGCTATGCAAGAGGGAGAGGAGCTTGTGAGGGAGAAGAGAGGAAAACTGAGAGAGAGAGAGAGAGAGAGAACTACAAAAAATAGATGAATCAATAAAACTTAAGAGAGCAAGAGATGGAGAACCCTCAAGACATAACCAATATACACAATATGGACACCAATAGCATGGGCTTATTACACTGTAGAGTATGCATAAGCTATAGTAAGGGAATGAACTGCATGAGCTCATGAGAGAGAATGGGGAAGGCTCAATAGGGCTGAAGAAGGCCTCTTGGCTCTCTCTTGCAAATTACAAAGGAGAATGCCTCTTTATATAGGCATTGGGCCTTGAGGGTGTTCAGGGAGGATGTTAAGATAGAATAGGAATTAACACCACCAAAGGTGCATTAAGGCAGTTTCACCAATGTGGAAGCTCCATCTAGATGTTTTGTTGACCAATTTTGTACTTAATCAAGTTCCATCATAGGTGAGTTGTCTCCATTCTCCCCCCCATAGCTTGAGTCCAAGAGCTCTCCTATAAAAAAATATAAAGAATCTTCATAAAATAACATCATATCTAGCAATAATGGAGAGAGAGTAGTGAGAATTCATACATTACTACTACAATTAAGGATGATTTGAGGGTGATTTAGGAGGGGAATTCTAATGGTTTATTAGCTTGATAGAGAGGAGAAGAGAGGGGAAAGGGTTGGGAGTCTAATGAATTATGTTTTATGGAAGTGTTAAGTGTGGGGAAGAAAGTGTGGGTGTGTATAAAATTGGGAGGTGGTCTCCACCACAATTGGAAAAATTTTGCGTCCACCATTTTGGCCATATCTCCCGACTGATAGCTCCAAAAAATTATAAAAAAATACCAGCCAAAATTTTAGCTCATGCGCTACAACTTTTATGTTAAAAAGTTTTTTTGAATCAGAGTGAAAGTATTTTTAAAAAATCTTACAAAATCATGTGCATGATTTTTCTTCCACTAATGCTTTCAAGAAGGATCCCATTTGTTTGAATTATCATAAGGCTCCAAAGCCATGACATTATGAGCCTCACATGCCCTTTGGATAGCTCCAAATCCATTTCATGTATTTACTTTTCACATTACACATTTTCCCTTCACCTTCCTCCATTGATCTTTACTCTTCACTCCCCCTTGGTAAACCGGTCCATGAAATATTTCCATCGAGTGATTTCTTGGATTTCCCAAGAGGTTGTTCCCACCCTCTTTTTTATTTCAAACCTCCAAATGTACAAAAAATCAATAAAGTGTTAGAAAAATATTTTTTTGTGATTTTCTCGGATCATATAGCTCCCCCAACCTGGCTAGAGGTATTTATGCCTCTAGACACTCTTTGGTATCTTGAGCTAACCCCACCCTGATGTGATAGGGTTTTAAGCGCCATCCATTTACCCTGGTCTTGTGCACTTTTCCCTCAATGTCTTGAAGTTTGTAGGAGCCATTGTTGAATTTTTTTGTGACCCAAAACGGTCCCTCCCACCGGTAGAGAAACTTGCCATCCTTTTTTTTTATTAAAGCGATTGTCATATCGAAGCACTAAAGATCCCTCCTTGATGTTTTTATCTGTTAGCTTCTTGTTGAACTTTTCTCTACACTTCTCAGCTTCCTGGGAGTAGTGGTTGATGGCTTCTTCATAATCCAATTGTACCCTCTCTAGGTCTAGTAATCTTTGATGTAACTTCTTCTTTGAAAGCCTACTATGCCACCTAATACCTGAAGGCTAGCTAATTTCACCTCAATAGGCAAAAGAGCCTCTTGTCCATAAACTAGATGAAAAGGTGTGAACCGTAACATGGTTTTGAAGGAGGTTCTGTAAGCCCATAGAGCTCCACTAAGGTGCTTGTCCCAATCCCGGGGCCTTGAATATACTTGTTTACTGATGATTTTACAAATCATTCCATTTACCTTCTCCACCAATCCATTGCATTGAGGGTAGTAAGGGGTAGAGTGTCGTCATTGACTATTTAGCTTTTGCATGAGTTCACCCAACACATTAGCTCTAAACCCTGGTCCTCTATCTGATAGTATTTCAAGAGGGATACCAAACTTACAACAAATGTGGTCAAAGATGAATTTACTCACTTCCTTAGCAATGATTCTTCTAGTTGGCATAGTCTCGACCCATCTACTCATGTAATCTACCCCCATGATAATATACTCTTTTCCTGATGAAGTGCGTGGTAGAGGCCCTATGGCATCAATTCCCCATGATAATATACTCTTTTCCTGATGGAGTGCGTGGTAGAGGCCCTATGGCATCAATTCCCCACTTCTCAAAGGGTCCATAGACCTTGATTGGGGTTTGGGGTTCTACTATGAGCCGTCGTGGTCCTAATTTCTGACATTCTTCACATGTTTGACACCAATATTTGACATCTCGGTGTAGACTGGGCAAAGTAAAGCCAGCTTGAAGAACATTTCTACTTGTGATGTCGTGTGCAAAGTGGCCTCCACACACATCATCATGGCAAGCTTTTAAGATTTCTTCAATTTCCCACTTTGAAGGCACTTTCCTAAGCACACCATCCTTACCAAGACAATACAAACTATCATTTACCATGTGATATCTTGTAGCGTTTCGAGCTAGCCACTGTCTTTCTCCCTTAGTCAAGTGTTTGGGAGCTTCTCCTTGCTCTAAGAGGTGTAGAATATCTTCTAAGTCTTCCTTGCCTTGCTGAAGTGGGCGTTTGATAGCCACTACTCCCACCATTGACTCATTCATCTTTGATGATGCTAGATGGTCGGCATCCTTGTTCTGGTCTCTTGGCACATGATGTACTTGTGCCTCCCTAAATCTTCTCATAAGAGATTTGGCCTCTCTCATTTTACTAGAGAGGTTTGTATTTTTGCATGCCCATGTACCTAGTTTCCAAAAGCATTCAACCTCTCAATTGAATTACTAAGACACCAATAAAGACCATGAATTAAAGCTTGATATTCTGCCTCATTGTTAGAGTGGACACCTTCCAAGATGATTCCTTCACCATAGATTTTCTCTCCTAAAGGAGAGAAAACAACAATGCCTACGACTGCCTTATCCTTAGTTCTCTTATATGCACCATCAAAGTGAAGGCTATAAGCATCTACAAGAGTCTTTATAGATGGAGTGGTGGAAGGTCCTTTCTTTTCACCCTGAGATTTTTCTCATAGCACCTGTTTGTCAAAATATCAGCCAGGCATGCTGGAGTTGTTTTTTCAACCTACACTATATAATCAAACTCTTGAAGTCAGACCACCCACTTTGCTATTTTGTCAGAGATTTCCATATGTTGTAGTACATATGGAAACATATCCTCCACAGTGATGATCACAAACCTCTTTGGAAGCAAATATGGCCAAAATTTGGTTACTGCAAACATGAGGGCCAAGACTAGTTGTTCCATGGAGGTGTAAGCCTTCTCTGAGGCCTTCATGAGGTGGCTGGCAAAATACACAGGCCTCATGAAGGATGTTTTTGGATCTTTTTGTAGGAGAGCAGCACCAATGGCCTCTTCTCCCACGCTAGGGTTTACAAAGAATGTTTCTCCCCAACAAGGTTGGAAGATTATAGGAAGTGACCCCAAAATTTTATTTGTCTCCTTTAAATATCCTTCACTTTGTTCACTCCATACAAGTGTTTCTTGGCATGTTAGTTACTGCAGGGGATATATGGCCTGAGAGAGTAAGTGTATAAATCTACCCAAATATCTTAGCTTTTGTAAGAAGGAGACTAATTGTTTGATGGAGGTTGGGGAAGGTAGAGCTAGCAATGTTTCTACCTTTTTTGGATCTACCTCAATTCCTTCAATTGGCACTACATGCCCTAGTAGTGTAACCTTGCTTTCCCCAATGTGGCATTTATCCTTGTTTAGTTGTCCACCCAACCTAGCTAAGCAAGTAAATCCTTCATAAACCTTGCGTAGATGTATGTTCCTTGAGCTGTAAATACAAAAGTCATCTATGAAAACCCTTATGGACTTACCAAAGTAAGGTTGGAAGACCATATTCATGAATCATTGAAAGGTTGTTGGGGGCATTTGTGAGACCAAAGGGCATGACCCGAAAGGAAAAACAACCCCATGGTGTGATGAAAGTGGTCTTCTTTTGATCCTCCTCTGCAATGCGAATCTGAAAGTAGCTAGAGTAGCCATCGCAAACTGTATACCGCTCATGTCCTGCTACTTCATTCAAGATTTCATCCTAAAATGGGAGAGGGAAGTGGTCCCTCTTTATTGCAGCATTTAGTGTCTTGTAATCTATGCATACTCGCCACTTACCATTTTTCTTTGGCTTCACTACTACTGAGGAGACCCATTTTGAATCTTCCACTGGGTATATGAATCCTACATTCAAGAGTCTCTTCACCTCCGTCAAACACTGCATCCTGTTGCACAACCCCCAGTCTTCTCAATCTTTGTACTACAAGTTTGCTTCCTTCTTTGAGTTGGATATGATGCTTCACTGCAGTGACACCTATAATGTGAGTATAATCAGAAATAAACAATGATGCATGCTTCTTGAGAACATTCACATAACCCTCCCTTTCTTCATCTTTTATTTCCTTGGATATCATCTTCTCTAGGCTAGCATCCCACACATCTCCTTGGATTCTTGGGTTGTCTTCTGATGAGGTAGGTTCCTTTAAGGTGACGCCCATAACTTCGAGAGTGCTATCACTCTTTCCACTTGAACTCTCTTCCTCTTCTACCGATGAGGAACATCCACTTGAGCTTCACTCATCGGCAGATGTTTCTAGTTCAAGGTTCTCTTGATGCCCACTCTTCAAGTTGTAAACCACCTTTTGATCGTGGCCACCCACCTTACATGGCCTCAACTCCAGATCCCCTGTTGCCCAATCTTGCCTAGCTCCAATGCCCATAAGCCAAGGTCTCCCTAGGATGAGGGGATATCCTTCTCCCTTTACTGGCATCACATAAACATCCACTGCTGCAGTGATTTCAAAAACAGAAACTCTCAAAGCTTTCACTACACCCACACATGTGACCGCATCATTGTTGGCCATCTTTGCCCTAAAGGTTGAGGATTCCATTACTTCTAAGCCTAATTGATGCATAAGATTTTCTGTCATGACATAAACATCTATTCCCCTATCGATGTTTGTTTTTCGAATCTGTTGACCTTTGATTTGAGCCTCCACTAAAGGCACTATATCTTTGAGGCCATATGCCTTGATTGCACTAACCATTTTACCTTTCCTTGCCCTTGTGCTTTCCATTTTTTACCATTGTCGACGTAGCTTTGGAGAGGCATGAAGTAGTTGTGGCCAAGTAATTTTTAGCCCTTGAGAGCTTAGATCTGCTATCAGATCATAAGTTTGTGTCTAAGAATCCAAAGGGAAGTCGGAGATATCAATTTTAGACCTAGTTCAAGTCTTTCTCTTCTTCCCTTCATCTCTAGGTTCCCGTGATGTACTTTCCTCATTGATTGCTTCCTTGCTTGCCTCAGTTTGGACACGTACCCGCTTGATAGGAATGGTCTCTACTACATCTACCTTCATCTTACCTCTCGCTATTTCTTCTTGGAGCCTTCTATCCCTGACCACCTCCTCTATTTTTATGACATTAACATTTGGTTGAATAGCAGGGGTTTCAGCTTGAACATAAGGTGGTTGTAAAGTTGCAGGTCATGAGTGCTCTTGCTCTTGAGTCCTGGCACGAGGAGGGTTTACTTGTTGTCGAGGACCTCTGGCAGGGTGATCATATCTTCTAGGGTGAGGACAATTGTACATGCCATGTCCATTTTCTCCACAGTTGTAACACATCTCCCTTGCTTGTCACCGCATTTGTGGTTGATTCCCACCATTCCCCTCGATAGGTCTTCTTGCACCTTGCACAAGATTCACTCTCAAACCCTCTAGTTGATTAGTAATATTTTTTATTTGTTGGATCATGTCTTCTTGACCTCGGCTTGGTGCATTAGATACATTTGGGGGAACTTGAGAGGCCTCCATAATTGTGATGTTGTTTTCCAAAACTGCTTGGCTAGCTTGGGCTTGGTAGAGAATCTTTCGATTCTTTTCCCTAGTGATTCTCAAAGCATCTTCAAAAGTGTTTGGAAATTTCACCTTTACCTTCTCCCTAAGCAAGGGGTACAAACCTAAAATAAATCAATCCTTTTGAAGGCAGTTTGGAGCTCTCTCACCACGATTCAGTGAGTCTAACCACTGCCTCCAAAGCTTCAAAAACCCTTCCTCATAAGTTGCATAACCATAAGGATCACTTTGATGGATGGCCAAAAGCCATTGCCATAACTCTTCAGTTGAGTTAGTTTGTTAAAATCTCTGCAAGAAAGTTGCCTTCAATCCCTCCCACTCAACTCTTTGGGCCGGATTCAGAGTTTGGAACCACATTCTAGCTTCTTCCTTGAGCACCAAAGGAAAATCCCTCAACTTTAATGCTTCATCATCCCTCCCAGAGACAAGGAAGGCCATCTCAAGGTTGTCCAAAAAATCCACTGCATTTTCTCCATTGCGCCCAAGGAAGCTTGGAAATGCCATGTTGCCTTAGTAGAGTACAAAGATGAACACATCTAGACTTAAGTTGTATTTTATGAGGGGAAGGATGAATGGGTTTACATATGCATTGATTTTAGCAAGACGTCTAGGCCCCAATATGCTTCTGATAATGCCTTGGAATCTAAGCTTTGTGCTGGCTACAATATGCATAGTTTGCATAGCAAGAGGTTGGATTGGTCCATACAACTCGCGGTGATTCATGAGAAACTATTATAATAAAATAAAGACATGTACATTGAAGGATGCATTGTAGTCTAGCATTGGGAAGACTATAGGTTCTGGTGATACAAGAATCTCCCTTAATCTTTCAGCCCCAAAGTACATGACAAGACGCTACTGGAAGAAAATCTTCCTACTGATGCATACATTAACTCGGATGTTTTGTACAGAGTGAAAGGTGTAGAAATTCAGGCCATTATTATTATTCATAAGTGGAGACTACTTAAGGGAGTAGAGGGAATGCACTTTCTTGAATTATAAAGGATTTTTCCCAGAGTATTTCTTTCTGGAACCCGCTAACTTTGCTATACAGAGAATTTGCTCATTAGTGATTGTTCTTGCCTTAGTGTATTCATCCTCAGTGACATATATTTCATAAGGTGTGATGGCCACCTTTTCAACCACACCCAACCTTTGAGCTAGCAACAGTTGAAGGTAGTCTCTATACTTTGCACCTCTACAAAACTCCACAATGTTCATGCATAGTTGTCCTCCTTTGATGTGGATTAGGCCAGAGAGAGAGAGGGATTTGATGATTTCGAGACAAGGACCTCCCGGAAGGGCCTTCACTTTGTTTGCAAAACACTCACCACATTTATGAGAACCCAGCAATTGATGGCAACATGATTCTTTCCGTTGTGAGAGAATAGAATTTCTAAGGTGAACACCTTTTACCGGTATACATGCCGTCATCCGATAGGCATATTTCCTTTCTTGGGCTTCTTTGGGAGACCATTGTGGGAGTCGTGGACTTCGACCAGCTACAAAAAGAGTTGGTGAAGGCATTGAAGAAGAGCCACTTGGAGCACTTGTTGTAGAGGATGCATCACTATGTGTTGTATCGTCCCGCATAAGGAGATAGAGAATTATGGATGAGAATGTCCTCAGTGGGGGCACCAATTTATGACGAATGAAATTTGGTATGGCAGCCTCTATACTATGCCAAACTCCCTTCTGCCACAAAGTGAATGAGGTAAGGGCACCACCTAGTCATGGAAGAGTGGACTAGGATGCTATGCAAGAGGGAGAGGAGCTTGTGAGGGAGAAGAGAGGAAAACTGAGAGAGAGAGAGAGAGAGAGAGAGAGAGAGAGATAGAGAGAGAGAGAGAGAGAGAGAGAGAGAAAGAGAGAGAGAGAGAGAGAGAGAGAGAACTACAAAAAATAGATGAATCAATAAAACTTAAGCGGGCACAAGAGATGGAGAACCCTCAAGACATAACCAATATACACAATATGGACACCAATAGCATGGCTTATTACACTGTAGAGTATGCATAAGCTATAGTAAGGGAATGAACTGCATGAGCTCATGAGAGAGAATGGGGAAGGCTCAATAGGGCTGAAGAAGGCCTCTTGGCTCACTCTTGCAAATTACAAAGGAGAGTGCCTCTTTATATAGGCCTTGGGCCTTGAGGGTGTTCAGGGAGGAGGTTAAGATAGAATAGGAATTAACACCACCAAAGCTGCATTAAGGCGATTCCACCAATGTGGAAGCTTCATCTAGATGTTTTGTTGACCAATTTTGTACTTAATCAAGTTCCATCATAGGTGAGTTGTCTCCATTCTCCCCCCCATAGCTTGAGTCCAAGAGCTCTCCTATAAAGAAAATATAGAGAATCTTCATAAAATAATATCATATCTAGCAATAATGGAGAGAGAGTAGTGAGGATTCATACATTACTACTACAATTAAGGATGATTTGAGGATGATTTAGGAGGAGAATTATAATGGTTTATTAGCTTAAGAGAGAGGAGAAGAGAGGGGAAAGGGTTGGGAGTCTAATGAATGATGTTTTATGGAAGTGTTAAGTGTGGGGAAGAAAGTATGGGTGTGTATAAAATGGGAGGTGGTCTCCACCGCAGTTGGAAAAAGTTGGTATCCATCATTTTGGCCATATCTCTAGACTCGTAGCTCCAAAAAATTATAAAAAAATACCAGCCAAAACTTCAACTCATGCGCTACAACTTTTATGTGGAAAAGTTTTTTTGGATCGGATTGAAAGTATTTTTAAAATTTTTTACAAAATTATGCGCCTGATTTTTCTTTCACTAATGCTTCCAAGAAGGGTCCCATTTGTTTGAATTATCATAAGGCTCCAAAGCCATGACATTATGAGCCTCACATGTCCTTTGGATGGCTCCAAATCCATTTCATGTCTTTTCTTTTCACATTACACATTTTTCCTTCACCTTCTTCCATTGATCTTTACTCTTCAACCCCCCTTGGTAAACTGGTCCATGAAATATTTCCATCTAGTGATTTCTTGAATTTCCCAAGAGGTTGTTCCCACCCTCTTCTTTATTTCAAACCTCCAAATGTACAAAAAATCAACAAAGTGTTAGACAAATATTTTTTTGTGATTTTCTCGGATCAACAACCTTTCTGCATGATAGAGATGTAAGTAGGAATATACTTGATGTTGTGTATATAGATGTTTGAGAGCTTACACGAAACATATCTCTTGGTAGTATTAAATATTTTGTTACATTTATTAATGATTGTTCAAGAAAGCTATGGGTGTGAGTGATGTGTTTGAGCACTTCAAAGCTTTCAAGGCTGTTGTTGAAATGGAAACAGGCTTGAAAGTTAAGTGCTTAAGATCAGATGGATGGTGAGAGTACCTCTCTAATGAGTTCAGTGACTTTTTGAGGCCTCATAGAATAAAAAGACAATTTACTTGCAAGTATACCCCACAGGAAAATAGAGTTGTAGATAGAAAAAATAGCCATATTGCAAAAGTTGTATGGGTATTGATGGCTGAAAAGAATTTGCCAGAACAATTTTTATCTGGATCTTTTTATCTTGCTCTCTATATTATGAATAGAACTCCTACAATTGTAGTTCATGAAGTGACCCCCAAAGAATTCTTTACGAGCAAGAAGCCTGATGTGTCACACTTGAAAGTGTTTGACTATATTACATATGTTCATGTGCTAGATGAGCTACGAAGAAAGCTTGATCCAAAGGTTGAAATTTGTATTTTCATTGGATACTCTTTAGAGCAGAAAGTGTGTCGCTATTATAATCATATCACATAGGTGAGTTTAGAGTGAACAGAGATGTTTTTTTTAATGAGATGAGTAGTTGGTATGCATGTAGTGGTAATGCAGTGGATGATGATGATGATATGTGGACAAAAAAGTAAGATTCACAAAGCCTTAGTAGACTAGAAACATTATCTACTACTACATCTACAATTAGCCATTGGTCTTGGTGACTAAGAAGTATTGCCACATCTTTAGGTTTATCTATAAGTGTTGCAAGTAGTAAAGTCAAAGGGAATAAGAAAGTGTCAAATGGTAATGATGCATCTGCTAGTCATTTGGGATTTGATGGAGATTTTAGTGGTTTAGAGAGTTTGGATGATGAGCTTGGTATTCCTTCAATCAAGACACCAAGTGTACAGAGAGCACATGGTAATGTAAAGGCTTCACTTCTTGATCTAGTTGTATGCAAGTCTAATAGGGTCGAATAAAAAATTTGATTTTAAAGGTTATACAACTCACCATTCTGCTTATATTGAAGATATTGACACCACTTGTTTTGAGGATGTTGTTGAACATGCTCATTGAGGTGCAACAATGGATGAGAAGATGGTTGCATTAGAGGCTAATAAGACTTGGGATCTAGAACCATTGCTTAAGGAAAAGAAAACTATTGACTATAAGTGGGTCTACAAAATTAAACATAATGTAGATGGTTATGTTAGTAAGTATAAGACTAGGCTAGTTGCAAAAGGCTATGCTCAAACATATGGCATAGATTATGATAAGACATTCAGTCCCATTGCTAAGATGGCAACTATTAGATATGCAATTGCTTTGGCAATAGTAGCCAAAGGTTGGAGTTTGTAGTAGCAAATAGATGTAAAATTTTCCTTTTTGCATGGTGAATTGCAAGAAGAAATATATATAGAGTAGGCAGCAGGTTATGAGAATTAAGAGCATCCCACTTATGTATGCAGTTTAAAGAAGGCACTCTATGGGCTCAAGGAAGTAGCTAGAGCTTGCTTTGACAAGATCAAAGAGTATCTTGTTAACATTAGTTCTTATGTTTTTTATGAGGATCACTCATTTTATGTGAGAGAGGGAGATGCATGTTTGGTCATCATAGTCATCTATATAAATGACTTGATTATTACTAGGTGATAATGATAGTGGGATTACTGAAGGATCTTTTGACGAATAAGTTAATTCGAGATAAAAGATTTGAGTGGGCCAAGGTACTTTCTTGCTATTGAGGTGATCAAATGTGATGATGGTATATGGCTATCCCAAAGGCAATAGGGCTTGGACCAAGTATGGTATGACAGTGTGTAAGCCTATTTCAATATTGTTGGAGAAAAATGTGAAGGTGACTGTTGATGTTAGGGATGAGATAAAAGACCCTACTATGTTTAGAAGGATAGTATGAAGTTTGATTTACATGACTATCACAAGGCTAGACTTGAGCTATGATGTTGGACTTGTCCAATCAGTTTATGCAAATGCTTAGTAAGCCTCATTTTGATGTAGTTAAATGCATATTGAGATATGTAAAGTCCATTTTGCATTATGGAATTTTGAGGCAAGGATATACAAATGTTTGGATATACAAATGCAAATGGGGCTAGTAGCATGTCTCTGATAGAATATCTACCAATGGATTCATGTTTTTCCTTGGTAGTGCAACAATCGTATGTAGTAGTAAAAAGCAACCTACATTTGCTTTATCGAGTATAGAGATTGAGTACAAAGGTGTTACTATGGTAGCATGTGAGGTAGTATGGCGACAAAAGTTATTGGGTGATTTGAATGTGCAAGGAGATGGTCCAATTATCATTCATCGTGACAACATGAGTAGCATATAGTTAACTATAGGAACCCAATGTTCCAATCTAGGATAAAACACATTGAGATGTATTACCACTTTGTGAGAGAGAAGGTACTTGTAGGAGAGATTGACTTGGTATATATCAGTAGACAAGATTAGATAGCTGACATTTTTACAAAGGCATTGGATGTAGAGAAGCTTTGAAAATTTGGAAGCTTCCTTGGCTGCATATATTTAGGCCAATGTGTCAATAGTAATTAGTCCAAAAAAAATACCCGAAATATCTTCATTTTTAGCCATCATGTCATAAGTTTTCAGCACCCTTTTTACATGACATAAATATTTTCTTTCAGCTTTAGTCATGGCTAGAAGAGACTTATAACAGTCCATACTATTGGTTGTACATACATACATATTTGCTAGAGACATTGTTTCTGTAGTATAAGGAGGTTCAATCTTTTTACATGGTGCACTGCCATAGCCTCCTTTTACAACAGTGCAGCCCGAAAACCCTTGAATTCTCGGGTATTAGGGGGCACAAGATAATCACACAGTCGATCTCTATTTCAATGATGGTTAACACACACAGTAAGAAATTGGATAGCTCGTTTATTATCCTTGCTTCGAATTTGAGCATAGGAAGAACTATCATCAAGAGCTTTTGTTTCCAAGCGGGCTTCAGAAATGTAGGGTTTCCCAAGAATGATAGGGTAACTACAAGAGTCTTGAACAAAGAAGTGAAATTTGTCTTTTATGTCTGCACATTAGGAGATCCAGCATATAACTCTCCAGAAGAGTTGTTTGCAACTCTCATTCGCCAACCTGGATCAACATCTATGGGACATCCGCCACTTTCATAGAGACTCCTAGCCATGACGTTTAATTTAAGAATCATGGTCTAAGAGCGCAATACATGGTGTTTCTTTTTCTCCAATTTTGACGACTATCTTCGTTGTTGCTCTTGCCCAATGTGTACGGGAGTAGTGACTACTTGGAATGAATCGAGCTTCTTCCTCATCATGCATGTGTTGTAGACGACCTTCTTTTTGAGAGGTGGGCTGCCCAACTGGATTGACGAGTCGACCATTACATTTTCAGCCTTCACTTCTTTAATTTTTGCATCCATGCTTTCTTTCTCTTCAACTTCAATTGCTACAATTAACTCTTTAACTGCTTCAAGCTGAATTCCTTATGCAGTCAGCTTCTCTTCATCCTGCACAAAGACTCAAAGAGCTTGCAAAAAAACATGCACTATTTCTTTAGTATCATCACCAACATATTGTCCTTTTCTTTTGATTACATTAATAATTGCATCATGAAATTCACGTTTGGCAATTCCAAGAATTTCACCTAAGGTGAACTCAATTTTACTTTCCAAAATTCGTTCTTCTAGAACTTGTTTAAGATCAGTTGCAAATTCTATGTCAGACTACAATTTGTAGCCTGGCTGCTTGCCTTTCTTCTTTCCTTCAGTCTTCTTTGTTTGTGGTGCATCTTCCATTTCTTAATCTGGGATTATATTTTCAACAAGCTTTGGTTGTTCGGGCGTTCTTCTAGTTACCCATTTCGGAGGGCCAGAAGAGGAAGGCTGTGGTTCATCTTCTCTTCTTCTCTTTTCTTTAATCAAGGCTTCTTTATGATTTACATCAGCCAAATGTGCAAAGGCAGAAAGAGAATCTACCGATTCTTTCCAACTAGTTATTCCTCAATGCACTGACTGGCATTAATCAAATCATCTTTGGCTACTTTGTTGCGTTCCATTTGATCTAATGCATGCATCCATACTTTAGATTGCACATTAGTTTTACATGCTTTCAAATTTGATTTAGTTGGCTCAATTTGTAGCCCATAGGTAGTTGCATCAAGTGCTGCATAGGCATTCTTTATAGCTAAATATTCTAATCTTTTCTTCATTCCACCATTGTCAAAATTTGGCTCCAATGGAAGACCAATTTCAGTTGCATGAATTTTTTCATCTTTTCAAAAGACGAGCTTTTGTGCTTCAGCCTCACAGAAGGCAGAACACTCCCTCTTGTCATGTTGTTGGCTGTCACACCAAATACAATGCCTCTTATAGCCTTCTCTCATGGATCTTTGAGTCGATGATCATCCTCGTTCTTCAACTTTGACATCTGCCTTCTCCACCTTGGAACCAATTTCTATAAGATTGAGATGAAGGTCACGCAGGCTTTTAATGAGTTCATCCATGACATCATTTTTAGAGGGAATAGAAGAAGAAAGAGTTGGTTGATTAGTCAAAGAAATAGGGGATTTTGAAGGTGGAACAAGATCCATCAATGGAGTTGTTGAAGTTGAAGTAGACCACAAAAGGATGAGTCCACCTCATTCTGAAAGAATTCTTAGAGTCCTGTATTTTCATCATTGTTAGTCGATGCTGGTTCCAAGCTTTCGGTGGCCTCCACCCCTTGCATCTATTTGCATATTGTCTTCATCTATGCCTGAAACATTGCTTTGATCATATATTCTCGCACTTCGGGGAGTTGAAGATATAACATACCACCATCGAGGTTGTCGAGGGTTTGGATAGAAGATTACCTATTCACAAACACATACAAGAGAGTTTAAACCATTGTGACATGTACCATGTCGTAATACAATTAACAAACAAATGAGTCCATGCACCTATTCACAATGGGCCAGCAACACAAAGGTGTCGTGCAAATCCATCCATTTTTTTCGGAATCTATTTCGAGAAATCCAGATGGACCTCGTCGAACTGTTGCTCCAGCTCCTCCAAGTACCACTTTGAACCATTGCACATCGAATAGTATCATGGAGAAGCTACGGTAATCCACCGTAACAATACTTTGCAAGTTCCCAAAATACTCCATCTCATCCACAACCGTGTTTGGATCCGTTGCTCGTCGTCGGCTCTCTTGCTCGAACCTTGCCATGATACCACAATCCATCGTGGAGCGCATTTTTTCAATACACTCCACCCGAAAATGCCGTCCGCGCAACCATGCTGCACTATATATTTTGTACTATACATTGAAACACTTAAATTAGATGTCGCATATAAAATTTAGATACGACAAATCCTAAACAGCTCATCACCTTTGGACTACATCCCCTCGAGAATTTCCACTCCTCCATTGAGACCTCTGTCCCTTTGCGAAACGCTATGGTCAAAGCTCCATACAACCATCGCATTGACATGAACCGCAGCATCTCCTCCATGCCCTCGGGATATTGAATCAGTCGATGACATGTACTATGTCGGAATTCAGCTCGTGCTTCCTCTCGATCTTGCCTAGCGATCTGGTACTTGGCAAGCCACGTCTCCATAGAGACATGGTGCAACATACAAAAGCGATTCACCTTCTCCTCCATTGAGGTATCCATTCTTTTTTCTACCCCATTTCCAACCACCACATCTCTAGTCAGTCTATCATCGTCCTTCAGCGACCATAGCATTTCGTTGTCTAGATCCACCGTTGGTAGCCATTGTGAAATATGCACTAGTGCCTCAGACACCAACCAACCTTCAGCCATGCTACCTTCTAACCGAGCTCGTTGTCGCACAAAGCCTTTCAGGGTTTTCATGAAGCGCTCCAAGAAGAACATCCATTGCGTATGGACAGGTCCAACAATCTCCACTTCATCTACAAGATACACAAGAAGGTGGATTTGTATCATGAGCATGCTGGTGGGCAGGTATTTCTCAAAGAGACAGACGGTCTCCACTTCTCCCTGCCTCAAGGATTCAATAGAGGATATCTTAATCTCCTTCTGTGAGATCCATTGCACCAAAGTCGACAACCTGTAAATGGCGCCACGTATTTTTGGAGTAAGATATCCTGCGATCACGATCAGTAGTACAAACTGCCACGAATGAGAAAGCATTATGAATAATGGCTACACTCAAAATAGCAAAATGCGCATGCCAATTACAATCCATTCGTAGTACAAACATGACATATCTTTTGCCAGTCATGGGATTTTGGCCCTGATAATTGGTCGTCTTTAGAAAATGCAGACCTGAGAGAACGCATCATACCCATCTGAGTGTGGATAGACTTGACTACTTGCTTCACAATGCGCTCTTCTTTAGTGGACAAAACCCAAGGAGTGTGAGGTAGCTGCACGCGACCATCAGTACTCGACTGCGGCCAAAGCGCCTCCATCTTACCTACCTCCTTCAAATCCATTCGTGCCCCTATAGTGTTTCTCTTTCCTATGATGTGGTCCCATAGCAAGCTGCCCACATTATTGAAAATATGCATGGGATCCAACAATTGGTTGACTTGTAAGTGGGTCCAATATGGCAACTCGTAGAAAACTGAGAACCGCCGCATTCCGTTTGGATGTGATTCCGCGTGGACCATTTTCAGCTCGTACCAGCTTGCGTCATTCATACGTGTTGGAGGTCATCTAAGAAAACCTTCCCTAAGTTCATGATCCTCTGGCAAGAAAGCAGCGTATCCTTGATATACCATCTTCTTCATGGTTTGTGACCTTCGGGAGTCTAACTGTGGCCCACACAATGGACATGCATGATAACCTGAGGTAACCAGACTTGTTTCAACACCATGACCTAGTGAATACAAGCTTGAATGAGATAAAATATAGATATTACCAACGAGAACAGAGGCTTGTTCACCTGAGCACTCTCCAAATCCTGGAAAGTCATGCATCGTCTACATGACAATGGCTCGAATATTGGCTGACCGCCGACCATCGTGCCTACTCATATCTTGCACGGTGACCCCCTCCTCCCACAAAATCTTAAGCTCATCGACTAATGGACGAAGATACACATCCATATTTTTGACTTTGTAGCGGCCGAGGATGAGTAAGCTAAGGATGAGATGTCCTTTCTTCATAGAAAGCCATGGAGGGATATTGTAGTTGACAAGGACTATAGGCCACACACTATAAGAAGTTGAGTGTAGGCTAAATGGGTTCACGCCATCCATTGCAAGACCGAGCCAAAGATTCCTTGGCTCTCGGGCAAAGCCTGGGAAGGTAGAGTCAATGTGGCTCCATGCGCGTGAATCCGCTAATATTCGTTGAACTCCATCTATGAACCTATTCTCGCATACCAAGTTGTCAAGCTCGCATGCCGGACGTATGAAACATGTGGTTTATGCGGGGGATAAGCAGAAAGTGTCTGAAAACTTTTTGAGGGATGGTTTGCCCTTGCAAGTCCTGTCGATACCTTTGAGCACCACACTTTGGACATGTCTCCATAGTCTCGTATTCTCCTCGAAACAGTATGCAATCATTGATACATGCATGGACATTGTTATAGTCCATGCCAAGCTTTCGTAAAACATGTTGTGCATCATCACAAGACTCGGGCATGGTTTTTGCAGGTGGTAATATATGATATTTTAATAACCTGAAAAAAATCATAAACATCTTGAAAAAGCACAAATGTTTTTAATAATAGTGCCGAAAAAAAAATCAACGAAGCGTATGTACAAGGTACTTGAACAACTCGGTCACACTCGTATCGCTCCACTTGTATTTCGCTTGCACACTTAAGAGTGTAAGCAGTGTCTTCAGGTGAGATACTCGGCACCCATCATATAATGGTATGGATGCTTACTCTCTAAGTGGATCAAAAGTCTCGACATCCATGGGAATCAATGCATCGATCATTGCCTCCATCTGAGGCTCCAAGATTGTAGGTAAGTCTGGAAGGTTTCCTGTCTCCTCTGGCATTGACGGTATAGATTGGCTTGCAAGTGGTGGATTGGCTCATGGACTCCATCCATCGCATGCCCATGAACTCTTCTAATTGGTTGCAAAGGGTGCACTCCTCCTTGGGACGAGACATCACCTCCCTGGATAGAAAATTTGCCGGCGAGACCCAATCTTATTGTATATGGTATTCAATTAGCTTGCGAGTACAATGCATGATTGATATTAACTTTTCTTACCTTTTGCTGAAAATCTGCAATCGCCTGATCAATGATCTCAGATTGAAACTTGCCAAATCATCGTACGTGTTCTATAGACAATCGACGTTTTCGTCTAATTGTCAGCTTGCATTGAGAGCAAGGACATGGGACACGCTGATTAAGATACGCCTCGCGATCTTGAACAACATGACCTTTATCGTTTTCTATTTTGTCTACGTTATAACAAACAATTTATTTTTGTTATCATTCTTTTTTTTTCTTAAATTGTTATCCTCTCCTTTCATCTCTCTCTTTTTTTTTCTTTCTTAAATTGTTATCCTCTCCTTCCATCTCTCTCTCTTTTTCTATGTTATGACTACGACCACAACCACGACACGACCACGACCACGACCATGATGACTACGACTAGACCGCGACCATGGCTACGACTACGACCACCACCACCATGACTACAACTATGACTACGACGACGACTACGACTACGACCACAGCCACGACCACAACCATGACTACGACTACAACGACCATAACCACGACCCACGACCCACAACCACAACCACGACTATGATGACCACGACCACGACTACAACCATGACCATGACCACAACCACGACTACTGTAAAAATTACACGGCGCAGCGAACAGAATCTGAGAAAGAGATAGAGAGTACACAACAGATAAAAGGAGAATCAGTAAATTCTTAGCTCCAAACAACTGATACAAAGATGGCTCTGCGCAAAACAAGCTGCCTTGTACTCTGTTTCGGTAGAAACAATGCCACTGTTTGCTTCTTACTAATCCAAGAGAAAATTCTTGAGCCGAAAGAGAAACAATAACCTGAAACTGACTTCCTGGAATCACTGTCTCCTGCCCAATCTAAGTCACAGTTCCCCACAAGAGAAGTTCCGAAACTGTATGTGATACCATAGTCAATAGTTTCCTTCAAGTATCTGAGCACCCTCATCCCAGCCTTCCAATGACTCTCATGAGGTTTGTTTGAGAACCTGCTCAAAACACCAATAGCAAAACTGATATCTGGTCTGGTGTTACACAAGTAGATCTCCTATAACTCCCAATGTCTGCTAGTGCTGATGTATCCTTAACGAATAACTTTGCATTCACCTCCATAGGTGTAGCTATCTCCTTGCACTCGGTCATGCCAAATGCCTTCAAGATCTCCCATGCATACTTCTTCTGAGAGATGAAGATATTTCCTGCTTCAATCCCCAAACAATAGTGCAGCAAGCCCAAGTCTGTCATTTCAAACTCAGAACTCAAAGCCTTTTGAGTTTGGTTGATCATATCTTCATAGTCACCTATAATAAGAAGGTCGTCCACGTATAGGACAATCACTATAGACTTTTTACTATCCCTGTAAACATACAAGTTAGCATCTGAGGCGCATCTTTTGAAGTTTAGGTTTAAAAAGAACTTATCTATCATGCTCTGGGGGCTTGTTTCAACCCATACATTGCCTTCTTCAGCTTACACACTTTGTTCTCTGAATGGGGGGCCTCAAACCCTGGTGGTTGAGCCATGTATACCTCCTCCTTGATGTCACCATTTAAAAATGCTGACTTAACATCCATTTGGTACACTGGCCACTTCTTGTGGGCAGCCACTACAAGTACCGTGCGAATAGTGGTCATTCTGGCAGTTGGGGCAAATGACTCTTGAAAATCAAACCCTTCAACTTGTGAAAATCCTTGGGCAACTAGTCTAGCTTTGTACTTTTCTAAGGTACCATCAGCCTTGTACTTTACCTTCCAGATCCACTTGGTACCAATAACCTTCCGCTTTGCTGGTCGATCCACTAGCTCCCAAGTGTCATTCTTCATTATGTTGTCATACTCCGCTTGCATAGCAGCCTTCCATGATGGATCTGCAAGTGCTTCTTCTAAGTCAGTTGGCTCTTTACTTCTCTCATAATCTCAACCATCAAGGCCATATTGACTATGTGACGAGAATCCCGCCTTTGCTCCTCTATTCTCTAAGACCTCCTTGTTCCATATGTCTTCTCCTCAACAGATGCAGGCATAGGATTATTGTGGTCATAGAGCTGCTTCACCCAGCGCGGCAATGGCTTTTCCGGTGGGGTGATGTTAGGTTGGTGAACTTTTTCCTCATCATCTGAAGATGATGCTTCCTCCTCCTTAAGGATAGGGACAGCTCTCGGGACAGGTTCATAGTGGACTACTTCTTCACTTGATGATAAAGTGGAAGAACTTTCCTTCTTCTCCTACATTGTATGCGGCTCCTCCTTGAATACCACATCACGGCTCACGATGATCTTCTTTGCCTCTTGGTCATATAATTTGTAAGCCTTCTGCTCATCACTATAACCCAAGAAGATACATTTTCTGCTTTTTGGTTTTAGCTTGTTTCTCTTCTCATCTGGAACATGTGCATAACATTCACATCCAAAAATTCTGAAATGTGAGACAGATGGTTTCTTACCAGTGTAAGCCTCATGAGGTGTTTTTTCCTTGAGAGGCTTTGTGTAGCTCTAATTAAAAATGTAGACTGCAGTATTAACAGCTTCAGTCCAAAAATGGTTAGGCAATCCCTTGCCCTTTAGCATGCATCTTGCCATCTCCACAATGGTGCGATTCCTGCGTTCCACAATACCGTTCTGCTGAGGTGTGTGAGGCGTCGTCAATTGACGCTTGATCCCTTTGCTCTTGCAAAAGTCTTCAAACTCCTTTGAGTTGAACTCACCACCACATCTGTTCTGAATTTCTTCACACTTTTTCCTATTTCATTCTCAACAAGTTTTAGCCATTCTTTAAACTTACCAAAAGCTTGAGCCTTATCACGAAGGAAGTACACCCACATCTTCCTACTGTAGTTGTCGACAATCAACGTAAAAAAAGAAGATCCCCCCAAGGCCTGTGTAGGCATCTTACCACACAAGTCAGCATGCACCAACTCTAGATGAGCATGCGCTCTATTCTTGCTTTCTTGTGGAAATGCCTTTCTCTATTGCTTTCCCATCTTACAAGCTTCACATGGTTCCTTCAATTCAGTTATTATAGGCAGGTGAACAACCATACCTTGCTTTTGCATCTCCTTCAACACTGCAAATCCGATGTGTCCAAACCTTTCATGCCAAAGCTTACTTGTACCCACTCCAGCGGTGGCTGTAAGAGCACTTAGCTCATACAGGTTGTTCCTTCTTTCTCCTTTGCCAACAATTGTGCCAACACTATCAAGAATTTTTGCACCTGTCTTCTTGAACCTCACTTCATGACCAAGATCAGTTATGGCAGCAACTGATAACAGATTTCTCTTGATTTCGGGAACATACAACACATTTGAAAGCTTTTTGACTTCACCATTTGCAGCAACAAAAGAAATAGTATATGTGCCCACAGCAGGGCATTTAGCATCATTTCCAACCGTCACAGTGATGGATTCTTGTAGAGGCTGCATAGAACTGTATAGACCTTTCTTGTTGGTCATGTGATGGGAGGCCCCACTATCCAACACCCATGAGTCAGTGGTAGATTCTTCTTGCACCGAGGAGCACCCTTCCTCAATGGTCACCATGAATAATTCCAATTCTGTTTCAGCCGTATTGGCTGTCTCTTTCCCTTTACTTTTAAGGGTACCATTCTTTTCATATGCCTTCTTGACAGGACAATCTGCAATTGCATGTTCTTTCTTCTTGCAGTAGAAGCACTCTCCTTGAAACTTCTTCTTGCCGCCCTTCTTCTTTTTATCACCATCATTGTTGGTGGAGGAACCACCTTTGCCTTTTGCATTGGCAGAGAATGCAGTATCTCCATTGTTGCTTCCTTCTCGAGCTTTCAGCCTCAACTCCTCCTCCATCAATAATGCACAAAACTCCTCAAAAGTCAAAGCTTGAGGTCTTACTTGAGTATTAAGGGCAGTTACTAGTCCATCAAACTTTTATGGACAAATCCGAAGACACCTCTGAGCTAGCTCTTCGCTAGTCTTTTGTATCCCAGCACCAGCCATTTGGTCGCGCAGATTCTTAATCCGAGTGATGAATGCTTCAACTATCTCTCCTTTAGCAAACTTCTCTGCTGCTAGTTGATTCTCCAAGTTTTGAATCCTTGTTTGGTTTCATGTTTCATACTGACTCCTTAGTACATTCCAAGCCTCTGACTCTTTGGTTGTATGCTGAATCAAAGTCAGAACACTGTCAGAACAGCTTGTAACTAAGGCACACAATGCATTTGTATTCCTTCGTTTCCAAGCTCGTAGAAGATCTACATTCGGAGGAATCATCACACTAGAATTTGATGGGTCGGGGGTAGGCTATGGTTCTGCGTCAATCCCCAGCACAGTCTCCAGAAGCTCATAAGAATCAAGGATACTTGTAATTTTGAACTTCCACAAGGTGTAGTTTGTACCATCTAACTTGCCTTCACTGAAGGTTGGTGGACGAATCCTTAGTATTTGAACAACCAGTACAGCAGCACCACCTCCTGCACCGCTTCCTGATGTGCCAGAACCGCTTCCAAAAGTCGACATAGTTTCTCTTTGCTGTTGAAGCCTTTGCCTCTTACATACTCTTCGGTCTCTAGAGCACCCTGGGCTCTGATACCATGTAAAAATTACACGGCGCAGTGAACAGAATCTGAGAAAGAGATAGAGAGTACACAACAGATAAGAGGAGAATCAGTAAATTCTTTAGCTCCAAACAACTAATACAAAGATGGCTCTGTCCACCCGTGCGCTTCCACTGTATGAAGCTTAGATGGCGATCTAGACAGAAGATAAGTGAAGAGCTTAAGGCTAGCAACAACTCTGACTGGGTGAAAGATGAATGATCAATGGCTGTGAAGGGGTTTAGCTTTTATAGCCCGTGAAGGCCGTTAGGTTGGCCTGACCGACCTACCATATAAGCCTCCACTAGTCGGTCAGGGGCTTCCAGGGAATATTCCAGGGATCCCCTAGCCAAGGGCCGCTTCCACGGCCCTTGGACCCCAAAATAGGGCCCCCTTTTAACTCCCTTACCCCGCAACTCGATGCAATGTGCCTCGAGTTGCTACCAGCTTAGCCACTCCATCTAACCCAAAGATTAGACCCACAACGGTCACCTTTTTGCCATCCGGTCACATAGACCTCATCTGATATACAAGTTAAGGCTCAACCAATGTCCGGGCTCACATTTGGCTTCTCCTCATGAGCACCATGGATCATTGTTGGCACCTAACGAGGGTGGGGCATTGATCATATCTAACAACTACGACCATGACCATGACCGTGACCACGACCACCATGACTACGACTACGACCACGACCACGACCACAACCACAACTACGACCACGACCACGACTACGACCATGACCATGACCATGACCACGACCACGACCACAACCACGATGACCATGACTATGGGTAGGTTGCACTCACTAAGAATAGGATTGGCGATTCACCTCATCTTCTCTCCATCATCAATAGAATTCTCCTTTACCATTTACAACTCACCCATCTTCTCTCCACACTATTGCACACTACAATCTCTATAAGGGCATGAGATTGGGATCTCCACAGATACCAAAGCATGATCTCTAGCTTGATGGTTGCATATATACTACTACTACTCATGGAATAAACCTTAAAATAGTTATTATGCTCAAATATATGCTTGTTAGAGCATAAATTTGTTCCTAAGACTATTCTAAGGAAGAAAGAGAGTTAATGATAAAAGAGTATCCTTCCTTGCAAGTGATTTTGTATTATATTTATTAATTAAAATTGATAGTTGAAGATGAGTTTCCTAAGAGATCTTGTGGTGATGCTGTTTTAGTTTTGTGAAGCATATATATGAATGATGCTGTTTTAGTTTTCTGTATTTGTCTTTTTAAGAAGAGATTGATTTTTATGGAATATCCAAAGTTATTTTTGGGATTACATTATGAAAAATGAATGTTT
The DNA here is from genome assembly GCF_053477565.2 of Lygodium microphyllum. NCBI lineage: Eukaryota > Viridiplantae > Streptophyta > Polypodiopsida > Schizaeales > Lygodiaceae > Lygodium > Lygodium microphyllum. The sequence continues at coordinate 72,909,782 of NC_141143.1, read as the reverse complement.
TTTATACTGATAGGCTGATTGCCTTCGTTGTATATTTGCGTGGTGGAGGCTAGGACAAGCCCCATGTATGAGAGGTCTCTTTGCAAGAAGAACATTATGCTAGGAGGCACAAGTATGCTAGGGCTCTCTAGCCATATATCCGGCCTAACCCCTATGAGCCTAGGATGAGCTTATTGTAAGGTCCTATTTACTTTTCTCTCTTTCTCTCCCTCTCTCATTTCCTCTCCCTCCCTCACCCTAACCCTCTCTTTCTCTCTTTCCCTATTAGGTTTAATGATTTTTCTCTCTTTTTCTCTCTCCTCTCTCTCTCATATTTCTTTTTCTCTCTCCTCTCCATCTCTCATTTCCCTTTCTCTCTTTCTCTCTCTCTCTCATTTCCTCTCCCTCTCCCACCCTCACCCTCTCTTTCTCTCTTTCTCTATTAGGTTTAATGATTTTTTTCTCTTTTTCTCTCTCCTCTCCCTCTCTCATTTTTTTCTCTCTCCTCTCCCTCTCTCATTTCCCTTTCTCTCTTTTGTCTCCCTCTCTCATTTCCTCTCCCTCCCTCACGCTGACCCTCTCTTTCTCTCTTTTCCCATTAGGTTTAATGATTTTTCTCTCTTTTTCTCTCTCCTCTCTCTCTCTCTCATTTCTTTTTCTCTCTCCTCTCCCTCTCTCATTTCCATTTCTCTCTTTCTCTCCCTCTCTCATTTCCTCTCCCTCCCTCACCCTCACCCTCTCTTTCTCTCTTTCTCTATTAGATTTAATGATTTTTTTCTCTTTTTCTCTCTCCTCTCTCTCTCTCTCATTTTTTCTCTCTCCTCTCCCTCTCTCATTTCGCTTTCTCTCATTCTCTCATTTCCTCTCCCTCCCTCACCCTGACCCTCTCTTTCCCCATTAGGTTTAATGATTTTTCTCTCTCCTCTCTCTCTCATTTCCTTTTCTCTCTTCCTCTCCCTCTCTCATTTCATCTCCCTCCCTCGCCCTCACCCTCACCCACACCCTCTCTTTCTCTCTTTTCCTATTACGTTTAACATCTTCTCTCTTTTTCTCTCTCCTCTCATTCTCTCATTTTTTTCTCTCTCCTCTCCCTCTCTCATTTCCTTTTGCTCTCTTCCTCTCCTTCTCTCATTTCTTCTCCCTCCCTCTCCCTCTCTTATTTCCCTATTATGTTTTCGTCTCCCCCCCTCCCTCTCCCTCTCTCATTTTCCTATTATGTTTAATGTCTCCCTCCCTCTTCCTTTCCCATTTCCTCCCCCTTTCTTTCTCTCTCTCTCCCTTCCTCTCCCTCTCTCATTTCCTCCCTCTCCCTCTCTCTCTCTCCCTCTCTCTCTCTCCCTCTCTCATTTCCTCTCCCTCCCCATTTCCTCCCCCTCTTCCTCTCCCTCTCCCTCTCTTTCTCTCTCTCTCCCTCCCTCTCCCTCTCTCATTTCCTCCCTCTCCCTCTCCCTCTCCCTCTCCTTCTCTCTCATTTCCTCTCCCTCTCTCAATATACACAAACTATACAAAAAATAAATAAATAAGACAAAGAATACACTCTCCCTCCCTCTCGTTCTCTCATTTCATCCCCCTCCCTCTTCCATTTCCTCCCTCTCCCTCTCTTTCTATCTCTCTCCCTCCCTCCGCCTCCCTCTCCCATTTCCTCCCTCTCCCTCTCCCTCTCCCTCTCCCTCTCTTTCTCTCTCATTTCCTCTCCCTCTCTCAATATATATACACAAATTATATTAAAAAAAGTAAAAGAGAGAGAGAATGCACTCTCCCTCCCTCTCCTTCTCTCATTTCCTCCCCCTCCCTCTTCCTCTCTTTCTCTTTCTCTCCCCCTCTCTTTCTCTTTCTCTCCCTCCCTCTCCCTCTCCATCTCTTTCTCTCTCATTTCCTCTCCCTCTCTCAATATACACAAATTAAACCCTAAACAAGTAAAAGAGAGAGAGAGTGTGGACTCACCGTAAAGATTTGCAGGAGGGTTTAGCGGGTTCTCTTCGCGACGGCGACTCCTCCTCTCCTTCGCGAACGGTGGCGGCAGCAGCGGCAAGCCTTCTTCCTCTCCCTCTCTCACCCTCTATGCAAAACGATCGCTCTCTCTCGCGCTTTCCCTCTCGAAATGTTTCATGAATGTGCGAAATGAAACGCGCTCGGGTTTTGGCTTGCTTTTTTTTATCTATGGGGCGTCGCTATTTGCATCGCTATTTGCGTCGCATTTGTGACACTAATAGCAATGCAAATAGCGACGCCGCTATTCCTACGTCGCTAGCCGCCGTCGCTATTCCTTTATTTCCTTGTAGCGTCTCCTAAAGAATCCCTCATCTTGGAGTTCTCTTACACAGACCTTCACGTTGGGTTCACCAATGTCGCAACACATAGGGTTGAAGGTCATCATAGGGATTTGGCAAGAAAAATTCATCTATGCTGCTCAGATCTCCAATCTGATGCTTCCATTGGCTCCGAAAGGGGGATAAAATACCAGCACACCTGGCCAGAATTCTACTAGATCGTTTCCTCTTTATCTCCCACTTCTGAGTGTTATTCATTGCCTGAAAATAGCGATCGCACATTGCGCGATTTTGCTAATCTTTCTTTTTACATAAAATCCTCTCAAAATAGCTGAAAGCTACATGCTTTCTTTTACACGTTATCCTAATCTAGAAGTTGTCTACAATTTTATGGATTTTTACAAGAGAAAATGTCTAAAATATCAGAAATTGGCTAAAACGTGTCCAAAAATCTAATATTTTTAAACCATGGACACTAACACTAATGTCTAAAATGGCATTAACTCTCTAAATCAATAAGAAAGTCACACTCTAGATTTTTTAACACGATGTGTGCATAGCAACACAACACCATAGATTCCAAGTGACATGCAGAATGTTAAAAATCATAGGTGTCATAACCCTAGAATCAAGTGACATGCGAAATGTTAAAAATAACCATAGGCGTCACAACCCTAGAATCAATGCATCCTATCTCATGTAGGAAAAAAGTGAAGGCTCTCCCATGTCTACTCAACATCTCCTCAAAACATCTCACCTCTATTGAAAGTAAAAAATCTTCAGTCCCAATCTTCATTTCTTTTAGTGTCTCGGCGGCTAAAAACTTATGTCCAATACTTGCATGATCTCATAAAGGAGGCTGTATAGCTACTCTCTTAATCATCTCATCACTATCCAAGGGTAGCAGTCCTGTAAATGGTCTGACCTTATCAACTATTTTATATTTTGTCTGTACTCTAGCTTCTTTGCTACAACCTGCAAATTTCAGCCCTTGTTGTAAATACCCTGGTAAGCCAAATTTTGTTGTGTATTAACAGCACCCAATTCTTTTGACTGTCAAAAATCAACCATATCTTTTTTTGGACTACATATGAACTGCCCAATACTAAGACTCACTGCTTACTTCAGCTATAAATCCTATTTATTGCTATAAATCAGTACCCTGTAAATCTTTTTGCTAAAATATTTTAGCAATTAACACTTTTTCCTGAGAATTCTCGGCACCCAAATTTTCTTGCAGCATGAAATCACCAATTTTGCAATACATCGCCAGAGAATGGACTTGTAAGATATATGAGAGCTCTTGATTTTCATTTTTCAGCAATGCTGAAAGATCCTCCATAGTATCCGAGAATGACAACCCGTCATAGAGACCATCTACCCTATCTTCATCCTGTAAAAGACCTACAAGCTTCAATTCTTTTTATTTTCTCTTCAAGTACTACCTAGCAGCTCTAGGCATGTCCATAATATATTGAAAACACAAAGTACTTTCAGCAGACACACCATAAACTCTTGAGGAAAAACCACCGCTGCCAAGAAGGAGGTGAGAGCTTTCCCTATCTCATACCATTGTCATCTCACAAGACAATGAAAGAGGAGAATCCCTCAAAGAACCCTTATTCCGCTAATGGTTCACACAAACTGTCATGTACTGGACAGCCCTCTTTCCATCCTTGCTTTGGATCCACGCATAGCCAAACCCATCATCTAGAACCTTAGTCTCCATCTGAGACTCAACAATGAATGGCTATCCCAAAATAATAGGATAGGAATAAGAGTTTTGCGCTCAAAGAAATGATAAGTCTCATCCACATCTCCAATAGAAATCTTCAAGTTCGGACAAGCAGCATACAAATCTCCTGCAGTGTTGTTGGCCACACACATGCACCAACCATGATCCACATCAACTAGCCATCTACCGATATCATACAATCCACACACTATAACATTAATCTTGGAGCTGTGATCCAAAAGAGCAACACAAGGGGTCTCTGCCTCACCAAGCTTGACTATCATCTCCGTAGTCACACGAGCCCACTAACTGTGAGAAAAATGGCTATGAGGCACCAATCTAGGTGCATCATCACTCTTCGCATATTGTATGGGTTGAAGTAAAGGTTGAAGAGTCTTCCCGGACTGCATACATAAAACTCCATTTATAGACTCCTCAATAATCTCCTCATCAGAATCAATCTCCTCAATCTGCAAGCCATATATAATAGCCTCACTACTAATTCCCAAGACTTCTCCACAAGAGCGAATTCAATTTTGCAATTAAGAATCCGATCCTCAAGCACCTTCTTCAAGTCCATAGTCGTCTCAATGTCTAAAAGCATCTTGAATCCAAGTTGCTTTTTTGGCTTCGGATCCTTTGTCTTCGAGGCTTTTTGATCTTCTGTACTTTCGGCTTCTGAACATCATCCATACTCTGCTTTGGTCCTGAAGAAGGCTGAGAAACTGGATCACTTCTCCTAGTCACCCTCTTTGAACCTTCATGTTGATCATCACAGGCTCTTTTTTGCTTCTCCTCAACAAGTGCTTTGAATCCCTGAGAGTTCGCCATATAGGCATAGATAGAAGAGACATCAACTCAATTATCCCATCTGGTCCCTTTTCTGATCTTATCACCTATGGCTGAAAGTTTGGATGTTGAAGCTTTTCCCTTTTTCTTTACATGTAATGCATAGGACCTTAAAGGAGATTTGTCCTTCGGCACAACTGCTCCAACTGAAGGCCATAGGCAGTAACTTCTCTTGCCACCTCTCGCATCACATAAGAAGAGCACAAAAGAGACTCCTCTAATAATTTATTCATACCACCCTTACCGAAATTTGGTTTGATCAACTACTCTGTATCTCCAAAACATATCATCTTGTCTTTCTAGACTACCAACTTCAGCCTTTTTTGCCTCTTCAAAATCTTGACAGTTCTTCCGCTCATGATTTGGACTATCACACCACATGCAACGATGAACACGATCACTCCTGGAAGAATTTGTAGGAGTAGAAGAAGTTGTGTTTGAAACCGGAGCTGGACTAAGCGGCTACTACTCCATTCTAGTCATTTTGATTTGTAGGTCTTTTAAGTTCTTTGATATCTCCTCCACCATATCTTCGATAGTCAGTTTTGCAGTTGGTCTAACAACCGTAGTAAGAATAAGCATAGGCATAGACACAGGCTGAGAAATAGAAGTAGTGGATGGTGCAACAAGAGAAGTAGGAGAAGTTGTGAGCCGCATCGATAGCGTCTTTCCAATTCGTCTTTAATCCCATAGGTTGCATGAGGGTTGCATAGGGTTCTATAGCAGTTCTGCCAGCTCACCTTAAAGTGCAGGATCAGCTGCCTGTAAGAATAACTCCACTTTCTCTGAGTTTAGAGCTCTTTGCTCTAGTGTATCCAACTGGTTGTATCGCTCTTCAAACTCCCACAAGTCCTTTGTTGGGCTAATAAACCCACTCTCTGAATGTCTTTCATGTGGCAATACCATAATCCTCCAGAAAGTATTCAATTTTGTGCACTTTCTTGAAAGCATCCCAAGTAGAGTCCTATACAAATAGATTTGTCACTCTAATCCACAAAGCAGGAGTGACAAGCCGTAAGAAATAGTTGCTCCAATTGGTCGGAACTTTGAAGAAGTGCATCTGGCTTTCAAAGGTCTTAATGTAGGCTGAAACATTCCGGCCATCAAGCAATTTTTGCTCACTAACCGCAACCTCAATCACCTTAGATGCACCAAGCGTATGCTCATGTTCTTGATGCAACAGTCATTGTTGATCCAGCTGTTGCTGATGCAACTACTGCTGCTGCTGCATAGATAATTGCATCTGTTGATTTTGCATCATAATGGATGAAGAAAGAGTTTGTAACAAAGTCTTCATCTCATCGATCGAAAAGGAAGAAACAGTCGATGATGAAGGTGGATTATTCAAAGGGTCTCCCATCTCGATGAATAGAAGCGACACTTTCACGTCGGGTTTACTAGATGGTGCACGAAATACGTGCGAAAGTTCACGAAAATCGCTTATCGCAGGGACGCTATGCAAGATGGAAGTCCTCCATTCTCCTCCCAAGATACAAGAAGCTTTACAAGGAGTAAGGTTAGGCCCTTTGCACATCTCGCTCCCGTCTTTTATAGTTTTCTCAATACTCACATACATTATGTTTTTCCCTTTGGCTTTTCAAAAAACCTGAGGCTTTTTTTTAATGCTTTGCTTTTCCTTACACGTTAAAAGCCTAATTATTAAGGCTAAATTTAAAAGCTTCATAGGCTTTTAATAAAGTGTATAGCCTTAAAGGCTATTAATAAAGCCTCCCTGCGTTTCTGAAAACGATGCCACCCTATCACCACAGAATGTACCGCCGAAATGCCTACGAATCAAATCATGTTGACACCCTGACCCTATTGTCGCCGTCACATTGCATTGGCTGTCTTCATTGCGGCAGCCACCAAAGATTAGTCATCCAACTCCTTTCCTCTAGTTTATAGCTTAAATACAGCCTGCTACCCGTCATCGTAATCAAACTGTAGGGCGCCATATCAACCTTCCCTATAGTTTTGCAAGGAGACAAAGAGGGTGATATATAGATCAAGAGCTACTTTCTCGATCACTTGATAATGTTGTAGATAAAACATGCCATCATAGCGTACTTCTGGGATTGCTTCCTATCTTGGTATATCTAGTCGCTTCCTTGTCTCAGCGTATTTCTTCCGGGAGTGTACTCCACGCTGACTATGCAATCAACTAGATTAGCGTTGCTATTGCTTACAAAATATCAACCTTGTGCATATCTGAAACCAGCATTGCCTATCACCCTGGCAAGCTTACATAAGTGGCAAAGTCTTACTGTAGGTTTTTCTCTATGTTCGCCATCCAAAGCAACCTTTTTCCATATTTTTGACAGCACGTTCATAGCGATCTCCCGGATGGCATTCAGTGCATGCTTGGTAGCTTAAGCTCCACTCAGGGTGCCATATCTACAAGCTCAACATCCATAGCTATAATCTCCCCAATCGCATTACATTAAGACCTTTAGCCTTTAATGTCTGGAATAAATGATGGTGCTAGAGCTACCATGGCTCTCTCCTCTGAAGAACTGTCCTCTTCTTCAGAGGTTGTTGCTCCAAAGTATCGCTCACCTCTGGTTGTGCCTCTCTGCTAGACTCCCTTGGCCATCACACTTCCTGATATCAATCTCCTCCTCTTGACTTCTTCCGTCCATGCTTTTCTCTCCCCTAATGAACTAACCTCTCCTTTGTATCTCTGATTGCATCCGCTCAAAAAAGCCTCTGTCTCATCGAGGTTGAAGTATCGAATTATCACGGACTTCTGTGAGCATCATCTCCTTTCCTCTTTGCTTGTTCTCCTTCACAGGTAAACATGATTTGACCTTATAGTGATATAGGCAAGCCCTTCGATGAGCATGAGCTCCTCGAAGATGCCCCTGCACAATTTCGACTGCAATCTCGAAATTGTGGATGAAGATCAAAACAATCCTCAAGGTAGAAAGGCTTTCAGAAATCCATCCCCAATTTGGCCTCGCCCGAGCTCTTAATGCATACCATCTGTTTTTTTCCTCCTTTCAAGCACACGAATAGTCTTTTTTCCACCACCCCTGAACATGAAGCCTTTCCTCTTTTGCTCGAGGTGCACACCCAAGGCATCCTCCCCTCTCATCAATGTAATAATAGTCTTCCTCTTTTGAGTCTCATCTTCTGTCCCTCTCTTCTTTCCATCTTAGCTAGTGCACATGTGAATAAATCACATGACAAACCATAGATCTCCATCTGCATGTTCCCCTTGTAATGAAGGAGACCTAGCTGTCCTGACTAAGGGGAAGGAGAGAGAGAAGGACTGTAGAAGAAGAGGGAGAGGAGAGAGAAAGGCAAGATTAGGGTACCATTTCATAAATATACATCTGTCCTTTCACCTTCTTCACCTTAAATACCCCATCCGTGTAACCGGGTATTCGCATGTGCTATTCCCATGTTAACCCCATGTAAGACCCTCTAATCCCATTCTTTACACCCCTTAACCACAAGAAAATACCAAAAATTTAGGATAGAACCAAGCAATCAAATGTTCAAACTAACAATTCAAACTAAATGAAAAACAAAAAGAGACACACAATGGAAAAAAATTTCCTAGTGATGCTAACTAATGACTTCAAATTCTTGGCAAAAAACTTCACCCTCAGGTTCGCAGTGGTGGACACGTAGTGTCACGATAGCATAAGCTTAGAAAGGACTAAAAGATTCTAATTTACTACTCTAGGCTCAGCAACAAGGCCATCATAACTTGGTAAGGGATCCCTAATGAGTGTTGACACAAATAATGCCTTGAAGATGTGTGTGCTTTTGTGCGACCATTTCATAGGCAAAGTATTATCCCACTAGTGTCACGATAGCGTAAGTTTAGAAAGGACTAAAAGAGTCTAATTTACTATTCTAGGCTCAGCAACAAGGCCATCATAACTTGGTAAGGGATCCTTAATAAGTGTTGACACAAATAATGCCTTGAAGATGTGTGTGCTTTTGTGCGACCATTTCATAAGCAAAGTATTATCCCACCATGATTCTACCTTGAGAACCAATTATATTTGAGCTAAATTAAAGATGCATCAATCTCTCAAAACCATTAGGGATACTCAATTGGGCATCACCACACTAATTATGTACACCTCAGGCTCATAATTCCTTGGACTCATGTGCTAGTAGAATGTCTTATTGGAACATACTTCATAGGGCTAGCCAGACACATCAAAAAGTTGAGTCTTGCCAAGATAAGGTCCACCCACACTCAAAGTAAAGTCACTCAGAACATTGCTAAGGATACTTGAGAGCATATTGAACTTTGTACTACATCTCCTAATTACATAGTCTCTCTTAGAGGGACTTGCAGAAGTAGTACTATGTATGAATAGTCACATTACATTAAGAGAGACTATTAGCCATTAAGTTTGCCCACATGAGACATTGGAAGACTAAGATCCCTTGCCATAGAAAAGTGTTGTGCTAAACTCCTCTAAGCTTCAAGAGGTTTCTCCAATTAAAGGCATTCACACTATCTTGGGTTTCTTTCACATTTGATCCAATCCACAACAAATAGAGGCTCTAGGGTGCCTAGTTAATTGAGCAATTGATGCATGACCTTGGTTTTGAGAGGCCGCCTTCATTTAACATTGAGCAATAATCCTCACTACAAAGTCTATGGTCATGATGACATAGCATTTCATTCACCTAAGGCATAAACTTTGAGCAATAAACCTTAGTGTAGAGACTATGTTCATGATAACATAGCATTTCATTTACGTAAGGCATAAACTTTGTGAGATTAATTGCAAATCAAGTCACACTTGAAATTAAACTTTGTGAAATAACTCGAGTAAGGATCAACAACTATTTACATGCAAATGAAACACATCAAAGATCCTAGGCTAGACTCACATTCTCAACGATACCCATAATTATGTCTTGTTGCCTTAACTAACCATAGTTGTGAAAGGGATGCAAGAGATGTGGGAGAGAAGAGCACACACAATGTAGGTGCTATCAACAATGTTATGACAACCTCATTGCACTTTCATATATATATATATATATATGAATAAAGAATATGGGCGGTCACTATACACGGGCAGGCCCAAGGGCCTTTTACCCCAACAATCTCCCACTAAAAGGCCAATGGGCCAGGGAGTGAAAAAACAAAAGAAAAGAAAAGAGACAGGGTGAGGAATCATGACATCTCACCCAATGCCCAATCAGAAAGCGAGCTGTGTAATAAGTGGCAGGAACCTCCTCACAAGAAGAGTCAAGCATCCCTGAGTCCATGACATCCAGGAGATAAGCGATCCCATAGCTCTAGACAATAGAGCAATCCATGACTTCTTTCCATGAAGCAAACAACATAACTCATAAGTGCACAGTTGTAAAGCATCAGAGTGGCGCATAGCATCAGTGCAACGCATAAAAGACAGTGGAGAGCATACAAACTCTCCAAGGTCAATCATCGAAAGAGGGCCAGCATCCCGGACACAAGTCAAACGGAGTCTCAAGACAATATGCGGCCTCAATGAAGCGGAAGACTGACATACGGCTGTAGAATCAGCCATAAAGCGCATTAAATGCGCATCAAGAGGCCTGAGAGGTGTCTGTGTCTCATAAAAGATAGCATGACGATTGCGTAGAACCTGTTGGGCATCCAAATCCCAAAACATGTAAGCCGTAAAGTCACCATCTCCATAACCAAGGAGAAGACATTTGCATGACATAGGCTCATGTGGCATACTCACAGTGGCCTAGCAGCCAAATATCCTCAAGTGATCATAGGAGGGTCTCATACCACTCTATGCCTCATGCATTGTAATACCGTCCAAAGTCAAGCATGGCATCCTGTTAACCAAGTAGACTGCCGTCATAAGGGCCTCAGCCCAAAATCCATAAGACAATCAAGATATGGTAAGCATAGCAGCAACATTCGCCTGTAAGGTCAGGCACATGCCATGAAAAATCCCATAATACCGATCAAGCATAGTAACAGCATCCTCAATCTGTACCAAAGGGTAAGCCCAAACACGGTGGGTAGCATGATCCATGAAGGTGTTAACCCCAAGTCGAGATGGCGGAAAAAGGAAGCAAAAACCAAAAAAAAATATGGAAAAAGAGCAAAGACAAGCAGGCGACCTCCAAAGCTAAGCCGGGGCAAAAAGCGCAATTTTAAATGAAAGGCGCCTCAAAAAACTTGGAAAACTCTTGTAAAAGAGCGCCAAGCTCCCTCCTGTGCCAATTGTAAAAAATTAGATGGGTCTAGGCTAGAGGCATGAAGCAAGAAGAGGGAATTAAAAAAAGGGACCTTGCCACAATGGCCGGTCATGTAAAAAGGGATGGGCGCCCATGGGGTTTTTAGGGTTTGTATATATAAAGTTCAAAAAGTGAATGGAAGCTTATTCTTTGGTGTGTGGCTAACAAGAGCTCTCTTCTTCTTATCTTCTCCTCATCTTCTTGCTTGTGTGTGCTCTTGAGAGAGGGAGTGTGAGAGTGTGAGGGAGTGAGTGTGTGAGAGTGAGGGATCAAGAGGGTGAAGCTCTTCACCATCTCCTCTTCTCTTCTTCTCTTCTCTTCTCTTTTCACGCGCGCGCGGCTATGTAGGATGGAGCTTGGAGATGGAGGAGACTTAAGGATGCTTAAGCTTGCATCTAGGATCGTGGAGCTACCGAGGTGTGTGAGAGAGGAGGCAACTCGTATCGGCATCAAGGTAAGCTCAGTACACTCATAGGATCGATGGCGCGTCGGCTAGGTACGAGATAGCCATTAGAGCTCGCTTGAAACGCTTGAAGCAATAAGCAGTCCGTGGGTCTTGGCGGTTGAGTATGAGCTCCCACTACATTTTGGTTCCGTTGCCGGGACCAATGGATTTAAGCTTGAGCACTTGCGCACCTCATATCGAGCATTGAAGTAAGGGATTCATCCCCGAAACGGAGCTTGAGATAGGTAGGAAGTTTGGGTGTTTTTTATCTTCAAAACAAGTAAGTAATTTGGGATATTTTGTTTGTTTGATGGTTGGGAAACATGGAGAAATTATTTCAGTTTTTTGCTTTTGATTCTTGTTGCATTTAGTGTAGGTTAGGATTAGGAAATCGCACCGGAGAAGGGTAGGGTTTACTGTTACAAAACAGGGCAAAACATGGCAAAAATCGTGCAAAAAATGGTAAAAAGCTCGCTTGTGATGCCTAAGATTGGGAAGTGAGTGATTGGGGGCATCAACACCATACCCGGGAAGGGTATAAGAGTCAAGAGGCCAAGGGAGAGCTCATTTGTGACCATTTCAGTGAGAGAGAGAGAGAGAGAGAGTCATCGCACGATTCGATCCGATCGCACCATTGACGAGCCTACCACTCTATTCAGGTATATGAATCCCTTCCCCTATCCCCCTAGATAGGATCTGGAGGTTTATGCTTGCTATGATTGATTAAATCCCAAGAATCGAGCAAAATCAACCTCTCGCCTGTCGTCGTCACATCACATTCGGCCCGTCCGAGTGGTCGCTTCTAGGCCGAGTCCCAGAATCGGCCCTTGGCCCTCTTTCATTCGGCCCACTCGGCCCGAAATCCTAATCGGCCCTCGGCCCAGACCTACTCGGCCCATCCGAGTCGACCATTCAGACCATCAACTAATTTGGCCCTCAGCCCGCATCCGAGCCAAACCGTCCGAGCCATAGGATTCGGCCCTCAGCCAACATGTCATATTCGGCCCTCGGCCCAAGTGCCTCGGCCCATCCGAGTGACCTTGTCCGAATTGACCATTTGGCCCAGTGACTTTGTCCAAGTCTGCGCCTCGGCCCATCTGAGTCTACCCTATCCGAGTCACGAATTCGGCCCTCGGCCCATGTACCTCGGCCCGTCCGAGTGACCCACTCAGACCCTGCAATTCGGACCAGCTAGGCCGAGTATAAATTTTTATCAAATTCTCAGAAATTTAACCTGACCCGGCTAGAGCTTAGCAGCACAAATTGTCGAAAGTCCTTCTGACACTCAGAACTTGATTCTGGCACACGGAATAGATGAAATCGTAGGGAGCAGCTGCTTAGCAGCTTGAAGTAGGCAGCAGCGAGACCCAGAGACCTAGATGCAAAGCGCTGAGCAGTTAAAACCTAATTGGCCAAAAACAAACGAGGCAACATATTAGAAAAACCCTGAACCCTATCAAGGCGGCCAGAAAATTGACCAACAAGCCTATCAGGCCCGAAACAAAGCAAGAGTGCGTAAGACGCTTCGAGATTGTTTGCTGCACTCACCTTGAATTTCCGCACTTGAATGCACTTAAGGAAATTGAAAGCCTGATTGAGCACAAGTGCACGAGAAGCGACACACACACTGAGTGACCATAAATTGAGGATTATATTCAATAACTGAAGAAACTCACTCAAATAAACCACTCAAGGAACCCACTAGTAGGAGAGGACCCAAGACGTAGACAAACCATCAACGCGTGAAGTAGGACCAAGCAGGTGGCGTCAACGACGTGGATTTGACAAATCTACTCAACCTGATCGACAGCTTGGTGGATCACGACAACACGACTATGGTAGAAGAAGGCTCGGACCATAGGTCTAATGAGGAACTCGACTTGAACGTCTTCCCAAAGGCTATTCAGCAGCAGCAGCTGGTCAGCAGCTACAATGCACACGCCCGGTGCGAGCACCGCGGCAAAATGGTAGACGCTATCATCGAAGACCTAGAGGAAGAGAGAAAACTAGCCCACAAGGCTTTGCAAAGCATAGTCGAATACAATAGGGACCAGCATGCTAGGAGCCAAAGGCAAAGCATGGAGTTGTATGAGGTACAGCGAGTGCTGAACTTAGCAGGTAGAAACTGAACAGATCATGAGAGAGCCCTAGAAGCAGACTTGACATTGAGCGAGCTTCTCATGAAGCGACTACTAGATAACACGATAGCAGAGCAAAATACCGCGGCACTAACGACATCACTACTCGCAGGATTAGGAACGAACCAAGGCTCAAAGAGCTAGTCTAAAATCCCTATCGTTGCCAAGCAACTCGACAAATACCAACCCCACGATGATCCATACAGCTTTGTAGAGTAGTTCGAGCAAGTCTGCGAAGCCAACAGCCTCAACGACCTGACTCAATGCTCTCAAGCATTCGGGCTCTGCTTAGGTGACAAGGGAAGGACTCGGTATACAAGCCTAGATGGCACTGAACGAGCCAACTTCAATGGCCTCAAGGATCTCTTCATTAAGAGATTTGCCGATACTCTGATAATCTGCTAGTACGCTTGATGAACGTCAAGCAGAAAGAGAAGGAGGACATTCGCAACTACGTAATCCACGTGAGGAGTCTCTTCAAGAGAATCCCTATGGGCGAGCGACCGACTGAAAGAGAAGTTTCGACAGTATTCATCAGCGGACTTCGAGATGAGGAGTTATATAAGGCTTTAGCAGGAAATTTGAGCTTGCAACGAGATGCGCTAGCTAGAGTGTTTGAGGAAGCCATCAGAGTCGATGATCAGCTAAAAGAGCGGAGCTCCAAGAGCTCGAACCTAGAAGAAACCAAAACTCGCGAAGCGCAAAGAGAGCGTCAGCCTCTAGTGAGCGATTAGTCCCATCATCCCAAGATAAGGGAAAGGCCACCGAGACGAACCAAGTCTTGGCTAATGTAAAGATGGAGTTAGCAAGTTGCAAGACATGTTGAGACGACCAACGCGCCCACACGTCCAATGCGTGTACTATGGCAGAAACCACTTGCCAGTCGAGTGTCAAGACCCTAGGTCAAGACCTTGTGCTAACTGCGGTAGGTTCGGTCATGACGTCGCGCATTGTAGATTACCAAGAAGTCTTCCATACTCGCAACCCTACGGCCAGCCTTACCTAGCGAACAGGCCGCAGCCATTCTTTGGAAGGGGAGCCCCATTGGCCCTTCCTGCCCCTAACGACATTAAGCCAGCTGTTCCTAGGATGGACATAAACCCTACTGGCATACCCAGACCACCTAGTCCTTACGTGACCCATCCACCAGCGATGCTCCAGTCCACTACGTGGAAGAACCAAATGAGGAAGAAACTTACATATGCCCTTACATCTCGCATGACGATGAGGGCAACGCTGTTCTCATGGATTATCACCCCGTGCTGGTGATGGCGTTAGGAAGAGGACGAGGTAGAGGCCTAGGAGGGCAGATGTAGGATCCAATCACCTGTTGGACTTGTGGTCACCCAGATCATGTCTCATCATGCTACCTTGAAAGGGAGCAGCAAAACAGAGACAAGGCTGACCAAAGGTGTGCTAAGTGCGGAATCACTCATCTCTTCGTCGATTGCCCAAAGCGAAAGCCGTCTTCTAGCTCAGCCAATGTACCATCTGTCAACGTCCCATTGGGGTTGTTTGGTGTCAAGAACCTCGATGGGGAGGCTACACCTATCCCATTGCGGGTCATGACCCGTGCCCAGACAAAGCAGGCCGACACATCACTGCCAAGACCTAACAATCTTGATGCAGCTTCGATAGGGAAGAAAAGTCGCAGGCGGAAGAAGAAGAGGTCGGAAGCTAAAATCGCACTAAAAATGGAGAGTGCTACAACTCTGCCTGCTGGAAAGAAGGTCTCTGATGCAGAGACAAAGACTTCAGCCCCTAAGACGGCCGAAAAGGGAAGTGCTAAGGTAGGGGAATACCCGCATCCAAAGCAACAGTTAGAGGCCATAGAAAAAGTGAAGGAATGGGTGAAGGATGCTCAAGAGCATCTAAAAGACACTAAGCCCATCGTAGAGGACGAGATCGATGATCTCTCCAGCATAAGCACGCCAATCTCACCTCCTCAACCAAAGTCGAGAGAAGCAACTGCACCACAACCAGTGCCGTAAGGCCAAGCCTTGATGCTACAGGGCCGTAGATCAGTCACGGCCATTGACCAGGACAATCCAGGTTAGGAGAGAGACGAGCACCCAACGATCTCCTGACCATGTTGGTGACTACCCCTGTAACACTTAGCCTGGGAGATCTGCTTAGGCCGCATACCACCCTATGGCAAGATCTTAAGCAGTGGGTTGAAGGGTCACAAGAGCAGGTCACGGCAGACGTTCATGACCATGATGCAGAGATGCAAATACCGAGTTTGAGGCTGCACTCTGTGCCTAAATCCTTACACGTCAATGCCTTCTGGGAAGGTTTCGAGATGCATGCGGTATTATAGATTCTAGCCCTAGGTGATACAACAAGAAAGGGAATCGTGGACACGGGAGCTAGGGTTAGTGTGCTTAGCCATGCGGTGCTTCAGACTTGGGGAAACCCGCCTGTCAAAAATGCTAGGTTTAATGTCACATTAGCAAATGGTATGAGAGTCAAGCCATTCGGGGTGCTTAAGAATTGGCCAATGAAGATCGCATGTGTCCAATTCTCTGTGGACTTTATAGTCATGAATGGAGTGGACTACGATATCCTATTAGGCCGACCCTGGATGCGCAACGCTAGAGTCATCGAAGATTGGGGTAATGGCTTGATCTTCCTTGGCAATAGAATGGATGTCGTGAGAATAGAGATGGATACTTGGAAGACCTCACCAGTCGACTTAGATGCCATCTCTGCTATGCTCAAGGGTAACACCCAGGCCAAGAAGTCCTATGGGCCCTTGACCAAGTATACCCCATGCCCAAAGGACGAGCGGGATTGGATGCACGTCCTTGCTACAATCGACCTGCCTTTCTCAGATCATGAGGCGTATGAGCAAGCCATCAAAACAATCGGCAAGTCTAATGACACACCCTCCGTACCAGTCTGCATGATGGCAGGAACCCTTTGTGGGAAACCTAAGCCCGTTAACTTCCAAGTCCCAACCAACAAAAGGGAACTCTAGGAGATACTGGAATACTTAATGGACAAGCTAGCTGGCAATCCAGCTGCAAACTTCAAACCACTCCAGGATCTCTTAGATGAATCCAAGTGGCAATGGACCAGAGTGCATGACTTAAACCTCATGTATAACTGGGCCCTAGTTCCTGACCAATGACAAGAGATATACCAAGCCCTAGGAGACGACGAGTAGTCTGATGAAGAGGATTCTAACGAAGAATACGAAGGCTGCCAATCCTTCAGTGACGAAAGTGAGGGTGAGGTAGATACCGTGGAATACGACACTGAAGGACAAGAAATAGAGCAAATACGAGCAGACTTCAAGCTGCAGAAAAAGAGTATCTTCAGGATAGAGCAAGGAGTCATGTGCATGGAATGTGATCGTGCTTGGTTGGAACATGTAGGAGCCATAGACCTTCAGCAAGCAAGCCTAGCCCAGCCAGGAACGACATCAGTGCTTAGGACAGAGACGCCGTCCGAACTGCGCCCCCGCCAGGGGAGACCACCTCTTCTAGTGAGGACGGGGAGTTCGACTCTGAGTCAGAGGTTAATTCGGATCGTGATCCAGAAATCCCTAGGCTGCCCACGGCCAGATGCACCAAGGGGGACCTACCCGTCCACCTGAGGCGCAAATGATTAAGGCACAAAAAGGAAAAATAACCCAGGGATACACGAACAGAAGAACAGAGAAAACCGTAGGACCTCCCTAAACGATTTACAAAATTCAAAAAAGGGGATAGGGTAGTAGTTCTGTTAGTGCCAAGTGTCAAGGGCAAATGAGCGAACCGATCGAGGGACCAGCCAAGGTCAAGGAGGTGAACCTAGCCTAGGAAGGGGAAACACCCCAACCAGTGTTTATTGCTGATGACTTGACTGAGGAAGAAGAAACGAGTCTTGTCGCTCCCTTGCGAGAGTACATAGACATGCTCGCCTGATCCTTGGAAGAGCTTAAGGGGGTAGATCCGAGTATTGTGACTCACAACATACCCATGATGCCAGACGCAACACCGGTCAAGCAGCGACCATACCCTATGAATCCAAAACACGTTCATGCTCTCAAAGAGGAGATTGATAAGTTGATGAGAGCGGGATTCATTTACGAAATTGAACACACAGATTGGGTATCGCCCATAGTCATCATGATGAAGAAGAATGGAAAAATCCGAGTGTCCATCAATTAAAAGAAGGTGAATGCTGTGACTAAGAGGGACAACTATCCATTGCTGTACACCAAGCACATGCTTGAGAGAGTGGCAGGCAAGGAAGCCTACAGTTTTCTAGATGGCTTCTTAGGGTACAACTAGGTGCAAGTGCATCCTACGGACAGGCACAAGACTGCCTTCGCCACTGAGTGGGGTGTCTTTGCTTACATAGTCATGCCCTTCGGGTTGACTAATGCCCCTGCCACCTTCCAACGCCTCATATGCACCATCTTTAAAGACATGATTCGCAAGAAGTTGGAAGTCTTTGTTGACAACCTCTGTGCCCACTCGACCTCGATCGAACACTTAGACAAACTCCGTGCAGTCTTTGAGCGGTGTTGCTTATATCGTCTCTCCTTGAATCCCTTAAAGTGCCAGTTTTGGGTAAAGCATGGATGCATCTTAGGGCACGTGGTGTCGAAGAACGGCATTGCCACTGACTTCTCAAAAGTTAAGGTTATTGTTGACCTTCCACCCCAAATCAACTACAAGGGAGTTCAATGCTTCCTAGGCCATATGGGGTACTATCGGCGGTTTGTACTGAACTATGCATTGATCGCCAGGCCTTTGTACAAACTGTTGATCGTCTTCGAATGGACCGAGGCATGCCAACAAGCATATGAAGAGTTGAAAAAGGCTCTAACCATAGCACCAATTCTACGAGCCCCAGATTAAACCATTACTTTCCATGTGCATATCGATGCTTCTAAGTTTGCTGTGGGGGCAGTGTCGTGCCAACCTGGCGAACATAACTTAGACTATCCAATGAGCTTTGCTAGCAGATAACTCACTGAGATGGAAATGAACTACTGGACACAGAGAGAGAGAAGGATTAGTTATGGTGTTTACTGTGAAGAAATTCCGGCACTATCTATTGGCCACACCTTTTACCTTTTTTGTGGACCATCAAGCCCTGCTCTATCTAGTAAACAAACCTTGCGCTACAGGATGCATAGCTCAGTGGTTCCTTCTGCTCTTGGAATTCGACTTCTCTGTGGTTGTATGAAAAGGAAAACAGCACTACAAGGATGACCATATGTCACGCATTCCCACGGGAAAAGCCGCTGGACAAGGCATTGTTGACGAATTGCCCGACGCCCATCTATTTAACCTATCCAGTGAGAGAGATTTATTCAAGGCTGATCTAATGCCATATTGGGCGGATGACATAGTCCAAGTGCTTGAACACGGACTGCCTGATCGACCGATAGAAAAAGCCCGACTTAGGCGATTAATCCTTAAGATCCAGCCCTATCGGGCTGATCGCAAGCCAACTCTATAGGCTAGGGCAAGACGGATTGCTGCGCAGATGCATATGCGAACATGAGATGCACGATGTACTCTCAGAGGCACACAGCGGCATTGCCGGAGGGCACTTTAGCAGAGATACGACAGCACGAAAGGTGTTGCAATCTCAACTGTGGTGGCCCACGCTTTTTCGTGATGCAGCGCGATTCGTCAAGCATTGTGATGAGTGCCAACAGACAAAAGTCCCGATTCGCAAGGATCAGATGGAGTTGACCCTAGTTATTACACGACAACCCTTCGAAAAATGGGGAATTGACTTCATAGGACCCATCAGTCCTATGGCACAGTATTCATAGGCCAAGTACATCATTGTGGCCACGGACTACCTCACGAAATGGGCAGAGGCAAGAGCAATACAAAAAAACAACGCTAGGACGACTGCCAAGTTCTTATGGGAGCAAGTGATCTCGTGATTCGGCTGCCCCATCAAACTGGTCAGTAGCCAAGGCATGCACTTTATCGATGAAGTGATAGCGCATCTCCTATCCACCTTTCTCATCATCCATCGCAAATCCTCGCCCTACTACCCTCAGGCGTGTCAAGAATCGCGTGGTGGAGGGACTTGCTCAAGATGCTGCACCGAACATACACAGAATGCACAAGGAGAAGCTCACTCAAGAGACAAAAAGAGAGATGGAGGCCAAAACGTTTTCTTGCTTGTTTCTTCTTCTTCTTCCAAACTTTTTACAATGTACACAAAGTATAGATAAGATACAACATAAAGGAAAGTGGCCTACTAAGTCAAACAATGCATAATCGACTACACTAGTCGACTGGCGCTATAACTATGCCAGTTGTAAATAGGTGTAACAACCTGAATATAATAAGTAATGAGTCAGTGGCCATGTGAGAGTCATAATGACCACCGAGGTGCTAAGTGTAGACATGCGGACCCATCTAACCAGGGGTCCATCATCAATGTCCGCATGTGTTGAGCTTGTCATCTCAACACTCCCCCTCAAGCTCAACTGTATCTCTGCAACTCCAAGTAAGCTTCAAAACTTTTGAAGCTTCTCTATACCCAATGCCTTTGTGAAGATGTCAGCTATCTAATCCTGTGTGCTGACATACACCAAGTCAATCTCACCTGCTAGTACCTTTTCTCTCACAAAGTGGTAGTGTACCTCAATATGTTTTGTCCTGGCATGAAACACAGGGTTCCTAGCCAACTGTATACTGCTCATGTTGTCACAATAAATGACAACTGGACCTTCCACCTGCACATCCAAATCAGCCATTAACTTTTGTAGCCATACTACCTCACATGTTGCAACAGCAGCACCTCTATACTCAGCCTCTGTACTCGACAAAGCAACTGTAGATTGCTTTTTGCTGCTCCAAGCAACTACTGCACTACCAAGAGAGAACATGTATCCGTTGGTAGATCTTCTATCAGACATACTACCAGCCCAATCTGCATTTGTGTATCCAGACACCTGTACATCTGTACCTGCCTCAAAGAAAAGTCCATAATGTAATGTGGACTTCACATATCTCAATATGCGTCTGACTGCATCCAAATGTGGCTTTCTAGGTACTTGCATAAACTGACTCACAAGACCAACAGCGTAGCTCAAGTCTGGCCTTGTAATGGTTATGTAGATCAAACTCCCACTATCCTCCTAAATATAGTAGGGTCTCCTATCTCATCCCCAACATCAGCACTCAACTTTACATTTTGCTCCAACGGGACTGAAAGTGGTTTGCATGTTGTCATACCATACTTGGACAACATATCCAAGCCATACTGTCTTTGGGAGGACAGCCATATACCATCATCACATCTGATCACCTCAATGCCAAGGAAGTACCTTAGCTCACCTAAATCCTTCATCTCAAACTTCTTCTTCAAAAAATCCTTGACTTCAGCAATCCCACTATCACTATCACCTGTAATAATCAATGCATCCACATAGATGACTATGATGACCAAACCTGCATCTCCCTTTCTCACATAAAGTGAGTGATCAGCATCAGAAACATAAAAGCCAATATTGACAAGATACTCTCTGATCTTGTCAGACCATGCTCTAGGTGCTTGCTTGAGCCCGTAGAGCGCCTTCTTCAACCTGCACACATACATGGAATGCTCTAAATCTTCATAACCTACTGGTTGATCCATATACACTTCTTCTTGAAAATCACCATGCAAAAAGGCATTCTTCACATCCATTTGTTGCAACCTCCAACCTTTGGCTGCTGCCAAAGCAATCACACATCTAACAGTTGCCATCCTAGCAACTGGACTGAAGGTTTCTTCATAATCTATGCCATATGTCTGGGCATAGCCTTTTGCAACTAGCCTAGCTTTGTACCTACTAATAGAACCATCTGCATTGTGCTTAATCTTATAAACCCACTTACATCCAATAGCTTTCTTGCCCTTCGGCAATGATACTAGATCCCAAGTCTTATTGGCCTCTAATGCAACCATCTCCTCATCCATTGTTGCATCCCAATGAGCATGACCAACAGCCTCCTCAAAACATGTGGGCTCAACATCCTCAACTAGTTTCACCATATAAGCATAATGGTGAGCTGCATAACCTTCAAAACCAAATCTTTTAACAGGGTGTCTGACCCTGCTAGATCTGCGTACCACCGGATCACTCAATGGAGCCTTTACATTACTATGAGCTCTCTGTACACCTGGTGTCCTGACAGAAGGAATACCAAGCTCATCATCCAAGCTCTCTGAGCCACTGGAGTCTCCATCAAGAACTGCATCAATGCCATCTGATGCTTTATTCTTTCCTTTGTCTTTACCTGTAGTGCTACTAGATACACCTAAAGATGTAGAGGTACTCCTTAGTCTCCCAAACCAAGGACTACCAGATGATGTCTTTGGTCCACTAAGAGTCCGTGAATCTTGCTTTTCTGTCTGCACATGAGTGTCATGATCATCATCATCATCCAATGCATCACCACTAGATGCATACCAACTGCTCATTTCATCAAAGATGACATCCCTACTCACTCTGAACTTACGTGTGATAGGGTTATAACAGCGATACCCTTTCTGCTCTAAAGAGTATCCAATAAAAACACATTTTTCTACCTTTGGATCAAGCTTCTTCTGTAGCTCATCTGGCACATGAACGTATGCAACACAGCCAAATACCTTCAAGTGCGATACATTAGGTTTCTTGCTAGTAAAGCATTCTTCAGGAGTCATCCCATGAACTGCAGCTGTGGGAGTTCTGTTCATAATATAAACAGTAGTATGAACAGCCTCAGACCAAAAATGCTTAGGCATATTCTTTTCAGCCATCAAGGCACGTGCAACTTCTGTAATATGCCTGTTTTTCCTTTCTGCAACCCCATTTTGCTATGGGATATATCTACATGTGAACTGTCTATTTATCCCATGAGACCTCAGAAAATCACTGAACTCATTCGAGAGGTACTCTCCCCCTCCATCTGATCTCAAGCACTTTACTTTCAAGCATGTTTCTCTTCCAACTGCAGCCTTGAAAGTTCTAAAGTGCTCAAACGCTTCACTCTTTTCCTTCATAAAATATACCCATGGCTTTCTAGAACAATCATCAATGAATGTGGCAAAGTATGAACTGCCTCCAAGAGATACATTTTGTGTAGGCCCCGAAATATCTGTATGCACAACATCAAGGATATTTTTGCTTACATCTCTGTCATGTGAAAAGGGTTGTCTTGCCTGCTTACCAAACTGTCATGCTTCGCATACCTTATGAAATTCTGCAACTCTAAATGTAAGCAAACCTGTAACCAACCCTTTGGACTGCATTAACTTTAGCCTTTTGTACATTTGCATGTCCAATGCGTTTATGCCAAATTTCAATATCTGCAACAACACATTTTCCTTTAGCATACATAGCAGCATTCATAGTAGGAATTCCAGCATCCAAAGTAAACATACATCCAACTCTACTTCCCTTTGCTACCAACCTGCATTTGTCATTGAAGTCTTCTACAAAGCAACCCTTTGCATTAAATCTGACTTGCAATCCTTGCTCTACCATCTGACCGATTGACACCAAGTTCTTTGTAATAGATGGCACATGTAATACATCTAAAAGACTCTTTGTCTTACCATCATGCAAGGACAAGGAAACTTTTTCAATGTGTGAAATTGGGTGGCATGAATCATCACCCGTCTGCACATAACCTGCTTGAGTTGAATCTTTTGTGCCTTTGTATTTACAGAAAACATACTTTCAAGTATGGTCCAACCTACATATGAATTCTCTGCATTTCTGATATGTCCCAGTATATTATTGTCAATTACTGCAGACAGCCAATATATGACCTTTTTGTCTTTTGCATTCTATTTCTTCCGTGCCTTTGCCTCTTCTGCAGTTGGAGGATCACTCACCTCCGGCTCCTTTTCTTCACCTGAAACAAACTCGTAGAGGCCTTTTCCAATAAGGAAGTTCGTGACACGGAACTTCCATGAAGGGTAGTTGTTCTTGTCGAGCTTCTCAATGATGGAGCTTCCACTATTCTCTACCATTATCACAAAACTAATACCAAACAGTAAGCAAATCTTCTGCAACCCTCGACCTGTAGTGCACAGCAATACACCAGACAGCCTTTTTCACTGTCTGCTCAACAATACATGCAATCTGCAACCAGTTTGCAGATAAACCTTGTGTTTATTCGCTGATAAACACCTTTGAACTTACAGATCTGAAATCTGTAACCTATGCACCCACGTTCGGTCAATACAGCCGAAGTCACATTGTACCCTGAAACTGCTGTACGCAACCTTGCAGCTCTAAAACGGGGCCTGAAATGACCTCGAATGGCCAAAATAGCAGCGGACAAGCCCTAAAGGGCAAATTTGCAGAATACACAGCGCTCTTCGCGCACACCAAATCTCACTGCAATCTGAGATTTTTGCTCTGCCCTACTTCTGGTGCCTCCATAAGCACTATCCAAGAGAAAGAGTGGAAGAATGGGAGAGCTTCTTACCCGTGGCTTGCTTACTCGAACCTTGCTTCTTCTCCTTCACTTCAACCTTCGAAATCAGCCTCTCTTAGTGGCATGGCTCTGATACCATGTCAAGAATCACGTGGTGGGGGGACTTGCTCAAGATGCTGCATCGAACACACATAGAATGCACAAGGAGAAGCTCACTCAATAGACAAGAAGAGAGATGGAGGCCAAAACGTTTTCTTGCTGGTTTCTTCTTCTTCTTCCACACTTTTTACAATGTACACAAAGTATAGATAAGATACAACATAAAGGAAAGTGGCCTACTAAGTCAAACAATGCATAACCGACTACACTAGTCGACTGGCGCTATAACTACGCCAGCTGTTGTAAATAGGTGTAACAACCTAAATATAATAAGTAATGAGTCAGTGGCTATGTGAGAGTTATAATGACCACCGACGTGCTAAGTGTAGACGTGCGGACCCATCTAACCAGGCGGTCCATCATCAATGTTCGCATGTGTTGAGCTTGTCATCTCAACAAGGCAAACGGTCAGGCAAAATCCACGAATAAGATTCTTGTCAATGTCCTGACCAAGGTGGTCTCAGCCTCACGCAGTGACTAGGACAACAAGCTGATGGCAGCTTTGTGGGCTTACCACATAGCTTATAAAATGGCTGTCAGTCAAACCCCCTTCAGGCTGACCTATGGAACTGAAGCGATTCTACCATTAGAATTCTTTGTTCCTAGCCTGAGAATAGCACTTCAAGAACGATGGGAAGGGAAGGAGGCATGGACGCAATGCCTGGTCAAACTCGAACGCCTCTCAGAGACTCGCCTTCTAGCCACCCATGCACTTATATGTGAGAAGGCCCGACACAAGAGTTGGTTTGACAAGTATGTCAAGCAGCGCGACTTTGAACAGGGCGACTTAGTGCTCCTCTACTCAGTTAAGGGGCATAAGCAGAAAATGAAATTTAGAGGTCTTGGACTTTTCAAAGTTCGTGCGATCAGCCGCACAGGCAATGTCAAGCTCGAGACCTTAGACGATGAGGGCATAGTCTTCTTCAATGGCATTCATATCAAGAAGTACTACCCTCCCACCCATCCTTTGCACGAGCCCCCGATGTTAGAATCGCCTGTCAAGATAGGAGTGGCCATAATCACTGAGATTGATGATGAGGATGAGGAAGCCGTAGAGCCCGCATACCTCCATATCATGGTCACTGCAAAACAAACATGCGCTTTCAACGCTTTGATCGACGAGGAAGCAGGCTTCAATGTCTTAACTCACGATCATTGGACTCAACTTGGTAGACCACCACTTCAACCCACTAATGCGAAATTAAGCCCATATGGGGTCCATTCCTATGCACTTCTCGGCAAATGTAGAGCCGCCGTTTCTATCAAGTCTGAGATTATCCCAATGATTTTTTACGTGGTGCCAAATGCTAAAAACGTAGGCATGAAGTCGCTGCTGGGGTGAACTTTCAAAAAGCAGACTCACTGCAATGTTGATTATGAGTCGCAGCGCATCCACCTCGCAATAGGCAACGTTCACATTGTCACAGCTTTCAGCAAGGGCTGCGCGACCTCATCACTGTCCGCAATGCCACCGGTAGAAATATCCGTAACCAAGTCCAAGGAGAGGGGTAGTGCGTGGCCGCCACCTCCCAGATTTCATGAATCATAGCCCACAACAACAAAACCTAAGGCCCAACAGCCTAGATTTCAATGGCAGCCTAAGCAGCCATAACCGCCGCCTAGGAGTCGACGCTCCTATCCTCATAAAACCAAAAACTCTAAACCTAAGAGTCCAAGATGCAGTCACAGAAAGCGCCGCATGATCAAGCAAAGATGGGTCCCTAAAGCCCTCTTACATGTGCAAGGCTACTACGTGGGCAACACCTAGCTGTGGATCCCTAAGGCCTACACGGCCAAAGGCACTTCTCATACGCCGCCCTCAAGCTTAATCAACCCAAGTCCCATAAACCCTCCAAACCATAAGCCACAATGCTCTCCAAAACCACAGCCATCCGACTCATCCACGCCTAAACCCAAGAGAGTCACACAAGCCTATCGGCCCAAACAAGAGACTCCGTCACAAGAGTCATCACCCGAACAAGTCAATCCGACTCCCCAAATCCAACCTGAATGCAGCAGTCCGTCCGTCGTGGCTGCTCCTAATCCACCCATAATCCAGGCAGCCCAACCGGAGACTCAAGAACACTCCCAACTGCAACTCTTCGTTGTCACAGGCTCTAGTTCTAGCAAACCTTGACCACCCATCAGCCTTATGCCCTCCTATGAATGCAAATCCTTTTTAGCACTAGCCGTCGACCTCGATGAGGACACCGGGGATGACGTGGTGGAATGCATTAAATGACTAGACACCACCTTCATGTCACTAGCACTAACCTACGACTGCTTGGACTTAGGACTATTGGAGGAACCCTTTGCAACTGAAGTTAAAACGATGCCATGCTCCTGGGAGACCTTTGAATTCGCATTCACAAAAGCTTCTCGCTCCGCTATGTTGAATTGCTCAACAAGCGAGATCTCCAAGGAGCAAGCCATCAAATGGCGCATCATCACGTCATACGATCAGCGAACCACTTCTGCTATCACTGATCAAGAAATCATAGCGTTATCAAAGCTCGCTGATACTGACTCGCCGTTCTTGAGGCATTGGTACACTCTTAGGCTGCAATGGGAAGTTGAAGGGTGCCGCATAATGACCAATGCTGAGCAATGCCGCGCTATCAAAACAGCGGAATACGACCCCACATATGTCGCGCCAACCTCGTATAGAGTGTTAACCACTCTTTGGGGCTGACCCATGGAAGAACACATCAAAGGACACCCCTATCTCAACCGCTTGTTGACTGAGGAAGAGTTACACATTGCTAGCCGTGTCAACTCTAGTGACTTCCTAACAGACATTCTCACATACATCACGCAAGTGGAGATTCGACCCTTTGATCTGGACTTCAAAGCTCACTTAGAATACAACCCCCAGTTCTATGATTGGCTCCTTCACAAGTAACTCCTACACCACCATGCCGAACGCCCTTGCCCTTCTGACCCTAAATCCTAGGAAGGATTCTTCTCAAGCTGGAAGGGGAGGGGGTAAGGTGAATCAAATCAGGCCAATCAAATCAGAATTAGTGAAACACATAAACATATATTATGAAAAACGGATGGGGTAGGAAAAAGGGCATGGAAACTTTGAAGTAAAGGGCAAAAAGTCAAAGTCTGAAAAGGAAAATCTACATTGGTTCTTAATGAATTCATTCAAAAAGCAAAGAGTTTTTCTTTTTCAGCAATCAGCAAATTACTATGTGGAAAACACTAATGAAAATTACGGTCTATGATAGGAACATAAAATGTCGCAACAAGACTGTGCCCACCGACTCCCGTTCACGGAGGAGGAAAGAGCGCAATATGGCATATCCCTAGAAAACCGCACCTACAATCAACTGAAGTTTCGGACCATCCGAAACATCGAAGAAGTAGTGTCGAAGGAGGAAGCAGCCAAGAGAGTCATCGAGCAGTGCAACCTCACCAAGTACCTGGAGAAATTTGCGCAAAAGCCTGACCACACGAAGTGTGTGGAGTTTCTCAGGACATAAGACCCTGACTAGGAGTGCGGCATCGTGACGGTGGGAAGGGGAGAAAATGCTAAACAGATACAGGTGCACTTGAACCCAGCCTTGGTGGAGAAGGCGTTGGGATTGGAACTGAAGATAGAGAAAAAACATAAAAGCGATGTCTACACCATGCTGAAAATGAAAAGAGAGGACGTGCTGACGGTATCAGCATCCATGACATCCCTGATGCTGAAGCCAGGCTACAGGCAAAGCGAGTGCACGCACTCTTCTCCAGCCAGCACTACAACACCTTAATGCATCGAATCAGCATGCCTGTGCTGGAGAATGTAGCAGCCCACAACTTAGATGAAGTCGACTGGAATGGGTATGTCCGCAAAACCATCGACCAAGCGACTAAAGCACTGGCTTTGGGAAGTACGCCAGCAGGTGGAGAGTCTCTAGCTTCCAAGGCCACAGAAAGGAAGAAGGCCTTGTCCAAGGCCTCATTTATCAGCTACGGAAACATTTTGACTGCGCTTATCCAGGAGGCAGTAAAGGAGACACAAAATGCAGAAGAAGGAGAAGGAGAAACGCCGAATAGGTCACCCCCTCACTAGGACAAAGAAGGGTCCACCGACAGAACCGAGACCGAGAAAGAAGGGGAAAAACAAAAAAGCAAGAAGAGGACCAAGAAACCCAAGAAGAAAACATCCCAAAGGAAGAAAAAGGATGACGAAGGCCACAAGAAGGAGGAAGAGGACTTGCAAAGGGCCAAAAAAGAATCCCTTAAGGAGGCCAAGGAGAGGGAGAAGAAGAAGAAACAGGAAGAAGAAAAGGAAAATGAGAAATTACAGAAGGCAAAGAAGGCGTCAAAACAGGAGGCCGAGGAGAGAAAAAAGAAGGAAAAGGAAGAAAAAGACAAAAAGGAGGAAGAACACCGAAAAACAGGAGCGGAAAGGCAAAGAAAAGCCGCTGAGGAAGAAGAGGAACTAAGAAGAAAGAAGGAAGAAGACCGAGCTGAGGCTACACGCCAGTCTATCAAACAACAAAGTAGGGTAGATGAATTGGGAAATCTGAGCCCGCAAAGAGAAGAAGGGCCTGGTTCTAGTACACAAGCGCACCGGAAATCGTGCCGCCCGCTGTCATTGAGGGCAAGGGCAAAGCCCCAATTCACCCGATTCCTCCCCTCATGGTGCCTCCCACCGAACCAACCACCATCACCCCCAACATCCCGACCAGTGCCGATGTTTCAAATTTCATGTCATGGATGCAATACTTCATCAACAAAGAAATGGCCCAAGGACAAAGCACCAAAACTACGGCCACAGGGCAAAAGAGGCCAGCCACTGATGCAGAATCAAAGCAAGATCCTAAACGGCAGAAGGTGGAAGCCTCGACATCACCAATCCACTGTTGAGATATCAAGCTCCACTCGTGATATGCCAGGGTGACCGTTGTGCATTTATGTCACCGACTTGTCAGTTGTAGATGCGGTTGGTACAGTGCCCATGAATAATAGCTAAATGACAACTATCCTTATCTACTCTAGTTCGTGGCTCAGTTAGTATGCCACCTTAGTTAGTTGTCTTTGGTTTGAGACCCATATATAGGGTTCTTCTATTTCTTTGTATGTGAGTTCTTTTTGGCTTACACAACTAAGAAGAGGAAAACTGTTTTCAGCCTCCACCCTTGTGTGTATTCCCCCATTGTGCAAGCAAGAAAGCTACAGGTGAGACTCCTTCCTTCTCTCCCACAATCTTGACATGGTATCAGAGCCTTGTTCGTGGTAAGGAGCTCAAGAAAGCAAGCCAAGCTCGCGGTGTTCTAGTAAGAGGAGCAGTGTTGCTTTCATTTTCTATTTTGGGAGCAGATCTCTGCAGGTAGCACAGTCGGAAATTGCAAGAGTGCATTGTCTCAGGTTGAGACACTCTTCGCGGTGAAGCAAGAGGGCAGTATATGCTGCGGGAGAGGCCTTTAGCCCTTAGCGACCCTATTTTTTTTTATTTGAGGCCATTTCGGGGCATGTTTTGGAGGCGAAAGTTTTCTGCACGCACTCAGGAAAAAGCCTTGTTTTATGCTGTGCGACCACTGTTCTACAGGTCGGTGAAAAGTTACCACAGAAATTGCATCGTATGCTCGTGTGCAGAGACATTGGGAGTTACAGAATCATCCTTGGTTCCTGTATATGCAAAATCGTCACTAGGAAGTGACTGTGTGGTCAAATACCACTTTTGCCAGTTTTGCAGATTTGCCCTTGTGAGGGTGAAGCTGTGTTTTTTGCAGTGACAGAATTTTTTGCAGTATTCTGTAATGGCGTCTGATTCTCTTTCATAGATTGTAACTGAAAAGCTTGACAAGAACAACTTCCAAGCATGGAAGTTTAGAATGACGAATTTCCTTATGGAAAAAGGATATTGGGAATTTGTTGCAGGATTTGAAGAAGAACCAGTTCTTCCTGATGTTCCAAATCAACAGCAAATGCAAGCATTTAAAGCATGGCATGAGAGAGCCAGGAAAGTTATGTATTGGCTGTCTATCAGCATTTCAGACTCTATGATTGTGCATATTCAGGATGCAAGTATGCCAAAGGAGGCATGGGATACTTTGTCAAAAATGTATAGCACAAATACGCAAGCCAGGAAAATGCAGCTCAAGCAAGAGTTGCATAATGTGCAAAGAGAAAATATGAGCATCAATGACCACCACATGAAGGTGAAAAAGATTGCAGATGCACTTGCTTCCATTGGGTCGCCAGTGGAAGATGATGATTTAGTTTCTGTGACCTTGAATGGTCTAGGAAAGGATTATGCACAGTTTCGGACATCCATTTCAGTTCGTGAAAGATTTCCTGATTTTGAGGAGTTGATTGCTCTTCTAATTTCTGAGGAGCAGAGAAATGGTGGTGTATCTTCTTCAAGAGGAACTTCAAAGGAAGCTGTCTTCTACTCAAATGTTGGAAGAGGTAGAGGCAGAGGTAGAGGAGGCCGATTTGGAGGCCGTGGTAGAAATTAGAATATGCAGCAAACTCAAGAAAACCAGTCCTATGGAGCAGGACGTGGTAACTCTAGAGGCAGGGGGAGCCAAAGAGGTCATGGTGGATGGCAAAGAGACCAAAATGCAAACAGTAATGTTGAATGCTAGTACTGTGGTAAAATGGGTCATATGGCCAAAGACTACTATAAAAAGCAGAATGACATCATGAGTGGAAAACTGCAACAAGAGAACTATGCATCTTCTAGTAGGCAGGGTGATGACATAAATGAGCATTTGTTTATGGTGCAGCACATGAACAATTCTGTGACAAGTGCAGAAGAAAGCAATGATGTATGGTATGTTGACTCAGGTGCATCAAACCACATGACAGGTCATGCAGAATGGATGGAGGATGCAAGGAAAATAGAAAAACCAGGATTTGTGGAGACTGGTGATGATACTGCACATCCTATTGTGCAGATTGGAAAAATACCTTTGTCTATGCAGGATGGGAAAAAGAAATACATGTCCGATGTATTTCATGTCCCGAATATCACCAAGAATCTGGTTTCTGTTGGTCAAATGGTTGAGCAGGGCTTGCAGGAGGTCAGATTTAATCCTCATGGATGCTTTGTTGAGGATATGAAAAATAAAGGTCACTTGATAGCAAAAGGAAAGAAGAAGGGCAGAATGTTTACGTTGGATGCAGACATGTCTGAATTGAGTGCAGCAATGTTTGCACATGGGACCGGTGTAGTTGCAGATATTGATATCTGGCATAAACGCATTGGTCATGTTAATGTACAACGACTTAAATCAATGCAGGCCTAAAATATTGTTGCAGGATTGCCTAAATTCAAGGTTGCAGAAATGCATAAGGTATGTGAAGCCTGTCAGTTTGGAAAACAGGAAAGAAAACCATTTCCTAGACATGTTCAAGAGAGTAAGAAGCCATTGGAATTAATCCACTCTGATGCGTGGACTACTAAAGCTGCATCTCTTGGAGGCTGTCATTATTTTGTTACTTTTATTGATGACTATAGCAGGAAAGTTTGGGTGTATTTTATGAAAAAGAAAAGTGAAGTTTTTGGGCATTTCAAAACTCTTAAAGCTATGGTTGAAAAAGAAACATGCCTGCAAATAAAATGCCTAAGGTCAGATGGAGGGGGAGAGTACCTCTCAAATGAGTTTGCAAGGTTCCTGCATGAGCATGGCATAAAGCAGCAATATTCATGCAGTCATACCCCACAACAAAATGGAATTGCAGAAAGGAAAAACATGCATATTGGAGAGGTATCTCGTGCCATGCTCAACGAAAAAGACTTGCCAGATTTTTACTGGGCTAAAGCAGTTGCTACAGTAGTCTATATAATGAACATGACTCCCACTGCAGCAATACATGGGATGACTCCAGAGGAGATGTATACTGGTAGGAAACCAGATATTTCTCATTTGAAAATTTTTGGTTGCATTGCCTATGTACATGTGCCAGATGAGTTGAGATTCAAGTTGGATCCAAAAGCTGAGAAGTGCATCTTTATTGGTTACTCTCTGCAGCAAAAAGGGTATAGATGCTATAACCCTTCTACTCGTAAGTTTACAGTGAGCAGAGATGTTGTTTTTGATGAGATGAGTAGCTAGTATAAACCAATAAATGTGATTGATGATGTAGATGCACAAAATGGTAATGCTGCACAGAATTCACAGCAGCAGTCACAAAATATTAGTGGACCTGG
This sequence comes from Lygodium microphyllum, assembly GCF_053477565.2. Classification (NCBI taxonomy): domain Eukaryota; kingdom Viridiplantae; phylum Streptophyta; class Polypodiopsida; order Schizaeales; family Lygodiaceae; genus Lygodium; species Lygodium microphyllum. The sequence goes on along the minus strand of NC_141143.1, from coordinate 72,877,451 downwards.
AGCGTCCTCTAGTAGTGGTTCACATTCTTCGCCATGGACAAGCAGATTGAGATCAGGAGAATCTTCTCAAAGCAATGCAGATAGTGGTATGCAAGTATCACGAAAAGGAAAAGAGAAGGTTGATCAGCCCATGTTTGATGTGAATACAGGTCACTCTTATGTGGATGGTGAATCCAGTGGCTCAGAACAGAGCATTGATGATGAGTTGGGTATTCCTTCTATTGTTACACCTGGAGTAAGGAAGACCAGGGATGTTTTGAGAGCACCTGGGAGTGAACCTACTTTGCGCAGGTCTATGAGAGCTAGGTATCCTGTGGATAGACTGAAATATGATGGATTTACAGCCATTCACTATGCATATATGGTCAAAGTGATACAGGAACCAGAACCCACTTCTTTTGAGCAAGCCATGGGAAAAGAAAAATGGGAGAAACCCATGGATGAAGAAATGGATGCCTTGGAAGCAAATGCCACATGGAAATTGGTACCTTTGCCTAAAGGTAAGAATACAATTGGCTGTAAGTGGGTTTATAAGGTGAAGCACAATGCAGATGGTTCTGTGAACAGATACAAGGCAAGATTAGTAGTCAAGGGGTATGCACAAACATATGGCATTGACTATGAAGAAACATTCAGTCCGGTTGCAAGGATGGCAACCGTAAGAGCAGTCATTGCTATGGCTGCATCAAAGGGATGGTCTTTACATCAGATGGATGTAAAGAATGCCTTCTTGCACGGTGATTTGCAAGAAGAGGTCTATATGGAGCAGCCACCAGGTTATGTGCATGCTGTTCATCTTGAGTTTGTTTGCAGGTTAAAGAAAGCCTTGTATGGCTTGAAGCAAGCACCTAGAGCATGGTCTGACAAGATAGAACAGTATCTTGTCACTATTGGCTTTCAAATTTCCAAGGCAGATTTCTCACTTTATGTGAGAAAAACAGAGAAAGGTATTATGCTGCTTGTCATTTATGTTGATGATTTGATTATGACAGGTGACAGTGATGAAGATATCCTTCATGTGAAAATGCCATTGAAGCAAAAGTTTGAGATGAAGGATTTGGGAGAGCTACGTTATTTCTTGGGCATTGAGGTGATTAGATCACCAAGTGGGATACTGCTCTTGCAGAGGCAGTATGGATTGGACATGCTGTCCAAATATGGGATGGCAGGCTGTAAGCCTATTTCAGTTCCTTTGGAGCAGAATGTGAAGCTGAGCGCAAATGCAGGTGAGCTTTTGGAAGACCCTACTATGTACAGACGCATAGTAGGAAGCTTGATTTATATGACTATTACCAGACCAGATTTGAGCTATGCTATTGGATTGGTAAGTCAGTTTATGCAGGCTCCAAGGAAACTACATTTGGATGCGGCTAGATGCATACTCAGGTATGTGAAGTCCATATTGCAGTATGGACTATTTTATGAGATTGGGATTCAGATACAGTCGCATGGATACACTGATGCTGATTGGGCTAGTAGTATTTCTGATAGACGATCTACCAGTGGATATGTGTTCTCTTTTGGGAGTGCTGCAGTCACTTGGAGCAGCAAGAAACAGCCTACAGTTGCCTTGTCGAGCACAGAGGCTGAGTACAAGGGTGCACCAATGGCTGCATGTGAGGTAGCTTGGTTGCATAAGCTACTTTATGATATGCATCAGTCTACAGATGGGCCAGTTGTCATTTATTGTGACAACATGAGTAGTATACACTTGGCAAATAACCCAGTCTATCATGCTAGAACAAAGCACATTGAGGTGCATTATCACTATGTGCCGGAGAGGGTTTTACTAGGTCTTATTGATCTACTTTATGTCAGCACAGAGGATCAGGTAGCTGACATATTTACGAAGGCATTGGGCACAGAGAAGTTGCGCAAGTTCAGAGACCTGCTTGGTGTGCAGGAATTGGGATTGAGCTCGAGGGGGAGTGTTGAGATATCGAGCTCCACTCGTGATATGCCAGGGTGATTGTTGTGCATTTATGTCACCGACTTGTCAGTTGTAGATGCGATTGGTACACCGCCCATGAATAATAGCTAGATGACAGCTATCCTTATCTACTCTAGTTCGTGGCTCAGTTAGTATGCCACCTTAGTTAGTTGTCTTTGGTTTGAGACCCATATATAGGGTTCTTCTATTTCTTTGTATTGAGTTCTTTTTGGCTTACATAACTAAGAAGAGGAAAACTATTTTCAGCCTCCACCCTTGTGTGTATTCCTCTATTGTGCAAGCAAGAAAGCTACAAGTGAGACTCCTTCCTTCTCTCCCACAATCTTGACATCCACACAACGATGACATCATCAGCTAACTACGACGAGTACGTCGCCGAGCTACTCTCCCAATTGGAGAAAGCTAAGGAGGAACGAAAGATAGCTGTGCCTGAGTTAGCGGCTAAAAAGGAGTCAATAGCTACCTTCCTATTGAGAATCAGCAATCACACTCACTAAACAGCCTCTTTGTATGGAGCTTCAGGGTCAAGGATATGCAGGCTAACCTATCCCATATGCACAATGGTGCCTACTGCAGTTTTCCCACTTTCATATAAAGCATTGTACTTGCTTCCTTTTAAAAATGCAATGATAGTACTCTTTTCTTTTCAGTGAAGTGTCAATGTCATTGTCCACATACACAAGATTGTATTTATGAGTCCAAGTCTCAATCTTGGAGCCTAATTCACTTGTGTAACAAACAGTGTCTTTTCCATCATGAATCCACACTTCTCCTTCCATCCTCCATAGCTTCCGCCTTTGCCATGCTCTAGATCCCGCATTTCTCACATGGTATCAGAGCCCAATTGGGCATGGCATTGCTTCTCCAGCCTCTCTTGATTCCTCTCAACCTCAATCTAGCTCAATGTCAGCTCATGACTTCATCTCCCAACTCTACTCTCACTGAAGCTTCCATGGCAGTCATAGCCAGCAGCACCCTGTCAGATTGAGCTGCTTATATCTCACTCCACAGGTCAAATCTCTTAGAGCTTCCTTCTGGAAAAGTATTCCCCAAGTCACAAAGCTTCCCTATATCACATCAATCCAGGCCATTTGACCATCTGAAGCTCAGCATTGTGAAAATTCTCAATCTCTGCTCTGTGTATGCCATAACCAGACAGGACCTACCTCACTTGGAGCTTCAATAACTTCTCAACCAGGCCACTTCAGCTCTTGATTTCTTCTAGGGAGTTGTTCTTCTACTCAAGGCGCTTCATCCTGGCACGAAAATCGGTCACATTGCTACGCCCTGACCCCGACATTGCACAAATTCGTCATCGATGTCCTGAACTGCGCCGAATCTGTTCGAGCTACCTGCGTGCTTCATACAGTCCACGATCTTGACAATTATCATGGGGCTTTGATAGCTCATGAAGTCAGCTTCCTAGGCATGTAAAAATTTTTGAAAATGATCAAGTATAGCTCTTGCAATCTGAGAAAAACCAGGCCCCTGTCTCAGAAACCCTAATTCCACCATAGCCAAAATTTCTCAAGTTTTTTTTCCTCAGTTTTTTCTCTCTCCTGACACTCAACCCAAGCCTCTGTCACTCTAATCCATTGACCCAGCATCAAATCAAGGAGGGGAAGGACCTGAGAAGATTGAAGAACGATCGAACGATCCCAAACAAGAAGAATCAAGCTCAACATCAACACTGACATAGTGTGTTTTCACACTGTCACTAACTGTGTCTCTTGACACACTGCATTCTGCTCTTCTACTGATAAAATCTCAGAATTCTGGTGTTGATTTGCTGTTGATCTTGCAACCTCAACATGGGAAAAGGCTCTCCAAATGCTCGATTCAAAGGAGTCGGGTTTCACACCTGGCAAACCCGCATCAAGCTCATCTGGATGAAAAAGGGTCTCTGGGCCATCACAAATGGCAAAGAGAAGAAACCTCGGGACGCGGACCTTGCAACTACTTGGCAAAAGAATGATGACAGAGCCCAGGCCATTATCAAACTGGAGCTAGACGACAGTTATATCCACCATGTGGATAACTGTGAGACCTCACATGATACATGGAAAAGACTTGACACTCTGTTCGGTGCACAATCTAAATCATCAAAGTATGGTCTCCTGATTGAGTTCTTTAGGCTTGAAATGAAGTCTAGCACATCACTTGCCACACATCTCAATTACATGGAAGGACTCCTAACCCAACTTGCAAGAATCAACATTAAAATGGATGAAGATGTTTGCATCGGTGTTCTACCTCCTGAATATAATAATGTATCAACAACTTTAATCAACATGCCAAATCCTGAACTTGTTGATATCCAGGCATCACTGTTAGAAGAAGAAAAGAAACTAAAAACTAAGGAAGAACCAAGTACCTCTAGAGATGAGCATGCATTATATGTTGGCAACAGGTACAAAGGCAAGAAGGATCAGCTCTTCTGTGACTTCTGCAAAAGGACCGGACACACCGAGAAGTTTTGCCACACAAGAAAGAGATCTCAAAAGGCCTATCTAGTCGCAGTCAAAGAAGAAGAAGAAAATGAAGCAAAGGAAGATGAAGATGAAGATGAAGACCACCAGGATCGGAAGGACAAGACTCATCAGTCCTTCTACTCTCATAATTCTGATAGACTGTTTTAAAAGCCTTGTACTTCCTTGCCCTAATGCTTCCTACCATAAGCTTTGTAAAACTCCTTATGTAACTTGGCATTACAGTCCCTGTACACTTTGTGAGGCCCCTGTTACAGCCTCTGGATGTCCATCATGTTTTGGTGCCCACACTTAGCCTTTTCTGCGACAGCCTCTGGTGTCTACCATGTTTGTGGTGTGCCCACACTTTGCAGGTGGTTCTCATTACAGCCTCTACACACTTTGTGCCTTTCTAGTTGTGATTGAGGAGGGGTGTTGAGAATCAGCAATCACACTCACTAAACAGCCTCTTTGTATGGAGCTTCAAGGTCAAGGATATGCAGGCTAACCTATCCCATATGCACAATGGTGCCTACTGCAGTTTTCCCACTTTCCTATAAAGCATTGTACTTGCTTCCTTTTAAAAATGCAATGATAGTACTCTTTTCTTTTCAGTGAAGTGTCAATGTCATTGTCCACATACACAAGATTGTGTTTATGAGTCCAAGTCTCAATCTTGGAACCTAATTCACTTATGTAACAAACAGTGTCTTTTCCATCATGAGTCCACACTTCTCCTTCCATCCTCCATAGCTTTCGCCTTTGCCATGCTCTAGATCCCGCATTTCTCACACTTCCAACTCGACAAAACTAGGATGATAGCCATGCAGCAAAGGGAGATCTTGGATCTCAAGCAAGAAGTGAAGGCTAAGGATGATAGGAAAGAGCACTGGAGGTAGCTACTAGACAATGAAACATAGGAACTTGTGAAAATGCAGAGAGAACACAAGCTCGTGATCATGCAGTATGAGGAGCTCATTGCAAAAACTGCCAAGGTCGAAGCGCTTATGGCTAAGCTCAATGCCAGGGACAAGGAAAGAAAACAAAACATGGAGTAGCAACAGAACGAGATCAAGTCCCTGACCGATCAGCTGAACTCCAAAAAAGAAGAACAGGAGAAACTGGTCAGGGAACAGGAAGACCAAGAACAAAGGCTCACAACCCTGGCTCTAAGGCAAGGAGAGAGCCTAGAAGAGATGAACAAGAGAGCAGAGAGGTGGGCCACGCAGAATGAAAGAAGGGTGAAGACATTGGCACGGTGCCTTGCTCTGGTGGAAAAAGAGAAGATCATCGCAGAGAACAAGGCAAAAGCTGCCCAGGTGGCCTTCGGTGCCCAACAAAAGGCCTTTCTCAACACAATCATGGACACCACCCGCCCAGAGGAGGGAGAATCGTTGGAGGTGGCACAAAAGAAGCTTAACATTGTACGCAGAGCCCTGCATGTAGGACTGTAGATACCACCCCAACCTGCGGAGGTTAGACTGAGCCTGGAAGAGAAACTACCTACTGCTGGCCGACCTAACCCCCCAAAAAATAGATGCCATAGGATTTGAAGAGGGAGCACAACAAGGAGACCGGCAGGGGGAGGAAGCAGAACTCGAACTCGACATGGGCAGATTCAGAGAGGATGTGATCCCACAACCCCCCTCGCCGCAGTCTCAAGAGCAACAACAGGAGGACCCATCTGTGGAGAGATGAGCCGCACTTAAAGAGAGACACAAGAAGTTAGTCGAAGAAGTCAGGAAGCAGTTAAGGTCCAAGCCAGTCGTACAACCATCCGCATCCCTCCCACCTTGCCCTGATGACATCCCAGCTGGATTCCACGCAAAGCTAGTGGTTTGGGAGAGACAAGAAAAAGAAAAGGATCCATTCACCTTTAGCTTTCTCCTGCCCAACAGCCTGCGGAGGGTCTTGCTGCTTAAGGTGATGGAGGAGGTGATCGCGATTGGTGGCCGACTAGGGAAAAAGTGGCTAGAAGAGAGAGAGAAGACCCCCGCCTCTTGGGGAACTGAAGAGGCCGACTACTAGCAAAACAAAGTTTTTGAAGTTCCACATACAATACAGGGCTATAAAAGCCAACCCCTGTGGAGGAGGTGAGTATGCGACATTAGTATACTCGCCTGGATGGCGTTTTGTAACACGCTACCCTTTGAGAGGAATAACCCCACATACATGGCATACCCTCGAAGGGTAGGTGTGGATTTTGATGCCACCCTCTACGGGCGTTACGACTTTCCCATTATCTATAACTCCAATATAGTATCCTTCGAACATTCCCTCCTCTTTTAACTCAGAAAGCCTAGATGACTCTATGACACGCTTCCTCACAGATTTCTCTTCATGCCCCGATCCAGCTTTTGTAACTATATGTAACTACCTTAGATTACTTAAGCTATTACTTAAGCAAGACCCGACTCCACAGGAGCGCGGCCTGCCTCCCCTCTTCTTCGACCCTAACGCCATTGACAGCTGTGCCATGGCTCGTCTAATTATGAGGGCTAGTCTCCTCCCCTCTTTTTGCCTAGCCCTCCTAGAAGACATGAATGACAGCCAGTTTACTAGATGCAATCACCATTTCCTCTCCATCACCTCTTTCCACGTATGCATGAATCTGAAAGGATACATGCAAAGCTACCAATTTTTTAGCAAATCCATCCGACCCCCTTCCCCTCCTCATTCAGATGAAGAGAATTAGGCCATGGCTATCATTCCACTACTGTAACTTCAAGAAAAAAAAAAAGTAAAGTAAAAGCGAAGAAAAGAAAAGCATGAAAGAAAAAGCACGAAAAACACTCTCCACAGGACTGGACAACATAGCCCACTTGCAGAAGCACTTACCACCACATAAAGCACGATCACTGTACCTAGGGGTTCTCAAGTTAGGTGTGCCCGATGGCTTCGGTTGGTCGGCTCCACTCCTAACCCTCTAGCCCTTTTGCTCCCCCACTTCTCGCTTAGGGCACACAAGGGCAAGGCATACCTAGGGAGATAACACTTGCCTATGGTTAGACCTGTCACCCTAAGCCACTTGCAGCGCACCTCCCTCGGCACAAATGGAGTCCTCAAGTGTGGGACATCACCCAGGCTTGCCTGGGGTTATACCCACCTCCCCATTCCACTAGCACGAGCACAATGCACTAACACAATGAGGTAGGCACTCCCCTTAGGAACAGCACCGCACCTTCTCCTTTCAGGCATCACAAAAAGCAACAAACCACCAACTTTGGAGGCCCCCGTCAACCACGCAATATCCATCTGGCTTCTCTGACAAAAATCATTTCACAGCTTCCACAAGCACCTGAGTCTCCAAGTGGCCCTCACCTTTACACCACTTGGCCAATTGCCTGCCAACCTACAACAACACAGAAGTGCCATGGGACTGGCACCCATCTAGGAGGGGGGTAATGTTAACCCCAAGTCGAGATGATGGAAAAAGGAAGGAAAAAGTAGAAAAAAACATGGAAAAAGAGCAAAGACACACAGGCGACCTCCAAAGCTAAGCCGGGGCAAAAAGCGCAATTTTAAATGAAAGGCGCCTCAAAAAACTTGGAAAACTCTTGTAAAAGAGCACCAGGCTCCCTCCTGTGCCAATTGTAAATTATTAGACGGGTCTAGGCTAGAGGCATGAAGCAAGAAGAGGGAATTAGAAAAAGGGACCTTGCCACAATGGCCGGTCATGTAAAAAGGGATGGGCGCCCATGGGGTTTTTGGGGTTTGTATATATAAAGTTCAAAAAGTGAATGGAAGCTCATTCTTTGGTGTGTGGCTAACAAGAGCTCTCTTCTTCTTCTCTTCTCCTCATCTTCTTACTTGTGTGTGCTCTTGAGAGAGGGAGTGTGAGAGTGTGAGGGAGTGAGTGTATGAGAGTGAGGGATCAAGAGGGTGAAGCTCTTCACCATCTCCTCTTCTCTTCTTCTCTTCTCTTCTCTTTTCTCGCGCGCACGGCTATGGAGGATGGAGCTTGGAGATGGAGGAGGCTTGAGAATGCTTGAGCTCGCATCTAGGATCGTGGAGCTACCAGGTTGTGCGAGAGAGAAGGCAACTCGTATTGGCATCAAGGTAAGCTCACTACACTCATAGGATCGACGGTGTGTCGGCTAGGTGAGAGATAGCCAATAGAGCTCGCTTGAAACGCTTGAAGCAATAAGCAGTCCGTGGGTCTTGGCAGTTGAGCATGAGCTCCCACTACAGAAGGTCACAAAATATGATGCTCCACCAAGTGACTGGGAAGGCATAGGTCCATATACTATAACATGGACTAGATCTAGAGGAGCATGCCTCACACGATCGCCATAAGCCAAAGAGGCTCTGCACGGACCATGAGTACAATGAGGGCAAGTAGCATGGGGAAGAGCAAGCAATAAGCCCATATCACATAAAGCATCCATCTCAGTGTGTTGTACATGGCCTAGGCGACAATGCCATAACAATGCATTTGGTATCTATGTAGCTGCAACCATAGAATCTCCCACATGAGAGACATGCACTTACAGGCATTGAGCAGTGAACTGCTCCCTTGTTTTGGCAATTGCCTATTGAGCTGTGATTGCTCATTTGCATTTGATATGTGGGATACTTACTGATCACTAGACTTGGATAGTGCTTGGGATTTACAGTTATCACATCCTGCTTCTCTTTGTATGGCATCTATGCTATTTGGGCTGCTATTACCTGTGTATGTCAGCGAGCAGTTGATCTTTATGGCCACCCGTGTATGCACATGGTCTGTTGTTATGTATTTTATACTACAACATGGACTAGATCTAGAGGAGCATGCCTCACACGATCGCCATAAGCCAAAGAGACTCTGCACGGACCATGAGTACAATGAGGGCAAGTAGCATGGGGAAGAGCAAGCAATAAGCCCATATCACATAAAGCATCCATCTCAGTGTGTCATACATGGCCTAGGCGACAATGCCATAACAATGCATGTGGTATCTATGTAACTGCAACCATAGAATCTCCCACATGAGAGACATGCACTTATAGGTATTGAGCAGTGAACTGCTCCCTTGTTTTGGCAGTTGCCTATTAAGCTGTGATTGCTCGTTTGCATTTGATATGTGGGATACTTACTGATCACTAGACTTGGATAGTGCTTGGGATTTATAGTTATCACATCCTGCTTCTCTGTTGTATGGCATCTATGCTATTTGGGCTACTATTACCCGTGTATGTCAGGGAGCAGTTGATCTTTATGGCCACCCGTTTATGCACATGGTCTGTTGTTATGTATTTTACAGAGCCTCTTACCTGGATGCTTTTACACAAATATTTGGGCTTTTATTGGAGCTTGATTCTTGTAGATTTATTTGCCACCTGTCGTTCTTAGTTGGACATGTATGTTAGTACATGGTATGAGACACTACAAAGTTATGTATACTCCTATGTTTCAGGGATGCTTATGCATTTATGGCTTCGAGGCATACTTATGATTTTATGGCTACAAGCTACAGTGGTTGGATATGTCATGCTTTTGACTGTTAGGCTTGTCTGTGTGGGAGCTTTTGAATCCATGGTTGATGCCTTTGTGTTCTCCCCTTCTGGTTTGGATGAGTCCCCTTTGTAGTATGCTATGACGACTTCCAGCTCTTCTAGTCATGTAGATAGTCCTCTTGATGAGCCTGTTCTCTCTTATGAGAGCTCCCCTGATTCTTTGAGCTCCTTTGATGTATTGGATAGCCCTACTCATGCTATTATAGAGCAGTTGTCCTCTTCTACAAGTTTTAAAGGTTCTGTTTGCTTTCATTGTGGAAAGACATGGCATGTGAAGCATGAATGCTTCAAGTGGATTAGAGAGCAGAAAATATTGCGCTGCACTAGACATGAGAGCAGATTCAGTGATACAGGAGGTGAGACCACTGTTGATAGTGGTATGGTGTATGTAGTTACCCATGATGATGCAGCTGAGCCTAGACTCCTGGCATGGGGATATACACTTGGCTTTGGCATGGGGATATACACTTGGCTTTTCCAAATGGGTCTTCTCTTATGCTCCGTGATGTCTTGCATATACCTACGCTCAGTAGGAGCCTGATCTCTGTCAGTCAGTTGCATGGTGCAAATACATGATGTCTCAGACCTAAAATCTATTGTAGAATATTCTGTCATCAGAATTTGGTGAATCCAACATCACCATCACATCCAAAGCATGCCAAAACCCCAACTTAGACTCTTACCTTTCCTGAATCGGGTTCCAAATGCCCGAGATATGACAAAAAGAGTGATTTTTGAGCCATTTTTGCATACAGGCACAAATAAAACATGAGCATGCTATTGTACTTGAGAGGCCAAATCAGGGTGGGTAGGGGATAAGCAGGAGCCCAATGAAGGCCTACAATAGGCCTACACAAGCCTAGGACAAGTCCAAGCAAGAGGTGAAGAGAACAAGCTTCAATGATAGAAGCTATGGCTGCCTCTTCATGAAACCCTATTGTTCATGTCAAAGAATGGCTGAGAACTGAGTGAGAAGCAAGCTCTCATACCTCGTGTAGATTTCGGGAAGAGCTCGCGAAGGAGTGGCTCTGATACCAATTGAAAGGGATGCAGGAGACGCAGGAGAGAAGAGCACATACAATGTAGATGATGCAGGAGAGAAGAGCACACACAATGTAGGTGTTGTAAACAATGTTATGACAGCCTTATTGCACTTTCATATATATATGAATAAAGAATATGGGTGGTCACTGTACACGGGCAGGCCCAAGGGCCTTTTACCCCAACAAGTTGCGCCTAGATAGGTTGCACAATCATAAACATTATACAATAGCAATCACAAAACCCGAGAGACCATGTTCATGAGGGTTGTAGCATGCATAAAATTGAGGATGATGATCACAACATATAGTGTTAAAAGTTTGTTCCTAACACAATATTGATCGAAAAAGTGGAAAAGTCTTATGGGGCATGAGTTGCAATTAGGGTGAGCACTTGAACAATAAGTCAAAGGATGTGATTAAGAAAAATAGAAGAATATTTTGTACACACACAATTCTCATAAGAATTAGGGGAGAAATAACTACAAGCATCACATGTCCCATGAGAGAGAACCTAGCAAGGAGCACATAAGAAAACAACATGTCACCACATCAAACAAAATAGACAAGGAAAGATGGAAACCACAATTATAAAACAACATCAAGGGAATAACGAGCCACATCAAACCAACATAGATAAAAGAGGGACTAAGACACCACCAAGAACACCCAAGAAGAACAAGCTAGATAGGAGAACTTCTGATGAGAAAATTGGAAAGCAAATGAACCTAGAAATAGGTCTAATAACTTAGGTAGAATGGCAAATGGCAAATACCATTCTAACACAAAGATATTCCACATATAATGACTAAAAGAAGAGACCATATAGCTTAAAAGGGCCATGCTAGCCAATCAAGGTCAACTAGGTCATGTAGGAATACCTGTGCATGGTGTTTGAATTACATCTAGTTTGAGCAAAATAAACATCATTACAAGATAAACATGAAGATGACTCAATGTAACAACCTTGACCTTGAAGGTGCTATGAGAAGCATTGCATGAGTGAGCCATGATTCCAATATGCAAATCATAACCAATAGTGTAGCTAGAAATTCAAACATTTGCATTTGAAAGGTCGAGTTTGTGGACTTGGACCCAAAAGATGATGAGATAGTACTTGTTGCCTATCTTAGGGCATCTTACTACAAAAAGGGGGCATATTATTAACATTCTCATTGATGAAGGAGCCGACTTCAAATCCTAATTTATGAGGCATGGATTGAAATAGGACAACTAGAGCTTACACTAACCAATGCAGCCCTCAGTCCTTATGGAGGAAAGCCATACAGTCTCTTAGGAAAGTGTAAGATTCTCACAATTGTTGAGACAAAAAGCATGCTCATCCTATTCCACATCCTTCTGAATAGTGAGGATGGTGGAAAAGAAATCTTCCTTGGAAGAACCTTTAAGAAGGCAATGAAATGTGAGGTTGACCATATACTGGAAAGAATACACTTAAGACTCCCAAACATATAGATAATCACAATTTTTAACAAAGGGAACCTAGCTAATACTCAATAAAAACCAAGGAACAAATCCGTGACAAGGAAGAAAAGCCTAGTGAGGGAAGTAAGGAATTGCTTAAGGAGCTATTGCAAGCACACAATGAAGGAAGAGAACCAGTTAGCACAATCAATCTTCAAGCAAATAATCTAGGCTGTGGTACTAAGGATATGGGATGGACCTAAAAAAGTCATTAAAAAACACAAAAAATTCCCAAATCTCATAGACAAGATGTCAGTGGGTTCCATTATCCCTCCTAATTATTCAAGGATACTATGTGAGAAATCACTGGTTGTGGTTGCCCAAACCACCTATAAGACCACCTACGTCACATACACACAAATACCTCCTCAATGAAAGAAAAACAAACCTAAATGCAAAGAAAAAACTAAAAATGAACAATTGAGAGGCAATGCTAACTAGAGTCGCCAAGGGCAAGCCATTCACAATCAACCATAATAAAGCCTCAAAGCCAACAATTGAGTGAAGCAAGCACCAACATCCATGGTTAGTGTGCCTAATGAAGGAGAAATTGTTGAAAAGCTAAACTCTTCAAAAATAAAGGCAATTGAATCATCGTAGCTTAAGCATGTTACTTAGCATGGCCTAGGGAAGCCCCATCAAGAGCTAAAAGAGAAAGAGACCACTAACAAGTAGCCTAGTGACACAATTGCTAGACCAATTCAAGGTCCATAATCTCTTAAGTCCACGCATTCATTGTCCAAAAGAAAGAAAAGGAATCAAAGGAAACAATAGTAGCTATAAAAGCCATAAAGATAGAGCCTAAGGAGAAAAGTAAGAAGCTAATAGCCTTGTATTTCCATGCTTTTCTTAAAAGCGCTAAGCTATGGATGCTTCCAGAAGTTCCAAGGATTCTAAACAATAGTTACCTCCAATTGCTATACAAAAAATTTGGTCCATCAATAACAAAGTACCTAATGCCCATTCAAAAGTGGAAACAAAATATTCATAACCATTACTTGTGAGTACAGCTACCATATTCAGCAAGGAACAAGATACGATAGCCATAGAGTCTTAAAATAAATGTAAAAACCTCCACAAAACAAGAAATCATGCACTCGTCCAATCTTGCTCATCTCACCTTGAACCGATAGCCAAAAACCCAAAGCAATTATCAAAACCCTAAATGAAGTCATAGCAAAGCAAGCTTGCTTAGAAAACAAGAATGCTATAGAGTGCCTTACAGAATTCGATGCTAGATTGAAGTTTCTTGCATGCATCTACATCCACACCAATATGGGCACATTGCCAAACAATATGAGGAATACCTAGCATATCCACTAACATGGGAGGAAAATGAACATTTCAATGAATAATAGAGTGGGATTTTAGATGAAATCATGCAACACATCTTAGATGATGAAGAAGCCAACACACATCATTTAACTTCTACCTTCACTAAAGTACTTTATCAACATGATGTGTCCAAGATAGAGAAGCTGAAACAACAAGCTAAGGGATGAAGCGAATTCAATAAATGTTGGTTTAACAATCAAGCTTTGATGGGCTAAAATTAGACGCAAGCTAATGACTATCTTTGAGGAACATGAGCCATATGACAATCTCTCTCAAAGAGACCTTATGTATGTAGCCCCTCCCCCATTTTCCATACTTGCTATTGTTTGGGTTATGGATTTCAGCTAGACCCATCCTAGAATATCCCTTTCATTTGACAAAATTATCATGGAAAAGGATTTCCATATCACTATAGTAGGCTAAGACAAGGAATAGTACTACCCATTATTATATAGTACTTATCCTTGCTATTAAATTTTCCATGGCTCCTCAACTTGTGCTACACTAGAGTATAACCTTGAGAACTATAATTGGCTTTTATCATCTCAAAGTAACATAGAACCATAGCTTGTAATGTGTACACAAATCACATGTGTTTTCAATAATTGTGTACATCAAACTCGCATGAAAAACCCCACACACCCTACAAGAAATGAGTGTCAAGCTGAAATCAGAATTGACTCAACTAAATTCAAGTAAGTGGTACTTTTTTTACTAGAGCCCAATTAGTAAAGTTGAAGCATGTCAACTACTTGTATTGTCACATATTTATCAAGTAAATGTAGGATAACATAGGTTATTATGCTAGTGGATCACAAGCTTCCCTTGAAAATTTGCCAAAAGTAATACTAAGTAGTGAAGGTACGTGGAACACCTCAATAGATGAGACTTTCAAGACCACATCTGCAAAGATCATACTCCACATACAAGTGTCCTTCCATGGGTATATGTATTGGCTATTGTTCTCTCTTCCCACAAACAAGTCCTAGTACTAATAAGAAATAAAGCTTCTATCAATGGTGAAAGTTCCTCCATTGGCCAAGCCTCAATCCAAAATGATCTACCTCAAAGTCCTTCAACCCACTCTATCATTATTTCTATGACATCAACCATGATATCCCTCCTAGAATTATTCTTAAGTCTCTTGATCTTTCCATTGCATTCTCCTCATAAAGGCTAGAAAGTCTTCTTGTACTCCACTATAGAATATATATATATATATATAGAATTATTCTTAAGTCTCTTGATCTTTCCATTGCATTCTCCTCATAAAGGCTAGAAAGTCTTCTTGTACTCCACTATAGAATATATACATATATATATATATATGTACATACATATGTATATACATATATATATATATGTATATATATATGTATGTATATACATATGTATATACATATGTATATACATATGTATATACATACATACACACACACACATATATATATACATATGTATATACATATGTATATACGTATGTATATACATATGTATATACGTATGTATATACATATGTATATACATACATATATACATATGTATATATATATATATATATATATATATATATATATATATATATATATATATGTATGTATATACATATGTATATACATATGTATATACATATGTATATACATATATATATATATACATATGTATATACATATGTATATACATATGTATATATATATGCACAAACATAGCACCACACCTAGGGGTCCTCAAGTTAGGTATATATACTTGTTGGCCTTAGTTGGTCGGCTTTGTCTCCAGCCCCTAGCCGCACTCCCTATTTCTCCTCCACTAAAGCTCAAGGCATGTCAATGGAGGGACACACCTAGAGTCCAGCCTTTGACATCACTTACACGATTATGAGCCCTATGCACCTCATGGTAGCTCAAGGTTCTCCTCATCATGATTTCCCCTAAACTCCCCTATTCCCTAGCAATGCTAATACTTCCCACTATTCATTAATTGGTCATCAATGATTGATAAACATAAGCTATAATATTGTCTTCTAATTGTTATAGCCTATGTGAGCACGTGCATTCACATAGTAATTACACCAAAACCTATGCATAGATTGGGTGCTCAATGTGGGACAACACTCTAGCTTTTTCCTAGAGTTTGACCCATCTCCCAATCCATCAATATGTCATGTGCACAAAAAACAAACTAGCACTCCCCTAAGAAGAGAGGACAAGATCTTTTCCCTTCCAAGTGTAAGCGAATCTAGCAACTTGCAATTTCTACCCCGAGTTAATATCCTCCATGATGGTGACTAGTTTCAATCATTTTATTCAAATATGAAGAATCTACATCTAGAATATCCTAATCTCAAGAAACTCGTCTCATCCCAACTACCACTTCTTTCATGACATCCGATGTGCAAAACAACTCCAACCCCCACATCAAGCTTCAAGCAACTTCAATGTCCAAATCAAGCCCTAATAATAACCATTACTCTCCTCACAATGGCCCCACAATTGTCCCTAACCTTCTTCATCTCGAGTGCAAGCTACCACATGCAATCTTTGACCAAAAGTGCCATGGATTGGCACTCAACTAGCAAGGGGTAATGTTAACAATAAAATGAGAAAGACATAGAATAGCAGAACTAACTATCAAAGGTGAGTAAATGTAGCAAAAGCAAGGAGAAGTGCAAATCAAGAAAAAGACACATAGTGTACAATAATTGGGTCAATATCTATATTCATACAAATTATTCCAATGTTATTCTAAGTTGAATGCATTGCATGTGCAAGTTGAAACATATTCTGCTAAGAAATAAGACCCGCAAAGCTCGATAAGGATATGGACACTAGCTTTCATTCAATGTTGTGATGGTTCATATAATCTAAATATGCATGCATGAATAAGCAAAGAGCAACCTAGAATTAAATAGGAAAGGCACTCACCCACCTTAAGTGGAAGCCCAAACTCAAAGCCCTATGTATATTATCTAGAAAGTGAATGGATAAGCTTATTCTTGTAGTATATTAACTTGAGAGCATTCTTCTCCTTCTTGCTTCTTCTTTATATTATTGTGCTTCATCTTGAGAATAAGGGAGAGTGAGAGTATAAGAGTGAGGAAGGGAGTGAGATACTTGAGGGTGAACCTTCTTCCTTGCCACACACTATTCTTTTCTTCCCCTTCTTGGATGAGAGGTGGATTGGAGGAGAGGTTGTTTCTCTTCTTCTTTGCATTTCCTCTCACAAATCAAGTGTTTGCAAATTGGATCAAGAGCTATGGACAGGAGATAGATCAAGTACGACTACATAAATCATGGAGCCACCCACCATCGAGCTTTTGCTTCGCAGTGTCAAGAAGAAGGTAAGGCAGTGAGTTCACAATGCCCTTGTGAATTCATTCATTCTTGCTTTCGTGTAAATGGGAGAAGAACATATGAATTGATAAGAGTGTGAGAGATGTATTGCCTACAAGATAGGTGGTCATTGTTGAATCAAGTGAATTAAGAGCTAGATTTTAGGAGCCACTTCTGAGCAGTGTTTGAAGCGTTTGAGGCCGCTTTTGGAGCAAAAAAGTGCCCGAAAGGCGTCAAATACCAAATCTTCATGAAAAATCAAATGGTGGCGGATGGCCACGGGGTGGAGTCTTCCTAGATGCATTTCAACATCACAAATCCAACGCAAGTCTCGCTTCGTCAATCGGAGGTCATTTGACCCCCCATTTAATCCCTACAAGGTTTAGCGTTATAAAGTAGCTATGTGATTCAGGATCCAGAAACTACGCGACGGGGTGTAGGTTTATAGATTTCAATGTCACAAAGCCAACCGTCCAGTTGGATCGCAATTCCGAAACAACATTTGTCCATCAAATCAAGGAGGGGAGATCTCTGAAGCACTTAAAGACCCATTGAAGATTTGAAGACCTCTCATAGACTTGAGCTCCAAAGCTTCATTTTCTTACTCTTTTCACTCAACTGAAGGTTTTGCTAATCTGATCTGAGTATTTACTCAGTGTTCAGCAAGATTTTACTAGCAAGGAGGGAACTCAAACAACGGGTTCATCAAGCAAAGGATCAGCATCAAGAATCACCATCTTCAACTCTAGTATCCCTTGATACTTAAGAGTGTTGATTTAACACTATCTTCACTTGTGTTTTTTGACACATTGAAGATCAATTTGGTTGCCACTTACTCATAGATTTAAAGCAGATTCTTGGTCATATCTATGATAACCAAGAAGATTTATATGTGGATACACTTTATGAAAAGTAACATGACTTATCTACACTACATAGAAGATGTTTGTGATCTACTTGCAGAGAGACATGGAGTTGCTCATACTACAGTGCAATCAATGATTCCATCTAAAGTTTTTGAAGACACTCCAGTTACCTTGGCCATCATGAAGAATGAGATGTCTTTGCTTGAGGGGGACAAAGACATGGACATGAAGACTAAAGTTGCAAGCAAAGTCAAAGAAGAACCAGACCAAGAAGATCATAAGATCAAAGAGCAAAGGAAGAAGGACAATAAGAAGATCAGCCATGAAGGCCAAAAGAGCACATCATTCAAAGCTGAAGAACCAAAGATGAAAGACAAGAAGATTTTCCATGCTGACAAGAGAAATCATATGCTGAAAAAGACCACAAGGGCCTATCGGTCCTTGTCTCTCATTTTCTGTTTTAAAAGCATTGTACCTACCTTAATGTTCCTTTCATAAGCTTTGTAAACTCCTCATGTAGCCTTGTACTACAGCCTCTGTACACTTTGTGAGGCCCCTGTTACAGCCTCTGGATGTCCACCATGTTTATGGTACCCACACTTAGCCTTTTCTGCAACAGCCTCTGGTGTTTTGCCATGTTTGCGGTATGCCCACACTTTGCAGGTGCAGCTCTCACTAAAGCCTCTACACACTTTGTACTTTCAGGTTGTGATTGAGGAGGGGTGTTGAGAATCTGCCAATCACACCCTATGTATGCCTCTTTGTATGGAACAACTAGGTTAGGAAGATGCAGTTCATTCTAGGAAGAGAGACAGATCCCATAGGCACAATGATGAAATGTGCTACCAAGCAATCCTATATAATGATGTACTTGACTATCACTTTCATATGATGATAATGCAATAGTACTTGTCTCTTTCTGTCAAGTCTCTGTGTCATTGTCAGTCATACACAAGATTGTGTTTATGAGTTCAAGTCTCAATCTTGAAACCTAATTCACTTGTGTAACAGTTGTCTTCTTTGTCAATGTCAACATGAGTAGTAGCTTCATCTTCCATCCTCCATAGCTTCCGCCTTTGCCATGCTCTAGATCCCGCATTTCTCACATGTTTAACCCTCCAAACAAGTCGAAACCACTTGGTTTGCAATGTGAACATGGAGATTTTGAGCTAGATAATTTATAAATGAAATGAAACTCAAATGAAACTTTTAAAAGACGTGCAAATTTCATGTTGAGCAGGTGAGGGGACGTTTTTTTATTTGCGCCCCAAAATTTGGGGGGTTTTGTGCCCTGTTCATGCCTCCACAATCAATAGAGATGATTATGGATCTTTGATCTATGGAAGAAGAACAAGATTTTGGTGTAATCTAATGAAATATGATGGAGGGAATCAAATTTTGAAAATCTAGTCTTTCTCTCTCCTCTCTCCTCTTAGCGGCTGTTCATATGTATTAATTCAAGAGAGAAGGGGAGAATTGTGATGATGAATATGGACCAAATGATGATGCTGGAGCAATGGAGGATGTAGATTGGGCTAAGAGAGTGTGCTGACGGAAAAAAAGAAGCGTCAACGGCCTCCCATCTATGAGATACGAGCCTCAGAATCGCGATTTTTATGCGTAAGTGAGCAGTTCTTTCATTTTGCAAAAAACAGTTGAAGCAAGTGTTTGATTTTTTTTGTTCTTGATTTCCCATGTTGCATTCTCTTTGAAATATGAAAGAAAACTAGAAAATACAATGATATAATAATTTTTCGAAAAACCTACAGTTGCGGTTTTTATAAAAATAATGGAATTTGGGATTTTTGTTTAGTTTTTTGGGGTCATATCGAATGAAAATGATATTGAGTGTCCTTGATCAATGAGAACTCATAATTCTGAAATATCTCATCTTTTTTAATGAATAAATAGACAAAAATAAGAAAATTTAGAGAAAATATGTTTTCTTGCCTAAAAATTTAGAAAAAATACATTTTATGTCCATGAGTGTATAACAAGGCTGGAGCATGAGGATCAAGCCTCAGTAAAGCCTTGGTTTCCATGTTATAGTATGTTTTTATCAATTTTTAGATGAAAAACTACATAAAAATGAACCCTAAACCTACCCAACGAAAGTAAAACCTAAACTGTAGAGAAACGAGGGTTTGTGGAAGTGGTTAGTTTTTGAAAGTGATTTCAATTCTTTTTTTTTTGCATATGCACAACATATAGGACATATTATCATTTGAATTAAGGAGACTAGTAGCACGAGAAAACTCGGTGCTAGTCTCCAGCAACATTGCACGTACGAGTAGCTTGGAAATCATTGAAGGGTTATTTTTACACTTCACCTAGCTGGTTTCAAATGATAAAATGCTTGAGCACAATGGTCATCCACATTTTGCATTGAGCATGACATGGTATCAAACCTGCACGCATTGCAATTGCTTTCTAAATATTGACCTACGTGGAGTGTGTAAGGAAACCAGAGATGTAAGAGAGATGAACAATTTCTTGGGGCAAGCTTGGTAAGGAATATCAAATCTCCTAGATCTTTCAAAGTATCTAAGAGTGGAGACTATTGTTCGTATGTTATTCATGTTAGAGCAGTGCATTGAGAGGCCAATCCTCTCAGTGTAGAAGAGCTGTAGTGGGGCCACGGCATTCAGTTGGAGGGGTGCCTCCTTTATATTTGTGTTACGTGGTATATTATATCAAGGTGTGGGATCTCCATCTGAGGAGTAAGAAAAGGTAATCATTGGACTACGATTCCATTATAAACGCAATATCTTAGCAGTTAGGGTAGTGTTGTGCCCTTGGAGGCTCTTAGTCGTGAGGCCATATGGGGTTGTCTTATGAGTGTTATAGAGGCCCGGCTAGTGTCTATAGCTAGTGTTGGGACCGTTTTAGGTCCCGACAAGTGGTGCGTTTGGCGAGAGCTGCCTACAAGTGGTGATTTTCGTGCATTGGTCGATTGGGACCTATTCTTTCATGTATGCCAAAGATTAGTGAGCTAGACTCACAAGACCATCAAGTGGAGCTCCAAAATCAAGAAAGGACTAAACGAGCTAGACGGTGAGCCGAGATAAACAGAATATACTCTCCGCAAAGGAGTGTCCCAATAACTTTGCAAGGGCGGGGTCTTAATAACCCTAGCTTGGCACATAGTCTATTAGGGGGAGGAAGCTCTAGTTCTTTTCCCCCTCCAAGCAATCCCTCCACTTCAAGTGGAGCTCCAGATCCAGTTGTTCGAACCCCTATAGTAGTAGCGAGTCCGATTGTTACCATGGCGGCACAACCTATTGCTATACCTACTAGAACGGCAGATTTGCCAACTTTAGGTTTCCCCTTGCCCATCTTTAATGGGTTAGTGGAGGAGGATGTGGAACTGCACATTAACAAATTCCAAAAGTTCATGTTCAATTATCATATCCAAGATGAAGGACATTTAATGATGTTCTTTAACATGACTCTCAAAGGAAAAACTTCCATATGATACCATGGCCTAGAGGCGGGAACCATAACCACTATTGATTTATTTTTCACAGCCTTTCGAAGGGAGTTTGCCCCTAAAAGAGGTGGTCAATATTGGCTACGTGTACTAAATGTGACACGTCAAGAGCCACATGAGGATATCTGAGCATATGCCAAGAAGTTAAAAGAGGTCTTTCGCAAATTGCAAGCCTCTATCCCTATCCCAGCAACTGCCCACCAACTGCAATATTTTTTGCATGGTTTAGATTTCAATATTCAAGTGCAATTGAGTAGTGTCACTTTGCCGGATGTAGACACTACCATTAGATGAGCACAAGAAGTAGAATCCTAACTACAAGTGGCCTATGCCTCTCGAACCAATCTTAATTTGGATCTAGTTTCGGAAAATAATTTGGCATTAACCAATGGCAAGGGAAGTCAAGGTATAGCTATGACTAACCCGATTGTGAAAGGAAGCATGGTCCAAAATGTACCTTTATTGTTACCAACTCCTCCCACTATGACTATGCCTATGGCTAGTCAGATGGCTCCACCAAATGTTGGAGGCCAAGCATCGAAGCCTAACGTTGTTCTTGTGAGTCAGCAACAACCAATGCCCAATCAAATTGTTAGGCCAATGGAACGACGAATGGATGACTATGGCTATGAGTCAAGTGCATCAAATGTCCTTAACAAAGTTAAGGATATGATGAAGCATTACACTGACATGATTTTCGAATAGTATAGACAAATAGCCATTGATGTTAATTTCCTTAAAAAACAATAGAATCTGATAGGCAGTCGACGCTTTAAAGAGGGTGACCCATCAAGATTTAGTTATAAATGGTGTGGTGGCCAGCAGTATCCTAGAAATTTTCCAAACATCAAATGTGATATTTGTGGGAAGTCCGGCCATTTGGTTGCCACCTGTTGGAGTAAGATTAGCTCTCTCCAACAAGGTAGTAGACAACCAAGTCCTATTAACCACCACGCGCAAGGGAACAATCTTCAACGAGATGATGGGCCGAAACAAATCCTTCAAAGAGGTAAGGCTATTGTAGAGGAGTTGCCTAGTGGCAGTGGAGTTAGCCTCATTGAGGCTATACGGGTTAATGACACTGAAGCTTCTAATCTGTGGGCCATTACGAGAGGTCAAAAGGGTAGAGAAGACGACAAAGATAATGTAAAACCTGCCGATGAAAACCCTAAACAAGACGACAAAGGGACGCAAGTCCTTAACCTTGACATGGAAGGGAGACCTTTAAAACCCATAAAGAGGAAAGCCAACACCAAGAAGGATAAAGAATTACCAGGGAGGAAGGAAAAAGCTAAGAAGGAAGCACCAAAACCACTTCAACAACCAAAAGAGAGAATGGTTTGCCGAGAGAAGAGAGCTCTAGCGAATTATCACGAATTCAATTTGGCAAGCTCTCTTTGTGAAGCTAAACCAGACATGAATCTCTTGCAGTTGTTTAAGCTATCTCTAGGAGTGCGTAAGGAATTTAAAAAGATCCTACATACTGGGTATATCATAGAACCTTTGGGCATAGCACGAGTAGGAGATGATTGGTGGGAGCATGCTGAAAAACATTGCCCAAGGGTTGCAGCCTACATTGATGGAATACTAGTGGATCATGCTATCATAGATACAGGATCATCTATTAACATCATGACTAGGTTTGGCAATCCAAAAAGATACTTCCACAATTTTGTGAATGGCTGATGATAGTCTAAGGCAACTTGAAGGTTGTATTACCAAAGTCATTATGACCGTTGCTAGTGTGGATTGCACTGTGGACTTTAGAGTTACTAGGTTTGCAAGACGACCAAGCTATCAAGTATTGTTAGGAAGGCCATGGCTCTTGCAATCTGACTATCAAGTGGATATACCTGCTAGTCAACTGATATTTGGTAGAGGTGCCAATTGTGTGGTAGTAGATGTATATCCTGAGTTTCCTCAAAGCGAGAGAGCTCCATTATCCTCTACAAAATTAGAGACATTAGAAGATGTATCTGCTAGTGAGACTTCATCAAGTGATGAATCCAAAGAAGGGTCCACTATAGAGGACATCTATCAAATAACTCTGAATGCGCCAATAGAGCCTCAAGATCGAATAAGAGACATGGATGTGATTGAGCTAGACCTTGGTACACCAAATGATCCGTGGCCAATTAATTTAGGGTCCATGCTTAGTGTGAAAGAAAGGGAGGACTATGTGTCCCTTATCCAAGAGTTCCGCAACATCTTTGCCTAGAGTTATGATGAGCTGAGAGGTATTCCTCCTAGCCTGGCTATTCATACCATTCCTCTAAAGGAAGGTAGTCATCGTATGCATCAGAAAGTAAGACGTATGCCTTTCGAACTAAGGGACGGGTTGTTTGAGGAGTTATAGAAATTGCGATAAGCTGGTTTGATCTTCCCTGTTCAGCACACTGAATGGTGTTCACCTATTGTTATCAGGAATAAGAAAAATAATCAAATCTAGCTTTGAGTAGACTTTAAATAGCTGAATAAGTAGACAGTTAAGGACTACTACCCATTGCCCTTTATTGATCAGATTTTGGATTGGTTAGCAGGTAGGAAAATATATTAGTTCATGGATTGCTTTGCGGGATACAACCAGATGGCAATTGCAGAAAAAGATAAGCTGAAAATAACTTTCATTACTGTCTTGGTACCTTTGCGTACCATGTTATGGCCTTTGGTTTATGCATTGCACTTGGTTCATGGCGACGAACAGCAGACAAGACCTTTGGTGACATCTCCCTAGAGGAGTTGAAAGTATTTATCAATGACCTGGGGGCAGCTACCATAAGAGAAAGGCAGTTGATTATTTTAAGAAAGTGTTTTGAGCACTGCAAACAATTTTGCATAGCTCTTAACCCACGGAAGTGCTTCTTTGGGGTGCCTTATGGGCTATTACTAGGCCATGTGGTTAGTTCAATTGGGATCGTGATTGACCCTGAAAAGATCAAGGTCATAGTTGCTATGAGTCCACCACACACTCGGAAAGTACACAGCTTTCTATCATCTGTAGGGTACTATCGGAGGTTCATAAATGCCCTGGTAGAAAGAATTTTACTACTAACGAATCTATTATCCTTTAGCTGTCTATTTGAATGGAGTGACCCTTGTAAGGTAGCTTTTAATTATGTGAAACAGGAGCTAGTAAAAGCATGAGTTTTAAAAGCACCTAAAAGGGATGAAGTATTCTATATATTTTTAGCAGTCACCATGCATAATATCAGCTTATCCCAAATCTGGGAGAAAAATTTGTATCATTCGATTGCTTTTTCTAGTTGAAAGTTGGGCATATCAAAAATCAACTACACCTACATGGAGAAGTTGTGCCTTGCAATGGTATTTGCGACTAAAAAATTTAGGCACTACATTCTCTATGAGAATGTAGTTTTCTATACAAAGACGGAGGGGCTTAGATTGCTGATGAATAAGCTATAACTGCCTGATCATTTAGCAAAGTGATTAATCACTTGCAGGAATTCGACTATGAGATTAGAAGTAAGCCACCAAAGCTACAAGGTATTGTGGAATGCCTTGTGGATTTCGGGGAGCCGAAAGAGACTTTAGTTGAAGGAAGTGATATCGAGGAAATGTTTACAATTGATACGGCCTCTATCCCATCTTGCTATGCTACTATCACGCATTAATTATCAACAAGAGAGGTTGGAGCCGGTTTATCAAAATCCAAAAGGAGAAAAATTAGACATCATGCTTTGAAATTTTCCTTGATCGCATGAACACTATATCGGCAGGGGGTCGATGATATCTATCGTCGATGTGTGATGCTTGACGAGGTTCCATTCATTTTGGAAGAGTGGCATGACTCCACTTGTGGAGGGCATTTTGCTAGACGGCTGACTGCCCAGAAAGCTTTAAGAGCCAGATATTGGTGGCCATCTATTTTCCAAGATACATTCGAGTATGTTAAGAGATGTAATACTTGTCAATGGCATGACAATAGGGAGGATAGGAAGCGACCACTTACTCCGATTATGGCTATACTTCCATTTGAGAAGTGGGGCATTGACTTTGTGGGTCCTATTACAGCGTCGTTTTCTACACAAGAGATACATCATCATGGCCGACTGACTATTTTACAAAGTGATAAGAAGCACGAGCGACAAGGAAGGATGACGCAAAAGAGACTACCGGTTTCCTACTATAGCAGATTATATATCGATTTGGTTTGCCAAAAGAATTAGTATCGAATTGTGGAACCTAGTTCCTAAAGAAGGTGATTAAAAGCTTGACTGAAGCATGGCAAATTAAGCACAACAAGACGACTCCTTATAACCCATATGCAAATGGGAAAGTTGAAAGTACTAACAAGGAGCTTGTGGGTATTTTTTCGAAAATAGTGTCCGAAAAGAAGCAAGACTAGGATAAGAAATTATATGTGGCAGTGTGGGTGTATAACACGACATTTAAACGATCCACCGACCACACCTCGTTCAAGCTAGTCTATGGGGAGAAGTGTGTTTTTCCCTTAGAGATTGAGTTGCCAACTATAAGATTCGCAATCAATCATTCTTTGGGTGACGAGGATACCCTTTTCGACTGCTTTACGACTCTGGCCCACTTGGATGAGCTCAAATTGCAGAGTCTATTGCACTAGAAGTGGCTAAGAGTCGAATGAAGCAGCTGCATGATTTAAAAGCTAAGAAATATACCTTTAAGAAGTGACATTTAGTTCTATATTATGATGCACGTAGAGAATTGTTTCCAAGAAAACTTGAGCCCAAATGAGATGGTCCCTACAAGATCGTAAGAATAGGGAAGAATATGTCCACGACATCACTGACTGATCTTGAGGGAGTGGTATTTAAAAATAAGGTTAATCTTAATAAGTTCAAACCTTATTATCTCTAAATGCACTAACGAAACAAATACCTTGCAGGTTAATGCGAGATTGATTAGGAACCTACAAGAGGAAATATTGGTTGATGCGATGGCTTATTCCTTACTTGAACACCCATACTTGGAGCAATGATAACATCAAGGAAAGCTTATTTGGTGGAGTAAAGGATATAAAGTGATTGAGTAAGAGGATTGATCATTTGTCTAGGAAATCAAAGTCTTCTATCATTACTGCTTACAAATTCTGACAATCATCCATGTTACATTCAATGAAAAAGGTGGGATGGAGCATTTAGTACATCCTCTGAATATGCTAAATTTTGACTATCATAATTATGAGTAGAGGTGACGATGGTTGGCTATGTGGACCCATTGTGGACGTACACAATGTACTTTGATGGAGCATCTAGGGGTCCCAACAAGAAAGGAAGTATAGGGGTAGTTATTAGAGATCCCCGATGTAGAATCGTGATGAAACTAGATGTTTATCTCGAGGTTGGATTTACCAATAACATGGCGGAATACAAAGCTTTAATCATGGGACTGAATATTGCTAAGAGAGGTGGTATCTATCAGTTGTTAGTAAAGGGGGATTCCCAATTGGTATTGAACCAACTAAATGAGACTTACACAATACGAAATCCCATTCTTTCTATGTATTATCACACTACTATGACCCTACTCAACGGGTTTGAGAGAGTGTCTTTTCAGCTGGTTCCACGATATTGGAATCAATTTGCAGACTCATTAGCCAACTTTGCTTATGAAGAAGACATTTTCTTCAATTGTGGTCCTAGTTTGGATATCTCTATTAATGATGAGATAGATCCCGGTCGATTATGGGGCCTTTTATCAGAACATGCTCTATATGGCTGGCGATGGTTAGTATTGGTGATGCAAAGAGTAGCCGAGACCCATTTGCCTTTGTTATCTTGGACCCATAGGTTGGTCAGATGACACATTATACATACACCTCTTGTTATTTATGCAAGAGGAATGGATCACAATCTGATGCATTTAATTTAGGGCAGGAGCCCTATTTCCTCCTTGGGATGGAGCATCTTGTTGTATATTAGCAAGATTTTACAAGGGGGGATATATACAAGCTGTTTTGTTTTATTTTCATTAGGCCAAGAGGGCTGGTTCTTTTTAGGGTTTTAATGCTTGATTTCTTTAGGCCAAGAGGACCGGTTTTGTCGAGTTTTAAAGTTATATTTCTTTAGGCCAAGAGGGCCATATGTCTGTTTGGTACAGATACATTTAATGGTATTCTGTTTTAGTGATTGCATCACACAAGTTGACGAAATCACTAGAGGGAGCCTTTACTGCGGAGAAGCTTCTTGTGGCCATTCCAGGTGGTTTCATCCCCTTTTTGAGTTTTTTCCTTAAGTCGACAATATTATTTGTGTATGTGGGGGTTAATTTCTTTTCATTTTTTGGGGACCGGCAATCAAGGCATGAAGTCCTAGGGTTTGGTTAGGTATATCTGGGAGTTATCTACCTCATGTTAGGATATTATCATGCGATAAAGACCTATGCTAGAGGGTAGTCCATCCTTGTGACCCTGTCCTTCCTGCTTGCTAGGCAGCTATCTTAGGAGTCCCTGTTAAGATGAGACAGTTAGAGAAGCCTGCCAAAATATCAAAAGAAGAGCAAGTTCTGAATCTTTCTAAAAATAAGAATTATAGAGGTGTGTAAAAAGGGGTTCTAACCCCTCAATAAAAAAAGGAAAAGAAAAAGGAAAAAAAAATCCTACAAGCAGTTGATTTTCACCTTGAGGAGGCTTGGTAGGTTTCTGGGGATGAGTCAATGTCTTCCTAGGGGTAGCAACTAGCTAAAAAGCAAAGAAAGGAAGGTTGGAGCGAAAATAAAAGTGAGCATTAGAAAAGGATTAAGTGTCGCCTCGCGAGCGCGTTGTAAATTCTTGAATACCGAGTCAGGACTTGAGACCGATGCCCTGTTCTCCTTGGGTCACTCTATGCTCATCTCCCTCCTTTTTACACGCCCGAGTATGAAATCTTGAATGGAAAATGTGTTACAAGAAAAATATAATGACCAGGCTATAGGAGTCCTCGCCTATAGGAGGTCCTAGTATAGTTGTCCTAAGTTAGGTAAGTAGTTCAAACCACCACTAGGATGACCTCTTTGATAGGTTTTTTTCGTCAGTTTGTGTTCGAGCAGGTGGTTAGAGACTTGCTCTAGATTTCTATCAAATTATACTGGGCCTATCCCTTGGTGGATTTTTATGCCTTAATTTTGTTAGGGGGTAGGGTGAGCGCTGTGATGTGTTTTGTTGTGTATTTTCTATATCAACTTGATACTCTTTGTGGTTATGCGTGTGTAGATCTATTTGTGGGATTCGACGGGCTGAGTTCAAATCTACCTAATGAAAGCAAAATCTAAACGATAGAGGGACGAGGGTTTGTGGAAGTGGTTAGTTGTTGAATTAAGAAGACTAGTAGCACGAGGAAACTCGGTGCTAGTCTCTAGCAACGTTGCACATACAAGTAGCTTGGAAATCATTGAAGGGTTGTTTTTGCACTTCACCTAGCTTGTTTCAAATTATAAAATGCTTGAGAACAATTGTCATCCACATTTGCATTGAGCATGACATGGTATCAAACCTGGACACATTGCAATTGCTTTCCAAATATTGATCTACGTGGAGTGTGTAAGGAAACCCAAGATGTAGGATAGATGAACGATTTCTTGGGGCAAGCTTGGTAAGGAAATATCAAATCTCCTAGATCAGTCAAAGTATTTAAGAGTGGAGACTGTTCGTATGTTCTTTATGTTAGAGCAGCACATCGAGGGACCGATCCTCTTGGTGTAGGAGAGCTGCAGTGGAGCCACGGCATTCAACCAGAGGGGTGCCTCCTTTATGTTTGTGTTACATGGTATATTATACCAAGATGTGTGGGATCTCCCTCTGAGGAGTAAGGAAGGGTAATTGTTGGACTACAATTCCTTTACAAACGCAATATTTTAGCAGTTAGGGTAGTGTGCCCTTGGAGGCTCCTGGCCGTGAGGCCATGTGGGGTTGTCTTGTGAGTGTTGTAGAGGCCTGGCTAGTGCCTATAGCCGATGTCAGGCCCATTTTAGCTCCTGACACGAATCACTTGAAATAATAGGCATTCTACCAAGTTTGACAGTTGAGCTTGCAAAAGCTCAAGCAATCTCTCTCTCTCTCTCTCTCTCTCTCTCTCTCTCTCTCTCTATATATATATATATATATATATATATATATATATATATATATATATATATATATATATATGGGCATCTAGGCCAGTGGTAAGCCATCAATAGGTAGGGGTGGCAAGCATGTGTAGTTTGAGCTCTCTCTCTCTCTCTCTCTCTCTCTCTCTCTCTCTCTCTCTCTCTCTCTCGCTCTCTGCCATACATAGGGTGGGTGGGTAGGCTAGCAATGCATAGTACAAATAGTAAGGGTAGTGAATGATAAGTGGGCAGCAATGAAAATAGATAGGGGAGTGAAGTGGCAAGCGGAGAGCCAAGAGGAGTATCACACATATAGAGAAACAACATGATAGGTAGCAAGGCAGGGAAGGGTTGCATAAAATATAGAGTGGCATCTAGCACCTGTGCACTAGTAGCCAAGAAGTAGTGAGGCAATGGCTAAGAGATAGTGAGATCAGGTGGAACCGCAACTATGAAAATATAATGGTGTGGTGTAGAGCTAAGGTCAGCTCTATGAGAGAGAGAGAGAGAGAGAGCAACAAAAATAGGGAGAAAGAGAACTCTAGAAAGAGAAAAAACAAATTAGAGAGAAAGAGAGGACAAGAGAGAGAGAGAGAGAGAGAGAGAGAGAAGAAGAAGAAGAAGAAGAAGAAAAACAAATTAGAGAGATAGATAGAGAATAGAGAGACAGAGAGAGAGAATATATTGTTTTAGCTATATCTATGATATCACTTTAGTTGTAGCTTCGGACTCAAGGGGGTTATGGTTACTTATAAATATGTGACTACATCACATGGGTTCAAAAGAAGGGTTTTTTTAATGCCTCTAGTAAGGAAGTAGAAAGAGGAATATGATGAGAATCTTTTAGGTGTCAATCATTAATTTGCTAAAAATTGTCACATTAATGGGCCATAAGTCTACCACTGCCTTAAGAAAGCATTCCAAAAACTTTAAAACTCAATATTAGTTCAATTCAATGACTCTCGATATCCCCTATATAGTCATAATATTCAAATCTCAAAAAAGTGCAAATTAAGATATCATGCCTAAAGATACACCTTTTTCATTAGGTGCTCTATAGTAGGCCCCCTTATCCTAAATAGAGAGAGAGAGAGAGAGAGAGAGAGAGAGAGAGAGAGAGAGAGAGAGAGAGAGAGAGCGAGGGACCAAGTGTGAGAGTGAGAGTGTGTAAGAAAGAGAGAGTGATTGAGAGAGAAAGTGGTGCACAAATGGGATGTTGTATGCGTACGTAGCAAGCGCCATTCTTTGATGGCATATGTTTCCACATAGTAAAAGCTCACTTAAGTCCAAGCTATAACATAGCATGTATTTCAAGCTTGTTAAGATAATACTAGCTACCCTAGCCAGCATTACTAAACAAGTCAGGTAACCATACTGTGTGGTTGGCATCATTGTAAAGCTCATGAGGCTATGCATCACTCATTTCACATTTTTAGAGCAAAGGGAAGCAACCACACTATCACATGGTTGCTTCCCTTCTCTTCTCTTTATTCACAAAAAACAAATTGTGCAATTTGTGCACAACAAACAATGCGCTCTATATATAATGATGTGGTTTGGCTTGAAAGCAAACATGATTTACTCATATTTCATTATGAATTTTAGTGCAACGCACAATTAGAATACAACATAAGTATCGTGGTCCACTTAAAAAAACAAAAAACTATACATTATGCATTTTGTCTTGCATCATCTAGATGCTACTATGGTACAATACACACACCATTTGTTTAGGTATGGAACCTTGAAGAGTTACCATACATATATGGGTTTCCAATGGATTTTTATGTGTCCATAACTTATACAATCTATAACCTCTCTTCTAGACTTCATAAAGTCCTAGAAAGTCACATATAGCAAAGACCAAACCACATTACCATAGTCTCACATACACATAAATTTTGAATCAGAAAGTTCCCATTTCCTTGAGCTTTCTTTTGCCAGACGCCATCCTTCTCTTTCTTTTTGGATTAATAACCCTAGCATTTGCATTACCATCCTTGGGCCATTTGAGAGATGGCAAACCATGCATGTATGCAATTGCAATGAAGCTACACAATGCATTTAATTAAAGACCATCTAAAACTTGCAATAAATCATCTTTAGAGCCATGTTCTTGCCATTTGAGAGATGGCAAACCATTCATATATGCAATTGCAATGAATTTGCACATTGCATTTAATTAAAGTCAATCTACAACTTGCAATAAATAATCTTTAGAGCCACGTTCTTGCCACATGGCACTTTATATTCCCCAATCTAGTTATGCTCGCTGCTAAGAATTTTGCAAGAACACTTATAAAGTATATCAACATTCACATCAATATATGTTTCAGTGGGTTGTTCTTGAATCCTTTAAATAGTTCGTACACATGCATGTACAAACATGTGCATGCATCCATATGCATACATGCCCATGCACACGCGCGTACACACATACATGCCCAAGCACACACACATGCATGTGTGTGTATGCACACATGCATGTGTGTGTGTGCACACATGCATATGGAGCAAATGAGCATGACTAAATCTATTAAGCTATTTCTTGACACAAAGTAAAGTTTCACCACATCAAGATGACATGAATCAAATGCATCTAACATACTGAACAAATCCAAGGATATACTCCAAACCATACATGTGTATGCATGGACTACACAGAAGTAAGTGGCCATCTAGTTTTCTATTAGTGTAAAAACTACATTGTTTATGGAACTACAAATGTTAATGAAAAAACTATGCAAATTGCTAGGAAAGTTTTAATAGCATTTGGTACATTTCCTTGTGATAGAAGATTTAGAACATGATAGTTCTTATGCTTTTGTACACTTAAATAAAAAATAGTACCTACTACAACAAAATGGATTCCTTAGTCAAATGCATAGATGGACATGTCACATCATCGATGTTATACACAATCTAGGTAAGTAGTGCTTAGCATGTGGTGAATGTTGTCACTTTAGTGGCGGATAGATATGTTGTCAATGCTTTCACTCTAGTAGATAGCCTCTCCTCCTATTGAGGTTTCATGTGGTAGAATGAACTATTTCAGACATAGCCTCAACCCCCTTTTATGAAGGGCCTTGATTATGACAACACTTCAAGCTCACATCTCACACCCTAACAAAGAAGATACTACTCCAAGCTAGCCAAAATCTTGAGAGCCTAGCATTAATACCTACAAATTTGGTATTATCAAGGTTTCCAAGTGTCCTTAAGAGGGTAGTATAATGCACTACACATCTCTAAGTGTGGTTTGAAATTGTGGTAAAGAAGAGGTTGGTGATAAAAAATAAAGCTAAAAGCCAATCTTTTCTAAATTGTCAAATCTCTTAATTTTTTATGGCTTGGGATCAGTCTATGTACTCCATGTAAGGTTAGGTTCACACAAGGTGACAAAATAGAAAAGGGGAGGGGCATCATCCTATGTGTGTATTTTTCATTTGAAAAAGAAAAAAGTGGTTTTCTTTCGAACCCACCTCAACCAACCTCATACCCGCAGTATAAAAATTTAGCTTGAAGGAAATGTTCCACTTTACATGTGGCAAAATCTGATTCAACAAAAATGTGCATAAACTTTTGTGATTGGTTGCTTTTTAAACATAAAAAATATATTTCCACACACTTTTGCCACTAGTGTGAACACCTATGGTAGATCTCCTCTAAGTTGCTAGAACTTCTACTGCCTTACTGTGGACCTAGCCTAAGATCTATCCTATATTTAGGAGATTTGTGGCTTATATATAATATAATGTCCAACTTGCAACTTGTCACAAAGTATAAAAGAGCACCACCGCAACCCTACCAAATAGCAAAACCCTTCAAGTCATCAACCCTAACTCCTAATAGTAGACAAAATGTTGTAAACATTATAAGATATTTTTCCACTTTATTTCTTACTAAAAAAACCTTAATATGTTCTAGTCATTGCATACTTTTAAGGTTTGACCATATGCTAGCATGTTAGATATATGGTACAAAACATACAATTACACGCATAGCTCATGGACCCTACACATGGTACAACATGTCTATTAAGGTCTAACATATAAATCAAGTCCTTGTGAAAACATTAAAAATTCACATTCAATCTGTGTGTGTGTGTGTGTGTGTGTGTGTGTGTGTGTGTGTGTGTGTGTGTGTGTGTGCACGCGCGCGTGTGCACGTGTGCGTGTGCGTGTGTGCACGTGCGTGTGTGTGTGTGGGTGCGTGCATGCGTGCGTGCGTGTGTGTGTGTGTGCGCGCGCATGCGCGCGCACACGCTCTCATGACGCACATGTGCATGCATGGGGGGGTATGTCATAGGCAAGATTAGAAAACCTTATATATCTATGAACCCACAAGGATTTTAATTGAAAAGTAATAAATTTAAAAAAGTGAGTAATGATAGAGTGACTAAAAGAGCTTCACAATGTTTTGAAGCTTTAATGAGATTAAGAGGAGGTAACTCAAATATACATGCCACAATTAATGTTTTCAAGCTTTAATGACATTAAGACAAGTTAGGATAAATATAAATGCCACATTGTATTCTCTCTTGATACATCAAGCTATTATATTGTGATTCTTTTTCACAAAGACACATACAAAATCACTCTTAAGACATGTAGTTCTATCATTAATCTCCTCTTTAACAAACATACACTAAGGTGACCTTTGAAGTTGCAATATATTCTTTCGATGTGGCACTCATATTAGTACATGGTTGTTGATTTCTTTGTATGAGTCATTTGTACACAAATATACACTATATAATTTATACTCTATAATAATTCATGAATCTACCAAACCTAACATTGAGCCTACATGGCAACTATATAATGATTCCAAATCTCCTAAATTTTCAAACCTCTAATGCAATGGTAATAATTCTAAAGATGAGAATGACACTATGAACATACTCTACACCTAAACATATTTTAATATGACAAATGTTCAAGCAAGGTCCAAGCACACATGATGTATTGAGAGAGAGAGAGAGAGAGAGAGAGAGAGAGAGAGAGAGAGAGAGAGAGAGAGAGAGAGAGAGAGAGAGAGAGAGAGAGAGAGAGAGAGAGAGAGAGAGAGAGAGAGAGAGAGAGAGAGAGAATGTGTGTGTGTGTGTGTGAGAAATTAAAAATTGAATAGCATAGCTATAGACATTAGTAGTCAACTAACTCAGAGTGCAAAATAAAATGACGCCATCAATCAAAACATTTAGCTATGGATACACTCTAAATACTATGAAACAATAACAAATTCAAAACACCTCTGCAATTAAGAACAATTTGTCTCCATTGTTTACAATAGTTTTGAGATTTGTTTGGGAGGGGGTGTCTTTTGTGCCAAATGCCATGAGCTATTACATGGAGGAGGAGGAGGAGAAGGAGGGAGAGAGAGAGAGAGAGAGAGAGAGAGAGAGAGAGAGAGAGAGGGGGGGGGAGACTTCTCCTTGTGTGAATGTTACTGTTAATCCTTCTGGGGCCTTAGATAATTTTAATCCATGTTTTGATGTGCATTCTGGTGTCATGAAGTTGTGTGTTGCCCCTGTGTCCACCATGATGGGTTGGTTTCCTTCGCTCACTCAGCCTTTGATGTATAGATGGTGGACTACCGCTACTCTGGCTGCCATGCATTGGGGTCGGGCGCTAACTCTCCCTACCCTTGGTGATCCATGCTTTCCTCACTTCCACTTGGGATTTCTTGGATGCGCGATGGTTGTGGTTCTTCTCCTCCATATGCGCTAGTTGCATTCACCCTTGACCCGCTTGATGACGTTGTATCTTCTATCGGGCATCTATTTTGATAGTGTGGGCCCTCGCATCTGAAGCATCTTATCCCGATGGACAGGCTTGGGGGTCTCCACCATGATGTATTTGATCCTGCGGGTCCATACGATGTACTAGGGGTTGGCCTGTAGTGATTGTTTCCCCATCTTCCTGCTGCTTCTCTTGGTACTAATGCGATTTGTGACCCGGCCACGATGGTGGTGGTGTTTTGGCTCCTTGTATCTGTGAATGCCCCTCTAGGGGCATTGGGCCTTCGGTTCCATGAGTTGTTGTTGAACCTGCTTTGGTTCCCCTGTGATGTTCTTCTACCTTCCAAGTCCACTAGTTTTTCGGCCATTCTCATGGCTTCTGCTAAGCTTGTTGGCTCCTGTCTCTCCACATCTTTTCTAGCCCATTCTTGCATCCCGAACAAAAATCCATGTAATTTAGTATCTGTATCCATGTTTGGTAACTGCAGCATAATCTGCCTATATTTGTTGACATATTCTTTCATCTTTCCTTGTGTCTGCTTGAGGTTCCTCCATTCATCTCTTACTTTGAATTTTTCCATCTTTGGAATGAAGTAGTCCTTCAGTTCTTCCTAGAGTTTTTCCCACGAAAAGATGGTGTGGCCCTTCTCTTGCTCCAGCAGGTACCAACTGGCAATGTCCTCCTCCAAGTAAATGGCTGCCACCTCCGCCTTCCTGTCTTCAAATATTCGTGAATACTTCAAGTACATGTCCACCTCTGTGATCCATTTCTTCAGGACCAGGCCATCTCTCTCTCCTTTGTACTTGGCTGGTTGGGGCATCTTGAATTTTCCATAGTCATCTTCTAAACTGTCACTATCTTCCTCCTCTTTACGGTGGTGCTTCTTCTCCTTCTTCTTGTCTTTCTTCTTACTTCCTGCTTCTACTACCTTCTCCTTCTCTTTCCTTGTATCTTGTGCCCTCCTAGATGTCTCCTCTCTACCCATTCTATCCATCTCCTTTTGCATTCTATGTTTTTTCTCCTCCTCTTGCTGTTGTATCACCCATTCTCTATAGCCCTGCTCCACTTCTAGTTTTTTATTCCTTTCCTCCTCCTCTTCCTTCATTTGCATGTTTCTCCATATTGACTCCAGCATGCCTGACATGCCATCTAACTGCCTTTCC
This sequence comes from Lygodium microphyllum, assembly GCF_053477565.2. Lineage (NCBI taxonomy): Eukaryota > Viridiplantae > Streptophyta > Polypodiopsida > Schizaeales > Lygodiaceae > Lygodium > Lygodium microphyllum. Next base: position 72,841,020 of record NC_141143.1, on the reverse strand, counting down.
AGTCCGGCCACTTCTCTTCTTGGGCCACTCTCCATTCCTGCCCTCTACTCTTCTTCCTCTCCTCCATTGTTGGGAGGGTGACATTCTCCCTTTCGTCCTCCATGTGGTTGGTGGTGATGTCAGCACGGGGAAGCCATGATGAGGTTGGCATAGGGAAGCCGCATCTCGCCTGTGGTGGGGTGTGTCATGCCGCGGGGAAGCCACGTCATGTTTTCAGACGGTGGGGTGTCAGGGTTGGGGCGTCACACCGAGGGCCGACGCGTCGGGGGGCGTCGCGACGTGAGGCGTTGCGACAGGGATCGACGCGACGTGGGGCAATGCGACATGGGGCATCGCGCTGTGGGTTGTTACGACTTCGTTCTCTTCGGGGCACTAGATCTTCTCTCCTGATTTCGTGAGCATTCCTTCACTCCGAGCAAGAGTCGCTCTGATACCAAGTGTGATAAACCTACACTCGTTACGCACTCAACACGGCACAGAAAGGTAACACGATATATGAGCTCAAGGTATACTCTTGTATTATTCAATCCAAAAAGCAGGACAACATAGACACATCTCAGGACTACACCCTCATGACGCCGCACATAAGAGGGTTCACCTTTGGGTATTGGGAATCACACGTAGTGTGGAAACAAGGCAGGGCTTTGAGTCACTACTACTCCTTACATAGGTGCATTCGGTAGCAACGGCATGGTATAGCTACAAAGCTCTTACAGGGGGAGAGAGAGAGAGAGAGAGAGAGAGGATGCCCCTTGTTGGAGATACTACAAGCATGTGCAAATGATGAATTTTTTTTAACACGCGACATTACATGGGTGCAAGACATTGAATGGGCACATAGGTGGCCTCGTATGATTTATATTTAGTTATAAAACATTATAAATTTATAATTTAGACATATATCAATTAGTTACAACATATTAATTAATATATCCAATTATATTTAAATGTTGTCAAATATGATAAATATGTTATAATTTAACATGAATAAAATAGGTATATAATGTGATTATTTTATAATATAAAGCAACTATTATTAGTGGTAATCATGAGACATGCAATCATGCTTCGGTGGTAACACACACACACACACACCCCGAAAGTGGGTGTGAGTGAGTGGACATGTGGATTGGGTGCGTGTGAAACATATGTGGGCGGCATCAAATGGGTATGGGGGCACATGGACCAAACAAGTGAGAGATGGGTGAACATTGAACCAAGGGGAGCATCTTAGTGATGTGACTATGGTACCCCTGCAAAGCTTTCGAGGGGTCTGGGAGATGACATGTTGCCCCTCGAAAGCTTTGATTATACATATATACGTGCACATATCGTATATCGTTTTAATTAAAAAGTGTATATATAATTCTCAATTATATTAACAAGTATTTATAACATTAATAATTTTATGATATTGTGATGTTAATTATTATATACATTACACACATATATGCATAAAATCATTATGTTATTAATATTATAAGCTTTTATATTATTAATGAAAGCTTTTCAGGAGGCCACATGTGTCACATTTCTAGCCCCCCCAAAAGCTATGGGAGGTTCCACATGGCACCTTTAGAGCCCTCCCATATCTACCTATCCATTTCATCATCTCACCAAGTTCAAGCTGTATATCCAAGACTGCATGAACTTATACTATTGTAATTGAGTTATATTATATACATTTGTAATTATAGTGTTATTTACACTATTTCACATGTATATATGTAGTATCTAATATATGCAATAAATATATAATTACATCATATGACACAATAATTATTTAAGGTAATATTACTACATAATACGATATATGATAATTATGTTATTTGTATAATATATAAATGTAATTATTTCATTTTAATATTTTAAAATTATAATGTATATATATATATATAGAGAGAGAGAGAGTGTGTGTGTGTGTGTATAGAGAGAGAGAGAGAGCACATCTTATATCATATAATATATAATATCATATATACAATATACGATATAATATATAGGATTTAAAAAGTATTATATTATAATATGATATATAATATAATATGATACATTATGTAATACATATATGTATAATAGATATAATTGCTTTCTATGTATATATTATCATATTACATTATAATCATCTTATATTATAATATAACTATATCGTATGTTATATTATATGTCATATAGAATATATCATATAAGATAACATATTGTGTGTGTGTCCAATGAGAAGATTAACTCTCATGGAAAAGAAGAATTAAAAAGAATGCCCTTCTTCAACAATGTAAGATGAATCTTAGAAAAGCTCAAGATCAAATGAAGATATATGCTAATGAGAAGAGGTGACCTTTGGAGTTCTAGGAGGAGAGTTGGTTTTATTGAAAATATCCAAGTCTCACTACTCTACTTTGAAGGATGGATCTAGCAATAAACTTGCTCACAAGCTCTATGGACCCTACAACATCTTGAAGAGTATTCGAGACTTGGGATATAGATTGGAACTTCCCTCTTCCACTAAGATTCATAGTGTATTTCATGTTAGTTAGCTCAAACCCTTTTATGGTACTCACATGGAAATAGTTGATGAGTTTCCTCCTATGGATGAAGAAGGTCTTATTCAATACATCCTTTAGGAGATCATAGGTCAATGTGAAAAGAAGCTTCAGTCTCACTCTATCATTGAGTATTTGATCAAGTGGAAGGGTTTACTACTCGAGGAAGCTTCTTGGAGGCCAGATTCTATTTTGGATGAGTTTCCCTATCTACATGATGCATTAAGGGGCAAGGAAGCTAGTTGTGGTATGAATAGGGCCTAGACAATAGTCTATTTTAGAATAGATTTTACTTTGTCTAATTTTAATAAATATGTCACCTATATAGGGTCAAAGTACTATTCATTAGCTACATATTTTAATATGTGGCATGCCCTATTTGGATACTTCTATAAGAAGATATGGTAGTTTTTATTCAATGTGGCCTATTTTACAACAAGCTATATATTCATTACAGAGTTTGTTTCTTAAAGTTCTAAAGGCTCCAAATTTTTTTAAAAGGTATCTGGATTATGTATATGTCATAGGCTTTCCTTTATATCTTCATTTTAGTCAACACATCTCCATTCCTTTATTCATTTCCTATGTTTTGTATGACTGAAATTAGAGTAGTACTCTATTTCATTCATCCTTCTTTGCCATTGTAAATTTGTTTTTGTGGGCAAAAACCTTTGGGAAGGGATGGATTATAAGAAGCTAGGAAGACATGTTTTAGTAAGAGATTATTAATAATACCTTGTCACACTAGCATAGGTATAAAAGGTGCAAGACATGTAATTTTTTATATCTTTTACAATAATATAGTTATTGTCCCTCATTTCACCTGCTTGTACTCAACTTTCATGACTTCTCTCTCTTCTTTCTTATCTTTCTAAATTTTCTCCCTCCTTGGCTCTCATTCTCTCTCATCTTTTCTCAATCTTCTATTCTTCTTTCTCTCACTACTTAGCCTTCTCCTTAACACTAAGGTGATGTAAAATACAAAGTAATGACCATGTATGGATACAATATGAGGATAAAGTATTTTTTAGCTATGTGGCTAAATATGTGTATGACATGAGAGAGAGAGAGAGAGAGAGAGAGAGAGAGAGAGAGAGAGTCTTATGGTTCACAATTTTATTGCCTCTCTTATGAGCCAACATTAATGCATCTCCAATACTATAATGCATCATTACTTTGAAATGAGGAGGGATAACAAAAATGAAGATTCTAAAAGCTCAAACATGGCAATTGCTTAATGGAATTCTAAGAAGGTGGACTAGAAACTCGAATGCACAATTGGTTCATAGAAATTTGAGAAGGTGGACTATGAGAGACAAGGGGTGGCTATGTGAGGGTGGACATGCATGTCAAAAGAGGAGGTAAACATAGGGATCTTGGAGAGAGGTGTGCATAACAATATTGAAAATATTTTCATGCAGTGCCCAAATGGAATTTGAGAATATCATGCATGCAAAGCTTAGATGTAAGAAAGGATGTGCTTGAAAAGCCTCACCTTAAAATGTATTTTGTCATGCATGCAAGACTTAGGTGTTTGAAAGGATGTGCTTGAGAAGTCTCACATTAAAAATGTATTTTGAGCTTAAGAAGCCCAACAATGGTAGTAAATCATAGTTATCATTGTGAAGAAGAGATGAAACAACCCACAACCAACATGACATTAGGGTTTGTGGTGTGTGTGTTTATCAATTATACATTCACTCTCTTCTTGAAGTGCACCATGTTTGTCACTCGAAGGATGCTTTGGGCCCATTATCTTTTCACAAGTGTCATTGTCTGGTGATAATTCACTTTGAGACTTACAACCCCCTTCTCTCAATTAGCGATCCTTTTCGATAAGTTCAATCAATGTGATATTTTTTATGTGCCCTAGATCACATGAAATTTGTATTAAGAAGAACAGAAATAAACTGTGGTTACAAATTTGAACCTTTTGTGCAAGCCGTTAGCATTGCTTGCATTTTTTACAACATGCTATTTCTCCTTAGGTTGTACATTAGGAAACCACTCACAAGAGGAAAAGAAGATAAGTAGTTTCACTATTGCTAATATTATACTCCATGAAATACTAATCTAAACCCAATCTTATATGATGGTTATAAGATGCTCCAAGTCAACCAAAATATATTTATCACGTGTGTGTGTGTGCACACACACACACACATGTCAATTCACATATGTAGTAAATTCAATTGGCCACATGTGTACGTGCATGTGCCATCACAACAATAGCCACAATGCTAATGTCAATTTGGCCAATACTGAAGAGTATAATCATACATACATACACATTGAAAAAATGCATTATGTGCATTAATGCATGATGACAAGCATGTGTGGTCAATTATGGTGTACATGATTAATTACATGCTTATGTGTGAACTATTTGAACAAATAGCCTCTTCAGATTGGTGGAATTATACACATTAGGCATGGATCTCATAGCTTATTATGTGTGGAGCACACACTTTGTTCTTCTTTTGTGGGAAAGGGGAAGTGGCTATGTAAGTATGGCTGCTCCCCTTTTCTCACAAAAGTTGAAAGCGAGCAAGGCATAGCCTCATGAGCTTTGCAAGTTCACAAATCATGCAACACAATGTCTCGGCAATGCCAACCAAGCTAACTATAGTAGTAGCTATGTGAAAATGCAATCGCCTCATTGAAAAATAGTGTGTATTCCCCATTGCAGTAGATTTGACTTGAGTTTTTAAGTTTACTTATGTATCCTTTGAGAACTTGGAGCTGCAACCTACATGTGGTAGTCATTTGCTCTATTATAATGTACAAGTGTTTCTCTCTATAAAAATGCATGAGGGTGGTATAGTTAGTGTGTTGTTTTTAATGATGGTATATAAGCATGATACAATTAGTGTTTTCTAGGTGGCCACCAATGCTTGTTATTATGTGTATCATAATGTTATGGCTATATTTATGGGTGCCCTAAGGGTCCACTCTATATAATATGTGTTCAACGGATGTTAAGAAATACCCTTTCTTTGCATGCTATAAGGCCTTAAAATGACCACTTTTACTTTACTAAACTTACAATTTTTTTCAAATTGTAATTTAAAAATTCATTTTATAAATATAATCCTATATATTTTACTAAATATAATGCCCTTTCTTTTCAACCCACATGGTATCTTATATGTTCTATAAGGTGGACTCCTTGGGATGGCTACATATTGTCAATACTAAATTTGTGAATTTTGATGTTCAAGTATATTGTCTCTGATAGTAATCTACAACTAGCCTCTCTGTGCCTAGATTCTTTGAGCATTATGCATTGGAATTTCCCCAATGCTTTACACCAAACTTCAAAATCATATTTCATGTGGCAAGAGGGTTCATGGGAAGTTGATATAAGAAACATAATGCAAACTTCAAATGCTTTGGCAACTTAGACTAGCACAAAGTTGAATGTACCAAAATAAAATATATGGGGATGTGGCACTCACTAATATATGGTGATTTCTATTCACATTGAGCCTATCATGGCATGCATATTATCCTCAAATAATGAGCCTACAACATTATATAAATTTGATAACCTATAAACTATATTCAATTATTATTATTATTATTCTCCTTCTTCTTCTTCTTCTTCTTCTTCTTCTCTCTCTCTCTCTCTCTCTCTCTCTCTCTCTCTCTCTCTCTTAGTTATATATCCTTTATTAATAATTAATTGATATATTAATAAATAATGCTTATTTTTAATTAATTATATTAGTGTACCATTATATATATTAATTATTATACACATAATCAAGTACACTAAAGTATTAGTAATTATAATACATACATTACAATCATAATTAATATAAATAATATGTAAAAGATAATTATAGATAATAATAATTAGTTTAAATTAAATTAAATTAATTAATAGTATAAATTATAGCTATACATTAATATATCTACATAATATGTAATAAGTATACACATTAACCTACTTATTAATTATTATATCCATATATATTATACATCTTTTATTAATAATTAATCAACGTATTCATAGTTAATTATTACTATATATAATCAATTATATTAATGTATTAATAACTATAATTTATATGTATATTATTGAACTAACATATAATTATATCATACATATTATTATTATTATTTACTATTATATTATATTAAATATAATAATATATATAAGTATAATTATATATGTATGTGTATGTGTTGCATGTATACGTACATGTATATTTTTGTGTGGATTGCATATGTGTGTGTGTGTGCATGTGCATCTCTGCAAGTGTGTTTTTATAAATATGTATCCATTATCTCTCCTTTGTTTTCTCTCTCTCTCTCTCTCTCTATTTTTCTCTCACTCATATATTTTATTATTTTGTGTGTGTGTGTGTGTGTGCGTGTGTGTTTGCACATATGTGTGCATGCGTATATGTATACTTTGCATGAACATGTTTGACTATTATAATTATTATCACATCCCATATGTTCAATGAAAAAGAAATTCAATTCTCTTTTCATAGTGTATATGCATTTGTGGATATTTTTAGAGTATATACACATTGCATGAATATGTTCAATCATTAAATATCATATCATTTAATATGTCAATTTTTAAAAAAATCATCACTTTCTCTTTAGAAAAAGGGGACACACATATACACATACATATTATTTTTCAAAGACTCGCCGTTGCCCCTTTCATGATCATATCCTTTGTTTAATAAAAAAAGAGAAAGAGAGGGAGAGTGTTTGTGTATGTAATTAATAGAGAGTATGTGTATAAGTGTGTTGAATTGAGAGAGAGAGAGAGAGAGAGAGAGAGAGAGAGAGAGAGAGAGAGAGAGAGAGAGAGAGAGAGAGAGAGAGAGAGAGAGAGAGAGAGAGAGTTTGTGTGTGAATAATATAACCCTCACTCACCCTTCAAGAAAAGGAGTCTTTATTTATTGAATATCAAACTTCTTTTCCTTGTGCCACATAAGCTTAGGAGCTTTTAAGTTGGTTAGAGATCCCCAAGGCAAACCTCTACATAATATATAGAATAGATATGTGTGTGTATGTGTGTGTGTGTGCATGTATGTCAATATGTGATATTCCATAGAAAAAGTATGTGTATTTTTCAATGCCTATTTATATTGCTAGGGAGGAGAAATGTTTATTTATTAACATGAGCTTAATCTTTTATATTACATGCATGTTTATTTGTCCATGCATTTATATGGTACATGAGTATAGGTGGCTTGTATGTATGAGAGCTGCATAGGCATGTTGGCTCAAAGTTGAGAATGCACTAATGCATTGACTCAACAATTATTAGAAAAAAAATTATCATCTTTTTTCAACAAATTCAACTACTAAATCATTAGAAAAGCTTCAACTATTCAAATAAAACTCCATATTTTCTCATTGGGAAGAATCATTACAAAGTAATAAAGCCTCTTATCATGCAATAACAAACCTAGCAAAGGATATTAATTTATGCATAGTTTGTAAATAGATTCATGCATGTTCTTAAAAGGGCATGAAGGGGACTTGAACCCATGCACAAGCCATGATTGGCCCCACTATGTAGCCACCTCTAAGACCCAATAAAATGTAGATACAAGCATCATACAGAGGTTACACTCTCTCCTTATTGTAGTTAACTATAAGAACATATATAACTCAAAACACAAATAACAAATTATTGCCATCTCTAGCCACCAAGTGCAAGAAAAAAGGATGCTTGTGATCAAACACCAACTCCAAACCACCCTACTAAACCTCTATACACTAATATTGATTAGTGTCACCTAATATAACTATTCCCATAGAGAGCACGATAATTCATGAGTACTACCTTTGAAAACATTAATGAAACAAAGATCAAGGTCTAGAATCCATATACACCTTTTTACCCTTGGCCCCCTTTCTTCACCATTTGTGCAAGGCCTCCCATTATTCCTTTCCTTTCCTTTTAGTTGCATCACCACAATACAAAGATTCTCTTAGGGTTTTATTCCCTCCATCTAAGTGTTGAGACCCTCCATTATCACATTGAATTTCTCTCTCTATAGCCCAAATAATCATAAAATTGCCACCAACCTATGGCTACATGACACTAGTCTAGGCTTGTTCTAGTAGGCAATACAATCTTAAAGCATATTGAGCTCCATATCCTTTGTAGCTAGTCCCCCATTCTTGTGGCCTTTTTTTTGCATGCTCAGTTGGTCAAAAGAGACTATTAAATGCTCACAATCATCTTTTGTAATCAAAGCAAAACAACATAACAAATAGTATTGATTAGTTTGGGTGTGCTAGTAGGGACAACGGTTATATTATGCTTGCTAATACAAATGGGGTTTGTATGTGAGGTGTTGATGGGGGTGGGCTTTAAGGTGAAGGAGGCACTACCACTAGCCCAAATGTAGGGGGGTTCAAAGCAAAATCAAGGGATCTTGTTCTGTATACACCCATTCGCAAGGCATGCATGATGCATGGGGAGTCCACCTTATAGAACATGTATGATACCATGTGAGTTCAAAAGAAAGGGTATTTTATTTAGTAAGATTTATAGGATTTACAAAGGGGGTTTTTAATTATAATTTGAAAAAAAATTATAAGTTTAGTAAAGTAAAAGGGGCCATTTTAAGGCCTTATAACATCTAAAGAAAGGGTATTTCTTAAAATCCTTTGAATGCACATCATATAGATGATTTATTATAAGTGGACCCCCTGGGGCATGATGTGAGCTTGAGAGGATGCCATTGCATCCTAGTGTTTCTTGTAAAAGTCTAATTCAGGAAGGTTGTTCTATTGTTGGGAGGCACCTAGCACCTAGGGCTAATTCTAGAGACTACAACCACAATTGTAAGGCCACATGAATCACATCCAAGTTCCATGTGATCTCAAAGTTGGATTGGAGTAGAGATCATGGAAGTCTAGTTAGAACACTTTCCTGGGTTGCATATCTAGGGGTACTAGTTTGTTGAAATCTTACAAAATCATAAGTGAGATGAAAGTCAACCTCATTGTAGTTGAATCTAGAATCATAGATAGGATAGATGTTTTACATGAAAGGACAAACAACTACAATGCCATGGAAATAGACGTGCAACATGTGGGTGTGTGTGTGTGTGTGTATGTGCGTGTGTGTGTGTGTTTCATACATGAACACAGCCAAAAATAGAGTATGCTAAAAAATCAAAGTATGCTCTTGCTTTTTGCATCCACAAAGAGAGAGAGGAGTTTGAGTTTGCATATATAGATGCTTCTCCTCATGCTTGTGAATGTCTTGAAAGGAGTAGATGGGCACCAATATGTCACCTCTCCCCAAGCACAATGCTAGAAATGGGTTCATGATTTGTGCAATTTCTCGATGCTTCAAATGAGAGCTAAGGTTGCATGTACAAGCACTTGTATTGTTGTTGTGACTCAAGGAGAGAGATAGGTAGAGATGCCTACTCCGAGAGAGAGAGAGAGAGAGAGAGAGGCTTGGGAGAGAGTTGTAAGAAAGCCTTGTCCTCAGGGGATCACATAAAGAAGGGAGACATGATCCCCTTCACTGATGGGATCTTGTAAAATGTTTCTAAAAATAAAATACAAGTATTAAGGTTCAAAAAGCATTGTACATGTGCCATGTAGAATTGAGAAGTGGTTTGTGAGTGGAATTGCAATATCGATTAATACATAAATAAATAAATATAGAGAGATCTAACAAACAACTATAATAAAGCCTTGCCCACATATGAGATCATATAATGAAGGGACACACAATCCCCTTCATTGATGGGATCTTGTAAAATGTTTCTAAAAATAAAAATTGAGTATTAAGGTTTAGAAAGCACGTTACATGTGCCATTTAGAATTGGGAAGTGGTTTGTGAGTGGAATTGCAATTTAGAGAGAGATAATTGACTATAGATTAGTGTAAATTGATTGTTCAAAAATGTCAAGAGAGATTAGTGGATGAGATAGAGCCTTAAGGGAGGTAAACAATTGTATAGTATCATATTGTTCATGCACTAGTTCTAAGCATATGTGAGTTCCGTACAACATGAATTTCAATGTTTCATAGGAAATATATGAGAGAGACAAAGAGATTCTTGATTCTTCGTCCATGTATGGAAAATGCAATCGTATAATAAAGTGCACACAAGTACTTGTCTACCAAGAAGGCATTGGGCATATCAAAATTCAAGGGAACAACTTTCTCATGATTTGTAAACTAGTCACTTAAAAGTTGGCTTGCACGTTAAATTTGAGATATTTGAGGAGAGTTTCACTAGTTGAGACTTCAAAGTAAAGTCAAATTTGAGGAATCTCCTAGAGGAAGACTATAACCATAGAGCTCCCGAAAGGGGCAAGTTGCTACAAAAGCATGGAATTGAAAAATGTATGTGCTAATTTAATATGATTTTCCAATCTATCTATTCTATATATTATTCAAAGGTTTGTATTGGGGATCTTGAACTAACTAGAAAGCTCCAAGCCTATGTGGCACAAGGAGAAAAAGTGTGATATTTAAGAAATAAAGAGGCTTTTTCTTCAAGGATGAGTGGGGGTTAGATTGCTCTCTCTCTCTCTCTCTCTCTCTCTCTCTCTCTCTCTCTCTCTCTCTCCACATATGCATACAAAACATGCAAAATATATGAGACTAAGAAAAAGAAAGGAGAGAAAATAAGAATGATGAGAGCAAGAGAGATGACATACATTTATAACACCCCATATAAGTAGATGCATATGTATTAAACACATATATACATATGTACACATATACACATACACATACATATATATAATTATAATTATATAATATTATGTTTAATATAATAATATATTATAAGTAGATAATACTTCAATAATATATGTATTAATACTAACTATAAATATTATTATGCAAATTATACTCAATCTATGAGTAATATGTATACATGTAAATAAATAAATAAAATTTATGTATGTACTATATTTAATATGTATAATAGTAAATAATAATAATGATACATATGATATAATTGTATGTTAGTTCAATAATATACATATAAATTATAGTTATTAATACATTAACACAATTGATTACGTAATAATAATTAAATAAGGATACATTCATTAATTATTAATAAAATATGTGTAACATATTTACTTATAATAATTAATAAGTAAGTTAGTATATATATGTATTACGCATATGTACATACGTTAATATATAGCTAATTATTTTAATGTTTCATGTATTACTTATATTAATATTGTAATTACTAATACATTAATATACTTGATTATGTGTTTAATAATTAATACATATAATGATACAATAATGTAATTCATTATGCATTAATGATTAATTATTAATACATTAATTATTTATTAATAAAAGATGTATAATTGAGAGAGAGAGAGAGAGAGAGAGAGAGAGAGAGAGAGAGAGAGAGAGAGAGAGAGAGAGAGAGAGAGAGAGAGAGAGAGAGAGAGAGAGAGAGAGAGAGAGAGAGAGAGAGAGAGAGAGAGAGAGAGAGAGAGAGAAGAAGAAGAAGAAGAAGAAGAAGAAGAAGAAGAAGAAAATAGTAGTTGTAGCAGTAGTGAATAAAGTTCATGGGTTGTCAAACTTACATAATGTTGTAGGCTTAGTATGTGAGGATAATATGCATGCCATGATAGGTTCAATGTGAATAGAAATCACTATATATTAGTGAGTGCAATGCTGTATTAGTATAAGTTGCCAAAGCATTCGAATTTTGGATTATATTCCTTATATCAACTTCCCACGAATCCTCTTGCCAAATGAAATATGCTTTTGAACCCTTCGCACTGGGGGGATTTCCGGCACGTAGCATTAAGATAATCTAGGCATGGACCGCCTAGTATTTAACTAGTCTTCAACGTGCTTGATAAGCTAAGAAATTGAATGGCATAGGTGTTTGCTTTTGGATTGGGATTTGGGTACTATGAGGCCCATAACAAGAAGCATATGCTTCTTTTTTGAACATTTGGTTAATAGTGGGGCTTGTAGGAAGGGAGCATGGGGTGCTTGAGAGTTCCCAAATGGTGAGGGTAGGGGATGGGTTAGCTTTTTGTATGATGTTGAAGTCCTCAAGACATCATTATTTGAAAAGTCAAAAGGCATGGACAAGAATAACAATTAAGGGTGGAAAGCCCATGTGAGTTGATGAGAAATGAGGGACATGGATGAGGTAATGCTATACACTACCATGTGGAAAGCTATACAACTCAACATTCACCATATTAGGGGTTACCTAGGATAAAGGGAGCAGCTTAGGCTTATGCTAGTTGGACATGAGAACAAAACTATGCTATTTCCTAGGGGAAGAGGGTGTGCAATTACCTAGGGTAAAGGGAGCAGCTTAGGCTTATGCTAGTTGGACATGAGAATGACTATGCTATTTCTCGGAAGAGGGTATGCAATGCCATTGGAGATTCGATTCAAGATGAAAAATATATGGTTTATCTTGAATTTCAACTAACACATGAAACTTCTTTAGTGGAGCCAATTCTTTTCCCAAGGGAAATATAAAAATCAACAACCTTGTAAGGCCTTACGCTTTATCCAAGACTAGTGCTATTCTTACATAGTTTAACAATCATGATTGGTCATTGTGTTTGTTCACAAGTCGCCTATTTTATAAGAGAATAAGAGATTCAAAGTGTTGGCCTCATCCATACTTTTCTAGGTAGTGTTACTTTGTACTTCTTGAGAAATTGTCTTAGCACATCATTATTTGAATCATGGAAATTTCTAGTGTAAGGAGAAAAGGAGTTTTACTTTTGAAGACTAAAGCAACATGGGCAAGTCTAGCTCAATGAAAGTGAATTGGGCAAGGTTGCATGTGAGGCAAAGACTCTTTAAGCAAGGGTACAACTCAAATTAAACTATGATCACACCCATTTCTCGCATTGAAGATATGTGGAACCAATGCTTAAGTATGGTGAAGATTTGAGAGTGGGCCAGGTTGCATGTGAGGCAAATACCCTTCTAAGGAGACAACTCAATCCAGAGCATCATCACAAGGCAATTGTGAAAACAACCCCTTTATGGGTCCAAGACCAAGACGAAGGGAATCAATGCTTGAGTAGGGTGAAGATATGGGTCGTGCCAAGGCATAGGGATAAATGTTTCTAATTACTATGACTTGAAGGCACTTTGATGTGAGAAGATGCTAGGGTAAAGCAAATCCAAAGCATTGAGTGGGCTGGGTGTAACGCCCTTGTGAGAGGAAGGAATTTCAGCGCAGTTGCAGCTTTGCGAGAGCGGAGGTATCACGTGGTGGAGCTGGTTTCACTATTAGGCCTTACAAGGGAAGGTGCCATTCCCTCTTGTTCTCTAACTGCCATAAGAGGAACGGTTTCACTGAGGGAGGCCTTTCATAATCTTTTCTTCTTGGCGTTCCTCCCGCCTCCCCCCCCCACCATCTGGTGCCTCTTCTGTGTTACCTTTCTTGGCTTTCGAGCGAAGTCTCCTTTCCGAGTGAATGGATTATTTTTGTCGACTATTGGATCCTCTGCAGCACTACGTTGTCTGAGCAGCTGCTCTCAGTATGTATGAGTGTGTGTGTGACAGAGCAAAAGAGCTATCATGACCTCTGTGTTCCATTTGCTTCGCATTAAACGCTTTATAGCTTGACCTCGATTTGATTTTTTCTTCACCTCCAGTTTACTGTTTTGGGGTTTTGGAAATTCGGAACAAGGCCTCCTTTCTGTGTCAGAGATGCATTCTGTGTTGTAGTTGTTTTTCTGATTAAAAATGAGTTAGTGGAGAGAGTTAGTGGGCTTCTCATTTTCTGTGGAACAAACCGTTCCTTTTACTCTTCTCCCACATTGCTGATGAGAAGGCAGCCTTCTACAAGCTGAAGGAATGGAGGGTGCAGAGCTGTATCTGAGCTATGCCCCCTTATCATCACGGTAACAGTATGCCAGGAGCTTCTAAAGCTCAGAGTCCGGTGCTATTCATGGCTCTTGTGTAACTGGGGGAGGGATCGAGAGAGGGGTTTGAGAGCTTTCAGACGTATATCTTACAGAATGGGCAAGGAGTCCTCCCCCAAAATCCATCAGCTCCATCAGCTGGAGGCTAAGAAAAAGAGTTTTACGTGGGTTCTAGGTGTCGTTGGCCTCTGCTCTTTGTTTTACTTGCTGGGTGCCTGGCAAAATGCATCCCAAAAGCCTATTCAATCCACAACCATCCTCTCGAGCGTTGCATCGACTGACTGCCGCGACCTCTCGGGCAAGGCAACCATCCTCGACTTTGAAGCCCATCATTCGTCCTCCAGTGAAGACGAGGACTCTGGCTCAACTCAGAACTTTTTCCCCTCCTGTGACCTCAAATACAGTGAGTACACCCCTTGTGAAGACACACAGAGATCTCTCAAGTTTGAGAGAGACAGGCTGATTTACAGAGAAAGGCATTGCCCAACAAAAGAAGAGCAGCTCCGGTGCCTCATCCCAGCTCCTCCGGGTTATAAGAACCCTCTACCTTGGCCCAAGAGCAGAGATTTGGCTTGGTATGCAAACGTTCCTCACAAAGAGTTGACTGTGGAGAAGGCCATCCAGAACTGGATTCAGTATGAGGGTGACAAGTTCCGATTCCCGGGAGGTGGAACCATGTTCCCCAAAGGAGCAGATGCCTACATAGATGACATCAATCAGCTCATTCCACTCACCGACGGTTCTATCCGAACAGCTTTAGACACTGGATGTGGGGTAAGCTACTGTGTTTCTGATCTTTACAATCATGGAACAAATCAGATCTGGTGGCATGTATTATGTCCAATTGTTGAGGAATGAGTCTTTAAGCTGAGTGCATTTTTAAGTGGCCATTTTAGGTATATACTTTGTTCATCAGAAGCTTCGTGCTCTTTCACCACAGGTTGCAAGTTGGGGAGCCTATTTGTTCAAGCGCAACATTCTCACTATGTCATTTGCTCCAAGGGATACCCATGAAGCTCAGGTTCAATTTGCCCTTGAACGTGGTGTCCCAGCCTTGCTTGGTGTCATGGCCTCCAAGCGCCTGCCTTATCCTTCAAGGGCTTTTGACATGGCACATTGTTCCCGGTGTTTGATTCCTTGGAAAGATTATGGTAAGCCTTTTGCCATCATGCCTTCCTAGTGTTTGATGCTTATAAAACACTAAGTCATGCAAGAGATGGAAATGCAACATGACATGGCTGATATTTAAGACTTTCTACATTCTGGCCCCCCATGATACTGTCCCTAGTTCTAAGGTACTGATCTGATGTTCTTTGGTGCAGATAATTTCAGAATTGAATGTTATATCTGTAGTTGTGTTTTAAGCATGTCAGTTTGTTCGCCAATTATCAGTGCAGTGTTTGGGCTTTCTTTTTAGTGACTGGATTGTAAATCTGCTGATCCTGGAAACCATGAAAGCCTCTGGGTTTCTTTCTAAGAGACAAAAAATGTAGATCTGTTGATACTGAACCTGCTTTGAACTGTTCTAGCTTTATTAACAGTATTTGTAAGTGGAATTTGCTGTTGCCTTACTGTAAGCTTCTAGTAGAATATTACTAAAATAATATATAAATAAATATGCCAATTAAAACATACATGAGATTGGAAATTCTTCCAGCTTGTATCATATTGATTATCTCTAAGGTCTAATCACCTATCAACGTCAGTATTATTTTCTTTGAAATGCAAAACCTTATCTTCTTTTGACTCATGTCCACTTTCATTACTCCTGTCAAATTGTTTGCCTTCTGACATCAAGTGGTGGTTTGTTTGACCAGATGGGGTGTATCTTATTGAAGTTGACAGAGTCCTCAGGCCAGGAGGCTATTGGATTTTGTCTGGGCCACCCATCAACTGGCAAACACATTGGAAGGGCTGGCAGAGGACCAAAGAGGATCTACAGGAAGAGCAGGATTCTATTGAGGGGTTGGCCAGGAAGTTGTGCTGGAAAAAAGTTGCTCAGAAAGGAAACCTTGCCATTTGGCAGAAGGCTTGGAACCATATTGATTGTATTAGGAACCGGAGAGTCTTCAAGACACCCCATATTTGTCCACGGAGTGAAGACCCTGATGCTGCTTGGTAAGTAACGTTGCTCAATGTGTAGTAATACGGGCCTGAGGTCACCATTCACGTTTCAGCTTCCCTTTGGCCCAGATATTTCAGTTGTGTTCATAATCAATGTTAGTAGAAGCTGAGTTATGTCACTAAAACATTCCAGAGTTACCTTACCATCTTTGTGTTCAAGTATATGTTTGAAAATTGAATGCTTGATCATGTTAAGGTAACATATTTGTAAGTTGATTCTTGTTTAAAGGCCAGAGTTTGGATGCGGTAATCTTCTGTAGGTACAAGAATATGGAAACGTGCATAACACCCCTGCCTGAGGCCACTGATAGGAAAGAAGTTGCAGGTGGTCCCGTAGCAAAGTGGCCAAAGCGCTTGACAGCCACCCCACCCCGAATAATGAATGGAAGTATCCCTGGCATTACTCCTGCGGTCTTCAGGGATGATACCAAGTTATGGAGAGATCGAGTTCTGTATTACAAGACTGTGCTTGTACCCCCTTTGGGCCAAGGCCGATACAGAAACATCATGGACATGAGTGCCAATCTAGGGGGCTTTGCAGCTGCTCTGGCTAGAGATGATGTGTGGGTGATGAATACTGTTCCACCAGATGCCAAATACAATACACTCGGGGCGATTTATGAACGTGGGTTAATCGGCACTTACCAAGATTGGTATGGACTCAGTTCAATCCACATAGAACTTTTCTTTCACAGTGAACTTCTGAGCTCCTCTGACTACAGCTTTTACTCAGGTGCGAAGCTTTTTCGACGTACCCTCGAACGTATGATCTGATTCATGCAGATGGTGTCTTTAGCATGTATCAAGACAGGTACCCATTGATTAGTTGCCAGTTGAGCAAAATACTTGGAGCATGTTGACAGTGTCAACATAAGGTTTAAAGACTGATGAGGTCTCAAGTGCTTGTTAGTGATAAGGTGATATAAGGATTGGAATTTGATTGGCATACAGGTGTGATATTGTCGGCATTCTTCTTGAGATGGACCGCATCCTACGCCCCGAAGGGGTGGTGATAGCCAGGGATGATGTGGATGTGATTACCAAGGTGGCAAGGCTGGCATCTAGCATGAGGTGGGAGACCAAGCTGGCAGATCATGAGAGTGGCCCTTTCAACAGTCAAAAGATACTGGTTGCTGTGAAGACCTACTGGGTGGGATCATCCTCCAACTCGACAAACATCCGGTAGCTATTCGGCAAAGCACAAGCTTAGTATGTTCGTGGCAAGAAGATCATCAGCGTTTGGCTTTAGATAGCTCTCCTCTGTCAGTGCGTTTTTCGCCCTTTTGGCATCATCTCAATGTGGGGGATCCCAAAACCATATCCGTCAGCAAACATCGCAAATCAAGAAACTCTGGATGTTCTCTTTCTTTCCCAACTTGATGAGAAATTTGTAATTTAATTGAACAAGGCCTCACACAATCAGTGGCCTGAATTCTTCGGAACATGCTATTTCAAGAACCTAATGGCACACACACACACACACACACACACACACACACAGACACACACTCTCTCTCTCTCTCAACTCGCCACGTCACTATACCACACAGCGAGGGCGGGGATTTGTTAACTCCGTGGGATCAACAATTTGAGGCTCGTTATATAGTAAATGGCAGATGCCCACCTTGTGAGTGTTACACAATCAAAGTACTTGTTTAGGGGTTTTGGGCGTTTGTAGTTCTTTACACACCGAAAAGGACATGACCTGTTGTTTATGTACTAAATGGGGCGGCAGGGGGAACAGAAAGATTAATGAAACCATTAGAACTCTTTTTTCTTTTCTAATTGCCATTTTCGAAACACTTTGTCGTCATTGACTTTATCAAACACTTCATTGTACTAGTCATCAAATTGGGCAATTGAACGATTTAACTCACCTTTCCCATGAGAGAGATTGTAGCGACACAGATCATTGTGAGATAAATGCTCATCGAAATTAACAAGGCTAGTTGAAGTCTAGAGAAATGAGAAGAGGAGAGATTGAGAGAGAAAAGGCATTGATAAGGCTATATTAACAAGATTGCTTGTGCAAGTGATGTACCATCCAATCCTAGGTTCTCCTTTTGCTCATAATTCCATGCTTAATAAATTTGTGACTATATTTCAATAGATTAAGTTATAGCTATACCATTGGGTTTCCAAATATCTTATGGTGATTTCTAACTCACATTGGTGAGTCCCAACAACAATATCCTAGTAGGGAATTTTCGCAAGGAGCATTCCCTTTTGTGATGGGCATAAGATTTGATCTTTACATGCGAAGTTATAGAAGTCTATATGAATGAGTATCAATAAGTATATTTAGATTACTTTAAAGATAGAAATTAAATTGGTGGTGCCTTTGCTTAGGATAGGAGAAAGTAAAGTGAGTCTCAAGTAGGCTAGGGAGTTTGATGTGACCTATAAGCTTATCCAATTTGGTCGTTGAAAGCAATAGTTTTTTTCTCAACGATGATGAAATTTGAAACATAAGGTTAAAGAGATGGGAATGGTTAAGCAAATTGATTTATTAAGTTTTTATTCATATCCTAGGTTCTTACATAAAAAGGCTCTTTGTAGCCTTACAAATCATGAGGAACTTAACCCTTATTAGTCGGTCTAAGAGATTACAATATGTAAGATCTTTTGATGATCTTCAAGTGTTTTAAGTTAGAGAACTAGAGCTTCTCAAGTATAGAGATCAAGATGGTATTTAAAGGCCCTGGGATAACAAAGAACCCTAATTTAGGCAATATAAATTCATTTACCCTAAGTCTACAATAATCTCTACAAGATTGATGGAATTTCAAGTTGGAAGGATGCAACTTAAGGAAAATTCCAAGTTGTGTAAATTGCATTTTAAGGATTGTTTGATGCATTAAAAAAGATTGTTTGTGCTTGTGTATTCTACTTGGGGTTTGAATTAAAGTACATTTAGCTTGGATATGCATTAGGCCTCTATCAAAGCTAGTCACAAGGATTTCTTCACCGAGGGGCTATTCTTGTCTTCTCCATATGACAAGACTTGCTTTGGATATGAGAGGTGTCTTTGTAGGGATCAAACATTAGTTAGGAGATAATGAGGGTGCTAGAGGGGCTTTGCCTATAAATCCCTTGGACATTGGGGATTCTAACTTGCTAAAAACATGGGATGGCTTTCTTGGAAGGCTTTGATGCTAGTTGAGGGCAGATTGGTGGTATTGCCTTTGGGTGATGTCTTATGTGCACCATTGAACTGATGCAAGAAAACATCTAGTTTGAGTAAAGAATTACTTTCTAAAAATATTACCTTCAAATTGTTTTCATGTTGTGTGACTTAACTATGTAAATGAATCTTGTGTCTAATCGATTATTTAAGGAACTTATTTTTATATGTTAAATTCATGAATGTGCCAAGTAATTAGATAATTAAGCAACTTAGTAATGAAAGGGAAGTGGGAGGATAGACTCCCAATGATTTTGTTGTCCTATGATAGGGTGGTCTTGTTAAGCTTAGATGTTTTCCTCAAAATAGAATGCGAGTAAGTAGGGAGGACCAAAATGTTGATAATTGTGGAAGAATTATCTTAGAGATCAACCTCATGTTGTTTTAGGGGGTTGGGGTGAGACTTTGCCTTATGGAGAGACGGGTCGACACATTAGCTCCCTATGTGTTGTTAGCTTGCCTATTTTAGTCATGTCAGTTTGTCAACTCTTGATTGTGAGATCTTGTCAGAGTCTAACAGAGATATATGAGCTTTGGTAGTTTTACATGTATTTCCTTTAGTCATCGACTTCATGTGTATAGTTCTAGGTCAGTTTTTGCATTCTCTAGTCTGCCTCCACCTATGGATGTTATCCATGCTAGTTAGGAAATTTCTATTGCCACTTGAAATATTTCTAGCATTTTGTGTAATATGACTAGCATTAAATATTGGTCAACTAATATTTGTGGCACTCTTAGGGGTTGGTTGGCTAGTTTAGGACATTTATAGCTATATATAGCCAACCTCCCACTTGGTGGTTATACACTCTCTTGAGGTCTTCTATGCCCTTCTTGGTTGGTGCACTCTCCAATACTCTTTTTTCTTTGTGCTTAGTGTTGCCATCATCATTGGCTTGATTTGGTGCCCCCATTGACATTGTGGATTGTATGTAGGGATTGATCAGTCGTCTTTTGCTTTCCTATTTGTATTAGCATTCTTCCTTGTTCATGGTGCATAGATCGGATGCCGTAAGCGCGCGTAGTGAGTGTCAGAAGGTCCCCAAGAACAAAAGAACTCTACTTTTTGCACACAAATCAATGCAGAAAGCATGCACGACATGAACAAGAGACCAATTGGGTGCATTCTCCCCCATGCCTTGTGTGAGCGCTTCACAAAGCATGTATTTTATGTATTAATAATCTTCAAGCTCAAATAATAGCCCAAATTACAAAATAGTACGCTTTTGGCTTTTGAGTTTGCTTTTGTGCCAAATAGAAATAAAGCTAATGGGTGCCCAAGAAGTCAGGCATACCCAATATAATGTCCAAATACAAATATCTAAATCGTGCGTCCATGCGCATACAAAAATAATAAATAAATATCAAACGCCTTAATAAATATGCGCGACAAAATATAGGCACTATGCATAAGGTATGCACCTATCAAAATATAGGTGATAACTCAAATACACGCTATCCTCCAATGCTTTCCACCGCCATTGCTGCTATCTCTACACATCAACTGAAGCATTCACAATCGTTAGTAAAATAATACAATTAAACTGACAAAAGTGAATACCTAGCAGTCTTCAACTACATAAATAAATCAATTGGTTAGAAATCAATCTTAACCTTAATAAATCAGGAGTGCGCACTCTAAACTCATAAATATTTATTAATTTAATATGTATTTTGCAGAATTACCTGCTATGGAATTACCCATGTACACACTAAATTAACAAAACGCTCGAAAAGGATAGGCATTCCAATCGACTTCTTGCACAAAGAATCCACTTTGTGTATGAGCCCCGATAATAAAAGTTTACGGAATCCACCATAAAACCTCACGGAATCCACTGTGGCACGGAATCCACCATGTAATATGCCTCCTGGCATCAGTTCAATATATATTTCATTCTTCTTTTTTTGTAGTCTCTCTTAGTTCCTTTGTCTTTGTGTTTTCATTTCTTTCTATTGTGCACTCTTACATTGTATCAAAGCATGGTATCATTGTTTGAGAGCGACATATAAAGATTTTGATTCTTGTAGAGGAGCATATCCACATTCAAAACATAGGCATTCATCCTTATGTTTTGTGGAAAATGCTAGCTTTTGTGTGTAGTCGATATCATTTGATGGCCAAGTGTAAAGACTTGGTGGATTGTTACATTATTAAGAGGCTTGGTTATATCCAAGTTTAGGCAATTGCAGCCACATATCAGATGACACATCTCTATCAATGTTTTGTACAAATGTAGCCCTTTGGGTGGTGGCGACAATTTTCTAGCTAGGTGACATATCTTCATAGTCAAATGCAACCTTTGTGGAGTAGGTGACATCATACTTTTGTGCTTTTGCATCCTTATGTGTGTAGGTAACAATCTTCTTCCCTTAGGCGAACCTTCTATATTGAGATTTGTGTATCCTATAGTTGATTCCTTTGCTTTAGGGGCTGTTTATAGCCAAGCACAAGTTACTTTTGTGGGTGCTTGCAGAAGAATGAGATGTCTTACAAGTTTGTATGCTTTTATGACTTAGAAGAGGAGGTTTTTTTCAGACACTCTTTTGAGTGAAGACGTGATTATCATGAGTATCATCAATGGAATGAGTCTCCTATTCTCACCTATCCCCCTTCTATCCATCTATCATAAAATGCTCCATTTGAAGTGCAGATGCCATCCTTGATATCCTCGATACAAGTGCATGTTCTACCTTTCTTACCCAAAGAAGACAAATTGGATGGTTCAAACTATTTGTTGTGGTCGTGTAAGGTGGAGATGCCTTTGACCTTTAAGAGCTAGTTTCGGACCCTATCTCCTATCCTAAGGAGAATCTAGCATATGAGACTTCTATGGATCGTGCAACCTTATGGGATCAACTAAACTTTAGAGCTAGATCCTTTCTCGTTACGAGTTTGCAGGATTTTATCCTTGTGCATACTCATAGGTTGAAGATGCGGTGGAAGTATGGAGAAAGTTTATCTATTTAAGTCATATCAGTTTGTGGTTGAGAGCTCTTATTAGAGTGTAATGGATACGTAGGAGCTTTGGTAGTTTTAGGTGCATTTCCTTTAGTTGTTGGCTTCTTCTGTGGTGTGCAAATCAGATGCTGTATGTGTACGTAGCGAGCAGCCGAAGGTCCCCAAGAACAACTCTACTTTAAGCTCAAAATTCAAGAGAATAGACTTGCATGACATGATGCAAAAAGACCAATTGGGTACAATCTCTTCCCATGCCTTGTGTGAGCGTCCCACAAAGCATGTATTTAATAATTTATTCATCTCCGAGCTAACAAATAGACCAATTTTATAATTAGCATGCTTTAGCTTTTGTATTTGCTTTTGTCCAAATAAATAATAAAGCGGTTGGGCGGTCCAAGAGTTGGGTAATGCCCAAATACAATGTCCAATAATGAATATTTAAACCGTGCATCCATGCACATATAAAATAATAAATATATGTCAAGCGCTTCAATAAACAAGCACACCAAAATAAATATTAGTGCTATGCCTAAGACGTGCATCCATAAAAATGATAAATTTTTCTAAATAACTTGCATATATGCCATCGCCCACTGCTTCTTAGTACCACCGTCGCCTGCTCTATACATCAATTGAATCATTCACAATTGTTAGAAAATAATAAAATTAAATTGATAAAAGTGAATATCTAGTAGTCTTTAGCTATAAAATAAACAAATAGGTTGGAACTTTGTCCTAACCTTAATTTAATACCAGTGCGCACTCTAAACTTATAAACGGCCATTAAGTTAAATATGTATTTTATGAAATTACCCGCTATGGAATCACCCACTTGCACATTAAATTAACGTGATGCCCGAAGAGAATAGGTGTCCTCGTCAACTTTTTGCACAAGGAATCCACCTTGTGTATAAGCCCTGACAAATAAATATAGTTTTACAGAATCCACCGCAAAAACTTCACGGAATCCACCATGGAATATGCCTCCTGGCATCAGACTCTCGGGGTGGGATAGCAATTGTCCTAAATTGCTATTAACTCAATGTGGAGTGAGCAGTGAGGGGTAAGCACTTGGGTCATGAGTGTGCATCCATTGGGCCTCTTCAACATGATAATTTTTAAATTTTACCAAATATCTAGAATATCTATGGCCAGTTCTAGTGGTCATATAATCAGTGTTTAAAATAGTTTCGGGTTCAAGGATTTCAGTTTCTTCTTCTAACAAAGAAGGATTTTCATAGACAAGGTGAACATGTAATTGGCCTTTGAAAGGTTGTAACAAACTGATATGAAAAGTATTGTGGATTTGTCAGTGTTGGGGTACTTTTAATTTAAATGATTATCATTGATTTTGCGAATGATTTTGAAAGGTCCATAAAATCTAGGAGCTAACTTTACAACAGGGTGTTTCTCAATACTTTGTAGTCTTCGCTTTTCAATGCGTAACCAAACATAATCATCAACTGTGAGATTCATAGCTTTTCTTTTTTTGTTAGCTTGTTTTGTATATGATCGCTGGGCTTTCGCAATCATATCTTTGACTTCAGTAAAAATAGTAGCATGTATATTGACAATATCATCAGTAGCTTTAACTTTGTTTGACAATGAGATAATATGTGTAGGTAATCTATATCCATAAATGATTTCAAAAGGTGCTTTTCGTATAGCTGTATGTGGGGTGTTATTGTATGCAAACTGAAGTAAATGCAAGTATGTATCCCATGTTTGTAGTTTTGAAATTGTATATGCATGCAAAAGATCCAAAATTATATTGTTTGTAGCTTCTGTTTGTCCATTTGTTTCAGGATGAAATGCAAATGACAAATCAAAATTTTATCTAAATTAGCAAATAAAGTAATTTAAAAATTATTGTAGAATCTAAAATCACGATCTGAAATAATAACTTTTGGCAAACCATGGTTAGTGAAAACTGTTTTGAAAAACAATTGAGTAGCTTAAGATGCAGTTAACGTTTTCTTGTATGGAATGAAATATGCTTGTTTGTTGAATCAATCTATAATAGTCCAAATCATATCGTGATTAGCATGAGTGTTAGACAAACCAGTAATAAAATCCATTGAAATATGTTCCCATGGTTGTTCTGAAATTGGTAAAGGCATTAACAGACCATATTGCTTACCATAGTGTCGCTTAACTCTTTGATAAATTAAACATTCAGATAAAAAGTTAAAAACATCAAATTTTGTGTGGCCAGTAAAAATCTTCAACCAATGTACGTAAAGTGGAAATAATATCTCTATGGCCTTGATATGGGGGACAATGAATTTCACGTAATACAAATGATCTAAATGGAACAGTCACACATAACCTTTTCTAATAAAACATAAATTCATCAGCATAAGACAATGAATCAATTGAAATCGAGCTATTTGTAACTAATTTATTTCAATCAACTTGAAAACTAGGGTCTTGATCATATTTATCTTTCATATGGATAAGGGAATCAAAAGATATCATAGAGATATTATGAATAGTTGGTTTTTTACTCAAGACATCAGCAACAATATTTTCTTTTTCAGGTTGATATTGGATAAGTGGATGAAAACTTTGAATAAAAGCAATCCATTTAATATGACGGCCAGAGATTTGTGGTTGACTAAGAAGAGGTTTGATACTTTGTTGGTCAGTTTTGATCATGAATTCAGATTCCATTAAATAGTGTTTCCATTGTCGTAAAGCTTGTACTACAGCTAACAATTCCTTATCATGGATAGAATACTTGAGTTTAGATGGTTTAAGTTTGTAGCTAGAGTAGGCTATGGGATGTGAGTCTTGCATAAGGATAGCTCTTATTCCAGATCCACTAATGTCAGTGACTACTAGGAAGAATGGTCTATTAAAGTCAGGGAGTTGCAATACAAGAGCATGTGTTAAAGCATGTTTCAGTAAATCAAAAGACTTTTATTGATTTTCAGACCAATGATACACAATATATTTCTTTAAAAATTTTATCAAAGATAATGTAAGCAATGAAAAATTTCTCACAAATTTTTTATAAAAGCTAGGAAGACCTAAGAAAGAACGTAATTCATGCACATTTTTAGGTATCGGCCAATTCAAAATTGCTTCTATCTTTTTAGGATCAACTTTAATACCTTCAGATGAAACAATATGTCCTAAGTATTCAATGTGGATTTGGAAAAATTCACTCTTTTCAGGATTAACATATAATTTGATTCTCTTTCAATAATTTGAAAACCAAGGATAAATGTTCGTAATGCTTGTTCTCATTTTTACTGAAAACCAATATGCCATCAAAGAAAACAATGACACAATGCTGATGCTTCAAAAATATGCTATTCATAAACTGAATGTGGTTGGTGCATTAGTTAAACCAAAAGGCATAACAATGAATTCATAATGTCCAAATTGAGTCATAAATGCAGTTTTGAAAATATCAGATGTGTCCAATCGTACTTGATGGTATCTAGATTTAAGATCTATCTTGCTAAATATTGCAATCTCTTGTAGTTTATCCATGAGGTCGTCTACCCTAGGGATCGGATATCTATTCTTGACAGTGATCTTATTTAGGTCACGATAATCAATACACATCCTATATGTGTTATTTTTCTTCTTGACTAACATGACAGGTGCACCAAAAGGAGAACTACTGGGCCTAATGAGTCCTCGGGTTAACAATTCTTCAACTTGGTTTTGAATTTCTTTCTGTTCAATTTGATTATGTCGATAAGGTGCTTTACATAGTGGTTGAGAATCTGTAATTAAGTCTATTTTATGATCTTCAAGATGTATAGGTGGTAAGCCAGGTGGTAAGTTAGCAACATAACAATCTTTAAATTGTGAAAGAAATTGTGCGTGTCTAGGATGCATTTGATTTTCCTTAACTTCAATTTCATTCACCCATATTAAGTAGGATTTGCTACATTTTCTTAATGCATGTTTAGCTTGTGTATGACTAAGCAATGGAAAATTGTCAAGGGTGTGCATACTATGCAATATGATTTGTTTTCCATTAGAATGAATCTTCATTGAATGCATGGAATAATCTATATCGGGATTATATTGATGACGCCAAGGCACTCCTAAGATAATGTCACTAGATTGCAAAGGCACAACTAAGAAATTCCTGCACACGACATAATCACCGATTTTAATTTCTAAGTCATACACTTCTTGTGTTCCATTGTATTTAGTGCCTAAGAATGCAGTCTTGATGCGATAATGAGTTGAAATAATATGTAAATTCAATTCTTTGAACAATTTTGCAGAAATAAAATCGTGTGTGCTCCCATCATCATGTAAAATAATCTTTTCTCTACCATGCACAAGACATTTCATCGTTAATAAAGAATGGGGATTTGGCATACTTGGTAAAATATCTAAAGTAGTAACGATATCATCATTATCTTCTCTGAAATCTGGCATTTCTTCATGATCTTCATCTTCAATCACTCCCAAGTAGTTGATGTGAACAATTGGCTTTTTGGATTGACAATTCACCGCTAGATGTCCAAGTTGATGGCACTTATAGCATACTATGGATTTGACTCTTTAAAAACATTATTGACAATAGTAGGAAGTTTAGGAATGTTGGGATTTGGCTGAAAAGATGGCTTAGGATTTGGATTTGTGTTTGTTGATAAAGTCCAAGATTTACGGAATGAAGATGGAACAAAGCGATTTTGATTGAATCTTCGAAAGTTATAATTGAATTGCTTATATCAAAGTTATTGTTATTTAAGAATTTTTGTGGTTACTTCTCTTGTCCTCGAATTTTGTCTTCAGCATCATGGGCCAAGGAAATCGTATCCTCGGGAGTTGTTGGCTTGAATATGTTCACTTCCGCATAGAAGTGACCAAGCAAACTAGACATAAACTTGCGCTTTTATGGGTTGTCAGAGAGTGAACTAGAGAGAGAGAAAGAGGAGAGAGAAGGCTGCAGAAGAGAGAGAAAGACTGCAGGAAGAGAGAGAAAAAGAGTAATGAGGAGAGAGAAAGACTAGATTTGGAGAGAGAAAGACAGGAAAGAGGGAGAAGCCATAGAAGCTGTGAGCAAGATGGGAGAGAAGGATTGTAATTGTATTAATGTGTCGAAAAGATGTGAAAAATTACATGTCCTCTCCTTTTATACCAATGTCAGTGTGACATGGTATAATATCAATATTATTTACATTAAATCCTTATTCCGCTTCTTACAATCCATCCCTTTCCAAAAGTTTTTGTCCTAAAAAACAAAACTAGAAGACTAGAAAAAGATGGATAGAACAGAGTACTACTCTGTTTTTTACAGCTTTATAAATGGGAAATGAATGAAGTATGACCAACTATATGGACTGAGATTGAAGAACAGAAGTAAGCCTCAGCTATATACATGATCTGGAGTACTTCAAAAGTATATGGAGCCATAAAGTCTTCAACAAATAATCTCAAAAGAAAGTAGATAGCTTGCTGTATAAATAGACCCTGCTGGACCAAATCTGCCATAACTTCTAGTAGAAGTGTCCAAATGAGACGTACCATATATCAAAACGAAGCTCTCGAAGAGTAATTTAAGCCCATGTAGATAGCTTAATTCTGAAAATTAGGCACGATACAAACTGTTCTAAAATAACGTGCTGTCCTGATCTTGTCCGCATCATCACTAGCTTCATAATAAATAGGCTTCAGCCACCAATGTATCCCTTAAGAAAGGAAACTCATCCAATATAGAATCAGGCCTCCAAGAAGCTTCCTCAGGTGGTAAACCTCTCCATTTGATCAAATATTCCATGATAGAACGAGATCGAAGCTTCTTCTCACACTGACCTATAACAGCCTCTGGGATGTACTGAATAAGACCTTCTTCATCAATAGGTGGTAGCTCATCAACTATATCCACTGGATCACCATAAAACGGTTTGAGCTGACTAACATGGAAGACATTATGAATCTTTGTGGAAGAGGGAAGCTCTAATCTGTATGCCAAATCTCCAATTCTCTTAAGGATCCGGTAAGGGCCATAAAACCTGTGGGCAAGCTTATTACTAGATCCATCTTTTAATGTAGAGTACTTGGACTTGGGCACCTTTAGTAAAACCAACTCTCCTTCTTGGAACTCTAAAGGCCTCCTCTTCTCATCAGCATACATCTTCATTTGGTCTTAAGCCTTCCTAAGATTCATCTTACATTGCTGAAGAAGGGTCTGCATTCTTTCTAACTCTTCCTTCCCATGAGGATTGATACTTTCATTAAAGATGACTGTGGGTCAGGGCACCTTGTAACCATACAAAGCCTCAAAGGGTGAAACTTCGATACTAGCGTGAGTAGAATTGTTATAAGAAAACTCAGCCAAGTGTAACCAAGAATCCCATGAAGTTTGGACATCATAACAAAAATGGCAAAGATAAGTTTCCAACCATTTATTGACTCTCTCTGTCTGTCCATCAATTTGGAGATGATAAGCCATGGATGGATCCAATTTAGTGCCCATAGATGTAAATACCGCCTGCCAAAAGTTACTCATAAACTTTGAGTCTCTATTATGGACAATCACCTGCGGTAATCCATGTAGTCTAAAAATCTGCTCCATAAACTGACTGGCCACTTGAGAAGCAGTAAATTGAATCTTGGTTGGAATAAAATGGGATGCCTTGGTGAGTCTGTCTACCACCACATATATACTATTCCATCCCTTCTTGGTAGTAGGTAAGCCAGTAATGAAATCCATAGTAATATGAGTCCATCTACCAATAGGAATAGGTAATGGCTGGAACAAACCTCTTGGCTTATGGGTGCTGTCCTTATTCTGCTGACAAGGCATACACTTCATAACAAAGTCCTTGACATCTTTGCACAGTCCTTTCCAATAGAAACTTTTACTGATCCTGTCATAGGTCTTGAAAACTCCTAAATGTCCACCTAGAGGCGAAGAATGTAGTTCCTCCATAATTTTCTGCGTAAAAGAAGAGGTAGAAGGAATAACAATCTTGCCTTTCAACCAAATAAGGCCATTTTTGAGGTGGTAATGCGAGTTTTCTTCCATAAGACCTTGCTGTAATTTCTGAAAAATATGGCTGAATTCTTCATCCAAAAGATAAGCCTCCTATAATTCTTCAATCCAATCATTATGCAATTCTGTCATAGCTGAAATTTTGCAAGCCCACATACGAGAAAGAGAATCAGCCACTATATTATCTTTGCCCCTTGTATGAGTGATGTCAAAATCATAATTCTGTAATGTAGCTACCCAACGATGTTGCTTTGGAGTAAGATTGGACTGAGTAAGGAAATACTTAAGTACCCTGTGATCACTGTGTACTCTGAATCGGCTGCCATATAAGTAATGGTGCCACTTCTTAATTGAATGCAAGATAGCCAATATCTCCTAGTCATAAACATTCATGGCCATTTCTTTATCTGTAAGCTTACGACTCTCAAAGGCAATTACTCCATGCTCCTTAGCAAAACAGCCCCAATGCCACGGCCACTAGCATCACACTGTATAGTAAATTCTTTGGAAAAGTCTAGGCATACTAAGATAGGAGCAAAAGTAAGGAGTTCCTTTAACAGGTTGAAGCTGCTATCTGCAAGAGCATCCCAAAAGAAAGCCTCCTTCTTCAACCTATCAGTCAAAGGAGCTGCAATGGCCGCATAATGCTTAATGAATCGGCGATAGAATGAAGATAAACCAAGGAATCCTCTAAGAGAGATAGTAGTAGTAGGTGTTGGCCAATCTTTTATACATTGCACCTTCTTGGGATCAGCCTATATTCCTTTTTCACTAACAATATGTCCCAAGTATTCCACTTCAGTCTGCATGAAAGAACACTTCTTCTCCTTAGCAAAAATCCTATGATGTCTTAATACATAAAAAATCCTCCTCATATGTGCCAAGTGATACTGTAAAGTCTTGCTGTAGATCAGAATGTCATCAAAGAACACCAAGACAAACTGAAAGAGAAAAGGTTGTAAAATCTTATTCATCAGGCTTTGGAAGGTAGCTGGAGCATTTATAAGCCCAAATGGCATCACTAAGAAATGATAGAGCCCACGACCAGTAGTTCTGAAAGCAGTCTTGACTTCATCACCCTCTCGCATGCGAATCTGATGATACCCTGACCTTAAGTCAATCTTTGTAAAAAATCGAGCCCCCTTAAGGTCATCAAGCAAATCATCAATTCTGGGTATCAGATACCTGTTCTTCACTGTGATCTTATTAAGATCCCTGTAGTCAATGCACATTCTGAAAGATCCATCTTTCTTTTTAACTAACAAGACTGGAGATGCATAATGTGAAGAACTTGGTTCAATGAATCCCATCTCAAGAAGTTCCTTGATTTGCTTGGCTACTTCCTCTCGTTCACACTTTGATAATTTGTAAGGTGGCTTATTGATTGTCTTTGAGTTGGGCTCCAAATCAGTGGGGTGATCTACTGCTCTCTTAGGAGGCAATGAAGTAGGTATCTCAAACAAATCTCTATACTCCTCAAGAAGAGCTGTCAAGGCTAGATGGTTTGTTGAATGATTGGGCTGATCCTGCATTTCTTTATTCAAATGCAAAACAAATATTTGTGAGCGCCTCTTGTACTCCCTTTTGAGTTGTTGAATGGTAATAAGCTGAAAATCCGTTCTACTAGGAATTCCTTGTAAATGGATAAGCTGTCCATTGAAGATAAACTCCATATACAACTGTGAGAAATCTGTAGTGATCCTGTCTAATGTCATCAACCAATCACAATCGAGTACAATGTCTATAGGCCCCATTTTCAAAGTGATAAGGTTTACCTTTGCTTCAAAATTTTCAGCCAACTGTAAAGAAACCTGTGGGCGTATCTGTGTGCTGATTTCCTCTTCACCATTGGCCACTTGAACTCTAATGGGCTGTTGTAAATCTGTGGGAATATAATTCAGATTGTCCATGATGGACTTATTCACAAAACTATAAGTACTGCCACTGTCTATTAGAATGAACATTGGCTTTCCACATATGCTTCCCTTCATACGGAGTGCATTAGGGCTCTTAGATCCTATCCAAGCATCCATAGAAATATAACAATTAGTGGCAGCAAGCGGCTCATAACAAGTCCCACCTGGATCAAACGGAACACTTCCACCTGGATCAAAAGGAAAAGAGTCGGCTGGATCATAGAAGTACTCTTGCCCAACTTCTTCCTCAAGATCTTCATTTTTAGCATTAAGTGCAATTGCATTAGCTTCATCCATGTCATCTTCAAAATCCTCAAAAACTAACATACTCCGAAGCTTGGGTTTGACATTTTTATATACATACTTTGAGGCATGATTAGGTGTATACTTTTTCCCACACTTGAAACATAAGCCTTTCTCCTTCTTTCTTTATAAAGATCCATAGGAATAGATTTAGGATTCGTATTGGCTGAAATGGATTTAGGCTTGTTGTCCCCTTGTTTGAAATCAACTCTTGGACTGTTTGTTGTCCTAAAATTACTTTGAGATCTAGAAGCATTAAATGGAGGATAAGTTGGTACCCGTAAGCTCCCAACTGGCACATGATTGTTGCCATAAGTGTTACCAACTTGCCCCTACTTAAAAACAATCCTTGGCTGTCCAAAACCAGGCTGAAATGAAGATTCTCTTCTATACTTTCTTCCATAGCGCTCCGCAAGCTCAATAGCATTAAAGAGGGAAGTAGGATTTTGTGCCATGACATCAGCTGATAAAGATGGCTCTAAACCATTCATAAACTTATGGAGCTTAGCCTCATCACTGATGCTTTCCACATACATGGTTAGGTTGAGGAGTTGGTTAGTGTAGTCTCTTACACTTAAGCCCCTTTGTTCCAAACCATACCATATTCGTGCTAATTTCTCTTTTTCAAGAGAGGAGACAAATACTTCAGCCATAAGTGACTTGAAAGCTTCCCAATTCTCTACAAGTATATTTTCTTTTTTTATATACCTCCACCAAGTATGGAAAAATCCTCCAAATGCAAGGAAGAAAAATGAATCTTCATGTCATCAGTTTTAGGGAATATGTCAAAGTAGGATTCCATCTTAGAGGTCCACTCCTCTAAATCAGATGGTGAAGATGACTGACCATTAAATTTAGCTAGAACAATCTTATCCTTTAGCTCCCTTTCATGAAATGGTTGCTGTCCCAAAATAGGCTGATCATGATTACCATGTATGGAACCCCCAAATTGAGATGGAAATCTCCCAACATGTGGCTGAGAACTACTATGTAATCTTCCTGTTGGTAGAGAACCCCTAGGAATTTGAGTATTCAGCCCAAAAGCTTGAGAAATAACTTCATTCAAACTGCCCAAATAGTCATCATGCCACTGTTGTGAAGCCTTCCTACTTCATACTGGCTATTTGGGATGCCTCTTCTTCTAATAATCCCATGTCCATGACCATTTTGGTTAGATGGCTGAAGTGGGACTGAAGGCTCACTGTTTGAATAAGCTTTCTCCTTAGCTTCTTTTGATCCCATTTGCATTTGCATCCATTGGGACAATTGTGCCATAAGTTGAGCATTAGATTCCACCAACTTATCAATAGAAGCCTTTGTTTGAGTCGTTGAATCCACCAGCTTCTCAATGGAAGACTTCGTTTGATCAGTAGACAAAACCATTTGCTTCATTCTTGATAATATGGCCTCATGTTGTTCCCTATGTCTTTGTTCATGAGCGCACAAGGTATTATTGAGTATACTGACTTCCTCTTGTTGTTGAGGCTCTTCAGGGCTCTCTTGAGGTATAATATCCAACATGGAATCCCTGATTTGCTAAGCATAATCTTCATGGACCTTATTTCTACCCTTATGTCCAACCATAATAGTGCAGTCCTGTAGTACCCCCTATCAGAAAGACGGCTATAACTTTTGCTAGGGAACTTCGATTTCAAAACATTTTAGTTCAAATCGAAGAAAGAACTCCCTCTTCGAGATGAGCTATAGCACGCTATAAAAGATTTAGGACAGAAAATTTTGTAGCTGGATTTCTGAGTCTGAACTGTCCAGGCCTGCACCCTGTTTAAACCTGTAAGTGCCCTGTTTTGACCCTATAATGCAAGATAGTAACCCCAAATGGTTACCAAACCCTATAAAAGGCTAGATAGGACCTGCGGGTACCCTGTAGTACCTGCACCTGTACTTCAGTAATGAAGGGTGTACCTGCAACCACCTGTAAATACCCTGTAAGTGCCTTGTAAATTTTCTGTTTTATCATGTTTTGAACCTGTAGGTACTTGAGCCTTTGGAAAGTCTTCAATCTTCAATTCTCCACTTGCTGTACCTGTGTGAGGGATAAAACGACATGACAGGCTCCCTACACGGGCTCCGAATCACCGGGAGGTGGGCAAAGTTCCCCCCCGGTCGGTTGGTTGCACCCCTTCGGGATCTTTGATAGTGAGGGAGGGTCACCTCTCTTTTGTCCCACTATCTCCCCCAGCATCCACCTTTTTCCTCGGTGGGTATATCAACATGGTAGTAGCTAGTAATCTAATCAATCAACATGAGATGCATTTCTGAAATATTCATTTAGCCTTTCGTGAGATGCAATTGAATGGAATCTTGAAAGTTTGGATAGGGGAAGGGTCTTACCAATGCAATTCAGTGACTCACTGATTGCTTTAGTACTTACCCTTGTATAATATTTCAGCTTGGGCAAAAGAAATCATCCAAAACAAATCAAGGTTATGCATCAAGCTTGCCAAATGATATCTATGATGAAGTAATGATTGAATCAAGATGAAATTCAATGGAATAGGCTGAAATCAATGAAAATTAACACTAATCTCTGATCTATTGATCAATAATCTCCCATCAACAAGTAGAAAAGCAATAGCAAATGGATTATTGAGAGATTTTAGAGATTAGTAAAAAAAATTACCTCAATTAAGCTTGAAGAATATGATAGATGTCAAGTCCAATTCCATTGATGGAAGAATTCTTCAAATTCCACCATAAATCCATCATAAAGCTTGAAATATCCATAGAATCAGTCCATACAAGCTCCAATATGATTAAATCCATGAAGAATCAATACCCCAGCCTTGCTTAAACACTTGAATATCAAAGATTCAAGCCTCTTGAAGAAAAACCCCCAAAATAATCCTTCCATTTGACCTCCAATGTCCTCCACGAGTTGAAATCTCCTCAATGTCTTCAATCTTGGAGTCTATCCGACTTGTACATAGCACTAGAGAAGCCTTGGAGGTCAGGGAGGTCCAAAATTTAAAGAAATTTGAGCTTCCAGATCTGTGGCTATGGCTGCCTTGCTGTGTTTTAGGGTTTTGAACAAAGAAGTTGATGATTAGAGTTCTCCTCCAGCTGTGATGATTAGAGTTCTCCTCCAGCTGAGAGTTGTTGTAATAGATGTTGATGAAGCACTTCAAAGCAAATGATCAATCAGTGGAAGATCTAGAGCAGATCAAGAAGAGATTGAGAGCAGGGAATTCAACACAAATTTCGGTGCATTTTTCGGGGTGTATTATGCTCCATTTCCTACATCATTACCTGACTAGGATACTCCTCTTGAAGCTCAGGTGACAAGGAATCTTTGCCCCATGATTTGGCAGTGAAAGATGATCAGTAGAGAGAGATCTTTGAAGATTTCTTGGCAGCCACCATGGAAACTTCAGCTAAAATCTTGAAAGAGAGAGAAGAGAAGCTCCCTTTTGAAAAGTAACTGGAGCTTAACCTCTAACTAAGCCCGGTTAACCTTCTTTTACCCTAGTTACCTCCAGTTTTGCATGAAATTTGATGACGACCTGCCACTTAAGCCATCCTCTGCCATATCTGACCTTGGATATCTCCAGATGTAGTCTCTTACTAACTGTAGATGATCTATAGCACTCCACTAGTCA
Source organism: Lygodium microphyllum (assembly GCF_053477565.2). Classification (NCBI taxonomy): domain Eukaryota; kingdom Viridiplantae; phylum Streptophyta; class Polypodiopsida; order Schizaeales; family Lygodiaceae; genus Lygodium; species Lygodium microphyllum. Next base: position 72,805,507 of record NC_141143.1, on the reverse strand, counting down.
CTATCTTGTACAAATTTTGTCTAAAATTGATTTTGATAGAGGAAAATATGACTGAAAATAGAAGGAAAGAATGGATCAAAGACCAATGCTCTGATACCACTTGTCAAAGAGTGAAGTAGAGAGAGAGAAAGAGGAGAGAGAAGACTGCAGAAGAGAGAGAAAAACTATAGGAAGAGAGAGAAGAAGAGTGACGAGGAGAGAGAAATACTAGATTTGGAGAGAGAAAGACATGAAAGAGGGAGAAGCCATAGAAGCTGTGAGCAAGATGGGAGAGAAGGACTGTAATTGTATTAATGTGTCCAAAAGATGTGAAAAATTACATGTCCTCTCCTTTTATACCAATGTCAGTGTGACATGGCATAATATCAATATTATTTACACTAAATCCTTATTCCCAGCTTCTTACATGGGTCACCTCAAGTACATCTTCAAGCATTCGAAGTTGTAATAAGGTATTCCAGAAACACTTGGTATATTGTGAAATAGGTTCGCGATCTCTTTGTTGTAGAATATCCCACTGTTTGATTGCTTTTTCGTGAAATTGAGGTGGAAGAAAATTCTGCAAAAATTTCTTTTGAAAAGTCTCCCAAGTAGTAGGACAATCAATGCTTTTGCGGACAACAGCCCACTATAGCGATGCTCTGTCCACTAAATGATTAGTGACACACTTGACTTTGTCTTTTTTGACATACTGTTCTTCATGAAAATAATCATCAAACTGATTGATAAAAGCGAGAACAGTCTTTCCATCGCGTAACCCATTAAAAGTACATAATTTGAAATTTCTTTTACTTATCTTGGCTTCTTTTTGGATAGATTGTGCTTCAAGTGTTACATCGATCGTGCGTCGTATAACATCTTTAGGTTGCGGTCCATCTTAATCAGCAGTAGACTGAAGAGTGGCCAATTGAGGTTGCAAAGTTTGACGTGGTTTTCATTCCTCTCGAAGCTGCATCATAATTAGGTCCAATTTTTACTCCATCTGTAACGTGTCCCCTAGAATCATCTAGGACACGTCTTGGCAGTCCATCGGAAAGGATGTCTAGAAAACTCCGCCCGGCACTCCCATGGAATGTTACGGGTTTTGCAATCTAGGTCTTCCCACGTCTGCCATGTAGCGGAAGTATCCTGGCCGTTTCCCACTTAGGATCGATCGGAATTAGGGTTTTCCTGTTTGGTCATTAGCTAACAACAACTAGCGTCAGACCCAAGCGAACTACTTTACGCAGAAACGCCAGGTCCGAAGCGGGTTCACGCTGCACTTGGTTCAAGGAGAATGGGAAACGAGAGGGATGCAAGGCTCAACCTCTCTGCCATAAGGCATAGTCCCATTCCGTTCCCCTAAAACAACGTAAATCGGGTAAGACATAACTCTAGGTTATCGCTCTCATTAGTCGCTTTGATAATGATGATCATCCCGTTGTTCTTCGAGATTTTTGAGAAAAGTTCCCGGTTAACCGGGACCACCCAACCGTAGGACGGACCCATGGCCCATCCTCCACACTTTCCTCAGTTTGTTTTAGTTATGTAATTATCTAACACATTTAATTTGACATATGGCAATCAGCTTCTTTAATTAATCCTGTTAAGCACTGGTTCCTTCACGTAATCTTATCACGTGACATAGAAAAACAATATCAGACAGATTCTTTATTATCATTTCATCACTTTATCTTTGAAATACAAGGAGTTCCGCCCGTAGGCTTGTCCATAATCCGCCCGAAGGCTTATCCAGTAATCCGCTAGGGATCACTATTCCAAGCTTCTGCCCGTAGACTAGTATGCGGGCCTCGAGATCCAATCCCGAGTCACGTTAGCCTCTTGTGCAGGACCCGGAAGGCGAGGGATTTACGGCCAGAGCCCCCCCTCACCCAAGCGTCCTCCTGCTCCAAGTAGAGCTCAACGGAAAGACCTCTCGCGGCGGGTTCGGTCCACGTTCCCGGCGCGGTCAACAACCCCCTTGGTTAGGGTCAGGCAGGCAGTCGGGGGTAACTGAAGCTGCCTCTCCCTTCAGGCTTTCAACTTGAAGCATTAGATATCATTTCATCCTTTAGTTCTTTGAGCAAACAATGCAAACAGTGCTTCCTAAACTGTTACAAGCACAATCAATTCCAGTGGTCGTTTAATTTGCCAACTGATTGATCATTTGCGTCCAAGCAAATACCTAACTTCCCTTAACTTGGCAAATTATCCCAATGAGGGTGATGTAACAGGATGACTACTCATCCCCTTGCAAGTTAAACTTGCGCAAGACCCTGCCAACCTCATTCCAAGGAATGGCAAAACTTTTCTTGTGATCAAACCACAAGGCTATGCGACGTTGCAACTTGTTGCACAAGTGTCGCCTCCATTCCAAGGGATCATTTCACCCATTGAACGGTGTTTTCTGGTCAAAGAATTATGATTAGACTCGAAATAGGGTTTAAGGTGTCTTCTTACTCAACCCAATCCTAATTGCACTAGACCGACAACGTTCGGTCCTAGGGATTCCAACTCAATCCAAGTTCTAGCATTAGGTCGAATGATCCTTAGGGTAGAAACCCTAGATCATTATTTGCGTACGCGTCCTATTGACTCAACATTCCGGGAAGGTGGGTAGGACCTTTGGGTTTGAGGACTTCGACTTGGCGTCCAAGTATGATACTTGGCTGCATTTCTAACGTGCCAAGCCCTAGCTAGTACTTGAGGTTTTTATTGAATCGGCTAATTATGCCTATACGAAACCCTAACAGTCATGATACCACAAATGACTTGGGTAAATTGACCTATTTGCCTTATGACAAGGACAATTCTTTCCTAGAGATGATAAACTTGATCTAATAGTTGCAAAATGTTACAATACATGTAAACATGTAATTCATTATTTCTACGCATCATAAGATCCGCAATAGCCCTATCCCTTTCTGCTAAAAGTCAAAAGGCATGATAATTTGACGAATAACTTACATAGGGCCTACTAGGATTTATATCAAGGAATAACACCTACAACCTTTTGTCTAAGTATTTGCATTTCATGCTTTTATAAGCCATGCAATCATTTCTAAATGCAACTTGATGAAATGAAATTTGCGAAAGTATAAGTGCGTCCCTTAGATACAACAACATCGTGAATGAAGTTCATGCAATACTAAGGCAAGTGTCGATTTAATCTAATTGCAAGCATCTTTTCCCATGCAACTTATATAAGATCGGGGTTCTTTTTCATGCCGTGCAACAAAAATTAACAATTTCCTCATGCGAATCCTAACGAAGGGAGTTATTGCAAAAATACCCCTTTCCTTCATGACCAATGCACTTAACAATTTCCTCTTTAACCCTAGGCAATATGTGGCTTTCCTTTGAAAATGCACGACAAGACAATTTACTATTAAGGTCATAAGATGGATGGACAAATAGCGTTTATATTGAAAATACCAATTTTTCCCAATTGCATTTAACTAGGCTAGGTGAATTTGAACATGCACGGGTGCTTCTTAATCCGTGGAGTCGTCATGCTTAATGCATTACTTTAGTATGAAATCACAATAGAAAAAAAAACCTGGGTCTGTGGGCTCGGGGAGATGTCCACTTGAATGCTAGGAGAAGAACCTCCCGCAGGCGCGCCTTGCGACTTCTTGGGAGCCATCGTTAGCGTGCTTACGGACTTCCGGTTTGCCTTTACCCTTACGCGATCGATGAGTCTTCTCCAACCGTTGCGAGCAGCTTCAAGATCTTTCCCCTTTTCCCTCGTACGTCGGAGATCCCTTCCAAAGTGCGGATCCTTGAGAGTACCGGGCTCGCGGGTTTTTGGGCTTATGGAAGGCCCGGTTTTAAAACCGAAAAGGTCGCGTAGGACCAAGGCTTATGGCCTTATCCTTAGAAGCTTCTTAAAGAAGCTTCTAGGAAGCTTCTGGAGATCAGCAACGACGTCGGGGGGGGGGAAGGCCCAATGATTGGAAAGAAAAAGGCGTCGAGGACAAGGGAGAGGACTTGATGGCGATGGCGAGGATGGGCGGCGGCCTGGTGATCTCCAGCAAGGCGGCGGCGTCCTCCTTCTCTCCCAGCGTCGACAGCACTCCACCCTCCAACGCGGCGATGGCAGCAGCCGTCTGTCCTCCCCTCCTCCTCTTCAACACCTTAGCGGGTGTTTATATAGGCATGGGGGGGGGGGGGGAGAGAAGGGCTCCACCACATGGCCCCCTGCATGGGTTCCCCCCCTCCCCATGCAGCCCACGTCTCCACCAAATCCATCCCCCCACACTCCCTCTCCTCCAGCCGTGCATCGGCTGGGGAAAAGGGGTAAAAATAAAATTTTTTTTGCCTTGATAATATTCAATTTGCCCCTCCCAAGAGGGTGTTTACATGCGATTTGTGGGTTTGAATCCTCGGGTTTGCTTTGCCAATGCGGAGGTCCCGACTTCTCGCGCGTAGGTCACAGATTACACTGCCGGTAATTCCAATATGACAGATAACCTTTGCACGAGGTTTACGCAGTGTGCGGGAAGTCAATTTTTCATGAGTGGGAATATTACACCATCGTTGGTTCCGGTAAATCACCTTCGGCCATAAAATCTTCCATATTTTGATCGGTCATCTTGCAAAATTTCAAACAACCTCACACACTCGAAATCTTCTTAGCGGGATGAGTGTAGCTCAAAGTTGGGTTTACAAGGCTTGCTCTCTTTTTTTAAAAATGACTTTTAGCAATCTTTCTTCTTTGCGGATACGGAAGTTGCTGAAATCCTTCTTTGACGAATTCTTTGCCCGTGAAGACTGCGTATAGCAATCTACTTGTTGAAAATTATCTCTGTCACAGCACGGGTGTGAATAGAGGCTTGCAGAGAAGTGTAAAATCGATTAGGGAGTATGGAAATAAGAACAACCACTGAGGAAGATATTTAGAGAAGTAAGGCCTTTAAGCTTTAATAAAGCTTAGCCTTTAACTTAAGCTTTTTAACTTAAAGCTTTAACTAATCGTTAGACAACACACAGGTCGAGAGGATGTACTCGCTGATTTTGACGTCGTGTAGGACGTTGTCAAATGGTTTGCAGTTCATGGTATAAAACATGCTTATGATTGCAGATGAACTTCATTAGGACACACATGAGACACTTTCATGCATCATTCAGTTATTATACCCCTACATTAGTCTTAGATGTCATTTAAGTTCACAAGTTCCTTTGTAACTTGGCATGCAATTTTTAGTTTGTATTATGCAAATTGATAAAAATAAAGTCTATGAGGCCCTTCAGCTTGGACTACAGGCATTCTTTGATAGTTTACAGGTTATGTCACATTAGTTTATGAAGTTCATTAGCTTGGAAGATCCAACTTTTATCAAGAGCACTCCAAAGTTGACTAGGTCCACAAGTGACACGGATTAATAGTTGCAAAGGACTTATATGACTTGTATATGATCTATATGATCTCTTTTTGTGTGGAATAAGGAGAGGAGTCCAGCCAGTGTTTTGCAGTGTATTTTTCGGCTTGCACACCTGTGGAAGATGGAGGGAGAGTTGAAGACTATGGTGAATACTCCAAAGTATGCAAACACAAAGCAAACTGAAGATAAAGAGGAGATACAAAGAAAGAAGGTAAGAGCCCTTTTTGCCCATCCATTTGGTAACGTGAAAATGAGTTGTATGACAGTCCATGAAAGGGAAAAACAGAGATAAAGTATTCAGCCTGCTCTTATGAGCGTCTTCTTCCATTCTCTTACCATATTCGTATACCATTGAAGCCCTTCTTGTGCCCAAGTACTTGAGTGACTTTGGGGCAAGTCAAGAGGTGATTTTTGCCAATATATAGGCTGAATAGGCCCTCCCAAAAACTGTCATAAATAGGGTAGCCATTAAAACTCATTCATTTGAAGGGGTTTCTTAAAATCTAAACACTTCCTTGTGTAGACAATGCTCCCGAAACAATAGGGCATTGGTTGAGATTGTAATGAGAGACTTTCCCATGAGTTTGTATACATTTTTGAGTCAAGTTTGAGGGCTGGAAATTACTGTTTTAATGCAGGGCTGAAGTATATTTGTGGTTCTATTGATGCATTTTTATCATCCTTTGGACTCTATGTCAGTTGTAATGAGTTCTATCTCTCTATACCTTGTATCTTGAAATCTCAATACATGTATCTTCATGAAATGGAGGGAATTAGAGCTTGAATTTGTTGTAGGAAATATAACAAAATCTAATATAGATCTATGCATAAACCTCATGGTTATTGATGTAACCGGATCCAAGTTTATTATGGTAAACTTGTATGACACGACTATGTAAGATATTGGTTACTCTCTATCTCATCTACTCTCTCCATAACCCGAGAATCCATCAAACCCCAATCTTTTTCCTCTCTCCCCTTTGAATCTCTCACTCCTCTTCTACTCTAAACCTCGGTGGTAGACCTTTGACCCCCAACATGACGACAACATGTTGCCACTGCAATTACTTGAATTGATAGGATTAAGCTTTTTAATAATCTTGTTAACCTTTGTAACCTCTAAACTAATGAAAATTGAATTATCTTCTTCTCGAAGAAAAAATGACTTGATGAAGGAGCTTGGGAAGTGGTCCTCTGCCATGAGAGACTGGTCCTTCATGATCTAACAACACAACAGGGGGTTCTTCACTACTAGGAACACGCTGGTATTGACGGATTGTCGAGAAACTGACTGTAGAGCCCATTTGTTCCAGGAGCTTTGCCTTTGCCTGAGATGATAAGTGATTGGAAGCCCTTGATCTCAGCTTTACTCTGATTCCACTGCTGCGCAAATCGGATGCTGTATGCGTACGTAGCGAGCGTCGGAAGGTCCCGAAGAATAAAGAACTCTACTTTAAGCTCAAAATTCAAGAGAATAGACTTGCATGACATGAGGTAAAAAGACCAATTGGGTACAATCTCCCCCCATGCCTTGTGTGAGCGCTCCACAAAGCATATATTTAATAATTTATTCATCTCCAAGCTAAAAATAGCCCAATTTTACAATTAGCATGCTTTAGCTTTTGTATTTGTTTTTTTCCAAATAAAGAATAAAGCGGTTGGGCAACCCAAGAGTCAGGCAGTGCCCAAATACAATTTCCAATAATGAATATTTAAATCGTGCACCCATGCGCATAGAAAATAATAAATATATGTCAAGTGCTTCAATAAATAAGCACACCAAAATAAATATTAGCTCCACACCTAAGACGTGCGGCCATAAAAAATGATAATTTTTTCTAAATAACTTGAATACACGCTATCACCCAGTGCTTCTCAGCGCCACCGCCGCCTGCTCTACTCATCAGTGAAGCATTCACAATTGTTAAAAAATAATAAAATTAAACTGAAAAAAGTGAATATCTAGCAGTCTTCAGCTACAAAATAAATAAATAGGTTGGAATTCTATCATAACCTTAATTTAATATGAGTACGCACTCTAAACTCATAAATGTTCATTAATTTAAATATGTATTTTGTGAAATCACCTGCTATATGGAATCACCCACTTGCGCATTAAATTAACGTGACGCTCGAAAATGATAGGTGTCCTCGTCAACTTTTCACACAAGGAATCCACCTTGTGTATGAGCCTTGGCAAATAAATATGGTTTTACGGAATCCACCACAAAAACCTCACATAACCCACCATGGAATATGCCTCCTGGCATCATTCTGTGTAGTTCTAGGTTAGTTTCTCTATTTTCTAGTTTGCCTCCACCTACTAGACATTGTCCATGTCAGTTAAGTTTTTTTTGTGGCTACTTGATATTTTTCTGGTATTTTGTGCAATATGACCAACATTAAATGTTGGTGGACAAACATTTATGGTACTCTTAAGGGTAGATCACCAAGTTTAGGGAATTTATGGCTATATATAGCTAGTCCCCAACTTAACAGTCATAAAGTCTCTCCAGTCTTTTTTCCTTCTTGGTAGGTGTACACTCTGACACTTCATCTGCTCCATGCTTGGTGTTGCCATTATCGTCACCCTAATCGGGTGCCCTAGTTGACATTGTGGGTTGCATGTAGGGATTGATCAGTAACCTTTTTCTTTCCCGTTTGTAGTGGCATTTGTACTTATTTAGTGCAGTTTTTGTTCTTTTTGCCTTAGAGTCTCTCTCTATTTCTTTATTGCTATGTTTTTGTTCCTTTTCATTGCATAGTCTCATAGTGGTATTAGAGTGAAATATATATAATAGTCAATAAAGCTTAAGTAGACTTGTTTACAAATTTCTCTAAGGTGAAAAATTGATTTGATGAATACTAATCAATGGATGACTTTTTTTTTTTTACAATGAGAAAGCTTGGAAAATATTCTTAGTATTTTAGGCTATGTTTATGTTAGTCGTGCACTCTTTGAACTTTGACACAAGAGCTTGTGTTAACCCCAAGCCGAAAAGGCGGAAGGACGAATGAAAAAGCGGAAAGAAGATGGAAAAGGAGAAGGACATGCAGGCGGTCTCCAAAGCTAAACCGGGGCCAAAAGCGTAGTTTTAAATAAAAGGTGCCTCAAAAACTCCAAAAACTCTTGCAAAAGAGTGCCAGGCTCCCTCCTGTGCCACCTATAAAAGAATAGTCGAATATAGGCCTAGGGCATAAAGGAAAAAGAGAGAATTAGAAAAAGGGATCTTGCCACAATGGCCGGACATGTAAAAAAGGATGGGTGCCCATGGGATTTTAGGGTTTATATATATAAAGTTCAAAAAGTGAATGGAAGCTCATTCTTTGGTGTGTGCCCAACAAGAGCTCTTCTCTTCTTCTCTCCTTCTCCTCTCCTTGCTTGTGTGTGCTCTTGAGAGAGGGAGTGATTGTGAGAGTGAGGGAGGGAGTGAGTGGAAGTGAGGGATCAAGGGGGTGAAGCTCTTCACCATCTTCTCTTCTCTTCTCTTCTCTTTCCTTCTCTTGCGCGCACGGCTATGGCGGTTGGAGCTTGGAGAAGGAGGAGGCTTGAGCATGCTTGAGCTAGCATCTAGGATTGTGGAGCTACTAGAGTGTGGAAGAGAGGAGGCAACTCATATCAGCATCGAGGTAAGCTCACTACACTCATAGGATCGAGGGCACGTCGGCTATGTGAGAGGTAGCCATTAGAGCTCCCTTGGAACGCTTGAAATAATAAGTGGTCAGTGGGTCTTGGCGGTTGAGTGAAAGCTCCCACATTTTGGTTCCATTGCCGGGACCAACGGATTCAAGCTTGAGCACTTGTGCGCCCCATATCAAGCATCGAAGTAAGGGATTCTCCCTTGAAACAGAGCTTGAGGTAGGTAGGAAGGTTGGGTGTTTTGATCTTCGAAACAAGTAAGTATTTCGGGTTAGTTAGTTAGTTTGATGATTGGAAAATAGGGAGAAATCATGTCAATTTGTTGCTTTCGATTCTCTTGCATTTAGTGTAGGATAGCATTAGGAAATCGAACCAGGAAAGGGTAGGGTTTACTGTTGCAAACAGGGCATAAAACATGCAAAAAATGGCAAAAAGCTAGCTTGGGATGCTTAATGTCAGCAAGTGAGTGATTGAGGGTGTCAAAGCCCTGCCTGAGAAGGGGTTTAAGGGCCAAGAGGCCAAGGAAGAGCTCATTTGCAACCATTGCACACATAGAGAGAGAGAGAGAGAGAGAGAGAGAGAGAGAGAGAGAGAGAGAGAGAGAGAGAGAGAGAGAGAGAGAGAGATCCCCCACAAAGATTCGATTCGATCGCATCGTTGGAGAGCCTACTGCTCACTCCAGGTATACCAATCACTTCCCTTGGTGTCTTAGCCAGGATCTAGAAGTTTATGCAGGGGATGATTGCCTGACTAGGGAGATTCGATCGAAATCGTCATTGCGCGGCATTTGTCGCGCCGCGTTCGGCCCGTCCGAACGGCCCTTGTTAGGCCGAGTCCCAAACTTGGCCCTCGGGCCTGCCCATTCGGACCTTGATCCGAAAACCCTAATCGGCCCTCGAACTCGATACTCAACTCGGCCCGTCCGAGATACTCGGCTCGGCCCTTTGACCAAACCAACACTTGGCCCGAGTGTCCACTCCACTCGGCCCAAGACATGATACTCGGCCCTTGGCCCCAACATCTAGCTCAGCCCATCTGAGTTACTCCACTTGGACCTCGGCCTATGAACAACCTTTTACACTCGGACATGAGAGATTCAACCCGTTCGAGTCACTCTCTCGGCCCCTGCAATTCAGACCAGTTGGGTCGAGTGTGTGCCTAACTCAGTCTCAAAGATTTGACTTGACCCAATTGGAGCTCAATGGCACAACCTGTCGTAAGCCCTCCTGACGTTTAAAGCCTGATTCTGGCGCACTAAGTAGACAAAATCGTAAGGCATGGCCGCTTACCAGTTTGAGTGGGCTATTGCAATACCTAGAAACCCAGAGACCTAGAGGTAACCCGTCGAGCCATAAAACCCTGATCGAGCCCAAGAAACGACAAGGCAACGTAGCCGGAAGGTCCTAAATCCCGTCTAGACAGCTAGAGAATTGATCTACCAAGCCTATCAGGCCCGAGGGTGCATGAGATGCGTAGAGGCTGTTTGCCGCACTCACCTTGAATTTCCGTACTTGAAGTGCACTTAAGAAAAACTGAAAGCCTGATTGAACACAGGTGCACCAGAAAAAACACACGCACGGAGTGGAGATAACTTGAGGACTGCATTTAATAAGTCAAGTAACTCACTCAGATAAGCCATTGAAGGAACCCACGAATAGGAGAGAACCCACGGACGGAGACAAACCATCAACATGCAAAATAGGACTAAGCAAGCGGCGCAAAAGAAGGGGATTGGACAAAACCACTCAATCTGATTGATAGCTTGGTGAAGCACGAGAACTCGACTATGGCGGAGGAAAGATCGGACCTCAGGTCTAATGAGGAACTCGACTTGGGCGTCTTCCCAGAGGCTATTCAGCAATTGGTCAGCAGTACGATGCGCATGCCCGATATGAGCACCGCGGTCGGACAGTAGATGCTATTATCGCAGACTTAGAAGAAGAGAGGAAGCTAGCCCATAAGGCATTGCAAGGCATAGCCGCGTACAATAGAGACCAACAGGTCAGGAGTCAAAGGCAAAGCATGGAGTTGCATGAGGTACAGCGAGTGCTGAACTTAGCCGGTAGAAACCGAACAGATCACGAGAGAGCCCTAGAAGGAGACTTAACGTTGAGCGAACTTCTTATGAAGCGATTGTTAGACAATACCGCAATAGAGCAAAGTGCTGCAGCATTAGCAACCTCGCTGCTGGTAGGGTTAGGAGCAACCCAAGGCTCTAAGAGCCAGTCTAAAATCTCGATAATCGCAAAGCAAATCGACAAGTACCAACACCATGATGACCCATATAGCTTTGTAGAGCAAGCAAGCTTGTGAAGCCAACGGCCTCAACAACCTGACTCAATGTTCTCAAGCATTCGGACTTTGCTTAGGTGACAAGGGCAAGACCTGGTATACAAGCTTAGATGCTGTAGAGCGGGCAAACTTCAATAGCCTCAAGGATCTCTTCATTAAGAGATTTGCCGAGCCTGGATACTCCGACAATCTATTGGTGCGATTGATGAATGTCAAGCAGAAAGACAAGGAGGACATGCGCGATTATGTAACCCATGTAAGGAGCCTCTTCAAGAGAATCCCTACAGGTAAACGACCGACTGAAAGAGCAGTTTTAACTGTGTTCATAAGCAGAATTCGAAACGAGAAACTGTATAAGGCTTTGGTAGCCAACTCAAGCTTGCAGTGAGACATGCTAGCTAGGGTTTTTGAGGAAGCTATCAGAGTTGACGAGCGATCAACTGAAAGAGAGGAGCTCCAGGAACTCCAACTCAAAAGAAACCATCTTGCAAGGTTTGGAAAGAGCACCAACCTCTGGTGAGCGACCAGCACCATCATCCCAAGATAAGGGGAAGGCCACCAAGACATTGGCTGATTTCAAGATGGAGATAGTCAAGCTGCAAGAACTGTGGAGACGACCAATGTGGCCACATATCCAATGTGTGTACTGTGGCAGAAATCATTTGCCAGCCAAGTGTCAAGACCCTTGGTCGAGACCTTGTGCTAAGTGCGGCAGGTTCGGTCATGACGCTATGCAATGCAGATTGCCCAGGAGACTTCCGTACTCCCAACCATATGGTCAACCTTACCTAGCAAACAGACTACAGTCACTTTTCGGAAGGGGATCCCCATTGGCCCTTCTTGCGCCTAACGACATGAAGCCGGCTGCCCCCAGGATGGACATAAACCCTACAGGTATACCTAGGCCGCCCGGTCCCTATGTGACCCATCCACCGAGTGATGCTCTAGTCCACTACGTGGAAGAGCCAAATGAGGAAGAGACTTACTTATACCCTTATGTCTCTCACGACGAAGAGGGCAACACCGTCCTCATGGACTATTGACTAGTACCAGTGATGGTGTTGGGAACAGGACGAGGTAAAGGCCTAGGGGGGCAGACACAAGATTCAATCATCTGTTGGACCTGTGGACACCTAGGCCATGTCTCATCACGTTGCCCTGAGAGGGAGCAACAGAACAGAGACAAAGCTGACCTAAGGTGTGTAGAGTGTGGAATCACCCATCTCTTCATCGGTTGCCCAAAGTGAAAACCTTCTACAAATTCAGCCGAAGTACCATCTGTCCCATTGGGGATGTTTGGCGTTGAGAACCTTGATGGGGAGGCCACACCCATCCCATTGTAGGTCATGAACCATGCCCAGACAAAGCAGGCCGACAAATCACTACCAGGGCACAGCAACCTCGATGCAGCCTCGACGGGGAAAAAGAGCCACAGGCAAAGGAAGAGGAGGCCAAAGGCTAAGATCTCACTGAAAGCTGAGAGTGCTACAACTCTACCTGTTGGAAAGAAAGTCGAGGATGCAGAGACGGAAACTTCAGCCCCCAAGACGATTGAAAAGGGGAGTGCCAAGGTAGAGGAGTACCCGCATCCAAAGAGCGAACTTGAGGCCATAGAGAAGGTGAGGGACTGGGTAAAAGAGGCACAAGCGCACTTAAGAGACGCTGAGCCCATCCTAGAGGACGAGAGCAAGGATCTCATCAGCATGACCACAATCGACTCACCCCCTCAACCAAAGTCAGGAAGGGCAACCGCACCCTAGACGGCACCCCTTAGGGCAAACCTTGATGCTGAAGGCCCACAAATTAGTCACGGCCATTGGCCAAGAAAATTTGGCACAGGAGAGGGATGAGCAATCAACAACCTCCTCACCACGCTAGTGACCACCCCAGTGACGTTAAGCCTAGGAGACCTGCTTAAGCAGCACCCCACCCTATGGCAAAACCTCAAGTAGTGGGTCGAGGAGTCACGAGAACAGGCATCGGATCTGTAGGATCAGGATGCAGAAACACAAATACTGAGTCTAAAGCTACACTTTGTGCCAAAATCCTTGCACATTAATGCTTTCTGGGAAGGCACCAAGATGCATGCAGTGTTACCATTCCTAGCCTTAGGAGACACAACAAGAAAGGGAATCGTAGACACGGGAGCCGAGGTTAGTGTGCTAAGCCATGCAGTACTGCAAACTTGGGGGAACCCACCTGTTGAGACCGCTCGGTTTAATGTCACATTAGCAAACGACATGAGGGTGAGGCCATTCGGGGTACTTAAAGACTGGCCAGTGAAAATTGCAGGTGTCCAGTTCTCTGTCGACTTTATAGTCATGAAGGGGGTGGACTACACTGTCCTATTAGGCCAGCCCTGGATGTGCAATGCCAGAGTTATTGAAGATTGGGGTAACGGCTTGATATTCTTAGGCAACAGGACAAAAGCTGTGAGGGTGGAGATGGACACTTGGAAAACCTCACTAGTCAACTTGGATGCCATCTCCTCGATGCTCAAGGGTGATAGTCAGGTCAAGAATTCTTATGGGCCCTTGACCAAGTATATCCCATGTCCAAAAGACGAGCGGGATTGGATGCATGTCCTTGTTACAATCGACCTGCCGTTCTCAGACCAAGAAGCACATGAGCAAGCCATCAAGATGATGGGCGCGACCGGCAGCACGCCCTCTATACCAGTGTGCATGATGGAAGGAACCCATCTTGGGAGACCTAAGCCCGTCACCTTCCAAGTGCCAAGCAACAAGAGAGAACTCTAGGAGGCCTTGGATTACTTAACAGACAAGTTGGCTGACAACTCAGCAGTAAACCTCACACCACTCCAGGACCTCTTAGGCGAATTCGAGTGGCAATGGACCAAAGTGCATGACTTGAACCTTATGTATAACTGGGCCTTAGTCCCGGATCGATGACAAGAGAAGTACCAAGTCCTACGGGACGATGAACCGGCTGGTGCAGAGGACTCTGACGACAAGTACGAAGATTGCCAACCCTTCAGGGATGAAAGTGAGGGTGAGGTGGATTCGGTAGAGTAGGACATGGAGGGATATGAAATAGAACAAATACGGGCAGATTTCAAGCCGCAAAAAAGAAGTGCCTACAAGACAGAGTGAGGACTCATGCACATAAATTATGATCGTGCGTGGTTAGAACACATAGCAGCCATAGACCTTGAGCAAGCAGGCCTAGCTTAACCAGGGGTGACACAAGTGCTTAGAGCAGAATCACCATCTGAATTACGACCACCAGGGGAGACTCCCTCTTCTAGCGAAGATGGCGAGTTTGACTCTGAGTCAGAAGTGCGCTCGGATAGAGACCTAGAAATACCTAGGCCGCCCAAGACTCGACGCACAGTCGGGGACTTACCTGTCCACCTGAGGCGCAAACGATTGAAGCAAGAAAGGGCAAACCAACCTAGGGACACCCGAACAGACAAGCAATGAAAACCACGGGACCTTCTAAAATGATTTACGAAATTCAATAAAGGAGATAGGGTAGTGATCTTTCTAGGTGCCAAACGGTAAGGGCAAACGAGCAAACCAATTGAGGGACCAGCCAGGGTCAAAGAGGTCAACTTAGCCTGGGAAGGGGAGACACCCCAACCAGTCTTCGTTGTCAATGACTTGGCTGAGGACGAGGAGGCAAGTCTGGTCGCTCTCTTGCAAGAGTACATGGATGTGTTCGCATGGTCCTTGGAAGAGCTTTAAGGGGTAGATCCGAGTATAGTGACTCATAACATACCCATGACACCAGACGCAGTGCCGGTGAAGCAACGACCATACCCAGTGAATCCTAAGCATGCTCATGCCGTCAAGGAAGAAATCGATAAGCTGATGAAAGCAGGATTCATTTACGAAATTGAGCACACGGATTGGGTATCACCCATAGTCATTGTGATGAAAAAAAAGGAAAAATTAGAGTGTGCATCAATTATAAAAAGGTGAACACTGCTATCAAAAGGGATAATTATCCACTGCCATACACCGAGCACATGCTTGAAAGAGTGGCAGGTAAGGAGGCCTACCGTTTTCTGGATGGCTTCTTAGGATACAACTAGGTGCAAGTGCATCCTGCTGATAGGCATAAGACTGCCTTTGCCACCGAGTGGAGCGTCTTTGCGTACACAGTCATGTCTTTTGGTTTGAATAATGCCCCTGCCACCTTCCAACGTCTCATGTGCACCATATTTAAAGACATGCTTCACAAGGAGTTAGAAGTCTTTGTCGATGACCTCTGCGTTTCGACCTGGATGGAATACTTGAACAAACTCCAAGCAGTCTTTGATCGGTGTCACCTATATCGCCTCTCCCTGAACCCCTTGAAATGCCAGTGTTGGGTGAAACATGGATGCATCCTCGGCCATGTGGTGTCGAAGAACGGCATTGCCATTGACTTATCGAAGGTCAGGGATATTGTCGACCTTCCACCCCCAACCAACTACAAGGGAGTTCAATGCTTCTTAGGCCATATGGGATACTATCGACGGTTTGTGTTGAATTACGCATTGATAGCAAGACCTTTATACAAACTGCTGATTGTCTTCAAATCGACTGAAGCCTACCAATACGCATATGAAGAGCTGAAGAGGGCTCTAACCACAACACCAATTCTACGAGCCCCATATTGGACCATAACCTTCCACGTGCATATCGATGCTTCTAAAATCACTGTCGGGGCAGTGTTGTGCCAACTTGGTGAGCACAACCTAGATTATCTAGTGAGCTTTGCTAGCAGACGACTGACGGAGACGGAAATGAATTACTCGACGACCGAAAGAGAGGGCTTGGCCATGGTGTTTGCTGTGAAGAAGTTCCGACATTATCTATTGGCTACGCCCTTTACCTTCTTTGTAGATCATCAAGCCTTGCTATACCTAGTGAACAAACCTTGCGCTATAGGATGCATAGCTCGGTGGCTCCTTCTGCTTTTGGAGTTTGACTTCTCTGTGGTTGTACGGAAGGGGAAACAACACTACATGGCTGATCATATGTCACACATCCCCACAGGGGAATCCGTTGGAGAAGGCATTATCGATGAATTGCCAGACGCCCACTCTTTAACCTCTCCAATGGGAGGGATCTATTCAAGGCCGATTTAACACCATATTGGGCAGATAACATAGTCCAACTGCTTGAGCACGGATTG
The DNA here is from genome assembly GCF_053477565.2 of Lygodium microphyllum. Classification (NCBI taxonomy): domain Eukaryota; kingdom Viridiplantae; phylum Streptophyta; class Polypodiopsida; order Schizaeales; family Lygodiaceae; genus Lygodium; species Lygodium microphyllum. Next base: position 72,789,067 of record NC_141143.1, on the reverse strand, counting down.
CCTAAACGACCAATAGAGAAGGCAAGATTGAGGTGACTTATTCTCAAAATCCAACCCTACCAGTTGATAGTAAGCCAGCTATATTACTTAGGGCAAGATGGATTGATGCGCAAACTCATGTGCGAACATGAGATGCATGATGTGCTCTCAGAGGCACACAGTGGGATTGCTGGTGGACACTTTTGCGAAGACACAACAGCCTGCAAGGTGTTGCAATCTCAACTATGGTGGCCAACGCTATTTTGTGATGCCACGCGATTTGTTAAGCATTGTGATGAATGTCAGCGGACGAAGGTCCCGATTCGCAAGGATCAGATGGAGTTGACCCCATTCATTGCACGACAACCCTTTGAAAAATGGGGGATCGACTTCATGGGACCCAATAGCCCTGTTGCACAGTATTCTCAGGCCAAATACATCATTGTGGCCATAGACTACCTAACGAAGTGGGCAGAGGCGAGAGCAACCCGAAAGAATGATGCTCGAACAATTTCCAAGTTCTTATGGGAGCAGGTGATCTCACGATTCAGATGCCCCATCTAACTAGTCAGTGACTAGGGGACACACTTCATCAATGAAGTGATAACTCATCTCCTATCCACCTTTCTAATTATCCATCAGAAATCCTCTCCATAATACCCTCAAGAAAATGGCCAGGCGGAATCCACAAATAAGATTCTTGTCAATGTCCTAACAAGGTAGTCTCAGCCTCACGCAGCGATTGGGATAACAAGGTGATGGTGGCCTTGTGGGCTTACCGCACAGCTTACAAAACGGCTAGCGGCGGACAGACCCCCTTTAGGCTAACCTACGGAACCGAAGCAATTCTCCTCGTAGAATTCTTCATGCCTAGCCTACGAATTGTGCTTTAGGAGTGATGGGAAGGAAAGGAAGCATGGATGCAACGCCTAACTCGAACACCTCTTGGAGACCTGTCTTCTAGCCACTCATGCACTCATATGTGAGAAGGCATGACGCAAGAGCTGGTTTGACAAGCATGTCAAGCAACACGACTTCAAACAAGGTGATCTAGTGCTCCTATACTCAGTCAAGGGGCACAAGCAAAAAATGAAGTTTCGGGGTCTTGGACCTTTCAGGGTCCGTGCGATTAGCCGAACGGGCAACATCGAGCTCGAGACTCTAGCCGGCGAAGGAATAGGCTTCTTCAATGGCAACTGTGTCAAGAAATACTATCCCCCTGTGCATCCTTTGCATGAACCACCAATGCTGGAACCAATAGTCAACGTTCGAGTAGCTACCATCACCGAAATCGATGATGTGGATGAGAAAATCGTGGAACCTACATACTTGCACATCACGGTCACTACCAAGCGAACATGCATCTTCAATGTCTTAATTGACGAGGGAGCGGATGTTTACCGTGTTTACCGTAGCACAGAGGAACATGAAAGTGGAGCAGAGGAGTGGGAAAATGGAAAAAAGGAAATAGCAAAAAAGGTGCAGGATAAAAGAAGGAAAAGGCGCCTTGACCGATACCAGACCCTGAAAAATTTAAATATTCGAGCACGACCCCCAGAAAGTCTTAATGTCACCCCGAGAAAGCAAAAGAGTAAAAAGCACACCATTAAATGTGGAAGCACTCCCGAATCCTTGTAAAAGAGTGCCAGGATCGCTCCTGTGCAAATTGTATGCATTAGTTGGGAATATGATAAATTAGAATGGTGGGAAATGAGAAATGGGCTTAGGCCAATGGCCGGCCATGTAAAAAAGGGGATGACTGCCCAAAGAAGGGAGGGCATGTATATAAAGTTCAAAAGTGAATGAGAAGCTCATTCTTGTGTGTGGCTAAAGCTTCTTCTTCTTCTTCTCTTGTTTCTTGCCTTCTTGCTTGTGCTTGAGAAAGGGAGTGAGGGAGTGTGAGAGGGTGAGGGATTGTGGAGAAGAAGCTCTCCATCTCCTCTCTCCATCTTCTTTTCTTCTCTTCTCTTCCCTTATCTCGGGCGTGGCTATGGAGGATGGAGTGTGTGAGAGTGAGGGATCGTGGAGAAGAAGCTCTCCATCTTCTTCTCTTCTCTTCTCTTCCCTTGTCTCGCACATGGCTATGGAGGATGGAGCTCATGGGAGAGGGATTGAGGTTGCTTGAGCTTGCCACAAGGATCATGGAGCTACCATGTGCAAGAGAGAGGAGGGTACTCGATCGAGCATCAAGGTAAGCTCACTACACTCATAAGGTAGGCATGGCATGTCGGCTATGTGAGAGGTAGCCATGGCCGATCAGCTTGAAACGGTTGATCAATAAGCGGTCTGTAGGTCTCGGGGTAGAGCTTGTAGCTCCCCTTCATTTTGGTTCCGTTGCCGGTACCGACGGAATCGAGCCTTGAGCGCTGCGCACATCAAATCGAGCATAGGAGTAGGGCCTTTTCCCGAAACGGTGCTTGAGATCCCCGACGTAGAGTTACGATGAAGTTAGCTGCTTATATCGGGGTAGGATTTACTAACAATATGGCGGAGTATAAAGCCTTGATTATGGGACTGCATATTTCCAAACAAGGTGGTATTCAACGGTTGTTAGTAAAAGGCAATTCCCAGTTGATCCTGAATCAGCTAGATGGGACATACACAATGCGGAATCCCATTCTTTGTATGTATCATCGAACTGCTATGACCCTACTTGAGGAGTTTGAGAGAGTGTCTTTTCAGCTGATTCCACGTTATTGGAATCAGTTTGCGGATTCACTGGCAAATCTTGCTTATGAGGAAGACCTCTTCTTCAACTGTGGTCCTAGTTTGGATATTGTGATCAATGATGAAACAGGACCCGGTCGCTTGTGGGGAATGTTATAAGAACATGCAATATATGCTAGACGATGGGTGATATGGGTGATGCAAAGAGTAGCCAAGACCAATCTAGTGTTATTATCCTGGACCCATAGGTTGATTAGACAACATGTTATGCGTACGCCTCTTGCTGTATATGCAGGAGGGATGGGTCATAACCTTATGCATTTAGTTTAGGGCTGGGAGCCCTATGGTTTCCCTCCTTGGAAAGAAGCCTATTATTGTATATCTGTCTTCTTTCAGGGAAGGATGTGTAGGTGCTATTCTATTTGATCTCGTTAGGCCAAGGGGGCCAGTTTTGCGAGGTGTTAATGTTTTATTTCATTAGGCCAAGAGGGCCGGTCGTCTGTTTAGTGCAGGTACAGTTAATGGTTTCTTGTTTTAGGTTTGTGCTAGACAGGTTCGAAGAAGAGCTTGGAAGGAGCCTTTTGTTGCACGAAAGCTTCTCGTGGCCCTATCCAGGTGATATCTCTCCTTTATGAGTATTGTGGTTTTTGTGTTATATATGTCTGTGTGCTTGTAAGGGTTTTTTATTTTCTTATTGGGGACCGGCGTCCAAGGCATGAAGTTCCAAGTTTAGCCTACTAGGCAGACGTTCTAGGAGTTCTTGGTAGTTGTGAGGTAGTTAGAGAAGCCTACAATAAGAAGAAAAATAATGATGATAAAGAGGAAATAAACCTTGAATATCTCAAAGACAATAAATATATACAAAGGTGTGAAAAAAGGGGTTCTAATCCCTATCCAAGAAAAGAAAAGAAAGGAAAATTTATAAGCAGTTGATCATCGCCTTGCGACGGCCTGGTAGGTTCCTGGGGATGAGTCAGACCTGGGGCCGATGCCTTGTCTTCCTAGGGGTGGCTTCTTGCTAGAAAAGAAGAAATTAAGGAAGGTTGGAGCGAAAATAAAAGTGAGCGTCAAAAAAGGATTAAGTGTCGCCTTGCGAGGGCTTGGTAGGTTCTTGGGTACCGAGACACGTCTTGAGACCAATGCCCTGTTCTCCTTGGGTCACTATACTCAGCTCCCTCCTTTTTACATGCCCCAGTATGGAAAAATGTAAAAAAAAAATCTAAAAGAAGAAATGTGTTAAAAGAAAATACTTCTTGATCAGGCTATAGGAGTCCTCGCCTAGTAGGAGTTCCTGGTTGTGTTGTCCTTAGTTAGGTAGCAGTTCAGACCACCACTTAGGGCAACCTCTTAGATAGTTCTTTTTAGTTTGGCCGTGTTGGAGCAGTCGGTTAGTGACTAGTTGCGGACCTTCTATCAAATTATGCTAGGCCTACTCCTTGTGGATGTCATGCCTTGGTTTTATCAGGGGGTAGGGTGAGCGTTGTGCTGGGTTTTACTATGTATCTATTTTGTATCAGCTTGATGCTTCTTTTGGTTGTTTTGTGCAGATCTACTGTGGGATTCGACGGGCTGAGTCGCCCTATCAAATGGGCAAGATTTGAAGGGGTGGACCAAAGTTTGGCTAGTGGTCATGACCTTTGGGAGGGAGATGTGGCATTTTAATATAGCATAAATCGTGGGGAAGAAGAGATGAGGAAAAAACGTTGGAAAGAAGCGTCAGTTTGACGCTCGAAATTTGCACCATGAATGGATGAGAGGGTGATGGTTGGTTGCAAGCAACCCACCCAATTGATCATGGGGGCCAACTGCTCCTTCCTTGCTGACTCTATCGCCGCCTCTCACCTGTCAAATGGTGGCCTGGATGGAGATCTCTGATTTCAGTCTTTCTCTCTCCTCCCTCTCTCTCCCTTAAGGGGCTGTTCTTGTGTGGAGGAAGACAATGAAGAATGGTGAAGGAAAGCTTGTCCGGATGAGACCGGATTGCTTCCGGATGGATGAAGACATGAAGAGTGCTGTTCTTGAAGATGCTGAGCATTAAATGCATGCTGGAAATCAGTCCCGTAATCAAGACCAAGAAACCGAGACCTGAAAATAAGCGGTAATGCTATTTTTATAAAGAAAAATGATATTTTTATGGTATTTGCTTTATGAAATCTTGTTCATATGGGATGAAAGTTCATTATAACATTGTTTGCCATGAGTTTGATCAGTTTATGCTCTAAAAATTAGGATAATATACGGCTACATGGCCGGAATTAGTGTTAAAATACATGAAAAACACGCATTTTAAGGGTAAAATTGGGTTTTTGCTATATAAATGAGAAATATGATATGTCACACCAACTAAATCTGAGTTTTTGCTGTCAATGAACCTAAAGGCCACATCCCACAATCAACTTTCATTTTTAGTCATTTTTTATTAAAGAAAAATGGAAAAAAATGCTTAAAAATGGAGAAAATGGGTTTAAAATTAGGCAAAAATTGAAAACGGGCAAAGGAAAATTAGGAAAAATTATATCTATGTTTGTGCAATGTATAACAATGGCAAAGCACGAGGTTGGCCTTGGTTTGTCCCCATTTCTATGTTTTGTGCATATTTATCGTTCTTTTAAAAAGGAAAAATGCATAGAAACCCTATCTAACTGATCAATGATGCAAAATGCTAAGAGTTGGATGAAAAGGGGCTGAAACATTGAAAGATAAGAAAATATTTGATTTATGCATTATACTTGGCAAATAGGAAACGGTTTAAATAAAGAGGATGGTAGCATGAGTATATGGCTTGGTGCCCCCTTTCGACGCAGCATGCGTTAGCGAAATTCATGGAAAGAATACTTTATGCACCATGCATGATGCTGATCTTTCTTTTGTCTGAGCACATAGCCATACACGATTTGCATTAAGCATAATAATTAAAAGGTATAAAAAAAACCTCCTGGATGCATGGCACTTATCTTCCTTAGGTTGAGACCAACGATGAGTATGAGAGGATGTCCTAAGCTGTAGGTTAGTCGTTGGGTCCTAAAGGAAAATTGTTGTGAGGAATGGTACATCTTGGAACGTAAAATATTGGTACCTTGAGAGGAGTTTGTGCTCGTTTGTGTTATATGTTTAGCAGCGCATCAAAGGGCCAATCCCTGTGATGTAGGAGAGCTGCAGTGGGGCTCCGACTATTAGTCGATGGAGTGCCTCCTATATGTGTTATCAAGATTGTGGGAGAGAAGGAAGGAGTCTCACTTGTAGCTTTCTTGCTTGCACAATGGGGCAATACACACAAGGGTGGAGGCTGAAAACAGTTTTCCTCTTCTTAGTTGTGGAAGCCAAAAGAACTCTAGTACAAAGAAATAGAAGAACCCTATGTATGGGTCTCAAACCAAACTCAACTAACTAAGGTGGCATACTAACTGAGCCACGAACTAGAGTAGATAAGGATAGCTATCATGTAGCTATTATTCAGGGGCGGTGTACCAACCGCATCTGCAACTGACAAGTCGGTGACATAAATACACAACGGTCACCCTGGCGTATCACGAGTGGAGCTCGATATCTCAACACTCCCCCTCGAGCTCAATCCCAATTCCTGCACACCAAGCAGGTCTCTGAACTTGTGCATCTTCTCTGCACCCAATGCCTTCGTGAATATGTCAGCTACCTGATCCTCTGTGCTGACATAAACTAGATCAATAAGACCTAGTAAAACCCTCTCTCGCACATAGTGATAATGCACCTCAATGTGCTTTGTTCTAGCATGATAGACTGGGTTATTTGCTAAGTGTATACTACTCATGTTGTCACAATAAATGACAACTGGCCCATCTATAGGCTGATGCATATCATAAAGTAGCTTATGCAACCAAGCTACCTCACATGCAGCCATTGCTGCACCCCTGTACTCGGCCTCTGTGCTCGACAAGGAAACTGTAGGCTGTTTCTTGCTGCTCCAAGTGACTGCAGCACTCCCAAAAGAGAACACATATCCACTGGTAGATCGTCTATCAGAAATACTACCAGCCCAATGAGCATCAGTGTATCCATGCAGCTGTATCTGAACCCCAGTCTCATAAAATAGTCCATACTGCAATGTGGACTTCACATACCTGAGTATGCGTCTAGCCGCATCCAAATGCGATTTCCTTGGAGCTTGCATAAACTGACTTACCAATCCAATAGCATAGCTCAAATCTGGCCTGGTAATAGTCATATAAATCAAGCTTCCTACTATGCGTCTGTACATAGTAGGGTCTTCTAGAAGCTCACCTGCATCTGTGCTCAGTTTCACATTCTGCTCCAAAGGAACTGAAATAGGCTTACAGCCTGTCATCCCATATTTGGACAGCATGTCCAATCCATACTGCCTCTGCAAGAGCTGTATCCCACTTGGTGATCTAATCACCTCAATGCCCAAGAAATAACGCAGCTCTCTCAAATCCTTCATCTCAAACTTCTGCTTCAATAGCATTTTCACATGAAGGATATCTTCATCACTGTCACCTGTCATAATCAAATCATCAACATAAATGACAAGTAGCATAATATATTTCTCCATTTTTCTCACATAAAGTGAGAAGTCTGCCTTGGAAATCTGAAAGCCAATAGTGACAAGATACTGTCCTATCTTGTCAGACCATGCTCTAGGTGCTTGCTTCAAGCCATACAAGGCTTTCTTCAACCTGCAAACAAACTCAGGATGAACAGCATGCACATAACCTGGTGGCTGCTCCATATAGACCTCTTCTTGCAAATCACCATGCAAGAAGGCATTCTTTACATCCATCTGATGTAAAGACCATCCCTTTGATGCAGCCATAGCAATGACTGCTCTTATGGTTGCCATCCTTGCAATCGGACTGAATGTTTCTTCATAGTCAATGCCATATGTTTGTGCATACCCCTTGACTACTAATCTTGCCTTGTATCTGTTCACAGAACCATCTGCATTGTGCTTCACCTTATAAACCCACTTACAGCCAATTGCATTCTTACCTTTAGGCAAAGGTACCAATTCCCATGTGGCATTTGCTTCCAAGGCATCCATTTCTTCATCCATGGCTTTCTCCCATTTTTCTTTTCCCATGGCTTGCTCAAAAGAAGTGGGTTCTGGTTCCTGTATCACTTTGACTATATATGCATAGTGAATGGCTGTAAATCCATCATATTTCAGCCTATCCACAGGATACCTAGCTCTCATAGACCTGTGCAAAGTAGGTTCACTCCCAGGTGCTCTCAAAACATCTCTGGTCTTCCTTACTCCAGGTGTAACAATAGAAGGAATACCCAACTCATCATCAATGCTCTGTTCTGAGCCACTAGATTCACCATCCACATAAGAGTGACCTGCATTCACATCAAACATGGGCTGATCAACCTTCTCTTTTCCTTTTCGTGATACCTGCATACCACTATCTGCATTACTTTGAGAAGATTCTCCTGATCTCAATCTGCCTGTCCATGGCGAAGAGTGTGAACCACTGCTAGAGGACGCTCCAGGTCCACTAATATTTTGTGACTGCTGCTGTGAATTCTGTGCAGCATTACCATTTTGTGCATCTACATCATCAATCACATTTACTGGTTTATACCAGCTACTCATCTCATCAAAAACAACATCTCTGCTCACTGTAAACTTACGAGTAGAAGGGTTATAGCATCTATACTCTTTTTGCTGCAGAGAGTAACCAATAAAGATGCACTTCTCAGCTTTTGGATCCAACTTGGATCTCAGCTCATCTGGCACATGTACATAGGCAATGCAACCAAAAATTTTCAAATGAGAAATATCTGGTTTCCTACCAGTATACCTCTCCTCTGGAGCCATTCCATGTATTGCTGCAGTGGGAGTCTTGTTCATTATGTAGACTGCTGTAGCAACTGCTTCAGCCCAATAAAAATCTGGCAAGTCCTTTTCATTGAGCATGGCACGAGATACCTCTCCAATATGCCTGTTTTTCCTTTCTACAATTCCATTTTGTTGTGGGGTATAACTGCATGAATATTGCTGCTTTATGCCATGCTCCTGCGAGAACTTTGCAAACTCATTTGAGAGGTACTCTCCCCCTCCATCTGACCTTAGGCATTTTATTTGCAGACCTGTTTCTTTTTCAGCGATAGCTTTAAGGGTTTTGAAATGCCCAAAAACTTCACTTTTCTTTTTCATAAAATACACCCAAACTTTTCTGCTATAGTCATCAATAAAACTGACAAAATAATGACAGCCTCCAAGAGATGCAGCTTTAGTAGTCCACACATCAGAGTGGATTAATTCCAATGGCTTCTCACTCTCTTGAACATGTCTAGGAAATGGTTTCCTTGCCTGTTTTCCAAACTGACAGGCTTCACATACCTTATGCATTTCTGCAACCTTGAATTTTTGCAATCCTGCAATAATATTTTGGGCCTGCATTGATTTAAGTCGCTGTACATTAACATGACCAATGCGTTTATGCCAGATATCAATATCTGCAACTACACCGGTCCCATGTGCAAACATTGCTGCACTCAATTCAGACATGTCTGCATCCAACGTAAACATTCTGCCCTTCTTCTTTCCTTTTGCTATCAAGCGACCTTTATTTTTCATATCCTCAACAAAGCATCCATGAGGATTAAATCTGACCTGCAAGCCCTGCTCAACCATTTGACCGACAGAAACCAGATTCTTGGTGATATTCGGGACATGAAATACATCGGACAGGTATTTCTTTTTCCCATCTTGCATAGACAAGGGAATTTTTCCAATCTGCACAATAGGATGTGCAGTATCATCACTAGTCTCCACAAATCCTGGTTTTTCCATTTTCCTTGCATCCTCCATCCATTCTGCATGACCTGTCATGTGGTTTGATGCACCTGAGTCAATATACCATACATCATTGCTTTCTTCTGCACTTGTCACAGAATTGTTCATGTGCTGCACCATGAACAAATGCTCATTTCTGTCATCACCCTGTCTGCTAGAAGATGCATAATTCCCTTGTTGCAGTTTTCCATTCATGATGTCATTCTGCTTTTTATAGCAGTCTTTAGTCATATGACCCATTTTACCACAGTAGTAGCATTCAACATTACTGTTTGCATTTTGACCTCTTTGCCATCCACCACGACCTCTTTGGCTCCCCCTGCCTCTAGAGTTACCACGTTCTCCTCCATAGGATTGGTTTTCTTGAGTTTGCTGCATATTTTGATTTCTACCACGGCCTCCAAATCGGCCTCCTCTACCTCTGCCTCTACCTCTTCCAGCATTTGAGTAGAAGATAGCTTCTTTTGAAGTTCCTCCTGAAGAAGATGCACCACCATTTCTCTGCTCCTCAGAAATTAGAAGAGCAATCAACTCCTCAAAATCAGGAAATCTTTCACGAACTGAAATGGATGTCCGAAACTGTGCATAATCCTTTCCTAGACCATTCAAGGTCACGGAAACTAAATCATCATCTTCCACTGGCGACCCAATGGAAGCAAGTGCATTTGCAATCTTCTTCACCTTCATGTGGTAGTCATTGATGCTCATATTTTCTCTTTGCACATTGTGCAACTCTTGCTTGAGCTGCATTTTCGTGGCTTGTGTATTTGTGCTATACATCTTTGACAGAGTATCCCATGCCTCCTTTGGTGTACTTGCATCTTGAATATGCACAATCATAGAGTCTGAAATGCTGATAGACAGCCAATACATAACTTTCCTGGCTCTCTCATACCATGCTTTAAATGCCTGCATTTGCTGTTGATTGGGAACATCAGGAAGAACTGGTTCTACTTCATTTCCTGCAACAAATTCCCAATATCCTTTTCCCATAAGGAAATTCGTCATTCTAAACTTCCATGTTTGGAAGTTGTTCTTGTCAAGCTTTTCAGTGACAATCTGTGAAAGAGAATCATATGCCATTACAGAAGACTGCAAAAAATTCTGTCACTACAAAAACCACAGCTTCACCCTCACAAGGGAAAATCTGCAAAACTGGCGAAAGTGGTATTTGACCGCACAGTCACTTCCTAGTGACGATTTTGCATAAACAGGAACCAAGGATGATTCTGAAACTCCCAATGTCTCTGCACACAAGCATACGATGCAATTTCTACAATAACTTTTCACCAACCTGTAGAACAATGGTCGCACAACATAAAATAGGGCCTTTTCCTGAGTGCGTGCAGAAAACTTCCGCCTCCAAAACAGGCCCCGAAATGGCCTCAAATAAAAAAAACAGGGTCGTCGAGGGCTAAATCCCTCGTCCGCAGCATATACTGCCCTCTTGCTTCACCGCGAAGGGCGTCTCAACCTGAGACAATGCACTCCTGCACTTTTCGGCTGTGTTACCTGCAGAGATCTGCTCCCAAAACAGAAAATGAAAGCAACACTACTCCTCTTACCAGAACACCGCGAGCTTGGCTTGCTTTCTTGAGCTCCTTACCACGAACAAGGCTCTGATACCATGTCAAGATTGTGGGAGAGAAGGAAGGAGTCTCACTTGTAGCTTTCTTGCTTGCACAATGGGGGAATACACACAAGGGTGTAGGCTGAAAACAGTTTTCCTCTTCTTAGTTGTGGAAGCCAAAAGAACTCTAGTACAAAGAAATAGAAGAACCCTATGTATGGGTCTCAAACCAAACTCAACTAAGGTGGCATACTAACTGAGCCACGAACTAGAGTAGATAAGGATAGCTATCATGTAGCTATTATTCAGCGGCGGTGTACCAACCGCATCTGCAACTGACAAGTCGGTGACATAAATACACAACGGTCACCCTGGCGTATCACGAGTGGAGCTCGATATCTCAACATGTGTGTGATGAGGCGTTATGCCTAAGTACTTTGGGATCTCCCTCTGAGGAGTTTTAGGGAAATGTTGGACTATAAACTATAAACACAGGAATTAAGCTTTAGGGCCGTTTGTCCTTTAGCATTAGATTGACGCTCCTGGTCTGCGAGGCCGTGAGGGTGTTTGTGTGTCATGAGCATGAGGTCCGGCTAGTGCTATAGCCAGTGCCGGTCCATTTGAGGTCCCATCAGCTTGGAAATGTCATGACGGAGGCGTGGCCAGAGGAAGAACAACTTCATGTCTTCTGACATTGTGGGGTCATCTCGTAGTAAAAGCTGATTCATTTCTGACTGCAAACTGAGCTACCAGCTCAAGCTGTTGTTGCCTCAAAGTGTTGAGCTGCTGAAGTGCTGTCTGTGTAATATTTTGATGTGTAAACTTTTGTATCAGTAATGTTTTTAAGACTTGCAAATCACCTTTAATTTCTTCTTACTGCTGGATGAACCAAGTTGCAACGACATTTTCCAACAGTGCCCGAATCTCCATGGCCTTTCACTTATCAGACCATTGATGGTAGCTTGAAACATTCTCAAAATGGTCCAGCCACATCAACACATCTTCGGTCGACAGCCTAGAGAATGGTTTGGGTCTGATTTTGGGATCGGGTTTGTGAAGGTGAGGAGCGTTGGACAATAAGTAGTTGAGCAGGGTTTGGTTTGTGTGATTCACTTGCAGGAGTATGTTGGAGACGACCTAAAACATGTGCTCCATCTGCACAGGTTCTAGTTGGACGGGTTGTGTTGTAGCAAACTCTGGATGCATAAATGCATCTTCGTACACAGGTGAGTGAACAGATTGGTGTGGGGAGGCTGCACGGCTCATGGTTGGGTGCTAAGAGAGTGGAAAATAAAGGCTATGCGTGAAGGAGATGTGAATAGCAGGGTGCACTAGACGTGGCAAGCGATGCTTGCCGTCTCCACCAATGTGGAGTGCTCTGTTTAGCCTGAAACACTCTGCCTCCACTCAGCAGAGAAACCTCTCTTTATTGTTCTCGTTTGTTACATCAAGATCTTGATGGTTGGCTGCTACATTAAGAAAGGTGTTGCTGTGAACTGATCTAGCCTACGTGGAGTTAGTTAGAGTTTCCTCCTCCACATTATACTTATCATTTTTAAAATAAAATTCATAAATATATTCTCACTTTAGTTGTGCTAGTTGAGGAACCTTTAAAACTAGCCCCAACTAAGAGAAAGGAATTCAAGGTGGTTTTACGTGTGAAAAGAGAAGCTTGAGTGAGAGCACAAGCAAGTTGAAGCAATGGAAGACTGAGGTATGGCAGATGGAGCAAGAGAGACAGATTCAGGATGTGGAAACCCCCAATAGCCATAACATGTGATCGCCTTTCCCTTATTTAAATGTCACTAAAAGAATAAAGAATGAAGTGATAGTGATGAGCACCCATCATGTGCAATAGCGTACATGCATGCAGCTATTGTAAGTGTACTAATACATGGGTGGTGTAAGTATAGGTGCCTTTACCCCCAACAACCTCTCACTTAAAGATGAATGTGCCCCTAGTGCGGAGATAACAAGAAAAAAGGTGACAATGTACAAATATATATTAAGTACAATAGAATGAAAAAAGATATCATCTCATCAATCACCCATTTGCTTCCTAAGGAAGGTGAAAATGTACAAATATATATTAAGTACAATAGAATGAGAAAAGATATCATCACCCATCTGCTTCCTAAGGAAGGTAAAATGCTCTACTAAGAGACTTTTAGTAAGAAAATTTGCAAGATTTTGGTCAATTAAGATCTTGATAAGCTTGATGGACTTACCTCAATGACCTCTTTGATAAAGTGGTACCACACCTCTGTGCTTTGTCTTCGCATGGAAGACCAAATTCTTGGCCAACTAAATAGCACTATAGAATGTGAATGTAGTGTAGGGACCATATCAATAATACTAAGATGGCCTAACCAGAGAGCCTCCTTGCAAGCCTCAGTGGTTGCAATATAATCTACATTTGTAATAGATAGAGCCATGCATTTTTGCACCCTAGACATCCAAGAAACAACATCTCCAACAAAGTGAAGATATAGCCAGAGGTGGACTTCCTATTGTCTACATGTCCTACATAATGAGAGTCAATATACCCCATGACTCTTGTATCCTAGCCGCCATAACATATCCACATATTAGGGATGTCCATAAGATACTCATGATACCCTTCACCGTGTATCGTGGGTGGTTGATTGAGAATAGCCCTCTCACATAACCCAAGACATGAAAGCAAAGGAGTGCCAGTATATATTTATGGATTGATACTTGGCTCAAACAATTTTTATTTCTAACCACAAAGGTCCTTTTAACAACCTTTAATAATGCATAATACAATTAAATGGTATAACTCTATCCCAAAACCACCATTTAGCTACTCAAATAAAGCATCACAATCTTTCCAACCACACAACTTGAATCCCAAAGATCTTCATGATGCTTCTCAAAGCACATTCGTCCTTTACTATCATAAACTTTCAACCAATTGCTTCTATGTAGTGATGATGTTTGTGGAATTCTGTAGCACTATATGGGCAATACTACACCATCTTATGCCACAATGGATTTCTAAATTACATTTTCAATAAGGCCACCAACACTTTAGGCATGCTTCTCCACCAATCACTCAAGCTTTATACTTTAATGAAAGAATTTATAAAGGTGAAATATCTTTTATGTACATTGAAGCTAACTCAATAGAAACCTTCCAAAACATAGCTATTAACTTAGTTTATTGATATTGATACTTTTCAGATAGCAATGCAATAGTTGTATAATAACATCAACTTCAAAAAGTCCACTAGAAATATAAATATCTCTTCAAGTGTCTGACCTCCTCTTCATCACTCACTTCCCCAACTTCTATGATCATGATCAAAAGAAGAATCAAGATAACCACCCTTGCAAAAAAATAAACACGCAATCTGCTGCCGCAACTTGTTGATCGTCACCTTTTCCCAGATAAGACGTGTCAATCAAATCACTTTATGCATACATACCGTTTTTTTTCTTTGTTTTTCAACACACAAGCAAAATTGTCCTTGTAGGAAACAAGTTGTCAAATCTCAGACTGATATAATTATCCATATGCAACATTATGCTATCATAGCCGGACTTAAATTTTGCATCACTACCTTTGTCTTTATTATCATAGCCATGTTAGCACACAAAACAACAACTTTCTTGACATATACAAAGCTAAATCCTTGATGTTTCCATAGATATTCTATTTGGCGGAGCAAAAGCTTCATGAATTGCGAGCATTGATTGGTATCATAAACACCTCCTCCTCTCCAAGAGATCCAAAACTTTGCATAATCTATTGATCCACTATTCAATATAGATGAAATTTATACTCCCACATTAATGAAGAGAGGCATCTTCAGACCTTACTACAATCATAATGCAATATCCCCCCCCAAGAATCCTCATTCAAGCTAGGCATCAATTGTTTCCTCTCCCCAACTCGTGGAGTAGCCATGCATATATAATGACCTACTTTTGCATTTCTTCAAAGCTTTTCTAAGGCTAAAAAGCCTTAACTTTACATCCCCAATGCTACTCCTCAAAGGCTCAAAGTCAACTCTCATAAGCTCCCAACAACATTTAATTGCAAATTTTTAAAACTTTCAAGGACAAAAAAATCTCAAGCATGGGTATACACACTCATACCCAAGTATTTATGACATATCAAAACATGTGTTAACCTACAATACCTATTCAAATTCTGTATGAAGGTCAAAACTCCACGTTCTCTGAGTTAAATCCACCACTTGATGGAATCATTCTCATACTTGCTAAAGCTCGTAAACCATGCAAATACAAGCTACTATAATACTTCACTTGCTAAATCTCTAGAAACTGAATTTTTTCTTATCCAACTTGCAAGCTAGTGTGTGCTTGCTCCACTTCAATGAGATGTAGTTTCCAATTTACGTGAGATAGATCAAGCTATTACAAGAATGCATAACAATGGCATCGTAATGTTTTCGGCCAATGTAGCCATATGGCGTGCCGTAACTCTCACTGCAAATGCTATGTTAGGAGGAGTGCTATTAGGGCATACATCAAACTTTCAACTATGGAAGCATTAAATTGCTGACAATTAGCCTGAATAACCTTCACATGAGAAGATAAAGAACATCTAATAGGCTTATCTTGCATATGAAAAATTTTAAGGATCTTTTGGATGTACTCCTTTTGCAACAAGTAAAGGAGCCTCTTAGAGTGATCATGTGTGATGTGCATCCTAAGAATATGTGAGGCTTGACTCATCTCCTTTATTTGGAAGCTCTTCTAAAGCTAACTTTTCAAGGAAACTAGCTCATCATAAGCACTGCCAACAATCAACATGAGAGTACCAAAATCATAAGGCCACCATCACCGACCTTTTTCATATATAAACTATTGAGATATCGAGCTCAACTCGTGATATGCCAGGGTGACCGTTGTGCATTTATGTGCGGTTGGTACACCGCCCATGAATAATAGCTACATGATAGCTATCCTTATCTACTCTAGTTCGTGGCTCAGTTAGTATGCCACCTTAGTTAGTTGAGTTTGGTTTGAGACCCATATATAGGATTCTTCTATTTCTTTGTACTTGAGCTCTTTTTGGCTTACACAACTAAGAAGAGGAAAACTGTTTTCAGCCTCCATCTCTGTGTGTATTCCCCCATTGTGCAAGCATGAAAGCTTCAAGTGAGACTCCTTCCTTCTCTCCCACAATCTTGACATGGTATCAGAGCCTTGTTCATGGTAAGGAGCTCAAGAAAGCAAGCCAAGCTTGCGGTGTTCTGGTAAGAGGAGCAGTGTTGCTTTCATTTTCTATTTTGGGAGTAGATCTTTGCAAGCAGCACAACCAAAAATTGCAAGAGTGCATTGTCTCAGGTTGAGACGCCCTTCGAGGTGAAGCAAGAGGGCAGTATATGTTGCGGGAGTGGGCTTTAGCCCTTGGTGACCTTGTTTTTTTGATTTGAGGCCATTTCAGGGCCTGTTTTGGAGGCGGAAGTTTTCTGCACGCACTCAAGAAAAAGCCCTGTTTTATGCTGTGCAACCACTGTTCTACAGGTCGGTGAAAAGTTATCACAGATATTGCATCGTATGCTCGTGTGCAGAGACATTGGGAGTTACAGAATCATCCTTGGTTCCTGTATATGCAAAATCGTCACTAGGAAGTGACTGTGTAGTAAAATACCACTTTCGCCAGTTTTGCAGATTTGCCCTTGTGAGGCTGAAGCTGTGTTCTTTGCAGTGACAGAATTTTTTGCAGTGTTCTGTAATGGCATCTGATTCTCTTTCACAGATTGTCACTGAAAAGCTTGACAAGAACAACTTCCAAGCATGGAAGTTTAGAATGACAAATTTCCTTATGGGAAAAGGATATTGGGAATTCGTTGCAGGAAATGAAGAAGAATCAGTTCTTCCTGATGCTCCCAATCAACAGCAAATGCAGGCATTTAAAGCATGGCATGAGAGAGCCAATAAAGTTATGTACTGGCTGTCTATCAGCATTTCAGACTCTATGATTGTGCATATTCAAGATGCAAGTTCGCCAAAGGAGGCATGGGATACTTTGCCAAAAATGTATAGCACAAATACGCAAGCCAGGAAAATGCAGCTGAAGCAAGAGTTGCACAATGTGCAAAGAGAAAATATGAGCATCAACGACTACCACATGAAGGTGAAGAAGATTGCAGATGCACTTGCTTCCATTGGGTCGCCAGTGGAAGATGATGATTTAGTTTCTGTGACCTTGAATGGTCTAGGAAAGGATTATGCACAGTTCCAAACATCCATCTCCGTCCGTGAAAGATTTCCTGATTTTGAGGAGTTGATTGCTCTTCTAATTTTTGAGGAGCAGAGAAATGGTGGTGCATCTTCTTCAGGAGGAACTTCAAAAGAAGCTGTCTTCTACTCAAATGCTGGAAGAGGTAGAGGTAGAGGTAGAGGAGGCCGATTTGGAGGCCGTGGTAGAAATCAAAATATGCAACAAACTCAAGAAAACCAGTCCTATGGAGGAGGATGTGGTAACTCTAGAGGCAGGGGGAGCGAAAGAGGTCGTGGTGGATGGCAAAGAGGCCAAAATGCAAACAACAATGTTGAATGCTACTACTGTGGTAAAATGGGTCATATGGCTAAAGACTACTATAAAAAGCAGAATGACATCATGAATGGGAAATTGCAACAAGAAAATTATGCATCTTCTAGTAGACAGGGTGATGACAGAAATGAGCATTTGTTTATGGTGCAGCACATGAACAATTCTGTGACAAGTGCAGAAGAAAGCAAAGATGTATAGTATGTTGACTCAGGTGCATCAAACCACATGACAGGTCATGCAGAATGGATGGAGGATGCAAGGAAAATGGAAAAACCAGGATTTGTGGAGACTGGTGATGATACTGCACATCCTATTGTGCAGATTGGAAAAATTCCTTTGTCTATGCAGGATGGGAAAAAGAAATATCTGTCCGATGTATTTCATGTCCCGAATATCACCAAGAATCTGGTTTCTGTCGGTCAAATGGTTGAGCAAGGCTTGCACGTCAGATTTAATCCTCATGGATGCTTTGTTGAGGATATGAAAAATAAAGGTCGCTTGATAGCAAAAGGAAAAAAGAAGGGCAGAATGTTTACGTTGGATGCAGACATGCCTGAATTGAGTGTAGCAATGTTTGCACATGGGACCGGTGTAGATGCAGATATTGATATCTGGCATAAACGCATTGGTCATGTTAATGTACAACGACTTAAATCAATGTAGGCCCAAAATATTGTTGCAGGATTGCCTAAATTCAAGGTTGCAGAAATGCATAAGGTATGTGAAGCCTGTCAATTTGGAAAATAGGCAAGGAAACCATTTCCTAGACATGTTCAAGAAAGTAAGAAGCCATTGGAATAAATCCACTCTGATGTGTGGACTACTAAAGCTGTATCTCTTGGAGGCTGTCATTATTTTGTCACTTTTATTGATGACTATAGCAGAAAAGTTTGGGTTTATTTTATGAAAAAGAAAAGTGAAGTTTTTGGGCATTTCAAAACTCTTAAAGCTATGGCTGAAAAAGAAACAGGTCTGCAAATAAAATGCCTAAGGTCAGATGGAGGGGGAAAGTACCTCTCAAATGAGTTCGCAAGGTTCCTGCAGGAGCATGGCATAAAGCAGCAATATTCATACAGTCATACCCCACAACAAAATGGAATTGCAGAAAGGAAAAATAGGCATATTGGAGAGGTATCTCGTGCCATGCTCAATGAAAAAGACCTGCCAGATTTTTATTGGGCTGAAGCAGTTGCTACAGCAGTCTACATAATGAACAGGACTCCCACTGCAGCAATACATGGGATGACTCCAGAGGAGAGGTATACTGGTAGGAAACCAGATATTTCTCATTTGAAAATTTTTGGTTGCATTGCCTAAGTACATGTGCCAGATGAGTTGAGATCCAAGTTGGATCCAAAAGCTGAGAAGTGCATCTTTATTGGTTACTCTCTGCAGCAAAAAGGGTATAGATGCTATAACCCTTCTACTCGTAAGTTTACAATGAGCAGAGATGTTGTTTTTGATGAGATGAGTAGCTGGTATAAACCAGTAAATGTGATTGATGATGTAGATGCACAAAATGGTAATGCTGCACAGAATTCACAGCAGCAATCACAAAATATTAGTGGACCTGGAGCGTCCTCTAGCAGTGGTTCACATTCTTCGCTATGGACAGGTAGATTGAGATCATCAGAATCTTCCCAAAGCAATGCAGATAGTGGTATGCAGGTATCACGAAAAGGAAAAGAGAAGGTTGATCAGCCCATGTTTGATGTGAATGTAGGTCACTCTTATGTGGATGGTGAATCCAGTGGCTCAGAACAGAGCATTGATGATGAGTTGGGTATTCCTTCTATTGTTACACATGGAGTAAGGAAGACCAGGGATGTTTTAAGAGCACCTGGGAGTGAACCTATTTTGCGCAGGTCTACGAGAGCTAGATATCCTGTGGATAGGCTGAAATATGATGGATTTACAGCCATTCACTATGCATATATGGTCAAAGTGATACAAGAACTAGAACCCACTTCCTTTGAGCAAGCCATGGGAAAAGAAAAATGGGAGAAAGCCATGGATGAAGAAATGGATGCCTTGGAAGCAAATGCTACATGGGAATTGGTACCTTTGCCTAAAGGTAAGAATGCAATTGGCTGTAAGTGGGTTTATAAGGTGAAACACAATGCAGATGGTTCTATGAACAGATACAAGGCAAGATTAGTAGTCAAGGGGTATGCACAAACATATGGCATTGACTATGAAGAAACATTCAGTCCGATTGCAAGGATGGCAACCGTAAGAGCAGTCATTGCTATGGCTGCATCAAAGGGATGGTCTTTACATCAGATGGATGTAAAGAATACCTTGTTGCATGGTGATTTGCAAGAAGAGGTCTATATGGAGCAGCCACCAGGTTATGTGCATGATGTTCATCCTGAGTTTGTTTGCAGGTTGAAGAAAGCCTTGTATGGCTTGAAGCAAGCACCTAGAGCATGGTCTGACAAGATAGGACAATATCTTGTCACTATTGGCTTTCAGATTTCCAAGGCAGATTTCTCACTTTATGTGAGAAAAACAGAGAAAGGTATTATGCTACTTGTCATTTATGTTGATGATTTGATTATGACAGGTGACAGTGATGAAGATATCATTCATGTGAAAATGCTATTGAAGCAGAAGTTTGAGATGAAGGATTTGGGAGAGCTGTGTAATTTCTTGGGCATTGAGGTGATTAGATCACCAAGTGGGATACAGCTCTTGTCGAGGCAGTATGGATTGGACATGCTGTCCAAATATGGGATGATAGGCTGTAAGCCTATTTCAATTCCTTTGGAGCAGAATGTGAAGTTGAGCACAGACGCAGGTGAGCTTCTGGAAGACCCTACTATGTACAGACGCATAGTAGGAAGCTTGATTTATATGACTATTACCAGGCCAGATTTGAGCTATGTTGTTGGATTGGTAAGTCAGTTTACGCAGGCTCCAAGGAAACCGCATTTGGATGCGGCTAGACGCATACTCAGGTATGTGAAGTCCACATTGCAGTATGGACTATTTTATGAGACTGGGGTTCAAATACAGTTGCATGGATACACTGATGCTGATTGGGCTGGCAGCATTTCTGATAGACGATCTACCAGTGGATATGTGTTCTCTTTTGGGAGTGCTGCAGTCACTTGGAGCAGCAAGAAACAACCTACAGTTGCCTTGTCCAGCATAGAGCCTGAGTACAGGGGTGCATCAATGGCTGCATGTGAGGTAGCTTGGTTGCATAAGCTACTTTATGATATGCATCAGCCTACAAATGGGCCAATTGTCATTTATTGTGACAACATGAGTAGTATACACTTGGCAAATAACCCAGTCTATCATGCTAGAACAAAGCACATTGAGGTGCATTATCACTATGTACGGGAGAGGGTTTTACTAGGTCTTATTGATCTAGTTTATGTCAGCACAGAGGATCAGGTAGCTGACATATTCACGAAGGCATTGAGCGCAGAGAAGCTGCGTTCAGAGATCTGCTTGGTGTGCAGGAATTGGGATTGAGCTCGAGGGGGAGTGTTGAGATATCGAGCTCAACTTGTGATATGCCAGGGTGACCGTTGTGCATTTATGTTACCGACGTGTTAGTTGCAGATGCGGTTGGTACACCACCCATGAATAATAGCTACATGATAGCTATCCTTATCTACTCTAGTTCGTGGCTCAGTTAGTATGCCACCTTAGGTAGTTGAGTTTGGTTTGAGATCCATATATAGGGTTCTTCTATTTCTTTGTGCTTGAGCTCTTTTTGGCTTACACAACTAAGAAGAGGAAAACTGTTTTCAGCCTCCATCTTTGTGTGTATTCCCCCATTGTGCAAGCAAGAAAGCTTCAGGTGAGACTCCTTCCTTCTCTCCCACAATCTTGACATAAACATGGATTCATATCACTATGGAAATATTCTTGTGAATGCATGAAATTATTGAACTTGTGGCACCATTCACTAGGTGTGTGCTTAAGGCCATAAAGGCTCTTTCTCAACTTGTAGACTAGGTGTTTCTTGCATTTTTTCTTAAAGCCCTTAGGCTACTACATATAAATCTCATTATGCAAGTCTCCATGTAAGAAAATTGTATTGTCATTCATTTGATAGAAGTCATCTTAACTATAGGATAGAAGACTTCATCGAAGTCAATACCACGCTCCTACCTAAAATCATTAGTAACCATCTTGACCTTATAATTTGGCTTGGAGCATCTAGGGATACTTTTCAACTTGTACACCCACTTGCATGGAAAATCAAGCTTTTCACTAGGCAAAGAAATAAAATCCCATGTATGATTTTTCTATAGTGAGTCATACTCTAACTACATGGCTCTCTCCCAAGAGTGATCATTACCTCTGCACATGGCCTTATCATATGTAAGAGGCTCACTAACATTTGTCACCACAACATAATCCATGGAGGGCACACCTATCTCTAGTAGACCACTTATAAATAGGTTGTGGGGCATGTGCATCCTGTCTAACATCATGGTCTTGGGCCATTGGAGCATTAGATATTGGACGTTGTCTAGTTGGCTATACACTAACATGAGGCTCCTCTTGAAATATCACCATGTGTACCTCAATGATTTGCTTAGGTTTCTTACACATTTTTTTTTTCATGGAAAACAACATCATGGCTATGGATGACCTTCCAAGCCTACAAATCCCATAGAGAATAGCCCATCTCAGCTACAACTCTATAACTAAAAGAGATACATTTCATGGACTTAGGATCCAACTTATTGTTCTTGTCCTTGGAAACATGGCAAAAAGCCTCACAACCAAAGACACATAAATGAGCATATGATGAAGGTTTTTTAGACTATACCTCCTTGGCAGCCTAATAGTTAAGAGTAGTGCATAGGGATCGATTAATCAAATATACGATAGTATTGCCTCGGCTCAAAAGTATTGCGAAAGTCTAGTTGGCAAATCATTTGGGGAGTTTTGAGATCTAAAAATTTCTCTGTAAGAGATTCTAGAGAGAGAAAACATTTAGGGATTAAAAAGTCATTTTTTGTTTTAAAAAAGTCTATTTTTTATGAATAAGCATATCTAAAATCGGAAAATGTTATTACCATAGCATTCTCATTAGCCTACATCAAATTTAGAAATCTAGGTCTCCATAAAGATGATAGGCATTGGATCAATTTGACCTTTTACCATAAAAGAGATAATGAGTACTCAAGTTGAAAATTTTTAACTTTTGGTGGTCTCCCTCCATCCTCATTTTCTTATTCCTTTCTCCTTCTTCTTGCTAGTTTTTCCCTTGTGTTTCTTCTTTTCTGAATTCACATGGCTTTTTGATATTGATCTTTAATCACATTTTTAGCCATAGATCAATCATCCAATAATCTTTACATTTCTAGTAAAGAATCTCTTTATTATCTTTGTATTTAGTTAGAATATGAGTATGAATTGATCATAAAAAGAGCAAAATCAACACTATTTTAGACTACTCCATGAAGCATGTGTGGAGATTTGAAGGAAAAAAAAACTTGATCATTGGTTGGATGGAAGGTTCTATCTTGAATCTTCCATAAACAATAACACATCTCCTTTCTATAATAGCTCTTTTGTTGGGGGTAAAGGCACCTATGTATAACTACCCATGTATTCAATACACTAACAATACCCACATACTTGTACATTGTAGGTGGCAAACACCCATCATTGCCACTTCATTCTTTATTCTTTTAGTGACATTTGAATAAGGAAAGGTTGGTCACACATTGTGACTATTGGAATTTCCATATATGGCGTCTCTCTCTCTTTCTCTCTTTCTCTCTTACTCCATCCACCATAACTTTTGCTTGTGCTTGTGTGCTTCCATCAGGCTCTACCTTTCAATTAGCATCAAAACCAACCATTCAAGGAGCTTCTTTATACTTTGTTTCAGCCTAGATTCAAAGCTTCAGCTCAAGGTTTCATGGTACTCATTATTTCTTCCTCCGGAGGTATGTAATGAGTCTTCCCTTCTCCTGCCTTGTTCTAGCTTGCTCCCTACTTGTAGAGGAGCTTTTTAAGGCTTAGCTGAGCTGTGTTTAAGGCTCATTGACCTAAAGAGAAACTATTTTATCAAATTTGAATGGATACAAAGCATGTTGTAGAAGTCATGGATAGTTATGATAGCTTGACAGTACTATTGTATATTGGCCATAACTTTTGCATACAATATTATATTTATGTGTTCTATAGTTAGAAACAAAGAGTGCAATAAGAGCCATAGATTTGGATACTTGCAAAGGGATTTGTGTAGTTTTTGGTTCTCTATTTCACCAAAAAAAAAGAAAATTTGGTTTGGATAGCAAATAGTTTACTCCAAAATGCATGTTTGATGCTTCGGGGATGCTTTTTTGATGCCTAAATGGTATGCTATGATTTCAGGACTAATTTGAGCTTGAAATAGCTCAAATTTTACTATCATTTTAGTGTTGTAATAATAAGATAGCAAGCATTTTTATTAGTGAAAAGCTTATATCTAATGCTCATTGGTGCTTTACATGATACTCAGTTGGATGCACTACTACTTTGATTATTATATATACTTAATGATATACTATGGTGTGCTTTTGAGATGAGATTTGGGATCCATTACATTGATCTTGGCTATGATTATATGCGTTGGTTACTTCAATGGCTTATACAATTACAAGCCTGAAGAATCTATTGGGTTCTATGCTCTCAGAAAATGCTTCATGTATCTTGGATATTCAGATGTCATGTATGTCAAGATTGTGGGAGAGAAGGAAGGAGTCTCGCTTGAAGCTTTCTTGCTTGCACAATGGGGGAAGACACACAAGGGTGGAGGCTGAAAACAGTTTTCCTCTTCTTAGTTGTGTAAGCCAAAAGAACTCTAGTACAAAGAAATAGAAGAACCCTCTATATGGGTCTCAAACCAAACTCAACTAACTAAGGTGGCATACTAACTGAGCCACAAACTACAGTAGATAAGGATAGCTATCATGTAGCTATTATTCATGGGCGGTGTACCAACCGCGTCTGCAACTGACAAGTCGGTGACATAAATACACAACGGTCACCCTGGCGTATCACGAGTGGAGCTCGATATCTCAACACTCCCCCTCGAGCTCAATCCCAATTCCTGCACACCAAGCAGGTCTCTGAACTTGCGCAGCTTCTCTGCGCCCAATGCCTTCGTGAATATGTCAGCTACCTGATCCTCTGTGCTGACATAAACTAGATCAATAAGACCTAGTAAAACCCTCTCTCGCACATAGTGATAATGCACCTCAATGTGCTTTGTTCTAGCATGATAGACTGGGTTATTTGCCAAGTGTATACTACTCATGTTGTCACAATAAATGACAACTGGTCCATCTGTAGACTGATGCATATCATAAAGTAGCTTATGCAACCAAGCTACCTCACATGCAGCCATTGCTGCACCCCTGTACTCAGCCTCTGTGCTCGACAAGGCAACTGTAGGCTGTTTCTTGCTGCTCCAAGTGACTGCAGCACTCCCAAAAGAGAACACATATCCACTGGTAGATCGTCTATCATAGATACTACCAGCCCAATCAGCATCAGTGTATCCATGCAACTGTATCTGAACCCCAGTCTCATAAAATAGTCCATACTGCAATGTGGACTTCACATACCTGAGTATGCGTCTAGCCGCATCCAAATGTGGTTTCCTTGGAGCCTGCATAAACTGACTTACCAATCCAACAGCATAACTCAAATCTGGCCTGGTAATAGTCATATAAATCAAACTTCCTACTATGCGTCTGTACATAGTAGGGTCTTCTAGAAGCTCACCTGCATCTGTGCTCAGCTTCACATTCTGCTCCAAAGGAACTGAAATAGGCTTACAGCCTGTCATCCCATATTTGGACAGCATGTCCAATCCATATTGCCTTTGCAAGAGCTGTATCCCACTTGGTGATCTAATCACCTCAATGCCCAAGAAATAACGCAGCTCTCCCAAATCCTTCATCTCAAACTTCTGCTTCAATAGCATTTTCACATGAAGGATATCTTCATCACTGTCACCTGTTATAATCAAATCATCAACATAAATGACAAGTAGCATAATACCTTTCTCTGTTTTTCTCACATAAAGTGAGAAATCTGCCTTGGAAATCTGAAAGCCAATAGTGACAAGATACTGTCCTATCTTGTCAGACCATGCTCTAGGTGCTTGCTTCAAGCCATACAAGGCTTTCTTCAACCTGCAAACAAACTCAGGATGAACAGCATGCACATAACCTGGTGGCTGCTCCATATATACCTCTTCTTGCAAATCACCATGCAAGAAGGCATTCTTTACATCCATCTGATGTAAAGACCATCCCTTTGATGCAGCCATAGCAATGACTGCTCTTACGGTTGCCATCCTTGCAACCGGACTGAATGTTTCTTCATAGTCAATGCCATATGTTTGTGCATACCCCTTGACTACTAATCTTGCCTTGTATCTGTTCACAGAACCATCAGCATTGTGCTTCACCTTATAAACCCACTTACAGCCAATTGCATTCTTACCTTTAGGCAAAGGTACTAACTCCCATGTAGCATTTGCTTCCAAGGCATCCATTTCTTCATCCATGGCTTTCTCCCATTTTTCTTTTCCCATGGCTTGCTCAAAAGATGTGGGTTCTGGTTCCTGTATCACTTTGACCATATATGCATAGTGAATGGCTGTAAATCCATCATATTTCAGCCTATCCACAGGATACCTAGCTCTTGTAGACCTGCGCAAAGTAGGTTCACTCCCAGGTGCTCTCAAAACATCCCTGGTCTTCCTTACTCCAGGTGTAACAATAGAAGGAATACCCAACTCATCATCAATGCTCTGTTCTGAGCCACTGGATTCACCATCCACATAAGAGTGACCTGCATTCACATCAAACATGGGCTGATCAACCTTCTCTTTTCCTTTTCGTGATACCTGCATACCACTATCTGCATTGCTTTGAGAAGATTCTCCTGATCTCAATCTGCCTGTCCATGGCGAAGAATGTGAACCACTGCTAGGGGACGCTCCAGGTCCACTAATATTTTGTGACTGCTGCTGTGAATTCTGTGTAGCATTACCATTTTGTGCATCTTCATCATCAATCACATTTACTGGTTTATACCAGCTACTCATCTCATCAAAAACAACATCTCTGCTCACTGTAAACTTACGAGTAGAAGGGTTATAGCATCTATACCCTTTTTGCTGTAGAGAGTAACCAATAAAGATGCACTTCTCAGCTTTTGGATCCAACTTGGATCTCAGCTCATCTGGCACATGTACATAGGCAATGCAACCAAAAATTTTCAAATGAGAAATATCTGGTTTCCTACCAGTATACCTCTCCTCTGGAGTCATTCCATGTATTGCTGCAGTGGGAGTCCTGTTCATTATGTAGACTGCTGTAGCAACTGCTTCAGCCCAATAAAAATCTGGCAAGTCTTTTTCATTTAGCATGGCACGAGATACCTCTCCAATATGCCTGTTTTTCCTTTCTGCAATTCCATTTTGTTGTGGGGTATAACTGCATGAATATTGCTGCTTTATGCCATGCTCCTGCAAGAACTTTGCAAACTCATTTGAGAGGTACTCTCCCCCTCCATCTGACCTTAGGCATTTTATCTGCAAGCCTGTTTCTTTTTCAACCATAGCTTTAAGAGTTTTGAAATGCCCAAAAACTTCACTTTTCTTTTTCATAAAATACACCCAAACTTTTCTACTATAGTCATCAATAAAACTGACAAAATAATGACAGCCTCCAAGAGATGCAGCTTTAGTTGTCCACACATCAGAGTGAATTAATTCCAATGGCTTCTCACTCTCTTGAACATGTCTAGGAAATGGTTTCCTTGCCTGTTTTCCAAACTGACAGGCTTCACATACCTTATGCATTTCTGCAACCTTGAATTTGGGCAATCCTGCAACAATATTTTGGGCCTGCATTGATTTAAGTCGCTGTACATTAACATGACCAATGCGTTTATGCCAGATATCAATATCTGCAACTACACCGGTCCCATGTGCAAACATTGCTGCACTCAATTCAGACATGTCTGCATCCAATGTAAACATTCTGCCCTTCTTCTTTCCTTTTGCTATCAAGCGACCTTTATTTTTCATATCCTCAACAAAGCATCCATGAGGATTAAATCTGACCTGCAAGCCCTGTTCAACCATTTGACCAACTGAAACCAGATTCTTGGTGATATTCGGGACATGAAATACATCGGACAGGTATTTCTTTTTCCCACCCTGCATAGACAAGGGAATTTTTCCAATCTGCACAATAGGATGTGCAGTATCATCACCAGTCTCCACAAATCCTGGTTTTTCCATTTTCCTTGCATCCTCCATCCATTCTGCATGACCTGTCATGTGGTTTGATGCACCTGAGTCAACATACCATACATCATTGCTTTCTTCTGCACTTGTCATAGAATTGTTCATGTGCTGCACCATGAACAAATGCTCATTTCTGTCATCACCCTGTCTACTAGAAGATGCATAATTCCCTTGTTGCAGTTTTCCATTCATGATGTCATTCTGCTTTTTATAGCAGTCTTTAGCCATATGACCCATTTTACCACAGTAGTAGCATTCAACATTACTGTTTGCATTTTGGCCTCTTTGACATCCACCACGACCTCTTTGGCTCCCCCTGCCTCTAGAGTTACCACGTCCTCCTCCATAGGACTGGTTTTCTTGAGTTTGCTGCATATTCTGATTTCTGCCACGGCCTCCAAATCGGCCTCCTCTACCTCTGCCTCTACCTCTTCCAGCATTTGAGTAGAAGACAGCTTCTTTTGAAGTTCCTCCTGAAGAAGATGCACCACCATTTCTCTGTTCCTCAGAAATTAGAAGAGCAATCAACTCCTCAAAATCAGGAAATCTTTCACGAACTGAAATGGATGTCCGAAACTGTGCATAATCCTTTCCTAGACCATTCAAGGTCACGGAAACTAAATCATCATCTTCCACTGGCGACCCAATGGAAGCAAGTGCATCTGCAATCTTCTTCACCTTCATGTGGTAGTCGTTGATGCTCATACTTTCTCTTTGCACATTATGCAACTCTTGCTTGAGCTGCATTTTCCTGGCTTGCGTATTTGTGCTATACATTTTTGACAAAGTATCCCATGCCTCCTTTGGCGTACTTGCATCCTGAATATGCACAATCATAGAGTCTGAAATACTGATAGACAGCCAATACATAACTTTCCTGGCTCTCTCATGCCATGTTTTAAATGCCTGCATTTGTTGTTGATTGGGAACATCAGGAAGAACTGGTTCTTCTTCATTTCCTGCAACAAATTCCCAATATCCTTTTCCCATAAGGAAATTCGTCATTCTAAACTTCCATGCCTGGAAGTTGTTCTTGTCAAGCTTTTCAGTGACAATCTGTGAAAGAGAATCAGATGCCATTACAGAAGACTGCAAAAAATTCTGTCACTGCAAAAACCACAGCTTCAGCCTCACAAGGGCAAATCTGCAAAACTGGCGAAAGTGGTATTTGACCACACAGTCACTTCCTAGTGACGATTTTGCATAAACAGGAACCAATGATGATTCTGAAACTCCCAATGTCTCTGCGCACAAGCATACGATGCAATCTCTACAGTAACTTTTCACCGACCTGTAGAACAGTGGTCGCACAGCATAAAATAGGGTCTTTTCCTGAGTGCGTGCAGAAAACTTCCGCCTTCAAAACAGGCCCCGAAATGGCCTCAAATCAAAAAAACAGGGTCGCCGCGAGCTAAAGCTCTTTCCCGCAGCATATACTGCCCTTTTGCTTCAGCGCGAAGGGCGTCTCAACCTGAGACAATGCACTCCTGCAATTTCCGGCTGTGCTACCTGCAGAGATCTGCTCCCAAAACAAAAAATGAAAGCAACACTGCTCCTCTTACCAAAACACCGCGAGCTTGGCTTGCTTTCTTGAGCTCCTTACCACGAACAAGGCTCTGATACCATGTCAAGATTGTGGGAGAGAAGGAAGGAGTCTCGCTTGAAGCTTTCTTGCTTGCACAATGGGGGAAGACACACAAGGGTGGAGGCTGAAAACAGTTTTCCTCTTCTTAGTTGTGTAAGCCAAAAGAACTCTAGTACAAAGAAATAGAAGAACCCTCTATATGGGTCTCAAACCAAACTCAACTAACTAAGGTGGCATACTAACTGAGCCACAAACTACAGTAGATAAGGATAGCTATCATGTAGCTATTATTCATGGGCGGTGTACCAACCGCGTCTGCAACTGACAAGTCGGTGACATAAATACACAACGGTCACCCTGGCGTATCACGAGTGGAGCTCGATATCTCAACAATGTACTTGATGTTTTGAGCTTGCATTGCTCATTTAGCATTCCATTTTGTTCTTGTGGGAGTTAACTGTGCTAATTTGGATGCTATATAAAATTTTGGATTTTTGAAGTTGAGCTTGAGCTTACTTCCATCGAGACTGTGGGACACTTCATGTGCATGCTCTCTTGATATGTATTGGATGTAGTTACCCTACTGTGGGCTGATTTGATCAGTTACTTTGGACTTGGCACTTATGTATGTCAATGTTTGTTAGTGAGATTTATATGCTTTTGGATTATGTATTGAGGTTTCCTCAGTGGATTATGCATTTTGTAGATCTCTTCTCTTTACCTTGAAATCTTGTATGTGCATGATGTCTATACCTATTGCATGTTTGGTTACTGATACACTACAATTGTGTTAGCTTTGCTTTCAATGCCAATTGTTCTTAGTATTTCTTTCTTAGTTTCTCATACTTAATTGTTGGCATAATAATGCCGTTTATTATAATAGTGTGTCATTTCAATTTTATGCATTCTATGTGAGGATAGTCATCAATCATGTCTTGATAGTGACTGCAATACCACATGTATCATTATGACATTGCCACCTTGGGCACATGTCATTAAAGGGAATGAAAATGCTTACCTATTTGTAGTACCTTATGTCCCTTGACTACAAGTGTTTTAATTCTTATGATCATTGTCTTTATGGTAGGTAGACTCATAACTCATATAAGAAGTCTAGCATTACACACGTGGGTGAGCCTTTGGCTCTTGTTCAGTTTGATATTTGTGGATCTATACCCTGTAAGTCTTTAGGTAGCACAAAGTTCATCTTCTTCTCTTCTTCTCTTCTCTTCTTGCTTGCTTGTGTGTGCTTGAGAGAGGGGTGTGAGAGTGTGAGGGAGTGAGTATGTGAGGGTGAAGGATCTTAGAGGTGAAGCTCTCCACCATCTCCTCTCTTTTTCTCTTCTCTTCTCTTCTCTTGTCTCACGCACGACTATGGGAGATGGATCTTGGAGGTGGAGGATTGAGGATGCTTGAGCTCACATCTCGAATCATGGAGCTACCAATGTGCTTGAGGAAGGAGGTAACTCATTTTGGCATAGGTAAGATCGCTACACCCCACTAGGATAGAAGGTGCATCGGCTAGGTGAGAGATAGCTATAGGTGTTCGCTTGAAACACTTGAACAATAAGTGATCCATGGGTCTTGGCAGTAGATTGCCTCTACATTTTGGTTTTGTTGCCGAGACAAACAAATTTAAGATTGTGCACTTGTGCACCTCAAATTGAGCGATGAAGTAAGGGTTTCATCCTCAAACAGGAACTTGAGATAGATAAGAGGTTTTGGGTTTTTAATCTTTGCAATAAGTAAGTATTTTTTATTTTTTGATGATTAGGCAAGTAGGAGGAAGCATTTTAGTGTTTTGCTTTCAATTTTTGTTGCATGTAGAGCAGGATATGACAAAGAAATCAAAGGAAAAAACTTTAGGGTTTCTGTTGTGAAATAGGCCCAAATAGAGCACAAACAGGGAAAAAATGGGAAACAAGGATGCTTAAAGGTGTTAGAATTGCACAGGGAGTGATTGGGTAGATTAAGGTTGGGTCCAGCAAGGGTTTAAGACCCTGGGAAGTAAAGGGAGACATCATTTTTAGTTTTTGCAGTAGAGAGAGAGAGAGAGAGAGAGAGAGAGAGAGAGAGAGAGAGAGAGAGAGAGAGAGAGAGAGAGAGAGAGAGAGAGAGAGAGAGAGAGAGAGAGAGAGAGAGAGAGAGAGAGAGAGAGAGAGAGAGAGAGAGAGAGAGAGAGAGAGAGAGAGAGAGAGAGAGAGAGAGAGAGAGAGAGAGAGAGAGAGAGAGAGAGAGAGAGAGAGAGAGAGAGAGAGAGAGAGAGAGAGAGCTTGTGCATGAGAGACTTGGAGCTTCCAGTGAATTGATTGGTGGCCTTGGACACTTGGACCAATGACCTCCTTTGATTTTGAAAATTGGACTCTTGGACCACCCTCTCCGATTTTGGCAATCAGACACACTCAAATCGGACCAACCCATCTCCTATTGGACATACATTTCTCGATTTCGAGAATCAAACACTCCATAATTGGACCATTCAAAATTGTACACTTGTGAAATCATACATCCGATTCGTGAAATTGGGCGCTGCAGAATTAGACTCTGCATAATCGGACCAGATTTTGACGTATCAAAATTAACAAATCTGGCATGTCTGGGACGACAAAGAGTACAATCCACAATAGGAGAATTCACCGAAAGTCTTACAAGCAATTTTAACCCTAGAAATCTTAGCCTGTAAAATTCATATTAACTGCATTGAAAATCAACTCAATACACATGAGTGCTCGCACCATATTTCGACTCGTGATACGCCGAAGCTCTATGTGAAAAAGAAAAAAATGGGGATTATCTCACTAAATCGTAAAAGAAACAATCCACTCCAAACATTTTTTTATTATAATAGTATTGATGCAAAAAAGAAGGGGAGAAACAAATAGGTGTCTCAGCATGAATCCTTCTGAGTAGTGGACATAGTATCGGTTGGAAGAATTTAGTGAGGGAATAATCATGACCATTGCCATTGGGAAATCCTATAAGGAGACAAAATGAACAAGAATAGCGTGGACACTCATATCAACATATTCGGCACACTTAGAGCTGTAGGCTAACCAATAGATCCCATTTGACCCTTAGCGAGCTGAACGACGTGGCATAGAACCTAAAGACTAGAGGAATCAGCCAAGAATCAAGCCTAGAGCCCCATTAGGCCGCCGAATACGTAGATGAGAGTGTGAAAGCTACAATTTTCACTTTGTATTCACACCCACATTGTTTTTAAGCACTTGAAGTGTACTTAAGAAAATATGAAAGCTTGATTTCGCATGGTGCACGAAAGAGAACACACACACACACACACACACACACACACACACACACACACACACACACACACACACACACACACACACACACACACACACACACACACACACACACACACACACACACACACACACACACACACACACACACACACACACACACACACACACACACACACACACACACACACACACACACACACACACACACACACACACACACACACACACACACATCAAGTGAGTGTAAGTTGAGGATTGTCTGTAAATAATAAGGAACTCACTTAGACATAACAATCAGAATATGAATCCACTAGTAGGAGAAGACCTTGAAACGTAGTTGGGTGATTGAGAACCCCAAGTATAGGACCAAATGACACAAGAGTCAGACGCTGCAAGGATCGACACCATTGGAGGAGTCAATCTAATTGACTTGATCAATCTCATCGACAACCTAGTGGAGCATGAGACCGTGAATATGGTAGAGTCAAGCACTAATAACAGACGTGGCGAAGAGCTTGACCTAGGTGGTTTCCTGATGGAAATCCAGCAGCTAGTCGCCAATTACAATCTACAAACCCGGACAGACCACCACGATAGGACATTCGAGGATACCATGGTGGACCTTGAAGAGGAGATGAGACTAGCGTGGGAAGCTTTGTAGGGCACAGTGGCCTACAAAATGGAACAACATGCAAGAAGCTTACGACATAACATAGAAATATGTGAGATTCAACGAGTGCTAGCCCTAGCAAGTAAAAATAGGATATGACCTTACACAGAGAGGGAAAGAGCGCTAGAAGGTGACCTCACGTTGAGTGACCTTCTTACGAAGCAATTGCTAGACAACTTGTTAGCAGAGCAGAGTGCCGCTGCAATGGCAACCTCGTTGCTTACATGTTCAGGAGTTAACCAAGACTATAAGAGCCAATCAGGAATCCCTGTCGTGGCTAAGAAATTAGACAAGTACCAGCCAAATGATGACCCATACAGCTTTGTAGAGTAGTTCGAGCAAGTTTGCGAGGCCAACGACTTCACTAATCTTACTCAGTGCCATAAGCTTTCGGTCTATGCTTAGGAGATAAGGGTAGGACCTGGTACATGAGCCTAGACGTTGTTGAGAAAACTAACTTCAAAAACCTCAAGAGTTTCTTCATTAAGAGATTCTTTGAGCCTGGGTATTCTGATAACCTTCTAGTGCGACTGATGAACATCAAGCAGAAAGACAAAAAGGACATCAGAGACTACATCATCCACGTGGAGGTCTCTTCAGGAGAATCCCAACTGGTGAGTAACCCACCAAAAGAGTGGTCATCATAGTCTTCATCAATGGGATACAAAGTGAGAAACTCTACAAGACCTTGGCATGCAATTCAAGCTTGTAGTAAGACATGCTAGCTAGGGTCTTTGACATGAGCGAGTTTCAATGCCAAGCAAAAAATCAGGCACAAGTACTCAAGATAAAGGAAAGGGCATGGCCGCAAGTCAAGAGCTAGCGAAGATGAAGACAGAGCTAGTTGAATTATAAGAAATGATGAGACAACCAACATGCCCCCATGTCCAATGCGTGTATTGTGACGAAAACCACATGCTAGTCAAGTGTTAGGACCCAAGGTCTCGACCTTGTGCCAATTGCGGTAGGTTCGTCGACCACTATACCCTGCATTGCAGGCTACTGAGGAGACTTCCATACTCGCAACCATATGGACATCCTTACCTAGAGACTAGGCCGCAAAACGTTTTCAGGAGGGGAGCCCCATTCGCTCTCCTTACACCTAATCACACCAGACTGGCCATTCCTAGGATGGAGATAAATCCCACAGGCATACCTAGACCACATGGACCCTATGTAACCCATCCACCAAGCGACGCTCTAGTCCACTATATGGAGAAGCCAAACGGCAAAGAGCCTTACGTGCACTCCTATGTATCATATGATGAAGAGGGAAATGCAATCCTTATGAATTATCGACCTATACTGGTGATGGCGTTAGGTAGGGGCAGAGATAGAGGCCTAGGGGGGCCGACCCAAGAACCGATTTCTTGTTGGAATTGCAGTCACCTTCCTAGGACACATCTCCTCACGTTGCCTTGAACGAGTAGGCTAAAGGCCGATCTTAGATGCCCAGAGTGTGGAATCACTCACCTATTTGCTGAATGCCCTAAACAAAGGCCACTCTCTAGTGCGACAAATATGCCATTTGTACCATTGGGGCTGTTTGGAGTTGAGACATTTAACAGAGAGGACATACCCATCTCGTTGCATGTCATGACATGCACATACAAAGCATGTTGGCATATCACTGCATGAACCTAAAAACTTAGATGCAGCCTCAATTGGAAAGAAGAGCCGTAGGTGAAGGAGAAAGAAAGCTGACACAAATTTCATGCTAAAAATTGAGAGTGCCATGATGCTACCTACCAGAAAAAAGGTGACAGACGCAGAAGCAAAAATGCTAGCTCCAAAGACGGCTAAGAAGGGGACTGCAAAGGTCGGGAGTACCCCAACCCGAAGCCAACTCAAGGCCATCGAAAAGGTCAAGGAGTGGGTGAAAGAAGCCCACGAGCACCTGAAGGATGTTGAGCTTATATTAGAAGATGAGATCAATGATCTCTCAAGCGTAAGCACACCAACCTTGCCTCCATGACCAAAGTCGAGGGATGTGGCCATACCACAAGCAGTGTTGCTTAAGCAAAGCCTATACACTATGGGCCAACAAACCAGTTAGGGCCATTGGCCAAGAAGCGCATAGTTAGGAGAGAGGCAAGCAGCTAACGACCTCCTTACCATGCTAGTGACCACCCCGGTGACTCTAAGCCTAGGAGATCTGCTTAGGTAGCATCTGACACTATGGAAAGAACTAAAGCACTAGGTTGAAGGACCAATGGAGCAAGGGGAAATTGATCTACATGATCATGATGCAGTAACTTAGATATCTAGTGTGACACTGCACTCGGTGCCCAAGTTGTTGTACGTCAATGCTTTTTGGGAAGGCATCAAAATGCATGCAGTCTTACCAGTCCTTGCTCTAGGAGACACCACGAGAAAGGGAATTGTGGATAAGGGAGAAGGAGTTAGTGTGCTGAGCCAGCAGTACTCTAGTAGTGGGGTAACCCGCTTATTGAGAATGCTAGGCTCAATGTCACCCTAGCCAATGGAATGAAAGTGTGGCCATTTGGTGTGTTAAAGAATTAGCCATTGAAGATCGTAGGAATCCAACTCTCTGTTTATTTCTATAGTCATGAAGGGAGTGGACTATGACATCCTGTTAGGCCGACCTTGGATGTGCAATGCACGGGTCATAGAAGATTGGGGTAACAATCTAATCTTCTTAGGCAATCAATTGGAAGTAGTAAAAGTAGAGATGGATACATGAAAGACCATACTAGTCGACCTAGATGCCATCTCCACCATGTTGAAGGGTGATGCGCAAATTAGAAGATTGTACGGGCCACTCACCAAGTACATCCCTTGTCTTGAGGATGAGAGAGATTGGATGCATGTGCTAGCCACAATCGATTTTCCATTCTTGGATAGTGAGAAGTACGAGAAAGCCACTAAGGCAATTGGTAAGCCCAGTGACACGCCCCTAGTACCAATCTGCATAATGGAAAGGAGCTCTCGTAGACAACCCAACCCTGTCAAGGTATGAGTGGCCACCATCACAAAAATTGAAGATGAAGATGAGGAAGTGGTGGCACCTACCTATCTATGCTTGTCAGTGATGACCCATAAGACACACGACTTTGATGCACTCATTCATGAGGGAGTTGACTGTAATATCCTTACGCATGATCATTGGACCCTTGTTGGCCAACCTCAATTGCAGAGCCTACCAACACCAAAGTCAATCCATTTGGAGGATGGTGGTCCTACTCACTGCTTGGGAAGTGCAGAACAACAGCCTCTATTGAGACTAAAAGCCTACTTGTGATCTTCTATGTGATGCCTAACACTAAGACCACTGGTAAGGAATCGTTGCTAGGATGCACATTCAAGAAAGAAGCACATTGCAATATTGACTATTAGTCACAGTGCATTCGCCTTGCCATTGATAATGTTTGGATAATTACGACTTTCAATAAAGGGATGCATGACTCCATCACAATCAGCAAAGCCACCGGTAGAGAAACCCACCATTGAGCCTAAGGAGGGGGGTTGTGATTCGTCACCACCTGCCGAACCTTAGCACTAGCAAAAAGCCGACCACAAAGCCGAAACCCTTGAACACCAGCTCAAATGGGTGCCAAAACATCCAAGACTACCACCTAGGAGCACCCAACCACAAACTTGTAAGGCTAGGAACCTCCCCTCGAAACCTAGGAGGCCTAGAAGAAACTATAGGCAAGCATCAATGAACGGTCAAAGCCACGATGGGTTCCCAAGACCTTATTGCAAGCACAATGCTACTATGAGAGTAACACCTAGATTTGGGTACCTAAAGCAAAGATGGCCAAGGACACTACTCCAACAATACCCCCAAACTTACCCACACCAAGCCATGTGACAGAAAAGGCACCAATGCCATAAACAACTCAAACTAGAAATGCATAGAGCCTCAATCATGACAGAAGCTGGTAGAGACTAAACAAGTCTATTGACCAAAACCAAACCCTACTACTCACAAACTGCCTCATCTTGGTCCTACTAATACCCCTAAGACCTCACTAGCATCTAATAGTGTGGCACCTGTGACTCTAACCAAGCCCATCACACAAGAAGCCCAACCACACTCTTAGGAGCAACTAAAGCCGCAATCATCAACTGCCAAATTATCTAGTTCAATAGTCAAACCCTACCCACTAGCAGGTCTTAAGCCGTCCTATGAATGATGATCGATCCTCACAATAAAGACCTAACTGATAACACAGGAGATGAATTGATCACCTGCATCAAGTGCTTAGATGCCATATTCACCCTACTTGCTAAGAGCTATGAGTGCTTGGACCTAGGTCTGCTTGATCCATCCTTAGCATCGAATATTCGCTCCATGACATGCACTTGGGAGAAATACGAATTCGTGATGGTAAAAACCCCCATGGTTGCGGAGGAATTGATTGCCAATGCCAAGATATCTTGAGACCAAGCCTTTAAACAATTTTGACAGATCATCTCCTATAGCAAGACAGAGTTACTGCCACAAGCCAAAAGTTGGACGAACTCCGTAGGCTAGCCGGCAATGACTCATCTTTCTTGAGGAAGTGGTATGCTCTCTGGCTCCAATGGGAACAAGAAGGCTGCCAAATCATGAATAATGTTGAGCGACAACGTGCCATTAAGACCTCTGAGTTATGTAGCTCTAACCTCCTGTAGGGTATTGACCACCATTTATAACCGACCCCTAGAAGAGCACATCATGACCCGCCCATATTTAGAACAAATTTTGACTGAGGAAGAGCTACAATTGCTAGTAGGATAAACT
This sequence comes from Lygodium microphyllum, assembly GCF_053477565.2. Taxonomy (NCBI): domain Eukaryota; kingdom Viridiplantae; phylum Streptophyta; class Polypodiopsida; order Schizaeales; family Lygodiaceae; genus Lygodium; species Lygodium microphyllum. The sequence goes on along the minus strand of NC_141143.1, from coordinate 72,750,934 downwards.
CCGATGACTTCCTTACGAATGTTCTCACCTATATCACTCAAGTTGGCATTTGTCCTTTCAACATGGACCGCTATGCAATCTACAATATAATCCAAACTTCTGTGCTTGGCTCATGCGAAAGTGAAACACCGCAAGCCAACACTGAATGCCCTTTACCTCTCAAACCTTAATCCTAGGAAGGATTTTGGGGCAAGGTGAAATCAAACATGTAAACAGGTAAGATGAATGAAATGCATGAATAAACCATCCATCAATGTCCAAGAGCAGAAGAGAGCGGATAAAAATCAACTCACGACTGAGGAAAAAAGTTGTAAAATTTTTGGAATGAGTGGATTGCTTGAAGGAAAAAAGTTCTTTTTGTATCTAAGCATGTTATTCTTCCCAAGAAAGCATAATCAATTCCTACGTACCTTTTCACCAAGAAATTACTTTAAGGACACTAATGGTGAACTATGGCATTGTGATAGGTGCCCACAATGGTAGGTCAAGAGAAAAGTAGCAAACTTCCATTCTCAGAGGAGGAACAGGTGAAGTATGGCCTCTCATTGGAAATGAGGGCTTACAATTAATTCAAATTGAGGCATATCCTAAATTAAGAAGACATAGTCATGGAGGAGTTAGCCATCAAGCAACTGGTGAAGCAGTGCAAGCTGCATAAGTGCGTGGAGAAGGTGGGCCATGCCATTGACTATGAGAAGTGTGCCAAGTTTCTTTGGACCTTCAACAGGAATTGTGACACTATCACAGTGCACCTAAAGAATGAAGCCCACCAAGTAGAAATCAAGCTGAGCCCTAAGCTCATATAGAAAGCACTAGGCCTACCAAACAAAGTGGAAAGACGTCCAAAAAGGGATGTATAGGACATGTTGGGAATGGACAAAGTGATAGTCCACACCGACGACAGCATCATCCTAGCTGACATCCTCGACCTTGAGGTCCAAATCCAAGCCAAAATGGTGCACACCCTGTTCTCTAGTCAAAGGAATAACTCAATGATGAAAAAAATCAACATGTCAATGCTGGAGAGCATCAGTGCCCAGTCCTTTGATGAGGTAAACCTAAATGGCTTCGTGAGGAATATGATAGAGACATCGGCAAAAGAATTAGCCACCAGGAGAAGACCCACAGGGGGAGAGTCTGTGGCCTCCAATTCCATGAAATAGTTGTCCTCAAAGGCCTCCACCATTGGCTTTGGAGGGGTCTTGACAATCATCATAAGAGAGGCACTAGGGAAAGCACAAGATGATGAGGCAGTCCAGACAAATCCCCTTTGCACTAATGATAGGAGCAGTCTAGCGAAAGGATCGTGAATGAGGGAAAAGGAGAGTGAGAAGCACAATCTGGCCAAGGAAGGGCCAAGAAATCAAAGAAAGAGACTATGTAGAAGAAGGCCAAAGAAGAGAGGGGAAAGAAATAGAAAACATGCCTACACAGAGCCCAAAGTCAGTACAAAAGCACGAAAGAACGATGAAAAAAAGAAGAAAAGGATGAGGCGAAGAGAATAACAGAGGAATCCAAAAAATTTGAGGAGGAGAGAAAGAGAAGAGCTAAGGAGGAAGATGCAGAGATCAGGAAGAAAGAGGAAGAAGACATAGCCCTCGCTATCCACCTCTCTCAATGGAGCAACCTTTAAGACAAGAAGAGTTGGCGGCCATGAGCCCACCCTGACATGAAGGTCCAAGAACTAGCTCCAAGACACCCAAAAGCTTGCCACCCCCAGTGACTGAGGGAAAGGGAAAGGGTTTAAACAACCCCATCCCATCCGTCCTATTGCCTGCTACCCTAGTCAATGTACCCACCCAAGACTCCTCTACCACGGTGGATGCCAATAATCTTGTGGCTTGGGTGCAATTCCTGGTCAACAAATAGGCAACTCAAGATGCAAGTGTAGGAACACTTGTGAATGATAGGAGAAAAAAGACAAGTAGCTACAAACGTGGAATCTAGATGGGACCTCAAAAGACCGAGGCATCTACAACCATTGGTCCCATTGGACTGCGGTTGTCCACAAACTATGCCGGCTATGTATAGGAACTCCTATCATAGTTGGAACGGGCAAAGAAAGATAGGAAAATAGCCGAGCTCGAGGCTGAAAGGGAGATGATGGCAACCTTTGAATTAGAGAGAACATGTCAGCGGCCATGTATCAAAGAGAGATCAAGAAGCTAAAGGAGAAGCTCGAGGCCAAGGGAGGAGAATACGAGAGATGGCAAGCAAAACTCGCGGTAGAAACACATAGCCTCATGAGTCTACAACATAGTTTCGATGAGCTGGTGGCACTGTACAAAGATCTGCAAAAGGAAAATGAAAAGATTCGAGATGCCATGGAGTAGCTAGTAGTGGTAGAAAAAGAGAGAGGCCGATGGCATCAAAAGCATATATAAAATCTAGAACAAAGTATAGCCTTGGAGCTTGGAGAGAAACATGACTTGGAAAGAGAAATCAAGGAATATGAGAGGAGGCTAAGGGCATTAGCTTGCAGGCACAACAAATGCTTGGAAGAAATGAAGAAAAAAGTAGATGAATGGGTGAACATGAGCAAAGAAAAAGTGAGTGACTTAGTGTTTTGGCTAGCCCTTGCAGAAGGCAATAGGGTGTTAGTAGAGAGCATGGCAGAGCCACATAGATGACTTTGGAAGCCCAACAATGCGCCTTCCTCCGCACTATCTTGGACGCTACACAATCTGAGGAAGAGGAGGTTGTTGAGTCCTTAAGGAAAAAGCTAGAGAACACTCGTAGGGCTCTCATGCATGGGCTACACGTCCAAATGCAAATTGCAAGGCCCACAGAAGCAGAGCCACCAGAGCACAGGGGAGTAGAGAGGCGAAGGCCGACATGGCCAAGTTTTGAAAGGGGGTAGCAAGCCGAGCTCCTTAGTGGGAGGTTTTTACAATAAGGATGTTGCCCCCCACACTCTTTTTGTATGATAATTTTTTACCTTTTTTAAAATAGAAGTTTCATTATGGAGGCTTTGCTCCTACTGGTCTAGAGCACAATCTCTCTATCTCCTAAAAGGCAACTTCAAGACCTCAGAACTCCCCTAATGCTCTCCAATCTTAGTTTCCATCTTCAAACCATTCAGAATCATCTAAAGTCTCAATTCTCTATTAGCCAAAGAAAAACTATTCCAAGGACCACCCTTCTTCATAAGTGAGAATCTCCCATGCCTAGCCATATGCTATACCTTCATCTTTTCCTTTCTCCTTTAAAAGCCTTGGGCTCAAGAGCATTCATGTTTCTTCAAGATTGACAAAGATGTAAGGGTAATGGGATGAGGGATGACCTAAAAGAGTTTGTGTGCTCATGATGGATCCAAAGCCAAGGAGCATGGGAGCTAGACAAGATGTGGGCACATGCAATAAATGTTCCTATCACAATGAATCAAGTCCAGGTATCCTCCCTTGTCTTAAAAATACTCAAGATATGATAAATAATATATAGTGTTATTTCAAAATATCCATCTTGTAGTGCAACTACTAGAGTTTCGAGTATACTTATGATATATAGAGACTTTAGTAGGTAGACATTAAAGTAGTCACCTACGAGGAGGGAATTTTTGAAAGGAGTGTCAGTTCTAATGATAGGACTGTCCTTGCATAATATGCCATCTCCTGATAGTCATAGCATAACATGCCATCATCTAATAGCTAGAATGATGATGATAGAATGGTTAATAGATAAATAAAGAAATCTATAGGTATAGTTGTACGATAGATTAAATATTATAATTTTCTTCTCTAAATCATGCTCAATGAAGTGTTAAGTTGAACTTAACTCAAGATCTCCTCAAACAAGTTAGATTCAAAGGGATGCTAGGTCAATACTTAGTCCTTCTCGAGAGAAGAAACAATACATTAGGCAATATCTAAGATAATCTAATGATGGACCAAAAAACGGGCCGGCACTGGCTCATGCACTAGCCGGACCTCGTCACTATGCGCAAGACAACCCCTCGGCCTCGCGGCCAGGAGCGTCTATCAAAATCTCTGCCTTCCTAAACATTGCGTTTGTAATACGTTGTAGTCCAACTGATCCTAACCCAATATTGCTCCTCAGAGGGAGTCCCTTTCACATAGCCAAAAGGCTCGAATCACATACACATGGGGTTCCTCCTACGGCTGAATGCCGTCAACCCTCTGCGACTCTCCTACACCTTGGGGATTGGCCCCTCGATGCGCCGCTCAACATTTAGACATTTCGCACAAACGTCACTCAAGGTACCAAATAAACGTATCCAGGAATGTACCATTGTCCTTACTTAATTTCCCCTTTAGGATCCCACGACTAGCCTACAGCATAGGAACCTCACACTCTCAACGGTGGGTCACAGGCCTACTGAAAACAATTGCTATGCATATCCAGGAGCTAACTCTGATACTTTAATTTCCTCTAAATGATCATACAAAGAGGTGGATGCCTAGTGCTCAAACATTTTAAAAACCACCAGCGTGTAAGTGCAAAACATCTCTTTCATGCTTTTCTTTCTAACCGCTTTGTGCTTCGCTGCAACACCTAGCACCGAAGTGATCTTCGTGCTACTAGGTTTTAATTCTTATCATTATTATTCCGTCCTAGATGCAATGCATATAAAATCAGTAAATTATTCCTCATGCTCAGCGGCATTTAACCATTTTTTCCACAACTCTACCCTTCCCCGTTGATAGGGCATCATTGCATTCATTTCTTTTAGGGTTTCCTTGTCATTTTATGTGGAGAAAGGAAGGAAACACGCACTAAAACATATAAACAAGGCTGAACTGAAGCATAACTTCATGCCCCAGCCTTGCTATACATCAACAAACATAAATCCTATTTTTCTATATTTTTCGTAGCCCCAAATGTATTTTTCCCTTATTTTCATGGTGTTTTTATCATTTTTCCCCATTTTCTTCATTTTCTTCTATTTTTTTTAAATTGCTGAAAATGAAAACCAGTTTGTGGGCTGTGGCATTATTTCGAGCCATGAAATGCATGTTTTTCATAATTTCTGGTTATAAACAGTAAGAACTCAGAAGAATCAGCAGCATAATCAAATCTTAGTCCATATGAACGGCATTCCATCAATCAAAAGCATAAAACACTAAATTTTCTTTGTAATTTTTTGGTTTACCGCTTAAACGCGTGTTTCGGGTTTTGTGTCCATGGCTGTAGATTTGGAAAACAGCAACCCTTCATGTCCAGCAACATCACAAATCACCATTCTCAGCCCGTGGAGCAATCCGGTTCATGCCGGACAAGTCTCCATCATTCTTTCTTCATTGCTCCTTCCCACACATGAACTGCCTCTTAGAAGAGAGAGAGGGAGGGGAGAGAAAGACTAGATTTCCATCTCAGCATTCAGGCCATCAATTGAGGAGCGGAGAATGGCGATAAGATCGGCCTACAGAGAGGATTGAAGCCCCAATGTCGATTGGGCAGGGTATTCACAGCCAGCATGTTGCCTCCATCCACCCCATAGCGCATTTTTCGGCCGTTGAACAGGCGCCATGCTTCCACGTTTTTTTCCCTCTTCATTCTCTCTCCACGTTTTTTGCTTCATAAGGTGCATAAATTTTTTGGGGGGGGTCCAAACTCAAAAGGCATGCTCAAATTTGGCCTCCCAAGTGTCCACCTTTTCATATCTTGACCGTTTCCTTGGCCATTTCCCTGTCCGGACTCCGAATTGAGCTCTGAAAAATCCTGGGCGTCCGGCTTAGCATCCCGCATTGGCCAGTAGCTTGTGTCAACCCGCATGACTATCTGAAAAATTATGAAAAATCACCAAGTGTCGCTCGGGCGCCTTTAAAGCACTTTGGCGCTTAAAATCGTCCTAGATCGAGCCGCCGCCTTTGACGGTGGATATTTTTCCCTTGATCTTCATAATTTTTAGCTATTTTTAAGCACTTCCCGTCACCTAAATTCCGCTCTCATTGGCGACCACGGGATAGGGCGACTCAGCCCGTCGAATCCACGAACATATCTGCACATAAACAACCAAAGAAGCATCAAACTGATACAAAACAATTATCATCATAAAACTCAGCACAATGCTTCCCCTACCCCTAGACAGAACCAAGGCATGACATCCACAAGGAGTAGGACTAGCATCATCTAATAGAAGATCCGAAGTGAGTCACTAACCAACTGCTCCAACACAGCCAAACTAAAAAAAACTGCCAAAGAGGTTGCCCTAAGTGGTAGTCTGAACTACTGACCAACTAAAGACAACACAACTAGGAGCTCCTACAAGGCGAGGACTCCTATAGCCTGAGTAAAGGATAGTTTCTTTCAGTACATGTCTTCTTTTAGGATTTTGATTGGATGAACATACTTGGGCATGTAAAAAGGAGGGAGCTGAGCGTAGTGACCCAAGGAGAACAGGGCATCGGTCTCAGGACCTGTCTCGGCACCCAAGAACCTACCAAGCCCTCGCAAGGCGACACTGAATCCTTTTCTAACGCTCACTTTTATTTTCGCTCCAACCTTCCTGGTTTTGATATTATTCTTTCCAGCAAGAAGCCACCCCTAGGAAGACAAGGTATCGGCCCCGGGTCTGACTCGTCCCCAGGAACCTACCAGGCCTTCGCAAGGCAATGATCAACTGCTTATATATTTTCATTTCTTTTCTCCTCTTCTTTGATAGGGGTTAGAACCCCTTTTTACACACCTTCACATTTATATTCATCTTTTAGGATATTCAGGATTTCTTGACATCATTATTATTATCTTCTAGCAGGCTTCTCTAACTGCCTCACTACTAACAAGAACTCCTAGAACGGCTGCCTAGCAGGTTAGCAGGACAGGGCCACTAGGACTTCCTTCTAAAACAGGTCTTTCAATGTCTAACAATGTCTTTACAGGAGGCAATGACTACTCCGACCTCCCTCAAACATACTTAGCCTAAACCTGGGACTTCATGCCTTGGTCGCCGGTCCCCAACAAAAAGTATCCCCTCAACAAGTACAAATACACATATAACAGGAAAGAAAGGTACTCGTAAAGGAGAAATATCACCTGGAGTGGCCACAAGAAGCTTCCATCGCAGCAAAGGCTCCTCCAGGCTCCACAAAATTCCACAACCCGCGAAACCTGTCCAGCACAACACTAAACAAAAACCCAATTAAACGCACCCGCACTAGACAGGGAAATGGCCCTCTTGGCCTAATGAAATCAGACATGACTTTGCCACAAAACTGAATCGGCCCTCTTGGCCTAATGAAATCAAACAATACTATGCAGAACATCCACCTGGAAACAACCATGATAGACATCAAAGCATACTATTCCCAGGGGAACAGAGGCTCGTAGCCCTAAACTAGGTGCATTAAATTATGACCTATCCCTCCTGCGTACATCGCAAGAGGTGTGCGCATCACATGTCGTCGAATCAGTCTGTGGGTCTGAGATAATAAAGGTAGATGAGTCTCGCTTACCCTCTGCATCACCCAAATCAACCATCGTCTGCCAAAGAGGGCATGTTCAGAAAGCATACCCCACAAACGACCAGGTCCTGTCTCACCATCAATAGATATATCGAGACAAGGGCCACAATTAAAGAAGAGGTCCTCTTCATACGCAAGATTAGCCAATGAATCGGCAAACTGATTCCAATTCCGTGGAATCAGCTGAAAAGACACTCTATCGAATTCGTCTAGCAGGGCTATGGCAGTATGATGGTACATACAAAGGATCGGGTTCCGCACCATGTACGTCCCATTGAGTTGATTTAAAACCAACTGAGAGTCCCCTTTCACCAACAACTGGCGGATACCACCCTTTTTTGCAATATTCAAACCCATGATCAGGGCTTTGTATTCGGCCATATTATTAGTAAAATTTGCCCCGAGATAAGCAGCTAACTTCATGACAATGCGTCGTCGGGGGTCTCGGATGACAACTCCTACACTTCCTTTTTTGCATGCACCCCTGGACGCCCCATCAAAGTACAAGGTGTATGTCCATAAAGGGTTTACATATCCTGCCATCCTGAACTCTACTCGTAATTATGGTAATCGAAATTCAGCATATTCAACGGGTGGACTGTAGGCTCCATCCCTCCATCATCATTGAATTCAACAGGGATGCTCGTCAAAAGTTGTAGGCAATGATGGCAGAAGACCTTGATTTCCCAAATAAATGTCCCGCCTTCTTGCTCAATCACCTTGTATCCTTTGCTCCACCAAATGAGCTTTCCCTGATGATATCTCTGTTCTAAATATGGGTGTTCTAAATAAGGGATCAGACGACCCATCAACCTCTATCACGATTTCCTTGCAGATGTTTGATCGATCTTGCCTAGACCTGCAAGGCAGTCATAGCATTAGTGCAATCAGAAGTAATAAGGTTTAATCTTATTAAGATTAACCTTATTTTTAAATTCTATCCCCTCAAGGTCAGCTAACAAAACTGTGGATTTATTCTTTCCTATCCTAACGATCTTATAGGGCCCATCCCATTTGGGTTCTAGCTTGCCTGGGAATAATTCACGTCGTGCGTCATAATACAGAACAAGCGGTCCTTTCTTGAAGGTGTATTTCTTGGCTTTAAGATCGTGTAGCTTCTTCATTCGGCGCTTCGCCACTTCTTGGTGCAATAAGCTCTGCAACTTAAGCTCATCTAAATGTGCCAGTGTCGTCAAGCGCTCAAAAAGAGCATCTTCATCGCTTAAAGAATGATTGATAGCAAATCGAATAGTCGGCAGCTCAATCTCTAAAGGCAAGACACACTCCTCCCCATATACTAACTTGAACGGGGTATGGCCAGTGGCTCGTTTGAAAGTCGTATTATAGGCCCACACTGCCACGTATAACTTTTTATCCCAATCCCGTTTCTTTTCTGACACAATTTTGGACAGGATGCCTACAAGCTGCTTGTTGGTGCTTTCGACTTGCCCATTGGCTTGCGGATTATATGGGGTTGTCTTGTTATGCTTGATGTTCCACAACTCTGTCAAACCTTTGATCACCTTATTCAGGAAATGGGTTCCGCGGTCCGACACTAATTCTTTCGGCGGACCAAACCGGCATATTATCTGCTCTAAAAGGAAACTAGCAGTTTCTTTAGCATCATCTTTCCTTGTTGCACGTGCTTCTGACCACTTTGTGAAGTAGTCAGTTGCTACAATGATGTACCGCTTTTGCGTAGTCGATGACGGAGTAATAGGACCCACAAAGTCTATTCCCCACTTCTCAAATGGAAGTATCGCCATAATAGGGGTGAGTGGTCGTTTCCTATTCTCTCGACTATCATGTCGTTGGCAAATATCGCATCGCTTAACATACGCAAACGCATCCTGGAAGATGGCAGGCCACCAATAACCTGCTCTTAAAGCCTTTTGTGCTGTAAGCCGTCCAGCAAAATGGCCACCGCAAGCAGAATCATGGCACTCCTCCAAAATGAATGGCACCTCGTCAGGCATCACACATCGGCGATAGATATCATCAACCCCTTGCCGATATAATGTACCTGCGATCAAAGCAAACTTTAACGCTTGCTGCTTAATTTTCCTTTTCTCAGCCTTAGATAGTTCGGATCCCGCCTCTCCCGTTGATAAATAATGCGTTATTGCAGCATACCAGGAGGGAATAGATGCCGTATCTATTTTAAATAACATCTCCATGTCACTACCTTCAGCCACAGATTCTTTCGGCTCCCCAAAGTCCACTAGACATTCCACGATGCCTTGCAACCTTGGTGGCTTACTCTTGATTTCATAATCAAATTCCTGCAAAGTGATCAACCACTTCGCTAAACGATCAGGCGGCTGTAACTTATTCATCAATAGTCGAAGTCCCTCCGCCTTCGTATAAAGCACGACTTTCTCATAGAGAATGTAATGCCTGAACTTCTTGGTCCCAAAGACCATTGCTAGACATAATTTCTCCATGTAGGTGTAATTGATTTCGGATACCCCCAGCTTCCGACTAGCAAAAGCAATCGGGTGGTACCACTTCTCTTCCCAAAATTGGGCTAAACAGCAGCTGATACTATACATGGTGGCTGCTGAAAATATATAGAACACCTCACCTCTTTTAGGTGCTTTTAAAACGGGCGCTCTTGCTAGCTCTTGTTTCACATCCTCGAATGCTACCTTACAAGGGTCACCCCACACAAACGAACAGCTAAAGGACAATAAATTTGTAAGCGGTAACGTTCTTTCTGCTAAGGCATTAATGAATCTACGGTAGTAACCAACCGAAGACAGAAAGCTATGAACTTCTTTCGGAGTGCGTGGTGGACCCATGGCAATTATAACTTTGACCTTTTCGGGGTCTGTCGCAATTCCTACCGAACTGACCACATGGCCCAGCAATAGCCCATAAGGTACTCCAAAAGCGCACTTCCGTGGGTTTAAGGCGATGCAGAATTGTCTACAGCGCTCAAAGCATTTTCTCAAAATGATCAACTGCCTTTCTCTCACGGTGGCAGCCCCTAAGTCATCAATAAACACCCCCGACTCGTCAGGGGATATGTCACCGAATGTCTTATCGGCTATTCGTTGCCACGAACCAGGCGCATTGCATAAACCAAAAGCCATCACGTGGTAAGCAAAAGTGCCAAATACAGTGATAAAAGTTGTTTTCAACTTGTCCTCTTCTGCAATTGCCATTTGGTTATATCCTGCAAAGCAATCCATAAACGAATATATCTCCCTACCCGCTAATTGATCCAAAATCTGGTCAATAAATGGTAATGGGTAGTAGTCCTTAACTGTCTGCTTATTCAGCTCCCTAAAGTCTACACATAAACGGATCTGATTATTCTTCTTCTTTCTAATCACAACTGGCGAACACCATTCCGTGTGTTGCACAGGAAAAATCAAACCCGCTTTTCGAAGCTTCTGTAACTCCTCAAACAGCCCGTCCCTCAATTCGAAAGGCATACGCCTTACTTTCTGCCGTACAAGACGACTGCCCTCTTTCAACGGAATTGTATGAACAGCAAGACTGGGAGGGATGCCTCTCAACTCATCATAACTCCAGGCAAAGATATCACGGAATTCCTGGATCAAGGCCACATAGTCCTCCCTTTCTGCTGTGCTGAGCATGGACCCTAATTTGATTGGCCGCGAATCATCAAGCGTACCAAGGTCTAGCTCGATAACATCTGCATCTCTTATACGATCTTGGGCCTCTATCGGCTCGTTCAAAGTGATCTGATAGATGTCCTCCGTGGTGGATCCCTCTTTGGACTCATCACTCGATGATGTCTCACTGCCAGATAAATCTTCTAATGTCTCCAATTCTGTAGAAGATAGAGGAGCTCTTTCACTCTGCGGGGACTCAGGATAAGCATTAACCACCACACGCTGGGCACCTCTGCCGAATATCAATCGACCGGCGGGTATATCCACTTGGCAATTCGCTTGCAAGATCCAAGGTCGTCCAAGTAATACTTGGTAACTTGGCCGCCCTGCAAAACGAATCACCCTAAAGTCCAACATGCATTCTACATTTGCAACAGTGACATGGACCTTAGTAATGTAGCCTTCCGGCTGTCTCAAACTGTCATCTGCCATTCTGAGAATTGTGGAAGTATCTTTCTGAATCGCAAGACCCAACCTTTCCATCAGTTCAGAACTCATAATGTTAACAGATGATCCCGTGTCGACAATGGCATAATCTACTAATATCCCATCGACATAGGCTGCAACCCTTGGGCAATGCTTCTCAGCATGCTCAAACCAGTCATCACCAACTCGCGCAATACCCAAAGGTTCTACGATATACCCGGTACGTAGGATCTTTCTAAATTCCTTGCGTACTCCTGGGGAAAGCTTAATAAGCTGCAAAAGGTTCACATCCGGCTTGACTTCGCAAAGAGAGCCCGCCAAATCGAATTCATGATAGTTCGAAAGAGCTCGCTTTTCACGCCAAATCATCCGCTCTTTAGGTCGCTGAGCTGGCTTTATTGCCTCTTTCTTAACTTTCACCTTCTTCTTTGGTGCTTCCTTATCGGCTTTACTCTCTACGGGCTTCAAAGGTCCCCCTTCTAGGGCAGGATCCAAAACTTGCGTTCCTTTGTCGCCTTGTTTAGGGTTTCCGTCGACAGGCTTATCCATGTCGGCTTCTCTACCCTTTTTACCTCTTGTAAGGACAGCTTGTATATTAGAGGTTTCGGCATCATTAACGCGTACAGCCTCAATCAAACTAACCCCACTACCACTTGGTAGCTCTTCCACTGTAGTCTTTGGTCGTTGAAGTATTTGTTTAGGCCCATTTTCTGGCTGGGAATCATTTCCTTGGCCACGATGATTGACAGGCCCTGGTTGCCGACTTCCTCGCTGGAGGGAACTAATCTTACTCCAGCAAGTAGCTGCTAAATGGCCAGATTTTCCACAAATGTCGCACTTAACATTTGGGCAATTTCTTGGATAGTGCTGCCCACCACACCATTTGCAACTAAACCTCGAAGGTGCACCCTCCTCTGGGTATCTACTTCCTATCAAATTTTGTTGTTTTTTAAGGAAGTTGACATCAACGGCTATTTGTCGATACTGCTCCGTAATCATGTCGGTATAATGCTTCATCATGTCCTTAACCTCGCCAAGAACATTGGAAGAACTCGACTCATAGCCTTGGTCATTTCCATGTCGTTCAATCGGCCTAACAATTCGATTAGGCACAGGCTGTTGAACTGCAGGCATGGTGTTAGAATTGACCGCCTGGCCTCCACTACTTGGAGCCATTTGACTGCCCGTAGGCATCGACATGCTAGGGGGAGCTGGTAATAAAGGGACATTCTGTATCATGTTCCCTCTCCCATTAGGGTTAGCCATCGCTATCCCTTGGCCACTACTGCCATTGGCTATTGCCATATTGTTTCCCAATACTAAACCCATGTTCGAATTGCCTCTAGAAGCATAGGCTGCTTGTAGTCGGGATTCCACCTCTTGTGCTCGTGTAATGGCAGTATCTATATCCCCCAAGGGGACACTACTCAACTGCAATTGGATATTAAAGTCCAAACCATGTAGGAAATATTGCAATTGGGCAGCTGCGGGGATAGGGATAGAGGTGTCCAACTTACGGAAGACCTCTTTTATCTTCTTCGCATAAGCACGAATATCCTCGTGTGGATCTTGGCGGGTCACGTTGAGTACACGCAACCAATATTGCCCACCCCTTTCAGGGGCAAACTCCCTTCGAAAAGCTCCATAAAATGCATCAATGTTCAATATGGTTCCGGCTTCTAAACCATGATACCATATAGCGGCTCTTCCTTTGAGAGTCATGTTGAAGAACATCATTAAATGTCCTTCTTCTTGAATGCGACAGTTAAACATCAACTTTTGAAACTCCCTAATGTGGAGTTCCGCATCTTCCTCAACTAGCCCATTAAAAATGGGTAGCGGGTAACCTAGAGCCGGCAAATCCGTCGTTCCTGCTGGAATTGCAATAGGCTGCGCCATGACGTGGATTGGATTTGCACTAGGAATAGAGAACGGTGGGGTTACACCTCCCGCAATTGACGTGGATTGGCTTATGGCAGGAAGGGGAGCACTAGAGCTTCCACCTTCTCCTAACTTACTGCTTGGGGTCCTAAGACCACTAAATCCACTCCCTCGTAAGGGTTCAGCACCGCTACGCTTAGGGGAATATCTCCTAAAGATTTCAGCACGTCGCCTAGCTCTCTCGTCTCTTTCCTGCTTTTGGATTTCTGCTAGACGATGCTTATCAATAAATAACGGATCGATCTCAGTATCCTTTGGCATAAACTGCTAGTTGGTCCCTAGAAAACCAGGATTCGAGAACCGCCACTTTTAAGCAGCTCCCGGCAGACGCACCACTGATGGACCAAAAAACGGGCCGGCACTGGCTCATGCACTAGCCGGACCTCGTCACTATGCGCAAGACAACCCCTCGGCCTCGCGGCCAGGAGCGTCTATCAAAATCTCTGCCTTCCTAAACATTGCGTTTGTAATACGTTGTAGTCCAACTGATCCTAACCCAATATTGCTCCTCAGAGGGAGTCCCTTTCACATAGCCAAAAGGCTCGAATCACATACACATGGGGTTCCTCCTACGGCTGAATGCCGTCAACCCTCTGCGACTCTCCTACACCTTGGGGATTGGCCCCTCGATGCGCCGCTCAACATTTAGACATTTCGCACAAACGTCACTCAAGGTACCAAATAAACGTATCCAGGAATGTACCATTGTCCTTACTTAATTTCCCCTTTAGGATCCCACGACTAGCCTACAGCATAGGAACCTCACACTCTCAACGGTGGGTCACAGGCCTACTGAAAACAATTGCTATGCATATCCAGGAGCTAACTCTGATACTTTTAATTTCCTCTAAATGATCATACAAAGAGGTGGATGCCTAGTGCTCAAACATTTTAAAAACCACCAGCGTGTAAGTGCAAAACATCTCTTTCATGCTTTTCTTTCTAACCGCTTTGTGCTTCGCTGCAACACCTAGCACCGAAGTGATCTTCGTGCTACTAGGTTTTAATTCTTATCATTATTATTCCGTCCTAGATGCAATGCATATAAAATCAGTAAATTATTCCTCATGCTCAGCGGCATTTAACCATTTTTTCCACAACTCTACCCTTCCCCGTTGATAGGGCATCATTGCATTCATTTCTTTTAGGGTTTCCTTGTCATTTTATGTGGAGAAAGGAAGGAAACACGCACTAAAACATATAAACAAGGCTGAACTGAAGCATAACTTCATGCCCCAGCCTTGCTATACATCAACAAACATAAATCCTATTTTTCTATATTTTTCGTAGCCCCAAATGTATTTTTCCCTTATTTTCATGGTGTTTTTATCATTTTTCCCCATTTTCTTCATTTTCTTCTATTTTTTTTAAATTGCTGAAAATGAAAACCAGTTTGTGGGCTGTGGCCCTTAGTTCATTTGCAACAAAATTGAAAGATTAGTTGATGTGTATCGACGGTTTTCCCCATTTATATGCCCAAAACCCTTGTTTTTCCCCATTTTTCATGCATTTTCGGGTTTCTTGACATTATTTCGAGCCATGAAATGCATGTTTTTCATAATTTCTGGTTATAAACAGTAAGAACTCAGAAGAATCAGCAGCATAATCAAATCTTAGTCCATATGAACGGCATTCCATCAATCAAAAGCATAAAACACTAAATTTTCTTTGTAATTTTTTGGTTTACCGCTTAAACGGGTGTTTCGGGTTTTGTGTCCATGGCTGTAGATTTGGAAAACAGCAACCCTTCATGTCCAGCAACATCACAAATCACCATTCTCAGCCCGTGGAGCAATCCGGTCCATGCCGGACAAGTCTCCATCATTCTTTCTTCATTGCTCCTTCCCACACATGAACTGCCTCTTAGAAGAGAGAGAGGGAGGGGAGAGAAAGACTAGATTTCCATCTCAGCATTCAGGCCATCAATTGAGGAGCGGAGAATGGCGATAAGATCGGCCTACAGAGAGGATTGAAGCCCCAATGTCGATTGGGCAGGGTATTCACAGCCAGCATGTTGCCTCCATCCACCCCATAGCGCATTTTTCGGCCGTTGAACAGGCGCCATGCTTCCACGTTTTTTTCCCTCTTCATTCTCTCTCCACGTTTTTTGCTTCATAAGGTGCATAAATTTTTTGGGGGGGGTCCAAACTCAAAAGGCATGCTCAAATTTGGCCTCCCAAGTGTCCACCTTTTCATATCTTGACCGTTTCCTTGGCCATTTCCCTGTCCGGACTCCGAATTGAGCTCTGAAAAATCCTGGGCGTCCGACTTAGCATCCCGCATTGGCCAGTAGCTTGTGTCAACCCGCATGACTGTCTGAAAAAATTATGAAAAATCACCAAGTGTCGCTCGGGCGCCTTTAAAGCACTTTGGCGCTTAAAATCGTCCTAGATCGAGCCGCCGCCTTTGACGGTGGATATTTTTCCCTTGATCTTCATAATTTTTAGCTATTTTTAAGCACTTCCCGTCACCTAAATTCCGCTCTCATCTAAGTAAACATTTCTTAGATATTGCCTATCTTAGACTATCTTAGACTATCTTAGATATTGCCTATCTTAGACTATCTTAGACTATCTTAGATAGTCTAAGTAAACTCCTTGTGGGACACAAACCTAATCAAAATTTGAACGGTTAAATTTTGAGATATACATCCTTCAAAATTAACCCTCCCATATGAGAGAGGATAAAGTATAAAAAAACTTAAATAAAAATATTAATCAAAATTTGGTAATTAAAAAACTAGAGTAGATAAATTGTAATGAGGATTTACTAATGATGTAGCAACTCAATCTTGTTATTTTATCATTACATCTATAGTAGAAGGGATTATAATAGATTGATTCTCAACCAATGGCATGCTATGCAATCATGAATTTGGGTAAGATCAGCTTGTGTCTTCTATGCATAAAATGATATTGTGATATTGTATCCTATCATTAAGCAATAGAGTCTCTCCATTCTCCATACTATCACTCAATCTCATGACTTTAGTAGCACAACCATAGGCTCTCAAAACTAACATCAAGAGAAGAGCGATAGGAAAAAGAGGCCCCTACTCACTCAGTTGCTAAAGAGGAGAGAAAATGAATTGCAAGAGAGTACAAGTGGGAGTGGAGGGCTCGCCAACACGCTACTATAATTTTTAATATCATAGCACAACATGCGACTTTGGATGAGCCTAGTGAAATCATGCTAGAGGATGTTTGACTTTTCATCGTCATCAATTCTATTGTCTAAGGGCTCACCTGTTAGTACCCACATGGAGCATCATTCATCTCCACCTTCTTAATTGATTAGAGTGGTGTCAATACCCTTAGAAGTACCTATGTGATCCATCCTCCATCTCATTGTCTCATTGTCTCTCTCTTTCTCTCACCATTACCTTCACTACATGGTATTAGAGTGTAACAAGCTCCTGATGGCCTAGCATCCTCCATCATCTACAACCTTAGAGCAGTCAAGGGACCTAGGTTAATAGGTTCTTGCATGCATCTTAGAACTCACATTCATCTAATTGTTGCATTGCCTAGTTCAATGCACTCATGATAGGCTTCTCATTGAACAAGCATTGGTATACATCTTGGTTTTCTCACTCATGGAGTTTGTATCACATTATTGAGAGGGTTCTTCATCATAAAAGTTTTGTCTACATCAAGAACTTCAAGAGGGATTCTGTATCAAGCAATGACGTTGAAATTATGCAAACATCTAGAATCTTTTTCTACTACTATAAAAAAACAAAATAGGCCTTTGTTGATTGTTATATTTTCCTTTTTAAAGTATTGTTAATTATAGCAAATACCATGAGTCTTTCGATCATCTGTAATAAAAATGTCTAACTAGATTTATTTGATATCACTTGTGGTTCTCATTCGAGAGGATCTAGAATGTTGTCGATGGTATGTTGTTTAGACTTTTATCTTTGAAGGAATAGGCAATATTTTTTATACAATGGGTGCTTTGATTTAGCAAACAAGCAATCTCTACTAACAAAAAACAAAATAACATACAATTATTTGTTCTATCAATGAACATATGAATGTAAAGATAGATGTAGGTTGTTGGCTTCCTAAGGAGATTTTGATTCATAAAAAAGTTGCTTCATCTCAACCAATAGAGATACATCAACAAAAAGACATTCTTCATTTAGAAAATTCACAACAAATTCTACATCACAAGGTCCAGATCTACTTCAAGAAGTATTTCTACATTGAGTTTCATCAATATTGGGTATGATTGCAAGCTATATTTATCTTTGAATCACAAGGTAATAATACTCATTGGTGGTTATCTACCTTAAGAAGAGCTTCACAAATGCCAATATCTACACCAACATGGGAGTATCTTATTGAAGTGGCAATACCATCATTTGTGGTGTTGACTATATTTGATTATCTTGGTAAAATCAACTATACCTACCAAGTACATCTTTGAAAACTCTTTGAATAATTTGGAAGTGGCACCAAGATTCAAATTTACATAGAGCCCCATTTGGCATTCCACTACAAGGCAAGTGTCACTCCTATCATTTTGAGACTTTGCATTTGGAGGATATGCATGCCTATTTTGCCCACTAGAAATGTTGTTCTATTGAGGAGCTATCATTATTGTATCAAGCACTCATTGGTAATCATCATTGAGTTTTGTTGGTACTCTCATGATTCCACTTTGCTTCTATCTTCTAGACGAGTAAATTGTTGTTGGTTCTAAAACCATCACTTGAAAGCAAGAGCAATATCTATTGACATTGCATTTAGAGGTTTTCTCTATTGCATGTTTGGTTCACTATGTTTATCTCAAGAAGAAGATAAGAAGACGAAGAGAAGGAGGACAAGGAGAATTCGTTGGCTCTATCTACTCTTCACAGGTCAATCAACATTCCATCTATATGTTGGTTTAGGCTCAACACTATTGTGCAAATCTATTATATCAGCAAAAATCAGTGCAAACTTTATAGTTACTTGTTCATATTTTAAAGTAGGGCAATAATAATTAGCCATTCAATAGACAAAAACAATGTAATATCCCTGCCTCCCTTTGCATATGAACCACCAACTCCTAAATAATTAAACTATTTTAAAAAAATTTATCCTCTCCTCGTGTTGTGGTCGGACAGGTGGTGGGGGGAGGAAGAAGGAGACAACGTCGACTAGGAGGATGACATGGAAGAAGAGGACGATGATCACGATAGTGATGGCAAGGGGGGAGGCCACATGGCCTACCCTCTCCCCCCCCTTGGGCATATCAACCAGCCCCGTGGCCACTTGGAGGGCTAAGAATCCCCGCTGCCATGCAGATGGCAACAGGTGGTGGATACCACCACTGCACCCCACCTTCCTCCCTTTATACCCCCCCCATGGCAAAGGAAGGGGAGGAGGAGGCCTTAAGACGGCATGCTACAAGGAGGGAGAGAGAGGGAGAGAGAGAGAGAGAACCTTCTAGAAGGTTCCTCCGTTTCCCCTCCTTGGAGGGTTGCCACACACACTTATCTTTTCCCCTTTCCCATGACATTGTTCTCCACACCGCAAGCATAATTTCCCCCCCAATTAGCCCCCGCTATTTGAGTAAGAGGCTGCTGAAGTCTTGTGGGAATCACGCCTAAAAGAGAAGAAGATCGAGAATGGCCCCCAAGTGGAGAATATCACACGCGGATGGCAATCCCATAATCTACAACGAAGCCTCAGACAAGGGCATCACTGCCAATACAACTACAGTACTGGATGTAAATAATACATTTCTAAGTTGTTAGTTGCTTGCTTTGGTTTCCACATGAGACACATCAGGTCATACTATGCCACATGAGAATGGGTTATTGAAAAGGATAAATTCATCGCAAATATTCAAAAGATGGAGTTTGCGAAGTGCATGTATCAAGGGAAGTTAATTGCACCTAGTTGCTATGTGACAAATCCATACATAGCGTAAGCAACACATAAGATTCTAAAGTATCAAGCATCGATAAGTCTTTGATTAGTCTTTACTTAGAACAATATTGTTTAAGGTTTGCAAGGTTACCTTGAGGGTTATGCACATAGAAGGTACATGCATGGGAAATATTATATGAAACATACATCAATGGTATATGAAATGATCTTGCATTAAAAGTCTTGCATCCATCCTATGAAGGTTTCACATTAAATAACGGTTAAAGAGTTTACCTTGTGTTGCCAAACCATGAATTGATTACAACTTGCATAATAATTAGGGAATTACTTTACATTGAAAGATAGTCTTGCATCGTATAAGAGCTTATAATTGTTGCAAATTTGTCTTGCATTCTTTGCCTCAGGAGAAAGGAAGATAAAAGTCAAGTTAAAATTCTACATAGTATTGCGCTACGAAAAGTTTAAAAGATAAATGTCACTTAGAGAGGAGGCATAAATGCTCTTGCTAGATTGATTATTTCGCATTGAAATGATAGGACTTACATCTTGTACAGTTGTAGGAGATCTCATCATACATCTTAGCCAAGGGATGGGAGTGTTGAGTAAAATATTGCATAGTATCGCTCTTAGATCCCAAGGGGGAGAGCAAATATGCAGATGGAAATGTTATGTTGACTATTCTTGCATTGTTTGGAAAAAATACAATTGGTTTTGTTGGTTGATTGAATAAAACCCTAAATGCTTTTACATTCAATTGATTATTGGATTGTGGTTTGGATGATTATTCCAAGTGCTTGTGATTGATGGTAAATGCATGGTAGGGGGTCTGTGATGACAAATTGCCATGGAAATAAATGAATGTTTTCTTGGAAAATGATATTAGGACTTTCTATCTTGACTATGCTTGATTCTTAAATGATTTAATTAAGGAAAGGTTCTTTGCATGGGTGGATCACCTCCAAGATTGCACCGTAGATCAACCCAAAAAGGGCACTGCTCGATTCACAGAGGTCGAAGATCGAGTGGTGAAAAGGACAACCATGGAAATAATGTTTCACTCCTAGGTATCTTGCAGGTCAGATGGAGCTCTGGACACCCCTTGCCAAGTTCGGAATGGAGTTGAGGACCTCCATGGCTCCAACGTCTGTGGTGTTTGAAGATCCTATTCTAGATAAAGGATGGAAGTTGTGGTGCCATGTGATTTGGACTAGCTACTTCTACAGGGTAGAAGGGACATATAATTTCTCCTATATGTGCAAGAGACAAGGGCAAAAGACAAAGATTAACTTGAAGACAAGTTAAGGAACTTGTTTGTCAAAAGGGCTACTTTCTCTGTTTTCGTGTCAGTGCCATAAATTATGCAAAGGAACCCTATTTCCTAAAAGGCTTAATTAAGAAAGTTGATTTTGAATGTCACACATAAACATGATAGGACCTAATTAAATAACTAAAGAATGCCTATTGAGGGAAGCAGGTGGGCATTACCTCCATATCCTAGAGAATTGGGAAACTTCTCACAAGGTTTTACCGATGACCCCTAGAAATTGGGAGGCTTCTCACAATGTTTTACCGATGTCCACCGACCCCTAGACATTGTTAGGTTAGCACCCTGACCCATGCCATTTTAGGGGGATCGGAATGGGATTATACCCTACAAGTAGAGAGGTTGAGCAACGCATCCCTCTCATTTTCCATTCTCTTTGAACCAAGTGCGGCATGGGTCTACTTCGGCTTGGGTATCTCTACGTAAAGTAGGATGTCTAAGACCCGCTAGAATGCTATCAGGAGACCTTGACCACTATGGACCCAAATTTCACGTTGATCTGAATGGGTTTAGCTACGAACGCTCCATTGTGAGGCAGACTTGAGAAATCCTAGGCGACAAACCCCGCAACATTCCATGGGAGTGCCCGGCAATGCTGCTTAGATTCATCTCTTGATGGACCGCTAAAAACGTGTCTAAATAGCTGATAGGCGGGCATGTTACAATTGGTATCAGAGCGAAACTTTGTAATGATGTGTGAGTGATTAATGTATGGTTCATAGACATATCCTAAACAGAATAACCAAAGGGGTATGGCTTGATTTTTAGGCACCCTCTACATCCACAAATAGTGACATGCAAGAGAAGAAATTCATTCTCAAGAAAATTAAGGCACTCAAGTTTGGTGGAAACAGAATAGACTTTGCAACAGAGGCGGAGATATGGATTGGATGAATGATTATTTCTCTACCACAAGGAATTGTTTCTACCAATCAAGCAATGATAGCCAAAATTAAGTTAGTTGGCCAAGCTTGGATATGATGGAAGCAATGGTGCAAAGACTGAGGTGTTTTTGAAGCTGCTATCACTTGGATTCAGCTAAAAGATGCTTTACACGAATGATACATTTTTCCAACCTACCATAATTTTAAGATGAATGAATTACTCAAGCTAAAGCAACTGGAATTAACCTTGGAAGCCTACTACTCAAAGTTTGTAACCTACTAAAATATGCACCATCTATGGATATTACGCAAAAAGTATCCAAGTTTTGCCATGTCCTAAACACTCCTCTGAACCACTGTCGTCCAACAGACTTGCAAGGTGCATTATTTCGAGCAAAGCCAATCATCCAAGAACTTAAATTGGGCAATTGTGACAAAGATGATTCCTAAGATCAGGACAAGAGATGCCACACTTGCGGAGAGATAGGGCACATATGTAAGAGATGTCCCCGTCGATGCTTCTATTGCAATGAGCTAGGGCACATCCAAGTATTCTACCATGAGTTAAGTCCAGAAGATAGCCTTCAAGAAAATGAAGCTACACAAGTGTAGTCTTTGGATATATAGAGGAATCAGATGAAGACGAAGACCTAGAACCCACTACACCTCTTCAGGATAATTAGAAATCCTAGAAATTTTATTGACATGTAATACAACTTGTATTGGAATAAACTTTACTCTTGTAACTAAAGTTAACCCAAGTAATATGAGTTGCATCAAATTTGAGCCTAGAACTTGCAAGCGATTAGAGATACTTTAGCAAGGAATGATAGATATGACTTACAATGAATTTCTCTTAAGTTGTTCCTTCTCAACTAATATAGATTGTGCCTTACCAGATTGTCGAAGCTTGGGAGTATTCTTTAGTATTACAAGCAAAGCCGATTGTCCATGAATTTGAGTCCAGATCTAAAAAGAGGACAATTCGGAAACAAAGTTTCCAAGATAAAGGACCACTTTGGTTCGCTAAAAGGATTCTAGGGAAATTTTTTCTAAAGAAGGAAATCATGCCGAAAGACAACCAGGAATCTTGTGGCCTCAAGTGATAAAGCTTCGCGTTGTTTCTATTGCAATGAATTAGGTCATTTCAAAAGGGAATGTCCAAAGCACTCTAAACACCGATGCTCCTAGTGCCACAACATTGGACATATCCATGCTAATTGTCCCAACAAGACTCAAAGGGAACTTGAACGCACAAGAAATGAAGTTGTACAAGCTTCTATGATCCAGTACCTACTAGGAAAATATCAGATACCCTACTAAAATATGCACCACCTATGCATATTGTGCAGCAAGTATCCAAGTTTTGCCATGGCCTAAACAATCCTCTGAACCACAGTCTTGAAGCAATGCGTCCAAAAGGCTTGCAAGATGCATTACTTCGAGCAAAGCTAATCATCCAAGAACTTAAATCAGGCAATTGTGACAAAGATGATTCCCAAGATCAAGACAAGAGATGCCACACGTGTGGAGAGATAGGGCACATTCGTAAGAGATGTTCCAATTGTCGATGCTTCTATTGCAATGAGCTAGGGCACACCCAAACAGATTGCCTTGACTTAAGTCTTGGCATAACACTACCCCCACAGCAAACTTTGATGCATCAATGTGCACATGGAAGGTCATGGACCAATCTAGGGCTCTTAAGATAGTAGCTAAAGTTATATCTTATTTATGCCTTTCATAGGCTTGTTGACATTCTTTGGTCCACTCGAATACTATCAATAGCTTATACAAAGGTCTAGCAATCAATGCATAGTTTAGCACAAATCATTGATAGTACAGTGTGTGCTCTAAGAAGCATTAAAATCCCTTAAAGTCGGTTGGAAAGATAAGGTCTACAATTACCTTGACTTTCGAGGAGTTTGTGACTATTCCATTCCTTGACACAACATGCCCTAAAATACAATCATGCTTCACCCGAAACTCACAGTTTAAGGAGTTCCATAGTAAGAGACCATATTTTTTACACCATTCAAAGACTATTTATAGCTTTTCTAAGTGCTCTTTCCAATTGATGTGGATGCACAAGTCATCGATGAATACCTCCAACCATTTTTTGAGCATATTCTTGAAGATGGCACACATGAGGCACTAGAAGGTAGCAAGGGCATTGGTTAGCCCAAATGGCATGACTATGTAGATAAATAGCCCCCATTTAGTGGTGAATGCCATCTTGTGCCTATTTTCTGGATGGACTTGCACTTGGTTATAGCCTAAGAAGCCATCCAAAAGAAACTACAGGCTTCCTTTCCCACCACTCTCTCTAGCATGTACTCAGTGTATGGTAATGGGTAGTTTTCTCTCTTTCTAGCTACATTAACCTTTTTATAGTTCACACACACTCAAATCTTTCCATTATTTTTCATGAATATCATTATAAGTGATACCCAGTCCATGTGCTCTATCTCATAAATAAATACTGCATTTAGTAGCTTATCAATCTCTTCCTTCATTGCATGTACATTCTTAGGATTCATTGCGTATGATCATTGCTTAACAATGGTACTACATTGAGGGTCATGGGAATATTATGAGTAATGATACTTGAATCTATTCCTTTTAGCTCATCTAAGGACCATGCAAACATGTCGAAGAATTTCCTTAAGAGATTTATGAGAGTAGTCTCTTTCTCCTCAGTTATGTCATCCACTATGTATACGGGTTGAGGTTTGTACCCTTCCCTTGCCAAGTTGACTTCCTTAACTTTAGTTGGTCCTTCAATGGGTTCACTTGTATACTCTTTCCACTTGGCTTCTACTAACACCACTATTCAATCACACTTCTTAAACTTCGTGAAGCACTTGAGAAAATCCTGGGGTTTCTTCTATCAGTCAGCTTCTGAAGACTTTGATTGTTTCCTTCTCTCCTCCTTCAGCCTCTTATACCTTTGATAGACTGGGAGGTCCCCCTTGGTGCCTTTGGTCCTAGGTGGTTGAGGCAATTTGGGGTTGCTATTAGAGCTTACCTTTGACTCAAAGTTGTACTCACAATCTTCATTGGAAGAGGCTATCTCCCCTAGTGGTCATAGCTTTGAGACAGACTCCACTCCAAATAATGGTGTGGTGCCAGGATGTTGGACTAAACTTGCTTACTCATAATCTACTACCTCTAGGGATTCTAGCCAAGTTTGGTCGCAATCTACCTTGGCAACTCCTTTGTTCACTCTAAAAGTATTGACCTCTCAAGGTTTAGAGTCTACTCTAATGTGCTCAATCACTCTTCGATCCATGTCATATTCTATGGTCTTCACTTTCTCTTTGCTTTCCTCAGTGATGGAACAATAGTCTTTGTATGCATCATCAAAATCCTCATACTCAGACTATGTGTTGTTTTCAAGGTTCCTATCCTCAAGTTTTTTCTCACTTGTAATGAGAGCCCAGTTATATAACGGGTTTAAGCCATGCATCTTAGTCAATTGCCACTCCTTGCTCTTCATGAGATCCTTGAGGGGCTCTAGGTTTTTAGTTGGGTTGCTAGTTAGCTCATTTAACAGGTACTCGAGGATTCTATGGAGTTTTAATTTGTTAGCTGGGATATGATAGGTGATTGGTACGGGCACTGTGGGTAGATTAGAAGTTGTGGCTTTGTTGGGTTTTATTGCTGAGTCTACAACTTATCTATATTCATTGTTATCATCCAAGAATGGTAGATCAATGGTTGCCAACACATGCATCAAATCACCGCTCACCCTTAGGACAAGGAATGTACTTAGTTAGAGGTCTATATTTGCTTCTGGACTTTGAGCCAACCTTCGCCATGGTAGAGATGGCATATAGGTCCATTGGTGAGGTTTTCCAAGTTTCCATCTCTATTTGGACTACTTTTGATCTATGGCCTAAGAACATCAAGCCATTACCCTAGTCTACCTAGCAGGATATCATAATCCACTCCCTTCATGACTATAAAGTTCACAGAGGTTTGAATTCCCACTATCTTTAAAGGCAAATCCTTCAAGACTTAAAGGGGTATGACCTTCATCCCATTCGCTAGAGTTACATTAAACAACACAGTTCCTACAGGTGGGTTTCCCCAAGCTTATAAGTCCACATGGCTAAGTATACTAACTTATGCTCCTATGTCTACTATGGGCCTTTCGTGTTGTATCTCCTAAGGGAACGATAGGTAAGATTGTGTGCATATCAGTGCCTTTCCAAAAGGCATTCACTTGTGGGGACTTAAACATTGGGTTTAGCGTTAGCTTGGTATATGCATCACGACATCATGGTCATGCAAGTCTTGCAGTTTGTGTCTATTGGTTCGTTCTACCCATTATTTCAACATTTGCCATAGTGCAGGGTTTTGCTTATGCAATTCTCCTATTGGCAATGTTATAGAAGTTGATATAACTATGGTGAGAAAATTTCCAACCATCTTTTCCTCCTTTGCTTCATGGGCTTCCTACCAATGCTTTTAGATAGTTTGTCTATTCATGGCATCCATGTTCTGCCTATGCAGCTATGTATGTGGTGATATTTCCTCTCCTACTCTAAAGTACGTAGGAGAGACTAATGGGCTCATAAGGTTGAGAGTTCATTGATCTTGTCCTCAATGATAGGCTCAACATCTTGCAAGTGATCTTGTGCTTCTTTTACCCATTCTTTGACCTTATCCACAGCCTTTAGTTGTTGGTTGTGGCGTCAGGGTACTCTCCAACCTTAACACTTTCCTTCTCCCTCATCTTAGCAGTATATTTTTTTGCTTCTGTATGAGTAACCTACCTTTCCTTTGTTAAAGTGGCCACACTCTTTGTTTTGAGTGTTATTTTTGTGTGAGTCCTCTTTCTTCTCCTTTACTAGCTCTTCTTCCCTATGGATGCTACATCTACATTGCTAGGTCTAGGTAATGAAATACCAGCGTGCTTCATTTGGGCTCATGTCATGACATTTATGGGAATAGCTCTAGCATTGTTGTCAAGTGACTCGATACAAAACAGTCCGAGTGGCACAAATGGCATGATTGCTGAAGCAGTGGAGGGTTTTTGCCTAGGGAAATCTGTGAATAGGTATGTGACTACACATTTGGGACACCTCAAGTCAATCTTCTCTCTATTTGCTTGATTCTTTTTAGGAAAGTAGGATGAGATATGCCTTGGATGGCCACACATCCAACATGCTATGGGCTCATGGTCTTAACCTCCTCCTAGGCCTCTACCTTTCCCTTTGCCTAAGGCCATGATTGGCACATGCCTAAAGTCCATCAGTATGGGATTATCCTCCTCATCATAAGAGACAAATGGGTTCACATATGAGTCTTCCTTCAATAGTTCCTCTACAAAGTGCACTGGAGCATCACTTGGTGGATGGGTCACTATAGGTCATGGTGGTCTAGGCATTCATGTTGGATTGATGTCGATCCTTGGAGTGGCTGCTTTGACTCATTAGGTGTAGATAGAGCCAAAGGGGATCCTCTTCCAAAGTTAGGCTACCTAACTCTTGGATAGTATGACAGACATAGGGTTGCTGGTATGGCAATTGTCTTGGAAATTGATAGTGCATAGCATCATGCCTGAATCTTCCATAGGCACAAGGTTGGGACCTAGGATCGGGACACTCCAATGGCAGGTGGTTCTCTCCACAATGCACACACTATACATGAGGTCACACTAGCCTTTGCAATGACTCCTATAGTTTGGTCTACTCTGACTTTAAATCAACTATCTCTTGGGTTTGATCAACATTCTTTCCTTTATCTTACTTGCTAGGGGCTAATTGTTTGCTAAGTGCTACTGTTCTCTCTACATTTCTAAATCTATTATTCTCTTGTTGTGTAGCCATAGAGCTTCTCTCTCTCTGAACAAGCCATCCACTCGTATAATATCCTCAAAGAGTCTTGCCAGCATATCCCTTTGAAGGTTTGAGTTGCTCACTAAGGCCTTATAGAGTTCTTTGTTTTGCAAATTTCGTTGATGAATATGATGGAGACCACTCTCTCATTGGATTACTTAGCTGCAAATATCCTCTTGTAAAGACTTCTCACGTGAGTGACATAGTGTGTATGTCCTCTTTGTCTTTTTGACTGACATCCATAAGCTTAACGATAAGGTTGTCGGAGTATCTTGCCTTTGAGAATCTCTTAATGAAGAGATCCTTTAGATAATTGAAATTATTGTATTTAGCATTATCTAGACTCATAAACCAAGTCCATCCCTTATCTCCTGAGCAAAGATTAAATTCTTGTGTCTATTGAGCAAGATTTATGAGGTTGTTAGCCTCACACACCTGCTTAAACTACTCATCAAAGCTGTAGGTTTGGCTCTTGGTATTTTGGGTGACTCCCAGCCTAACTAGCAATGATGATCCCAAGGCTCTACATTGGTGTTGTCTAGCAATCACTTCGTGAGCAACTCACTCACTATAAGATATGCTTCTAAGGCTCTCTCTCTATCGACATTTCCTCCTACTCTGTTTCTACTTAATGTGGCTAGGATGCTGTGAACCTCGTTGAGCTCTCTCTCTTGGCATAAACTTTGAGCCTATTGCTCCTATAGTTATAGCTCACTATATGTTATAGTGCAATCATTTCTAGCCTCCTCTCCTCTTCAAGATCCACCATAATATCAGCTCTGTTGTAGGTCTTTCATGATGTGTTATCCTAGTCTATTGATCATATTATGTGATAATTCATGGGATGTCATCTAGATATCCTGCGATGTTAAGGTCAAGGTCAAGTTCCAGGTCATTCTTGTTCAAATTGGTACCTACCAAGGTGGTTGTCTCTTGACCCACTAGTATTTCTATGAGGTTGACTAGGCCGGCTAAAGATGTGTCACTTATCTTGGTTAGTTCTTTCTTCCCTTAGTGGTTTAATGGTTCTATCTTCCCTAGATCTTTGTCTCTAATGTTTTGGGTCACTCGTCTGGTCTTTGGGGGTGAAATCCTTTTAGTGGATTCATTTATTAGCTTAAACCCCTTTAGTATGTTCCTTGTTAATCCAATCAATCTGCAAGTGTAAACACACTTACACGCTTGAGTAGTGTGACTCAATGTGAGATGTGTGAAATCATGCTTGCTAGTTTTCACACGCACTTAAGTGCCTATGATGCAAGGTGCAATCTTTGATGAAGTCAATCACAACCACACTTTTACCAATCAGTTTCATGCAATTCTAGCTCTTTTGCATGAATTGTGATAACTCCTAAGGTCCCTGATGGGTTCTCATAGGTGGTCTGATGGGTGACTAGCCCATGCAATCAAATTGAGTCTGTACCAAGGGTAAGCAACTACTAGTTGGTAATTTTAGTCACTCCTGGAGGACTATTAGGTTAAAGTTCTCATGAAAATTAGTTCTATGGTCTCCTCTGCATGTGTTTGAGTTCCAACTTGGATTGTTGGAAAGCTAGATGTTGGCCTTAGCAAGTCCTAGAGTGGTTGAAATTGTGAAAAATTGTGTTCTAGACAACTCTTCGAGTAGTAGGTTTACCCATCTGAGTCCTAGATTGTTTGAGTGGGCTTTGTGACCATCCAAATGGTTAGACTCGAAATTGAATGAGGGGTGCTCATTCGAGTGTTTGAGTCTGTCGTCTGAGGCCCAATGTCTAAGTGGAATTTGTTCGAGGCTAATTCCGAGAGCTAAGTGTCCAAGTGGACTTGTTCGAGTCCCAATGGAACTAAGGTGACTCAAACATCTGAGAGACAGTGAGGATTCAATCATTTGGGGCATGTGGATGCTATCCAAGCGATGGAAAAAAACACATCGAATGACAAAAAATCAACTAAAATATTTCAATCCACTACTTATTGCTACACCCAGGGTTTTGACTTCATTCAATAAGCATAAGGGAAGACTCATAGCACACCTGAAACACACGAATGCAATGACACTATAGATTGCTCTATTGCTACTCTCTTGACCTATGGCTCTCTCTCTTCTCTCAATAGCTCTCTTTGTCAATCTCTAAGTGTCCAAATGAGCTCTGTCTTCTCCCTTTCTCACCTTTTGTTTCTCTCTTTTTCTTCTCTATCTATTTTCCTTCCCATATATTTTTTTAAAAATCCTTTCTTTCTCTGTTTCCCTATTTCTTGGTTTTTACAAAGACTTATATTTTCCCTCATTCCCCAAACCTTAATGCATTCTAACTAATGCTCCAAAATCTTCCAACACGCAAACTATCAAGAAAAGAAGATCGAACACCCTCAGACTCCCTCCCTTCCTACCTAAACCAAGCACCATTTCGAAGATGAACTCCTACTCCATCACTCAATTTGGAGAGTACAAGCATTCAATCTTGAATCCTTTGGTCTCGACAATGGAACCAAAATGTTGGTACTCTCATGAGCATACTGCTAAGATCCATGGATCACTTATTTCTTCAAGCATTTCAAGAAGTTGAGAGCTATGGATACCTCTCACATAGCCATGTATACTGTCTCACACACAAGTATAGTGATACTTTTGAATCCAATTGAGTTGCTTTCTCCCACGAATCTGTCGGTAGATCCACGATCCAAGATACGCTTTCAAGAAATCTCCATCTCCAAGCTCCAAGCTTCAACGTCCATAGCCATGTACATGAGAAAAGAGAAGAGAAAAAGGAGAAGATGGAGAGAGGAGAAGAAGAGCTTCTTCACAGTCCCTCACACACACACACACACACACCCTCCCTCTCTCACACTCCTTCTCTCCCTCTCTCGTACACAAAAATGAAGCAAGAAGCAAGAAACAAGAAGAGACCAAGTCTGGCCACACACTAAGAAATAGCTTCTTCATTCACTTTTTGACTTTTATACATGCCTTACGTCCTCCTTGGGCAGCCATCCCCTTTTTGGTCCATTCCTCCACTCTTTTTGCTCCTCCTTTCCTATTAGCATGTCCTTAACACATGCCTCTTATTCTTCACAACTTGCATGAGAGAGAGCCTAGCACTCTTCTAAAAAATAAATTACATTTCACCTAGCACTCTTTTTGCAAAAATATTAAAGTGCACTTATGCTTGTGCGTCTCTCTCTGACATTTATAAATTTTTCTTGCACGTTGTGTCTTCATATTTTCCTTTATGCACCTTTGTTCTTCATCTTTCTCTTGCCTTGGGATTGTCTTAAACTTTTGATTTTCCAAATTTTCCATCTTGGTCTTTTGAGGGATAACAAGAATAATGATGGTACACTGCCTTTTGTTCAATATGGCCATCCTATTATTCGAAGAGAGGCAGAGACAAACAAAGAGTGGAGTAGAATCAAGACCCTTCAAGCTCATATTCCATCTACTTTTGTTATTCTACACAATCTCTAAAGGACACAAAGTAAGAGTAAGTGTTACTCTAGGTCTAATTGCTAAGGTTAGATTAACCCTACACCGACTTATTCAATGACACACACATGAACAACTGTATCTAGTTGGAGTCCGGTCTGTCACACAAGACATAAAGAAGGATGGGGAAATACTGAGAGCTTGATTTCTAACACTCCCCCTCAAGCTCGACCATCTGCAACACTCCAAGTAGCTTCCTAAAATAGATGAACTTATCTCTACCAAGTGATTTGGTAAATATATCTAGTACCTGGTCTTTAGTCTTCACATGCATCAAGTCAATCTGCTCTGCTAGTACCATTTCTATGATGAAATGGTAGTGAGCTTCAATGTGTTTTGATCTTGCATGATAGACGGGATTGCTTGCAAGTATAACACTGCTCAGATTATCACAATGTAGCTTCACTTTGCTATTCAAGTGGATCCCCAAGTTAGTCAGTAACTTCTATAGCCAAATAGCTTCACATGCCACTAAGGCCGCACCATGGTACTCAGCTTCTATACTAGACAATGCAACTGTAGGTTGTTTCTTACTCTGCCAACTGATCATGCTACTACCCAATCCAAATGCATAGCCATTGGTTGACCTCCTATCATAAGCCCAACCAGCCCAGTCAGCATCAGTAAACCCTGTTAAGTCAAGGGGTTTTCCATATGCATAAAATAGCCCATAATTTGTCGTAGCCTTTACATATCTCATGATTCTCCTGACTGCATCCAAATGCGGTTTTCTGCATCCAAATGCGGTTAGCGAGGCTTCTGCATGAACAGACTGATCCTCCCCATAGCATAGCTCAAGTCAGGACGAGTAATGGTCAAGTAGATCAAGCTGCCTACCATCTGCCTATGCATGGTTACATTCTCAATCTCTGTCCCAACATCAATCTGAAGCTTGACATTTTTCTCTAAGGGTGTATCTATACACTTGCATTCAGCCATACCATACTTCTATAACATGTCATGAGCATATTGCTTCTGTAGCAACTATATGCCTTGAGGCGTAGACACTATCTCAATGCCCAGAAAATATTACAGCTCACCAAGATCTTTGACTTTAAATTCAGCCTGCAAACATGATTTAATGTAAGCAATCCCGCTCTCTCATCATCTCCAGTGATGATAAGATCATCAACATAGACAACCAGAAATACATAGCCATGATCTGTCTTTTTCACAAACAAACTGTGATCAGCATCACCCAATTTAAACCCATGTTGCTGTAAATATCTTCATATCTATTGTAAATGGAGCTAATCACCAAAATCAAATAAAGAACTATCATTTAGGTAATACTCATAATATCCATTATCAATGGAGCAAATTACCAAAGTATACAATTGCTTGGGTGGATGTGAGGATGTATATGAAAATGTTGTGACCAAGGTTGGCTCTCTTAACCCATAGCATCATCCAATGAGTTCTACCTAAGGAGAAGACTCTACATGTACATGTGTGTGTGTCATTATATGTTTGTTTGTAGATGTGTGGTGTGTATATATGTGTAGTGTTGTGGATAATATTCATCATATGCGCCACTGAATTGATTGCTCCTTGTGGAAGCATACGCATCCTAACCAATCGAAGTGGTGTCTTCATGGAAGTGATATCTCAGCTTTCTAATGAAAGCTGGAATTGATCATATCCTGAATATAAATCTCCCATAGAGTAAATTGCCTTGCCTGCTGCTGCCAATGTAATGACAGTTTTGATAGTAGCCATTTTAGCCACACAGGGCTGAAAATCTCCTCATAGTCAAGACCGTACTCGTGTGCATACCTTTTTGCAACTAGCCTGGCCTTGTAGCGTTCCAATGACCCATCTGATTTGCACTTAACCTTGTACACCCATTTGCAGCCAATAGGAACTTTGCCATTGGGCAGCTGCACTAAATCCCATGTTCCATTTTCAGCCAAAGCTGAATACTCCTCATCCATGGCAGCATGCCAATTCTCATATGCATCTGCCTCTTCAAACTTGGTTGGTTCTTTAAACCCTGTCACCTTTGTCATATAAGCATAATGACAGGTTGAATATCCAGTGTAAGTGTACTTATCAAATGGACTTCTGATCCTCTTAGATTTCCTCAATTGTGGCTCACTCTGAGCCTACTTCCTTGTCTCCTTGGCTGTTGGCCTTGGCTCCCTTGCTTCTTGTAACAATCCTTTGCAATGTGTCCATATCTGCTGTAGTAATGACAGTCCTTATCTCTATTTGACTGATCATTTGGTTGCCATGAATCAGATCCACCACCTCTACCATGAGGTGATCTTCCCCTGCCTCTAAAGCCACTAGATCCACGCTGGCCCTGTGTATTTGTGCCATGCCAATTACCCTACTGCTATTTTCCATAGGTGTTCCGAGTGTCACCACAACCATGAAACAAACCATGGCCTCTGCCACCTCTACCACACTGGCTAGAGTACAAAACAGTGTCTCTGCCACCCTGAGATGCACTAGAACCTGTATTCAATCTAAGCTTTACCTCCTCATGCAATAACAAAGTAACTAGCTCATCCCAGTCAAGGGGTTTAGCTCTAATAGAAATAGATGTATTGAAAGCTTTGTATTCTTTGCCAAGTCCATTTAGTGTGACAGCAATCATATCATCTTCAGACACCTTTGATCCAATGGTGGCAAGCTGGTCTGCTATGGTCTTAACTTATGTCATATAAACTTGAATGCTCCTGCCATTCCTAGACATGTTGTTGAACTGCTGTTTCAGCTGAATCTTCCTTGCATGTGTTATATTTCAATAGTTCTTCATGAGTATGTCCCATGCATCCTTCGGGGATTCACATCCAGTGATCTATATTTCCATAGCATTAGATATACATAAAGAAAGCTAGTGCAACACCTTGCATGCTCTCTCAATCCATAGCTTATGAGCTCTTTTCTAATCATTGGTTGGGTTCCTCTCATGCACTTCAGGTTCAGCTTCATCACTTGTGCATAGGTCCCAATATACTTTGCCAACCAATAAATTCTTCATATAGAACTTCCATAATGAAAAATTCTTATTATCCAACTTCTCACCGACAATATGTGTAGTGTTGTCACTAC
Source organism: Lygodium microphyllum (assembly GCF_053477565.2). NCBI lineage: Eukaryota > Viridiplantae > Streptophyta > Polypodiopsida > Schizaeales > Lygodiaceae > Lygodium > Lygodium microphyllum. The sequence continues at coordinate 72,717,040 of NC_141143.1, read as the reverse complement.
CTTGTGAATTCGCCATGTTGCAATAAACTTTTTCTGTCAAATGCCTGACTTCTTGCAAACCAACAAGTGTGACTAACCAAGTGTCCTAACTGTTTATGACAGTTTTTCTGCAACAAGTTCACTATAAATAAGTGTATTTCAGTACAATGATAGCTTAGAAAACATTCACAAATAGGTAGTCCCTCCTGTATGTACAATGGTCAATGCATACGCAATGTAGTTACTTCAACCTTATCTTCCGCAACCTTACTGTCAAAATGCATACATACAATCTATAAACTATAGACTGTTAGTGACCAACAACTTATTCAGTACCAAAACTGAGTCAAACACTATATTGGGGAATATGGGAATTTTCCATAAGTTTGGGACACGGTCAAATCTTTGGATTTGTCATAACTTGAACACTATGACTCCAAATTGAGCATTGCATAGCTCAATAGATTTCATTTTTCAAGTGCTTTCCAATGATAGGTCACATCATATGGTTTTGAGAAACTTATGGGCATGTTATCCGGGTGCCACCTTTTTAGCATTCAAAAAATGGGAATTGGGAGATTCCCAAACTCACTAATATTGTGTTGTCATATACATGTCATAGATATCCCAAACCTTCATAAACAACTGCTAGTACATGTAGCAATCCAAATATAAGCATACGGGCAAAATCAGTGCATAACCAACAAGTACAAGTGTCAAATATCTTATTCACTGATTGCAGTCAACAAATACTCAGTGAAATCAAGTCTTTCCAACTCCAACACAGCCCCAAATCATGTCATACATTCACCTTGAAGTGCTAGGTTCAATACATGAGGATTTGAGCAATCATAGTCTTCATGTCTTCAATGACCAATGGCATAGAACATGAACTATTTATAACCAGTCAATACAATATGACTGCACTAATTTCCAGCTTCAAACTATTTCATTCAACTCCCTTCTTGATCCACAAGACATTTGCAAGCTATATGCCAAGTCATCCGATACATAGTACTAACCAAGGTCATCTAATACTCCAAGACCATTAAGTGCTTACTTCTTATAGATTCATGACAATTTTTAGCGTGTCACAAGCTCTTAGATCAGAGTACTTTTGTCACAAATTGCAACTTCAATGCCTAGGAGAAAGTACATATGCCTTTCAAGTAAATGCCTATGCTTCAATGATGGCCAAGGTACATGTCATATGACTTCAATGCATCAACCAAGGTCAAGTATATGCTGCCCTATCACAGTTAACAGCATGTCTTCACTGTTTTCAGATCTGTATATCACTGTTACAGCTCACACATGAGCTCCCATCAGTGCATCTTCTTCTTACAATCTTTGAGCACCTCCCAAAGGGCATAACCAAGCATTCTAGAATGCAACCAATGTGTTGATTTGTGGACAATGGAGCTTCAGCCTGCATCAGGTGCAGTCACGCAGATCTATAATCTTGTTCTAGCAGCATGTGATGAAGATAATGATGATGACCATGCACTCTAATGTGCTCAATGAAGTCTTACAAGTCTCCCCAACAAGCCATTGCTAGCATTTCATCCAATGAAGACCACAACAGCTCCTAAGAGTCCACCAGACTAAGCTCTGATACCATATTTGAAGAGAGGCAACGACAGACAAAGAGTGAAGCAGACTCAAGATCCTTCAAGCTCATATTCCATCCACTTTTGTTATTCTACACAATCTCTAAAAGACACAAAGTAAGAGTAAGTGTTACTCTAGGCCCCCCTACACCGACTTATTCAATGATACACACATGAACAGCTCTATCTAGCTGGAGTCGATCTGTCACACATGACATAAAGAAGGATGGGGAAATACTAAGAGCTTGATTTCTAACACCTATGTCTATCTCTCTCCTTCTCTTTGAACTTGGTATCAAATCAAGCTTCACAGAGAGCAGGAGTTGTAGATCTTGGCTAACTTTCAGTCTATGAAAAAAAACATGAAGACATCGGTAGCCATGGTCTAAACTTGCAAGGTATGCATTTAATGCTTCTCTCTTCTAGAACTATCAAGGCTTGTTGGAGTCTCACCTAAGGCTACATTTGGGTCAATTGGAGATTGGGCTTGTGGTGGTCAATGTGGCCAGCAAAAAGAGCAGCCCATTAGTGTGATATTGGCAGTCTGCACCTATTTTCTTGTAGTTCATAGATCTCTTCCAGGTAGTCTATACTAGATAGTGGACATACTTGGATAGTGAAGGAATGCTTAGTACTGAGTTTGGCATCATTTTCATGCACTTGAGCACTTCTAAAAGGGATTGATCTCTTAGCCATTGGCTATATATAGTAGACATAGTGATGTCATACACATAAAGACAACATATACTTCACTACTTGAAGCTCATTGGAGCTCACATTGATGTCTATTGGTGCTTGATGATACTTGCTCACTGTGGGATGTCACGTGGAATGTCTTGAGTACTATTTGCCTAGTTGGTTTATTGCTAGTTATAGTAGGCCTTTTGTTGGTTACTAGCTGTGAGAAAACTCTTTTTCATGTTTTCATGAGATATATGCTACCACTAATGCTTGTATGAATATGCTTCAATTCTTAGTTGATATGGCAAAGATTTTGTGATTACTTGAGGAGTTATTGAGTTGGAAAAATTTAGCTACTTGCAAAGATTTTGTTGCTAGTTCTTAAAGGGTTGAACTTGTTCTACCAAGCAAGGTTTATGTTTATTATACTTGGTCGCAATTTTGGGTAGTTTGACTTATGTATGGATATGTGTAAATGTTATTATGAGTTGGAAATTCATCTAAAACTCTAAAAAGATTGCAAAGTGAGCAAGAGTTTCTAAAAAGGGTCTAGAATACCTTGGCTTATGTCATTTTGGAGAGTAAATGCATGCTCATAATGGACTGCAACTGAACTACATCTAGCTTACTTGATCTTACATGTCTTGAGCAGTTGATGCTTGTTGAAATCTTGATTGTGAAATATTTGTAGTTGCAGTTAGTAAACTATGATAGATCTTTGTAGATTAATGAAGGTAGTGCTATTGCCTAAGTGGATAGCCACCATACTACTCTAAATAATTGACTAGAGCATCATGGCAAATGCAACAGTACAAATAATATTACCCAAAATTTCAAGGAAAAATTAGACAATAAGAATTTTTCATTGTGGAAGTTTAGAATACATAAATTCTTGATTGGAAGAGGTTATTAGGACTCATGTTTTGGAGATGAAGTTGAATTGAATCCACCAGAAAGAAATTCCATTCTTGTATAGCAGAGAGATCATAGGCAATGGATGAAAAGAGTAAGTCTTACATTGGTTCTCATTATGCATATTGGATGCTATGGCCATGCAAATCACAGACTTTTGATCTTTGATGAATGCATGAGAGATTCTTATGAAAATATGGGAATGTAAGACGTGCAAGAAAAATTCAGCTTCATGACCAGAAATGGTAGAAGCATACAAGCCTACACTACTAAAATAAAGATTATTGTTGATAACCTTTCCTCCATTTTCTCAAAGGTTGAGGATGATGATATGGTTGTAGTTGCTTTGAATGGTTTGGATAAAGAATACAAGGCCTTAGACACATCTATTTCTATAAGAACAGAGCCCCTTGATGGGGATGAGTTGATTGCATTGTTGTTGCATGAAGAAGTCAAGCTGGGCATGAACACATGATATAGTACCTCTTAGAGCAGAGATATAGTCTTCTAATCTAGTCAAAGAGCTAGAGGTAGCAAGGCTCAATGAGCCTCTTGAGGTTGTGGTGACACTTGAAATAGCTATGGGCACCAATAACAAAATTCTTGAAATGGTCAAAATGTGCAGATCCAAAGAGGCTTTGAATGTTTTAGAGGCATGGGGAGATCACCTAGAGGTAGAGGTACTTGGCAATCTATTGATTAGTCAAATAGAGATATGGATTTTCATCATTATGGCAAGTATGGTCATATTGCAAAAGACTATCACAAGAAGCAAGTTGATATGAAAGCTAAGGGCAAATAACATGGTCATTATGCATCATCTAGTGATGTTATTGATAATCAATTAGATAGATTGTTTGCCATGACACATGTATAAAAAGACATTCCTAAGAAAGGCAAAGCTAAAAAGAAATGATGCATTGACTCAAGTGCTTTGAATCATATGACCCCACATAGAGAATGGTTTGATGAGATGAATATAGGAGCTCATGGTTATGTATGTATAAGTGTGTTAAGACATAGCATGGCATTAAGTATACATGTATCATACCCTTAGTCATGAATGATAGGAATAGAAAGAGTCTCTATGATGTTTTTCATGTATCATCTATTACCAAAAACTTCTTTATTGGACAAACGGCTTTGAGAAACATTTGCAGGTTAGATTCAATAAAGATGGATGCTTCATAGAAGACACACTGATTGCAAAGGGTAAATAGAATTGAAAAATGTTTATTTTGGGTGCCATTATTCTTGAACTAAAGGAATCCATGTTTTCTCGTGATAGTGGAGCAATCAAAGATATTGGGATATGGCATAAGTGCATTGGGCATGTTAATATAGAGAGGCTGAAAACTATGTAATAGGAAGAGATTATACTTGGTCTTCTAAGATTTAAGTATTTGGACTTAGCACATGTATGTTCAACTTACTAGTTTTGAAAGCAAGCTTGATTTCCATTTGTTAGACATGCTAGGAATAACACTAGACCATTATAGTTAGTGCACTCTAGTGTTTGGGGTCCAATACATAATACGTCATTCAATGGTGCGAGGTATTATGTATCTTTCATTAATGATTACATTAGGTACACTTGGCTAAATGTTTTGAAGCAGAAGGTTGAAGTGTTAAATGTATTTAAAGATTTCAAAAATCATGATGAAAAAGAGTTTGGGTATTACATCTCTTGTTTGATATCCAACAGGGGAGGTGAATAAGTCTCTCATGAGCTTGATAGGTATCTTGCTAAGCATGGAATCAAAAGGCATGGTAGCTATACACTGCAATAGAATGGTGTAGCCGAGAGAAAAATTAGAGTGCTTATGGAAGCTGCAAGAGCTATGATAAATGAAAAATTTTTGCCAAACTACTAGTGGAATGAAGTAGTTGTGACTACAGTCTATGTTTTGAATAGGGCTTCTATAGCTAGTAGTTATGACATTACATCTTATGAGAAATTGTATGGGCATAAACTTGATATCATCCATTTAAAATTATTTGGATGTATTGCCTATGTGGTGCATGTACCAGATGAGAAAATGAAGAAGCTAGATTTGACAGCAATCAACTCTATATTTTTTGGCTATGCCTAGGACAAAAAAGCATACAAATGCTACAATCCTTCTACATATGAGACATTGTTTAGTAGAGGTGTTGTATTTGATGAGCTAGCTTCTTGTTATGGAAATAAAAATGTGGTTATTTATGATGGACTCGCAAATAATACTCATTTTAAAATTCATACTTTGGATAGTACCATTATTAATGGGCCGATAGGGGTGACACCTCTTCTACTATTCACAGGTTGGATGCACAGTCATGGTTCTATGTCCACTGACACAAATATGTCAATGAAGGGAAGATTGGATAAAGGAAAAGGGAAAATGTTTGAAGATGTTACTAGGCCACTTACTTTTGGTTATGGGTCATCTAGGAGTGACAATTTAGACAATGATCTTGGTATACCATTAGTGACTATGCTTGGAATTATGCAAAAGAGATATGTATTGCCTCATGAGAAGGAGTCTTATAGTGCACTACAATTGAGAGATCAAAGAGAGTCAGAAAGCATGTTGATAAGATAACTTACAATGGATAATCAGCATACACTCTGCTTTTATGACAAAAGTAATGGGTTATAAAGAGCCTACAAAATGCATGAAGTAGTTGTTAATGGAAATTAGTTTATAGCCAATGGATAAAGAGTATGTTGCATTCGTTGAAAATAATACCTTGGATTTAGTCAAATTACCTAAAGGGAGAACACCCATTGGCTATGTCAAATGGGTTCACAAGGTGAAATGCAAAGCAAATGGGTCATTGGAGAGATTAAAAGCGAGGTTGGTTACCAAAGGTTATGTGCAACAGTATGGACTTGATTATGAGGAGACTTTCAACCCAGTTGCAAAATGGAAACTATGAGAATTTTCACTACTTTGGTAGCATCTAAAGGATGGAAATTTTGGTAGATGGATGTTAAAAATGCATTCTTGAATGGTGTTAACCCCAACACAAAGAAAGCAAAAGAACGTGGGAAAGATGCAGGGCAAAGGCGGAAAAAAGGTAGCCCGACTGAAGAAAGAAGACCAAAAGCGCAAGGGCGGCCTTAAAAGTCCAAGGCAAATGCAAAAGGGGAGAAAGGCACATTTTATGAAAAGGCGCACCCTGAAATCCTGTAAAAGAGCACTGGGCTCTCACCCGTGCAATTTGTAAATATAGACTGGTGGCGGAAAGGAAGCTAGAAAAGTAGAAGAACAATGAGAAAAGGGGCCTAGGCTAATGGCCGGCCATGTAAAAAAAGGGGGATGACCGCCCATGGAAATTAGGGCATGTATATAAAGTTGAAAAGTGAATGAGAAGCTCATTCTTTGGTGTGTGGCAAAAGGAGTCTTCTTCTTCCTCTCTTCTTCTCTCCTTCTTGCTTGTGTGTGCTCTTGAGAGAGGGAGTGTGAGAGTGTGAGGGAGTGAGTGTGTATAAGGGTGAGGGATCAAGAGGATGAAGCTCTTCACCATCTCCTCTCCTCTTCTTCTCTTCTCTCCCCTTCTCTTCTCTTGCGCGCGTAGCTATGGAGGATGGAGCTTGGAGATGGAGGAGGCTTGAGAATGCTTCAGTTAGCATCTAGGATCGTGGAGCTACTGGAGTGCAAGAGAGAGGAGGATACTCAATCGAGCATAAAGGTAAGCTCACTACACTTGTAGGATCGACGGCGCATCAGCTAGGTGAGAGATAGCCATTAGAGCTCACTTGAAACGCTTGAAAGAATAAGCGGTCCGTGGGTCTTGGCGGTTGAGCGAAAGCTCCCACATTTTGGTTCCGTTGCCGGGACCAATGGATTCAAGCTTGAGCACTTGCGCGCCTCATATCGAGCATTGAAGTAGGGTATTCATCCCCGAAACGGAGCTTGAGATAGGTAGGAAGTTGGGTGTTTTCGATCTTCAGAACAGGTAAGTATTTTGGGATATTCTGGTTGTTTGATGATTGGAAAACATGGAGAAATTAGTTCAGTGTTTTACTTTCGATTTATGTTGTGTTTAGGGTAGATTAACAATAGGAAATCTCACACAAAGAGGCAGAGGGTTGCTATTGTGAAACAGGGAGAAAATCGAGAAAACAGGGGAAAAATGGAGGAAATGCGAATGTAACTGCGTAGAAACGCCAGGAGAGTGATCTGTAGTGTTCAGGGAAGGACCAACAGGGTATAAATTCTGGAAGGGCAAGAGAACCCCCATTTGCAACCAACAGAGAGTGAGTGAGTGAGAGAGAGAGAGAGAGAGAGAGCGATCTTGGCGACCGTCCGATCGACCAGGGCACGGAGTGACATTGCATTCCGCGATCCCCAGGTACACCGATCTCTCCCTCACCACTCCAACTCCATCGCTAATGAATTTTGTGGTCAATAGTAATAGATATCTGGTGATATTTGGGCAAATCCGTGCTCGCAAGTTGTTGGACCGGCGGACTCGGACGTCCGACCCAGTGTTCGATTCCCAGGATCGGACACTCAGACAACCGTCCGATCGGACCACTCGGTCCGATTCGGACACTCGGACAACCATTCAATCACATGCTCGGAGACTCAGACGCTTTGACTCGGACCCACCCTGTCCGATCGAACGAATTAAGACACGTCAGCAATCGGACCACCTGCCCGGTCCGATTCCCAGATTCGGACCCGCCCATAATCGGACCACTAGGATTGGACACTCGGACCAGTCTATCCGATTCTAGAAATCGGACCACCCTGTCCGATCGGACCATTCGGACAAATCGGATCACCCAAAATCGGACTAACCCAGAATCGGACCACCCTTGTCCGATTCATTGAACACTTGCCCGTCCGATTTTTGAGAATCGGACACTCGGACTTTGAAACTGCCACTCAGCCCTGATACACCTAGTCCAATTCCCAGAATCGGACCACTGGTAAATCGGACCACTGACAAATCGGACCACTGGTAAATCGGACGTCCGATTCCCAGAGTCGAACAAAAAAAAAAGGGGGGGGGAAATATCAAAACTTGACCCACCCAGGGGCACACTGGGGCACTCCCCAGCGACCTACCCCCGCGTGAACAACGAGAAACAGCACAAGACCCTAGAACCCGTTAGAACAGCCAGGACTGGAGTAACAAAGCCTATCAGGCCCAAAACGAGCGAGAGTGAGTAAGACGCCGGGGAATTGCTTGTAGCACTCATGTTGAATTTCTGCACTTGAAGTACACTTAGGAAAGCTGAAAGCCTGATTGAGCACAAGTGCACGAGGAACAACACACTCACGAGTGACCATAAGTTGAGCACTGTATTCAAAAATTAAAGGAACTCACTCAGATAAATCGCTCAAAAAACCCACCAATAGGAGAAGACCCAAGATATAGGCAGACGTGTGAAGCACAGGGTAGAACCAAGCGAGGAGCGTCAATGACAAGGATCTACGACCAGTTAACCTGATCGAGAGCGCAGCGAGGTGCAAGAATTCAACCATGACAGAGGAAGGCTCAGACCATCGGTTTATCGAGGAGCTCGATGTGAGCGCATTCACAGACGCTATACAGCAGATGGTGAGTAGTTACAATGCACATGCCCGATACAAGCACCGTGGCAGGACGACAGATGCAATCATTGCAGATCTAGAGGAGGAGCAAAGGCTAGCCCGCAAGGCATTGCAGGGCATAGCCGAGTATAATAGGGATCAACAAGCCAGGAGCCTAAGGCAAAGCATGGGGCTGCATGAGGTGCAACGAGTGCTGAACTTGGTTGGCCGAAATCGAACAGACCAGGAAAGAGCACTAGAGGGAGACCTGACGCTGATCGAGCTCCTCATGAAATGGCTGCTAGATAACACCGCAGTAGAGCAGAGTGCCACTGCACTAGCGACGTCGCTGCTTGCAGGATTAGGGGCAAACTAGGGCTCAAAGAGCCAGGCCAAAATACTGATTATTGCCAAGCAACTCGACAAGTACCAGCCACATGACGATCCGTACAGCTTTGTTGAGCAGTTTGAGCAAGTCTACGAAGCTAATGGCCTCAACGACCAGACTCAACGTTCGCAAGCATTCGTACTTTGTTTAAGCGATAAGGGTAGGACGTGGTATACAAGCCTGGATGTCGTAGAACAAGCCAACTTCAATAACCTCAAGGATCTCTTCGTCAAGAGGTTTGCCGAGCCCGGATACTCCGACAACCTGCTAGTACGCTTGATGAATGTCAAACAGAAGGAGAAGGAGGACATCCGCGACTATGTGACCCACGTGAGAAGTCTCTTTAAGAGAATCCCCTTGGGCGAGCGACCAACGGACAGAGCAGTTTCAACTGTATTCATCAGCGGAATTAGAGATGAGGAGTTGTACAAGGCATTGGCAGGCAATTCAAGCTTGCAGCGAGACGTGGTGGCCAGGGTTTCTGAGGAAGCCATTAGAGTCGATGACCAACTGAAAGAGCAAAGCTCTAGGAGCTCAACTCTGGAAGAGACTAACCCGCGAAGCGTAGATCAAACGTCATCCTCTAGCGAGCGATCAAACCCATCATCCCAAGATAAGGGGAAGACCACAGGACGGGACCAAGGCTTGGCTGAGGTCAAGATGGAATTAGCCAAAATACAAGACATGTTGAGATGACCGACGCGTCCGCACATCCAGTGCGTGTACTGTGGTGGAAACCACCTGCCAGCAGAGTGTCAAGACCCTAGGTCAAGACCTTGCGCTAACTGCGGTAGGTTCGGCTACGATGCCGCACACTGTAGACTACCATGAAGACTACCATACGTGCAACCCTATGGCCAGCCTTATCTAGCTAACAGGCCGCATCCATTCTTCGAAAGGGAAGCCCCATTGGCTCTACCTGCGCCTAACGATATGAAACCAGCCGTCCCTAGAATGGACATAAATCCCACCGGCATTCTTAGACCGCCTGGTCCCTATGTGACCCACCCACCAAGTGACGCTCCCGTACACTACGTGGAGGAGCCCAGTGACGAAGAGACCTACATATACCTTTACGTCTTGCATGACGACGAGGGCAATGCGGTCCTCATGGATTATCGACCCGTGCCGGTGATGGCATTAGGACGAGGATGGGGTAGAGGCCTAGGAGGGCAGCCATAGGATCCGATCACTTGTTGGACTTGTGGACATCCCGGTCATGTCTCATCGCGCTGCCCTGAAAGAAAGCAGCAAAACAGGGACAAAGATGACCAAAGGTGCGTAGAGTGCGGAATCACCCATCTTTTCATAGACTGCCCAAAATGGAAGTCACCCTCCGGTTCAGCTAATTTGCCATCCGTCCCATTAGGGTTGTTTGGTGTCGAAAACACCGATGGGGAGGCCACACCTATTCCCTTACGAGTTATGACCTGAGCCCAAACCAAGCAGGCCGACATCTCTCTGCCAGGACCTAGCAATCTGGACGCAGCCTCAATAGGAAAGAAAAGTTGCAGGCGGAAAAAGAAGAGATCGGACGCTAAGGTCACATTGAAGACCGAGAGTGCTACAACTTTACCTGCTGGGAAGAAAGTCTCAGACGCGGAGGCGGAGACTTCAGCCCCTAAGATAGCCGAAAAGGGAAGCACTAAGATAGGGGAATACCTGCACCCCAAGCGACAATTGGAGGCCATAGAAAAGGTGAAGGAATGGGTGAGGGAGGCTCAACAGCACCTCAAAGATGCTGAACCCATCACGGAGGATGAGATCAATGATCTCTCCAGCATAAGCACGCTAAGGTCACCGCCTCAACCTAAGTCGGCCGAGGCTACTATGCCACAAGCAGTGCCATTGAGACCAAGCCTAGACACAACAGAGCCGCAGATCAGCTGCGGCCATTGGCCCGGATAGTCTAGGCTAAAGGAAGGACGAGTATTTAGCAATCTCCTGACCACACTAGTAACCACCCCTGTAACATTTGGCCTGGGAGATCTGCTTAAGCAGCACCCTGCCCTATGGCAAGACCTTAGGCAGTGGGTCGAGAGCTCACAAGAGCAGGCCACGGCATATCCTCAAGACCAGGATGCGGAAACACAATTGCCAAGTCTGATGCTACACTCTGGGCCTAAATCCTTGCACGTCAATGCCTTTTGGGAGGGCTCGGAGATGCATGCAGTCCTGCCGGTCCTAGCCCTGGGTGACACAACGAGGAAGGGAATTGTAAACACGGGGGCTAGGGTTAGTGTGCTTAGCCACGCAGTGCTACAGACTTGGGGAAACCCGCCTGTCAAAGCTGCTTGATTTAATGTCACGCTAGCGAACGGTATGAGAGTGAAACCATTTGGGGTCTTGAAGAATTGGCCAGTAAAGATTGCAGGAGTCCAGTTCTCTGTCGACTTTATAGTCATGAAGGGAGTGGCCTATGATATCCTATTGGGCCGACCCTGGATGCGCAATGCTAGAGTCATCGAAGATTGGGGTAACAGCCTGATCTTCCTTGGCAATCGAACTGACGCCGTAAGAATAGAGATGGACACTTGGAAGACCTCACCAGTCGACCTAGACGCCATCTCTGCTATGCTCAAAGGGAACACTCAGGTCAAGGAACCCTATGGGTCCTTAACTAAGTATATCCCATGCCCAGAGGACGAGGGGATTGGATGCATGTCCTCGCTACACTTGACCTGCCATTCTCAGACTATGAGGCGTACGAGCAGGCTATCAAAACAATTGGCAAGACAAACGAAACACTCTCTATACCCGTCTACATGATGGCAACAAGCCTCCATGAAAGGCCTAAGCCTGTCACCTACCAAGTACCATCCAACAAAAGGGAACTTCAGGGGGACTGGAATATCTAGCAGACTAGCTAGCGGGTAACCCAACTGCCAACTTCAAGCTACTCCAAGGTCTCTTAGAAAATCCTAAGTGGCAATGGACCAGAGTGCACGAGCTGAACCTCATGCATAATTGGGCCCTGATTCGAGACCAACGAGACAGAGCACTCCAAGCCCTAGGAGACGATGGGCAGTTGAACGACAAAGATTCCTGCGATGAATACGAAGACTGCCAATCTTTCAGCGGTGAGAGCGAGGGTGAAGTGGATACCATAGAGTACGACACGGATAGATGCAAAATTGAACAAATACGAGCGGACGCCAAACCACAGAAAAGGCAGGCCCTTAGACTGGAGCACGGAGTCATGCGCATGGACTGTGATCGTACGTGGTTGGAATGTATGGGGGCCATAGACCTGGAGCAAGCAGGCCTAGCCCAAGCAGGAACAGCGTCAATACTTAGAACCGAATCGCCATCCGAATTGCTTCCACCAGGGGACACCGCCTCTTCCAGCAAAGATGGAGGGTTTGACTCCGAATCGGAAGTTACTTCGGATAGCGACCGAGAGATCCCTAGGCCGCCCATTACCACACGCACCAAGAGGGACTTACCCATCCACCTAAGACGCAGACGGTCACACCAGGAGAGGGCAAAGCACCCCAAGGATGCGCGATCAGAAGAGTAGCGGAAGCCACAGGACCTCCCTAAGAGATGCACTAAATTCAAAAAAGGGGATAGGGTAGTGGTTCTACTAGGTGCCAAGCGTCAAGGGCAGACAAGCGAACCGATCGAAGGACCAGCCAAGGTCAAGGAGGTTAACCTAGCCCTGGAAGGGGAGACACCCCGACCAGTGTTCATTACCGATGACTTAACAAGTAAGGAAGAGTTGACTCTTGTCGCTCTATTGCGGGAGTACATAGACGTATTTGTTTGGTCCTTAGAGGAGCTATAGGGGGTAGATCCGAGTGTTGTGACTCATAATATACCCATGACATCGGACGCAACGCCGGTCAAGCAGCGATAGTACCCCATGAATCCAAAACACGCCCATGCTGTCAAGGAGGAAATTGACAAGCTAATGAGAGCCGGATTCATTTACGAAATTGAGCACACAGATTGGGTATCATCCATAGTCATTGTGATGAAGAAGAACGGCAAGATCCGAGTGTGCATCAATTACAAAAAAGTGAATGTTGCTACAAAGAGAGACAATTATCCCTTGCCGTACACCGAGCACATGCTTGAGAGAGTGGCAAGCAAGGAAGCCTATACTTTTCTGGATGGCTTTTCAGGGTACAACCAGGTGCAAGTGCATCCTGCAGACAGGCACAAGACCGCCTTTGCCACTGAGTGGGGCGTCTTTGCATACGTAGTCATGCCCTTCGGGTTGACCAATGCTCCCGCCACCTTTCAATGCCTCATGTGCACCATATTCAAGGACATGCTCCGCAAGGGATTAGAGGTCTTTGTCGATGACCTGTGTGTCCATTCGACCTGGATTGAACACCTAGAAAAACTCCGCGCGATCTTTGAACGGTGCCGTTTATATCATCTCTCCCTGAACCCCTTGAAATGTCAGTTTTGGGTGAAGCACGGATGCATCTTAGGACACATGGTGTCGAAGAACGGCATTGCCACGGACTTCTCAAAGGTCAAAGTTATCGTTGACCTTCCACCCCCAAGTAATCACAAGGGAGTTCAATGCTTCTTAGGTCACACAGGATACTATCGGCGGTTTGTATTGAACTATGCACTGATCGCTAGGCCATTGTACAAGCTGCTAATTGTCTTCGAGTGGACCGAAGCATGCCAACGGGTGTACGAAGAGTTGAAAAAGGCTCTAACAATGGCACCTATTCTATGAGCCCCAGACTGGACCATTACTTTCCACGTACACATTGACGCCTCTATGTTTGCGATGGGGGCAGTGTTGTGCCAACTTGGTGAGCATAACCTAGATTACCCAGTAAGTTTTTCTAGCAGGCAACTCACTGAGATGGAGATGAATTACTCAACAACAGAAAGGAAGGGATTAGCCATGGTGTTCGCCATGAAGAAGTTCTGGCATTACCTGTTGGCCACCCCCTTCACCTTATTCGTGGACCATCAAGACCTGCTCTATTTAGTGAAAAAACCTTGTGCTACAAGACGTATAGCCCGATGGCTTCTCCTGCTCCTAGAGTTTGATTTCTCTGTGGTGGTATAGAAGGGGAAACAACATTACATGGCTGATCATTTGTCCCGTATACCCACAGGAGAAGCCGCTAGACAAGGCATCATGGACGAATTACCTGACAGCCACTTATTCCATTTGTTCAGCGAAGGAGACCTATTTAGGGCCGATCTGACACCATACTGGGCAGACAACATAGTCCAAGTGCTCAAGCATGGACTACCCGAATGACCAATAGAACGGGCACGGCTTAGGCGCTTGATCCTAAAAATTTAGCCCTACCAGCTGATTGCAGGCTAACTCTATAGGCTGGGGCAAGACGGATTGCTACGTAGGTACGTATGTGAGTATGAGATGCGCGATGTGCTCTCAGAGGCGCACAACGGCATTGTAGGAGGACACTTTAGCGGAGACACGACAGCACGAAAGGTACTGCAGTCCCAGCTATGGTGGCCCACACTTTTCCACGATGTTAAACAATTCGTCAAGCATTGTGAGGAGTGCCAACGGACAAAAGTCCCGATTCGTAAGGATCAGATGGAGTTAACCCTTGTTATTGCTCGCCAACCCTTCGAAAAATGGGGGATTGACTTCATAGGACCCATCAGCCCCATGGCGCAATACTCACAAGTCAAGTACATCGTGGTGGCCACGGATTACCTCACCAAATGGGCAGAGGCAAGAGCCACATGAAAAAACGATGCCAGGACGACTGCCAAGTTCTTATGGGAGCAAGTAATCTCACGCTTCGGTTGCCCCATCGAACTAGTTAGCGACCAGGGAACGCACTTCATCAACGAAGTGATAGCCCATCTCCTATCCGCCTTTCTTATCATCCATCGCAAATCCTCACCATACTACCCTCAGGCTAATGGCCAGGTGGAATCAACCAACAAAATTCTCATCAATGTCCTAACTAAAGTAGTCTCAGCCTCACGAAGCGACTGGGATAACAAGTTGATGACAGCCTTGTGGACCTATCGAATAGCTTATAAAACGGTCGTCGGTCAAACGCCTTTTAGGCTGACCTATGGGACTGAAGCCATTCTCCCATTAGAATTCTTCGTCCCTAGCCTGAGAATAGCGCTCCAAGAATTATGGGAAGGGAAGGAAGCATGGATGCAATGCTTGGTTGAGCTGGAACACCTATCAGAGATTCGACTTCTAGCCACCCACGCACTTATCTGCGAGAATGCCCGACGCAAGAGCTGGTTTGACAAACATGTCAAGCAACGGGAGTTTGAGCAGGGTGACCCAGTGCTCCTCTACTCAGTTAAAGGACATAAGCAAAAGATGAAATTCAGAGGTCTCGGACCCTTCAAGGTTCGGGCAATCAGCTGAATTGGTAATGTCGAGCTTAAGACACTGGATGGTGAAGGAATAGGCTTCTTCAATGGCAGCCGTGTCAAGAAGTACTACCTGCCCACTCATCCTTTGCATGAGCCACCAATGGTAGAACCACCCGTCAAAATACGAGTAGCCACAATTATGGAAATCTACGAGAATAAGGAGGAGCCTGTAGAACCCGCCTACCTCCGTGTCACGGTCACTACCAAGCAAACGTGCTCCCTCAACGCCCTGATTGATGAGGGGGCAGATTTCAATGTCTTAACGCACAAGCATTGGATCCAGCTTGGCAAACCACTACTTCATCCCAGGACGGCCAAATTAAGCCCATATGGGGCTCAATCCTACGTGCTTCTCGGCACATGCAGAGTCGCCATTTCTATCGAGTCTGAAACTATCCCCATGATGTTTTACGTGTTGCCAAGTACCATGGATGCAGGCACAGAGTCATTGCTCGGGCGAACCTTTAAAAAGCAGACTCACTGCAATGTTGATTATGAGTCGTAGCGCATCCACTTAGCGATCGGCAACGTGCGCATTGTCACAGCTTTTAGCAAGGGCCTCGTAACACTATCACCGCTCACAGGGCCACCGATAGAAACAGCCGTAGGTAAGACTAAGGAGGGGGGTCGTGCATATCTGCCGCTCCCAGATCCCCATAAACCACACGCCGCAGCAACCAAGGCAAAACCCCAATAGCCTTGCTTGCAATGGGTACCTAAACAGCCTCGAGAACCGCCTAGGAATAGACGCGCATGTCTGCACAAGACCTACAAACCTAAATCTAGGAAACCAAGATGCCATCACCGCAAGTGCCGCGTGATTAAACAAATATGGGTCCCTAAAATCCTCCTGCATGCACAAGGCTACTATGAGGGGAATGCCTCGCTGTGGATCCCTAAGGTCCCCACTGCCAAAAGCACTAGTCCTACGTCGACCTCAAGTCTGATCAGCCTTGTCCCTCGACGCCTCAAGACCATGAACCGCAATGCTCACCCCACTCATCCGACCCCTCTATGTGTCAACCCAAGAGAGTCACACACGCCTATCGGCCCAAACAACGGCCATCACCACAAGTGGCATCATCCAACCAAGTCAACATGCCGCTCCGCAGCCTAGCTGACTACAGCGGCATAATTGCTGAGATCAAACCCGGCCCATCCATCTTGCCAACAGCCAGGTTGCCGACTCAAACGGACCCCCAACCCACAACTCTGTATAGTCAGAACCTCTAGTCCCAACAAACCTCAACCACCTGTCGGCCTTAAGCCCTCCTATGAACGAAAGTCATTTCTAACGCTGGCCGCTGACCTTGTAGAGGACACTAGAGATGATGTGGTGGACTGCATCAAATAGCTCGATGTCACCTTTCTTGCACTAGCCCTCAGCTATGACCGCTGGACTTGGGTCTATTAGCAAAACCCTTTGCAACAGACGTGTGCAATATGCCTTGCTCTTGGGAGACTTTTGAATTCGCCTTTGCACAGGCTTCTCGCTCTGCCACTGAGTTGCTCGCTAGCGAGGTCTCCAAAGAGCAAGCCATTAAGCAACGCCTCATCACATCATTTGACCCACGGACAATGTTTGCCCTCACCGACCAAGAGATCGCACGGTTATCCCACCTGGTTGATACGGGATCACCCTTCTTGAGACAATGGTACGCTCTTAGGTTGCAATGGGAAGTCGACAGATGTCGCATAATGACCAACGCCGAACAACACCGAGCCACCAAAACGGCCGAGTATGACCCCACCTACGTCGCGCCTACCTCGTATAGAGTGTTAACCACTCTTCGGGGTCGACCCATGGATGATCATATCTCAGGGCACCCCTATCTTGACCGCCTCTTAACAGAGGAAGAGCTCCACATCGCAAGTCGGGTCGACTCCGGTGATTTCCTCATAGATGTCCTCACGTACATCACACAGGTAGGCATTCAACCCTTTGACCTGGACTACGCTGCACAACTGGAATATAACCCCAACTTCTATGCTTGGCTCCTATACAAGTAAACATGAATACCTTGGCCCCACAACCTCCAATCCTGGGACGGATTCTTCCTTTCCAAAGGGGGGAAGGGGCAGTAAGGGGATAAACGAAATAAAATCTAAAAAGTAAACCAAGTGTGAAGCGCTCAAAATTGAAATGCAAATATAAAAGGTGGTGATAGAAGTTTGAAAGGCAAAGTTAAGGCTATGGGCAATAAAATCTGCTATGCTTTTGTTTGTCCAGCAAAGTAGTTGCCAAAAAATACTAAAGATGGAAATGGCTAAATGTGCAGGTGCTGACCATGGCAAGCCAAGACAAAGCAGGCAAGCTTCCCTTCTCGGAGGAGGAACAAGTGAAGTACGGCCTCACGGTGGAAACAAGAGCTTTCAACCAATTAAAGTTCCACCACGTCTTCAACCTGGAAGACGTAGTCATCGAAGAACTGGCGGTACGTCAAATCGTAAAGCAGTCCCACCTACAGAAGTACATGGACGCAGTGGGCCGGAGGATAGACTACACCCTGTGTATGAATTTCTTGCGTACCTTCAACAGAAACAGGGGCACCATCACGGTGCGTGACAAGGAAGCTACCAGGCAGGTGCAGATCGAGCTAACCGCCGAGCTGGTGGAAAGGGCACTAGGGCTGCCAAATAAGGTGGAAAGGAAGCCAAAAAGAGACATCTATGCCATGTTGGGGATGGATAAAGTGAAGGTTTACACCAATGACAGAATTATCCTGGCGGACATCCCTAACCAAGAAATTCAGCTGCAGGCAAAGATGGTGCACGCCCTGTTCTCGAGCCAGAGGTACAACAACATTATGATCCGAATCAATGTACCTTTGCTCGACAGCATCGCGGCGCAATCGCTGGACGAGGTGAACCTCAATGGGTTTGTGAGAAAGACAATTGGGGCTTCGGCAAAGGCCCTGGCGATGGGAGGAAGAGCCGTGGCAGGAGAGTCCTCATCATCCCGATCGACCCGCAAGGCATCATCCTCCAAGGCCTCCACCATAGGGTTTGGAGGAGTCCTTACGGCAATCATTCAAGAAGCGATAGGGCAGGGATAAGCAGGAGAAGACAAAGAGGGAGGTGACGAGGAAAGTGGCGAATCACCGTCACAATCCCTACCTCACATGGAAGAGCAGCAGAGGTCATCTGATGAGACGGAAACGAACATCGATGAGGAGGGAGAACCCCAAGCCACACCACAAAGGCAGGCGAAACAACGAACTAAGGCCCTACATGGAAAAAGAGAGGAGGAGCGAAAGAAGAAAGAAAAGGAAGATTTGGAATAGGCCCGAAGGGAGTCGGTAAGGGATGAGGAGGAAAGAAAAAAGAAGGCCGAAGAGGAGCTGAGAAGGAAGGAAGAGGAAGAATTGGAGCTGCCAACCCGTCGCTCTATCGAGGAACAGTACAGAAGAGACGAGGAAGGAGCAGAGGGTCCGCACCAACCTGAGGCACCCGGTCCCAGTACCGGTGTGTTGGAAATCGCGCCTCTACCCCCTGCAGAAGAAAAAGGAAAGGACCTAATCAGGCCAGCTTCCCCTCCCCTCATACCACCCATGCAAGCCACTCCTATCATGATGACACCCCTTGCCACCGCCACCCAGGGACCCACCCCAAAAGTCGACGAGAGCAATGTGGTCACCTGGCTGCAGTTTTTGGTGGAAAGGGAGCTGGCAAGGGAAGCGGCCGTGGCCACCCCAGCTTCAGGAGCCAAAAGGGCAGCCACGGCCGAACTGGAGCCAAGGCCGGAACTGAAAAGGCAAAAAGTAGAAGAGGTCGCCACTACCACGACCATGCCTCACCCCCCACCTCCAACAGGCCAATACAACGAGTACGTGAAGGAGCTTCTCTTGCAGTTGCAAAGGGCCAGACAAGAAAGGAGGATAGCCGTGGAGGAGCTGGCAGTGGAACAAGAATCACAAGCCACCCTCCAGCTAGAAAGAACGAAGCAGATAACAGAATATCAAAGGGAAATCACTGTGCTCAGGGAGGAAGCCAGCACTAAGGAGGCGGAAGAACTAAAAGCCCTGAAGGAACCTGATGTTGCCTGGGAGGGAAGAAGAAAAATCTTGATGGAGCATCTCAATGGGGAGAGGGAAACGAATGCCCACCTTCGTGCAAAAATGATCAGTTATCTGCAGTCAACCTGGAAGCGCAAAGCCAGCTTAACAAAATCAGATAGGAGGCTGCAGAGATGGACCAATTAAGGGCAGAACAGGTGCGAAGGATGCAGGTGAAGCTGGACCAACTCAATGCGCAAATCGCAGATGAACGCAAGGAGCAGTCCTGCCTGCACCTTGAACTCGAGGCCCAACAGCAACAGCTCATGGCAATGACCCTCCATCAGGGGGAGAGCCTGGAAGATATGGAAAGAAGGGCAAAAGAATGGTCCGATCACAACGAGCAGAGAGCATGGGGCTTAGCATGCCGGCTAGCCAAGGCCGAAGGAGACAGGATGCTAGTTGAGAATCAGGCAGAGGCGGCCCAGCTCTCCATGATAGCCCAGCAGCACACCTTTCTCAATACGCTGCTCCATGCCACCAGACCAGAAGAAGATGAAGCCAATGATCAGCTGCAAAGGAAACTAACCGTTGCGCACAGAGCTCTCACAGCAGGCCTGCACGTGCCGCTGCAAGTAGGAGGCCCACTGCAGAGCCTAGAAGAGCAGAGGAGATATCTTGCACAGGTAGGCCTGATGGCGTAGGAGATAGATGACCTCGGTTTCAGAGAGGCAAAAACACAAGAAGACGAGCAAGCAGAAGGGGGTGAACCGGAGCTCGATCTGGGACCTCAGGAGGAGGAATACGTCCCACCACCCCCTCAACCACAACAAGCTGAAGTGCAGCCCCCTGATACATCTGCCGAGAGAAGAGCAGCCCAAACCAACCGCAGGAAAGAGATGGTGGAGAAGGCAAGAAGAAAGCTGAATGCCAGACCCTACATCAAGGGCAAGACGTTCAGACTTGTCACCCTAAGACTTGCACTACACCACCAACAAAGCACGAACTGGATCCTCAAGTGTGGGACGTTACCAAGGGCTTACCCAAGGTCAGACCTATCTCCCGATTCCACTATCACACGCATCACGCACTATACACCAGGACAGACACACCCCTTAGGGAGTGCACAACTTTTCTTGCAGGTTATGTTCGCACTTCAAGATAGGGCTACCCGCAGAGGAGGATCGCCCACAGCTCCCCTTAATGATCAACACTTCTTTTCCTGCACTGGCATCTGGCCATCTGCCTGCTGATGGCCACCCTGAGTGAATCACGCAAGGGCAGAGCTACCATTGGCATAGATCTTGGAACCACCTCGTCCAATAATCCATGCCCAACGCCTCAAGATCCATGGATCGCTTATTGTTCCATAAGCCCGAAGACCTTCAACTCAAAACTGAAGACCTTCAACTCAAAGACAAGGATCTTCAATCGATGCCACGGGTTTACCAGCCAAATTGCATTTGAGGGGTTCTTCAGAATAAATCCCTCCAATACCATCCTCCTAAGGGACTGCTTATTGCTTCAAGTGTTTTTCATACTAAACAAACGACCGGCCACATAACCAGTGCCACAACCGTGTGACAGATGCCGAGTATCTTCATGGAGCCGAAAGCACCCCAAAATTTCTCCTGGTCATCATCCCCAACCCCGACTTACCTGTTCCGCCTAAAGGCCGATGTAACTAGCCACTATGGCCTATCACAGTGCCATGGGACTGGCACTCGTCTAGGAGGGGGTAATGTTAACCCCAACACGAAGAAAGCAAAAGAAAGTGGGAAAGATGCAGGGAAAAGGCGGAAAAAAGGTAGCCCGACTGAAGAAAGAAGAGGAAAGAAGACCGAAAGAGCAAGGGCGGCCTTAAAAGTCCAAGGCAAATGCAAAAGGGGAGAAAGGCGCATTTTAAAATGAAAAGGCGCACCCTGAAATCTGGTAAAAGAGCGCCGGGCTCTCACTCGTGCAATTTGTAAATATAGACAGGCGGTGGAAAGGAAGCTAGGAAAGTAGAAGGACAATGAGAAAAGGGGCCTAGGCTAATGGCCGGCCATTTAAAAAAAGGGGGATGACTGCCCATGGAAATTAGGGCACGTATATAAAGTTGAAAAGTGAATGAGAAGCTCATTCTTTGGTGTGTGGCAAAAGGAGTCTTCTTCTTCCTCTCTTCTTCTCTCCTTCTTGCTTGTGTGTGCTCTTGAGAGAGGGAGTGTGAGAGTGTGAGGGAGTGAGTGTGTATAAGGGTGAGGGATCAAGAGGGTGAAGCTCTTCACCATCTCCTCTCCTCTTCTTCTCTTCTCTCCCCTTCTCTTCTCTTGCGTGCGTGGATATGGAGGATGGAGCTTGGAGATGGAGGAGGCTTGAGAATGCTTGAGCTAGCATCTAGGATCGTGGAGCTACCGGAGTGCAAGAGAGAGGAGGGTACTCGATCGAGCATTAAGGTAAGCTCACTACACTCGTAGGATCGACGGGGCGTCGGCTAGGTGAGAGATAGCCATTAGAGCTCGCTTGAAATGCTTGAAAGAATAAGCAGTCCGTGGGTCTTGGCGGTTGAGCGAAAGCTCCCACAAATGGGAATCTAGTTGAGGAAGTATACATGGAGGAACCAAAGGATTATGTACATCTAGATTACCCTAATCATGTATGTAGGCTAAAAAAGGCACTTTATGGTTTGAAGCAGGCATTGAGAGCATGAAATGTAAGAATCAAATTTTATCTACAAGAACTTTGATCTCATATGGGAAATGCAGATCATAGTCTGTTCACTAAGAAGATGGATGCATGTTATGTGTTCTTAGTCATTTATGTTGATGACCTAGCCATCATTGGGGATGATGATTCTAGTATTGTTCAAAATTAAGTCTATGCTACAAGTAGAATTCAATGTGAAAGACTTGGGAGAGTTGAAGTATTTTCTTGGCATTGGGATAGTGACTACACCTCAAGGTATTTGGTTTCTATAGAAGTAGTATGCATAAGATATGTTGATCAAATATGGAATGCTAGAGTGTAAGCCCACGAAAACCTCGTTAGATTAAAATGTAAATCTTGGAGTTGATGTTGACAATGAGATAGAGGATGCTGTGATGTATAGGCAGATGATAGATAGCCTTATCTATCTTAGTATTATGTGTCCCAACCTCAATTACTTAGTGGGGCTAATTAGTCAGTTCCTTATCAATGAGATGGTGCTTGCAGGAAAGATAGATTTGATTCATATGAAGACTAAAGACTAGCTAGTTGATATCTTAACCAAATCACTTCGTAGAGATAAGTTTGTCGACTTTAGAGTGCTACTTGGAGTGCAATAGTTAGTTTGAGCTTGAGGGGGAGTATTAAGAATCAAGCTTAGTGACCGAGATTGTAGGAAAATTGTAGCTTCGGTGTCAATCACCATGTGTGATATAATAAATGAGTTGGTGTGACTCAACCCTAGTTGGTGTGTGGTCAGTTAGAGATCTATCTTTATTCACTGTAGTGTGTTATTCTGAATCAATAGAAAAATGATGGTATAGTGCCCTCTGTTCAGTATGGCTCCATTTTGTGTGTGTGTGTGTGCATATATATGTATATATTTGAACTCTTATGGTCACACACATGCTCCAGTTCAACTATGTACCACAATCTCTTGACCAATTGTAATTAAACACATTCTTGGCCTCCTCCTATGCATTAGGATTCTCACAATGTGGCCTACCACGTGTTAGAAAGACGGATCTAGAGCATGGAAAGAGAGATTGGAAGATGAAAAAAAGACTCATGATGAAATAGACAATGGACTGACTATTACACAAGTGAATTAGGTTCCAAGATGGAAGCTTGGACACATAAACACAGTCTTATGTAAGACACTGACAATTACAATGACACTAACTGAAAGAAGAAAGCAACATGATATATTGCATTCAACTCTTTGAAAATGATATTCAAGTACAATGCTTTATAGTAGTTGGATAGTAGCATTCTACCTCACTATGCATATGGGATTTAGGGCATCTCTTCCTGGAGCATACATCACTTTTGTCATATCTTTCAACACCTCCCTCAAATTATGAGTTCCTACACTTGCTGGCTTTTGCCCCCTCTACATGATGACATGGATCACGAGACTAGTTCATAGAAAACTAGCTAACAATGAATTGACAAGAGGTAAAGAGAGACTGGAGGAGCAAAGTAGAGCTAAGCCATGCTCAGCTGAGCTCTGATACCATGTCAGAAAAATAGATCTAGAGCATAGCAAGAGCTATGAAGGTTGGAAGATAAATGCAAGACTCATGGTGACATAGACAATGGATTTTCTGTTACACAAGTGAATTAGGTTCCAAGATGGAAGCTGGGACTCATAAACACAATCTTGTGTAAGACATTGAAAATGACACTAACTAAAAGAAGAAACCATCATAATATATTGCATTCAACTTTTTGAAAGTGATAGCCAAGTACAATGCTTTATAGTAATTGGATAGTAGGATTCTGCCTCACTGTGCATATGGGATTCAACGCATCTCTTCATGGAGCATACATAATTTTTCATATCTTTCAACATCACCTACCTTACCCAAACTATCATTTACAAATTGTATCTTTCTCAAATTGGCCAACTATCTTGGCCCTCCAAAGGGGAGAAAACAAATGGACCAGGTACAAAGAAATACATGTGCAAATTTGCACAAGCTACTTTGTATGGATACACAACACATTGATACTATGCATGCTATCACTAAAGATGTTATGCCCAACTCTTGGATTCCTATCAAAGATAACATGCTTGAAATTCCTCATCAACCACTTGACATTTTAGACTTCCATATTTATTAGCAACCTTCCCAAAGATCACGTCACAAGCACCTTATCAATCTCTCTCTTACTATGGTATCTAGTGACATTGGGATCACCTCTCCATCTATGAACATGCTATCTCATTCTTTTCTCTTACCATTGTTTCACTCCACCACTATCAAGTTCCAATTACAATACATCATCTATTTACGTGATGAGCCCACTATCATCAAGCAAACTCTGTTGATAAACTCTTCATTAAGGTATCCATCAATCGAAGTCCAAAGATCTTCATCTCATCAACTTACATCTCTTGAACCATTGCAAGTGAAGATTAATGAATATATTTTGTAACAGCAAGGACAATGTCTCATGCTCTAATCATCATTGTAATCTTACCTCTCATGTAGCCGAGATGATTGGCAAAAAGTCTTTGTACTACAAAAGAAAATCCTATTTTCTTTTAAGAAGGGAGAAAGAATGTTAGAAGATCTTGATAGCCTTTTCTAAAGAGGGAGAATGTTAGAAAAATGGGATGTACTCATATGAATATTTACTTAAAGAATATCTAGAAAGACAATATCTAAATATTAAGCCAAACTAGATAAGATGATTCTAAAACATGTGGAGGATACTTCAACTAGAGAACCTAACACATCTTGCACAACTTTCTTGTGTGTGTGTGTGTGTGTAGATATATGTACTCTTAGCTATTGCAATGCAAGTGAACAATACAAGTGTCTAATTCATTCTCCATCTCATTATCTCATTGCCTCTCTCTCTTTCTCTCACCATTACTTTCACTACAGTATCTACTTTGGAGAGCATGCCCAACCTACAACGTGGCTAAATAGGAGAAAGAAACATTGGAAAGTCCACATTACACCAACATTGTAATGCAATAATCAAGTGACACTTTGACAACTTGTTTACTTCATGCAAGGCAAGTCTCGTTTTCATGTTTATTGATCATGATTCATTAGTAGAAGCTAAAAAAAGCTCTGAAGGTTCCAAGTCATTGTGAAAGGGATGCAATTTTTTCTTTGATTAGGAGTTCAAGAGCACTTATACTTCAATGAATCCTAGAGGTACATCTAACCATCTTGCTGCCCATTGAATACTTTGTTACTTCCATTCCTAGGACAGAAATGGCAAGGGAAAAATTCGTGCTACTGCACATCTCCTAAAAATTGAGCATGATCCTAAGGCATGGGATGAGTAGGAGAGCAAGCTTGGATACCCAATGAGACCAGTGCATTGTGGGCATTTAATGGGCATGCACCTAGGGTAAACATGAGGCTCACTAATGAAACCAAGGCCTTGATGGGGCAATTTTCGAAGGAGCACTATTGAATTGCTTAGATGCATAGATTGTGATATAAAAAACAAGGCATAATCCCATTGCTAATACATAGATTTACTTCATATAGAGAAGAGAGAGAGAACATTCAATCACAGCAATTTGTGGAATGTGCTTGTACTTATATAATGTAGATAGATTTGCATGTGTGGGTGGGGTTTATACTTTGGTTGTGCCATAATGAGCTGAAACATTGTGTTTCTTGGGGGTTATCGTGGTGGTGATCCCATGATAGGAAACTTCTTTGATTTGATAGAAGCACAACCCATTCCTTTCCACATAAAATGCTTCTTCTCCCCCCCCCCCCCCCCACACACAGAGAGAGAGAGAGAGAGAGAGAGAGAGAGAGAGAGAGAGAGAGAGAGAGAGAGAGAGAGAGAGAGAGAGAGAGAGAGAGAGAATTGCTTTGATCATTTGCATGTGTAGATGTATAGATCCCATGAGCTTCTTTTTAACATGTGCAACATAAGATCACTTTTTAGTTATCTTTGTCCTTCTTTTTGTGTCATAAAATGTTCTTTTGAAATTATCTCTTATAAATCTTAATCTTGCTCACTATTAATTTATCTTTTTCTGAGAATTAAACAAGAATAAAGATGCTTGTCTACTTTTGCTTTGCTTCATGTTCATAGTATACATAGATAATGCAATCCTCCTAAATGAGATCATGGTATAGGGCAAGTCAAGGGCATAGATGTAGATGTTGGAGGATGCATTGATGGGAAGAAATATTGCAATAGCTAGTCACATATTACCAATGCCATAATTATATATGTTCTTAGTCAATCATAACACTTTCTTGACATGAACTTGCTATGCAAACCAATCCATTATTGCGGCCACTCAACACACCTAACTTAGTAGAAAAAAGTAGCACCCAATATCATGCAATATATTGTCTGTCTCACTTAGAAGAGAATCCATATTGCACATATGGATAGATTTACATAAAGAATTGTAGTAGAGTAGTCTCATTAGGACAAGTGGCAAGAAGCATTATTGAAACTACAAAGCAACCCTTCTAAAGTAAAGGCGTGTGGGCACAAATGATCAACAAGGCCATCATCAACATCATGGTCATGGCAAGCCTCATGGAGTACTATTGGGTAATGGTAGGGGACTACAACTGGATATGGATAGGAGACGAAGGGGATATTTGGAAAGGGAGGGGACCAAGACAAAGACTAAAACAAAAGCTAAATGTAAGGGTACTGAATGAAGAAGAGCAATGTGTGTTTATTGTAGCACTCAATTATTATTTGGGATTAATTAATGAATTATTTGGTTATGTGTGTATCAAATGTATTAAGCCAATTATTAGTTAGTGAAGGGAGGTCAAGAGCCTTGAAGTGGAAGCATGAAGTAGAAGCAATAGCTATGGTGGAAGGATCAAGAGCAAGAGAGAGAGACACATAAGATGTGGAAACTCCAATAGTCACTATGTGTGACCGGCCTTCCCTTTTATTCAAATGTTACTTAAATAATAAAGAATGGAGTAAAAATGGGCACCCGCCACTTGTAGTGTACAGGTGTGCGGGTAAGCGAGTACTGTCACAATGTAACTAATACATGGGCAGCTAGGTAGCACAAGTGCCTTTACTCCCAACAACCTCCCACTTAAAAGGCAAATGTGTCCCTAGTGAAGAGAGAAAAGAAAAAAATATAACAAAGTAAAAATGTACATAAGTACAATAGAATAAGAAAGGACTTCATCTCATCCAATGCCCATCAATTTCCTAAGAAAGGAAAAACTCTCTACTGAGAGACTTTTAGTGAGAAAATCTATAAGATTTTGGTCAATGGAAATCTTGACAAGCTCAATGGACTTGTCCTCAATGACCTCTCAAATAAAGTGGTAATGCAAGTGAATGTGCTTCGTCTTCACATGGAAGACCAGATTCTTGGCCAACTGAATAGTATTCATAGAATCTAAATGCAATATAGGAACCACCTGAGTAATGCCAAGGTCAGCCACCAAATTGCCTAAGCAGAGAGCCTCCTTGCAAGACTCAATGGTTGCAATATACTCTGCCTCTATAATAGATAGGGCTGTGTATTTTTGCATCTTGGACATCCAAGAAGTAGCACCTTTAACAAAGGTGAAGTCATAGGTAGAGGTGGATTTCATATTGTCTACATGTCTTGTATAATCACAGTTAGTGCATCCCATGACTCCTGTATTCTGGCCACCATAATATATGCACATAGCTGATGTGCCCTTCAAGTACCTTATGATGCCTTGATAGCATCCTAATGCCATCTTCCAAGTGTAGCCATATAGTGTGCCACAACTTCCACTACAAATGTTATGTCAAGACAAGTGGCTATCATGGCATACATCAAGACAAGGAATCTTAGCCATCTTAGCCTTTTGCTCATTAGATTGTGCAAAATAAGCTTAACTAACATTCACGTGAGAAGGTAAAGGATAAGCAATAGGCTTAACATCTTGCAAATGAAGTTGCTCAAGGACCTTCTGGATGTACTCCTTCTGTGGCAAGTAGAGGAGCCCCTTAGGGTGATCGTGCGTAATGCACATTCTAAGAATATCTGAGGCATGTCCCATGTCCATCTCAAAGCTCTTCTTGAGCTGACCTTTCAAGGCATCTAACTTATCAAGAGCACTCCCTACAATCAACATATCATCCACATAGAGGATCAAAATCATAAGGTTGCTATCAGAAGCCTTCTTTATGTATAAACAAAGATCCATATCATTGCGAGAATATCCTTGTGAATTCATAAAAGCATCAAACTTGTGGTACCATTTCCTAAGTGCATGCTTAAGGCCATAAAGACTCTTTTGCAATGTGCACACTAGGTGTTCCCTGCCATGATTTGCAAAGCCCTCAGATTGCTCCATGTAAATCTCATAATGCAAGTCCCCATGAAGAAAATCATCTTGATATCTACCTGATAAAGATCCAAGTCAAGCTAAGCAACCAAAGCCAGTACCAAGCGTAGGGTAGTCATCTTCACAACAAAAAAGACTTCATCAAAGTGCACACCATATTCTTGCTTGAAGCCCTTAACAGCCAATCTAGCCTTATATCCCAACTTGGGATATCCAGGGGTATTTTTCAACTTGTACACCCACTTTCATGGCAAACCACATTTGCCACCAGACAAAGGAACCAAATTCCATGTCTGATTTTTCTATAGTGAGTCATACTCTCACTGCATGGCCCTCTCCCAAGAGTGACTATCACCTCTATGGATGGCCTCATCATAAGTAAGATACTCACTGGCATCTATCACCACAACATAATCCATAGAGGATGCAAACCACAGAAGCTATTGTCTATTCTAGTAAACTGCCTCAAAGCTGGCTGTGGAGCTTGTACATCCTGTGGAGTATCAGGGACTTGGGCCACTGTGACATCAACTGTTGCTGTTGTTGCTAACTATCTAGCTGGATATATAGTAAGAGGAGGCTCCTTCTGGAACATTACTATGTATACCTCAATGATAATAGACTTAGGCTACTTATATATTTTCTCCTCATAGAAAACAACATCATGATGGATGTTGATAACCTTCCAAACTTGTGGATCCCATAGGCAATAGCCCATCTCACCTACGTCCCTATAACTAAGAAAGATGCATTTCCTAGACTTAGGATCCAACTTATTGCGCTTATTGTTGGGAACATAGTAGAAAGCCTCACAACCAAAGACATGCAAATGAGCATATGAGAGAGGTTTTTCAAACCATATCTCCTCTGCAACCTCATAGTCAAGAGTAGTACATGGAAACTGATTTACTAAGTGTATGGAAGTAATAACTACCTCAATCCCAAAATATTGTGGTATGCTTGCCTGGCTATGCATACTACAAACTCACTCTTGAATTGTCATATTCATGTGCTTAACCATACCATTATGAGGTGGGATGTAGGGGGCAATCAACTAATGCTTAATACCCATCTCATCACAAAATTGCTCAAAGGATTTAGAGACATACTCACTCCCATTATCTAACCTTAGGCATTTGAGCTTATACCTAGATTGGTTCTCAACCAAAGCAAGCCAATGCTGAAATGTAGCCAAGAATTTTGATTTGTGCTTTAGGAAAAATGCCGAGACCTTATGCTTATAGTCATCAATAAAAGTAAGAAAATACTTTGCATCACCTAACAACTTGCAGATTATGGAACCACATACATTCGAATGAATAAGAGCCAAAGACTCACCCATGCACACCCTACCAGACTTTTTATGCATGTTGCATGTCTGCCTACCATCATATACACAATGATCACAAGACTCAAAGCACTTACAGTCAAGGGAAAAAAAATACTACAAACGAGTAAGCATTTTGACTCCTTCCAAGGACATGTGCCCAAGGCAATGATTCCAAAGAGATACATATGAAACTACATCCACTACCAAAATATAGTTAACTGACCCAGATTAGAACCATGTGTAATGACAAGATTCCCATGGGTAATCTTCCATGAGGAACCACCAAGAAACTACATAAATTGCATCATCCAAAGTGCCAGAGTAGAGATAAGGCTCTTAATGAGAGCCAATACATGATGTACATCATGAAGAGTAAACATGCAACATGAACCAAATTCATCACAATACCAACTATCACCAATGCCACATCATCACCTAACGGACAAATCCAATCAAACTATAATAAAAGTGAAATTCAAACGACTAGTGTATGAACATAAAGACTATAATGTAGTCTTAATACAAACTTTCAATGTTTTTTAAACATTTTTAATTGATTATTGTGTAGCAAGAACAATATTTCTCAAAGAGAGAGAGAGAGAGAGAGAGAGAGAGAGAGAGAGAGAGAGAAGGGAGAGTAAGGGGAGAGAGAAAGAGAGGAGAGGCTAGAGAGGAAGAGGAAAGGATATCGAAGGCAAGGAAAAGCACAAGAATTTAAAGAGAAATTGACATTCTTCTCATTTCCCATCCAACATCCTCTTTAAATTGTTGTTGCATGCCCTCTTGACCATCCAACCTTTATCTCTCCAAAATCTTAGCCATCTTCTTTAGTATCGCACTTCATATCTAATTCAATTACTCTACCTTTAATACTCATTTGGGACTTTTAGCTTTTAGTTTCCCAAGCTTATTGAAATATATATTCTCCTCACCTTTTATCTCTCTTTATCTAATCACCCAAATCCACATAAGAAGAGCTATGATTTCCCTAGCCAATGATATCCTCCTTATCCAAATACCACTCCCTTGTCTTACCTTACTCCAAACCCAAGGGGGTGTGAGCTTATCAAGACCAACAAAGAATCAAAGGAAGTGAGAACATAGCTCTAGAGTTAGTATGCTTGTGATGACCCCAAAACAACATAGTGTAGAAGCGAGACAAGAAGCAACACATGCAAGAGACATTCCCATCATGCCAAATCAAGCTCAAGTGCCCTTCCTTTGCCTTATTATATACTTGTGATATGTTAGGTTAGATAATAGTTGCTATTACTTTGAATGGATAAACAATCATGTAACATAACCACTAGAATTTGAGTATCTTATGATGTTTCATGACTTCAGTATAGATGGATAATGAGGTTGACACCCTAAGAAATATTTGTTTGAAAGGAGTATCCCCTCCCATGATGGGATTAATCTGTGCATTATATGATAGCTTTACAACAGTTTAGCATAAATTTTATGCTAATAATATTAGTACATATATCAGACTAAGAAATAAACTTATAGCTAAGCTCTACGATAGAAATACTATTAGGATTTCCTTCTTTAGATCATGTTTTAATTAAATATTACATTGAACTTAGTTTATATTTACCATTAAAGAAAATTAGACTAAAAAAGGACATGATATTTTAGCCCATCTTGAAAATAAGAACAATAAGTTAAGAACTTCCCAAAATAGTCTAACTGAAAGAATAAAAATAGCTAGTCACGAGACTAAACTAAAGAACTTTAAACAACAACATCACTTGATATGTTAGACCTGGCTTGACATTAACAAGGCAACCACACAAAAGCCAGCTAAGATTTGCAAAGAATGAGCTCATGTTTCATGTCTGTTATCAAATCACATGCTTTCAGTTAACCTCATCGTAACTGCCTTTCTAACATTGGCATCAAATCCCCCCCCCCCCCCCTTCTTAGAGAGCTCCTATCTACAGCTCCCAAAGTGATTATGATGCTCTGAAGCTTCTCACTAACTTCCTTCATGGAGGGCCTATCAAGCCTGTTCTCATGCAAACAATCAAGAGCCAAATCAATAACATTCCTCATTGACTCAATTGCATTTGCCGAAGCTCCGTTCACAAGCTTTGGATCCAGCACATCATCTACCCTATTTTGCTCTTTCCTAGACTGAACCATTGTTGCCAAGTTCACATCATCAACGCTTCTCCTAAAATCAATTGCCCTCTCAGAAGTCACAAGCTCTAGTAAGACCACACCAAAGCTGTACACATCACTCTTATCTGTTAATTGATAGTTCCTATAATATTCAGGGTCTAGGTAGCCCAATGTGCCCTGAGCACATGTCGATACATGTGTAAGGTCAGGCTCGGCAAGGCGTGAGAGCCCAAAGTCTGAAATCTTTGCATTCATAGATTTATCCAAAAGGATATTGCTCGACTTCACATCTCTATGATAAATGGGTGGGTATGTTGCAGAGTGTAGGTATGCTAGCCCCTCTGCAGATTGAAGTCCAATCAGTAGTCTAGTGCTCCAATCAAGAAAACTTTTTTTCAGGCCATTCAGGTGATCATACAAGTTCCCATTTGGCACGTACTCATAAACCATCAAAGGTAACTCACTCTCAACACAACACCCTAATAGCCTCACTAAGTTTCTATGATTGACTTGAGAGAGGATGCACACTTCATTGAGAACTTGCTCTATGCCTTTGATATTGCCTATCTTAGCGGATTTTATAGCCACCGTTGAGCCATCATCTAGGATTCCCTTGTACACTTCCCCGAACCCTCCACATCCCAAGACTCGATCATGTGCAAAATTGTTGGTTGCTCCCTTCATTTCCTTGTCGCTAAACAGCCTTGCAGATTTTCCTCCACTATTTGCAGTCAAAATCATAGTCCTCTCCAACACAAGCTTGGCATGGGCAACGTGTGCACACCTTCTCTTCTTGTATGCCTTGAGAGTTAATGAGGCCAAAACTATAAGACCAACAAGCCCAAGAGTGAGTCCTGCAAGGAGACACATAAGAAAATAAGACAGGGCAGATCAAAGCTGAAATTGTGGCTTTCAGGACTGATTCCGGAAAAATAAAATTTACCTATTGCATATTCCCTCTTATGACAGCCGATACTGTTGCCTTTCCTGACACAACGAGGAGCTGTAGACACCCAAAACCTAAGAATAATGTGGACTGAAGTTTGACTTAAAATGATCCCACAATCAATTCAATTGCCAATGAGAGCTGGAGACTTTCCGAGCCACGCAAAAACATGGAGAAAAGGGTTTTGGAAATGCAAATGCATATTTGGTTATTGGTAACACAATTACCATGAAGGTAAACAATAAAAAGTTACCAAAACAGCAAACAAGCACAGTACCTTCGGGGCATGTGCCTGTGGTGGATTCCCAGAGGTAGCCCTTGTTGCACAAACAGACCTTGTTGAGGCCATTTGCAGAGGTGGGCAGACATGTGGAGTTCCCACCACACTGGCTCTCAGACGAGCAGGGGGGCTCATGGGGCTCGTTCCACTGGAGCTGGAGGCCAAAGTGCCAAGAGCTGGGCTGGGAGCCACTGACCCAATTGACCAGGCTCGTGTATGCGGTGTCCTTGCTTGTGACAGGGAACGAGTGCCGAAAAATGGCAGCGGCAGCAGTGGCGAAGGAGCAGCAGAGGAGGTTGCGGCAGCTCTTCTGGGGAAAGACTGTGCGGATCTGGATGCAGGGGCTCTTGTCCTTGCAGGAGAGGATGGGGGAGGACAGCAGGAGGGAGGAGGCATTGAAGAGAACGACTGTGTTGTTGGGGCTAATGGAGAAGGCAGCAGAGGGGTCCAGGGAGAAGTTGCCAGCGGAGATGCTCTCTCTGGTCATGCAGGAGCTCCCTAGGAACTCCCCCGTGCTGATGACCACGGTGCGCGTGCGCACATCAATGCTCTGCACTGGGTAGCTCCCTGACAGACCCCTGATCTGCAACACCCCCTTGGGGGTGCACGCGAGAGGGTACAGTGGGTGCCCGCAGGAGCTCCCCGTGCTTAGTGGATATGGCACCTCCAGCTTGCCGCAGGGCGGGCACGTAGTAGCTCCATGTGCAGCCGGATGGAAGAGGAGGACCAGCAGGAGGGGAAGAAGCTGTACTAATGCAACCATTGATGCTCGTCTATGTGGAGAGCTGCAGTAATTTTGGTGTAGAGATAAGCGGGGAAAAGAAAGGCATGCAGTGATGCACTGTGATGCACACTGAACACAGAGCACTAAAATATCCAAAAAGGATGCTTCGGATTGTTCGATGGAAAATGCAGCCTTGGAATAGAATGCCCTCGTGAGCAAAGAAATGGTCACGGCTACATAGTCAAATTGTTTGTTGATGAGTCTTATTCTGTCGTAAAGCTTCAGGTCGTGGCTCCTGCATGGAATCCCCATGGCCCATCGAGGAGACGACATCAGTAGGCACAAGCACAGCTTTAATTAAAGGCTTATCAATGCCAGATAAGCCTCGTCTCAAGGCTGATGTAACTAGCACAGAAACAGTGCCCATGCAGTCGTCGAGGACACGTCGTCACCGCCTGCGTGCTCACAAAGCAGAGTACGTCGGTTAAAACTGCAGTGATGATGAGAAGGGGAGCACCGTGCGGTCCTGGGAAGGGGCTTTTTCGTCTTGAATGCCGGCTGCTGCTTGTGTGGTTCGGTTCCGCTTCTGTTGCTTGTCTCGCAGACTCGCTGTCGACGTTTGTAAACCCACTCCCCACTTCATCTTCCCACCTTTATGTTTTTTTAAAAACCAGACAAAGTTCCAAGTATATTTCTCAACAAAGCCACCCCACACAAGTCTATCGACCTGATGAACTCCACTCAGCTATTAGAGCCACACGCCGCTCAAGTTGATTTACTTCAAGCATACGTGGCAAGCACAACTAAGCGCCAAAGGTCACACCGGAGGCAGCCCTACTGACATGGAATCACTGACAAGTAGGAGAGAGAACCAAATACTTCGCAATGAGAGGAGAAAAAACGTGTTCACTACTCGACTTATCCAATTCTTTATTGACGCATGGCATTTATCATGGGAAGTGGATGTAGTATCCTCATTTTTAGAGAGACTCGATCGACTTGGTGGAGTCCCAAGAAAGAACCTAGTCGGTGGGCCTAAAAGGTCACAATAGTAAAGTTTGTTGAGCTTCCACGCCTCCATTTTCTTGGACTTTGTCAACTCACCTAGGTCCTTTATTACCCTCTTGCACTAGCCCCAGAAGCTAACTGGGCAATGCTAGGCAAATCATTCACCGACATGCTAAACTTTAATCCACAAAAGATGAAAGTCGAGCTTGGCTTGTCAAATACTTTTTACCATGAGGCAATTAAAATACTTTTTAAAAAATAAATTATATTCATATATATATATATATGTGCATATATACATACAAACATAGACACACATATACATATGTATATTTCTAAAAAGATTGTTAATGTCACATAGTTCAGGAAGAAGAAGGTAGCCTCCTACCACCTTCATAGGACATATCCTCCCACATTGAGAGTAGGATTTTAAGCCAGATGAAGGGCCGAAAGTGTGCTAGAACACATTATTTTAAAGCAAAAATGCAAGCCCACTAGAAGTAGTAGAGGCAGAACAAGTCAGTTTAACCGTCAGTGAAAGACGGTTTTTAAAGTTGCATCTGAAGACGAATCTCACAATGGTTCTAATTTTTTATATATTTTTTTGAGTGGTAGAACCAACAACATCAAGTGCTAGGCAGTGCACGAGTCCTAGATGGGTGGGCAAAAAAATTTAGATCACGATTTGAATGCCAGCGGATGGAAGAGATGCATGGACGCCAAGAAGCTCAAATGTGAAAATGGATTTTTTTAAAGAGTGGGAGTGGAGGGGGGGAGGTTTGAAACCTTTGGGGCCTCCACTCCCCCAAAATTTTCACATGATGGGGCGGGTGAGTGGGGGGGGGGGTAGTAGGGGTGTTATTTTTTTGTGAAAAAAAAGGAGAAAGAAGGGACTTAGGCATAGATCAACATGAAGGGGAAGAAGCGGGTTGAGAGAGGTTATGGAGCATCAACATACCCTGCCACATCAAAGACATCATGATTGTTCTCCAATTTTTTGCTCTCCATCACCACCTTTGGCTCCACAAATGGTAGCTTGATCACAAATGCCCATTTCTAGTTTTTCTCTTTCATCCCTCTCTCCCCTCTTGTGGGCTGTTCTTGTGGAAATAATCAAAAGAAGATTGGGAAGAGATATGGCTGATACGGTGATGTGATGACCAGCACTAAGTAGAGCTCAAATTTGGACCAATTTGTTAGTCATGTATGCAACTATACAAATATAAAAGATAGAAAATCTCAGTAAGTCTCGTTTTTCATAGAAATTTGGTTCTTTTTTATGTTTGATCATGGGAATGATCTGCATATGGCATGAAATCTAATATGATCATAGTATGTGTATGTTTGAGTGCTATCATAAGGAAAATGCAGAATCCCAAACCACAAATAATGAGAAATTAATTATCCAAATCATAGAAAAACATGCAAAGTGAAGTAGTTTTGATAATAATCAATAAAAATAGTTGAAAAAAATATTGTATGCAGATGAAATGGTGTATGTTGATTGTTATGGTTGGTCTTTGATATTGTGTGATGAAAATTTACAGAATAATGAGTAATTATAGTAGAAATCATTAATTTTTTTAAAAAATAGTAAAAATTTAGAAAAAAATAGTTTTTGGTCAAAAAAGAAAAAAAAGTAGAACATGTTCAGATGTATGGTGGGCTATAGGGCATGAGGTTTAGCCTAAGTCTATACACATGTGTGTGTTAAAGTGCTCGTTTAGGGGGGTGGTTCTATTGAAAAATATCATATAACATAAAGAACACTATAAAAATGAATAAATGTGCAATGAGGTTAAAATGCCAAGTTTTTTTCATGGAAAAATACATGATTGTGTATTAAATTGTAGCATTTAGATTCCGTTGAATATCTAAAGGAGCAAAAACACGGGTTAGCCTAGTTCCATCTCCTCAAAGGCATAATACGTTAGGAAAAAGCATGAAAAGAATGTCTTTGCACAACACGTGGTTGAGTGTTAGTTAAAATTGTTTGAGCACGCTAGGGCATGACACATTGCATATGTATGAAGCATGGTATCAAAGAAAAACTCCTAAATGCATAATACCTGTCTACCAAAGTATTGACCTACAATTATGCGAAAGAGGTTTCTTTATCGTAGGTTAGAGCACCTATCTTTGGGAAAGGTTGTGTGAGAAAATAATAAGTCTCTTGGATTAAAAAAGTAAAAGAGCAGAGTATATTTTGTTGTTTTTCATATGTTAGACAATGCACCTCGGGGAGCCAACAGTCCCTAAGATGTAGGAGAGCAGTAGGGGCCATAGCATTCAGATGGGGGATACCCTTTGTGTGTATAAATTGAGGTGAATTTGTCACCTATGTATGGAAAGCTTCCTATGCATGGAGTCGAGATGGGCAAACCGTTGGGCTATAATTTGAGACTTATGTCTACAAATGCATTAGTTAGATAAACCATTTTGCATTATCTAGATGATCTTAGCCACGAGACCCTGAGGGTTATTTGGTGTATGTAGGAGCCTGCTGGCTAGAGCCGATAGAGCTAGTGTCATGCCCACTTTTGGTCTCGAGATTGGTTGTGTGTTTGCTTGAGTTGCTAATAAGTGACAGTTTTCGAACCTTGACTAATAGGGACCTAGTCAATTATTGTATGCTAAAGAGCATCAATATAAATTTAATATATCTTGATAGGAACCATCAAGCTGAGATTCAACGTGAAGAAAGAGTTGAAAGGGCTAGATGGAGAGCAAAGATCCTTAGAAGGTATTGTTCTAAGTGTAGCAATCCAATATCTTTGAAAGGAAGAGGTCTTGATGACCCTATTATCCCAATTGATCCGTTGGGGGAAGGAGGAAGTTCTAGCATGCCCCTTTTTCTGAAAAGTCAACCTACTTTGAGTTGGAGTGTATCTTCCCCTCCCCCCTCGATACAAACCCCTAGAGCAAACCTGGTCATTATTATGGCACAACCAATTGTGATACCTATAGGAACGGCATAATTGCTAGTGCTGCTTGGTTTTTCCCTATCCATTTTTAATGGGTTAGCAATAGAAGACGTTGTGGAACTTCATATTAGTGAGTTCCAAAAGTTAATGTTTAATTGATAAATTCAGGACAAAGGACATCTTATGATGTTCTTTCATATGACTTTG
This sequence comes from Lygodium microphyllum, assembly GCF_053477565.2. Lineage (NCBI taxonomy): Eukaryota > Viridiplantae > Streptophyta > Polypodiopsida > Schizaeales > Lygodiaceae > Lygodium > Lygodium microphyllum. Next base: position 72,679,054 of record NC_141143.1, on the reverse strand, counting down.
AAAGGAAGAGCTATGGTGTCGTATCATGGTTTGGAAGTTGGAACCATAACTATGATAGATCTATTTTATGTGGCCTTCTAAAGAGATTTTACTCCTGAACATTAGGGGGAATATAGATTCCAAAAGGGTCCTTTAGTTGAAGATTTAATGACTATCCTAATGACAAGAGATTTGAGATGAACAAATGGAAGAGGGACTGGTGTGCACATATTATCCACTGACTTTTTCCCCTTGTCTCTACTACTTATAGGCTTGTCTCCCTATATCCCCTTTTACTCCCCCTCTTTACTTTTTCCACCCCATGCTAGGTGGGTTCCACTGGGCATCCAAAAAGGCAACCTAAAATTTGGAAATTCCTCCTCCAAAAATGCATTTCCCCTCTCCCCCCAAAAAAACCTCTTCTTTAGACATGTATAGTCAAAAAATACAAAATTTCATGTATTTTTGCAAGACATGCTTTCAATTTGTTTATTCTCTTACCTCCATTCCACAAATCTTCTGATCTTTCTCTATTCCCAACTTCTCTTAGCCATAGCTATATAGTCTGAGCTTCTCTCAGTCTCATAGCCACATAGCATGGAGCTTTTCTCCTTCTTCCATGTTCACTCTCTTACCTCTATTCCATAAATCTTCTCATCTTTCTATCCTCACACAATGATAGCCATACATCCCCCAACTTCTCCTAGCTATAGCAACATAGCACCCGGCCTCTCTCTTTCTTTTGAGCATAGCCATAGCCACACAACCCCATATTCTCCCAGCCATAGCCACCCAATACTCAACTTCTTCTCTTTCTTCCATGGTAATTTTATTTTTTTCACTCCATAAAATTTATCACCTTTTTACACTCACACAGCTATAGCCACACAGCCCTCCTTACTTTCATTACCATTCCAATGGCATCTACATGTCAACAAAGGTGACCTTGTGATTTCATATGTGTTGTTCTATATACACCATACAAAGGATGAACATGGCAATTGAAAGGAGCATTATTCAAGAAGAATTCATGGGTCTACACGCAACCTTTAGCAAGGGCCTCATTGAGTTCGTTGTTGTAGTATACTACAAAATCATTGGAAGAGCAAAGTACTTGGGTTTCAAGAGGCTTGAGATGGTAGTTTTGTTGCATTAGTTCAACATGTGTATGGTTTGAAGGACTTAAATCTACCTCCAAGGAATACCTAATATTTTTTTCCCTCGAATTGTAAGCCAATGGTTTTATGTTCTCAACTTCTCAAATGTTTTTGGTGTTTTTCCTTCTTCTCTTCTGTAAATTTTTTTTACTTCAAATCTTGTTGAGGACAGACCTTTGGGAGGCTTGTTTGGGACATACAAAGCTCTATATCTGGATGTGGATGAGACAACGATGATTGAAAAGTCATCACAATATCTTTTACATCACAAGATTTTTTTCTATAAGTTTATATATATAGTGCCTACACTAGTTGATTCATATGGTTCTCTTGAAGTATTTCCTTGTCCACCTCTCCATTCTTTAAAATAGCCCATTTCGGATGAGTGGACATCTCATACATTAAAAATGAATACCTTACATGATATTCATAGCTTGTTGAGATTTGAGAGAGCTTTATGATTTGTACCAATTCATGTTTTTGTATATATATTCAAAAGTACTAATGCATATAAATGTCTCTCCATATTCATTTGTAAGAACATAACTGAGGATTTTCTTAATTCCAATTTTGAAGAAGGATGGAATGAGGTGGATGGGGTACACAAATGTAACATCTTTTCATGTAGAGTTGTGGTCTTTGGTGTTGCATTTTGTTACTTGATTGCATGTTCATTATTGTACATGTGCTTCTATTATTGACATTGGATGAAGAAAGCAAGCCAATGGATTTCCACTACAAGGATATAGGGGAACAACGACGGGCAGTTTTGATGCATATTAGTAGAGTCACTAAAAGCGACGAAAATAGCGACGCTAATAGCGACAATACTCAGACAAAAAAAAGTGACTAAAACCCGAGCTCAGAATTTTACGGCAAAGAGTGAAAGAGAGAGTGAAATGGATCGTGCGTTTGGGAGGGAGAGGGAGAGAAAGAGAGAAAGAGAGAGAAGGAGAGCTTCTCACCACCACTGTCACCGTTCGTGAAGAAGAGGAGAAAGTGCATGAAGGGCAAAAAGGAGCCGTCGTCGTGAAGAGGAGATGAAGAATTCATCCTCGAGCCTTTGCAGTGAGTACATTGCTTCCTCTTGTTTTGTTCTTGTTCTTTCTCATTTTCTTTTGTTTGTTTTTGTTGAGAATGAGGTGCATTGAGGGAGAAAGAGACGAAATGAGAGAGGGAGAAGAAGAAAGGAAAAGAAAGAAAGAAACGAGAGAGAGAGGGAATAAACATGAAACATAATACAGAAAGAGAGAAATAGATAGAGGGAGGGAGGTAGAGAGGAGAATGAATGAGAAAACACAAGGGGATAGAGAAAAAAAAAGAGAGGGTTTGTTCTTGTTTTTAAATTTATTCCTTTTTTGTTCATTTTTTTTACAATGATGTGCATTGAGGAAGAAAGAGAGGAAACGAGATAAGAAATGAGAGAGGGAGGAGAATGTGGTGCATTGAGGGAGAAGAAGAAAGGAAAAGGAAGAGAGAATGGGAGCGAGAGAATAAAACATGAAAGATAACAAAGAAATGGGGAGAGAGAGAGAGAGAGAGAGAGAGAGAGAGAGAGAGAGAGGGGGAAGGAGAGTGGAGAATGAGTAAGAAAATATAAGGGGATGGAGAGAAACAAAGAGAGGGGCAACAAAGAAAGAGAGAGAGAAAAAGGAAGATGGGAAATGAGAGGGGGAGAAGAAAAGGAAGAGAGAATGAGAGAGAGAGAGAATAAATATGAAAGATAACAAAGAAATGGGGGGAGAGAGAGAGAGAGAGAGAGAGAGAGAGAGGCAGGGAGAGAGGAGAATGAGTGAGGAACATAAGGGGGTGGAGAGAAACAAAGAGACATTAGGAAAAAAATGAACTCACAAATGGGCCCTTAAAAATAATATAGTTTAAGATGTAGGCCTTTTGAATCGTCCAATAGGAAGGCTAAACGTCTACATCTATGGAGGGTGAAACTTCTTTCTTCAATTCTTGGGTTTTCTATTAAAAAACGTGGTAGTGGGGGATTTAAAAAAAGGGAGAATGAATAGTACACAAAAATTGAGTTTCTCTCACCTCATATTTTTTCCCATTTTTTGGAGAATTTTCAATTTCAAAATTTTTTCCTCTCACGAAATCAGTTTGACCCAAAAGTTGAGCAATAGACCACTTTCGCTCTCTTCTCTATACTCATGAATTTTCGTCTGCATTGAAGCTCCCTGTGCTGAGAGTAATTAGGATTGTGAGTATTCTGTTTACCTCTACACTTTTTTCTCCATGCAGCTCTAGATTTTGGGCAAAACACAAGTGCCCATCTCTCTTTGCATTTTCTCTTGTTTGCTATTTTTTCAATAGAATACCATATTGGGGAATATGGAAAATTTCCATAAGTTTGGGACACGTGGTCAAATCTTTGGATTTGTCATAACTTGAACACTATAACTTCAAATTGAGCAATCTATAGCTCAATAGATTCCATTTTTCAAGCGCTTTCAATGATAGGTCACATTACATGGTTTTGAGAAACTTATGGGTATGTTATCCAAGTGCCACCTTTTTAGTATTAAAAAAATAGAAATTGGGAGATTCCCAAACTCACTAATATTTTTTTATAGGGTTTGATGTCATTTCTTACTGTTATTGTTGTTTTATTTTGCAGAGGTTGTTTGGGGCAGGAGAGATAGAGGTGCTTATATATATATATATATATATATATATATCTCCCCTTTCTTCTTCCCCTCTCTCTATGTGTTGTTTCTCTTTTATGTTGTGTTTTCAATAGAATTTGATGTTAGTTCTAATTATTGTTTTCTTACAAAGTTTATTTGGAACATAATGTTAGTTCTAACCCTTGTTGTTGTTTTATTGCAGATATCATTTTGGCTGACATTGGATAAGTGCTTGTCTCTCTCTTTCTCTATTTATGTTTCCTCTTTTCTACTGTTTTTTCAATATACCTTCATGTGAATACTAACTCTTGCTATTATCTTTTATAGAGATAAATTTGGGTAAGATTGGATATGTGCTTATTTCTTTCTCTCTCCGGCATACTCACACACTTTCTCTTTCTTCCTCTCTGCATTTTCCCTTTTCTACTATCTTTACAATAGGGTTTGATGCTAGTTCTAACTTAAGGATCAATTGTTGTTGCAACACTTAACACAAGGTAGAGCAGAGATTGTGTAGCTCAAATTACAGGTAAATTTGCCATATTTTGTGGTGCCAAAATTTATTCATTTAATTAGTGACTTTTATATTTAATGGGATTGATGTTTTCTTATGTCCATCATTTGCAATGGGTTTTGATCAGCAACGATTCAATCTAATCTTCAGCAGATCAACTTATAGGTAAATTGGCTATGTTTTGTATTGCTTCTATTCATGCAGTTATCTAGACATTTTTTGCTAAAAGGGATGCAAGTATTTTTGTTAAAAGGGATTAATGTAGGTATTTTTTTGTACATGCAGGTATTGTACAAGGTTTAGGCGAAGCACATAATTCTCGATCGACTATTTTTATATGGTGAGTGATTCCTTTGTGCTAGATGATATGGATCTGCTGGAAGTCGACGCTTCAAAAATCCTATGTTTTATTGGTCTTATGTGTCCATTCGGATCTCCATGCCAATTGGCAATGATCCATGAAACTCTTATATCATATCATCCATATAACACACAATGTGTTGAGTCTTAGAATATTGTAGATGTTAATCCAATGTGCCTATTAAGATTTGCATGCCATGCGATTGCTATCCTTGTAACAACTACTCTATAATACCCACATTTCATACAATGTATTGAGACAAATCAGACTCCTATTCATTATAATAAAATTTATTTTGGCAAAATTCTCTAAGTATTCTTGTGCTATTCTTTTCATTATATTTCATGTAAATGGTATGATTAAAGTGATGCCTTGAATTTGAATCTATACTTTGTGTTGATGTACATATCCACATGCGTTTCGATATTGTGTAAACATCTCTTAATGCCATGCTGATTTGTATGGCATATCAGTGATTACTAGAGACAAACTTAAAATTATTATTATTCAAGGGTTAATCATACTTCTTTACATCTAATGCGTAGGTTATAATGCCTGAGAGAGAAGAACAAGCATTCTCGCGATAGAAGTACATAACATAAAAGATGAAGAAGGGAATTGGTTCATTGATACGTATCATTGCTCGTCTTGGGTACATATGCGTCCAAGTATGAAGGGAGCTTTCAGGGTGAAAGTAGCTGCAATTGCAGATGTATCAAAGCATTAAAAGGGTAAAATTTTAGCTCTCAAACAAAGGAATGTTGATTCTCACCTTGTATAACAGAGGACATTTTACAACATGTATTCATGCAAAAACAAATACATATTGCGTCCATTGTGCCCTTTCAACGAAACATTACAAATAGTAAGTATTTGCAACTCATTGAGAATGAGAAATTTCATGATGTCTATGTAACAACTTGTCTTATATTTACAAAAGTATACTCTTCGGATTGCTGTGCGTGGAAAAATGGAGAGTTTCACAGGTTCTTTTAAGTGTTACCACCTCAAAATTGGTAGATTGCTCTTTAAGGGGCGTACAACTAAGTAGCTCCTAGAGGACCTTGCTTTTTTCTATGACTCCAAGTACATATTGCCCAAGGGGGGTCAAGAATATGGAACCCTTGAGTCTATGCACATATCAAATCTCAATAGCATAGAATGGGCATTGTGTAGTAGTGACATTTTGCACATGTGTAGCACAAAAATTTCAGCAGACATATCGAATGTCGAGTCACAACAAGGTACATGGCTTTCAGGTAAAAATTTTCTCTCTTAGTTGACTATTATCTTACTTTGACCGGATGAATCGGCTAACTTTTCTTTCCAATTATAGGTACTTTGTCACACGATAGACTTTATGCCTAGTGTTCAAGTATTGTAGATGGAGGATGCTCAAGGGTAAATGGCTGTGCCTTGATCAAGACATGCTTGAAAGTGCAGCTGTGGATATTACTGTCACTTGTGAGGGTTGCAAGACCCAAGTGTTGCAAATGGAGGATGATTGGCCCTTGAGTATAATGTGGAAGGAAATTACAATGTTAATGCAGAATCCACCTATTAGCTTCTACTTCAAACTAGATGGTAGGAAAATTCAAAGCCAAGCTGCATCCACCTATTAGCTTATACTTCAAACTAGATGGTAGGAAAATTCGAAGCCGAGCTGAGGATATTGTTACCAACAGAAAGTGTGTGGCTCCATATATTTTAGAAATTGTAGAGTTTCCCTAAAAATCCCAACATCACAAGTTGTAATATCCAACACATAAATTTTCGAAATTTTTTCCAATAGAATATTGTCACTTGCAAACTTGTAATATTTAAAAATTATGGTATTTATGCAAAATCATACACTTGTTATACACTTTTCACATCAACACATTTATATATGCATGTAAACTTTACAAAGATTTAAGTAAAGCCATAACTAAATATTGTATGCGAACAACCCTCAATGGTTTAATACTTAAGGTTTTTAAGGTGGAACTAGTTTAGTTCTTGTTTCATTCTTTCATTTCACACTTTCTCTCTTTGTCTCTTTATATCCACCACATCCCTCCTACCTGCTACGATGGATGCTCGCGCACACTTTGATCAGTGGATCCACGATACTATCTTTGCCAACCAAGGTGATGCGATATTTCAGGTTTTCTCTAAGAACTTCAACCTTGAAAGCATGTTCTCATGATTGGATCCCCCCTTCAGGTTTTGGAAGACTTTGTGAGCACCATTGCTACTTGCACATACTCCATCAAGGGATCCGACATGACTTGGGTGCCTGTGGAACAACTCATGGTATTTCAGGCAAGGAAGAATCACCAAAAAGTGGTGAATAGGTGTCTAGCCCATGTGGACCTTTCGCACAGAGTATGCACTATTCCCATGGGCAGTGCACTAGGTACAACACCTTTGGATCTTTCGGAGTGTAATTGTGCAATGACAATTTGCCTCCTTGCATTGGATACACCCCTAGAGGAGGAGAGCGATGAAGATACAACTCCACATGTCATTGCTATCACATACACGGGAGAAGAACCGATTGAAGAGCTCATAAATGCCATGATGTGAGCTGCTCTTTTCCCTTGATTTTGCTCTTCCCTCCTTGAAGATATAGGATGACAATGGGAAAGAGGGCCTAGGCCACAGTCATATAAAAAAGGGGATAAGGGAATGAATGCCCAAAAAGGGATTTAGGATTTTGTATATAAAGTTAAAAAGTGAATGAAGAGCTCACTCTTTGATGTGTGGCAAAAGTGGACTCATCTTCTTCTCTCCTTCTCTTCTCTTTGCTTGCTTGTGTGTGCATGAGGGAGGGAGTGTGAGGGATCAAGGAGGTGTGTTACAGGCTAATTTACTGCCTGCGATTTACTCCCTGAAAAACTACTCAACCTGACATTTCTGAATCCAACTGACTTACTTTCTGACTGCACTGACTTCATATAACTTTCATACACACATTCCATCATTACAGTACACCTTTACAGAACCATCTGACTTCATTTCAGCAATAAATAACATGAATACTGAAAACAGTTTACCACTTCAAGACAGGGAAACAATATCTGACTCTGAACTGTTCTTCATATCTTCAGTTTCTGCTTACAAACAGACGCGCAGACATCATCTACACCCGCATATGCTCTCTGACTTGAACAGTTACATTCGGGGATTGATAACTCCTCACATCCCTTACTTATGACTATTCATTACAAAAACTTACACCCCTTCATATCTGACTTACCCTAAGGCTTAACTTGACTTCTAAACTCCTAATACATAACTCTAAGGTGTGGTGTCAACTCAGTCTTAACAAGGTGAAGCTCGCCATCATCTCCTCTCTTCTTCTTCTCTTCTCTTCTCCTCTCTCGTCTTGTGTGCGGCTATGGAGGATGGAGCTTGGAGGTGAAAGCTTGAGGATGCTTGAGCTTGCATCACGAATTTGGAGCTACCGGTGTGCTTGAGGGAGGAGGTAACTCATTCTGGCATCAAGGTAAGCTCACTACACCTCGGTAGGATCGAAGGCACTTCGGCTAGGTGAGAGATAGTCATAGGTGCTTGCTTGAAACGCTTGAACAATAAGCAGTCCGTGGGTCTTGGGAGTTGAGTGTGATCTCTCTCTACAAGTTGCTTGTTTTTTGTGGAGTGAAGCCTTTTTGGATCTGTCTCAAGGTTTATCACAGTCCTTATATTTACCATAGTCTTCTAGGTTATGTTGAAGCTTTGGGGGGACTGAGCTAGAGCCCTCCAACAGTTGAGAAGGGTTTCCATGAATGCTAAGAGTACTTAGGCCATTGATTGTGCCTCTAATCTCAATAGGGGAGGGGGGAAGCCAGGCGACTAAGAGCCAAATGAGAGAATACTCAAGATACCTCTATGGGGGGTTGCATTACTAGAGAAAAGTGGGTTACGTTGAATCTATAGGAATGATTGTCTCAAGGCCTCAAGCTGAGATGCAAGCTAGTTTAGGCCTTGGAAGATCTTTCAATGATCCTCCATATGCTAATCCTATCTGAGGTGATCCTTGAGGGAATCCCAAATCTGCTATTGTTCATGATAGTGTTGAATCCATTCTATATGTGCTAATGCACATTTGCATTTGTCTCTAGGCTTGATGAGACCAACTACAAAGGGTATATAAGTGATGTTGCCACACCAATAGGAGGGGTTGCAAACCTTGGGCCATTCAGCGCGTCTAGGGCTCCAATGACAAGTGGGCATGGAGAAAAGCTTCAGCTCATAGTTTCAATGGCAACTATAGATTCTTTACCTCGAGGTATGCATTGAGCTCTATCTTCTACCCGAATTCTTCCCTCCCTTTTGCCACTTATTCCTAGGCATTATACTTGATTCCTTTGAGCACCTTAGAGTGCTTCCAAAACATCTATTGGGGGTAAAGGTGCTTGTGCCTAGCCGACCATGTATTACTACACTGAAAATACCCACACCTACACATTGCATGCGGTGGGGGTGTCCATCACTGTCACTTTATTCTTTATTCTTTCAGTGACATTCGAATAAAGGCAAGGCCAGTTACACATTGTGATTATTGGAGTTCCCACATCTTGAGTCTCTCTCTCTTGCTCTCTTGCACCATCCACCATAACTCACACCTCTCTTGCTTCGGCTTGCTCATGCTTCCACTTGGGCTTTTCCCTTCAACTAGTATCAAAGCCTTCTTCTTCGTGAGCTCGAGCTCAATCTAGCATTGCTTCAACTCTCATTCGAGATACCTATAGTAGGGTTTCACCATTGGTAGCCATAGCTCTACCTCTTGAAGTTCATACTGAGCTCTCATTGCTCTAGGAATTTTGAGTATCTATTGGGCCTATCTCAGGGTATTCTTGAACCTACATTGAGCTTATTTTAGAGAGTATTTAGCTCAATATTCAGGGCTAGAAATACAAAAACGTTTTTTTAGCTGTGCCCATTTTCAAGCACTTGTGCTTGCACAACCACTCCCCAGCATTGGACAAAGGCTTTGCCATCATTTATCACTCCTCCCAACATTGACCATGAATATTGAGCATTGGTTTTGAGGCATTGAGCTTTAGCTATTAATTGTACAAACAGGACATCATGCTATCATAAAATAGGGATAGCCATATCTTCAATGTTTGGAGCTCATATATGCTTCCCGGGATGCTCGTATACCTATGTTTTACTGCCAGTTACTTGGGGGATCATATGCCATTGGTTTGAGATGCTATTGACCTGATTTGATTTGAATACTCTTTTAGCTTAGTTTTCTCATAGATATTGCTACTATTATAACATGAGCGAAGGCTATTTCTCTTGGAAATGTCATGCTCTTGGCTTATGTGATGCTCCCAAGATGCTCATTTGATATTGGATACTTGGGGAATGTTTAGCTAAAGTATTGGAATGGTTTTCTACTAATTTGAGCCCATATTTGGCTTAGTTTTAAGATCATTTTTACTGTTATAATAAGGAAGGCTGAAGGCTATTTTATCAATAAAAGCATATGTCTATTGCTTGTTGATGCTTCCTAGCTACTTGGGATGATACATTGATATCTATGGTTGATGCCACATGCTTGGCCATGTTCCTGGAATGCTTTTGGGCTTTGATTGAGCTCACTTTTTCTCAGACTTGACTGTCATTTTGCTAATGTACATATAGTGGACAACAAGCTTTTAACAGGGACATTCTATGCCTAATGTTCTTTCTCATGCTATTCATGCATTCTATTGGATGTATTGGTGCATGACATTGAAGCTCTATTATTGGTTATGCTATTAAATGCATTTGAGCTTAGGACATTTGACCTTTTTAGTTACTTAATTGGATGCTTTAGAGGTCTATGAATTTACAGGCTTAAAGCTTTTATTAGGTCTTATGCTCCCAACTACGTACTTGATGTATCTCGGATGCTTGGATGCCACTCACATGATGATTTGAGCTTTGTTTGCTCATCTAGCATTTGACTTTTGTTCTAGTGGGAACTGCTTACTTGACACTTCGATGTTACATTGAGCTTGGAATTTTATTTGTAGTTGAGCAGCTTGAGCTACTTCAACTTCTCCTCGCATACTGTAGATTGTTTTGAATTAGTGATTGCCCCTATTTGGCATTGATTTCTTACTACTGCACCTCATTTTTAGCATGTTGTAATTACAGACTGTTGTATAATTTATGAGAGCAGTCCCCTCCATTTGATGCTATTTTGGTCATAGTTTGTGGACATCTCATTATTTGGTATGTACCTCTTGTTTATAGCTTATTTTGGCAATGGTTTTGGGGCTGTTTGAAGGTATTACAAAAGCATGTTTAGTCTATGTTGTGCCTCTTTCTCTTACAATATGGCTGGTCATTCAAATGACAGTGCCATCTTCAACATTGAGTTGGATGGCAACAATTATGGCTATTGAAAGACCCAAATTTGGTAGGTTTTGGTACATAAATCTCAGATTAGGCCGATCATATGCAAGAGCATTAAGTCTAAAGGTCAAGAATAGGATGTATGGGATGATTTAGATAATCTTTGTAGGTCCACGATTATCATGTCCCTCAACAAGCAGGTTTATTATAATGTTGTCACAGATGGGCAGTCTGCATGGGATCTTTGGGAGAAAATCTGTAATCTCTATGATAAGAAGATCCATGCTTCTCAGATGTATTAGCTAAAGCAACTGATGAACCTTTGCATGAAGGAAGGTACCAGTGTTTCTTAGAATTTGAGTGAGTTTCATGCTATCATTGGCCAATAATCATTGCATGGTATTGAATTTAAGGACAATCTTCACCTTTGTTCTTGTTGATCACACTTCTTGAGTCTTGGGACACTTTCCATACTACTATGTGTACAAATATGCTCAAGAATGGGATGAAATTATCTAATGTAGAGGATGCACTCCTGATAGAGGAGATAAATAGGAAGAATGCGGATGCTTCTTGTACTTCTCATGCTTTGACTATTAGGGGTCACCATAATGGCAAGAGTGGGAATGACTGCTGTAGTAGAGACTTGGAGAAGTTTCATTCTGAGTCCCATGGACAGTCTCATAGTAAGTCCGGTGGATATAAGTCTAATTGACATGCCATTCTTATGGAAAAGAAAGACATATCAAGCTGCACTACCATAAAATGTGCGATGACAAGCATAAGGAAAAGGACAAAGGAAAAGTGCAAGACAGGTTTGATGATTGCAACATTGCCCTTGCTAAGTCTAGTGTTAAGATCGAAGAGATCAATGTAGTGTAGCAACTAACTCTAATGATGATTACATACTTGCAATTTCTTCTTTGGAGGAGTCATAGCAGCTGAATGATACCTTGCCTGGTTTTACTTAGTGTTAGTTGATGGATTTAGGGGCTTCCTTTCATGTGATTCATCATAGAGAGTGGTTCCACTCCTATTGCACTATGACTCAATCTATTTGTTTGGGGAATGACTTGGCATTGCAGATAGTTGGTATTGGTGATATCTAGTTGCATTTTGGTTTAGGTATTATGTTTACTTTGCATAATGTTCGACATGTACTAGCTCTCATGAAGAGTCCTATCTCTTCTGGCACGCTGGATAATGAGGATTACTTTGTTTCCTTTAGGGATTCTTCTTGGAAGATCACTTGTGGGAATCTTATTCTGACATGTGGTGCCAAGTCTGGCACTTTATATCCCTTGGTCATATTTGGTGGATTGGTAGATCATGTTATGTTTGTGGCTATAGTTCCACATGCATCTCTTTGGTATCGTCACCTTAGGCACATCCCCTTAAAAGGAATGAAAATGCTTAGTCATTTGCAGTAACTTTCACCCCTTGACTATAAGTATTTTGAGCCATGAGATAATTATTTGTATGGTAGGTAGACATGTAGTACACATATGAAGTTTGGCACTCTGTGCATAGGTGAGCCTTTAGCTCTTGTTCATTCTGATGTCTGTGGACCTATGCCTTGTTTATTGTTAGGAGGCGTGAAGTATTTTGTCGCATTCATTGATGATTACTCCCATAAGGTCTAGGCATATCCCATAAAGCTAAAATTTGATGTTTTGGCTACCTTTCAGCATTGGCTTGCATTGATTGAGAACCAATTTGGGTATAGGCGAAAATTCCTACCATTAGATAGTGGAGTTGAGTATGTCTCTAAAGCCTTTGGGCAGTTTTGTGATGAGAGGAGTATTAAGTGTATGGTTGAGCATACGAATAGGACAATATAGGAAAGGGTCTGTAGTATGCTTAGCCAAGTAAGCTTACCACATTAGTTTTTGGTTGAGGCAATGGCTACTATCGTACACTTGATTAATGGATTTCATTGCAATACTATTAACTTTTAGGTTGTAGAGGAGGTGTGGTCTTGAAACCCTCGTGTGCTCATTTGTGTATCTTTGGTTATGAGGCTTTTTGCCATGTACCCAAGGACAAGCACACAAAGCTGGATCCTAAGTTCATAAAATGCATCTTTCTTAGTTATGGGGACGCAGGTGAGATAGGCTATTTGCCTATGGGATCCACGGGCTCAGAAAGTCATTTGCAACATGTAGTTTTCCATGAGGAAAAGATGTATAAGTAGCCTAAGCGGATAGTCGAGATACATAGGAATATATCTCAGGAGGAGCCTCCTACTCTAGTACAACTAGCTAGATAGCCTGCAATAGCATGACTAATGCTCTAGTGGCCCATAACCATGAGGTTAGATAAAATGTGTAGGCTTCTCAGCTTGCCTTATGATGCTCTGCTAGAGCCTGACGTCCTCTTGAGAAATTTGAGCCTTGTGTTGATTAATGTACTGGTGATAGATGTAGGTGAGCCTCTCACCTATGATGAGGCCATGCACCATTGTGATAGTCACTCTTGGGAGAGGGCCGTGCAGTCAGAGTTTGAATCTTTACAGAACAATCATACCTAGGAGTTGGTTCCTTTGCATGGTGGAAAGCGTGCATTGCTATGCAAGTGGGTTACAAGTTGAAGAGCACCCCTGGCCGCCCCAAGCCTATCTATAAGGCTAGATTGGCTGCTAAGGGTTTTAAACTGAAGCATGTTGTTGACTTCGAGGAAGTATTTTTTTGTGTAGTCAAGATGACCTGAAACTAGCATTGGTTGCTCAGTTAGATGTGGACCTTTATCAAATGGATGTTAAAATGAATTTCTTATATGGGGATTTGCATGAGGAGATTTATATGCAGCAACCTAAGGGCTTTGAGGAAAAATGTAGGGAATACCTAAGGTCCTTGAGTGGTTTCATATATAGGATGTTAAGCATATTGGTTGTATTTAGCCTTCTCATGTGAAGGTGAGTGAGGCTGATAATCCGTAGTCTAATGAGTAGAAGGCCAAGATGGCCAAGATCTCTTATGCATTTGCAAGGCAATTTGATGTATGCCATGATAGCCACTCATCTTGATATAGCTTTTGCAGTGGGAATTGTGGCACACTATATGGCTACACCTAGTAGGTGGCATTAGGATGCCGTCAAGGGTAGCATGAGATGCTTGAAGGGAACAATAGATATGTGCACATGTTATGGTGGACCAGGATACATGAGTCGTGGGCCACCTATGTATTACTACACTGACAATACCCACACCTGCATGGGGGCAAGCATTGCCAGAGGGATTTTTGTCGAAAGGTCGAATCCACCGGGGATCAGAAGTATAAGGAAGTAGAGATAGGAGATGGAAGAGAAGATAGAGAATACCCAAGTGGTAAACACCACAAGGACAAATCACAATGAATTGAATCAATATATATTGAAAGAACCTAGAATCTTCGCACTGCTCAGAAGCAATTTCTAGGCATTAGATCTCCTGGAGCTTCTTCGTAGAACAAAACGTGCATAAAAATTACAGCTCCTTCTCTGCTGCTCGGAACCCAAATCTAATGGCTTCGTTGACCCCAAAAGGGGGGTAAAACCCGAGGACACCTGATCATGGATCTCCCAGATCACTCCTTCTTCTTCTTTCAGTTCAATTTGCAGTTTTCAGTCTGTTTACAGCGATCGCGACGCGCGTGATTTTGTCAATCTGTCTCTCTTGTGAAAATCCCCTAATTGGCTGAAAAAGCAACTAGCTTTTTGCATGCCATCCTAATCTAGAAGCTTTTTTTTCTAACTTTTTCGGATTTTTACAATAAATAATGTCAAAAATAGGCTAAAATGATCCAAAAATCTAGTATTTTTGGACAATTCATGCAACTCACACTAATATTAATGGCTCAGATCACATTGACTCTCTAGATCTATAAAGAAGTCGGATGATGATGCATTCCATACTTTTAAACACTGTGTCCTCATAACATCACAACTGTAAAATATTACACGGCGTAGCGAACAGAATCAGAGAAAGAGATAGAGAGTACACAACAGATAAGAGGAGAATCAGTAAAATTCTTTAACTCCAAACAACTGATACAAAGATGGCTCTGTCCACCCGTGCGCTTCCACAAAATGAAGCTTAGATGGCGATCTAGACAAAAGATAGGTGAAGAGCTTAAGGCTAGCTGGAACAACAACTCTGACTGGGTGAAAGATAAG
Source organism: Lygodium microphyllum (assembly GCF_053477565.2). Lineage (NCBI taxonomy): Eukaryota > Viridiplantae > Streptophyta > Polypodiopsida > Schizaeales > Lygodiaceae > Lygodium > Lygodium microphyllum. The sequence continues at coordinate 72,663,915 of NC_141143.1, read as the reverse complement.
TGAATGATGGCCGCGAAGGGGTTTAGCTTTTATAGCCCGCGAAGGTCGTTAGGTCGGCTTGCTGACCGACCTACCATATGAGCCTCCACTAGTCGGCCAGGGAATATTCCCTTTACCATCGGGCCGGGGGCGCTGCCCCCGAACCCCCGCCAGGGGGGCCGTTGGCCCCCCTGGGACCCCCCAGCTAGGGGCCGCTTCCGCGGCCCCCAGACCCCATAATAGGGGCCCCTTTTAACTCCCTTACCACGCAACTCAATGCAATGTGCCTCGAGTTGCTACCAGCTTAACCACTCCGTCTAACCCAAAGATTAGACCCACAACAGTCACCTTTTTGCCATCCGGTCACATAGACCTCATCTGATATACAAGTCAGGACTCAACCAATGTCTGGGCTCACATTTGGCTTCTCCTCATAATGGGGGCCTTACAACTTTGAGCACCATGGATCATTGGTAGCACCTAATGAGGGTGGGGCATTGATCATATCTAACACCCCCCCTCAATGTCCACCCATAGGTGAACTATCTCCTCGGCCCAATGCCGAGTCTCTGAAGATGAACTTGAAGCAGATCCTTCGTAAGTGCTTTGGTGAAGATATCTGCTCCATTCTCCTCTGTTGGATAGTAGACCAATTCCACTATCCCATCCTCCATCAAATCACGCACATAGTGATACTGGATCTCTATATGTTTGGTGCGCGCATGAAACACTGGATTTTTGGCAATGGCGATGCAACTCTGATTGTCACATCTCAGCACAGTTGGTTCTTCATCCTGCACTCCCATATGCCATAGAATCCTTCTCAACCATACGGCCTCACATGCAGCAAAACAAGCTGCCTTGTACTCTGCTTCGGTAGAAGACAATGCCACTGTTGGTTGCTTCTTACTAATCCAAGAGAAAATTCCTGAACCCAAAGAGAAACAATAACCAGAAACCGACTTCCTGGAATCAATGTCTCCTGCCCAATCTGAGTCACAGTTCCCCACAAGAGAAGTTCCGAAACTGTATGTGATACCATAGTCAAGAGTTTTCTTCAAGTATTTGAGCACCCGCATCCCAGCCTTCCAATGACTCTCATGAGGTTTGTTTGAGAACCTACTCAAAACACCAACAGCAAAACTGATATCTGGTCTGGTGTTACACAAGTAGATCAGACTGCCGACCAACCTCCTATACCTCCCAATGTCTGCTAATCACTTCTTGTGGGCAGCCACTGCAAGTACTGTGCGAATAGTGGTCATTCTGGCAGTTGGGGAAAATGACTCTTGAAAATCAAACCCTTCAACTTGTGAAAATCCTTGGGCAACCAGTCTAGCTTTGTACTTTTCTAAGGTACCATCAGCCTTGTACTTTACCTTCCAGATCCACTTGGTGCCAATAACCTTCCGCTTTGCTGGTCGATCCACTAGCTCCCAAGTGTCATTCTTCATTATGCTGTCATACTCTGCCTGCATAGCATCCTTCCATGATGGATTTACAAGTGCTTCTTCTAAGTCAGTTGGCTCCTTTACTTCTCTCATAATCTCAACCATCAAGGCCATATTGACTATGTGAGCAGAAGCCCTCCTTTGCTCCTCTATTCTCTGAGACCTCCTTGGTCCGTCTGCCTTCTCCTCAACAGATGCAGGCATAGGATTATTGTGGTCATAGAGCTGCTTCACCCAGAGCGGCAATGGCTTTTCCGGTGGGGTGATATCAGGTTGGTGAACTTTTTCCTCATCATCTGAAGATGATGCTTCCTCCTCCTTAAGGATAGGGATAGCTCTCGGGACAGGTTCATAGTGGACTACTTCTTCGCTTGATGATAAAGTGGAAGAACTTGCCTTCTCCTCCTCCACTGTATGCGGCTCCTCCTTGAACACCACATCACGGCTCGCGATGATCTTCTTTGCCTCTTGGTCATATAACTTGTAAGCCTTCTGCTCATCACTATAACCCAAGAAGATACATTTTCTGCTTTTTGGTTGTAACTTGTTTCTCTTCTCATCTGGAACATGTGCATAACATTCACATCCAAAAATTCTGAAATGTGAAACAGATGGTTTCTTACCAGTGTAAGCCTCATGAGGTGTTTTTCCCTTGAGAGCCTTTGTGTAGCTCCGATTTAGAATGTAGACTGCAGTATTAACAGCTTCAGCCCAAAAATGGTTAGGCAATCCCTTGCCCTTTAGCATGCATCTTGCCATCTCCACAATGGTACGATTCTTGCGTTCCACAACACCATTCTGCTGAGGTGTGTGAGGCGTCGTCAATTGACGCTTGATCCCTTTGCTCTTGCAAAAGCCTTCAAACTCCTTTGAGTTGAACTCACCACCACCATCTGTTCTAAATTTCTTCACACTTTTCCCTGTTTCATTCTCAACAAGTATTAGCCATTCTTTAAACTTACCAAAAGCTTGAGCCTTATCACGAAGGAAGTACACCCACATCTTCCTATTGTAGTCGTCGACAATCAACATAAAATAAGAAGATCCCCCCAAGGCCTGTGTAGGCATCTTACCACACAAGTCAGCATGCACTAACTCTAGAGGAGCATGTGCTCTATTCTTGCTTTCTTGTGGAAATGCCTTTCTCTATTGCTTGCCCATCATACAAGCTTCACATGGTTCCTTCAATTCAATTATTGTAGGTAGGTGAGCAACCATACCTTGCTTTTGCATCTCCTTCAATACTGCAAATCCGATGTGTCCAAACCTTTCATGCCAAAGCTTACTTGTGCCCACTCCAGCGGTGGCTGTAAGAGCACTTAGCTCATACAGGTTGTTCCTTCTTTCTCCTTTGCCAACAATTGTGCCAGCACTATCAATAATTTCTGCACCTGTCTTCTTGAACCTCACTTCATGACCAAGATCAGTTATGGCAGCAACTGATAAGAGATTTCTCCTGATTTCGGGAACATACAACACATTTGAAAGCTTTTTGACTTCACCATTTGCAGCAACAAAAGAAATAGTACCTGTGCCCGCAGCAGGGCATTTAGCATCATTTCCAACCGTCACAGTGATGGATTCTTGTAGAGGCTGCATAGAACTGTATAGACCTTTCTTGTTGGTCATGTGACGGGAGGCCCCACTATCCAACACCCAAGAGTCAGTGGTAGATTCTTCTTGCGCCAAGGAGCACACTTCCTCAATGGTCGCCATGAATAATTCCAACTCTGCTTCAGCCGTATTGGCTGTCTCTTTCCCTTTACTTTTAAGGGTACCATTCTTTTCATCTGCCTTCTTGACACGACAATCTGCAATTGCATGTCCTTTCTTCTTACAGTAGAAGCACTCTCCTTGAAACTTCTTCTTGCCGCCCTTCTTCTTTTTGTCACCATCATTTTTGGTGGAGGAAACACCTTTGCCTTTTGCATTGGCAGAGAATGCAGCATCTCCATTGTTGCTTCCTTCTCGGGCTTTCAGCCTCAACTCCTCCTCCATTAATAATGCACAAAACTCCTCAAAAGTCAAAGCTTGAGGTCTCACCTGAGTATTAAGGGCAGTTACTAGTCCATCAAACTTTTGTGGACAAATCCGAAGACACCTCCGAGCTAGCTCTTCGCTAGTCTTTTGTATCCCAGCGCCAGCCATCTGGTCGCGCAGATTCTTAATCCGAGTGATGAATGCTTCAACCGTCTCTCCTTCAGCAAACTTCTCCGCTGCTAGTTGATTCTCCAAGTTTTGAATCCTTGTTTGGTTTCGTGTTTCATACTGACTCCTTAGTACATTCCAAGCCTCTGACGCTTTGGTTGTATGCTGAATCAGAGTCAAAACACTGTCAGAACAGCTTGTAACTAAGGCACACAATGCATCTGCATTCCTTCGTTTCCAAGCTCGTAGAAGATCTGCATTCGGAGGAATCATCACACTAGGATTTGATGGGTCGGGGGTAGGCTGTGGTTCTGCGTCAGTCCCCAGCACAGTCTCCAGAAGCTCATAAGAATCAAGGATAGTTGTAATTTTGAACTTCCACAAGGTGTAGTTTGTACCATCTAACTTGCCTTCGCTGAAGGTTGGTGGACGAATCCTCAGTGTTTGAATAGCTGGTACAGCAGCACCACCTCCTGCACCGCTTCCTGATGCGCCAGAACTGCTTCCCGGAGTCGACATCGTTTCTCTTTGCTGTTGAAGCCTTTGCCTCTTGCACGCTCTCCGATCTCTAGAGCCCCCTGGGCTCTAATACCATGTAAAATATTACACGGCGCAGCGAACAGAATCTGAGAAAGAGATAGAGAGTACACAACAGATAAGAGGAGAATCAGTAAAATTCTTTAACTCCAAACAACTGATACAAAGATGGCTCTGTCCACCCGTGCGCTTCCACTAAATGAAGCTTAGATGGCGATCTAGACAGAAGTTAGGTGAAGAGCTTAAGGCTAGTTGGAACAACAACTCTGACTGGGTGAAAGATAAGTGAATGATGGCCGCGAAGGGGTTTAGCTTTTATAGCCCGCGAAGGTCGTTAGGTCCCGACCTACCATATGAGCCTCCACTAGTCGACCAGGGAATATTCCAGGGAATATTCCCTTTACCATCGGGCCGGGGGCGCTGCCCCTGGACCCCTGCCAGGGGGGCCGCTGGCCCCCCTGGGACCCCCCAGCCAGGGGCTGCTTCCGCGGCCCCCAGACCCCATAATAGGGGCCCCTTTTAACTCCCTTACCACGCAACTCAATGCAATGTGCCTCGAGTTGCTACCAGCTTAACCACTCCGTTTAACCCAAAGATTAGACCCACAACAGTCACCTTTTTGCCATCCGGTCACATAGACCTCATCTGATATACAAGTTAGGACTCAACCAATGTCCGGGCTCACATTTGGCTTCTCCTCATAATGGGGGCCTTACAACTTTGAGCACCATGGATCATTGGTAGCACCTAATGAGGGTGGGGCATTGATCATATCTAACAACAACATCCACCTCCTCTGAACCTGCATATCCTCCGGTATGTGCCAAAATCCTAGTTGTCATCGGATTCTGAGTCCTCATCCTCTGCAACCATATCCTTTACTTCTTCATCTTCCATATCTTCATGGCTAGCCCCTGTATTAGGACCACTATTTTCTTCCAATTCTGGCAACTCATAGGTAGTAGATTCCCACCTTTTGAATAATTTTATTATTTTCTCTACTATCTGGAGTTTGATGGCTGTCCCATCCAGCTCAGTTAATGCATAAGTAGCATTATCAAACACTTGTCTTACCACATAGGGTCCAATCCATCTTTTGGAAACTTTACGCATGGCACTATGCTGGTTATCTAAACTGCTATCATAAACCAATACCCAATCCCCATCTTGTATGGTTCTTGGTCTCAGTCTATGTCTTTTGTCAAACCGTTTCTTGTTCTGTATCCTTGCTACCCTTAATTTTGCAATTGTTGCCTCTATGCCTTCTGACTTTCTTTCCAACTGTCTAATGCATAAGGCTAACAACTCCTCTCGATTCAACTCCTCCTCCCAAGGTAACACACTCCATGTGACTGCCATCTCTTCTATCGGCATAATAGGTTTTTGACCATACACCAATTCTATAGGCATATATCCTGTAACAGCACTATGAGTTGTTTTGTTGGCCCACAAAGCATAAGGGAGCAATCATGGCCACTCTTTTACCTTCTCTCCACATGCTTTTGCCAATGCCTTCACAATAGGTGGGTGACCTATTTCACTTTTTCCATTTCCTTCAGGGTTATAGGCTAAAGTTAAAGCAAGCTTTATCCCCAACCATGGAAAGAAATTATGAGCTTCATCTGCATCCAACTCACCCCTATCTACTATAAATTTTCCCACACAACCATACCGACAAAAGATCTCTTCTAAGAGAAAAGTACACACATTATTTGTTGTCTTAGTATGTAAAGCTTTCTCTTCCACTTGATTAGTCAAGTCTTCACGAGCAAGCACAAGATACCTCATTTGCCAAAGACCTGTAGGCATTGTGACCAAATCCACCACCCACTTAAAGTGAAGAGACAATGGATATGTGGGTTGCAATCGGTCCCGATGTCTCACAGATGAATACATTTGACATGTTGTACATGTTTCCACAAAGTGACCAACATCCTTATACATACCTTGCCACCAATATCTTTCTTTGATCTTTGTAAAAGTACCCCAAACACCTCTATGACCAGCCCACAAGCTTTCATGAAATTCTTGCATTACTTTAACTTATGAAGCTCTGTCACCCAAAACTCGCAATGGCATACCCTGTTTCTTTTTAGCATGTTTCCATAAGTATCCATCTTTTAAAAAAAACCTATAGGCTTTCCTCTTAATTTTCTTAAACTCCTCATCTGACCATTCATCTCTCTTTATTAATGTACTGAGGTATTGACCAATTCTCAGCCACTCTCCTGTATATTTGTCTTCCAAAAACACTTCTACATAAGATACAAAACATCTAAAGTGTCTTCTCTTTGTTGTCCAAGCTTCTGTTAATGCTGTAGCAACACCTTGCATTGCTAAATTCACTCTTGCAACATCATTTTCAGCCATAAGAAAGTCATCTTCTTCCTCCTCATCCATCATCCCATCTTCATTCTCATAACGTGCTCGAGATAACATGTCTGCCCATTGGGTTATCTCTTCCTGCAATATGCTGAAATTCAGGGTTCAAAGATTTGATGTATGCAATCCACTGGAGCATAGCAATGTCTGGAGTAGCACAACTAGTAATCATACTCAATACCGGCAAACAATCGGTCTCAATGGCTACATGAGCACCCATAAAATACTCCTTATCACATTTAAGAGCTGTCACAATTCCCCATAATTCTCTTTTAACCTGTGGATATCTTCTCTATCATTCAGTCAATACTTTAGCACCAAAGCGAATTGCATATCTTTTTCCTTCCTCATCATCTTGCCCAATTGCCCATCCAATCCAGATTGGGCTTGTATCAACAGTAATATGATAGGCTTTCCATGTGAATAGTCAGCCTTTCTCAGTGTAGGAGCAGATTTTAAGAGTTGCTTCAATTTCTTCATTGCTTTCTGATGCTTCCTTTCCCAATGAAATTTTTGACCTTTCCTTAGAAGCTGATAAAGAGCATCGGCTACATGTGCAAAGTGAGGAATCCATATCAAATAGAACACACATGCACCCAAGAATCTACACACCTCTAATACATTCGTGCATACATATTGCATTCTATCAATCCCATCTATTTTTGCTGGTGATGGCCTTCGCCCATAAGGCCCACACATATGCCCGACAATAAAAACCTCTTCAACTCCAAAGATAGACTTTTGTCCAGAAAGAGTTAAATGCACCTCTTCTAGACGTGTCAAAATCCTCTCACAATCCACAATATGGTTTGCAACAAACTGTCTGCATCCATGAGCATCCATATCTTCATTCTCTTCATCCACTGCACACCCCTTGATTGGAACATCATCCAAGAAGTGTTGAGATATCGAGCTCCACTCGTGATACAAGGAGCTCAAGAAAGCAAGCCAAGCTCGCAGTGTTCTGGTAAGAGGAGCAGTGTTGCTTTCATTTTCTGTTTTGGGATCAGATCTCTGCAGGTAGCACAGTCGGAAATTGCAAGAGTGCATTGTCTCAGGTTGAGACGCCCTTCGGGGTGAAGCAAGAGGGTAGTATATGCTGAGGGTAAGGGCTTTAGCCCTTGGCGACCCTGTTTTTTTGATTTGAGGCCATTTCAGGGCCTGTTTTGGTTGCGGAAGTTTTCTGCACGCACTCAAGAAAAGGCCCAGTTTTATGCTGTGCAGCCATTGTTCTACAGGTCGGTGAAAAGTTACTGTAGAAATTGCATCGTATGCTTGTGTGCAGAGACATTGGGAGTTACAGAATCATCCTTGGTTCCTGTTTATGCAAAATCGTCACTAGGAAGTGACTGTGTGGTCAAATACCACTTTCGCCAGTTTTGCAGATTTGCCCTTGTGAGGGTGAAGCTATGTTTTTTGCAGTGATAGAATTTTTTGCAGTATTTTATAATGGCGTCTGATTCTCTTTCACAGATTGTAACTGAAAAGCTTGACAAGAACAACTTCCAAGCATGGAAGTTTAGAATGACGAATTTCCTTATGGGAAAATGATATTGGGAATTTGTTGCAGGAAATGAAGAAGAACCAGTTCTTCCTGATGTTCCCAATCAACAGCAAATGCAGGCATTCAAAGCATGGCATGAGAGAGCCAGGAAAGTTATGTACTGACTGTCTATCAGTATTTCAGACTCTATGATTGTGCATATTCAGGATGCAAGTACGCCAAAGGAGGCATGGGATACTTTGTCAAAAATGTATAGCACAAATACGCAAGCAAGAAAAATGCAGCTCAAGCAAGAGTTGCATAATGTGCAAAGAGAAAATATGAGCATCAATGACTACCACATGAAGGTGAAGAAGATTGCAGATGCACTTGCTTCCATTGGATCGCCAGTGGAAGATGATGATTTAGTTTATGTGACCTTGAATGGTCTAGAAAAGGATTATGCACAGTTTCGGACATCCATTTTAGTTCGTGAAAGATTTCCTGATTTTGAGGAGTTGATTGCTCTTCTAATTTCTGAGGAGCAGAGAAATGGTGGTGCATCTTCTTCAGGAGGAACTTCAAAAGAAGCTGTCTTCTACTCAAATGCTGGAAGAGGTAGAGGCAGAGGTAGAGGAGGCTGATTTGGAGGCCGTGGTAGAAATCAGAATATGCAGCAAACTCAAGAAAACCAGTCCTATGGAGGAGGACGTGGTAGCTCTAGAGGCAGGGGGAGCCAAAGAGGTCGTGCTCGATGGCAAAGAAGCCAAAATGCAAACAACAATGTTGAATGCTACTACTGTGGTAAAATGGGTCATATGACTAAAGACTGCTATAAAAAGCAGAATGACATCATGAATGGAAAACTGCAACAAGGGAATTATGCATCTTCTAGTAGACAGGGTGATGACATAAATGAGCATTTGTTCATGGTGCAACACATGAACAATTCTGTGACGAGTGCAGAAGAAAGCAACGATGTGTGGTATGTTGACTCAGGTGCATCAAACCACATGACAGGTCATGCAGAATGGATGGATGATGCAAGGAAAATGGAAAAACCAAGATTTGTGGAGACTGGCGATGACACTGCACATCCTATTGTGCAGATTGGAAAAATTCATTTGTCTATGCAGGATGGGAAAAAGAAATACCTGTCCGATGTATTTCATGATCCGAATATCACCAAGAATCTGGTTTCTGTTGGTCAAATGGTTGAGCATGGCTTGCAGGTCAGATTTAATCCTCATGGATGCTTTGTTGAGGATATGAAAAATAAAGGTCGCTTGATAGCAAAAGGAAAGAAGAAGGGAAGAATGTTTACGTTGGATGCAGACATGCCTGAATTGAGTGCAGCAATGTTTGCACATGGGACCGGTGTAGTTACAGATATTGATATCTGGCATAAACGCATTGGTATGTTAATGTACAGCGACTTAAATCAATGCAGGCCCAAAATATTATTGCAGGATTGCCAAAATTCAAGGTTGCAGAAATGCATAAGGTATGTGAAGCCTGTCAGTTGGAAAACAGGCAAGGAAACCATTTCCTAGACATGTTCAAGAGAGTAAGAAGCCATTGGAATTAATCCACTCTGATGTGTGGACTACTAAAGCTGCATCTCTTGGAGGCTGTCATTATTTTGTCACTTTTATTGATGACTATAGCAGAAAAGTTTGGGTGTATTTTATGAAAAAGAAAAGTGAAGTTTTTGGGCATTTCAAAACTCTTAAAGCTATGGTTGAAAAAGAAACAGGCCTGCAAATAAAATGCCTAAGGTCAGATGGAGGGGGAGAGTACCTCTCAAATGAGTTTGCAAGGTTCCTGCAGGAGCATGGCATAAAGCAGCAATATTCATGCAGTCATACCCCACAACAAAATGGAATTGCAAAAAGGAAAAACAGGCATATTGGAGAGGTATCTCGTGCCATGCTCAACGAAAAAGGCTTGCCAGATTTTTACTGGGCTGAAGCAGTTGCTACAGCAGTCTATATAATGAACAGGACTCCCACTGCAGCAATACATGGGATGACTCCAGAGGAGAGGTATACTGGTAGGAAACCAGATATTTCTCATTTGAAAATTTTTTGTTGCATTGCCTATGTACATGTGCCAGATGAGTTGAGATCCAAGTTGGATCCAAAAGCTGAGAAGTGCATCTTTATTGGTTACTCTTTGTAGCAAAAAGGGTATAGATGCTATAACCCTTCTACTCGTAAGTTTACAGTGAGCAGAGATGTTGTTTTTGATGAGATGAGTAGCTGGTATAAACCAGTAAATGTGATTGATGATGTAGATGCACAAAATGGTAATGCTGCACAGAATTCATAGCAGCAGTCACAAAATATTAGTGGACCTGGAGCGTCCTCTAGCAGTGGTTCACATTCTTCGCCATGGACAGGTAGATTGAGATCATGAGAATCTTCTCAAAGCAATGCAGATAGTGGTATGCAGGTATCACGAAAAGGAAAAGAGAAGGTTGATTAGCCCATGTTTGATGTGAATGCAGGTCACTCTTATGTGGATGGTGAATCCAGTGGCTCAGAACAGAGCATTGATGATGAGTTGGGTATTCCTTCTATTGTTATACCTGGAGTAAGGAAGATCAGGGATGTTTTGAGAGCACGTGGGAGTGAACCTATTTTGCGCAGGTCTACGAGAGCTAGGTATCCTGTGGATAGGCTGAAATATGATGGATTTACAGCCATTCACTATGCATATATGGTCAAAGTGATACAGGAACCAGAACCCACTTCTTTTGAGCAAGCCATGGGAAAAGAAAAATGGGAGAAAGCCATGGATGAAGAAATGGATGCCTTGGAAGCAAAGGCTACATGGGAGTTAGTACCTTTGCCTAAAGGTAAGAATGCAATTGGCTGTAAGTGGGTTTATAAGGTGAACCACAATGCAGATGGTTCTGTGAATAGATATAAGGCAAGATTAGTAGTCAAGGGGTATGCACAAACATATGGCATTGACTATGAAGAAACATTCAGTCCGGTTGCAAGGATGGCAACCGTAAGAGTAGTCATTGCTATGGCTGCATCAAAGGAATGGTCTTTATATCAGATGGATGTAAAGAATGCCTTCTTGCATGGTGATTTGCAAGAAGAGGTATATATGGAGCAGCCACTAGGTTATGTGCATGCTGTTCATCCTGAGTTTGTTTGCAGGTTGAAGAAAGCATTGTATGGCTTGAAGCAAGCACCTAGAGCATGGTCTGACAAGATAGGACAGTATCTTGTCACTATTGGCTTTCAGATTTCCAAGGCAGATTTCTCACTTTATGTGAGGAAAACAGAGAAAGGTATTATGATGCTTGTCATTTATGTTGATGATTTGATTATGACAAGTGACAGTGATGAAGATATCATTCATGTGAAAATGCTATTGAAGCAAAAGTTTGAGATGAAGGATTTGGGAGAGCTGCGTTATTTCTTGGGCATTGAGGTGATTAGATCACCAAGTGGGATACAGCTCTTGCAGAGGCAGTATGGATTGGACATGCTGTCCAAATATGGGATGATAGGCTGTAAGCCTATTTCAGTTCCTTTGGAGCAGAATGTGAAGCTGAGCGCAGATGCAGGTGAGCTTCTGGAAGACCCTACTATGTACAGATGCATAGTAGGAAGCTTGATTTATATGACTATTACCAGGCCAGATTTGAGCTATGTTGTTGGATTGGTAAGTCAGTTTATGCAGGCTCCAAGGAAACCGCATTTGGATGCGGCTAGACGCATACTCAGGTATGTGAAGTCCACATTGCAGTATGGACTATTTTAGGAGACTGGGATTCATATACAGTTGCATGGATACACTGATGCTGATTGGGCTGGTAGCATTTCTGATAGACGATCTACCAGTGGATATGTGTTCTCTTTTGGGAGTGCTGCAGTCACTTGGAGCAAGAAGAAACAGCCTACAGTTGCCTTGTCCAGCACAGAGGCTGAGTACAGGGGTGCAGCAATGGCTGCATGTGAGGTAGCTTGGTTGCATAAGCTACTTTATGATATGCATCAGCCTACAGATGGGCCAGTTGTCATTTATTGTGATAACATGAGTAGTATACACTTGGCAAATAACCCAGTCTATCATGCTAGAACAAAGCACATTGAGGTGCATTATCACTATGTGCGGGAGAGGGTTTTACTAGGTTTTATTGATCTAGTTTATGTCAGCACAGAGGATCAGGTAGCTGACATATTCACGAAGGCATTGGGCGCAGAGAAGCTGCGCAAGTTCAAAGACCTGCTTGGTGTGCAGGAATTGGGATTGAGCTCGAGGGGGAGTGTTGAGATATCGAGCTCCACTCGTGATATGCCGAGGTGACCGTTGTGTATTTATGTCACCGACTTGTCAGTTGCAGATGCGGTTGGTACACCGCCCATAAATAATAGCTACATGATAGCTATCCTTATCTACTCTAGTTCGTGGCTCAGTTAGTATGCCACCTTAGTTAGTTGAGTTTGGTTTGAGACCCATATATAGGGTTGTTCTATTTCCTTGTACTTGAGTTCTTTTGGCTTACACAACTAAGAAGAGGAAAACTGTTTTCAGCCTCCACCCTTGTGTGTATTCCCCCATTGTGCAAGCAAGAAAGCTACAAGTGAGACTCCTTCCTTCTCTCCCACAATCTTGACAAGAAGGGCATAGTCAATTGTGGTATAAAATCCCTGAGTACACTATTCATAGCATTTGTCATGTGTGACACTGAGTTTGTTGCACCCTGTGGGAGAGTACACATCCATACTAACCCCAAAGGAGTCTTCATGATTGTGATATCCCTGCTTTCAATTGCAAGCTGAAATTGATCATAACCCGAGTAAAGATCACCCAAAGAATAGATTGCTCTGCCTGTAAAAGCCTTTGCAAATTCATGAAACACAGGACCTTCACCCACATTTCTTATGGTCACTTTATTGACGGGTTGCATGTCTTGAATAAATCTCAAAGCACCATTCTTTTTGGGCACAGTAAACCAACGATTTGAGTACGGGACTAAATAAGCTCCAAGATTTTCATGCGAATCTTTTCATTTAGCAAATCCATCAGCTTTGGCAAGTAAGCTTTAGGCACTAGAATATGCCTCAAGTTCCATGGTACATGTGGCACAGTAAATATGACCATAGGAGAGACAACATTTGGATCCACACAACCTATTTCACTTGGCTGAAATGCAAATGCCTTCCCATGTCTAGCCAACATCCGCATAAAACAGTCTCTCTCAGCATGCAAAAGAAACCCTTTTGCACCAACTTTCAATTCCTGTAATGTTTCAGATGTAAACTGATGACCTATATCTTTAGGATCCCGTAAGCTTGGCTGCCTTGACACATTTTGATACATACCCTCCCATTATAATCCTTCCTGTTGAGCAAACAATGCTATAACATCATACATATCCAAAAAACATATCGACAACACTGTTTTCAGCCTCATTTTTTGCATGTATAGTTGCTGAAATTTTAGCCATAGTATCAGTAATATTCAGCCCATAAAAGATGCTTGAAATGCCATCATTTTCAGCTAACAACCCCAATGCTCTCAGTTTCTTAGTAGCCCATTTCATAGATATGCATTTAGCCCTACACATAGCTTCCATAGGCTTAAACCAACATGAACTGTTTGTTGTAAACTGAGAATTACCAATAGTAAATACATGCTTCATTTCATCAAGAGGCGAATATACCCCAAAGGAGACTCTCGAAGCGTATCCCGATTTCTAGGATGATTAACATAAACATTAAGAAATTGGATTGATTTTCTCCCATCCTTGCTTCTGACTCTTGCATAAGCAGAACCATCATCAAGCACCTTTGTTTCCATATGCACACTTGTAATATAGGGCTATCCCAAAATCACTGCATATGAGGAATTATCTTGCACAAAGAAGTGTTGCTGTTCCTGTACATCACCAATCATCACTTTTACATTAGGACATGCATCATAGAGCTCCCTTGAAGAATTATTTGCAACCCTCATTCGCCAAACCATGATCAGTGTCTACAAGCCATGCACCATTTTCATACAATCCCCACTCAATGACATTTATCTCAGACCCATGGTCAAGTAAAGCAACACAAGGAGTTTCACGTTCCCCTATTTTCACTACCATTTCAGTGGTAGCTCTAGCCCAATGATTTCTTGTGTAGTGACTTCAAGGAATAAATCCTAGAGTCTCTTCTTCATATTGTTGCATTTTTCTTACTCCACCATGCATATTGCTACAAGACTATGCATTTTCAGCCACTTTCTTCTCTTTTCCACATGTTGTCCATTGATTAGTAGCATCCTACATAGACAATCCTGTACTTACTTCATGCTCATATTCAGCCTGAATACCCAAAAAACTAGTTTCCTCTTCAAATTGCAGCAATGCACTAGTGGTATCACCAAGAAACAGATGCTTTCTTTTAATTATGTCAATGATCTCATCATGAAATTCTCACTTGGCAATGCCAAGCACCTCTCCCAAAGTAAATTCCACCTGACTGTTTAAGATTCGTTCTTCAAGAACCTTCTTAAGATCTGTGGCTGTCTCAATGTCAGATTGCATTATATCCTGGCTGCTTGCCCTTCTTTTTTTCCTCTTGTTTGTTATCGTGTTTTTGCTCCTGACTGACCTCTTCCGTAACATGCTTGGGAGGTGGCTGATTTGCAGCTTTAGGCTTATCCACACTTCTTCTTGTCATTATTTTAGATGTCCCTGCAATATCTTCATCTCTTTTTCTTTTTTCTTCCACAAGTACATTTGTGTTTTGTACCTTTGCTAAATATGCATACACTGAATATGCATCTACCGGTGATTCCCAACCAGTTCTGCCATGAATGTCTTGCCCTGCATGAGACATTTCACTATCAGTGACCTTTATCTTTTTAGCTGCATGTAAAGCATATGTCCATATTTCAGCCTTTGGACCAACCATCACTTGGCCATGCATTCTATCCAACTGTAGACCAAAAGTAGAAGCATGTACCGTCACATAAGCATTTCGAATAGCCAAATCTTCCAACAACTTCTGCATACCTCCCTTTCCAAAATTCAAAGCAAGAGGCAATCCCGTTTCTTGTGCATGGATCTTGCCACCTTTCCAAAAGATAAGCTATTGTTCCAAGGCCACGTGATAGGTAGCACAATCCTTTCTCTCGTGTTGCAAACTGTCACACCACATACATATTTTTCCAGGCTTAGGGGCTGCTGCCCATCCCCTTTCCTCTTGTCCTTTTTCGTCCAATTTTGCAACCTTCAATTGAAGATCCCGCATGCCTTTGACCAATTCATCTAAGACATCTTCCCTAACAAAGGGAACAATAGCAGGTACATCCATAGGGTTAGCCATAGAAGTAGGTGGCTTACTAGATACATCAACTGTCTTGCCCGTAATAGTGGGCAAGCTAGAGACATGCAATCTTTCTCTTCTTCTATGCTTCTTCACAAGTGCAGTAAAAACTTTCTTGACATGTCTCCACTCTATTTTCAAACCTGCCTCTGTAGTCTGATCCTCCAGCAAATCATCAAGCTTCTCTTGAAGCTCAGGATCAGCTGCTTGTAGAAACAATTCAATTTTCTGACTTGCAAGAGCTTGTTGTTCTGCAAGATCCATCTGCTCAAATCGACTTTCGAATTCTCTTAACAATTCCGTAGCCACAAGACCCTTATTGGGTTGTAAAACCCACTCTTGAAAAGTCTTGCGCGTAATCAAACTGGTTTCCTCAATGTAAAATTCTTCCCTGAGTGTCTTCTTGAAGGCTACCCAATCTGCATCCTACAAGTATAATTTAGTAATCTGTGCTTTCAGTTCATGAATAGTAACACGTACAAAATACCGGCTCCATGCATATTGAGCCACCCCAAAGAATTCCATCTTCTGAGCATAGGTATATACATATGCAGATATATTCCTTCCATTGAATAACTTCACCTCATGCTCAACTGCTTGCAAATCATTCATGACAACACTTTTTGTTTGAGCTGAAGCTTGCATCACTTTCTGTTTGAGCTAAAGCTTGCATCACTTGTTGTTGTTGTTGTATCTACATAAGCATATTCATATTTTGTACCAACTGGTGCAAAAAATCACTAGAGAATGTATTCAAAGATTCTCCCATCTTGTCTTTCCTTCTTCTGATGACCTTTCACATTGGGCTCACCAATGTCGGAGGGGTTCTTGTCTAAAGGTCGAATCCACCGTGGATTAGAAGTAGAAGGAAGTAGAGATAGGAGATGGAAGAGAAGATAGAGAATACCCAAGTGGTAAACACTACAAAGACAAATCACAATGAATTGAATCAATATGTATTGAAAGAACCTGGAATCTTCGCACTACTCAGAAGCAATCTCCAGGCATTAGATCTCCTGGAGCTTCTTCGTAGAAGAAAACGTGCATAAAAATTACAGCTCCTTTTCTACTACTCGGAACCCAAATTTGATGGCTCTGTTGGCTCTGAAAGGGGGGTAATACCCTAGGACACTTGATCACAGATCTCCCAGATCACTTCTTCTTCTTCTTTTAGTTCAATCTGCAGTTTTTAGCCTATTTACAGCGATCGCGATGTGTGCGATTTCGTCAATCTGTCCCTCTTGTGAAAATCCCCTAATTGGTTGAAAAAGCAACTAGCTTTTTGTATGCCATCCTAATCTAGAAGCTTTTTTTCTAACTTTTTTGGATTTTTACAATAAATAATATTGAAAATAGGCTAACATTATCCAAAAATCTAGCATTTTTGGATAATCCATGCAACTCACACTAGTACTAATGGATCAGATCACATTGACTCTCTAGATCAATAAAGAAGTTGAATGATGATGCATTCCATACTTTTTCACACTGTGTCCTTATAACATCACGACGGCGCCCATCACTGTCACTTCATTCTTTATTCTTCTAGTGACATTTGAATAAAGGGAAGGCTACTCACACATTGTGACTGTTGGAGTTCTCACGTCTTGAGTCTCTCTCTTTCTCTCTTGCTCCATCCACCACAACTCACACCTCTCTTGCTTCTACTTATTCATGCTTTCACTTGGGTCTCTTCCTTTAGCATCAACACTAGCAGTAGGAGCAATAAACATGGCAACCACATCAGCATGAATTATGATTGTTTTATGCTCCCTCCTTGATCAACCTCCTGCCTCATCCTTGAGCTCCTAGCACTCCACTCGGCGCTCTTGGCAATCATTGGAAACTTTCCCTACATCTCTAGTATGAGTTTGGACATATGTTGGAAGCTCCTAGGATCATCCTTTGATTCACAGTTTGTGATAGTTTGCTATCAAACAATTTAGGATAGCACTTCATTCATTGTTTAGAGGTTACTTATGATTCTCAGGATGTCTATTTGATGTTGAATCATATGAGGATGTTATGCCAATGTATTGGCATGCTTTAGGACTGATTTGAGCACTCTTTTTCTCATTTTATAGAGGTTTTTTACTGCTATAATAAGTAGGACTAAATTCTATTTTATTAGTGAAAGCATATGCCTATTGCTCTCGAGTGCTACTGATTATTCCAGGTGATGTACGGATGCTTATGGTTCATGTTACATGCTTTGATATACTTCCACACTATGTTCGTGCTGAGATTGGAGCTTTAAATCTTGACATTGATTGTAATTCACTGTTATGCATGACTATTTGATGCTCAAGTAAGAACCTTGCAAGCTACTTGGGTTGGTTTCTCTCTCTCGGATATATAATAGTTGGATCTTGGATGTATGGATGCCTTCCACATGATACTACTTGGGTCACACTGCTATGTGTTCCAACATACCTATTGATGGGTTACAATTGTAGGATATAGAGGGTGTACTCTTGTTGACTGAAGAGGTTAACAATAATAATGTCGATGCTTCAGAGACCTCTCATGCTTTGATAGTTAGGGGCAATAATGATAGGGGTGATAATGATGACTGTGGCAAAGACTCTCAACAGCCTTGCTCTTGGTCCCATCATAGTAAGTCCCATGGCCATAAGTCCTCATTCACTTGTCATTACTGTGGGAAAGCATGGCATATTCAGTTACAGTGCCATAAGATGTGCAAGGACAAGTGCAAAGAAAAGGGCAAGGATAAAGCACATGACAAAAATGATGATTGCAGCATTGTCCCTAGCAAGTCCAGTGTTAAGATTGAAGAGACTAATATTGTGTAGACTGATTCTGATGATGATTTCATACTTGTGGATTCTTCTCTTGATACTTTAGAGTTGATTGATTCTTTGTCAATGTATACTCAATGTGGTGTTGGCTGATAGATTCAGGGGCTTCTTTTCATGTGACCCCTCATAGAGAGTGGTTTTACTCCTATCACTGTTTGACTGGATTTGTATGTCTCCGTAATGACCTAACATTGGAGATAATTGGTATTGTGATATCTAGTTGCAGTTTGGTTTAGGTTGCATGTTTAGTCTTCATGATATATGTCATATATTGGTTCTCACAAAGAGCTGCTGGCACTTTGGATGATGCGGGTTATGTAGTCTCTTTTGGTGATTCCCCATGGAAGATTACCCATGTGAATCTTGTCACTACATGTGGTGCTAAGTACAATACTCTCTACCTCTTGCTTATATCTGGGTCACTTGACCATATTTTGGCAATGGATGTAGTTCCACATATATCTCTTTGGCATCATCGCCTTATGCACATGTCCTTGAAAGGAATGAAAATTCTTACTCATTTGCAGTATCTTCCATCCCTTGAATATAAGTGCTTTGAGTCTTGTGATCATTGTTTATAGGGCAAGTAGACACAAAATACACATAAAACGTGTACATGGGTGAGCCTTTTGGCTCTTGTTCATTTAGATATATGTGGTTCCATGCCCTGCAAATCATTAGATGATATGAAGTATTTTGTTACTTTCATTGATGACTATACCCATAAGGTCTGGGCATTTCCCATAAAGCAAAAATTGGAAGTCTTGGCTACATTTCAGCATTGGCTTGCTTTGGTTGAGAACCAATTTGGGTATAGGCTGAAATGCCTAAGGTCAAATAATGGGGGTAAGTATATCTCTAAAGACTTTGAGCAATTTTGTGACTAGAGGGGTATTAAGCATCAATTGACCACCTTGTATATCCCACTCTAGAATGGTATGGATAAGCACATGAATAGGACAATTCAGAAGTGAGTTCATAGTACACTTAGCTAGGAAGGCTTACCACAATATTTTTTGGCTGAGGCAATTGCTATTTCCATACACTTAATTAATCGGTCCCCATGTATTGCTCTTGACTATCAAGTTGTATAGGAGGGATGGTCTGGAAAACCTCCCTCATATGCTCATTTGCATGTCTTTGGTTGTGAGGCTTTCTGCCATGTTCCCAAGGACAACAAGTGCAATAAACTGGATCTGAATTCTAGGAAATGCATCTTTGTTGGTTATGGGGATGTAGGTGAGATGGGCTATCATCTATGGGATCCACAGACTCATAAGGTTATTCGAAGCCATAATGCTCTTTTCCATAAGGAAAAAATGCATAAGTAGCTTGAGCTTGTCGTTGAGGCACACATGGTGATATTTCAAGAGGAGCCTCATGTTATTGTACAGATAGCTAGATAGCCTACAAGCACTTTAGCTAATGCCCCGGTGGCCTAGGTCCTTGATGCTCCATAAGATGTATAGGCCTCATAGCCAGCTTTGAGCCATTCTAATAGAGATAGATAATATCATGTGCAATTTGGGCCCTCTATGGATTATGTTATGGTGATATCTGTTGGTGAGTCTCTTACTTATGATGAGGCCATGCGTAGAGGTGATAGTCGCTCTTGGGAGAAGGCCATGTAGGTTAGATTGATTGCTAAGGGCTTCAAGCAAGAATATGGTGTGGACTTTGATGAAGTATTTTCTCCTATTGTGAAGATGACTACTCTACGCTTGGTAGTAGCTTTGGTTTGTCAGCTTGGCTTGGATCTTTATTAGATGGATATCAAGATGACTTTTCTTCATGGGGACTTGCATGATGAGATTTACATGGAGCATCCTAAGGGCTTTGCAAAATATGGTAGAACACCTAGTGTGTAGATTGCAAAAGAGTCTTTATGGCCTTAAGAAGGCACATAGGGAATGGTGTCATAAGTTTGATTCTTTTATACATTCACAGGGATATTCTCATATTGATATGGATCCATGTTTATACACAAAGAAGGCTTGTGATGGTAGCCTTATGATTTTGATCCTCTATATGGATGATATGTTAAGTTGCTGGGAGTGCTTATGATGAGTAGGATGCCTTGAAAGGTTAGCTCAATTTGAGCTTTGAGATGAAGAACATGGGACATGTATCATATATTCTTGGGATGCAGACATGTCCAATGTGCATATGTTATGGTGACTAGGATACAAGAGTTGTGGGATACATTGACTCTAATTATGCAAGACATGCAAACAGTAGGAAGTCCACCTCTGATTATGTCTTTACCTTTGCTAGGGGTGATTTTTCTTAGATGTTTAGGGCTAGAAATGCATGGTCCTATCCACTACAGAGGCAGAGTATATTGCAGTCATTAAGGCTTTTTCAAGAAGGCTCTCTAGTTAGTCCAGACCTTCCCATTATTGATGTGGTCCCTACACTAGATTTGGATTCTATGAGTGCTATTCAATTGGCCAAGAATCCAGTCTTTCATGTGAAGACAAAGCACATTGAGGTGCATTACTACTTGATTCAAGAGTTCATTGAGAATAAGTCCATTGAGCTTGTTAAGATCTCAATTGACCAAAATCTTTGCTCACTAAAAGCTCTCAGCAATGCATTTTGTCTTTCTTAGGAAGTTGATGGGCATTGGATGAGATGACATCTTTCCTCATTCTATTGTACTTATGTATATTTGTACTTTGCCACCTTTTTTCATTTTCTCTCCTCGCTAGGGGCACATTCACCTTTAAATGGGAGGTTGTTGAGGGTAAAGGCGTCTGTGCCTAGCTATCGTGTATTAGTTACACTAATAGTACCCACATACCCGTATAGCTACACACTGTAGGTGGCGGGTGCCCATCACTGTCACTTCATACTTTATTCTTTTAGTGACATTTAAATAAAAGGGAAGGCTAGTCACACATTGTGACTATTGGAGTTCCCACATCTTGTGCCTTTCTCTCTCTTACTCTTGCTCCTTCCACCATAGTTTTTGCTTCCACTTAGTGTTTCCACTTCAGGGCTCACCTCCCTTCACTAACTAATAATTGGCTAAACACATTCAATACACACATAACCAAATAATTAATTAATTAATCCTAAATAATAATATACTGCCACAATAAACACACATTGTTCTTCTTCATTCACCTACCCTTGCATTCAACTTTATCTTAGTGTTCATCTTGGTCCCCCCTCTCTCAAAATGCTCCCTTCATTCTTGCCCATATCCAGTTGTAGTCCCTGCCATTACCCACAAGTGCTCCATGAGGCCTGCCATGACCATGATCTTGATGATGGCCTTGTTGATAATTAGTGATTTGTCTACATGCCTTTACTTTAGAAGGGTTGCTTTGCAGTTTCAATAATGCTTCCTACCACTTGTCCTAATGGGACTATTCTGCTGTAATTCTTATGTAAATCTATCCATAAGTGCAATATGGCTTCTCTTCTAAGTGAGATAGATAGGATATTGCATGATATTGGGTGCTACTTTTTTCTACTAAGTCAAATGTGTTGAGTGGTTGCAAACAATGGATTGGTTTGCATAGCATGTTCATGCCAAGAAATTGCTAGGATAAACTAAGAGCATATATTTTATGGCATTGGTAATATGTGACTAGCTATTGCAATATTTCTTCCCATTGGTGCATCCTCTAGTATCTACATCTTTGCCCTTGACTTGCCCTATGCCATCATCTCATTTAGGAGGATTGCATTACCTCCTTATACTATGAACATGAAGCAAAGAAAATGTAAGAAAGCATCTTTATCATTCTTCAATTCTTAGAAAAAGCTAAATTAATAGTGATAAAAATTAAGAATTATAAGAGATAATTTCAAAAGAATATTTTATGACAGAAAAAGGAAGGAAAAAGATAACTAAAAAGTGATCTTAAGCTCCACATGTTTAAAAGTAGGTCATGGAATCTATACATCTACACATGCAAATGATCAAAGAAATGGTCTCTCTCTCTCTCTCTCTATCTCTCTCTCTCTCTCTCTCTCTCTCTCTCTCTCTCTCTCTCTCTCTCTCTCTCTCTCTCTCTCCCCCCCCCATGTGTGTCTCTATGTATGTGTGTGTCTGCATGGCTGAGAGAGAAGAAGGAGCATTTGATGTGGAAAGGAAGGGGTTGTGCTTCTATCAAACCAAAGAAGTAGACTATCATGGGATCGCCACCATAATAACCCCCAAGAAACACGATACCTGAGCTCATTATGGCACAACCAAAGTATAAACCCCACCCACACATGCAAATCTATCTACATTATATATTTACAAGCACATTCCACAAATTGCTATGATTGAATGTTCTCTCTTTCTTCTCTAAACATGAGCATGTGCATGTGTTGCCTCGAGTAGAAGATAAATGGAAGGGAGAATTATTGAGGGAAAGTAAATCTACGTATTAGTGTAAGAAGCTGGGAATAAGGATTTAGTGTAAACAATATTGATATTATGCCATGTCACACAGACATTGGTATAAAAGGAGAGGACATGTAATTTTTCACATCTTTTTGGACACAATAATACAATTACAGTCTTTCTCTCCCATCTTGCTCACAGCTTTTATGGCTTCTCCTTCTTTCCTGCCTTTCTCTCTCCTCGTCACTCTTCTTCTCTCTCTTCCTGTAGTATTTCTCTCTCTACTGCAGTCTTCTCTCTCCTCTTTCTCTCTCCCTAGTTCTCTCTCTGACAAGTGGTATCAGAGCATTGGTCTTTGATCCATTCTTTTCTTCTATTTTCAGTCCTATTTTCCTCTATCAAAATCAATTTCAGACAAAAATTGTACAAGACAGTGACTAGTGGAATGCTGCAGATCATCTACAGTTAGTAAGAGACTACATCTGGAGATATGCAAGGTCAGATATAGTGGAGGATGGCTTAAATGACAGGTCGTCATCAAATTTTATGCAAAATTGGAGGTAATTAGGGTAAAGAAGAGTTAATCGGGCTTAGTTTGGGAACAAACTATGGTTACTTTGAAGAGAGGGAGTTCTCATTCCCCTTTCATGGAGTTTCCTACAGGTTTCATGGAAGTTTAGTATCAAGATTTGCTCATATCTCTCAAACCTATGATCTTCTTGGCCAAGCACCTCCTGGAATAGATCCCTTACTTCATTATCTTCAGAATGAGCACAAGATTGCTTCAGATTGGCTCAGCTATGGAGACAGGAATAGCCCCGAAAATTGCGATGCAATTTTCGGGCTGATTCCAGCCTGTTCCCTGTTGTGGATGCTTCCTCTTCAGCCCTTGGCACTCTCCTTGATCCTTGGCAAGTAAAAATCATCAATTAAATGGAAAGATTCAGCCCCATTCAAGGTTCTTCAGCCTCTTTCTAAACCCTAGATGAACAGTCCATGGCAGCCATGAAAGCTTCAACCCAAGCTTTCATTTCTCAACAATTTCTTGAAGAATCTTCATCTTTTTAGCCCGTGGGATCATCTCAGCAAGGATTCTTCAACAAATTGCAAGGATTAAGCACGAAATGGTCAAAGATTGAAGCTCAAGAGCTTTCATGGAGCAAAAATTTGGGGAAAACTGGTTTAATGCCTCAATTTTAAGCATTTCAAGGTTCAAAATTGTTCTTAAGTACTGAATACACAAGCCTTGGGGATTATTTTACTAACATTGGACAACTGGAGGCTTTATCAAGCATATGAGGATTGATCAAGTCATCATCAACCATGTCAAAGGTACTCTTTTTCAATTCTTAATCTCTCTCATTAATCCAATTTCTGAGCTTAATCCATTTGATTGAGAGATTAAACAATTGAATAATATCCATTAAATTTCAGCCAACCTTTGCTTGAATCAATCCATTCATGAATGCAATGCTTGCTTTATGCATACTAGTTCATATAAGTGAATTAGAGGCTTCAATCTAAAATTCCAGAATAACAATTGAATCCCATTGATTGATGAACTTGTTTACTCTAATCCATTGATTGGCTGAATTTCTTTTACCTCAAATTGAAATATTGTAAAAGGGTAAGTACTAGCAATCAGTGAGTCACTGAATTGCATTGGTAAGACCCTTCTCCTATCCAAACATTCAAGATTCCATTCAATTGCATCTCATGAAAGGTTGAATGAATATTTCACAAATGTATATCATGCTGATTGATTAGATTACTAGCTATTGCCATGTTGATATACCCACCGAGGGTGGATACCGGGGGAGATAGTGGGATAAAAGAGAGGTGACCCTCCCTCACTATCAAAGATCCCGAAGGGGTGTAACCAACCAACCCGGGGGAACTTTGCCCACCTCCCGATGATTCGGAGCCCGTGTAGGGAGCTTGTCATGCCGTTTTATCCCTCACACAGGTACAACGAGTGGAGAACTGAAGATTGAAGACTTCCCAAAGGCTCAAGTATCTACAGGTCCAAAACAGGATAAAACATGGAATTTACAGGGCACTTACAGGGTATTTACGGGTGGTTACATGTATATCCTTCGTTACTGAAGTACAGGTGCAGGTACTACAGGGTAGCCACAGGTCCTATATAGCCTTTTACAAGGTTTGGTAACCATTTGGGGTTACTATCTTGCATTACAGGGTCAAAACAGGGCACTTACAGGTTTAGACAGGGTGTAGGCCTGGACAGTTCAAACTCAATAATCCAGCTACAGAATTTTCTGTCCTAAATTTGTTATAGCGTGCTATAGCTCATCTCAAAGAGG
This sequence comes from Lygodium microphyllum, assembly GCF_053477565.2. Taxonomy (NCBI): domain Eukaryota; kingdom Viridiplantae; phylum Streptophyta; class Polypodiopsida; order Schizaeales; family Lygodiaceae; genus Lygodium; species Lygodium microphyllum. Next base: position 72,639,107 of record NC_141143.1, on the reverse strand, counting down.
GAATTCTTAGCTTCGATTTGAGCTAAAAAAATTTGAAATTGGAGTTTCCTAGCAAAATTTATAGCCATTTTTCTGACAGGGGGTATTGCAAGACTACACTATTATGGCAGGGCATAAGGGTAAAAATAAGGTCCAGGAAGATTATGCTCAGCAAATTAGGGATTCCATGTTGGATAATATATCTCAAGAGAGCCCTAAAGAGCTTCAAAAACAAGGGGAAGTCAGTATACTTAATAATACTTTGTGCGCCCATGAACAAAGACATAGGGAACGACATGAGGCCATCTTATCAAGAATGGAGCAAATGGTCTTGTCTACTGATCAAACGAAGTCTTCCATTGAGAAGTTGGTGGATTCAACAACTCAGAAAAAGGCTTCTATTGATAAGTTAGTGGAATCTAATGCTCAACTTATGGCACAATTCTCTCAATGGATGCAAATGCAAATGGGACCAAAAGAAGCTAAGGAGAAAGCTTATTCAAACAGTGACCCTTCAGTCCCACTTCAGCCATCTAACCAAAATGGTCATGGACATGGGATTATTGGAAGAAGAGGCATTTCAAATAGCCAATATGAAGTAGAAGAGGCTTCACAGCGGCATGATGACTATTTGGGCAGTTTGAACGGAGCAAATTCTCAAGCTTTTGGACTGAATACTCAAATTTCTAGGGATTCTCTACCAACATGAAGATTACATAGTAGTTCTCAGCCACCTGTTGGAAGATTTCCATCTCAATTTGGAGGTTCCATACATGGTAATCATGATCAGCCTATTTTGGGACATCAACCATTTCATGAAAGAGAGCTAAAGGACAATATTGTTCTAGCTAAATTTAATGGTCAGTCATCTTCACCATCTGATTTAGAGGAGTGGACCTCTAAGATGGAGTCCTACTTTGACATATTCCCTAAAACTGATGACATGAAGATTAATTTCTCTTCCTTGCATTTGGAGGGATTTTCCCATACCTGGTGGAGGCATATAAAAAAACAAAACATACTTGTAGAGAATTGGGAAGCTTTCAAGGCACTTATGGCTAAAGTATTTGTCTCTCCTCTTGAGAAAGAGGAATTCGCACGGAGATGGTATAGTTTGGAACAAAGGGGCCTAAGTGTAAGAGAGTACACTAACCAATTCCTCAACCTGACCATGTATGTGGAAAGCATCAGTGATGAGGCTAAGCTCCATAAATTTATGTATGGTTTAGAGCCATCTTTATCAACTGATGTTATGGCACAAAATCCTACTTCCCTCTGTAAGGCTATTGAGCTTGCGGAGCGCTATGGAAGAAAGTACAGAAGAGAATCTTCATTTCAGGCTGGTTTTGGACAGCCAAGGACTGTTTTTAAGCAGGGGCAAGTTGGTAACACTTATGGCAGCAATCATGTGCCAAATGGGAGCTTATGGGTATCAACTTATCCTCCATTTAATGCTTCTAGACCTCAAAGTAATTTTAGGATAGCAAACAGTCCAAGAGTTGATTTCAAATAAGGGGACATCAAGACTAAATCCATTTCAGCCAATACAAATCCTAAATCTATTCCTATGGATCTTTATAAAGAAAGAAAGGAAAAAGGCTTATGTTTTAAGTGTGGGGAAAAGTATACACCTGATCATGCCTCAAAGTGTGTATACAAAAATGTCAAACCCAAGCTTTAGAGTATGTTGGTTTTTGAGGATTTTGAGGATGACATGGATGAAGCTAATGCAATGGCACTTAATGCTGAAAATGAAGATCTTGAGGAGAAAGTTGGGCAAGAGTATTTTTATGATCCAGCTGACTCTTTTCCTTTTGATCCAGGTGGAAGTGTTCCATTTGATCCAGGTGGGACTTGTTATGAGCCGCTTGCTGCCACTAATTGTTCTATTTCTATGGATGCTTGGATAGGATCTAAGAGCCCTAATACACTCCATATGAAGGGAAGCATATGTGGAAAGCCAATGTTCATTCTGATAGACAGTGGCAGTACTCATAGTTTTATGAATAAGTCCATCATGGACAAGCTAAATTGTGTCCCCACAGATTTACAGCAGCCCATTAGAGTTCAAGTGGCCAATGGTGAAGAGGAAATCAGTACACAGATATGCCCACAGGTTTCTTTACAGTTGGCTGAAAATTTTGAAGCAAAGGTAAACTTGATCACTCTAGAAATGGGGCCTATAGACATTGTACTCGGTTGTGATTGGTTGATGACATTAGGCAGGATCACTATGGAGTTCTCACAGTTGTACATGGAGTGTATCTCCAATGGATAACTTATCCATTTACAGGGAATTCCTAGTAGATCAGATTTTCAGCTTATTACCATTCAACAACTCAAAAGAGAGTACAAGAGGCGCTCACAAATATTTGTTTTGCATCTGAATAAAGAAGCACAGGATCAGCCCAATAATTCAGCAAACCATCTAGCCTTGATAGCTCTTCTTGAGGAGTATAGAGATCTGTTTGAGGTACCTACTTCATTGCCTCCTAAGAGAGCAGTAGATCACCCCATTGACTTGGAGCCCAACTCAAAGACAATCAATAAGCCGCCTTACAGATTATCAAAGTGTGAATGAGAGGAAGTAGCCAAGCAAATCAAGGAACTTCTTGAGAAGGGATTCATTGAACCAAGTTCTTCACCTTATGCATCTCCAGTCCTGTTAGTCAAAAAGAAAGATGGATCTTTCAGAATGTGCATTGACTATAGGGATCTTAATAAGATCACAGTGAAGAACAGGTATCCCATACCCAGGATTGATAATTTGCTTGATGAGCTTAAGGGGGCTCGATTTTTTACGAAGATTGACTTGAGGTCAGGGTATCATCAGATTCGCATGCGAGAGGGTGATGAAGTCACAACTGCATTTAGGACTGATTGTGGGCTCTATCATTTCTTAGTGATGCCATTTGGGCTTACAAATGCTCCAGCTACCTTCCAAAGCCTAACGAATAAGATTTTACAACCTTTCCTCTTTCAGTTTGTCTTGGTGTTCTTTGATGACATTCTGATCTACAGCAAGACTTTACAGGATCATACGTTTTTGATGTATTGAGACATCATACGATTTTTGCTAAGGAGAAGAAGTGTTGTTTCATGCAGATTGAAGTGGAATACTTGGGACATATTGTCAGTGAAAAAGGAATACAGGCTGATCCCAAGAAGGTGCAATGTATAAAAGATTGGCCAACACCTACTATTACTACCTCTCTTAAAGGATTCCTTGGTTTATCTTTATTCAATCGCCGATTTATTAAGCATTATGTAGCATTGCAGCTCCTTTGACTGATAGGTTGAAGAAGGAGACTTTTTTTTGGGATGCTCTTATAGATAGCAGCTTCAACCAGTTAAAGGAACTCCTTACCTCTGCTCCTATCTTAGTACTCGGACTTTTCCAAAGAATTTACTATACAGTGTGATGCTAGTGGCCATGGCATAGGGGTTGTTTTGCTTCAAGAGTATAGAGTAATTGCATTTGAGAGCCGTAAGCTTACAGATAAAGAAATGGCCATGAATATTTATGACCAGGAGATGTTGGCTATCTTGCATGCAATTAAGAAGTGGCACCATTACTTATATGGCAGCCGATTTAGAGTACATAGTGATCACATGGTACTTAAGTATTTCCTTACTCAGTCCAATCTTACTCCAAAGCAACGTCGTTGGGTAGCTACATTACAGAATTATGATTTTGACATCACTCATACAAGGGGCAAAGATAACATAGTGGCTGATTCTCTTTCTCCTATGTGGGCTTGTAAAGCTTCAGCTTTGACAGAATTGCATAATGACTAGATTGAAGAATTACAGGAGGCTTATCTTCTGGATGAAGAATTCAGCCATATTTTTCAGAAATTACAACAAGGTCTTATGGAAGAAAACTCACATTACCAGCTTAAAAATGGCCTACATTCCCTTCATAGTAGCCTTGTGCATGCAGCAGGGTTTTAGGGACCCATATTTTCTTGACCACGCGGCGCTTGTGATGATGGCATCTTGGTCTTCTAGGTTTAGGTTTGTATGTGTTTCGCGGATCCGCACGTCTAGTTGTAGACTGATCCCGCGGCTTTTCCGGCACCCAGTGCAAGCGAGTCTGTTGGGGTTTTGCCTTAGGTCTGGCGGGTTGCGGTGCATGGGGATCTGGGGGTAGTAGATATGTACGGCCTTCTTTCTTGGTCCTTTGTGCAACTATTTCTAATGGTGGTTCGTTGGGCATGGTTGGGGTTACGAGGCGCTAGTTGGAGGTCGTGGTAATTGTCACATTCCCGATTGTTAGGTGGATGCGTTGTAACGCATAATCAACATTGCAGCGGGTCTGCTTTTTAAAAGTTCACCCGAGCAGTGACTCTGCGCCTGCCTCCCTGTCATCGGGTAGGACATAGAACAACATGGGGATAGTTTCAGTCTCGATAGAAACTGCAACCCTGCACGTGCCAAGGAGAGGGTAGGATTGGGCCCCATATGGGTTCAATCTGGCTGCTGTGGGGTGAAGTGTTGGAGCGCCCAGTTGGGTCCAATGCTCGTGTGCTAAGATGTTAAAATCCGCCCCCTCGTCGATCAGGGCGTTGATGGAGCACGTTTGCTTGGCCGTGATTGTGATGCGGAGGTAGGCGGGTTCGACAAGCTCGTCCTCATCTTCTTCGATTTCTGTACGTGTGGCTACTCATATTTTAACAAGCGGTTCCACCATTGGTTGTTCATGCAGTGGGTGCGTGGGCGGGTAATACTTTTTGATTCGACTGCCGTTAAAGAAGCCGATGCCCTCTCCATCTAGGGTTTCCAGCTCGACATTACCAGTACAACTGATGGCGCGGACCTTAAAGGGCCCAAGTCCTCTGAATTTCATCTTTTGTTTGTGTCCTTTAACTGAATAGAGGAGTACTAGGTCGCCCTGCTCAAACTCTCGTTGCTTGACGTGCCTGTCAAACCAGGTTTTGCGTCTAGCTTTCTCACAAATAAGCACATGGGTGGCTAGCAGACGTACCTCCGACAGGCGTTCTAGCTCGACTAAGCGTTGCATCCATACCTCCCTCCCCTCCCATCGTTCTTGTAGTGCTATTCGCAGGCTGGGGACAAAGAATTCTAGGGGGAGAATAGCTTCGGTCCCATAGGTTAGCCTGAAAGGCGTTTGCCCGACGGCCATCTTATAAGCTGTTCGGTAGGCCCACAGGGCCGCCATCAACTTGTTATCCCAGTCACTTCGTGAGGTTGAGACAACTTTGGTCAGGACGGCGATGAGAATTTTGTTGGTTGACTTAGCCTGGCCATTAGCTTGAGGGTAGTATGGTGAGGATTTGCGATGGATGATGAGGAATGTGGATAGGAGATGGGCTATCACTTCGTTGATGAAGTGCGTTCCTTGGTCACTGACCAATTCGATGGGGCACCCAAAACGTGAGATCACTTGTTCCCATAAAAACTTGGCAGTTGTCCTAGGGTCATTTTTCCGCGTGGCTCTCGCCTCCGCCCATTTGGTGAGGTAGTCGGTGGCTACCACTATATATCTAGCCTGTGAATATTGTGCCGCAAGGCTGATGGGTCCTATGAAGTCAATACCCCACTTTTCGAAAGGTTGGCGAGCGATGACCGGGGTTAACTCCATCCGATCTTTACGGATTGGGACCCTCGTTTGTTGGCACGCATCGCAGTGTTTGACAAATTGTGAGGCATCCCGGAAGAGCGCGGGCCACCATAGCTGGGACTGCAACACCTTCCGAGCTGTCGTATCCCTGCTAAAGTGTCCTCCTGCAATGCCGCTGTGCGCCTCTGAGAGCACATCGTGCATCTCATGCTCACATACGCATCTACGTAGCAGACCGTCTTGCCCCAGCCTATAGAGCTGGCCTGCAATCAACTGATAAGGCTGGATCTTCAGGATTAATCGCCTGAGTCGTGCCCGTTCCATTGGTCGTTCGGGCAGCCCATGCTCGAGTACTTGGACTATGTCGTCCGCCTAATATGGTGTTAGGTCGGCCCTGAATAGGTCTTTTTCGCTGGACATGCGGAATTAGTGGCTGTCTGGTAATTCGTCCACTATGCCTTGTCCAGCAGCTTCTCCTGTGGGTATTCCGGACAAATGGTCAGCCATATAGTGTTGTTTTCCCTTCCGTACTACCACTGAGAAGTCGAACTCTAGGAGCAGGAGAAGCCATCGTGCTATACGCCCGGTAGCGCAAGGTTTGTTGACTAGGTAGAGCAGGGCTTGATGGTCGACAAAGAAGGTGAAGGGGATGGCAAGCAGGTAATGCCGGAACTTCTTCACGGCGAACACCATAGCTAGTCCTTCTCTTTCCGTTGTTGAATAGTTCATCTCTGTTTCAGTAAGCTGCCTACTTGCAAAACTTACTGGGTAATCTAAGTTATGCTCGCCTGGTTGGCACAACACCACCCCCACGGCGAACTTAGAAGCATCGATGTGTACATGGAATGGCATGGTCCAATCTGGGGGTCGTAGGATAGGCGCTGTCGTTAGGGCTTTTTTCAGTTCCTCGTAGGCTTGCTGGCAGGCCTCGGTCCACTCGAAGGCAACTAGCAGTTTGTACAATGGCCTAGCGATGAGCGCGTAGTTTAGTACAAACTGCCTGTAGTATCCTGTGTGACCTAAGAAGCATTGAACCCTCCTATAATTGCTTGGGGGTGGGAGGTCCACGATAACCTTGACCTTTGAGAAGTCCGTGGCAATGCCGTTCTTGGACACCACGTGTCCCAAGATGCAACCGTGCTTTACCCAAAATTGACATTTCAGGGGGTTAAGGGAGAGACGGTGTAAACGGCACCGTTCAAAGACCGTGTGGAGTTTTTCGAGATGCTGGTTCCAAGCTGAGTGGACACACAGGTCATCAACGAAGACCTCCAACTCCTTGCGAAGCATATCCTTGAATATGGTGCACATAAGGCGCTGAAAGGTGGCGGGGGCATTGGTTAGCCCGAATGGCATGACTACATAGGTGAAGACGCCCCACTCAGTGGCGAAGGCGGTCTTGTGCCTATCTGCACGGTGCACTTGCACCTGATTCTATCCCGAGAAGCCATCCAGGAAACTGTAGGCTTCCTCACCTGCCACCCTCTCCAGCATGTGCTCAGTGTATGGTAAGGGGTAGTTGTCTCTCTTTGTCGCTGCGTTTACTTTCTTATAATTGATGCACACTCGAATCTTGCCGTTTTTCCTCATCACAATGACTATGGGTGATACCCAGTCCGTGTGCTCAATTTTCGTAAATGAACCCAGCTCGCATTAACTTGTCAATTTCCTCCTTGATAGCATGGGCGTGCTTGGGATTCATGGGATATGGTTGCTGCTTGACCGGCATTGCATCCATCGTCATGGGTATGTTGTGAGTCACAACACTCGGGTCCACTCCTCGTAGCTCGTCTAGGGACCAAGCAAACACATCCCGATACTCCCGCAAAAGAGTGATGAGGTTGGATTCCTCCTCCGTGGTCAGGTCCTCGGCAATGAACACCGGTCGGGGTGTTTCCCGTTCCAGGGCAAGGTTTATCTCCTTGACCTTGGTTGGCCCTTCGATGGGTTCGTGGATTTGCCCTTAGCATTTGGCGCTTAGCAGAACCACCACCCTATCCCCTTTTTTGAATTTCGAAAAGCGCTTAGGGAGGTCCCGCGGCTTTCGTTGTTCTTTCGATCGCACGCCGTTGGAGCGCTCTGTTTTATTCTGTCGGAGTCGTCGGTGCCTCAGGTGGATGGGCAGATCTCCCCTGGTGCGTCTGGCCGTGGGTGGCCTAGGGATTTCCGGGTCATCCTCCGAAGTAACTTCAGATTCAGAGTCGAATTCCTCATTTTCACTAGGGGAGGTGGTCTCTCTTGGCGGCCTCAGTTTGGAGGGCGACTCGGTTCTAAGCAGGGCTGTCGCTCTTGGTTGGGTCAGGCCGGCCTGCTTAAAATCCACAGCCCCCATTTGTTCCAACCACGCACGATCGCATTTCGCACACATGACCCCTTGGTCCATCCAAATGGCCGGCCTCGGCTGTGGTTTTGCATCCGCTCGGATTTGTTCAATCTCTCGCCCTTCGGTATCATATTCTACCGTGTCCATCTCACCCTCACTTTCTTTATCGAAGGGTTGGCAATCTTCGTATTCGTCGCTGGAATCCGCCTCGCTGGACTGCGCATCGATCTCCAGGACCTGTTTTGCCTCATTTTGTTGGTCAGAGACCAATGCCCAGTTGTATCTGAGATTTAGTTCGTGCACTCTGGTCCACTTCCATTCGGGTTGTTCCAAGAGGTCTCCAGTCGGTTTGTTAGGTGTCCCAGTATCCCTTGAAGTTGTCTCCTGTTGGTTGGCACTTGGAAGGCGATAGGTTTAGGTCCGTCATGGAGGCTTGCTGCCATCATGTAGACAGGCGCGGGCTGTGTTTCTCTTGGCTTGCCAACTGTTTGGACAGCCTGCTCGTACGCTTCCTGATCCGAGAATGGCAAATCAAGCGTAGCGAGAACGTGCATCCAATCCCGCTCGTCCTCCGGGCAAGGGATATACCCCATCAAGGACCCGCAGGATTCCTTGTTCTGGTCGGTTCCTTTGAGTAGAGTGGAGATGGTATCTAGGTCGACTGGTGAGGTCTTCCAAGTGTCCATCTCTATTCTCACAGCGTCAGCTCGGTTGCCCAAGAAGATCTGGTTGTTACCCCAATCTTCGATAACTCTGGCATTGCGCATCCAGGGTCGACCCAATAAGATGTCATAGTCTACTCCCTTCATGACGATGAAGTCGACAGAGAACTGAATTCCTGCAATCTTCACTGGCCAATTCTTCAAGACCCCGAATGGTCTCACTCGCATGCCATTTGCTAGTGTGACATTAAACCGGGCAGTTTCGACGGGTGGGTTTCCCCACTTCTGTAGCACTGCATGGTTGAGCACACTGACCCCTGCGCCTGTGTCCACAATCCCCCTTCTCGTTGTGTCCCCTAGGGCTAGGATTGGCAGGACTGCGTGCATTTCTGAGCCCTCCCAGAAGGCGTTGATGTGCAAGGACTTAGGGCTTGAGTGCAGCGTCAAGCTTGGCAAATGCGTTTCTGCATCCTGGTCTTGAGCATTTCCTGGCGCTTGCTCGTGCGGTCCGTCGATCCACCGCTTGAGATCCTGCCACAGGGTCGAGTGCTGCCTGAGTAGCTCTCCCAGCGCAACCGTTACAGGGGTGGTTACTAATGTGGTTAGGAGATTGTTAACCCCCTGTCCTGGTCTATGTTCAGACTGCCCGGGCCAATGGCCAGGGCTGTCCCGTGGTTCTGTTACGCCTAGGCGTGGCCTTGCCCTTGTCGGTACTACTAGTGGCGTAGCCGCCTCGGCAGACTTAGGGTGGGGTAGCGATGATGGTGCACTCATGCTGGAGAGGTCCTCAATCTCATCCTCCGTGATAGGCTCGACGTCCTTGAGGTGCTGTTGAGCCTCCCTCACCCTTTCCTTTACCTTTTCTATGGCGTCCAACTGCCGCCTGGGGTGTGGGTATTCCCCCACCTTAGTGCTCTCCGATTGCGCAGTTCTAGGGGCTGAAGTTTTTGCCTCTGCATCTGAGACCTTCTTGCCGGGGGGCAAGGTCGTGATGCTGTCGGTTTTTAGTGTGACCTTAGCCTCTGACCTCTTCTTTTTCCGCCTACAGCTTTTCTTTCCTACAAAGACAGTGTCGAGGTTGCTAGGTCCTGGCAGAGAGATGCCGGCCTGCCTTGTTTGTGCTCGGGTCATCACTCGTAGAGGGATAGGTGTGGCCTCCCCATCGGGGTTTTCAACCCCAAACAGTCCTAGAGGGACGGACGGCAAATTGGCCGTCCCAGAAGGCGGCTTCCGCTTTGGGCAATCTATAAAAAGATGAGTGATTCCGCACTCCGCACACCTTTGGTCGGCTTTGTCCCTATTTTGCTGCTCTCTCTCTCTGGGCACCTTGACGAGACGTGGCCGGGATGCCCACATGTCTTACAAGTGACTGGATCCGGTGGCTGCCCTCCCAGGCCTCTACCCCGTCCTCGTCCTAGTGCCATCACCGGTACTGGTTGATAATCCATGAGGATTGCATTGCCCTCGTTGTCGTGCGAGATGTACGGGTACATGTAGGTTTCTTCGTCACTGGGCTCCTCTACGTAATGCACAGGAGCATCACTCGCCGGGTGGGTCACATAGGGACTAGGCGGCCTAGGGATACCGGTAGGGTTGATGTCCATCCTAGGGACCGCTGGCTTTGCATCGTTAGGTGCTGGTAGGGCAAGAGGAGCTCCCCTTCCGTAGAATGGCTATGGCCTGTTAGCCGGATAGAGCTGGCCGTAGGGCTGCGTGTACGGTAGTCGTCGTGGTAATCTGCAGTGTGCGGCATCATGGCCGAACCTTCCGCAGTTGGTGCAGGGTCTCGACCTAGGGTCCTGACATTCTGCTGGCAGGTGGTTTCCTCCGCAGTACACGCACTGGGTATGCTGACGCGCAGGTCGCCGTAACATGTCCTGTATTTTGGCCAGTTCTGTCTTCACCTCGGCCAAGCCATGGTCTGCCTCGGCCGACTTCCCTTTATCGTGGGATGACTTATTGGGTCGTTCGCTAGAGGTTGGAGTTCGTTCTAAATTCCGTGGGTTGAGTTCTTCCGGGTTCGAGCTCCTGGAGCTCCGCTCCCTCAGCTGGTTATCGACCCTAATGGCCTCCTCGAAAACTCTAGCCACCATGTCCCTTTGCAAGCTCGAGTTGCCCGCTAGTGCTTTGTACAATTCTTCATCCCGAATCCCGCTGATGAACACGGTTGACATCACCCTGTCGATCGGTCTTTCGCCCAAGGGGATTCTCTTAAGGAGGCTTCTAACGTGGGTGACGTAGTCGTGGATGCCCTCCTTCTCCTTCTGCTTGACGTTCATCAGACGCACTAGCAGGTTGTCAGAGTATCCGGGTTCGGCAAATCTCTTAACGAAGAGATCCTTGAGGTTATTGAAATTGGCCTGTTCTACATTATCTAGACTTGTATACCACGTCCTACCCTTATCGCTTAAGCAAAGTCCAAACGCTTGCGAACGCTGGGTTTGGTCATTGAGGCCATTTGCTTCGCAAACCTGCTCGAACTGCTCGACGAAGCTGTATGGGTCGTCCGGTGGTTGGTACTTGTCGAGTTGCTTAGCGACAATAGGTATTTTGGCCTGGCTCTTTGAGCCCTGGGTTGCCCCTAGTCCTGCAAGTAGCGAGGTTGCTAGCGCAGCGGCATTTTTCTCTGCCGCGGTGTTATCGAACAGCCGTTTCATGAGGAGCTCGCCTAGCGTCAGGTCTCCCTCGAGTGCTCTCTCCTGGTCTGTTCGGGTTCGGCTAGCCAGGTTCAGTACTCGCTGCACCTCATGCAGCTCCATGCTTTGCCTTAGGCTCCTGGCTTGTTGGTCCCTATTATAGTCTGCTATGCCCTGCAATGCCTTGCGGGCTAGCCTCCTCTCCTCCTCTAGGTCTGCAATAATTGCCTCCGCTGTCCTGCCATGGTGTTCGTACCGGGCGTGCGCATCGTAACTGCTCACCATTTGCTGTATGGCTTCCGGAAACGTGCTAACATCTAGCTCCCCTGCAAACCGATGATCTGGAACTCCCTCTGCCATGGTGAAATCCTTACGCCTGGCTGTCCGTCCACTCCTTGTCGTTGTTACTCCTCTCTTGATCCTACCCTGCGCTCTGTGCGTCTGTCGTAGGGCCACTCGTAAAATTTTGGCAATCTATCTGAGTGAGTTATTTTTTACTTTTTGAATGCAGTGCTCAACATAGGGCCACTCGTAATTGTGTTATCCTTGTGCACTCGTGCTCAAACAGGCTTTCGACTTTCCTAAGTGTTCTTCAAGTGCGGAAATTCGATCAAGTGCTGTGAGTGCTCTCCCTGTGTCTTGCCCACTCCTGTTCGTTTTGGGCTTAACAGGCTTTACTACTCTCTTCCTGACCGTCTCATGGGTAGCAGGGCCCCATCCTGCTTCCTGTTGCGCACGTGGGAGGGGGACCACCGGGGGAGTGCCCCAGTGTGCTCCTAAATGGGTCAGGTTTTGTTCTAGGTTGACTCTGGGAATCGGACGTCCGATTTACCAGTGGTCTGATTTACCAGTGGTCCGATTGTGGGGATCGGACCAGGTATGTCAGGGCGAAGTGGGGGTCTTAGGGTCCGCGTGTCCGATTCTCAAGAATCGGACGGACGGTTGTGCGAAGAATCGGTCCAATTCTAGGCGGTCCGAGTCTAGGCGGTCCGATTCTAGGCGCGATTCTAGGCGGTCCGATTCTAGGCGTGTAGAACTCCGTCCGATCGGACCGATGGGTCCGAGTCGGGGCGTCCGAGTGGTCCAAGCGTCTGATTTTAACAAAAGGGACTGGTCGGTCCGAGTGCCACGTGGCACGTCCGATCGGACCAGTTAGTTCGAGCTAGTGGTTGAGTGGGAGGTCCGATCGGACGATTGTCCGAGTGTCCGATTCTAGGAATCGGACACTGGACTGGCCGTCTGATTCCGCCGGTCCGATGGGTCGCGCACACCGACTTGCTTGATTTTCACTAGGTGTATTATCCTATTGGTCGTGTGATTACCCCGCGACAGAGTTGGAGTGGGGTGGACAAGATCGATTACCTGAAGTCGCCGAATGCAATGTCCTCCTAGCTCCAGACGATCGGACAGCTGCCCAGCTCGCTCACTCTCTCCCTCTCTGTCTCTTTCGCTCTCTGTTGGTTGAAAATGGGGTCCTCCTGCCCCCCCCCTCAGAGTTTTATACTCTGCTAGTTCTGCTCTACACCCTCCAGGTTCTGTCCTTGGTGTTCCTTATGCCATTACCTTGCATCTACTCCATTTTTTCCTTTTGTTCCAGTGATCTCTCCCTGGTTTCACAGCAGCAGCCCTCTGCCTCTTCGTGTGTGATTTCCTACTGCTAATCTATCCTAAACACATCCTGAATTGAAAACAAAAAACTGAACCAATTTCTCCATGTTGTCCAGTCATTATCAACCAGATTGTTCAAAAACACTTACCTGTTCTAAAGATCAAAAACACCAGACTTCCTACCTATCTCAAGCTCCGTTTCAGGGTGAATGCCCTACTTCGGTGCTCGATATGGGGTGCGTGAGTGCTCGAGCTTGAATCCGTTGGTCCCGGCAACGGAACCAAAATGTGGGAGCTTTCGCTCAAGCGCCAAGACCCACGGACCGCTTATTGTTCAAGCGTTCCAAGCGAGCTCTCATGGCTATTTCTCACCTAGCCGTCACGCCGCCGATCCTATGAATGCAGTGAACTTACCTTGATGCTCGATCGAGTGCCCTCCTCTCTCTCACACTTAGGTAGCTCCACGATTCTTGATGCTAGCTCAAGGCTCCTCCTTCTCCAAGCCTCATCCTCCATAGCCGCGTGCGCAAGAGAAGAGAAGGAAGGAGAAGAGGAGAGGGGAGGAGGAGATGGTGGAGAGCTTCACCCTCTTGATTCCTCACTCTCTCACGTGCTCACTCCCTCAATCTCTCACACTCCCTCTCTCAAGAGCACACACACAAGCAAGAAGAAGAGAAGAAGAGAGGAAGGAGAAGACTAGTTTGCCACACCAAGGAATGAGCTCTTCATTCACTTTTCAGCTTTTTATACAAAACCCTACTTCCCTTTTGGGCGGTCATTCCCTTTTTTCATTTTTTACATGGCCGGTCATAGCCCAGGGCCCGTTTCCCATTGTTCTTTTCTCTTCCTTGCTTTCTTTTCACTACCCTTTTATCTTTACAAATAGCACGGGTGAGAGCCCGGCAATCTTTTACAAGATTTTAGAGTGCGCTTTTTATGCGCCTTTCCCTTTTTATGGTTGCCTTGGTCTTTGACGGTTGTCCTTGCGCTTTTTGGGCTTTTCTCCTTCTTTTCCTTCCGTCGGGCTACCTTCTTTTCACCTTTGCCCTGGGTCTTCTCCGCCTTCTTTCGCTCTTGTCATGTTTGAGGTTAACAGTTGAAAAAAAACAGGCCTGCAAATAAAATGGCTAAGGTCAGATGGAGGGGGAGAGTACCTCTCAAATGAGTTTGCAAGCATGGCATAAAGCAACAATATTCATGTAGTCATACCCCACAGCAAAATGGAATTGCAAAAAGAAAAAACAGGCATATTGGAGAGGTATCTCGTGGCATGCTCAATGAAAAAGACCTGCCAAATTTTTACTGGGCTGAGGCAGTTGCTACAACACTCTACATAATGAACAAGAATCCCACTGCAGCAATACATGACATGACTCCGGAGGAGAGATATACTGGTAGGAAACTAGATATTTCTCATTTGAAAATTTTTGGTTGCATTGCCTATGTTCATATGCCAGATGAGTTGAGATCCAAGTTGGATCCAAAAGCTGATAAGTGCATCTTTATTGGTTACTCTCTATAGAGCAGAAAGGGTATAGATACTATAATCCTTCTACTCGTAAGTTTACAGTGAGCAGAGATGTTGTTTTTGATGAGATGAGTAGCGAGTATAAACCTGTAAATGTGATTGATAATGTAGATGCACAAAATGGTAATACTGCACAGAATTCACAATAGCAGTCACAAGATATTAGTGGACCTGGAGTGTCCTCTAGCAGTGGTTCACATTCTTCGCCATGGACAAGCAGATTGAGATCAGGAGAATCTCCTCAAAGAAATGTAGATAGTGGTATGCATGTATCACGAAAAGGAAAAGAGAAGGTAGATCAGCCCATGTTTGATGTGAATGCAGGTCACTCTTATGTGGATGGTGAATCCAATTGCTCAGAACAGAGCATTGATAATGAGTTGGGTATTCCTTCTGTTGTTACACCTGGAGTAAGGAAGACCAGGGATGTTTTGAGAGCACCTGGAAGTGAGCCTACTTTGCGCAGGTCTACGAGAGCTAGGTATCCTATGGATAGGCTGAAATATGATGGATTTACAGCCATTCACTATGCTTATATAGTCAAAGTGATACAGGAACTAGAACCCACTTCTTTTGAGCAAGCCATGGGAAAAGAAAAATGGGAGAAAGCCATGGATGAAGAAATGGATGCCTTGGAAGCAAATGCTACATGGGAATTGGTACCTTTGCCTAAAGATAAGAATGCAATTGGTTGTAAGTGGGTTTATAAGGTGAAGCACAATGCAGATGGTTCTGTGAACAGATACAAGGCAAGATTAGTAGTCAAGGGGTATGCACAAACATATGGCATTGATTATGAAGAAACATTCAGTTCGATTGCAAGGATGGCAACTGTAAGAGCAATCAATGCTATGGCTGCATCAAAGGGATGGTCTTTACATCAGATGGATGTAAAGAATGCCTTCTTGCATGGTGATTTGCAAGAAGAGGTCTATATGGAGCAGCCACCAGGTTATGTGCATGTTGTTCATCCTGAGTTTGTTTGCAGGTTGAAGAAAGCCTTGTATGGCTTGAAGCAAGCACCTAGAGCATGGTCTGACAAGATAAGACATTATCTTGTCACTATTGGCTTTCAGATTTTCAAGGCAGATTTATCACTTTATGTGAGAAAAATAGAGAAAGGTATTATGCTGCTTGTCATTTATGTTGATGATTTGATTATCACAGGTGATAGTGATGAAGATATCCTTCATGTGAAAACGCTAGTGAAGCAGAAGTTTGAGATGAAGGATTTGGGAGAGCTACGCTATTTCTTGGGCATTGAGGTGATTAGATCACCAAGTGGGATACGGCTCTTGCAGAGGCAGTATGGATTGGACATGCTATCCAAATATGGGATAACAGGCTGTAAGCCTATTTCAATTCCTTTGGAGCAGAATGTGAAGCTGAGCGTAGATGCATGTGAGATTCTCGAAGACCCTACTACGTACAGACGCATAGTAAGAAGTTTGATTTATATGACTATTACTAGGCCAGATTTGAGCTATGCTGTTGGATTGGTAAGTCAGTTTATGCAGGCTCCAAGGAAACCGCATTTGGATGCGGCTAGACGCATACTCATGTATGTGAAGTCCACATTACAGTATGGACTATTTTATGAGACTGGGGTTCAGATACAGTTGCATGGATACACTGATGCTCATTGGGCTGGTAGTATTTCTGATAGACGATCTACCAGTGGATATGTGTTCTCTTTTGGGAGTGCTGCAGTCACTTAGAGCAGCAAGAAATAGTCTACAGTTGCCTTGTCGAGCACAAAGGCTGAGTACAGGGGTGCAGCATGTTGAGATATCAAGCTCCACTCGTGATATGCCAGGGTGACCGTTGTATATTTATGTCACCGACTTGTCAGTTGCAGACGCGGTTGGTACACCGCCCATGAATAATAGCTACATGATAGCTATCCTTATCTACTCTAGTTCGTGGCTCAGTTAGTATGCCACCTTAGTTAGTTGAGTTTGGTTTGAGACCCATATATAGGGTTCTTCTATTTCTTTGTACTTGAGTTCTTTTGGCTTACACAACTAAGAAGAGGAAAACTGTTTTTAGCCTCCACCCTTGTGTGTCTTCCCCCATTGTGCAAGCAAGAAAGCTTCAAGCGAGACTCCTTCCTTCTCTCCCACAATCTTGACATGGTATCAGAGCCTTGTTCGTGGTAAGGAGCTCAAGAAAGCAAGCCAAGCTCGCGGTGGTCTGGTAAGAGGAGCAGTGTTGCTTTCATTTCCTGTTTTGGGAGCAGATCTCTGCAGGTAGCACAGCCGGAAATTGCAGGAGTGCATTGTCTCAGGTTGAGACGCCCTTCGCGGTGAAGCAAGAGGGCAGTATATGCTGCGGGCGAGGGCTTTAGCCCTCGGCGACCTTGTTTTTTTTATTTGAGGCCATTTCGGGGCCTGTTTTGCAGACGGAAGTTTTCTGCACGCACTCAAGAAAAGGCTCAGTTTTATGCTGTGCGACCACTGTTCTACAGGTCGGTGAAAAGTTACTGTAGAAATTGCATCGTATGCTTGTGCGCAGAGACATTGGGAGTTTCAGAATCATCCTTGGTTCCTGTTTATGCAAAATCGTCACTAGGAAGTGACTGTGTGGTCAAATACCACTTTCGCCAGTTTTGCAGATTTGCCCTTGTGAGGGTGAAGCTGTGTTTTTTGCAGTGACAGAATTTCTTGCAGTATTCTGTAATGGCGTCTGATTCTCTTTCACAGATTGTCACTGAAAAGCTTGACAAGAACAACTTCTAGGCATGGAAGTTTAGAATGACGAATTTCCTTATGGGAAAAGGATATTGGGAATTTGTTGCAGGAAATGAAGAAGAACCAGTTCTTCCTGATGTTCCCAATCAACAACAAATGCAGGCATTTAAAACATGGCATGAGAGAGCCAGGAAAGTTATGTATTGGCTGTCTATCAGTATTTCAGACTCTATGATTGTGCATATTCAGGATGCAAGTACGCCAAAGGAGGCATGGGATACTTTGTCAAAAATGTATAGCACAAATACGCAAGCCAGGAAAATGCAGCTCAAGCAAGAGTTGCATAATGTGCAAAGAGAAAGTATGAGCATCAACGACTACCACATGAAGGTGAAGAAGATTGCAGATGCACTTGCTTCCATTGGGTCGCCAGTGGAAGATGATGATTTAGTTTCCGTGACCTTGAATGGTCTAGGAAAGGATTATGCACAGTTTCGGACATCCATTTCAGTTCGTGAAAGATTTCCTGATTTTGAGGAGTTGATTGCTCTTCTAATTTCTGAGGAACAGAGAAATGGTGGTGCATCTTCTTCAGGAGGAACTTCAAAAGAAGCTGTCTTCTACTCAAATGCTGGAAGAGGTAGAGGCAGAGGTAGAGGAGGCCGATTTGGAGGCCGTGGCAGAAATCAGAATATGCAGCAAACTCAAGAAAACCAGTCCTATGGAGGAGGACGTGGTAACTCTAGAGGCAGGGGGAGCCAAAGAGGTCGTGGTGGATGGCAAAGAGGCCAAAATGCAAACAGTAATGTTGAATGCTACTACTGTGGTAAAATGGGTCATATGGCTAAAGACTGCTATAAAAAGCAGAATGACATCACGAATGGAAAACTGCAACAAGGGAATTATGCATCTTCTAGTAGACAGGGTGATGACAGAAATGAGCATTTGTTCATGGTGCAGCACATGAACAATTCTATGACAAGTGCAGAAGAAAGCAATGATGTATGGTATGTTGACTCAGGTGCATCAAACCACATGACAGGTCATGCAGAATGGATGGAGGATGCAAGGAAAATGGAAAAACCAGGATTTGTGGAGACTGGTGATGATACTGCACATCCTATTGTGCAGATTGGAAAAATTCCCTTGTCTATGCAGGGTGGGAAAAAGAAATACCTGTCCGATGTATTTCATGTGTCGAATATCACCAAGAATCTGGTTTCAGTTGGTCAAATGGTTGAACAGGGCTTGCAGGTCAGATTTAATCCTCATGGATGCTTTGTTGAGGATATGAAAAATAAAGGTCGCTTGATAGCAAAAGGAAAGAAGAAGGGCAGAATGTTTACATTGGATGCAGACATGTCTGAATTGAGTGCAGCAATGTTTGCACATGGGACCGGTGTAGTTGCAGATATTGATATCTGGCATAAACGCATTGGTCATGTTAATGTACAGCGACTTAAATCAATGCAGGCCCAAAATATTGTTGCAGGATTGCCCAAATTCAAGGTTGCAGAAATGCATAAGGTATGTGAAGCCTGTCAGTTTGGAAAACAGGCAAGGAAACCATTTCCTAGACATGTTCAAGAGAGTGAGAAGCCATTGGAATTAATTCACTCTGATGTGTGGACAACTAAAGCTGCATCTCTTGGAGGCTGTCATTATTTTGTCAGTTTTATTGATGACTATAGCAGAAAAGTTTGGGTGTATTTTATGAAAAAGAAAAGTGAAGTTTTTGGGCATTTCAAAACTCTTAAAGCTATGGTTGAAAAAGAAACAGGCTTGCAGATAAAATGCCTAAGGTCAGATGGAGGGGGAGAGTACCTCTCAAATGAGTTTGCAAAGTTCTTGCAGGAGCATGGCATAAAGCAGCAATATTCATGCAGTTATACCCCACAACAAAATGGAATTGCAGAAAGGAAAAACAGGCATATTGGAGAGGTATCTCGTGCCATGCTCAATGAAAAAGACTTGCCAGATTTTTATTGGGCTGAAGCAGTTGCTACAGCAGTCTACATAATGAACAGGACTCCCACTGCAGCAATACATGGAATGACTCCAGAAGAGAGGTATACTGGTAGGAAACCAGATATTTCTCATTTGAAAATTTTTGGTTGCATTGCGTATGTACATGTGCCAGATGAGCTGAGATCCAAGTTGGATCCAAAAGCTGAGAAGTGCATCTTTATTGGTTACTCTCTGCAGCAAAAAGGGTATAGATGCTATAACCCTTCTACTCGTAAGTTTACAGTGAGCAGAGATGTTGTTTTTGATGAGATGAGTAGCTGGTATAAACCAGTAAATGTGATTGATGATGAAGATGCACAAAATGGTAATGCTACACAGAATTCACAGCAGCAGTCACAAAATATTAGTGGACCTGGAGCGTCCTCTAGCAGTGGTTCACATTCTTCGCCATGGACAGGCAGATTGAGATCAGGAGAATCTTCTCAAAGCAATGCAGATAGTGGTATGCAGGTATCACGAAAAGGAAAAGAGAAGGTTGATCAGCCCATGTTTGATGTGAATGCAGGTCACTCTTATGTGGATGGTGAATCCAGTGGCTCAGAACAGAGCATTGATGATGAGTTGGGTATTCCTTCTATTGTTACACCTGGAGTAAGGAAGACCAGGGATGTTTTGAGAGCACCTGGGAGTGAACCTACTTTGCGCAGGTCTACAAGAGCTAGGTATCCTGTGGATAGGCTGAAATATGATGGATTTACAGCCATTCACTATGCATATATGGTCAAAGTGATACAGGAACCAGAACCCACATCTTTTGAGCAAGCCATGGGAAAAGAAAAATGGGAGAAAGCCATGGATGAAGAAATGGATGCCTTGGAAGCAAATGCTACATGGGAGTTAGTACCTTTGCCTAAAGGTAAGAATGCAATTGGCTGTAAGTGGGTTTATAAGGTGAAGCACAATGCTGATGGTTCTGTGAACAGATACAAGGCAAGATTAGTAGTCAAGGGGTATGCACAAACATATGGCATTGACTATGAAGAAACATTTAGTCCGGTTGCAAGGATGGCAACCGTAAGAGCAGTCATTGCTATGGCTGCATCAAAGGGATGGTCTTTACATCAGATGGATGTAAAGAATGCCTTCTTGCATGGTGATTTGCAAGAAGAGGTCTATATGGAGCAGCCACCAGGTTATGTGCATGCTGTTCATCCTGAGTTTGTTTGCAGGTTGAAGAAAGCCTTGTATGGCTTGAAGCAAGCACCTAGAGCATGGTCTGACAAGATAGGACAGTATCTTGTCACTATTGGCTTTCATATTTCCAAGGCAGATTTCTCACTTTATGTGAGAAAAACAGAGAAAGGTATTATGCTGCTTGTCATTTATGTTGATGATTTGATTATGACAGGTGACAGTGATGAAGATATCCTTCATGTGAAAATGCTATTGAAGCAGAAGTTTGAGATGAAGGATTTGGGAGAGCTGGGTTATTTCTTGGGCATTGAGGTGATTAGATCACCAGGTGGGATACAGCTCTTGCAGAGGCAGTATGGATTGGACATGCTGTCGAAATATGGGATGACAGGCTGTAAGCCTATTTCAGTTCCTTTGGAGCAAAATGTGAAGCTGAGCACAGATGCAGGTGAGCTTCTAGAAGACCCTACTATGTACAGACGCATAGTAGGAAGTTTGATTTATATGACTATTACCAGGCCAGATTTGAGCTATGCTGTTGGATTGGTAAGTCAGTTTATGCAGGCTCCAAGGAAACCACATTTGGATGCGGCTAGACGCATACTTAGGTATGTGAAGTCCACATTGCAGTATGGACTATTTTATGAGACTGGGGTTCAGATACAGTTGCATGGATACACTGATGCTGATTGGGCTGGTAGTATTTCTGATAGACGATCTACCAGTGGATATGTGTTCTCTTTTGGGAGTGCTGCAGTCACTTGGAGCAGCAAGAAACAGCCTACAGTTGCCTTGTCGAGCACAGAGGCTGAGTACAGGGGTGCAGCAATGGCTGCATGTGAGGTAGCTTGGTTGCATAAGCTACTTTATGATATGCATCAGTCTACAGATGGGCCAGTTGTCATTTATTGTGACAACATGAGTAGTATACACTTGGCAAATAACCCAGTCTATCATGCTAGAACAAAGCACATTGAGGTGCATTATCACTATGTGCGAGAGAGGGTTTTACTAGGTCTTATTGATCTAGTTTATGTCAGCACAGAAGATCAGGTAGCTGACATATTCACGAAGGCATTGGGCGCAGAGAAGCTGCGCAAGTTCAGAGACCTGCTTGGTGTGCAGGAATTGGGATTGAGCTCGAGGGGGAGTGTTGAGATATCGAGCTCCACTCGTGATACGCCAGGGTGACCGTTGTATATTTATGTCACCGACTTGTCAGTTGCAGACGCGGTTGGTACACCGCCCATGAATAATAGCTACATGATAGCTATCCTTATCTACTCTAGTTCGTGGCTCAGTTAGTATGCCACCTTAGTTAGTTGAGTTTGGTTTGAGACCCATATATAGGGTTCTTCTATTTCTTTGTACTTGAGTTCTTTTGGCTTACACAACTAAGAAGAGGAAAACTGTTTTCAGCCTCCACCCTTGTGTGTCTTCCCCCATTGTGCAAGCAAGAAAGCTTCAAGCGAGACTCCTTCCTTCTCTCCCACAATCTTGACACAGCAATGGCTGCATGTGAGGTAGCTTGGTTGCATAAGCTACTTTATGATATGCATCAGCCTACAGATGGGCCAGTTGTCATTTATTGTGACAACATGAGCAATATACACTTGGCAAATAACCCAGTCTATCATGCTAGAACAAAGCACATTGAGGTGCATTATCACTGTGTGTAGGAGAGGGTTTTACTAGGTCTTATTGATCTAGTTTATGTCAGCACAGATGATTAGGTAGCTGACATATTCACGAAGGCATTGGGCATAGAGAAGCTGCGCAAGTTCAGAGACCTGCTTGGTGTGCAAGAATTGGGATTAAGCTCGAGGGGGAGTGTTGAGATATCGAGCTCCACTTGTGATATGCCAGGGTGACCATTGTGCATTTATGTCACTGACTTGTTAGCTGCAGATGAGGTTGGTACACCGCCCATGAATAATAGCTAGATGACAGCTATCCTTATCTACTCTAGTTCGTGGCTCAGTTAGTATGCCACCTTAGTTAGTTGAGTTTGGTTTGAGACTCATATATAGGGTTCTTGTATTTCTCTGTAGGTGTTTCTTTTTGGCTTACATAACTAAGAAGAGGAAAATTGTTTTCAGCCTCCACTTGTGTGTGTATTCCCCCATTGTGCAAGCAAGAAAGCTACAAGTGAGACTCCTTCCTTCTCTCCCCCAATCTTGACAATTTGGTTAAGATATCAACTAGCTAGTCTTTAGTCTTCATATGAATCAAATTTATCTTCCCTGCAAGCACCATCTCCCTCATAAGTAACTGGATAATCAGCCCCACTAAGTAATTGAGGCTAGGACGTATAATGGTAAGATAGATAAGTCTATCTACCATCTACCTATACATCGCAACATTCTCTATCTCATTTTGCCAACATCAACTCCAAGCTTTACATTTTGATTAGCTGAAGACTACTAGGTATTCACTTTTTTCGGTTTAATTTTATTATTTTCCAACAATTGTGAATGCTTCAGTTGATGTGTAGAGCAGGCGGTGGTGGCGCTAGGAAGCACTGGGTGATAGCGTGTATTCAAGTTATTTAGAAGAAATTATCATTTTTGATAGGCGTGCGTCTTAGGTGTGGCACCAATATTTATTTTGATGCGCTTATTTATTAAAGCGCTTGATATATATTTATTATTTTGTATGCACATGGACGCATGATTTAAATATTCATTATTGGTCATTGTATTTGGGCACATCCTGACTCTTGGGATGCCCAACCACTTTATTCTTTATTTGGACAAAAGCAAACACAAAAGCTAAAGCATACTAATTGTAAATTTGGGATGTTTTTGAGCTTGGAGATGAATAATATATTAAATAAATGCTTTGTTGAGTGCTCACACAAGGAATGGGGGGAAATTATACCCAATTGGTCTTCTTGTTTCATGTCGTGCAAGTCTTTCTCTTGGATTTTGAGCAAAAAGTAGAGTTCTTTGTTCTTGGGGACCTTCCTGCGCTTGCTACATATGCATACGGCACATCTGATTTGTGCACCAGTGGTATCAGAGCAAAGCTGAGATCAAGGGCTTCCAATCGCTTACCATATCGTGAGAAGGTAAAGCTCCTGTAATGATCGAGATCTATAGTTAGTCTCGCGACAATCCGTCAATACCTGCGTGTTCTTGGCGGTGAACAACCCCTTGCTACATAGTCGGATCGCGAGGGACCACTCTTAGGAAGCGAAGGACCACCGAGGAAGTCTCTTTGAAAGTCGTTTGTTTTTCTTCTCATAGAGTAACAGAAAGTTAAATCCTCATTAAGAATAAGCTCAAGAGCTTATAAAAGCTTAAGCTTAACTTAAGCTTTGAAAATTTGATGACGATGTGGGTGACATCAAACAGCTCCAGACGTCCTCACGATTTCAAAAAAAAGCTATTAAGCTTTTATTAAGCTTAAGTTTTTAAGCTTACTAAGGATTAAAATTACAAAGCTTCAATCTCTCCCATAGCGGGCCTTCACACTCACAAACTAATTTTTGACCTCCCTGCAAGCCCCTGTTCACACCTGCGTTGTGATAGAGACGAATTCCAGCAAGCAGAGAATCACATGTAGACTATACAGAAGACGAATCCACTTGGAAGAAGGCCGACATCAATATTCGTAACCGTGGAGAAAAAAGATTGCTAAAAAGCCACTAAAAAAAAAGCAAGCCCTGTAAACCTGACCTTGAGCTACGCTCATCCCGCTAACATGATTTTGAGTGTGTGAGGTTGTTTTAAATTTTGCAGGATGACCAATCAAAATATGGAAGATTTTATGACCGAAGGTGATTTACTGGAACCAACGATGGAGCAAAACTAGACCTAATTATGATGCAGCTTCAAGAGGAACGAAGAGCACGCCAAACTTTGCAAGCTCAATTGGCTAGTCTTCAATGATCTACTGTCGATCAAGATGGACCGCAACCTAAAGATATTATATGGCATACAATTGCAACACTTGAAGCACAATCTATTCCGAAAGAAACCAAGATAAGTAAAAGAAATTTCAAATTTCATACTTTCAATGGGTCACGTGATGGAAAGACTGTACTTGCTTTTATTAGTCAGTTTGATGATTATTTCCATGAAGAACAGTATGCCAAAAAAGACAAAATTAAGTGTGCCACTAATCATTTAGTGGACAGAGCATCCCTATGGTGGATTGTTGTCCGCAAAAGCATTGATTGTCCTACTACTTGGGAGACTTTCCAAAAGAATTTTTTGTAGAATTTTCTTCCACCTCAATTCCATGAAAAAGCAATCAAATAGTGGGATCTTTCTGCAACAAAGAGATCGCGAGCCGATTACACAATATACCGAGCGTTTTTGGAATGCTTTATTGCAACTTCAAATGCTCGAAGATGTACCTAAGGCGACCCATAAGCGCAAGTTTATGTTTGGTTTGCTTGGTCACTTCTATGAGGAAGTGAACATGTTCAAGCCAATGACTCTCGAGGATGCGATTTCTTTGGCCCATGATGCTAAAGACAAAATTCGAGGACGAGAGAAGCAACCACAACAATTCTCAAACAATGGTAACTTCGGTACCAAGCAATTCAATTCTAACTTTCAAAGATTCAATCAAAACCGCTTTCTTCCATCTTCATTCCTTAAATCTTGGACACGACCCTTGCTTTACCATCAAACACAAACCCAAATCCTAAGCCATCTCTTCAGCCAAATCCCAACATTCCTAAACTTTTCGCTATTACCAATAATGTTTCTAAACCCAAATCCATAGTTTGTTATAAATGCCATCAACCTGGACATCTAGCGGCGAATTGTCAATCCAAAAAGCCAATTGTTCATATCAACTATTTGGGAGTGACTGAAGATGAAGACCATGAAGAAATGCCAGATTTCATGGAAGCCAATGACGATAACGGCACCAGTTCAGATACTTTCTCAGGTATACCAAATCCCCATTCTTTATTAAAACAAGCAATCTAGCTTGCCAAGCTCCTGGAATCTCGCCAAGTCACAAACAATCCACGACCAAATGCTCGGAGCATTCGAGAAGACGGAATCACACCTTAGCATTTGGTCGTACGAACGACCACAGAAATGATCATGATGTACACTTAGGTACATTGTTTGAACTTCTTTGCTCAAGGAACTAATTCAAGGAAAAACACTTAATGGTTTAGGTTAAAATCTTGGAGGGAGAGGCAGGTTTAGTTACCTCCGACTGCCTGCCTGGCCCTATCCAAGGGGGTTGTTAGCCACGCTGGGTGCATGGACCAAACCCGCCACGAGAGGTCTCTTCGTGGGTGGTTCTTGGAGTGGGAGGACACTTGGGTGAGAGGGGAGGCTGTGGCTGTAAATTCCTTGCCTCTGGATCCTGCACAAGAGGCCGACGTGACTCTAGATGTGGGATGATGTATCCCAAGACCATGATAAATAAAGATCAGATATTTGAAAAAAGAACTTGCTTGACATTGTGTTTTTTTTAAATGTTAGTGCCTAAGTTACGTGAAGGAACCTGTGTTTAAATTGATTAATCAAGAAAGATGCCTTTACATGTCGAACATAACGTGGTAGGTTATTAGATAACTAAGAAACCCGAGGAAAGTGCGATGGACGCGACTTGGATCCGTCCTACGGAAGGGTGGTCCCGGTTAGTTGGGAACTTTTCTCAAAAGACATGATAATGAAACTATGAAGACCTAGCGTTAGTAGAGTTAGAATTTGGATTTATGCTATTTTAGGGGAGCGGAATGGGACTATGCCTTATGGGCAGAGAGGTTGAGCTTCGCATCCATCTCGTTTCCTATTCTCCATGAACCAAGTGCAGCATAAATCCGCTTCGACTTTGTTGTTCCTATGCAAAGTGGTTCATCTGGAGCTCAACGCTAGCTACTGCCTAGAGACTTTGCTGATAGGAAAGAAACCTTGACTTCAGGTCGGTCCTAAGTGGGAACGGCCGGATACTTCCACTCGGGGCAGACTCGGGAAGACCTAGATTGCAAGCCCTCTAACATTCCTTGCGAGTGCTAGGTGGCTGTTTCTAGACTCCCTTCCTAATGGGCTATTAAGACATGTCCCACAAGTGGACGAGCGGACACATTACATGACCACATGTGTTCCAATCATCTTGAGTACTTGGATAACTGTATTCAGAGTTCATATGATGAAGTTATGATCAAAACAAGTTACAAACAAGCATAGGGTAGAAAAAAAGAAAATAGTGAAAAGCAGTAGAAAAGGAAAAGCCAAAAGATGAAAGCAAAAAGCCTAATGTTTGTGAGAGAACTTGTGAAAACTATATAAGGATGAGGAAGAGAAGAGCTAAGGGCCTTCCCCCTCAATCCCAATTGTACCTTGTGAGAAATGTGAGAGGAGGGTCACATGCGAGAGGGTGAACTCTTGTTGTGCTGACTTGTGAAGTCAAAGAACTTGGAAGTTGAAGCATCGAGTGTTAGTCAAAGCTTATCAAGGTACGAGATTTTTCATGTTGTTGGATTTATCTTCAAGGATTGTTTTTTGAACGTTCTGTTGGGGTTGTGTGATGCTCTACCCATATGTGGTTTCTAAGTTGTTTTGAGCTACAAGAGGCATTGTTTGTTGTTTTGTTTTCGTATGTGGTTTGTGGTGTTTTGTCGAATATTTAAATTTTTTGTGTTGTGTTGTGCATCCGACAAAGTCAATTATTCCAACTGGCACTCCTTAACGTTGTCGTATTGCTGCGCATTCGAGGTGTGTAAACCACCCAAAAGTTGTGCATGGGATTCGGTACTTTGTACATATTTAGTTGTTGTGATTACATTTATTCTCAGCGTATGAGTATTGATGCTCACATGAAGGGCTTCACTTCAGAAGCTTTTGTTAATAGCACACTTATTAGTATCTATGGTAAATGTGGCGCTTGTAGCCCCTTGGTGGGCAACTCTCTTGTGGATATGTATGGGAAATTTGGCTCCCTTGCGGAAGCGCATCATGTTTTCAACAACTTACCCATTCGTGATGCAGTCTCTTGCCTCATTACAGGCTACTCCGAACATGGTTTTGGTGAGGAAGTGCTCACATGTTTCAAGCTTATGCAACAAGGGGGTGTGTCTGCAGATGCTGTAACTTATGTTCTTTACTTGAAAGCATGTGGTAGTGTAGGACCACTGCCACAGATCCAGTAACAGTTCTTGCCATTTTTCAAGAACTCGGGACTGATGTGAATCTTTATGCCCTTGTTTTTGGTGAATCCGTTCTGAATGATGCGGTTGCGATATCTCTTTACAGGACAGTGGTGAATGTTCGACATCATCCAGCTGCCAAGCACAATCTTATTGCAGGATTCAGAGGGTCTAAAAAAGGAAGAAAAGCAAATGGCTATTTTTAAAAAGGAAGCTTTTTGAATCGGAAAGGAGGGAAAAATGGGCAATCGTGGAAGGGAAAAAAAAAACAACGATGAAAAAAACCTGAAGCCAGAGGTTCTCCAGAATCTCATAATCGGAGCTATACATCATGATTAACGACATTTCGATTGTGTAGCTGATTGCAAGAATGAGAAGGAAGTTGGTGAGGCTCTTGCGAAAGCCCTGCGACAAGGTCTAGTCAAAAGAGAAGATTTGTTCTTTACCACCAAGCTTTGGAACTCTGATCATGGACAAATTCAGGAAGCTGGAATGCAAAGACTGTCATTGCTTCTTTCAAATAATGGATGGAGTGCTGCTCTGTGGAAGCATGCAGAAATAGAAGATTTAGTCGGAATCATCAAGCCCTTCTTGATGACATCTCATCCACATGCTCTTTAGATTCCATACCATCTTACAGTGATGTCACTAATGAATCTAGGAAGAAGATAAACACAACAGATCAAACTCAGTGTTTACCAAGCTATGGAAGAGGAATGTAATGCTGGAGCATTCTGTGGTCTTCTCAAACAACACTTTCAATATGTAAAACTTGTTAAACCAAGCCTGAATTAAAACAGGTGATCCAGAGCCAGTGGACTGAACAGATTGGAATTCACCTTGAATTTTGTAAACATCTTGATAGTAATACATTTGCTACTTCACTTTTGCTTAATCACATGCTTGATCTTCTATCTTGAAAATAATCAAGGACTTCTGAAGTCGCGACATTGCTTTCGAAACTCTTCGACAACGTCTCGTTATCGGGTTATGAGTGAGGCTTGCTCTCGATCACCGCTCGCAAAATAATGTGATCAAATCTTTGGATTTGTCATAATTTGAATACTATAACTCCAAATCGAGTGCTCGATAACTCAATAGATTCCTTTTCAAGCGCTTTCCAATGAGAGGTTACATCATATGTTTTTTAGAAACTCATGGGCATGTTATTTCAATGCCACCTTTTTGGTATTCAAAAAATGCAAATTTGGAGATTCCCTAGCTCAATAATATGGTGTTAATAAAATCCTATGTTATGATTGTAAATTTTTATTGCCAATTCATGGAATGATGGCCTGCTAGCTGCCTTTATTATCAAAATATAGTACATGGGCATCCATGACGAGTACTTCATTGATGGTATTCATAGCTTTGTTTGTAATCCCAATACTTGTCATTCCGTTTGTAGTGATGGTGTCCGCAACATTATTGGCAGCTCTTGCCTCCGCGACCTTCGTAACTTTCTTCTTCAGGACCATGGTCTTTAATCGCAAGATTGTAGAGGGCATTTTTAACAAGAGAGGTTGGGGTCATCGCAATTGGATTGATGGGAAATTGATTGATGGGGGATGACAATTACTAGGAATTTAGAAAAATCAAGAAGAGTCTTGATTCCAAAGGGAATTGGGGTAGAAGGGATAGAGGATTTGATTCCAAGGTCCTACGGAGTATGCTCCTTGTCTTTGTGATGAGAATTCCCGTCCTTGTGCTTCTCTTGCCTTGCTTCCTCTTGGTCTATACTCTTGAGAAGAGCCTCTCTTCTCTTGCTTAAACTGCCTTCTAGCAGCTCCTCATACCTCGTATTCATAGTTAAACTCAAGAAGAAGGGTTGTGGTAAAAAAGAGGAGCTCTTTGTGGAGGGTATCTTGGCAAATCAGCAATCTAGAAGCTTTCAAGATGCAATTTGATGTTGGAGATTCGATCTTTGAGGTTCAGAGAAGCTGTTAGAGATGCCATGACTAATTCGGCTAGCTCTCGAATGATCTTGTTTCAATCTAAGCCTCTTGTCAAGCTTATAAGAGGGGGACATTAGGGCCAAAAATGTTTCAAAATGGCACTCGTAAGAAAATGATTAAGTTGCTAATTAAAAGAGGTTTAGAAGAGAAAAACCCTCCAAATTTGGCTACCTGGATGTGATTAATGAGAGAATATATGATTCATTTAAGAGGTCGGGTATTAAGTATCTTCAATGTTTAATGGGGATGTTAAGTGTCACCTTTTTAGTCCTATTCTCTTGAAAATTGCAAAATCTTGTATTTTTGAATTTTTGCACCAAAAGATGCCGCTCCTTTGTGTTCCTCGACATTCATTTTTTGCACCTCTCTTTCCTATGGTTTCTATTTCCTTCTCTATGATATTGTTGTTTCGTTTAGGGTTCCCTACTAAAATGTTTATAATTACCTCTCCTAGCAATACAAGCGTAGCCCCACCACGCAAGTATAAAAATACTATTCAATTAGATCATGTCTATTCATCTTGGAGGAGTATAGACCATCGAGCATTGTTGGACAAGAATGAAGCTAACATGTTGCCATTAAAAGGAAAGAAGCATGTAGACTTATGGATGGATGGAAATATTTATCCTCCGGACCCTTCTATAGGTAAGCATCCTCCTTTGTACAATATTCACAACTTCATAAGGTATGTTGGAGATGGTTGTGATGGGATGCTTGGCTATTGCATGAGGTTATATTCTGCATCTTTTACATTTACAAAACAAATGCATGAAATGAAGGAAGCATTAACATTGGCACAAAAAAACTATTTCTGAGCTAACGAACAAGGTTGATAATCTAGAAAAATCTAATCATTCATTGCACGAAAAGTTATTGCACTTGAAAGAAACTCCAATAGAATTTAGACAGAGAAAAAAACCACTTAAAAATATAACGAACTTGCATAGTCGGATGAAGAAAATGAGACTAAATCTTGCAAAGAGATGTGCCTCTAATATTTCAAGTATTAATATTCGAGAGAATGAAGAGAGGATTAAGCTTATTAAAGAAACCATGACAAAGAAGGATATTATAAGGATTCTTAAATCACTTTAAAATGTAGACTTGAGAAGCCAAACTCTGAAAGAGTTAGTGAAAGATCTAAAAGGAACAGTTAAACTAGATGAAATAGTGGAGACATGTGACAATATGGGTATCAGTCATAGAGGTTAACGTGTTCTCTCTAAATTTTGGTTTACACATCTTAAATGTCATAGAATAAGTGCATTAGGATTTCTGTAAGTTGATCATCCCAATCGTGATGATCTACAAAAATTGTCCTTGTCAGGATCAAATAGAGGATATGATCGGTGACTTCAACTTGGCCATTGGCTCTAGGGTAGTAGGGTGTGGACTTAGGATGGCAGATCTTATAGATCTTTGTTAGCTCTTCCATGAACTTGTTTAGAAAGTGAGTGCCTCTATCACTAATAAGCTCTAAAGGACTGCCAAACCGGGTGATAATGTTCTTGTATAAGACTATAGCCATGTTGTTACCATCATCATGCTTGAGAGCTTTAGCTTCACACCACTTCATCACATAATCAATACATACAAAAATGTATTTCTTATGTTTCCTTTTGGTTGGAGGGCTGATAGGGCCTAGAAGTCAATGCCGTACCTTACAGTTTCAATTGCTAGGAGAGCTATGAATCGTAGGATTCCAAATGTTTTTGGGGAGTATATTCATATAGAAGGATCCATGCCCTATGAAAAACATAAAACAAATGCCTTTTTTGAATACAATATATTTAATAATATTTGGATTGATCTTAAAAGATTCTAAATTGCAATGGTCCATACGTATACATTTATTCTCAAAGAATGTGGTGGTATTTTGAAGTTTGCACTAAAATTGAATGAAGCACAGATTCAAAAGGGACAAAAGATGAAAAGAGTCAGCATATGTATCATGAACATGGAATTGGATTACAGTATCAGCAGGGAGCAAGAACAAAAATTTAAGATACAATTCGAGATGGAGCTTTGGTGGATTGGTGCGGCCCAAGTACCAACTGAAGGTCATGAAATCTTGAAATGGTTATTCTCTCATATAGGTATTCCTGATATTATAAAGTCTCAAATTGAAGGTGAAATATTGATAGTCGATGGTGTTGGTAGTTTTAATGTTGAATGGCATATGAGTGTTGACTTAAAAACTATCAAATGTATGCTTGGAGTAAGTAATGGGGCCAGTGGAAATTATCCTTGTATTTATTGCATGGAGAGTTTGGGATCAAAAGGATAGAGTACTTTGTGGCCAGCAAGAAGAGCCTCAACTCGAAACTCTATAGATTTGAGTAAGTTCAAAAACATGGATGGCTTATGGGATCCTATACTCTCAATCTCTCTAAGTAACATTCATATTTGTACATTACATGCAAATATTAGAATAATTGATAAGTTTCGTAGATTGCATCTTGACTATGCATATTCAATAAAACCACTATATTTGTTAGATGACTGCATTGATAAATGTGAGGCTTTAGTGTCAAAAATGGGTTTTTATGGAGGTCAAGTTTACTTGAGAAAGGATCCAAAAGCCTTAAGGAAAAAAAGAGAGGTCTTAGAGGATGTCTCAATGGGGGTTGCAAAAGCTACATGATTTCTAAGAAATCATATTGGTAAACAAATGAATGCATTGTGGAAGTGTTGGAGAGAGTTGTGTGCAATCACAACAAATGTGATTCCATAAGCTAATTGATGTCTCCTTGATATCCTTGAGATCCTTTACATATTCTAACTCCTCCCTTTCGAAATTGGAGATTCCAAGCTTCTCTTGAAATTTGTCAAACTCTTTGTCTCAGCAGCTAGTAACTCTCTCTCAGCATGTTTAACCTTGCTTAAACATAAGGAAAAAGCATTTGATGTATCTATAAACATATCATCGGACATTTGAGTATCTAATTTAAGTAAGTCCTCCTTGGAATCATTTTTCAACATCCACTATGTCTTTTGCATCTACAGATGCCTCTGCAATAACTGCCAAGTAATAATCTTCTCTAAAATTGAAAAGAGTTTGAGATCAGACAATAATATGTATTCCTTGTCTTTAATTGGGAAAGTAGACAAAGATGGAATGATAAGGCTTGAAGGACTGTCAGATGGCTCATCAACCTCTATAGTGGTTTCTTCAATTATAGTCTTTGCTTTAAATTCAGCAACATCCAAGTCCTTTGCAACTAATGCTTCCATCTGGGTGTCTAGTTGCTCCTCAACATCAACTTCATCTACTATCTCTTTAAGAAGGAAACAACTAGATAATTTTGAGGTTTCTTTATGATTTTCATCAAATTTTATAGGGTATTTCACAAGGCCAAATACAATTAATGCAGTAGACTTAAGCATAAGCTTGCATTTTTTTGGGTGTAAAGAGCATAATTTAGCAGCATAAAATCTATCAAGAGAATGATAACCACATTTCTTGGTAAACAAGGACTTCTCAGTGCCTGACCTTCCAACAGGGGTGTGAACATACTCGGAATCCAATTGAACAACAAGATATGCCAACTCTTCAAACTCTATAAAATCTTCATTGCAAAAGTCATTTGAGAAATTAAGAACTTGATCAAGTTCCCACTCTGGATTGCAAATCTCCCTAGCTATTGGATAGAAAGTAATGTCAATATTGTTTTCTATGAGAAAATCCAAGAGCTTCTTAGAGGCTGTAACATCCGTAATTTGAGAAAGCCTTGGGACCCTCACAAGATACTTTGAAGCCTTTTCCTTCTTTGAAGCGTTCCTTGAACCTTCACCTATCACTGACATATGAGATGCTATTGAAACATCTGAAGCAACTGACTCCTTTGTCATTGTGGCCTCAAGGACTCTTTTCCCCTTTAAAGATGTGGAGGGAGACATATGTGACATTTCTGCTTGACATCTTCTTGAATAAATAGCTATGTAGACTACTTGTCTATACAATGCAAATATAAACGTATAAAGCTCTTGAAGTGCAACCCTCGCTCCATGTTGGATGATAAAATTATACGATGCGAATAGAAGTGTTTACGGACCTCAAAACTCCACCATCGCGTCGTTGTGGTTTGCAAGTCGGTTGGGATTCTATACATACAACACGAAAGAAGGAAACATGTGTGAGAAAGGGAAGTGATAAGGTCAAAAGATCAACCTCAAATCCACGCTATCGCATTGTATTGGCCAAGTATTTCGCTTTCCATATGACGTGAAAGGAGTAAGTTGCCTTTGTATTTAGCTTCTTGATCGTGTCGTGTTGGTCTCAATGACCAGGACAAAAAAAACTGCAAGGAATGTGTTGGTAAAGAAATCTTCTGAAGAAGGTGCTGAGCTAACTATTGAGGAGATAGTTGAAGAAATTGTTGTCCCTGTTACACCAGCTGGTAAAGTATGTTCAGGTGAATCCTCGGAGAATAAGTCATTTGGTGAGTTTGAGCCCTCAGCTTCTCCTCACTCTCAACTTGCCAAGGAAGCCCCTATGAGGAAAAAGAGAAAGTTAAGATGGTTTTACATGCAAAGGTGTTTTGCAGAGATTAGGAAAGCTCAAAAGTCAACCAGGTACCTCATTCCTAAGGCTCCATTTTTTAGATTGGTGAAGGAGATATCTGATAGGTTGTCCCTTGTTGCTTCTATGGATGGCCTCAATAAGAGATGGCAACTGTCTGCCCTGAGAAAGAAAAATACCTTAGTATTTCTCCAGAGGATAAGATCCTATTTGAGAAAAATGATACTCAACTAACAAATTCAGTAGTTTATTGTTGTTTGAGGTAAGTTCTTTCACTTTTCTTTATTATAATGAATTTTTCCAAGGGTCCTTATATTGCACTCATTTTCTTATTCATTCTTTACTTTGTATACATGGCATATGTTGCTTCTCTTAGCATTAATTTTGCTAAGAGTATATTTGTTATTGATCCACTTCTCTCAATGGATTTGTTTTCAAAATTTGGTTCAAATATTGCAAGGTTTTTTAAGGACTTTGATAGTGTCACAAACCATCATTATTTTTTTCCATATATTGAAAGGTACTTTCTTCAACATTCTATCTCTTAATGATTTGTCTTTAGGGTTATTATTGCTCACTTGTGCTTTGGTTTCCAGAGGACATTGGAGCCTAATCTATATTGACATTCTTACAAGAGAGGTCATTTTTATGAATTCTCTTTCGGGAATCCATGGCCAATCAAAGATGTATTCTCAATAAACACTCTTTATTTTATCTTTATTGGATAAAGTTTATAATATTTGCTAATAAGTTAATATGTGCAATGCTGCTAGACTTGTTACTAACCACTTGGACACTAGCTTTGAAAGCATTGTTGATCCTCAGAGACCTTTCAAGTTTCTGCTTCAAGAGATCCCATTGCAAAATGATGTACATAGTTGTGGGTGTAGAGTGGTTTCAAATGCTTCGAGGATAATAGATTCAAAGTTATTGAATGTAGAGGGGGCGAATGTAAGTTTCCTGTGCTTTATCCTTTTTATAGTGAAAGTCTCTTACTACTTCAAATAACTTGTGTGCTTTGTTACAGTGCAGAGACTACCCTGAGGCATACATGTGGTGGATACGGGAGATGTGTATTGAACTAGTTTTAGATAGGGCAATTACACTAGTGGACCCAGATTCCCCTGTCCTAGCTAAAAATTCCAAAGGACATGCAACATCGAAGGGCAAATGCAAAAAAATGGCAACTAACAAGAAAAATAAGTCTCGAAGATCCAAACAAAAGGGGCACAAAATGAAGGGCATGCCTAAGCTTTCCCCATTGAAATTCAATCCATCTCCTCTAAACCCTAAGGAGAAAAGAGTGCCTCAGGTAATTAAGTTCTTCAAGCAACAAAAAAAAACACCTACCAAGAGGAAACTAGTGATGACAGATGAAAGTACGGAAGATGAAGCAAATTTTCAAAAGAATGAGAGAAGTTTTAAGGATGGAGAAGCTATAGATCAAGGAGAAGCTAAAGAATAGCCTTATAATTATCAATTTTTTTATTTGCAGCACTGAAGTAACATTCCCCTTGTATATACATCTGTAGTGCAATATTCTAACCCAAAATGTAATGATATGTCATATTGATGTTACCCATGAAAGATGATTTTTTGTTCATAGAATCATAGAGAATTATAAAGCTTATACCAAGCCCTTCCTATTAAATTGTACTGCAATTTTGTAACTCATGATATAATGAAATCATTTTGGTCCACAAACAACGATTTGTTATTCAAAGAATCATTGCAAAGCTTATACCAAGATTTTTTTAAATATTACTTCTCAATGTGTATAATTCCATGTTTCTGGCAGCAATATTTGTGAGCAAAAGAAAGATTCAAAATTATTTGTACATGCATATTTATGGTCTGAAACTCACAACACTAGGAGGAAAACGGCTCATACATGATACATAGCTCTTAGCTCTTTTTCCAATTACAGAACCATTTACCTTGAACTTATATCCAGGAGTAACATTGTCTAGAAACTCCAAGAAGGTGTCTCTTACATCCTTAAGACTCCTGTTTGAAGTAATGTTCACCTCTTTTACTTCTTGTGTGGTAACGTGTAGTGTAAAGTTCAATGTCTTACAATCAATATCTGAATCTAAATGAATCCAAGCACCCAATCTAAGTTTGTATCTTCTATAATCAAAACCTATGATAAGAGATTGTTCAGATATATTATATTTCAAGAAGCACATGGTGGGCGGACTTGCTCAAGATGCTGCGCCGAACACACGCAGAATGCACAAGGAGAAGCTCACTCAAGAGACAAGAAGAGAGATAGAGGCCAAAACGTTTTCTTGCTGGTTTCTTCTTCTTTCTTCCACACTCTTTACAATGTACACTAAGTATAGATAAGATACAACATAAAGAAAAGTGGCCTACTAAGTCAAACAATGCATAACCGACTACACTAGTCGACTGGCGCTATAACTATGCCAGCTGTAAATAGGTGTAACAACCTGAATATAATAAGTAATGAGTTAGTGGCCATGTGAGAGTCATAATGACCACCAACATGCTAAGTGTAGATGTGTGGACCCATCTAACCAGGCATTCCATCATCAATGTCCACATGTGTTGAGCTTGTCATCTCAACACTCCCCCTCAAGCTCAACTGCATCTCTACAACTCCAAGTAAGCTTCGAAAATTTTGAAGCTTCTCTGTACCCAATGCCTTCGTGAAGATGTCAACTATCTGATCCTGTGTGCTGACATACACCAAGTCAATCTCACCTGCTAGTACCTTCTCTCTCACAAAGTGGTAGTGTACCTCAATATGTTTTGTCCTGGCATGGAACACAGGGTTCCTAGCCAATTGTATACTGCTCATGTTGTCACAAT
Source organism: Lygodium microphyllum (assembly GCF_053477565.2). Lineage (NCBI taxonomy): Eukaryota > Viridiplantae > Streptophyta > Polypodiopsida > Schizaeales > Lygodiaceae > Lygodium > Lygodium microphyllum. The sequence goes on along the minus strand of NC_141143.1, from coordinate 72,602,500 downwards.
AAATGACAACTGGACCTTCCACCTGTACATCCAAATCAGCCATTAATTTTTCTAGCCATACTACCTCACATGCTGCAACAGCAGCACCTCTATACTCAGCCTCGGTACTCGACAAAGCAATTGTAGATTGCCTTTTGCTACTCCAAGCAATTGCTGCACTACCAAGAGAGAACATGTATCCACTGGTAGATCTTCTATCAGCCATACTACCAGCCCAATCTGCATCTGTGTATCCAAACACCTGTACATCTGTTCCTGCCTCATAGAAAAGTCCATAATGTAATGTGGACTTCACATATCTCAATATGCGTCTGACTGCATCCAAATGTGGCTTTCTAGGTACTTGCATAAACTGACTCACAAGACCAACAACGTAGCTCAAGTTTGGCCTTGTAATGGTCATGTAGATCAAACTCCCCACTATCCTCTTGAACATAGTAGGGTCTTCTATCTCATCCCCAACATCAGCACTCAACTTTACATTCTGCTCCAATGGGACTGAAAGTGGTTTGCATGCTGTCATACCATACTTGGACAACATATCCAAGCCATACTGTCTTTGGGACAGCCATATACCATCATCACATTTGATCACCTCAATGCCAAGGAAGTACCTTAGCTCACCTAAATCCTTCATCTCAAACTTCTTCTTCAAGAAATCATTGACTTGAGCAATCCCACTATCACTATCACCTGTAATAATTAAGTCATCCACATAGATGACTATGATGACCAAACCTGCATCTCCCTTTCTCACATAAAGTGAGTGATCAGCATCAAAAACATAAAAGCCAATATTGACAAGATACTCTCTGATGTTGTCAGACCATTCTAGGTGCTTGCTTGAGCCCATAGAGCGCCTTTTTCAGCCTGCACAAATACGTGGGATGCTCTAGATATTCATAACCTGCTGGTAGATCCATATACACTTCTTCCTGCAAATCACCATGCAAGAAGGCATTCTTCACATCCATTTGTTGCAACCTCCAATCTTTGGCTGCTTAAAGCAATCACACATCTGACAGTTGCCATCCTAGCAACTGGACTGAAGGTTTCTTCATAATCTATGCCATATGTCTGGGCATAGCCTTTTGCAACCATCCTAGCTTTGTACCTACTAATAGAACCATCTGCATTGTGCTTAATCTTATAAACCCACTTACATCAAATATCTTTCTTGCCCTTCAACAATGATACTAGATCCCAAGTCTTATTGGCCTCTAATGCAGCCATCTCCCTTGTTGCATCCCAATGAGCATGACCAACAGCCTCCTCAAAACATGTGGGCTCAAAATTCTCAACTAGTTTCACCATATAAGCATAATGGTCAGCTGCATAACCTTCAAAAACAAATCTTTTCACAAGATATCTAACCATGCTAGATCTACATACCACCGGATCACTCAATGGAGCCTTTACATTACTATGAGCTCTCTGTACACCTGGTGTCCTGACAGAAGGAATGCCAAGCTCATCATCCAAGCTCTCTGAGCCACTGGAGTCTCCATCAAGAACTACATCAATGCCATCTGACACTTTATTCTTTCCTTTGTCTTTACCTGTAGTACTACTAGATGCACCTGAAGATGTAGTAGAGCTACTCCTTAGTCTCCCAGACCAAGGACTACCAGATGATGTCTCTGGTCCACTAAGAGTCCGTAATTCTTGCCTTTCAGCCTGCACATGAGTGCCATGATCATCATCATCATTCAATGCATCACCACTAGATGCATACCAACTGCTCATTTCATCAAAGATGACATCACTGCTCACTCTAAACTTACATGTGATAGGGTTATAACAGCGATACCCTTTCTGCTCAAAAGAGTATCCAATAAAAACTCATTTTTCTGCCTTTGGATCAAGCTTCTTCCGTAGCTCATTTGACACATGAACATATGCAACACAACCAAATACCTTCAAGTGCGATACATCAGGCTTCTTGCCAGTAAAGCATTCTTCAGGAGTCATTCCATGAACTGCAGTTGTGGGAGTTATGTTCATAATATAAACATCAGTATGAACAACCTCAGACCAAAAATGCTTAGGCATATTCTTTTCAGCCATCAAGGCACGTGCAACTTCTGCAATATGCCTGTTTTTCCTTTCTGCAACCCCATTTTCCTGTGGGGTATACCTACATGTGAACTGTCCCTTTATCCTATGAGACCTCAGAAACTCACTGAACTCATTCGAGAGGTACTCTTCTCCTCCATCTGAACTCAAGCACTTTACTTTCACGCATGTTTCTCTTTCAACTGTAGCCTTGAAAGTTCTAAAGTGCTCAAACGCTTCACTCTTTTCCTTCATAAAATATACCCACAGCTTTCTAGAACAATCATCAATAAATGTGACAAAGTATGAACTGCCTCCAAGAGATACATTTTGTATAGGCCCCCAAATGTCTGTATGCACAACATCAAGGATATTTCTGCTTACATCTCTGCCATGTGAAAAGGGTTGTCTTGCGTGCTTACCAAACTGACATGCTTCGCGTACCTTATGAAATTCTGCAACTCTAAATGTAGGCAAACCTGTAACCAACCCTTTGGACTACATTAATTTCAGCCTTTGTACATTTGCATGTCCAATGCGTTTATACCAAAATTCAATATTTGCAATAGCACCTTTTCCTTTAGCATACATAGCAGCATTCATAGTAGGAATTCCAACATCTAGAGTAAACATATGTCCAACTCTACTTCCCTTTGCTACCAACCTGCACTTGTCATTGAAGTCTTCTACAAAGTAGCCATTTGCATTAAATCTGACTTGCAGCCCTTGCTCTACCATTTGACCGACTGACACATAGATGGCACATGTAATACATCAGAAAGACTCTTTGTCTTACCATCATGCAAGGACAAGGAAACTTTTCCAATGTGTGAAATTGGGTGGCATGAATCATCACCCGTCTACACATAACCTGCATTTTGTAAATCTTGCATCTCTCCAAACCATTCTGTATGGCTGGTCATATGATTGGATGCACCTGAATCAATATATCAAACATCATCATGTGTTCCCTTTCCTGTAATAGCATTCAGCATATGTTGCATAACAAAGAGACGTTCATTTTTGTCTTCATTCTATCATGAAGACGATGCATAGTTTCCTTGCTGCAACTTACCACTACGAATATCATCTTTCTTAGCATAACATTGGGCTACAATATGACCTGTTTTGCCACAGTAGTGACACACAATACCAGAGTTGTTAGAACCTCTATTCTGCCATCCACCTCTTCCTCTAAAGCTCCCCTTGCCTCTAAAGTTACCACAACCTCCTGAAACCTGCATATCGCCAAATTGCTGATTCAATCTTTTTTGTTAGTTGTCACTACCACGTCCTGTACCACGGCCTCTTGAAGAGAACCTGCCACGTCTCCTTCTTGAACTGGAGTAGAAAGCTTAGACCTATTCACCACTTCTTTCAGATGTCTCACTTTGCATGTTGATCTCTTCAGTGATCATAAGGGAGACTAACTTATCAAAATCTGGAAATGGCTTTCTGACATATACGGAAGTTACAAAAGACTTCCAAGCCTTTTCATTGTTAAGTCCACCCAAGGTAGACGACACCAAATCATCATCATCGGGCATTGCATCAATCACTACCAATGCATCTATAATACTCCTTACCTTCTATGCATACTCATTGATAGATATCTTCCCTTTCTTCAATGTATTCAACTATTGCTTGAGTTGAATCTTTTGTGCCTTTGTATTTACAGAAAATATACTTTCAAGTATGGTCCAAGCTACATATGAATTCTCTACATTTCTAATATGTCCCAACATATTATTGTCAATTATTGTAGACAGCCAATGCATGACCTTCTTGTCTTTTGCATTCCATTCCTTCCGTTCCTTTGTCTCTTCTGCAGTTGGAGGATCGCTCACCTCCGGCTCCTTTTCTTCACCTGAAACAAACTCGTAGAGGCCTTTTCCAATAAGGAAGTTCGTGACACGGAACTTCCATGAAGAGTAGTTTTTCTTGTTGATCTTCTCAATGATGGGCCTTCCACTATTCTCTGCCATTATCACAAAACTAATACCAAACAGCAAGCAAATCTTTTGCAACCCCCGACCTATAGTGCACAACAATACACCAGTCAGCCTTTTTCACTATCTACTCAACAATACATGCAATCTGCAATCTGCAGATAAACCTTATGTTTGCTTCCTGCAAACACCTCAAGAATTAGAGATTCGCAATCTGTAACCTGCGCACCCACTTTCGATCAAAACAGCGGAAATCACAGTGTACCCTAAAACTGCTGTCCTCAACCTTGCGGCTCTAAAACAGGGCCTTAAACGGCCTCAGATACCCAAAATAACTGCAGGCAAGCCCTAAAAGGCTTACCTGTAGAATACACAGCGCTCTTTGCGCACACCAAATCTCACTGCAATTTGAGATTTTTTGCTCTGCCCTGCTTCTGGTGCCTCCATAGGCTCTGTCCAAGAGAAAGAGTGGAAGAATGGGAGAGCTTCTTACCGATGGCTTTCTTGCTCGAACCTTGCTTCTTCTCCTTCACTTCAGCCTTCGAAATCAGCCTCTCTCAGTGGCGCGGCTCTGATACCATGTCAAGAATCACGTGGTGGGGGGACTTGCTCAAGATGCTACGTCAAACACACACAGAATGCACAAGGAGAAGCTCACTCAAGAGACAAGAAGAGAGATAGAGGCCAAAACCTTTTCTTGATGGTTTCTTCTTCTTTCTTCCACACTGTTTACAATGTACACTAAGTATAGATAAGATACAACATAAAGAAAAGTGGCCTACTAAGTCAAACAATGCATAACCGACTACACTAATCGACTGGTGCTATAACTATGCCAGCTATAAATAGGTGTAACAACCTAAATATAATAAGTAATGAGTCAGTGGCCATGTGAGAGTCATAATGACCACTGACGTGCTAAGTGTAGACGTGTGGACCCATCTAACCAAGTGGTCCATCATCAATGTCCGCATGTGTTGAGCTTGTCATCTCAACATTATAGGATAAACCCAATGATTGAGGGCACATATTGCACCTTATAAAGTCACCTTTGTGGTCAGATTCCTTGACTTTTCAACATAGACCTAAAATTTTGTCCAAATCTTCCTATAAAAAAATTTTGTTACTTCGTTCGTTGTAACATGTTGTTTCAAACCAAGCTACAAAAACATGCAAGGGTAAAAACCACGATAAGCATACTCTTCTCAAGATCCTTCCAGGAGTCATAGCCTTTTGAATATCTTGAGAAATTTTGAGTTTAAAACTCTCCATTGTTGCTTCATTAGGCATCTCCCAATCCAAAGATGAGAGGCTTAGTAACTGCAGATCTTCAAGATATCCATACACACCTGCTCTTGAAGGAACCACATATTGTGTATAATAAATAAAAATTCGACTTTCATGAAAAAAACTTGTGGTTTGATTAGCATTAATAATGTTTGCAAATTCTTTATGAATGGCATGGAATGTTCCGATGAGGCACTCCATAGGTTGCCACTCAAAACTTGTTGATGGAAGGATATCTACAACCAATAATCCATTATTTAGCATATCCTTCAAACAAAACCATATACTCACGTATATTTTACAACTTAAACTTACAGTGTGCTTGCTGGGAAAAACATTCCTGTGGAGCCAACTTCATATCTCTAGCCATGTAAGCATGTTGCACCAAAGCAAACCAGCCTTGAGGCATGGTTTTGAAGGCAAAGATACGTCCCTTCCAATGATATTTGATATCCCCTTGTTTTGTTTTTTTCACTCTGTGAGAACCCATGCAAGATGGTAGCATTGTAACCCAATCATTTATAGTAAATGTTTTGGGCTCCCATTTTCCATTTGTGCTCTTGCTATACATAGTGCAAGAGTTTATAGAATGAGAAGGACATCTTGTGGATGCCATGTAAAAGACAACGAGTATGCAGACAATGTGCAAAGAAAGAAACCTAAAGAGAGAGGTCAATGAGACATATTAAAAATACTATGAGTGCCAAGAACTTTGAAAATTCTCTCGAGAAGGACGTCTTGTGGATGCCATGTAAAAGACAACGAGTATGCAGACAATGTGCAGAGAAAGAAACCTAAAGAGAGAGGTCAAGGAGACAGATTAAAAATACTACAAGTGCCAATAAATTTGAAAATTCTCCTGATTCTCAAACTTTGTGATGTCTTTTGTTAGAGATTTTGTCAGCTTTTATTAGTTAATAGGGCCGTTGGACTACCAAAACTTGTCAGGGTTTGAAGATTTCGACTAAATAGGAGGGGAGAACCACAAAATGAACTCTACTATCTCAAAAGCAGAGGAGACAAGAATACTATATTTTTGTCCATGTGGAAAAATCTCTTTGGCCCTTTTATTAATCCACGGATTAACAAAAGTACCGTTTTTAACCTTTTTCCCACTATTCCCAATTATCAAGGAGACAAATTGTAATCAGAAAAAAATTTCATCAAATGGATAATATCTTTCCACTATTCCTAATTATCGAGGAGACAAATGGGTAGAAAAAAAATAATATTTACATCAATAGGAAGGGAATACATTATTCGAGTTTTTTGGGAGCTCATATTATTCTTGGAAAAGGTTTTTCTACCACAATCTAGGTATGGCATTGTGATACATCCATTGCATAGTAATTAGGATTCTTGAAATGGATATCCAGAAATCTATATTTTAGGGGAAGATTAAGTAATCCATATTTCTTGTAGTTGCGACAACCGGAGCATCCTACAACCATGACTCAATCAATCGGTATAACCTTTGTAACCTCCTCAAAGATGTACCAGTTTAATTTGACTTATCGTCCTCCAGTGAACATGTTTGAGCTTACTCTGGCCTCATAGAAGAGATAAATCTTGGCAACCTTAAGGGTTTCCATCCACCTTAGCCTCTTTAAATTATTCTAGAGGTAAGCAAGACGGTTTGCATCAATGTAACAATACCCTCCACTTAACATCCATAATCTTTTGTAATACAAGGGTGAAGGATTATATATTTGATCTAATATTCGAATCATTTGGTTTCTCTAGTTGAAAATAGAGGAGTGCATTGCTGACATAAACATAACTTGGAAAATCAAGAACATATATTAACAAGAGAAGATTTTTACCACTTAAGGGAAATATATTTTATATTGTAATTATATCTAGTTTTGTTTACTTATGTCATGTCCTATATCAATGTGCGCTCTGATACCAACTGTAATGTATTATTCTCTCCAAGTTAAGTTCCTAAAATAGTAATGGAACTTCTAGGATACTATCTTGAGTTTGAAGGGGAAATTCATAAGAGCCTAAGGAGGTTATGACAAAAGTCCCCCTAGTATCATCACCTCCTCCTACCGACTAGAGTTCCCTACGACAAGTCCTTTCGCATCATGATTGGTCTATACTTACTAGCGTGAAACAAAAAAAGAAAACCCCTTAGAGTAGGTTTTATTCACGCTAGCCTTGGGGAGGTCGAGCGCCTCAGAATATTGCCTCAGTCAGTGATCTGTACCTGATCATCCATCTTTTGGCCTGATGATTTTAGGAAATATTAGTATCTAACTTACAATCACGAATATCTTATTTTGAATGCATTATGCATAAAATTTTAGTAAACTTACTTCCAAGATAAATATTTTCTTTTTAAAATAATAATATCAAGGTAAAACTTAGCATAAGTGGCACTTCCAATAGTCTTCTCGAATTTCCCCTTACTCGGGATCTAATTTGGACTGAATCTCAACAAAGTCCCTTGGTGAACTTTTTTTCAATGGAGGTTTGTGGGTCCTTGCCCTTGATAAAAAAAGATATTGGTTAGTTTTATTAGGAAAAGTATTCTTTTGACAATTCCATCTCAAGGTCTTTTATATATCAAGAATTAGCATCCCTGTTTATCCATAAGAGGTTTTGTTATATCAATACAAATAAAAAATATCAAGTCTTTTAGGGACACAATACCTTCCTTGTACTCTCCTTGGTACATCTTGTACAAACTCAAATTACCCCTTGCAATTTGTAGTTAAGAATTCCTTTAATATATTATATGCAAGAAATAAAAACACCATATTGGGGAATATGGGAATTTCCCATGAGTTTGGGACACGTTGTCAAGCATTTTTTTGAAAACTGAAAACCCCTAGTCAAATTGTAGTTAGGTTTGATTTCTGCTAGCTTAGATGTTTTTGTGACTATTTACTTTGTCATTTTGTGATTGGATTTCTTGTGTTTGACTAGCTTAGAATTTGTTTCTATCATTTTGTTTGGTTTGTTGAGTGTGAAACTTGATAGCCTTGGTCGAGTTTCGTATTTTTTTGGGTAGGTTAGAGCTGGAGTTTGTTAGTAGATGCCGAACATTGTGGAAGAAGGTTTGTTTTCTTGCTGAGACTCTTACACATCACGGGGATTATGGGTTCACGAGCACTTCACATTGCACTTGTTGATGCACTGCACTCAAGGATCATCTACTGTTCTTATCAAATACGTCCATGCCATGGGTTGGGATTATGTACATTTTGCACGATCGTTGAACACTTGCATGGCATGAGGTAAGCTATAGCTATATCCAGTAAATCCTAGTTGTAAGAGAGAAAAATTATGTGATTTACAAAAATTGATCATTTTTCCCATTTTAGATGTATTTTTGCAATTCTTCCTATGGTGGCTTGTCGCTTAGATACGTTTTGATCAATTTGAGTACCTAGATGACTATATCCGAAGTTCATATGACGAAGTTATGATCCAAACAAGTTGCAAACATGCATAAGGCAAAAAAAAAAGAAGCAAAAAATAGTAGAAAAGCAACAGACAAAAACTAAAAGAAAAAAGCCTAATGTGTGTGAGAGAACTTGTGAAAACTATATAAGGATGAGGAAGAGAAGAGTTAAGGGCCTTCCCCCTCAATCCTAGTTGTACCTTGAGAGAGAGGTGAGAGGAGGGTGGCATACAAGAGTGTGAACTCTTGTTGTGCTAACTTGTGAAGTCGGAGAACTTGGAAGTTGAAGCGCCGATTGTCCACCAAAGGTTATGAAGGTACGCGATTTTTCATATTGTTGGATTTATCTTCAAGGATTGTTTTTTGAACGTTGTGTTAGGCTTGTGTAATGCTCTACCTACATTTGGGTTTTAAGTTGTTTTGAGCTACAAGAGACATTGTTTGTTGTTTTGTTTTTGTGTGTGGTTTGTGGTGTTTTGTCAAATATTTATTTATTTTTTGTTGTGTTGTGCATTTGACAAAGTGAATTACCCCAATTGGCACTCCTTAACATCTCGTTATTGGGTTGTGAGTGAGGCTTGTTCTCAATCACCGCTCGCATAACATATTTTTTTTTGTGCCCCCGCTCAGGAGTGCCAAAATTGACTTTGTCTTGGTTGTTTTACTTGTACGTGACCTAGTTTTGATTTCTTGTGATTGTTGAAAATGGCTGAATATTTTCCTAAGTTCCATGGTAATCGTACAAAAGATCCCAAAAGATTTTTAGAAAAAATAGAGCTATGCTGTTTGATAGGGAGAGTGACCAATCCTGAGGCTAAACTCCAGATTCTTAGGTATCACTTGTAAGAAGAGGCACGAAATTGGTTGCTTGACTTTGAGAGAAACCTAAAATTTAGGAGGCAAAATTTAGACTATGAGACCACTAAAAATGCATTTTTATCTAGGTTAAAAAAATAGAAATCATGTGAGATTTGGGCAAAAATAGAAACTTGTGTTAAAAAAGATGATCACTGTGTGAGGATTTTGCTAGGGATTTTGAAAGATTGTGGAATCGATGGAGTTCGACATTGTCAGAAGGTGAGACAATGCTAGTTATGTTGAAGATAATGTATTTTGTAAATGGGTTGAAATTAGAAGATTGGAGAGTGAAATTAGAGGTTAAGAACCCTAAGACTTTTGAGGAAGCGGTGAAGATATCTCAATATCAAGAAAGGAAGACCAAAGGAAAAAAGAGTTAGGTTTGATGAACCAAGAGAAAGGTTGAGTTCAAGGCGAGTTGAGAGAAAAGTTTTTGAGGAGAAGAGAGTTAGTTATGCCTATCCTAAGAGAGATATACTATATTCTCTATTTAGGAGAGATGCATTGACTTGTGAGAAATCAATCAAATTCTATGATGAGAAATTCCCTAAGGTGGTTGAGGATAAAAATAATTGTTTGACTGACTGGAGTGATAAATCTAGGAGTGTGAATTCATATCCATTGACCATGGATACTTCTAGTCCAGTGATTAGTGATTTAACTAAAGAGGAGGGATCGACTGATGATACTTCAGAGCTTGAGGACTATAGAGATGAGCTAGAGATGGTGTTGAGTTGTAAGGAAGAAAAGGAGAGACTAGATTGTTTTAAGAGCCAAGAGTTTTCATGTTCGAGGAAGAGAGTCAAGAAAGTTTTGATATTTCTGATGAGGAAAGGTGTAATGAAAGTTCTGATAGTCATGGCAGTGTTGAAGAGAGTAAAGAAAAATTAGAGAGTGAGCTCATTTGCCTTGGTGATAGTATAGATGGATGTGATTGCTTGAAAGATGAAGAGAGAAGAGAGGATGAAATTTTGAGTTTGTTAGAAGATCATGAGGGGGAGGGCTTAGAGACTATAAGGTTTCAAGATGAAGTTGAGGATTCAAATTTGTTGCTTGATGAGTTTATTGAGATTTGTTGTAAGTTTGGTTGTGAGTCTGTTAATCAAGAAAATATTGAGGTTTTATTGTGATGATTTTGGTGTTGGTGTTGTTGACTTTGATGAGTCTTGTGAGTTGTTTGTTGATGGTGTGAGTAGCCTTGGAGAGGCTTTTGTTTGTGATGTTGATGATGTTGTTTTGAGTAGACCTGACCTTGTGCTTCTTGATAGTTGTGTGGTTGATTTTGGCAACAATGTTGAAGAGAAAACTTCATTTGATAGTCTTTCAATTTCTTTGAGTTCTCCTATAGGTTTTGATGTTGTTTGTGAAGATTTTAATTGGGATTTTGAGGACCTTGAGAGTGACATCGATGAGGATGTGAGAGAGAATTTGAGTAAGGCTTTGAAAAGAATTGAAAATTTGAAGGAAGAGAGGTTTAAAACCAAGGAAATAGAGTTGGAAGGGGTTTGTGAGGAGGTAGTTGGGGAATAGGTAATTGAATAGTCTTTGGTTGAGGTTACTGACCCAAAGTTGTTGTATTATGAAAAAGTTGATGATGTTTCTTGTAATGTTGCTTGTAAAGATACTATGGAAGGTGTTTACCACTTTGTGTGTGAAAGACTCTATGGAGTCTTGTATTGTTGATGAGTTGAGTGATGTGGTGGGTGTCATGGAGTGATCCCATGTGTTGATGTTGCTGGTTCTTGTGGTGTTGTGAGTATGGATTTGACTCCTTTTGATGTTATGTTTGATTTGGAGATTGATTTGGGAGATCATTGCATAGTATCTTTAGGATAAGTTATTCATGATTGCATAGATAAATTAGTGGATGAATTTGCGATTGCCAACAAAGAAAGGGTCAAAACTTCATTTAGAGACTGTAGAAGTACCATGGTTTTTCGTAGGGAGGATGGGCAAGATTCGAACATTTTTTAGTGTGAAATTGAGGGATTTGAAGATGTTGGATAATGGTTGGGATTTGAAGAATTTGGAGGATGATGTATTTTCCTTGGATGGTGAGGATTGTCTCAAGGATTTTGATGAAAATTTCATGGATAAGTTTTGTCCACATGTAAAGGAGTTATTTGAGAGAAAAGGGCCATTTATGTTTATTGAGAAGATTGTGAATAAATCATTGGATTCGATTTTTGATGGGATCATAAATGTTGCATCATTTTATGAGAAACTACTACACATGAATGTTTGCAGACTAGGGGGAGGGCTAAATATGTCAAGCGTTTTTCTTAAAACTGAAAACCCCTAGTGAAACTGTAGTTAGGTTTGATTTCTGCTAGTTTAGCTATTTTTGTGACTATTTGTTTTGTCATTGTGTGATTGGATTTCTTGTGTTTGACTAGCTTAGGATTTGTTTATGTCAATTTTTTTGGTTTGTTGAGTGTGAAACTTGATAGCCTTGGTCGAGTCTAGTATTTTTTTGGGTACGTTAGAGCTTGAGTTTGTTAGTAGCTTGTGAACATTGTGGAAAAAGGTTTGTTTTCTTGTTGAGACTCTTGCACATCACAGGCATTATCGGTTCACGAGCACTTTATGTTGCACTTGTTGATGCACTGCAGTTGAGGGTCGTCTCCTATTCTTATCAAATACTTCCATGCCATGGGTTGGGATTATGCATGTTTTGCATGATCGTTGAGCACTTTCACAGCATGAGGCCCGCTGCAGTTATATCTTGTAAATCCTAGTTGTATGTGCACATGAGAGATCACCATCATTGAGCACACACATTTCTTGCATGCACGATCTTTGGGATGTTCATCACAAAATAGGAACCTCTGGTTGAGTGTGTACGGTGGTTGGGTGAGTTAGAGGTCATCAAGGAGGGCGCGAAATGTGAAATGGGTTGTTCTTATTTGGTCAACATCTTGAGGACCATCATATTTAGAGAGATTGTGAGGGTTTGGATGGGAGAAGAAGAGATTGACATTTCTTTTGATGATTGTTGAGAGGTGAGGTGAAGGATTTAAATAATCAAGGAATTTTATTTGCACTTTGCATGATGCACAAGTACATATAGATAGGCTAGGCACAATTTCTTCAAGTGCATCCATTTTTTTTTCGTGTGAGCATTGTTTGAATAGCAGTATATCATGGATTTTATCAATTGCATATTTTCTCAAATCAAGAGTGGATGAGCATGAAGTTCTATTTCAAAGCATATTTTGTTGCTAGGACACACTACATAAAAAACAGGTTCATATCTAGAGAATGTTTATTTTGAAGACTCAAGGATCAAAGGAAAAGGTCATAAGTTTTACATCGTCAGCGAGTATTTCTAGAAGAAAAAGAGAACATGTGTGCTGAAAGTGTGTGCACCTACAAGAACAATAGGCCAAGGAAGGGAATAAGTCATTCAAGATAAAATATTGAGAAAAATGATGTGATTTACAAAAATTGATAATTTTTTCCATTTTTCATGAATTTTTGCAATTCTACCTACATTGGCTTGTCGACCAGATGTGTTTCGATAGTTTTGAGTATGTAATGTGTCCACCTGTTCCCTTCAGGACATGTCTTAGTAGTCCATCGAAAAGGAGGTCTAGAAAGCTCCGCCCGGCACTCCCATGGAATGTCACGGGGTTTGCGATCTAGGATTTTCTGCGTCTGCCACGTAGCGGAAGTATTCTGGCCATTCCCACTTAGGACCGTGAGTCAGGGTTTCCCCTAATGGTCATTTTCCTAAATGGCAACTAGCATCGAACCCCAAGCAAACTACTTTACACAAAATCGCCAGGGCCGAAGCGGATTCACGCTGCGCTTGGTTCAAGGAGAATGGGAAACGAGAGGGATGCAAGGCTCGACCTCTCTACCATAAGGCATAGTCCCATTCTGTTCCCCTAAAATAGCGTAAATTGGGATTATTGTAACCTAGACTCTAGGTCAGCGCCCTTGTTATTCATTCCCTCTAAGAAGATCCCCTTGCTGTCCATTATGATTGAGAAAAGTTCTCGGCCAACCGAGACCACGCATCCGTAGGACGGACCCATGGCCACATCCACCGCACTTTCCTCAGGTTGTTTTAGTTGTCTAATTACCTACCACATTTAGTTGGACATGCATCAAGAAGCTTCCTTAATTAGCCCGGTAGGCACCGGTTCCTTCACATAATCTTAGCACTTGACATAGAAAAGCATCTTCCTTAATTAGCCTATTAGGCACCGGTTTCTTCACATAATCTTAGCACTTGACATAGAAAAGCAGTGTCAAACAAGTTCTTTTTCAACAGGTTATCATATTTATCTTTGGAATACATTCATAAAGTCCAACCCGTAGGCTTATCCATAATCCGCCCAAAGGCTATCCAACAATCCACAGGGATTACTAATCCAAGATTCCGCCCGTAGACTAGTATGCAAGCCTTGAGATCCAATCTCGAGTCACGTTGGCCTCTTATGCAGGGCCCGAAAGGTGAGGGATTTATGGCCAGAGACCCCCCTGGAACCCAAGTGTCCTCCTGCTCCAAGTAGCGCTCAACAGAGAGACCTCTCGCGGCAAGTTTGGTCCACCTTCCTGACGTGGCTAACAACCCCCTTGGTTAGGGTCAGGCAAACAGTCGAGGGTAACTAAGGCTACCTCTCCCTTCAGGCCTTCAACCTGAAGCATTAGATATCTTTTCATCGTTTAGTTCATTGAGCAAACAAAGCAAATAGTGCTCTTTAAACTGTTACAAGCACAATCATTTCCAGTGGTTGTTATTTGGCCAACTGCTAAGGAGTGAATCATTCTCTCCGAATGCATCTAGCATTCGATCCGGGATTAGGGCCGTACCCTATTAACCCAACTTAACTAATACCTTATGTTCTATTAGCAGTAAATATGTTACTCCAAATTATTGATTGGTCCTTTGGTTCTAAGCAAATATCTAATCCCCTTATCTTGGTCACTTTCCCAAGAAAGGTGCTATATCAGGATGACTACTCATCCTCTTACAAGACAAACTTGCGCAAGAATCGCCCATCTCATTCCAAGGAATTGGCCATTCTCTTGTGATCAAACCACAAGATCATGCGACGTTGCAACTTGTTGCACAAGTGTCGCATCTAATCCATGGGACTATTTTACCCATCGAACGACATCTTCTAATCACGGAATCATGATAAGATAGAAAACAGGGTTAGGATGTCTTCATATCCAATCCATTTCCGATTGCAGTAGGCCGATATCGTCGGTCCTAGGGTTCCAACTCAATCTGAGTTTCATCTTTCTTAACGAGCAATCCTTAGGGTAGAAACCCTAGATTATTTCTTGCAAGTACGTCCTATTGTCCCTACATTCTGTGAATGTGGGTAGGACTTAGTGTCAAGATTTTGGGAGAGAAAAAAGGAGTCTCACTTGTAGCTTTCTTGCTTGCACAATGGGGGAATACACACAAGGGTGGAGGCTGAAAACAGTTTTCCTCTTCTTAGTTGTGTAAGCCAAAAGAACTCTCATACAATGAAATAGAAGAACCCTATATATGGGTCTCAAACCAAACTCAACTAACTAAGGTGGCATACTAACCAAGCCACGAACTAGAGTAGATAAGGATAGCTGTCATCTAGCTATTATTCATGGGCGGTGTACCAACCGTGTCTACAACTGACAAGTCGGTGACATAAATACACAATGGTCACCCTGGCGTATCACGAGTGGAGCTCCATATCTCAACACTCCCCCTCGAGCTCAATCCCAATTCCTGCACACCAAGCAGGTCTCTGAACTTGCGCAGCTTCTCTGCGCCCAATGCCTTCGTAAATATGTCAGCTACCTGATCCTCTATGCTGACATAAACTAGATCAATAAGACCTAGTAAAACCCTCTCCCGCACATAGTGATAATGCACCTCAATGTGCTTTGTTCTAGCATGATAGACTGGGTTATTTGGCAAGTGTATACTACTCATGTTGTCACAATAAATGACAACTGACCCATCTGTAGACTGATGCATATCATAAAGTAGCTTATGCAACCAAGCTACCTCACATGCAGCCATTGCTGCACCCCTGTACTCAGCCTCTGTGCCCGACAAGGCAACTGTAGGCTGTTTCTTGCTGCTCCAAGTGACTGCAGCACTCCCAAAAGAGGACACATATCCACTGGTAGATCGTCTATCAGAAATACTACCAGCCCAATCAGCATCAGTGTATCTATGCAGCTGTATCTGAACCCCAGTCTCATAAAATAGTCCATACTGCAATGTGGACTTCACATACCTGAGTATGCGTCTAGCCGCATCCAAATGCGGTTTCCTTGGAGCCTGCATAAACTGACTTACCAATCCAACAGCATAGCTCAAATCTGGCCTGGTAATAGTCATATAAATCAAACTTCCTACTATGCGTCTGTACATAGTAGGGTCTTCTAGAAGCTCACCTGCATCTGTGCTCAGCTTCACATTCTGCTCCAAAGGAATTGAAATTGGCTTACAGCCTGTCATCCCATATTTGGACAGCATGTCCAATCCATACTGCCTCTACAAGAGCTGTATTCCACTTGGTGATCTAATCACCTCAATGCCCAAGAAATAATGCAGCTCTCCCAAATCCTTCATCTCAAACTTCTGCTTCAATAGCATTTTCACATGAAGGATATCTTCATCACTGTCACCTGTCATAATCAAATCATCAACATAAATGACAAGTAGCAAAATACCTTCCTCTGTTTTTCTCACATAAAGTGAGAAATCTGCCTTGGAAATCTGAAAGCCAATAGTGACAAGATACTGTCCTATCTTGTCAGACCATGCTCTAGGTGCTTGCTTCAAGACCATACAAGGCTTTCTTCAACCTGCAAACAAACTCAGGATGAATAGCATGCACATAACCTAGTGGCTGCTCCATATAGACCTCTTCTTGCAAATCACCATGCAAGAAGGCATTCTTTACATCCATCTGATGTAAAGACCATCCCTTTGATGCAGCCATAGCAATGACTGCTCTTACGGTTGCCATCCTTGCAACCGGACTGAATGTTTCTTCATAGTCAATGCCATATGTTTGTGCATACCCCTTGACTAATAATCTTGCCTTGTATCTATTCACAGAACCATCTGCATTGTGCTTTACCTTATAAACCCACTTACAGCCAATTGCATTTTTACCTTTAGGCAAAGGTACCAATTCCCATGTAGCATTTGCTTCCAAGGCATCCATTTCTTCATCCATGGCTTTCTCCCATTTTTCTTTTCCCATGGCTTCCTCAAAAGAAGTGGGTTCTGGTTCCTGTATCACTTTAACCATATATGCATAGTGAATGGCTATAAATCCATCATATTTCAGCCTATCCACAGGATACCTAGCTCTCGTAGACCTGCACAAAGTAGGTTCACTCCCAGGTGCTCTCAAAACATCCCTGGTCTTCCTTACTCCAGGTGTAACAATAGAAGGAATACCCAACTCATCTTCAATGCTCTGTTTTGAGCCACTGGATTCACCATCCACATAAGAGTGACCTGTATTCACATCAAACATGGGCTGATCAACTTTCTCTTTTCCTTTTCGTGATACCTGCATACCACTATCTGCATTGGTTTGAGAAGATTCTCCTGATCTCAATCTGCCTGTCCATGGCGAAGAATGTGAACCACTGCTAGAGGACGCTCCAGGTCCACTAATATTTTGTGACTGCTGCTGTGAATTCTGTGTAGCATTACCATTTTGTGCATCTACATCATCAATCACATTTACTGGTTTATACCAGCTACTCATCTCATCAAAAACAACATCTCTGCTCACTGTAAACTTATGAGTAGAAGGGTTATAGCATCTATACCCTTTTTACTGCAAAGAGTAACCAATAAAGATGCACTTCTCAGCTTTTGGATCCAACTTGGATCTCAACTCATCTGGCACATGTACATAGGCAATGCAACCAAAAATTTTCAAATGAGAAATATCTGTTTTCCTACCAGTATACCTCTCCTCTGGAGTCATTCCATGTATTGCTGCAGTGGGAGTCCTGTTCATTATGTAGACTGCTGTAGCAACTGCTTCAGCCCAATAAAAATCTGGCAAGTCTTTTTCATTGAGCATGGCATGAGATACCTCTCCAATATGCCTGTTTTTTCTTTCTGCAATTCCATTTTCTTGTGGGATATGACTGCATGAATATTGCTGCTTTATGCCATGCTCCTGCAGGAACCTTGCAAACTCATTTGAGAGGTACTCTCCCCCTCCATCCGACCTTAGGTATTTTATCTGCAGGCCTGTTTCTTTTTCAACCATAGCTTTAAGAGTTTTGAAATGCCCAAAAACTTCACTTTTCTTTTTCATAAAATACACCCAAACTTTTTTGCTATAGTCATCAATAAAAGTGACAAATCAATGGCAGCCTCCAAGAGATGCAGCTTTAGTAGTCTACACATCAGAGTGGATTAATTCCAATGGCTTCTCACTCTCTTGAACATGTCTAGGAAATGGTTTCCTTGCCTGTTTTCCAAACTGACAGGCTTCACATACCTTATGCATTTCTGCAACCTTGAATTTTGGCAAACCTGTAACAATATTTTGGGCCTGCATTGATTTAAGTCGCTGTACATTAACATGACCAATGCGTTTATGCCAGATATCAATATCTGCAACTACACCGGTCCCATGTGCAAACATTGCTGCACTCAATTCAGGCATGTCTGCATCCAACGTAAACATTCTGCCCTTCTTCTTTCCTTTTGCTATCAAGCGACCTTTATTTTTCATATCCTCAACAAAGCATCCATGAGGATTAAATCTGACCTGCAAGCCCTGTTCAACCATTTGACCAATAGAAACCAGATTCTTGGTGATATTCAGGAGATGAAATACATCGGACAGGTATTTCTTTTTCCCATCCTCCATAGACAAAGGAATTTTTCCAATCTGCACAATCGGATGTGTAGTATCATCACCAGTCTCCACAAATCCTGGTTTTTCAAATTTCCTTGCATCCTCCATCCATTCTGCATGACCTGTCATGTGGTTTGATGCACCTGAGTCAACATACCACACATCGTTGCTTTCTTCTGCACTTGTCATAGAATTGTTCATGTGCTGCACCATAAACAAATGCTCATTTCTATCATCACCCTGTCTACTAGAAGATGCATAATTTCCTTGTTGCAGTTTTCCATTCATGATGTCATTCTGCTTTTTATAGCAGTCTTTAGCCATATGAGCCATTTTACCACAATAGTAGCATTCAACATTATTGTTTGCATTTTGGCCTCTTTGCCATCCACCACGACCTCTTTGGCTCCCCCTGCCTCTAGAGTTACCACGTCCTCCTCCATAGGACTGGTTTTCTTGAGTTTGCTGCATATTCTGATTTCTACCACGGCCTCCAAATCGGCCTCCTCTACCTCTGCCTCTACCTCTTCCAGCATTTGAGTAGAAGACAGTTTCTTTTGAAGTTCCTCCTTAAGAAGATGCACCACCATTTCTCTGCTCCTCAGAAATTAGAAGAGCAATCAACTCCTCAAATCAGGAAATCTTTCAAAACTGAAATGGATGTCTGAAACTGTGCATAATCCTTTCCTAGACCATTCAAGGTCACAGAAACTAAATCATCATCTTCCACTAGCGACCCAATAGAAGCAAGTGCATCTGCAATCTTCTTCACCTTCATGTGGTAGTCATTGATGCTCATATTTTCTCTTTGCACATTGTGCAACTCTTGCTTGAGCTGCATTTTCCTGGCTTGCGTATTTGTGCTATACATCTTTGATAGAGTATCCCATGCCTCCTTTGGTGTACTTGCATCCTGAATATGCACAATCATAGAGTTTGAAATGCTGATAGACAGCCAGTACATAACTTTTCTAGCTCTCTCATGCCATGCTTTGAATGCCTGCATTTGCTGTTGATTGGGAACATCAGGAAGAACTGGTTCTTCATTTCCTGCAACAAATTCCCAATATCCTTTTCCCATAAGGAAATTCGTCATTCTAAACTTCCATGCCTGGAAGTTGTTCTTGTCAAGCTTTTCAGTTACAATCTGTGAAAGAGAATCAGACGCCATTACAGAACACTGCGAAAAGTTCTGTCACTGCAAAAACTCAGCTTCACCCTCACAAGGGCAAATCTGCAAAACTGGCGAAAGTGGTATTTGACCACACAGTCACTTCCTAGTGACGATTTTGCATAAACAGGAACCAAGGATGATTCTGAAACTCCTAATGTCTCTGCGCACAAGCATACGATGCAATTTCTACAGTAACTTTTCACCGACCTGTAGAACAGTGGTCGCACAGCATAAAACAGGGCCTTTTCCTGAGTGCGTGCAGAAAACTTCCGCCTCCAAAACAGGCCCCGAAATGGCCTCAAATAAAAAAAACAGGGTCGCCAAGGGCTAAAGCCCTGTCCCGTAGCATATACTGCCTTCTTGCTTCACCATGAAGGGCGTCTCAACCTGAGACAATGCACTCCTGCAATTTCCAGCTGTGCTACCTGCAGAGATCTGCTCCCAAAACAGTAAATGAAAGCAACACTGCTCCTCTTACCAGAACACCGGGAGCTTGGCTTGCTTTCTTGAGCTCCTTACCACGCACAAGGCTCTGATACCATGTCAAGATTTTGGGAGAGAAGGAAGGAGTCTCACTTGTAGCTTTCTTGCTTGCACAATGGGGGAATACACACAAGGGTGGAGGCTGAAAACAGTTTTCCTCTTCTTAGTTGTGTAAGCCAAAAGAACTCTCATACAAAGAAATAGAAGAATCCTATATATGGGTATCAAACCAAACTCAACTAACTAAGGTGGCATACTAACCAAGCCACGAACTAGAGTAGATAAGGATAGCTGTCATCTAGCTATTATTCATGGGCGGTGTACCAACCGCGTCTACAACTGACAAGTCGGTGACATAAATACACAACGGTCACCCTGGCGTATCACGAGTGGAGCTCGATATCTCAACACTTAGGGTATGAGAGTTTCGACTTGGCAATTAGTGCGTCTAGGCCAAGTCCTTAATGTGCTAAACCCTAGTTAGCACTTGAAGTATATTGTATCGATTTAACCATCCTAAGCGAATCCTTTGCGGGTTAGGTGTTTGGGTAATCTAGTTTACTTGTCTTACTACAAGGACGAACTACTGCTAAAGATATTGTCTTGATCAAAGAGGGGAAAAACTAGTTGCATTACGTCGTAATTCATGTAAGTATACGATTCATTTCCTCTAGATTCACAATCCCTAACTTTTCTTGTTAAGACCAAGCACATGTTAAAATTTGCATAACTTCCATTGATCCTACTAGGACATGCATTCACGACTCATGCTACTAAGCTTTTAAGGTTTTATGTTACAACGAACCATGCAGCCTTTCCTAACTACTATGTAGTTAAATGATATTTATGCCAATTTAAAACTAGAGTTAACCTACTTCATGCAACTCTAGAATCATTTCCATGCTTAGACAATTCCTACGGTTGTTAGCAATGCGACATGCGATTTAATCTTTCCATGCATAATCAAAGGTGTACTTCAATAATCTTGACTTTGTAATGATAGTCATTAGTTATTCTAGACTCGTTACTTTGCAATGCACAGAAGTAACTTGCTAAAAATCCATAAGCATCTTTCGTTAATTCCATTGAAAAATACAATTGACCAATCTTTAATCGTGAGTTATTTCCTTTAAAATAGCCAATGTATTTCAATCGCAAAAGTTCATCCTAATTCCATAAATTATCCATGCATAATTGCAATATTTTGACGTAAATCAAAAATAGGAGGAAAACTTGGATTTGTGGGTTCGGTGAAATGTCCACATGAATATTAGGAGATGATCCTCCTACGGTTATGCCTTGTGCCTTTTTAGGGGCCATCATGAATTTGACTTGGAAGGGCCCTTAAACCCGGCAAGGAGATTGGGCTTGTGATGGACGCAATGGGAGGGGCTTTAAAAGAAACCGGGCTAATATGGACTTGTGTGGGGAATCCATGGGAAGGCCTTTTAAAAACCAGGGGTAAAATGGCTTTAAAGGGACTTGTGATGGATCCCAATAGGAAGGGGGCTTAAAGAAGCCCCCTTAGAAGCTTCTGGATGACATGTGGCGTGGAGATAGAGGATGGGAGATTTGATGGCGGCCACAATCCACGACAGCAGTGATGTTCTGGACTCGGGAGCAGCTGGCATAGTGCAGCTCTCTCCTCCTCCCTCCACACGGCGTAGCACGGCGTTGAATACTTCACCACTTCTTCCTCTACTCACTCCACAGCCTGTCGCAGCTTCTTCTCTCCCACCTACCTTACCCCCCCCCCCCCCCCAAAGGGGGTTTTTATAGTCTGGGGGAGAGGGGACCTCCCCCCCACGTGGCCTGTTGCATGGTCCTCTACCCTCACAACCTCCAGCAACAGTGCTGACCCATCCCCGCCACACTCCCTCTCCTTCAGCACAGTATTCGGCTGGGGGGAGAAGGAATAATAAATATAAGATAAAAATTTGAATTTTTATCCCTATATTATCCTCTTAACCTCCTCCCAAGAGGATGTTCACCTACGGTTATGTGGGTTTTTAAACCTCGGTCCCGTTTTGCCAGTGGAGAGTCATGATACCTCACGTACAGTTTAAAGATTGCACTGTCGGTAACTCCAATGCCGGAATTGACCTTTGCGTGAGTTTCACACGGGTTGTGGAAAGTAGGAGTAGTAATTTTTTTTTAACATAAATATTACATAGTAGCTAGATGACTATATTCGGAGTTCATATGATGAAGTTATGATCCAAAGAAGTTGCAAACAAGCATAAGGAAAAAAAACAAAAATAGTAAAAAACTATAGAAAAGCAAAAGCCAAAAGCTGAAAGCAAAAAGCCTAATGTGTGTGAGAGAACTTGTGAAAACTATATAAGGATGAGGAAGAGAAGAGCTAAGGGCCTTCCCCCTCAATCCCAATTGTACCTTGTGAGAGAGGTGATAGGAGGGTCGCATGCGAGAGTGTGAAATCTTGTTGTGCTAACTTGTGAAGTCAGAGAACTGGGAAGTTGAAGCGCCGAGTGTCGGCCAAAGGTTATCAAGGTACAAAATTTTTCATGTTGTTGGATTTATCTTCAAGGATTTTTTTTAAATGTTGTGTTGGGCTTGTGTGATGCTCTACGCAAATTTGGGTTTTAAGTTGTTTTGAGCTACAAGAGGCATTGTTTGTTGTTTTGTTTTCATTTGTGGTTTGTGGTGTTTTGTCGAATATTTGAATTTTTTGTGTTGTGTTGTGCATCCGACAAACTCAATTACCCCAACCGACACTCCTTAACGTCTTGTTATTGAGTTGTGAGTGAGGCTTGCTCTCGATTACCGCTTGCATAACAAGGTGATCAAATCTTTGGATTTTTCATAACTTGAATACTATAACTCCAAATCGAGCACTCTGTAACTCAAGAGATTCCATTTTTCAAGTGCTTTCCAATGATAGGTTACATTATATGGTTTTTAGAAACTTATGGGCATGGTATCTCTGTGCCACCTTTTTAGTATTCAAAAAATGGACATTGGGAGATTCCCAAACTTAGTAATATGGTGTTTAATAAAATCCTATTTTAGGAATGCAACTTTTTGTTGCCAATTCATGGAATGATGGCCTGCTATAGCTGCCTTTATTATCAAAATATAGTACATGGGCATCCATGACGAGTACTTGGCTGATGGTATTCATAGCTTTGTTTGTAATCCCAATACTCATCATTCCATTTGTAGAAATGGTGTTTGCAACATTATTGGTAGCTCGTACCTCTGCGAGCTTCGTAACTTTCTTCTTTGGGACCATGGTCTTTAATCACAAGATTGTAGAGGGGATTTTTAGCAAGAGAGCTTGGAGTGATTGCGATTGGATTGATGGGAATTTGATTGATGGGGGATAGCAATTACTAGGAAATTAGAAAAATTGAGAAGAGTCTTGATTCCAAAGGGAATTGGGGTAGAAGGGATAGAGGATTTGATTCCAAGGGCCTACGGAGTGTGCTCCTTGTCTTTAAGATGAGAATTATTGTCCTTGCACTTCTCTTGCCCCACTTCGTCTTATTATATACTCTTGAGAAGATCAGCCTCTCTTCTCTTGCTCAAGCTACCTTCAAACGGCTCCTCATACCTCATATTTATAGATAAACTGAAGAAGAAGGGTTGTGGCCAATAACGAGAGCTCTTTGTGGAGGGTATCTCAGCAAATCAGCAATCTAGAAGCTTTCAAGATGCAATTTGATGCTGACGATTTGATCTTTGAGGTTCAGAGAGGCTGCCAAAGATGCCATGACTAATTCACCTAGCTCTCGAATGATCTTGCTTCAATATAAGCCTCTTTTCAAGCTGAGAAGAGGGGGGATTTATGGAGTTATATGATGTGATGTAGGAGGAGAATTCATGCTTTTTCTCATGCAATCAGGATCTCCAAATTTGGGAGAATTTGTGTGCCATTTTAAAATAAAAAAGGGGGGGAGGTGGCCTATTCATTGTCATTTTCTTCTTCGTCTTCTTCTTTTCTTAAGCTTTTAAGATTTAAAGCTTAAAGCTTTAAAAATTTCCTTGCTTTGTTATGTTTTAAATGGGTTAGGTCACTTATGACTTATGGCCCATGGCTTGCGTTCCTGTGGTGACTTCCATGAAGGATGGCATTACGAACTTCAAACTATCTTTGTTCAAGAATTCCTTTATTTAATGGTCTAGAAATCTTTAAATATAACTACAAGAAGTCAAGAAGATTGAAAATAAAGTCAAAATATCACACTCTTTTTCCTTTTGCTCTTCTCTTGGCGTCAACTTTGAGAGCCCATGGTCATGCTAAAGTTATGAAGTTGAGTGATAGTATGGAGAATGGAGGACTCTATTGCTCAATGATAGGATATAACATCACAATATCATTTTATGCTAAGGACACAAGTTGATCTTACCCAAATTTCAAGATTGCGCAACATGCCATTGTTTGAGAATTGATCTATTCTAATCCCTTCTAATGTAGATGTAATGATAAAATAACAAGATTGAGTACTACATCATTGGTGGATCCTTATCACTACTTTGCTTTTTTAATTACCAATAATATAATAATGTGATATATCCTTGCTATGTCAATATAAGGTTAGACTCTAGGATAGTGGAGCATGATTGATGGATTTTCATCCACCAATATCCAACCTACTAGGATGGATGGCCACCTTATATGTATGCATATACCAACCTACTAGGATGGATGACCACCTTATACATATGCATGTACACAGAATGGCCATTGTGTATGTATGCTTTATCATTATTTACACATGCAAGATAGCCATGCATGCATGGAAACCTCACATGCATGCCATGTATGTATGGCCACCTCACATACGTACCACATGGCATGCATGCATGTATAAGGAGGTAGCCTACCATGCATGGCATGCCCATGTGGCTTCAGGACATATCATCCTCTTATACCACATCATTGTCACTATACTGATGTGCATTTTGGAGGATATGGCAAATTGAAGGCGAGGCATGTGATGAGGTGGCAAGGGTGATAAGGATGCCATCTCATCATTGGCTTGGCTATAGATGGTGGGATGGCAAGGTGAGTTGGAAAGGTGACATGGCATGTGATGATGTGGCATAGATGAGAAGACTGACACATCAACATGATGACCTAGCCAACCAATGATGTGGCATAAATGAGAAAAATGACACATCAACATGATGACATGGCCAACCAATGATGTGGCGTGCCAAGTTGGTGTAATGATATGGCATTTGCTGATGTGGCATATACTCAAGGATAATGTAGTAAGAGATAACTAAGGCAAGGGGAGAGGGGGAGCTCATGAGGTGGAAGGGCACATCATGACCAAGCCTACCACCTACCCTAGACCTAGGTTTGGAAAAGAATATTGTAACCCCAAAAGAGGGAATTTACCTTATAAAGGGTGTTAATCATACAATCAATATCAAAATCGACCCAAATTTTTAAATATAGCTAGACCATAATATAGACTACTCTCTCATTGAGTTTCATGTAATTTGAAATTCAATTAATATTTTTATTTAAGTTTATTTAAATAAAGTTTAGCATCTTCCATACTAGAGGGTTGACTTTGGAGGATGTATATCTCAAAATCTAATTGTTAAAACTTTGATTAGGTTTGTGTTCCATAAGGACTCCACTATTACTTATTGGGCCATATAATCTTCATAGTAAACTATGTGCATTACATAGAGTTATTGGTTGTACATGTAAATTTCAAATTTAGGAAGAGAAATTGGTTTCACAAAATTAATTGTACTTAAAAAATAATTTTTAAAAATATCAATATATTAATTAATTACTTTTAAATGTTAAAAAATATGTATAAATTAATTATTTACTTTGAAATATTAAAAACATATGTATAAAGGTTTGCCCATTGGTCACACTATTATTGGGAAAATTATAGTTACAATGTGCCTCTCATTTCGGCTAGTTCCAGGACATAATAGTAAACACATTAGACCACTGTGACATTCAAACAAAAATCATGCACAAAGTTTTGATTAGACCACATAGCAATTTGGTACACAATGTGAGTAATGTTTTGTCAAGAGACATGATTACCAAATAATTTGTGGGTCTAGGTGAGATTGGATATTTAATGTTTCAAAAATTGTTGAAAAATAGGTTTAGTGTAGAGAGAGAGAGAGAGAGAGAGAGTATGAGAGAGATACACAAGACATGCTCCCAAAGAATGATTCATATTGATGTAGAGTTAGTATATATAGGTGAGACCCAAGTCAAGTGAGAGATGATATATATAGTTGTAACATCTCCGCTCAAACAAAGGTCTCTGGCTGCGAGTAAAAAAAACCCTTGGGGAGAACAAGGGAAAAACCCGAGCCCCTACACATACCTACGATACAAAAAATGATTTACTATAAAGTTTTCTTGAATACAATGATACATGCCTCAATCAGTGAGACAAGAACTTGGAACAATACCAAGTGCATGTATTAATGAACTAAAGCAAGCTTCACTATGGTTATCGCATCGAAGAGGTGTACTAGATGATGAAGGATGTCCCAAATCTGCAAGTAGTTGTCGAAGCCAAACTAGCTCGCGAGCTGCTAATGATGCAGCAACATATTCGGCCTCAGTTGTAGAAACCACAACACATCGTTGTTTCTTGCTGGACCAAGAAACCAAACATCCATTTACAAAGAAACAATTCCCACTTGTAGATCACATGGATAAGTGGGAACTTGCCTAATCAGCATCTGTATATCCAATAAGGTCAAGAGAAGTTGAAGAAGATAAAGAAAAATCCTCTCGACGACGATAAATAAGACCAAATTCCTTAGTACCCTTGAGGTACTTAAGAATATGTTTTGCAGCACTCCAATGAATAGTGGAAGGGGAAGAAAGATACTGTCCCAAAAAGTTAGCTGCAAATAAAATATCTGGTCTTGTGTTTAAACCAATAAATTGAAGACAACCAATAAGATTAGCAAAAGGTTGATGAATGGTTGATTCTTCATTGCGTGTTGTAGATGTACCCTTGGTAGAGTTTGAAAGAATGGGAATGTTGGCAGAGTGTGCATTTGTCAACCCAAACTTCTTAATAATATCATTAATAAACTTTGTCTGGCGAAGAAGAAGAATGCTTTGTTGTCAATGTCATTGAACTTGAATACCCAAACAAGAATGTATCTCACCAAGATCCACCATTTCAAATGCAGTCGATAAAAGCTTCTTCATAGCATCTAAGAAAGCAATATTATTTGACACAAGAATAGTATCATCAACATATAGAGCAAGAATAATAAAATATTTGTCCTCCCTTTTGATGTAAAGATTTGGGTTAGCAAAACATGCAACAAAACCTTTAGATGTGAGGAATTGATCAATCTTAATATACCAAGCACAAGAGGCTTGCTTCAATCCATATAATGCACGATGAAGCTGGCATACAAGATGCTCCTTTCCTGCAATCATAAAACCTTCAGGTTGCTCCATATAGATTTCTTCTTCAAGATCTCCATTGAGAAAAGCCGTTTTAACATCCATTTGGTGAATTTCTAGATCAAATAGTGTTGCAAAAGCCAAAATCATACGAACAGTTGTGGAGCGCACAACGGGAGAAAATGTTTCTTGATAATCTACTCCTGCAATCTGTGAGTAACCTTTTGCAACAAGTCATGCTTTGAACTTATCAAATGAGCCATTAGCTTTGGTCTTGGTTTTATAAACCCATTTACATTTGATAGGAACACGATTTGGGGGGAGTTCAGTAAGTATCCATGTACCTTTGGAGATTAAAGAATCGTACTCGGCTTGCATAGCTTCTTGCCATTGATCCCTTTGAGACGAATTGATAGCTTCCATATACGATATTGGATCCTCTTGGACAGACATAGCATCATCAAAGACATCATATTCAATAGAATAGAATCCATGCTCTATCTCAATAGGAAGATTGACATAGATCTCCAAATTTTCATCAATCTTCTTTGGAGGTGAAGGAAGTTTATGATCATCAGAATTAGTAGAATCACAAAGCAAGTAAGGAAATGCACTAAGCAAAGACTGTGTATCATCTGAAACATCTGACGACCATGTGCCACCCATAGTCTTCTCATCAAATATAGCATCACGACTAATGATAACCTTTTGAGTAGAAGGATCATAAAATTTGTAACCTTTGGAATGATCTGAATAACCAAGAAAAATAACCTTCAAACCTAGAGGATCCAACTTATGTCAAGTGTCCTTGGGCACATGAATATAAGCAATGCAGCCAAATGTGCGAAAGTGAGAGACTGAAGGTGTCTTCCCTGTCCAAATTGTTATAGGAATTTTACCAGCAGGTGCAGTAGTTGGAAGATGATTTTGAATAAAAACAGATGTTAGAAGTGCTTCAGTCCAAAACTTTTGAGACAAACCAAAGTGTATAAGCATGCAACGTATAGCATTAAGAATAGTGCGATTTTTGCGCTCAGAAACACCATTTTGCTGAGGAGAATAAGGAACTGTAAACTCATGATGAATACCTTGATCCTTACAGAAGTCATCAAATAGATTGGATACATATTCACCGCCATTGTCACTGCGAAGCGTCTTTATAGAGAATCTAGTTTGAAGCTCCACACTTATCTTGTATTGTTTAAATATAGATAAAGCCTCAGACTTATGTCGAAGAAGATAGACATGTGTGTACCATGAGAAATCATCAATGAAAGTTATAAAATATCGATATTGAGACTTTGAGGCAGGAAAAGGACCGTCGATATTGGGACTTTGAGGCAGGAAAAGGACCGCAAATATCGGTATGAACCAAATCCAAGAGAGCACAGGAATGTGATGAAGTAGAAGTGTGGAAAGGCGAACGATGGTGTTTTCCAAGTGCACAGTACTCACATATTCCCATACGTGGATGAGATTTAAGATCCATACCTTGCACAAGACCATGACGATGAAGATCAAGAATTTTGGCAAAATTGGAGTGTGCAAATCGTTGATGCCATAATTTGCAATCTGCATCTCTAGGGGCAGTAACAACATTTGCAACTGTATCGTTCAATGATAGCTCAAATAGATTACGATGTCGAGGAGCCACTGCTATAGTATGCCCGTCTTTCTCTATACGACATTGATTATGATCAAAGCCAACAAACAAACCAAGATCAACTAGACGAGCAACAGAAAGAAGATTTCTTTGCAAGTCTAGAACATGAAGAACTCCTCTTAATATTCTAATGGATGAAATAGTCCCCTTATATAAATCACCCACTCCTTTGACTTGACAAGTCGTATCATCCGCAAGGTAAACAAACTTCTTGATAGGAAGAGAATGATAATTGTGAAGCCACTGCGATTGGTATGTCATGTTTCCAGTGGCACCTGAATCAACGATGAATAGAGAACCATCACGAACATGAAGTACCTTTTCTGGAGAGATATCATGATGGACGAAATTGAGCTCCTGATGAGTATGATCATCATCAGTTGTAGTTTGTTGAAAAATATAAGCTCGAGAACATTCTTCATCATATCTGCATTTATAACAACGACGAGATGGATGATCTATATGTGTACAATAATCACAAGGAGGAAAACTTTTGGACGAGCGAGGTTGCTTTGTAGTAACTCCATGCTTCTCATCATATTCACGTGCCCAGCAATCAGAAGCCACATGGCCTTTCTTATCACAATAAGAACAATGTTTGTTAGGATAAGCAAGACGAGAAGATTTACTACCTTGATTAGGGCGTCCACCCTGCTGAAAACGTGAAGCGGGACGCTTGCGAGCAACAAAAGCAGCATCAAAATCCCTTTGTTTGCGAGTGACCAAAACAACATCAGATTTTTCCAAATGATGCTCATGACGTTGAGAATATTCAATAAGAGATATACATGCTTTGTCAAAGTGGATATCATCCTTGTTAGACAAAATAGTGATGATATTGTCATATAAAGGATCTTTGATGGTATGAAGAAGTTGAGTAACAATCTAATTTTTAGCAACAGGAGCACCAGCAGCACCAAGTTGATTGATAATGTCTTTAAAAGCCTCGATATGAGAGTGCATAGAAGTACCAACCTTATATTGAAGATTCTTTAAACAAGTTTGGAGATATAAAATTTCGGTGACCGATTTCTTCTCAAACGTCGAGATAAGATACTCCCAAACAGCATGAGAGGTTTCCAAATGAAAGACATCCAACATAAGTGAGTCAGGAAGTGCAGACAATATATAATGACGAGCCACTTTGTCACGATGAATCCAATCAGTATGATCAATTTTCCATTGTTCAAATAATGGACCATCAGTAATCACATAATTGTTATTCATCACATCAATAGGTTGAACTGGGCAAGACAGGTCACCCAAAACAATATCAAATAATTCGTCACCTTCAAGAATTAGCATCATCTTTGCTTTCCACCCAGGAAAGCCTTGTCCTTGGAAGAAGGGAACCGAACGTTGGCCAGACGGATATCCGTTAACAATTATGCAATTGGCCATGCCTGTATGTCGAGAGAGAACAAATAAGATGAGATCGCAGAATCTGCAAACCATGATCAAGACAAGCGTAGTTGAGACGCATGACAATCAAAATAGGGAGATGCACGTAAGAATGACGAAAAGTATTGAGTGACTAAAAAGAAAGCCCGAAATAGAGAGGCGTAACGTGCAAGACGAGATGACACATATAAGAAAAATGCAATTTCGATCGAGCAAAGAATGTGAACGATAATAAAACATTGCTAAAAATAGCAAGATGTTTGCTTGTCGTAATCAACATCATTAACGAAGACGAGCAATTAACAAACTGTAATTGGGGATTAACGAACTATAATTAGAATTACAATTTTAAATAAAGAATTACAAATTCGAGCAGAATTGCTGTCTTGAATCCTGAACTGTCATAACTTTTGATCCAGAACTCCGATTGACAAGCTGTTTTGACAGGATTCGAGAACACGACGAGAGCTATGCAGCTAGACCTGGTTTTGTTTTTTAAAGACAAAATTAACTAATACTTCTAATTTGAACAAGTTCATGTATCAAATCATCACTTGTGCAAAGAATTCAATCAAGTACAAACAATGAAACAACTTATCTTCCTTGTTGTTGCTACGCATCCATAGCTCTGATATCATGTAGAGAGAGAGAGAGAGTACGAGAGAGATACACAAGACATGCTCCCAAAGAATGATTCATATTGATGTAGAGTTATTATATATAGGTGAGACCCAAGTCAAGTGAGAGATGATATATATAGTTGTAACATTTAGGAGGGAAAAAATTTCAAAGTGGAGACCTTGATCTTGCTATCACCTTTATTTTACTAATAACATGATTTAATTCCCTATAATCAATACACATCATGAGGATTTTATCTTTCTTTTTTGGAATAGAATAGGAGCACCTAGAGAGAATTGCTAGGGTATATGAATCCCTAATCTAATAACGGTCTTATTTGGTCATTTAGTTAGATTGCTTTAGGAAAAGACATTTTGTATGGTCTTTTTGCTATTGATTATGCTCCATGTATCAAGTTAATCTCATGATATACTTCATGCTCATGAGGTAAGTTAGTTAATTCCTTAGGACAAAACCCTGCATATTCACTCAACCATGAAGGTTCATCTTTGTTCTCGGTATTTTTAACCTTCTTAAGTTTGATTGGATAAACATGAAGTCCTTTTCTCAATCCCTTCAAGATTTGGCTTGTCTTGGATAATTGGATTTTAGGTTTGCTTGATTTTTCTTATGACTCAATCATTTTTCCAAAAAGACTTTTAAATGTGATGCACCCTTCTTCATAGTTCATGCTAGCTTGATTTGGTGCTAACCAATCCATTTCTAACTAGTAGTTATAGACTCCTATGGTCATAACCCTAAAATTTGTCTTTGTAGTTTCATTGCCTAGTTAAAGTGAGGATTATTAACTACCTAGAATGACTATGCTTCCCATTTGTTTTCTAGTTCTACCAAAAGTTTTCTAGCAAGCTCTAGATTTAACTTTAGCTTTCTTTCACAGTTAGGGAAAATAAGTGAATGTGTAGCTTTGCAGTCAATGAGGATTTAAAAAGGAGCACATTGGCATTCTACTAGATTTTGGATGATAGAGAATTGTGGCCCAATACCCTAGTTGTTAATGGTTGCATGGATGGTACCTCTTTCAACTTCTTCTTCTAAGGAAAGATCTATTTTATCCATTATAACCATGCATAGGCTCCAGATCCACATTCTACTCTTTGTCCAACTCCAAGCCTTACCCTACACCTGTGTCCTCAATTATTAAATATTTTAATAATATTAGTGATTAGAAAATAATATTAATACCAAATAACACCTAATAGTATTAATAATCTAATAATAATATTGAAAGTTGCATAACATTAGTACTAATTGGATAATTATAATATTCAACTCGTAATTCACAATATTAAACTAGCACTTTGATAATAAGTCTCAATAAACTATAAGAAATCCCTTTATATGGATTTCCAACAATATCTCTATTTAATCTTTTTGAATGTAGTTCAGACATCTCTATGATTGTAATTAATAAAGTACATAATTAATATTTTTAATAATAATAATAATAATAATAATAATAATAAATCACTCTAATATTAATGCTACTACTAATTAATGTCCAAATATTATTAATAACAAGTACAAATTAATAATATTATAAGCAATAATAATTAATGATTAAAATAGCATAATAATATTAATAACTAGATCATTAACATATTAGTTAATAGTACTGAAGACAATACTAAATTTCATTAGTCAATGTTTAAATAAAAATATTAATATTTAATAATAATGATATAATAAGAATTATAAATGAGAATAATTTGCTTTAAAAATGAAATGAAAAAACAAAAACAATAATCCTTAATAAAGGGGGGAGAGAGAGAGCACATTGATGTAAGTGTCAAGAATCGTGTGGTGGGGGACTTACTCAAGATACTGCACCGAACACACAGAATGCACAAGGAGAAGCTCACTCAAGAGACAAGAAGAGAGATGGAGGCCAAAATGTTTTCTTGCTGGTTTTTTCTTCTTTTCCACACACTTTACAATGTTACACAAAGTATAGATAAGATACAACATAAAGGAAAGTGGCCTATTAAGTCAAACAATGCATAACTGACTACACTAGTTGACTGGCGCTATAACTATGCCAGCTGTAAATAGGTGTAACAACCTAAATATAATAAGTAATGAGTTAGTGGCCATGTGAGAGTCATAATGACCACCGACGTGCTAAGTGTAGACATGTGGACCCATCTTACCAGGCGGTCCATCATCAATGTCCGTATGTGTTGAGCTTGTCATCTCAACACTCCCCCTCAAGCTCAACTGCATCTCTGCAACTCCAAGTAAGCTTCGAAACTTTTGAAGCTTTTCTGTACCCAATGCCTTCGTGAAGATGTCAGCTATTTGATCCTGTGTGCTGACATACATCAAGTCAATCTCACTTGCTAGTACCTTCTCTCTCACAAAGTGGTAGTGTACCTCAATATCTTTTGTCCTGGCATGGAACATAGGGTTCCTAGCCAATTGTATACTGCTCATGTTGTCATAATAAATGACAACTGGACCTTCCACGTGCACATCTAAATCAGCCAATAACTTTTGTAGCCATATTATCTCACATATTGCTACAGCAACACCTCTATACTCAGCCTCTCTACTTGACAAAGCAACTGTAGGTTGCTTTTTGCTGCTCCAAGTAACTATTGCACTACCAAGAGAGAACATGTATCCGCTGGTAGATCTTCTATCAGACATACTACGAGCCCAATCTGCATTTGTGTATCCAAACACGTGTACATTTGTACCTGCCTCATAGAAAAGTCCATAATGTAATGTGGACTTCACATATCTCAATATGTGTCTGACTGCATCCAAATGTGGCTTTCTAGGTACTTGCATAAACTAACTCACAAGACCAACATCGTAGCTCAAGTTTGGCCTTGTAATGGTCAAGTAGATCAAACTCCCCACTATCCTCCTGAACATAGTAGGGTCTTCTATCTCATCCCCAACATCAACACTCAACTTTACATTCTCCTCCAATGGGATTGAAAGTGGTTTGCATGCTGTCATACCATACTTGGACAACATATCCAAGCCATACTTTCTTTGGGACAGCCATATACCATCATCACATCTGATCGCCTCAATGCCAAGGAAGTACCTTAGCTCACCTAGATCCTTCATCTCAAACTTCTTCTTCAAAAAGTCCTTGACTTCAACAATCCCACTATCACTATCACCTGTAATAATCAAGTCATCCACATAGATGACTATGATGACCAAACCTGCATCTCCCTTTCTCACATAAAGTGAGTCATCAACATCAGAAACATAAAAGCCAATATTGACAAGATACTCTCTAATCTTGTCAGACCATGCTCTAGGTGCTTGCTTGAGACGATAGAGCGCCTTCTTCAACTTGCACACATACATGGGATGCTCTAAATCTTCATAACCTACTGGCTGATCCATATACACTTCTTCTTGCAAATCACCATGCAAGAAAGCATTCTTCACATCCATTTGCTGCAACCTCCAACCTTTGGCTGCTGCCAAAGCAATCATACATCTAACATTTTCCATCCTAGCAACTGGACTGAAGATTTCTTCATAATCTATGCCATATGTCTGGGCATAGCCTTTTGTAACCAGCCTAGCTTTGTACCTACTAATAGAACCATCTACATTGTGCTTAATCTTATAAACCCACTTACATCCAATATCTTTCTTGCCCTTCAACAATGATACTAGATCCCAAGTCTTATTGGCCTCTAATGCAGCCATCTCCCTTGCTGCATCCCAATGAGCATGACCAACAGCCTCCTCAAAACAAGTGGGCTCAACATCCTCAACTAGTTTCACCATATAAGCATAATGGTGAGCTGCATAACCTTCAAAACCAAATGCTAGCAGATCTGCAATAGGAGCTATACTTATGCAAGATAATCATCCCATAGCCTACTCTAGCTGTAAATTGAAACCATCCGAACTTAAATATTCTACTTATGATAAGGAATTGTTAGCTATTATACAAGCTTTATGACAATGGAAACATTATTTAATGGATTTTGAGTTTATGATTAAGACTAACCAACAAAGTATTAGAAATCTCCTTAGTCAACCCCAAATATTTGACAGACATATCAAATGGGCAGCTTTCATTCAGAGTTTTCATCCTCTTATACAATATCAACTAGGAAAAGAGAATGTAGTAGCTGATGCTTTGAGTAGAAGACCAACAATTCATAATATTTCTGTGATATCATTTGATTCTCTTATCCCTATGAAGGATACTTATTATCAGGATTTTACTTTTCAATCTGATTGGAATAAATTAGTTGCAAATAATTGGATTCCTATTGATTCACTATCTTACAATAATGGATTCATGTTTTATGAAAAGAGATTATGTGTTACAGTTCCATTTAGATCTTTTGTTTTGAATGAGATTCATTGTCCTCTATATCAAGGTCATAGAGGTATTATATCTACTTTGCGTACATTGATTGAAGTTTTTTATTGGCCACATATGGACATTAATGTATCTAACTTTGTTTTTGAATGTTTAGTTTTTCAACGAGTTAAGAGACATCATGGTAAACAGTATGGTTTATTAATGCCTTTATCTATTCCATCATGACCATGGGAACATATTTCTATGGATTTTATTACTGGTTTACCTAACACTAAAGCTAACCATGATATTATTTGGACTGTTGTAGACATGTTTAGCAAACAAGCATATTTCATTCCATGCAAGAAAACTTTAACAGCATCTCAAGTAGCTCAGTTGTTTTTGAAAACTATTTTCACTAATCATCGTTTACCAAAAGTTATTATTTCTGATCGTGATTCTAGATTAATTAATCATTTTTAGATTACTTTGTTTGCTAACTTAGGCACAAAGATTGATTTTTCATCTGCATTTGTAAGAAGCTGAGAATAAGGAATTAGTATAAATAACATTGATATTATGCCATGTCACACTGATATTGGTATAAAAGGAGAGAATATGTAATTTTTCACATCTTTTTGACATATTAATACAATTACAATCTTTCTCTCCCTTCTTGCTCACAGCTTCTATGGCTTTCCCTTCTTTCTTGTCTTTCTCTCTCTAAATCTAGTCTTTCTCTCTCCTCGTCACTCTTCTTCTCTCTCTTCTTGCAGTCTTTCTCTCTCTTCTACAGTCTTCTCTCTCCTCTTTCTCTCTCCCTAGTTCTCTCTGACAAGTGGTATCAGAGCTTATGTCTTTGATCCTTGTGCAACACATCATTTTCATGATTTAAGATCTTGCTGGGGAGGTCACAGTCATGAAAAATTTGGATACAATATGTTTGGCTTGGTTTGGAATCATGTTTGTTTGTGCCTAGTTAGTTGGGGTAACTAGCACATGGAAAATCATGATTAGAACTATAGTGACTGCATCAAACCGTGCTAAAGATGGTGGACCATGAGAGTATCCAGTGGACAATGGCAGGTTCCTACCAAGAATTTGACAGCTCGTGACCCATTGTGGTCCCAAAAATGAAGGGAGATGGAATAAATGCAGGTAATTGTGGTTTGGGAATGAGTTTGGTTGGGTTACTTTTGGGAGGTAGGGTTTACCTTTGTTAACGGACTTTCTCTCCTGCCCAAGCTTCTTTCAACCTCCATAGCCAAAATCTCCATTCTCTCTTTGTCCCATGAGTTCTGCTATCAAAATGGACCTGAGAGCTTGAGTCTTCTTGCTCCAAGCTTTCTTTAGAGTCCCCTTATGGCTCATAGGCCACTATTTCATCATATAGGACTTCAGTATAAACTGCTGTATTCTGCGCCTGCAATTTATGCTGAAGTATAATGAGGATTTCAAGAGCTCCTTGAGTTCTCAGGTAGCCATGGGAGGCCAGAGAGGATAACCGTGAGGAGCTATTGATTCCTTCCTCTTCAATAGCCTGGTTTGGATCACATATAGGCAGATTTTATGGGCCACATACAAGCAGATTTTGTGAGGCTTCATCGTGGCTTTTCAGAGGGTAATGGAGCCTTAGAAGAGGAAACATCCGACTGCTTCTTGCAAAGCTTGGAATAGCTTGTACTTCACTGTACTTCCAGCAGCAAACACAGAGGAGGAAGCGTATCACATTCGAGAGGGTTTCTTACAATGAAGCCTATGGTTTGGATGCGCAATTATCTACTTCATTTTCCAATCCGGCCTGTTCACTGTTGTTTGAATCTTTAGAATCGTTGGATGTTTCGGCGTCGCTAAATCCTCAATCCTCTTCTCAACAGATGTTAGATGCTTTTCTTGTCCGCTTGCAAGCTGAGGCATGGCTCCAAGACCTGGATAATTGTGTATTGTTGACAAATACGGATCCTGCGTATTTGACTAGACAACAAACTTGGACTTCAGCACCTCTGGACGTGAAACCACAGATCAACTTCATATGATCCAATTGAGCGAGAGATGTCTAAAGGAGATGGTCTACCAGCTGCCTCTTTCCCTTGCAATTTGGTGATGAGGGGGAGACACTCTCTTCTGCTTTGGTGAGCTTGTTTTCAAGAGACCTATTAGAGATGAGCCAGAGACTGAATCCTTCAAGAACTCAGCTCTTCTGCAGATCTCCTTCATCCCCAACTCTTGCAGCAGATTCATCTGAATTAGGTCCTACAAAATGTGCTAACTCTAAAGGCCACAACAGTTGTATAAGCACAACAAAAGCTGAGTGGAACCATCTTCTGTTGTGCAACTTGCTGCGGAGTAAAAGCCGTTGTACTCTCCTCATGATTACCAAGCCTTAAAGTTGGAACCTGTGAACCAGTTGTTGAACCATTGGCCTAAGCTGTGAGATCTTGAATCTCCACTGAAGGATCAACAAACATAGACCTCTGTTGAACAGTTAACGGCCCAGGCTTCTGTTTCTCTCTAGTACTCGAAAGTCTCCATGACAAGCTCGAATTCCAAAGCTCCCTGAGCCTGCTCTAGGTATTAACTTTGCAAGAGATAGCTTGGAGGATCAGGATTGGCTCTCTCTCGTGGCTGTTCACAGCAATTCATGGCTATACGCAGTAGCCTTTTACTATTGTGCTCGTTTCAACCAACAAGAGAGAAAGCGGTTGTTTAAGGAAGCATAAGGCGGAACTGTACTGCTGGCATCATCTTCATTCAACGGAGGCTCTGACCCATCAGATTCAGCAGTCTCTCTATTGTCTTTTGAAGACTCATCTTCAAGAAGACACAGACTCTTTTGCATCCCTGTTTCATCCTTTGACCACCAGCTGCCTCAGTAGTGAAGTCTTTTCAGAAGGCCCCAACATTTTGAAGTTGGAGGTGATTTCATTACATCATCTATAGATTGGTCATATAACAGAAATATTGAACAATGCAGTAGATCATATCCACATGAAACAGCATGCCCTTGAGGGAATTTAGAAATTTAGTCAAGAAGGGGATAGTGGCATGCTCCCATTGTCACCATCTTGCAGAGAGGCCGAAAGATAGGGGAGCTATAGAAGAGCTTATTGCAAAATTCTTCCAAAAGACATGTCTTCAAGATGGATCAGAAGGCATGTTTCAAGGGCCTGCTCTACGAAGATGACTGATGCCAAACACTCGACTCAACAGGAGGTTGAGCTTCCTTCTCAAGTGAAGGCAACAACAATTTAAGAAATGCTTCTGTATTTCCAGTTCTCAATTTGATTTTTGAAACTGCTTCTTCTTTGATGGCCACCGGACCTTACCTCATGCAGAGACAACTTTTTGCAAAGAATGTCATTACTAGCATGCTCTGAATAATTGCATAAATATTTTGTAAATGCAGGCTGCTTTCCTAGCTGTGATGACAAGATTGACAGGCACTCTAGCATGTGATGGATTACTATTTGACTGGAAGGCATAGCAGTTAAAAAGAAAGGACCATGCTGACAATGTTGTAGCTCTCACTTTTATAGAAGGCTTGTTTACCCGAAAGTCTGATCTGAGTGGTGGTTTTTCCTATGTTTACATACACTCCAAAGCACATCCATGACTTGATCTGTTGCTATGAAGTTGACTGAGCTTACAAAGCATGTAACAACAAGAGCTCCCAAGGCTTCAAATCATGTGTTTCAAGGGACCTTGAGATTTCAGAGAGTGAGCTTGATTTCTCAGTCACAAGTGTCATGTGCTATTGTTGAGAAACTTTCAGCTCAACCTCCCATACCACATGCTTTTCTTCTGCAATGGGAGAATTTCTTTGCTTTAGCTTATCGGCATTTGAGTTGCTCTGTTTCAGCTAGGGTGTTGTAATAACAGGACAGATTTGGTAATTTTGCTACTGAAATTTGTCAACTCATTCTAACGAGAAAAGAACACTTGGAGTGGATACTAGGCATCACAAGCTTCGAGCAGAGCTATCAAATGCTTCATTTGGACACATATTTCTGAAATTAGAGCCAATTTTGTGCAGGCAATTCACTAGCAGTTCACTGTGGACAGTTCTGGAAATTCTTAAATAGAGAGGGGTATTGCTACTCCTAAATTCAAACCAAGATTTCTACTTGATACTAGACATCCTAACCTTCAAGTCAAGCTATCATACACCTTATTTGGACTTATATTTTTCAAGGAAGGGCTGAAGATGGCAAGCCAATAGGATTGCAAGGATTGTATGGACTCGGTGACTTTTCTTTTGGTCTGCATGTGTTGAATCTCAGGGCAGGGTACAGTTGAATATGTCTGCTGGTCCTGATTTGAGGACTGTGTATTTTGGAAGTATGCATGTCAAATGAATGAAACCAGAATTTTAAGGCAAGGATAGGAACAACATATCTCTTCAACTTGACTGTAATGGCAGCTGAGATCAATAGCTCCAGCTCTAGTGAACAAGGTTGGCTTCAAACACAGGCTAGAATTGACAAACTTGGAGTTTTGACTCATCAGTGTATTGCTCTTATAAAGGCGGTTATGGAAAAAATAGCAAGACCTGAATCAAATGCTTATGCTTATGGCCAACATCTATATGCTGATGGTACACTTGAATCAAATGCTTATGCTTATGGACAACATGTATATGCTGATGGTACACACTATGATCTACATGCATCTTATGAATATGAACAGCAACAACATGCAAATGAATATGAGCAGTATGTAAGTACATCTGGACAGCATGTTAATGCTTATAAATATGATGTACCATATCATAATGCATAGTATCATTCCGTTGAACCTTGGCAGCAGAATGGCTATTATGGTCAACATGCTTATGCTTATGAGCATCCACCTCTTCAACAACAAGATTTGGATAATGAACAACATGATCAACAAGAGGATGAGCAAGAAGAAGATGTAAGAGCCCAAGAAGATGTACAAGAAGGGAACAATGAAGAGCAAGATGTACAAGCTGATGGTATCTTCGTTGATGAATTACATGAGGCACTTGCTGATGAGCAAGATGTACAAGCTGATGGCATCTTCGTTGATGAATCACATGAAACACTTGCAGATGAAGATGGTCATGTTAAGGTTTTAGACTCTTAGAGAAACCTCATGATGATATTTTTGGGCATCAGTTTACACTTAATCAAGGTCTACAATAGCCATTGAACGCATTTGATAATGAGTACCTTGATCATGGTTATGATGACTGGCACATGTTTGATGATGATATAATACATGATTTGGGCATACATGAATATGAAGATGGCATTGTGCTTCCCTATGATCCAGGGGATTATGGATGTGATCATGGATTTGATTATGGGGATATTTCATCGTATCCATTTGATCCGGGTGGATTGGAGTTTGTGGTTGAGAGGCATTCTATTCTCTTGGACAATCATTATGACGGAATACCTTTTGATCCAGGAGGTTTTGAGCAAGATTTTGCACCTTCATTAGGCCAACATCCATATTGGGGTTCAGAATTTTCATCTTTGAGAGGCTTATTTGGCTGAAAATTAGTCCATTTATCTCTGGTTCTATTGCAGTCAGTTTCTGGACAGCTTACTGTTTTGGTTCAGCTTCAATTCTAGTTTGATAACAAAAGAAGGATATCTATATGGGTTGCAAGTATGTCTAATGAGTTTTCTTTTGACTCATAGCACACTTGATTTGGATATGCCCATCCCAAGATATCTCCATTTTACTACAGCAGGTTCTGTAGTAGACAGCAAGTTGACTATTTCTTGCAGGTGTCCTTTCTGGGAGTTATGATGGTTCAATTTTCAGTTTTATCATTTCAAAATGGATGTTCATATGGCCTATTCACTTTTCCCACTTATGATCCTCTCTATTACTTAGTACAAACTAGTGCTTTTCCTATTTTTGTAGCCCTTGTATCAGAGTAGTACTCTGTATCATCTATTCTTTTCTAGTCTTTCAGGTTTGTTTTTGAGGACAGAAACTTTTGGGAAGGGATGGATTGTAAGAAGCTGAGAATAAGGAATTAGTATAAATAACATTGATACTGCCAAGGCATCTGCAATGCTCCTTACCTTCAGTGCATACTCATTGATAGACATCTTCCCTTTCTTCAATGTATTCAACTCTTGCTTGAGTTGAATCCTTCGTGCCTTTGTATTTACAGAAAACATACTTTCAAGTATGGTCCAAGCTACATATGAATTCTCTACATTTCGAATATGTCCCAGCATATTATTGTCAATTACTGTAGACAGCCAATACATGACCTTTTTGTCTTTTGCATTCCATTCCTTTCGTGCCTTTGTCTCTTCTGCAGTTGGAGGATCAGTCACCTCTGGCTCCTTTTCTTCACCTGAAACAAAATCTTAGAGGCCCTTTCCAATAAGAAAGTTCGTGACATGGAACTTCCATGAAGGGTAGTTGTTCTTGTCAAGCTTCTCAATGATGGATTTTCCACTCTTCTCTGCCATTATCACAAAACCAATACCAAACAGCAAGCAAATCTTCTGCAACCCTCAACCTGTAGTGCACAGCAATACACCAGACAGCCTTTTTCACTATCTGCTCAACAATACATGCAATCTGCAACCAATTTGTAGATAAACCTTTTGTTTATTCACTGGTAAACACCTTTGAACTTACAGATCTGAAATATGTAACATGTGCACATGTATACGACAGCCACAACTGAATTTGCAGGGTATCTCGAATTGCTGTCCGCAACCTTGCGGCTCTAAAACGGGGCCTAAAATGGCCTCGATGCCCAAAATAACTGCGGGATAGCCCTAAAGGGTAAATCTGCAGAATACACAGCACTCTTCGCACACACAAACCTCACTGCAATCTGAGATTTTTTCTCTGCCCTGCTTCCGGTGCCTCCACATGCATTATCCAAGAGAGAGAGAGTGGAAGGATAGGAGAGCTTCTTACCCGTGACTTGCTTGCTCGAACCTTGCTTCTTCTCCTTCACTTCAGCCTTTGAAATTAGCCTCTCTCAGTGGCGCAGCTCTGATACCATGTTAAGAATCGCGTGGTGGGGGGACTTGCTCAAGATGCTGCACCGAACACACACAGAACACACAAGGAGAAGTTCACTCAAGAGACAAGAAGAGAGATGGAGGCCAAAACGTTTTCTTGCTGGTTTTTTCTTCTTCTTCCACACACTTTACAATGTTACACAAAGTATAGATAAGATACGACATAAAGAAAAGTGGCCTACTAAGTCAAACAATGCATAACCGACTACACTAGTCAACTGGCGCTATAACTATCCCAGCTGTAAATAAGTGTAACAACCTAAATATAATAAGTAATGAGTGTTGAGATATCGAGCTCCACTCGTGATATGCCAGGGTGACCATTGTGCATTTATGTCACCGACATGTTAGTTGCAGATGCAGTTGATACACCGCCCATAAATAATAGCTACATGATAGGTATCCTTATCTACTCTAGTTCGTGGCTCAGTTAGTATGCCACCTTAGTTAGTTGAGTTTGGTTTGAGACCCATATATAGGGTTCTTCTATTTCTTTGTATGTGAGTTCTTTTTGGCTTACACAACTAAGAAGAGGAAAACTATTTTCAGCCTCCACCTGTGTGTGTATTCCCCCATTGTGCAAGCAAGAAAGCTACAAGTGAGTCTCCTTCCTTCTCTCCCACAATCTTCACAATGAGTCAGTGACCATGTGAGAGTCATAATGACCACTGACGTGCTAAGTGTAGACATGTGGACCCATCTAACCAGGCGGTCCATTATCAATGTCAACATGTGTTGAGCTTGTCATCTCAACAGTAAGTAGCTGGAGAGAGAGAGAGAGAGAGAGAGAGAGAGAGAGAGAGAGAGAGAGAGAGAGAGAGAGAGAGAGAGAGAGAGGGAGGGAGGGGGAGGGGGAGGGGGAGGGGGAGGGGGAGAGGGAGAGGGATGTTAATGGAGGCAAAGAGAGAGAGAGGGGGGCAAGAGGGAGAGCACATTGGTGTTAATGGAGGCGAGAGAGAGAGAGAGAGAGAGAGAGAGAGAGAGAGAGAGAGAGAGAGAGAGAGAGAGGGGCATCTAGAGCACATTGATGTTAATGGAGGTACAGAGAGACAGAGAAACACTCCACACACTAATGACAACAAATATGGAAACAAAGACCAAGACGATAATAGATGATGACAACACTCTAATGACATGCTAACAAGACGACAGAGGTGGAGACGGAGATGATGACAACACTTTGGTCTAGTATGTGCCTCATCATAAGTTTTTTAAAAAAGAAAGGTCACTAATTGGGGGGAGGGTGTCAAAAATTACCTCTCTCTCTCTTTACTAAGTATTATTATTTATTATATAGGTACTAGTTAATTAGTAGTTAATCATTACGTAATTCTTACTTAGTATAAACATTACTATTTATAAATTATTAGTAGTGATTAGTATTGAATAAACAATAACAACTATTATTTAAATATTATTAAGAAAGAATATTAATTACATATTATTTAATTATTAGTATTATATAAATAATAATAATTAGTCAAGTCATCATAAGTAATATTAATATTAGTTCATTATTAAACAATTGATATTGACTAATTAATAATAGTACTTGATATTACTTGACTAGTTGGTAGTTAATATTATTAAGTAATTAAGTTAGAATTAGTAATTAATATTAAGTAACTTCAAAGTAGTGGTTAATATGAGTAATAATAGTAGTAACTCATATTACTAATTAGTAAATTTAGTTAGTATTACTATTAGTATTCAAAATAGTATTAGTAATTAATATTAAGTAATAAATAATAGTATTTTATTATGTATTAGTATTAATTACTCTATAAGTAATATAAATAATTAGATATAATAGTATTACATACTATTACATGCTAACTAGATATTAATATAAAAACATGCATAACATTACTAATAGCTAGATAGTAACAACATTGAGCTAAAATTTGATCATATTGTATATATGTTTGTGTGTGTGTGTGTGTGTGTGTGTGTGATTTTTTTTTGCCAAGGAGTTGTTGTGCAATTCCCCTCTCACTTAAAAAAAATAAATCACAAGTACCCTCAATCATCTCTTCAAAGGTGTTGCCAAGAAATGAATGAAGGACTTGTAATTTTCTTTTTCATTAAGAAGGGTTGTTGGCACCCCCTTGTCCAGTGGGAAAAAAATCATAAGTCCCCACCTTTATCTCTCTAAGATGACCTACTTTGACATGTGATTTTTTTTAAAAGCCAAAGAGGGAGATGTTGCCAAACCCTTCCCATCAGTAAAGAATTTCATAAGTCTCCTCATAGAGATGGAGGGGACTCGTGAATTATTTTTTGAGGGATTTCCAATGGCCCCTTGTTTGGTGGAAAGAAATTCACAAGTCCCCTCCATCTCTTTGAGGAGACTTGCTTTGAATTGTGATTTCTTTTTCATCCCAAAGGGGGATGCTGACAACCCCTT
This sequence comes from Lygodium microphyllum, assembly GCF_053477565.2. Lineage (NCBI taxonomy): Eukaryota > Viridiplantae > Streptophyta > Polypodiopsida > Schizaeales > Lygodiaceae > Lygodium > Lygodium microphyllum. The sequence goes on along the minus strand of NC_141143.1, from coordinate 72,557,614 downwards.
CCTAGTGAAAAAAAATTAGAAGCAAGTCCCCTTGGAGAAATGGAGGAGACTTATGAATTTTTCTTTTCACCAAGAAGGGGTTGCAAGCAGCCCCTTGAAGAGATGGAGGGGATTTGTGATTTTTCTTGCCAAGAAGATATTTTTGATAGCCCCTTGTTTGGTGAAAAACTTTTCACAAGTTCCCATGTTCATCTCTCTAAGGTGACTCGCTTTGAATTTTTTCCATCAGTAGGTTCTCAGGTGAAAAAATTTTCAAAGCAAGTCACAAAATCTCTCTCTCTCTCTCTCTCTCTCTCTCTCTCTCTCTCTCTCTCTCTCTCTCTCTTTCTACCCAATAAAGTTTCACAAGTCCTCTTAACGAGCAAGCAAATCTTTTCCCATTAGGAAGGGGTGGGAGCAACCCTAGTATTCGAAAAAAAGATATTACAAAATAAATGCTCCTGCCTTGCCCTCTTCTACTCACCCACTCTTCTATTCTCTCCTACTTTCTCTCTTCTTTTCCTATAAAAGGACCCTCCCTCCCCCTACCCCCTCTCTTCCCCCTCCTAAAAGCACATTGCCAGTTTTCTTTGCCAACCTTCGATATGTGGTTCTCTCTCTCTCTCTCTCTCACTCGTTATTACTCTCTTTTTTACTCTCTCTCTCTCTCCTCTCTCTCTCTTTCATTCTTACTCTCTTTTTTAATCTCTCACTCTCCTCACACACACACACACACACACTCTCTCTCTCTCTCTCTCTCTCTCTCTCTCTCTCTCTCTCTCTCTCTCTCTTTGCAAGTGTCTCTATAATTGTCTTTGTCCTTGCTCACACACACATACACACACTCACTCCCTCTCTCTAGGAGTGTCTAAAATCGGTATATAATTCATGGTTAATATTCATAATGGTTATTTATGATAACTAATCTAGCAAGAAATATCTTAGTGACTAGTATTTATCGACACCCCACCATCATGGTACGATTGGATTTCAAGGGACAAGATTATGGGGGTGATGTATGCATAGAAGAAGGCTTGGTTTGACACATGATGACCTCGTAGGTCTTGCTCATGGGATATATAGAAGTCCTTGTCACCATTATTCATTGTAGAGGTGTGAAGTTGTTGGCCTTGATAACAATGAGAAGGAAATGGCCTTTGACTTCTAGAAAAATGCAATTGTGCAGTGTGCGATCAAATTAATAGTAAGTAGCTTCTCTCTTGACTCATAATTTCATGTTTTACCTCCTCCTCTTAACTATTTTGACATCATTGTAGGAAAGAAAGAGATGAATTGTAATGTCTTGAGGAGGATTCTGGTTTTCCCCCTCAACCTATTGAGAAACACGAATCTAGAGCTATGCTAGCTATGGAGGATGCAGATCATAGATATGGGACATGGCAGAGGTGAAAGATTATAACTCAAGTGAATTAGGTTCCAAGATAGATTAGCTTGGACTCATAAACACAATCTTGAGTTACAATGAAAGAATCATTTCTTGAAATGAGTGTCAAGTACATGCCTTTATAGCTTTTTGGATAGTACCAC